>NC_141674.1:162056853-163538520 GCF_028749965.1 Puma concolor
AGTCAGTTGAGCATCCGGCTTTTGATTTTGGCTCAGGTTATCATCTCACGGTTTGTGGGTTTGAACCCAATGTCGGGTTCTGTGCTGATAGTGCGGAGTCGACTTGGGATCCTCTCTCTCCCTCCCTCTCTGCCTCTCTCCGGCTTGTGCTCTATCTCTCTCAAAATAAATAATACACATTATTAAAAAAGAAGTAAAAAGGCTGTTTGCTTATTTATCCATCCATAAGTATGTGTCACAGGAATAAATGAATGGAAAATGAATCTTTTAATAAACAGAAGACACAAAAGTCCTTTTAATTTCTTTTTAAACATTTTTTTCAACGTTTATTTATTTATTTTTGAGAGAGACACACACAGAGCATGAGTGGGGGAGGGGCAGAGAGAGAGGGAAACAGAATCCAAAGCAGGGTCCAGGCTCCAAGCTGTCAGAACAGATCCCAACATGGGGCTTGAACTCATGAACCATGAGATCATGAGATCATGAGATCATGACCTGCATCGAAGTCGGATGCTTAACTGATGCAGCCACCCAGGTGCCCCAGTCCTTTTAATTTTCTTGGAACGCCACTATTAAAAGAAAAACCCTACCTTTAAAAGCGATAATATATATAAACGTAGTATGGTGTGTGACATGTAAATGTTAGCTACTTTGATTTTTTTAACGTAGATAACGAAATGGCAAGCTTCCTCGTTCAGTGCAAATCACAGCGAATGCCAAAAACTCCCTTAACCTTTTGTTAAATTAAAAGCAAATAAAAAAAAAAAAAGTAAATAAAGAATGACTTTGGAAACTTCTCCAGTTAAGCATAGAGAATAATTTCTTAAATCTGAAGTCCTTTCTGTTTTATAGTCATCGTTCTTTAGGAATGCCTTCACACAGCAAGGCAAGAAATAGTCCCTTACATTTATAGATGAAGGAAATTGATGGTCTAGCAGAATTTGGCTCAATCATAGGTCCCAATCTCTCTTCAGAGAACTAATTCTGAGTTGGTAGCCCGTTAGTTCTTCCTTTTACTTCTGCCTCATTCCCTGTACTTTGCATGGAGCTTGATGAGGACAGTTCTACAGCTGGGATAGTGGGCTCAAAGTCACCTGGAAGATGGGGCTGGATTAGGGACTGAGAGCAGAAACAGGGAGAACGGCCTGCATTGTTTTACTCACTGTGGTCAAATCTCCTGAGCCCATCTGGCTAGTCAGGGAACTAGAGAGGGTCTGATGTTGTTTTCATAACCCTGGTGAGCAACGCCTTCTGATAGGGTGCCTGATAGTCCCCTCGCCCTTATCTCAAGTAGTGAAGATGGGGCCCCATGACCCACCCTGGCTTTCCTCTTCCCACCAAGCCTAGATGGGTATAGAGTGCTTCGCTCTGCCTTCCTCTGTCTCTAGGGAGGCACAGTTCTTAGGTACAGTGTCTGGCTTCACATTATTTTGGTGTTTCCTAGATAAGGGCAACCAACCACACCCATTTTAAGGATTGTTTTGCGGGGAGCCTGGGTGGCTCAGTCAGTTGAGTGTCTGACTTCGGCTCAGGTCGTGATCTCACCGCTTGTGGGTTCAAGCCCCGCATGAGGCTCTGTGCTGACAGCTCAGAGCCTGGAGCCTGCTTCGGATTCTGTGTCCTGC
This sequence comes from Puma concolor, assembly GCF_028749965.1. Taxonomy (NCBI): domain Eukaryota; kingdom Metazoa; phylum Chordata; class Mammalia; order Carnivora; family Felidae; genus Puma; species Puma concolor. Next base: position 162,058,479 of record NC_141674.1, read on the forward strand.
TCTCTCTCTGCCCCTCCCTCACTCATGCTCTCTCTCTCTCTCGCTGAAGAATAAATAAAACATTAAAAAAAATTTAAGGATTGTTCTGCTATTTAGGACCAGAAGACAGGAGATGACAAACCTTACAGGGTGCGTGGAGCCACCACCTCCAGAGCAAGACTGGAACTGGAGTGAAGGAAAGCGAGGACAAGTCACATAAGTGAAGGTTTAACCCCATCTTTATTTAAAATTTTGATATTTTGTTTATTTTGGATTTTTTTTGCATTAAAATATTAATCATCTGGATTACTGACTTCTTCGGCGACCCCTGACGTTTTGGCTGAGCCAACAGTATTTTAATGAGCAGTACTGTCTGATTAGTTAGCTGTTGAATTGGTTTTTTTGATGGTCTCAGAACATGTCAAGGCACTTCTCTGTCACAGTGAGCCATCTACTCTGAGTTAACATAGACAAAGTACCTGTGCCAGCATAGAGCAGGGACTCAACAAACCACTCTAGGTGCCCTTTCTTCCACCAGACCGTGGAAACATTTCAAAGCTTCAGGGATTCTCCTCCTGAATGAATGTGTTTAAAGCGAATGCGATGGGTAAGCTGTGATGATCTGTTCTCCCCTGAAATGGAAGGGTTGTTTTTCCTTCTGGTGCAAGGAAACTGTTTGCTCCCCCCTTTGGGCTCCCTCGGCACTTTGTTTCTCCTGGATTATAGTCTTACTCTGCTCCTGTTCCCATGTCCGTCTTCCCAGACTGCGAGTTTCTCTATGCAGGGACACTGTCTCGCATTTCTCCCTAGCCCCAAGTACAGTGCCTGGCCCCGGACCTGCTCAGTAAGTGTTTATGGAGTGAAGGTATCAATTAGGCATTGTTTCTGATGTAGGTGAAATATTTTTGAGAGACACCTTATTCAGTGCTTTTTGTTGGCATGAACTTTTTGTATCAGAAATTCTTCAATGAATCAGGACCGAGTGCTTTCTGTGAACCCTACCTAGCTCTCTCTTCCATGGCATCCGTTTGTGAGAGCTTCGTGTGTGCCAGGTCTAGCCATTTAGGAAAGTCCTTAGCCACTGGCCAGAGTGCTTGCCGCTTGAAAACATTATTTTAGTGACTGAAAGTCTCCTTGAATTAATCAGGACCTTTTGGTTTATGAGTAACAGTCTCCAACTCAAATTAGTCTCAAGTGAAAATGAGAAATTAGCTCAAATACCAAAGAATTTGTTATTGGGATGAATATCCGCTCTCTAGAGGATGAAATGACATCATCAAGACCCCGTCTCTAACCACTGGTGAAGATGGTCTCCAGCACCCTAAGGCTCACATGCCACCTGCTTCCGGCTCCCAGCGATGAAGAAGGTCCTTCATTAAACTCCACCAGAGAAGCCCTGTCAACGACGCCTGGTCAGGCTTCCATCACGCGTGTACTTGTGAGCCATCACTGGGGCCTGAGCGAATGGACCACCTCAGATAGGCCTGGGTCACATTCCCATACCTGGGGTGGAAGAGGGGCTGGGAGGGTCAGCTTCCCCTGAGCCACGTGATCTAAGGCCCTCACAGGAAGGGAGGGCTTCATTACAGAAGAATGGGGGTGGTTCTGGACAGGGAAACAACGGATGCTCACTCCACTTGTTACACTGGATTTACTCATTTTCCATTTATTTTTCATTTTTTGCATTCAGTCTTAAGTCCTGCATTAGGTTATTATTGGGACAGTTTTATGGTTTGATCTTTACCTCTTTTTTTTCCCCCTTTGGGCAATTTTTTCAGGCCTTTCTTAAGGTAGCCTGCAGTCCGCTTTTCTTTATTTACCAGGCTTTTATTTCTCCCTTTTTATCCTCAGCTCACAGGTTGGTCTTCGTCATCCAGGGTGTATTTTGGGCTTCTGGTTATTAACAGCAGTGGTGTATGTGTGTGCGTGTGTGTGTGTGTGAGAGTGTGTGCGTGCATGTAGTGTCGTTTCCGATCTTGACTATTGTCAAATGTCACCTCTGACGGCTTCTAGATGGTTTCAACAAGCAGGCTGCCTCTCTTCATAGGGCCCGCTCTGATAAGCCCCACTGGATGTACATGGCCTGGGTGCTCTCGGGGTGTGTTTGGAGAGGGCACCCCGATTCTCCCGGATATGCACCATGCTCAGTCTCCCAAGCATTTGCGTGTACTGTTATCTCTGTCTGAAATGCCCTTGCCTGGTCAATTTCCACTTGTTCTTTAAGTGTCTAATCAGGCATTGCTTCCTCTAGGAAGCTTTCTAGCCCTCCAGCCTGGGCTAAGGACAAGATTCTTTCATAATCAGCGGGTATAGCCTTTTGTGGAGCCAATGGTTTACTTGTGGAGTCACTTCTGGTTGGTCAGTTATCTTTCTGGAGTGCCTATAGCTAGAGCCCCTTCTCTGAGTTCCACTGAATCTCATATATCTCCCTAGTGTGCCCGGTATCACATTGCTTGGTATTTCTCTGTTTATCTTGCTCTCTGCTGGTAGACGCTCAGCTTCTGGAAGATAGGAACTATATTTTAACACTATTCCTAGTTTCGGGAACATAGTGGGCCTTTGATAAGTGTTTGGAGAATGACCCATTCCCTCCACTCAGAGTCCCTTAAGTTCTGCTGCAGGTCCCTACAGTGCCCAGTGCACACCATTGCCATTTGTCTGTGTGTCTCATTTCTCCTATCGCATTGTACAATTCCTTGCGGTAACTGACTATGTCTTTATGAATACCTGTTATCTGTCACCTCGTCCAGTGGTATATATAGTAGGTCCTAAATAAGTGTAAGAGATATTTTAAACTTATAGCTCTTTAATTAAAATGTTGCAAACTGGCAGATTATTATGTACCCTTTTGTTTGTATCTGTTGAAGTGCTTGGCTAGTTTAATGTGTACTAAGCCATGTGACTTTTGTCAACACTTGATTTGGATGTTCCTTAAATGTCCCCAGGTAGCAGCCTATTAAGTAGCATGGCTAGACTTCTCTTACTCTTAGGATGAGAATAAACTCAGAGACAATGAGCACAGTCTGGGCATTCTGTGCATCACACAACCTTCTTTATGTCCTGAGGTATGTCTTCATTAGGCGCCTTGGAGAGTGGGCCCAAGTCTTTGACTGAGCTGGGGTCTTAAGACCTCAGACTGGTGATGGAGCTGTATGGGTGTATGGGGCTAGAGTTTGTGGCCAAAATGAGTGTAGGGGTAAGGCTGGCGTCAAGTTCATACTAGTAGGTGGAGAGCAAGTAGTGGATTCCAAGTAGAGAATCTGGAAGGGAGAGGAAGCTAGGGAGACCCCTGAAGGAAGGTACTGGAAAGACTCCCAGAGGCACCAGGATGCGGCAAGGACCTTGTCACTGCAAACCTACAATGGAGTCTGTGGGTGGAAAAGGATTGTGAGGGGTAATGAGTGAGCTCTGAAAGGGATAGGAAGGAGTCGGTCTGTTGGCTCTCTGCAGTGGCAAGCTTGAGGGCCACCACAAACATTCCATGGGGGTCAGAGGACACCAAGTAGGCAAGCGTACCCTGGGTACGTGTAGCGTGGATCAGTCTTCCCCAGGCCACTTTTGGGGCCTGAAGCTGTGCCAGTCTCATGGAAAGACAGGCTGCAGGTTGGGATTGTTGCTTTTTTCCTAACTATTCTGAGCAGCCCAGATTCAGACAGCAAAACTCCTCCTCATCCCAGAATGAGGCTGAATCAGCTAGAATAAATATGAATAATAATGCGCCAGAAGCAGTCTGCATAGAGGCGTTCAGGCCCGCCTGGTTACCCAGCCAGCGATTCACATGAGCTGGACTGTCAGTCGATGCACTGAGCGGGGAGGGGACGAAACTCCAGGGAAGCAAAGTAGGAAAGCTTGCTTCTACGTTTTTGTGTTTAATTGAGGTAAAGTCCGTATATAACATTACGTTAGCTTCAAATTACAACCTAATAATCTGCTATCTGTCTACACTACAAAGTGGTCATACCAGTTGAGTTTCACGGGATACAGTCTGGAGAAAACAGACTCGATCCACTTTCCTCTTGGAAGGAGACACTCTCTTTCTTGGCCAGCTTACGTCAGAGTAGAAGATGAGGATTTGATAAAACACTGTCTTTATTTCCTATGTATATTTCTTTGTTCCAAAAAGAGCTCTGATGTGTTTTCATGTTGGGTTCAAAGAAGAGATTATCCTGGAAAATCACAGCTCCTTTGGAAGGGCAACCAGGATGCAAAAACCCTTCTGCTAAATCTTCACTCTGATAAGCTGAGAACTGAGTTCCCTGGCTCAGGTGGCTTTTAATTAAAGCAATTTATATTCAAAGAATGTATGCACATGCAGGCTCACACGAAATCAATGAAATCAAGAGAGGAAACGGAAAAAAAAAAAAAAAAAAGAATGTAACCAAGTGGCACTTATGTGGAAGGGCAAAAAGAAATTCTTTGTGTTCAATTTCTATTGAGAATATTTGTATACGTAGCCTCATTTCAGCCAAAATTCTAAATGTGTTGCATACTGTTTCCTATTCTCCCTCTCCCTGACTGCCCTCCCCCTGCAAAATAAGGCTGAGTTCCGTCCTACGTGAAGCCTAACTCCTTATTTTTCTTACACTTAAACAAGGACACAGTTTGAGTGCCTAGGAGGACACATGGAATAATTTTCTGCCCCTTTCTTTCAACCAACTCCGTGAGGATGAGGTATTAATGAGAGTGTCCCCTTAAACAAGCTGCACAGTTTTGTCATTTCCATGAAGCTTGCTGGCATAGAAATATAACCCCACATTCTTTTATGAAACACATAAATGCAATAAAATAGTTGCTTTGCTTCTTTTCTGGAGGCAGAAGGAGAAAAATGTCAAACTCTCATTGTTCAGTGTTTCCAACAGACCTCTTTTGTATAACCGGGATGACTTTCCAGCACAAAGTTCCCAACTGCAGATAATAGCTTAAAAGGCTATCTGAACTCATTCTGTTATGTAGATGAAAGGCAGTCTTTAAAATTAATCTATGGCATCTCTGAATAAAAAAGAAAGGCACTCATCCAACTCATTTCCTTGGGCCAGAGCAGTGAGCAAGCAGAACAAAAATGCCAAAATTCTGCTGCTCCAAAACCAGAGTTTAACATGGCACCAGCACAGCAGATTAGCAACCAGATTTTCGCTTCTGACCTGTCACTGTTTGGAAATATGAAACAGTGTGTTATTATTCAGTGTTATCACTAAATTCAAAGTTAATGTAAGGCATCTGACTAAACGGTGGCGAACCTGTTACTTTGCTGTTTTATAACAAAATGTTTTGCGAGAGATAGATATTTAAAAGGACATAAGTACTCCTTATGTAAATATTGAAAGACTGTCCAAACCAAGGGAAGCAACAGAAAAACAAATTCTGTTTGTTACTTTGGAATAAATGTACTGGGAATGATCGATCACACATCATCCTTGACAATCAGTTTTATTAATAAAATTGTATCTCCAAACGTATTTCTATCACAAGTACTGTAGTAAGGAATCAAATGCAAATATCGGCAAAGCACGAGATTTAAAGACTGAGTTAGGGGCGCCTGGGTGGCTCCGTCGGTTAAGCGTCCGACTTCAGCTCAGGTCGTGATCTCACAGTCTGTGGGTTCAAGCCTTGCGTCGGGCTCTGTGCTGACAGCTCAGAGCCTGGAGCCTGCTTCGGATTCTGTGTCCCCCTCTCCCTCTGACCTTTCTCTGCTCATTCTCTCTCTCCCTCCCTCCCTCTCTCTCTCTCTCTCTCTCTCTCTCTCTCTCAAAAATAATTGAAAGTACTCAGTTCTCAGAAAGAATAAGCATTTAGGGGGATTAGTTACAAGATAATTGTGCAGATCAAGACTGCTCCCCTATTGAGAGCCAAAGCATAAGAGACTCTTAAAAACTGAGAACAAACTGAAGGTTGATGGGGGGTGGGAGGGAGGGGAGGGTGGGTGATGGGTATTGAGGAGGGCACCTGTTGGGATGAGCACTGGGTGTTGTATGGAAACCAATTTGACAATAAATTTCATATATTGAAAAAAAAAAAAAGACTGCTCCCCTATGCAAGCAATACATAGGAATATAAGAAAAATACAGATCCCATTCATACTAAGATGTTGATACACACAAAACATCAACAACATAGGAATATACCTATCTGTAGAAAAAAAACCCAGTTTCCTTTTGAGACATGTAAGAGGAGGTTTGAATTCTATTTTTCTCCTGGCAAAGACATAATAATAATATCCATTAGTAAGTCAATCCCTTCTAATTAAGCTTTGATTTTTAACAAATTTGTAATGAGAATGCCAATAGGATTTTAGGGAGAACTTGACAAAAATGTTCTAATGTTCGTCTGAAGAAAAAAATCCATGATAAAAGTATGTAGGAAAATCCTGAAAAAGTAGAATAATGATGTAGGATTTGCCCACGTTTAAAAATGTATCATAATTATTTTGATCAAAACAATATGGCATTATGGGGAGCCTGGGTGGCTCAGTCAGTTAAGCGTCCGACTTCAACTCAGGTCATGATCTCATGGTTTGTGAGTTCGAGCCCCCCATCAGGCTCTGTGCTGATAGCTCAGAGCCTGGAACCTGCTTCGTATTCTGTGTCTCCTCCTCTCTCTGTCCCTCCCATGCTCATGCTCTGCCTCTCAATAAATAAACATTAAAAATTTTAAAAAAACGGTATGGCATTATCACAGGAATAGGTAAATAGGACAGGAATCAGTAACATATTTGGTCACTCTACCAGTTGGCTGGACATGGTAGTGAACACATATAGTTGGGGTTTCTTTCCCCAAAGAGGCTTCTTACCTCCCAGATAAATACATTTCTACTGGGCATTTTTTCAGTTTATCAACAGTGCCTAGAGGTATTCAATGTTTGATGCGTGAATAAGTGACTATATTAATAAATGTGCATTGGAAAGAAAACTTTGAATAATGTTAGGATGGTCCACCAGCTTTAAATCTCCGCTTGAGAGTTGCTGACAAAATTCCTTTTCAACGGCTGGCATTAGAATGAGATTTCCTATTTAACAAACCAAACTGCAGCTAATACCTTAGTTAGGTATTTCTCAAATTAAATTAATTTATAGACGGCTTTTCATGGAAAAAAAAGCCCAAGTGATGACTCAATTTTTTTTTTTAAAGTAACATTACTTAGAGGCACCTGGGTGGCTCAGTCAGTCGAACATCTGACTGTTGATTTGGGATCAGGTCATGATCCCAGGGTGGTGGGATCGAGCTACGTGTCTGGCTCCACGCTGAGCGTTAAGCCTTCTTAAATTCTCTCCTCTCCTCTGCCCCTCTCCCCCACTCACACTCTCACTCTAAAATAAAAAATAATAATAATAAAGTAACGGTACTTAAACATAAATACAAGTAAAACTAGGTATATCCTTTCTAGGTTTATGAATATTAGGCAAGCATAATACCAAAATGCATTTATCAGTTAAACATCCATATTATAAAACCAGTAAAATCCAAATAAGCAACAGATGGTATTTAATGAAAACCAAATTGCTGGTGTTGGGTTTAATAATAGAAAGATGTGTTTAGCTATTGTACATTTCACTAGTTGGCTTGATTCTTTCAGTCTTCAGTATGAAGGACCCTTATCTGAGGCTTCCTGAGGCTTTCTGAGGTGTTACTGCTGTTATTTTTAGTTTTTGCAGTTCTATCCATTGATCCTCTATAGTGGTTGTCCATTGAATTTAGTACATTGCCTAGCATATAATTCGTGTACAATGTTGTGTACAACACTGTAGGGTTGGCACCAGGTCTCATGGAAACACAAATGCATATGCTGAACTCAAGATAGTGTTTGGTCATAAGTGGTCATCCCAATGGTCCAGAACCCTCTTGTATTACTTTTCTTAGATTATAATCTAAAAGAAAACTCTGAATTAAAAAATCCTTTCAGAGCTTATAAACCTTTGTTTGAGAAACATTGCCCTAGCCCATTTCAAATAGTAATTGATTTTTTTTTTTTAATTCCAGAATAAGAGAGCAAATGGGGCAACATTTTGTGATTGTTGTAAATAGATTTTTGACCGTTGATCTATATTTTCAACACCATCTGTGGCATGAACCAACCGATCCTCCTTTGGAGACAGGCACCGCTAACCCTACTTTCCAGAACAAGAAACTGAGGCAGCGAACAGCACTCGGGAGCACAGAGAAAATTGTGGTGAGATTTAGATTAGAGGTCGAAGTCGTTTGTATCTCATTGATAGGGAAAGTGAGTGGTAATCACACAAATTGCTGAGCCTTTGGCTTGCTCTGACAATCATTTAGGCTTTACCTCTTTTCTTCTTCTGGCTAAGTAGGACTCCTTGATATCTCAGACCACAAGGTACAGAGCCTCATTGAGCACTTGTGCTAAATACACACTCCCTGTACCTTACCCCCATGTGTCCTATTCAGCTACAAGGGACTCAATGAAAGCTAATAGCTTGTCTGAGACCATGAGAGCCCGCAGTCAGCTTAAAGGTGTTATCCACTTCTAATTACAGACCTGTAAGGGGTGAATGCTTACCATGGGGAGCTACTATTCTTTCCCAAGTACAGGTGTCCCTTCCCCTTGAGCAGCCGCCAGGTGCTCAGCAGCTTGGGAGCCCTCGCGTAAATAGTACCTCAGGTTACATTGCCTCAACTGTGGCATGTGCAGGCACAGCCCTCAGGTATTTGGGCATGGACCTGCCTTAGTCATAGTAAGACTAGAGAGAATATTCCTTCAAATCAGACGAAGTCATAACCGCTTCCCTAAATATCAGGGGAACATCACCTAGCCATTAGTGACTACTATAACCAAAAGAAATCACCAGCAAACATAGAATTCCAAACTGTGCCAAGTAGATTCCTAATTAATGTAAAATAAGATACCATTTGGTATTAAATATAACTTTCCTATGTTTGAAACCTTTCTGCAACTCAGCAGAAGAGCACTGAGAAATAATTTCAGTTCCATAATTCTTATTATTAACTCTAGTAAGAGCTGGCATCCTATTTTTAAATTACCAAATTTGACCTATTTGCATGTTTGGAGTAACCTGCCCAAACTAGTAAGCCAGGTCGCACTGTTCCATACCTATATTATTATCATTTTCAGGGTCCCCAAAGTAGGGCCTAATACACTCTTAAGAGGGAGTTTGACCTATGATCTTTAATAAGGAGCTTCTTAAATCGTGCAAGGTTTGGAAGGCAAATATTTATAAACATGTTCCTACATGCATAAAAGGGAGGATGTAAACCTCACTGTTAACAATGATAATCTCAGGGGAGTGGCATTAGACAGGGAGGAAAATGTCACTTTCTGTTTTATACACTTCTATTGTCTCAGTTGCTTTAATAGTGAGCATGTGAGTCATATTCTAACTTTTTAAAAACACTGTTTTTATTTAGAATAATTTCATTCCCTTATGGAAAATGAAACTAGAATCACACTCAACCCAGAGCAAGTATGATTTAAGGCACATTAGAATAAGTTCATTTGAATTGATTGGCTTCAGGATGAACCTGTGAACATAGACACAATCTGGGGTAGAACCTCTAGAAGAGGGGGAAGGGATGATTTCTCTCCATTTCTGGATAAGAAGTAGTATGAAGTCAGAGAGACTGCAAGCCCTTGTGTGGAACCTGAGTGGCAGTGACTGGCAACCCTATTAAAGCAGACAAGATCCAGCCTCAGTAGAATGTGATGGCAAAACACAGTCATGAAATCACCTCAAACTCTGCCAGGTGTTTGCTCACAACTTTAGCATCTCTGGGCAAATATAAATTCCATGGATATGTTCCAATGCAAAGCCCTAGGAATTCTAGTGTGGGGGGTTGTGCTTGAAAAAAAGAGCATGTCACCTCTGTGTTGATCTGGCCTGCTAGGGAAAATACTTGGTGAGATTAGGAAGACTCATGATCTAATCCTGATTCTGCCTCTAACCCTTTATGGGTTTCAGTTTCCTCAACTCTGTATACCTGAGACGATTGAATTATACATGATCCCTCAAGTTTCTTTTCATACAAAAGCTTTATGACCTCTAAAGCGGTCCATAAAGCAAGAATTTTGAGTAGTGAGTACCATACCGTTTCTTTCTCATTAGTAAGAGCACAACTTAAAAAAAAAAGCCCAACTTTAATTAAACACAGCAACTCAGTCACATATGTGTACGTCATATGTAACATGATATATCGTCAAAGAAAAGTCAGCCTCCCCTGTAGCCTCCCCTGTATTATAGGAATGGAATTGGAGAACCAAGAGAAGTGGTATGCTTCAGGTTTCTCATAAAATAAGCATGGACTTGGAATTAGGATTTAGTCCTCTATGCTCCAACGTGGAGACAAAGCTGCCTTCACATCTCTCTTCATCAGCACAGTACCTTAGGAATAAGGACCGTGTCACCCATTTTCCTTCAAGTGACACCTTTGCCCAGGGGCAGAGCTCTGCATAGAATGGGCACTCCAAGTTGACGCCATGATTGATATTGTGGTCAAGGCATTCCCACTCTGGTAGGGTCCACTCTCAGTTGGGTTCCTGAAGGTAGTTGATGAGTCAGTCTTAGACTGACTCTCAGGTGTCTCCCCCAGGAAGGTCTTGTGAAGATCAGGAAGGACGACTACACATGAAGTGCCTGAACTCTTGGCCACTCTATTTGTCATGCTCAACTTGGGTTACTTCTAAACCGGGATGTGATTTGATGACAGCTACCCCGTTGCATAGTATATTGTACAAAATAAGAGAGCAAAGAGTGACCTTTGGACATCATCTGAAAGGTGAAAGCTAACATGACCACTTCCTCTGACACATGTCCCTATCTGTTTATTTCTTCTTCCTCTCTTTTTCTTCTATACTCTATTTATTTATTCCTTCTCATCTGACTCATGGCTCCCCATGGCACTTCTGGATTGGCATTGGGTATTTTTGTTGGCAGCCTCAGATCCAAAGATGCTACTGAGTTCTGTTTGTCAACCATGTGAGACTTCCATGTGTTTTCTAAATTTCTTCTTGAACATGTCTCCAGGGCTGGGCAGTCCTTGGCCTTGTGTAACCTGTGAACAGACTCCTCCTCCTATTTGACAGAAGAGATTTGACCAAAGCTCATTCCTACTTTTATGAATACAAGACATAATTGTGATTAAAAACCTTCCATACCTTTGAAACAATAAAAAGTTACTCAACTTTCTTCTCTCTAGACCAAAGAGCCCCAATTCCTTACAGTTTCACTTATAAGTCATACTTTAATAATTTAAAATTTCTTGAAACACTTGCCAGGAGATCTATATCTCTGTATCTTTTTTTATTTTATTATTATTTTTTTAAGTTTATTTTGGGAGAGACAGAGAATGCGAGTTGGGGAGGCACAGAGAGGGAGGCAGAGAATCCCAAGCAGGCTCCGTGCTGCCAGTGCAGAGCCCCATGCTGAGCTTGAACTCATGAAACCATGAGATCATGACCTGAGCCTAAACCGAGAGTTGGATACTTAACCAAGGCACCATCCAGGCACCCCTATATCTTTTTTATTTTAAAGGATGGCAAAAATGACACTGTGTGCTAAGTAAGATTTGATTAAAAGAGAGCAGAAAGTTTTTTGAAACCTGCCTCTTAAAAAATCATGATTTATGTAATACATTCCTTTTCATATAGGTCAGTATTGTATTGTTTCTTTGAAAAATGGTTTCACATAGGTAAAATTATTCTTTAAGTCATGTTTCTTTTTCTCTTCATGCATCAACATTTCCCTAACCTATTTTGGAGTAGAGAGATTTTGTCCAAAAGTGAATTGCTTTTCGCTCATCTGATTTTCAGGTTAGGTTTTTCTGTTTGCAAGGAACAGAGCCCCTCTTGAGTTCTAAGGCCATGGGGCTTGTAAGAGTTCCTGTGGACCACAGTGGAACATGAGCACCGCCAGAATCTGGAGAGGCACAAAGCATAGCCGTGCTCTGATTTCTCATGTTCGTCTCTCTCCCTTTCTCTTTCACTCTGTATCTCTTCTTCATCCTTCTCTCCCAATGGGCCATCTTGCTCTGCTCACTCAAAGCTTCTGCTCCCCCGTAGCTTTGGCTTGCATGTGTACATGGCCACAATGGCCTCTCATTTTCTTTCCTTATATCATAACTTTTCAACCTGAGTTGCTGTAGCCCACTGGGACACTCTGTTTTCTAGAGAACTGCCAAGAGCAAAGATCTGATAGGCCCACTGCAGCCTATGGACAGACTGTGACCCACGGGCAGTCCAACACCCCTGGGTCAAGTGTTGGTCCACATCCAATCACCTATGCCGGGCACGTGAGCACATGTAGCGTGGAGTGGCTGATTTGGCACTGTATTTAATAAACATCTCTGGCACATCTAAAGTGAATTGAATAATTTTTATAGAATTATTCCCCCCCTTTTCTGAGAGTTAGTTGGAATTTCCATCGTCTTCCAAGATATTAACAATTTCACTGAAGTCATTAGCATACTGTTAACAATTTCACTGAAGTCATTAGCATACAGAAATTGAGGAAACACAGTCTCTTTTTATCTACCTAATAAATACTGATGCTGAATGAGATAGATTCTAAGAATGAACCCCGTGGGACTCTCTTCAGAACATCACAGGTGGACACTGTCCCTATTGACCACTTTTAACTTGTGATTTAAGTCTGGAAGCCATGACTCCAACTCTTACCAAAATAAAATCAAAAGATAATACTTGTTCTTGATTGATAACTTTAAAAAGTCACATATTCTGGGAATTGGTTGGGGGTTGGAGTCATGTATACAGGCTCTGGAGCTGGCCTACTTAGAATCAAAATCTGGCCTTGACACTTCTGATCTGTGTAACTTGGGGGACTTATGTGACCCTGCTGTTCGTACATACATAAAATGGGACCACTAAGAATATTTTTTATTAAAAAAATTTCTTAAGTTTATTCATTTATTTTTGAGAGAGAGAGAGAGAGCAAGGGAGAGGCAGACAGAGAGGGAAAGAGAGAAAATCCCAAGCAGCCTCTGCACTGTCCAAGCAGAGCCTGACACAGGGCTCGAACCCACGAACCACGAGATCATGACCTAAGCTGAAACCAAGAGTCGATGCTTAATCAACTGAGCCACCCAGGTGCCCCAGAATATATATTTTTTAAATAACTTCTTTTTAGGTTTATTTAATTATCTTGAGGAAGAGAGAGAAAGAGAGAGCAGGGAAGGGACAGAGAGAGAGAGAGAATCCCAAGCAGGCTCCATGCTGTCAGGGCAGAGTTCGACTCAGGGCTCGAACTCAGGAACTGTAAGATCATGACCTGAGCCAAAATCAAGAGTCCCACTCTTAACCGACTGAGCCACTCAGGCGCACCCCACCCCCTCCAGAATATTTCTGATACAGGTTCTCGTGAAGATTAAATAAACGAATCAATGTTAAATGTTCGCTGGGAGCTACCTATCACACAGTAAATAAGCCATAATTGTTATTGTTGTGATAAGTAGTGCCACAACTTTTGTTGAATACCGATTGTATAGCTGAAGCTGGTTTGAGGTGGGATTCTGTGATTTTTAAACCATGGTGGTCTTTTTCAAGAAAATGCGGGTGGGTCTCTTGTCACTTTCTCCCAATCAATGTGGCCATGATTTTACTATAGAAAGACTGGAGACTGGTTTGTTTTGACAAGCTCCTTACAGAATCACACTGGCAATCTCCTGTCATCTTCATATATATTATTTCATTAGTTTCCTGTTATGAATATTTTCAACTGCCTGGGATCAAATTGAGAGCAGTTGCACAGTTTCTGTTGTTTTCCAGAATATTAGATATTTAATTTCATTTATTCCAATTAAAGCGTCCTTCATTTAATATAAAATATTTTTGCAAAGCTGATTCTTTGAATCTTATAGTGACATTGTTTTTGTTTTGTTTTCCTCTCTATTTCTTCTGGCTATGGTGATTTGAAGCTGTGAGTATGTCGGTGTGGGAGTCTATAGTAAAACAGACACAAGAGACACTCTTGAATCCAAGTTCACGAAGTGTGAAAAGCCTAATAAAGAAATGTGGTTTTGCTAGTTGTCATCTGAACTAAGCTGCGCAAGTTCTGCTCCAAGGTTCTGTCACACTAAATACACTCATCTTGCTAAGGATACATATCAGGTTCAATGCCTCTAAACAGGCAGCCTCTTCTAACCCAGTGGTAAACATTTTGATTAGTGAGAAGTGTTTCCACATCTGCTTATTTCAAGCTTAAGTGCTTTTCTCCTTCTCACAGAAAAATTGAGATAAGGCAAATATCATCATCTCCATTCACTGCCATTTGCAGTTTCAGCTAGAATGTAAATACAAGGCTCAGAGGACCAGAAAATGCCTTAAATTAACACAGTATTATAACTGCGTTGCCCAATGCTGGGGAGTGATGGGAAATTGGTATTCCTAACGGAGCCGTGGTGAATATTCATTTTTTCCATCTGGAAACTAAACATATGCTATTTAAGAGATTGAAAATTGGTGTGACTTCAGCACTGTAACTATATAAACTTTACAGTCTTGAGGGTGTATTTCACATTAAAAAAAATGAACGTGTCGCTGTAAAAGTATACAAATGAGAAATCGAACTGAATTAGCTGCCGGAGCTAATTAAGTCTGTTTTTCAGAGGTGATCTGGGGCACAACCATGTTAAGAAAAAATCATGGGTGGGGATTCAGGACCATACTTTGATCACTATTATGAGGGGCTATAAGAACTTGGAGACGTTCTCTGCCCATTTCTCCACAGGATCTCAGTTTCAACGAGAATTGCCAGAATCTCCCTAGAAATGCAGAATATTGAGGAAATGGAAAGAAACTGAGTAACTCAAAGACACACCTTATACCTTGAATAAAATCCTGGAGTTAGACCTTGGATTGAAAGCCTCCCGGGGATTGACAGCTCGTTCCTCTGTTACAACTGCTCTCTGGAAATTAATGGGCTTGGCTTTGTATCTCCAACTGTTCTGCACAAATGAACCAAACTGGGAATCAGTTGGAGTTAGTGAGGCTTAACACAACTCCAGCTATTGTTTACACGGCTCCCATGAAACCCCTGCGCCAAACTGATTAGATTTACAGTTCATTCGATAAGCTTGTCTGCTCATGGCACATAAGGCAGTGAACCTTCTCACAAAATGAAACTAGAGCTGGAGAGAGGGGGAGAAAGGCCTTTAATGAAGAGGGAGGCTGACAGACATTGGTGGGGGATCTTTTGAGTTTTAGGCAGCCTCCCTTCGGCTGGGATTCTTCCATTCCGTGTTGGAATGACACTTTGGGATTTGCCTTCCTGCTTACCTGACACTCTGCGGTGCCATTTTCATTTTGTTGTTATAATGGATATATGTAACATTACTGGCCCTAGGCACTAGAAAAGACTCTTAAAGGTAAAATTGGGTCAGGGAGCACCAAGTGGCTCAGCAGAAGCTCTTACGAACCGCACAACACCAGACAGAGCCGCTTTTTGTTCCTCCCCTATCCCCCATGCTAGAGGCTGGGAGAAACCATACAAAGCCTACCCTATTTGCACATGCTTTGGATCTATTATTGAGTGATTGAAAATTAGTCATGGAGCCATGAAATCATCACCCTCAAAACTCTGTCTAGTCACCTTTAAGCAAGTATAACTGCCCTCATTTCTCAAAGATCATGACCCCAAAATTTTGCCAACCACGGCCTAGCACTGTGGATTTGCTCCCACTGAGAAAGATGTCAGAGGACGGACCAGCTGAATAGAAGGTGATGCTCACCATCAGAAGGGTCCCACGTGGGAACTTTATACCTCATCTGTTGTGGTTAGCTGTTGCTGCATCACAAACTACCCTAAAACTTAGTGTCTCAAAACAATAACTGCTGTATGAACATCTTACAATTCTGTGGGTTTGGGTTCCAGGCAGGGATTGGCTGAACCCTGCTTTTTCTTCACATGGTCTCCGCTGGGATTTCTTGGCGGTATTCGGCTGGTGGCTGGGCAGGTTTGTAGGGCCCAAGATAGCTTCACTCCCATAGCTGGCACTTTGCCATGGACAGCTGATGGCTGGGCTCTGTTGGACCTCTCCCCCTCCATGTGGTCTCGTGGTTCTTGTGCCATAGAAGTTGAACTTCTTGCATAGCTTAGGGCCCAAGAATGAGTGTTCCAAGAGTCCCAGGAATGAGCTGTAAGGCTCCTTACGCTTTAGCCTGGGAAGTCTCAGAACATCACATCTGCTCATTTTTATTAGTCAAGAAAATCTCTAAGTCCAGTTCAGATTTAAGATGAGGGAGTTAGACCCCATCTCTCAATGAAACGAATGTCAAAAAACGTGTGGCCATCTTGAGTCTTCCTCAAACACTTTCTAGTGACCTTAGAACTCTAAGAATGAATTCAGTATTACAAGTCATTTCTCAAATCTCTTACCCAATGATGGAAAAAAAAATGGAAGAAAACTCTCAAGAAACCTTTATGTATACACTGAGCATGCACTGAGTATTTAATAATATCGAGGAAACCTTGGTATGTGCTGAATTCTTAATATTTAGTAACAATTGAGAGATCTATTAAATGGAATATATGATTGAGAGTAATTGCACAGGCTCTAAACAGATAACTCTTGGCTGACAATTTTACTATCAACCTTGAACAAATCCCAGAGAAAATTGATGTTTATATAGAGCAATTTAGTCTGTAAGTATTAAACCCTGGGACTCACACATTGGATGCCTTTTCCCGCTGTTTACCTCATGGTTTGTCATTTATTGCCGTAACCATATGCCCTCACACACACTAACCGTGTCTCCAGAATTCTATGTAAACTATAGTTGTGGCTCTTAACCATAATATATCATCCCTGTAGTGGCGAACAGAAGCCTATTTTCTCAGGTCTTTTGATTTTTTTGTAATAAAAAGTTACATCTGTAGTATTGCGTCAAGCTTGTGAGCCTCAGCTGGTCTGCCATGTATACTCAATGCATGCTCTCTCCCAGAAAACCTTTCCTGAGAAGGCCTGGCTGGCATTAAGCTTTCTCCCAGTTCGGCAAGGACAGCTGGGATTGGGAGAAGGCCAGGTGCAGAGACTGTCCCAGTCACACACTGTTGGGTGGACTGGGCCGGGGACACGGGGGAGATTAGGAAGCATGTCACCTGGACCCTTCCTACTTCAGGTCACTACATCTTTTTATTTGGTGACTAAAGGACGAGGCACACTGACGGTGGCAGCATTGTGAGCACGCTGGGACAGCAGACCAAGGAGTGAAACCATGGATTTTCCAATTTAGGGGATCTAGCCCTCCAAGGACACTGCTACTTTCTTTGTTCAAAAGGCTTCTGGATTTTCAGCTTTCACGCCCCCCTCTTCCATCCACCCACCTCTTCACTCTCCCTCTAACCTCCCCCAAATCCTTTGCTAAGAATTTCCGCTCCAGATTATGCAGTCCACTTTCACTTTTTCCTAGCTGTCTTTGAATTGTTGGCGGGATTAGCGCTTTGGAGACCTTGAGTCCAGAATGGTGCCTTGTTAATTGGCTGACTGGAGGAAGGCGTTTTGCATTTCCATGAGAATTCCTGATCTTTAGAGGAATCTGGGGAGGGAGGATGTGCCCTTTGAATAAAGTATACTGTTGGGTATGCTCCATTTGCAGCATATAATACAAGGGTGACACATTTTCTGTAAAAAAAAAAAAAATGCTTAGGTACCATAGTCAGTCATTTTTTCTAGCTTCCGTGTTCCAGGACTAGTTATTGGTACCAGGGATACAAAGATGAATAAAGCTTGAATAAAGCTGACCTCCACACTGAAGGAATTAAGTTTAGTAGCAGGCAGTTTAAAAAAAAATTCATTTTAGAGGCGCCTGGGTGGCTCAGTCGGTTAAGCGTCCGACTTCGGCTTAGGTCACGATCTCGCGGTCAGTGGGTTCAAGCCCCGCGCTGGGCTCCATAAACGTATTTTTGAGACAGAGAGAGTGTGAACAGGGGAGGGACAGGCTCCAGGCTCGGAGCCGTCAGCATGGAGCCCAGTGCGGGGCTTGAACCCACCGACCGCGAGATCGTGACCTAAGCTGAAGTCAACCAACTGAGCCACCCAGGCACCCCTGTAGCAGACAATTTTGTAAGCAGATGAAACACAGTATCACAAATATAAAGTGGGAGAGAGATGTATGCATACCGTTGATGGAATCTGAACAGATGGACAGGATGTCTACTTAATGCTACTCTCCTTTTTGAGTATTTATTGTAAGTGGCTAATGGCTAGCATATATATATATATTATATATATATCATATATATATATTCTATATACATCTTTTAATTAACATTTGAAAAGATTTCAACTAAGGAATATATTTTAAAAATACACATAACACTAAAACTATTTTTCCTGAGTTTGAACTATTTACAAAATACAGCTAGAAATTATTTATAACCACTAACGACATTGCTAGATGACTGTAGCCAGCACATAAAGAAAGCTCAGAGAAATAAAATATTTTGGTTATTTACAGAGTGTAAATTAGGATATTCTAATAGCCCTTCAAAATCAAAGAGCTGACTGTCTCCCACACCCTCTTACCTTCCTTTCAACCAGTGTGGCATTTACCCAAACTCTTCTGTAACCAATAGCAACTGGGGGTGGATTGGCTACTCTGGGAAAGCAAACTTCTGGAGCAATGGCGTGGAGACTCTATTTACTAGTAGGGTCCAAGGCTGAAAAAAAATTCACCCTGGTTCATTGGGCTGGGTAGAGAGTGAATCCCCCTGGTTAGCCTTTCTACACTTTCCACCCTTCTGTAAGCAGGAAGAACGTGCACATGTGTTTATGTCTGAACACCTCAACCTAACTGATACAGTGTTCCTGGTGGTGGTTTCCTGCCGGAGAACACCTTGGACAGAGATTACTCTTTTTTTTTTTTTTTTTTTAATGTTTATTTATTTTTGACAGAGAGAGAGAGACAGAGTATGAGTGGGGGAAGGGGCAGCGAGAGGGGGAGACACAGAATCAGAAACAGGCTCCGGGCTCTGAGCTGTTAGCACAGACCAACGCGGGGCTCAAACTCACAGACCGCGAGATCATGACCTGAGCCGAAGTCAGAGGCTCCACCGACTGAGCCCCCCAGGCGCCCCAGGAGATTACTCTTGGTGACCTGCTACAGTTCCTGGTTTGGGAGGCAGGAAATTTGGTCTTTGTCCGCCAAAGCTGAAGGAGACTATAAAGGTGTGGTGTTGGTTACCAAATCAGAAGTCGAGATATCCTGAGTCTTCATTTGTTCAGAGACCCTGGCATTCTCTCTTAGGAAAAGTCCCTGCTTTAGTGTCTCCAGATATAAAATTAGGACAGTGGCTTTGCCTTTGGAAATGCACTGACTTTCTAAAGATTTTGGAAAGATGAAATGTGATATAAGTGCCAGTGAGGCCATTTTTCTCCGTTTTCACCAGGACTGCCCAGAAATACCTTGTATAATGCAGAATCATTAGGCCCCTCACTTTGAATCATGTGATCTGGGACAGCAAAGCCATTGTTACAGGAACATTCTCAACTACTAGGTGGTCTAAATTTCTGCATTCTTTTCCTTCTTTGTTATTTGTTCTATACAGTGGTACGTTCACAGGGCAGAATTTATTACCTTGAGTTCAAACATCTTGCTAATGTGCTAACAGAAGCGACTTATTGAACAGTGAGTTCTTAATTATTCATGTGCAAATGGCTTGCTTTCAGATTCAACTGTGAAGAAATTTTGACGTTCAGGGTCTGATTTCTCGATTAAGCAGCAGGTTCTCTTAACTACCTCGCCAATTGATTTTTCAGTAGTATAAGCTGCTTTAACATTAGCAGCAAGATGTATTCAATAAGCTAAAGTTTCAAACAGAGTAGCAGTGATTTGTTAAGTCGGCCACGGTTTTGGAGGATCTTTATCACTAACGTTTCCCCTGGTTGGACAGACTGTGAAAGGAAGGAGATAAGAATGTGTTTGGAAATGTCCTTCTACTTTTTCTTTTTTAATTTTTTTAACGTTTTATTTTTAAGAGAGAGAGAGAGAGAGACAGAGTGTGAGCAGGGGAGGGGCAGAGAGAGAAAGACACAGAATCTGAAGAGGCTCCAGGCTCTGAGCTGTCAGCGCACAGCCCGATGCGGGGCTCCAGCTCAGGAACCACGAGATCATGACCTGAGCGGAAGTCGGATGCTTAACTGACTGAGCCACCCAGGCGCCCCTGTCCTTCCACTTTCACCTCATTCTCCCGCCCGGCCTCCTCGCAGGCTGGTCCTCTGAGCTGTTTTTCCCTTTCCAGCTTCTGGTGTGGAGTTTGGGGCCCATCGTTGCTTCCGCAAACACTGCAGGAGGTGCAAGTGGCCCAGAGCTAGTGTGAAGCGTGGACGTGCTTGCGCCCAAACGCCAGGCACTGAGAAGGTGCAATGACAGGGACTATTGGCCAAGCTCAAAGGGAAGGAACGGTTTATCCGGACCATTTACATGAAGTGACTGTGGGGTGCAGGTGACCTCATGTACATAGCCTCTCCCCTGTGTTTAATACCCATTGCCTGAAGCCTGCTCTTGTTTTATTTTCTAGAATATTTTCTCCTTCTTCATTTTCATAGCTACTATTTTACTCTCTATGTATTTAATAGTAGGCATTGTGCTCCATACCTCACGTCCATAATTCATTTAATTCGTGTAACAACCCAGGGAGACAAGAATGCTGGACATTTTGTGGATTAGAAAACCGAGTCCTTGAGAAGCAGAGGAAATCGTTCCAGCCCCTCAGCGGGGAAGTAGGTGAGGCTAAGCTGCCACTCTTGAGTGCTTGCCTTGATCTGAACTGACACACTCCAGACATCACTGGTTTAAGTCCTGACTCAGAATCAGCTTGTTATTGTTTTTCATTGAAGTTCTTTTTGTAGAAAGCGAAATTTTTTTCTTTACTTTTTTAATGTTTATTATTTATTTTTGAGAGAGGGAGAGAGAGACAGAGCACGAGTGGGGGAGGGGCAGAGAGAGAGGGAGACACCGAATCCCAAGCAGGCTCCAGGCTCCAGGCTGACGACAGAGAGCTTGATGAGGGGCTTGAACCCAATAACTGTGAAATCATGACCTGGGCCGAAATCAGACGCTTAACCAACTGAGGCACCCAGGCTCCCCTAGAAAGCAAAACAATTTTTTCTTTAAAGAAATCAATTTTAAAAATGTCTCCTCAGGGTGCCTCGGTGGCTCAGTCGGTTAAGTGTCTGACTTTGGCTCAGGTCATGATCTCCTGGTTCACTAGTTTGAGCCCCACGTCAGGCTCTGTGTTGACAGCTCAGAGCCTGGACCCTGATTCAGATTCTGTGTCTCCCTTTCTCTCTGCCCCTCCCCCACTCATGCTCTGTCTCTCTCTCTCAAAGAATAAAGATTAAAAAATTTTTTTTTAAATGTCTCCTCTAAGTTTGGCCTTTCAGTATATAGAAAATCAATATACAGAAATCCATTGCATTTCTAAAATTTTTTTTTTTTCAACGTTTATTTATTTTTGGGACAGAGAGAGACAGAGCATGAACGGGGGAGGGGCAGAGAGAGAGGGAGACACAGAATCGGAAACAGGCTCCAGGCTCTGAGCCATCCGCCCAGAGCCTGACGCGGGGCTCGAACTCACGGACCGCGAGATCGTGACCTGGCTGAAGTCGGACGCTTAACCGACTGCGCCACCCAGGCGCCCCGGAAATCCATTGCATTTCTATACACTAATTATGAAGTAGCAGAAAGAGAAATTAAGAAGAGTCCCTTTTATTTTTATTAAATTTTTTTGAAACATTTTTTTTTTGTTTATTTTTTGAGAGACAGAGAGAGAGCACAGGGGAGGGACAGAGAGAGAGGGACACACAAAACCCGAAGCAGGCTCCAGGCTCTGAGCTGTCAACACCAGAGCCCCATGCAGGGCTTGAACCCACCAACTGTGAGATCATGACCTGAGCTGAAGTCATATGCTTAACTGACTAAGCCACTCAGGTGCCCCAAAACAGTCCCATTTATAATTGCACCAAAAATAAGAAAATACCTAGGAATAAACTTAACCAAGGAGGTGAAAAACTGGTACTCTGAAAACTATAACACATTGATGAAAGAAATTGAAGATGACACATACACATGGAAAGACATTCCATGCTTATGGATTGGGAGAACAAATATCGTTAAAATGTCCATATACACAAAGCAATCTATAGATGCAATATAATCCCGATCAAAATACCAACAGCATTTTTCACAGAACTAGAACAAACACCCCAAAACTTTGTATGGAACCACAAAAGATCCCAAATAGTCAAAGCAATCTTGAAAAAAGAAGAACAAAACTGGAGACAGCACAATCCCAGATTTCAAGATACACTACAAAGCAGTAGTAATCAAAACGGTATGGTACTGGCACAAAAATCGACCCATAGATCAATGGAACAGAGTACAGAGCCCAGAAATAAGCCCACGATTATATGGTCAATTATCTTCAGTAAAGGAGGCAAGAATATGCAGTGGGAAAAAGACAGTCTCTTCCACAAATGGTGTTGGGAAACCTGGACATCTACATGCAAAAGAATGAAACTGGGCCACTTTCTTACACCACACATAAAAATGAACTCAAATTGGCCTGAAGACCTAAATGTGAGACCTGAGACCATATAATTCCCAGAGGAGAGCATAGGCAGTAATCTCTTTGACATCAGCTGTAGAAAAATTTTTCTGGATATGTCTCTTCAGGCAAGGGAAACAAAAGGAAAATTAAATTATTGGGACTAGGGGCACCTGGGTGGCTCAGTCGGTTGGGCGGCTGACTTCGGCTCAGGTCATGATCTCACGGTCCGTGAGTTCAAGCCCCGCATTGGGCTCTGTGCTGACGGCTCAGAGCCTGGAGCCTGCTTCGGATTCTGTGTCTCCCTCTCTCTCTGACCCTCCCCCCGTTCATGCTCTGTCTCTCTCTGTCTCAAAAATAAATAAACGTTAAAAAAAAATTAAAAAAAAATAAACTATTGGGACTAAATCAAAAGAAAAAGCTTTTACACAGTGGAAGAAACCATCAGCAAAACAAAAAGATAGCCCACCGAATGGAAGAATATATTTGCAAATGATATATCCAATAAGGGGTTAATATCCAAAATAGATAAAGGACTTATACAACTCAACACGAAAAAAATAAATAATCCAGTTAATAGCAGGCAGAAGACATGAACAGACATTTCTCCGAAGAAGACAAACGATGGCCAACACACATATGAAAAGATGTTCAGTGTCACTTACCATTAAGGAAATACAAATCAAAACTACAACGAGATATCACCTCATACCTGTCATAATGGCTAAAATAAAAAACACAAGAAATATTGCCCAAGAGGATGTGGAGAAAAAGGAACCCTCGTGCACTGTGGGTGGGAATGCATATTGGTACAGCCACTGTGGAAAAGAGTATAAATGTTCCTTAAAAAGTTAAAAATAGAAATACCATATGATCCAGTAATTTCACTACTGGGTATTTGCCCAAAGAATATGAAAACGTTAACACTACATTTCCAAAGATATTTGCACCCCTATATTTATTGCAGCATTGTTTACAATAGCCACGTTAAGAGCCAAATGTCCATCAGCAGATGAATGGATAAAGAAGATGTGGTATATTTATACAATGGAATATTACTTAGCCATATAAAAGAATGAAATCTTGCCATTTGCAACAACATAGATAGATCCAGAGGGTATAATCCTAAGTGAAATAAGTCAGAGAAAGACAAATACCATATGATTTCAGTCGTATGTGGAATTTAAGAAAGAAAACAAAAGAACAAAGAAAGGAGACAAACTAAAAACAGACTGTTAAATATAGAGAACAAACCGATGGTTACCAGAGGAGAGATTAGGGGCGGATGGGTGAAATGGGTGAGGGGGGTTACAAGTACACTTATCACGGGGTGCTGGGTGGCTCAGTTTGTTAAGCATCCGACTTCCACTCAGGTCACGATTTTGTAGTTCGTGAGTTCCATCCCTGCATCAGGCCCTGTGCTGACAGCTTAGAACCTGGAGCTTACTTCATATTCTATGTCTTCTCTCCTGCCCCTCCCCTGCTTGTGTTCTGTTTCTTTCTCTGTCTCTAAAAAAATAAATAAACATTAAGAAAGATTAAAAAAAGAGTGATGTATAGAATTGTTGATTCATTATAGTATACACCTGAAACTAATCTAACACTGTATATTAATTACAAGTGAATTAAAAGAAAAAAGACTACATTGCATATGGCATGAGCTACACATAACTTCATGTTTGTTTCTGATGATGGTGGGATGGAAAACCAAATTTTCCAAGTGGTGGTTTCGCCTCAGCCTTGGGAGCTCAGTTTTATATTTCACTTGATTCTTTTAAAATTTAGTTTATTTTTGGCTGTCTAGCAAAATGTGGCTTCTTGGCTTAGAAAAATTCCCTCAAAACAAACAGTAAGAAAAGAATCCCACCTAAAGTGACCATTTTAACGAGTTCATTGTAAGTGGATTGAAATACTCAAGTGAAATTTATTTTAAAATAGATCTGGGTGAACAACCTTAATGCCCACTGATGGATTAATGGATAAAGAAAACATGGTGTGAGTATATATATATATATATATATATCATATAATATATGTATGGATAGCAGAATATCATTCAGCCATAAAAAGAAGGAAATCCTGCCATATATGAGAACATGGATGAAACTTGAGGACATTATGCTAAGTGAGATAAATCAGAGAGAGAAAGACAAATACTGTATCATCTCACTTATATGTGAAATCTCAAAAAGAGAAAACAAAAACCCAAACTCATAGAAACAGAACAGATTGGTGGTTAGCACAAGCAGAGGTGGGGGAGTGGTGTTCAAAAGGTACAAATTAACTTCCAGTTAATAATATACATACGTTCTGGGGATTTAATGCACAACACGGTGACTCTAGTTAATAATATTGTATTTTATATTTAAAGGTGACTAAGACAGTAAATCTTAAAAGTTCTCATCACCAGGGGAAAAAAAATCGAACCGTGAAGTGACAGGTGTTAACTAAACTTATTGTGATTATTTCACTAAAAATGTACGTAATCTCTGGAAAAATAAATAAAATAGATCTGGGTTTTAAACTAAGGTATAGCTGGAAATTTGGTTTCTCCTGATTCCAGCCAGAGGTAGGTTTGCCCCTATAAAATGTGCTGTGACTTAGAGCAAATAAAATGTCAAACAAAAAACATTTTTAGTGTGGAAGGAAAATCTCTGACCGCTTACATAAAGAGACAAAAAAGCAACGTGGAAAACTCTTTTTCATTTTCTGAAACATAAAATCTGCCATTGAATAGTAGAATCCCTATTTGAAAAGTTTACTGTATGTATCTAGCTCACAAAACTATGTGTATCATGGGTCAACGCATAACTTGTAAAGGCCAGATTTTGAAAGCTTGTACACACGTGAAAGTTTTTATTTTAATGTAACATTTTAAGTGCTTCAGATTCCATCAACCTTACTAATCCTTAAGGCAAGGCAACTCTTTGGGAGTAGATGCTATCATTATCTCAGAGCTGGGGAAACTGAGGCATGGAGAGATTAAATGACATGAGGTCATGTGGCCAGTCTGGACACAGAGGCACAATTTGAAGCACGGGGTCCACAGACCATGTGCTCCAGGAAACATGTAAAACCATTAGTATAATGCAACTACGAAAGGAGAATAAAGAGATGTTTTCAATAGTTAGTTTCCATGTTGCCTAAAAGCAGCAAACATGATGTTCTCTGCAGTTGGTGATGATGAAGTCAGTACAACTGTGAACCTGATAGCAAAATGATTACAGTATTACAGTAGGTCCTAGGAAATGGAAAATATTTCAGGCATGATGGGAGTTTCTCAGAGTTCTTCACAGGTGACCCACAGTTTAAAATTACTTGAAAGCTCCCCTACCAAAGGTAGGATATAGAACAAATAATTTTCTTTTGAAAAGTGTATTGGTAAAACATAATTCAAAAGCTCTCATCTGAGCAAATGTCTGTTCATAGCTTTCACTGCCTTTTTGTTTAAAATTTCCGGTTTGTAGAAGTATCGTCTGTGATCTTATAGTCATATTCTTAGGTATTCCTGTTTTCTAATCAGCCTTTTTTGGAACATGACCCGAGTTTGTCATTACTGGATTTGTCGAGCAATTCTTGCAATATGTGTATGCACACACCTCATGCCCTATACGGTCAGCACATCTTTATCATCGAGCTAACTTCCTCCCTTTGCTTCCAGACAAGTGTCTTCTTGTCCCAGATTTATTTTTTCGTTAAAACTATGTACCTCTTTCCCCAGGTCTTTACCTCATAATTTTTAGCTTTCTTGGTTCTTTCATTTCTTTTGGTCCTGAAACTGACAATGTCCTCAGCAGATCGTGAAGGTCGTCTACATCTTCCTTTTGAGACTTCTCTTGCATTAGCCTAATTCTATTTATCACGGAAATGACAACTGATTCACAAAACTTGTTACAGTTAATCAGGAAAAGCTGACAGCCTTCAAAGAGACTATTGTGAAGAGTCTTTGAGTTTGACTCAAATTCAAGTATGTTTGGCATCCTAGGCAGGAGATAGGTGGAAGGTAGGAGTGTGGTTCAAAGTTTTCCATCTGTCACGGGCACTCGGCACACTCCAGAACAAGTCTCTTATCCCTGTTTTTCCTTATCCCTTCCTTTTCCCACAGATCATTCAATTCCATAGCACTCTATAGTTAGTTGCTATTTTAAGTTTAACATTATTTAAAATGTCAATTTGAGCACAATCAATATTTGGGATCAAGTAGATAACTGGCCATTCAAACATCATCTACTAAAACGTATCTTGGGATGGAGGCAGCAAACGGTGCACAGAATTACCCTTGGAAGCAAGGAGTGATATTCCAGTATGGTGAACGGCTGCTATGACACAGGCACACCCCACCAGATGCCCTTGCAACACCAGGGCTTAAGGGTTTAAACCTTTAGTTGCTGTATTGTGGGGGTGGGTCCTAGGAAAGTGGCCAGGGTAGGGGCAGTTGAACTTGGGGAGCTCAGGGCAGAGTTTTTATCAACCAGTTCAGAAGTATTTCGGCAGGCAAACCATAAGAGATTCTTAAATACAGAGAACAACCTGAGGGTTGATGGGGGTTGGGGTGGTGGGGAAAATGGGTGATGGGCATTGAAGAGGGCACTTGTCGGGATGAGCACTGGGTGATATATGTAAGAGATGAGTCACTGGAATCTACTCCTGAAGCCAAGACTACATGGTATGTTAGCTAACTTGAGAATAAATAAAATAAAAAAAATAAAAAACAATTTACTATCAGGAAAAAAAACTTACTTAAATGTTTTTGAGAATGAGTTAGTACATTAAAGAGAATCAGCATTTATTATGCCTATACTACAAGCCCTGTATTAGGTAATTTAGGAGATTAAAAAGTATAATGTGTTTGCCCTTTTCAAGTTCTTGACTTTAATCATTACCCAAGATTTAAAAATGAAACCACTAGAGAATAAAATAATACCACATTTAACCGTGTAAATATTAAATTTCTAAAATAGAAGACAAAGAGGATGGAAATTCAGTGGAGTGGGAGGAAGATACACAAGGCAGAGGTGGGGCCTTAACTGGACCTTGAACACGGTAGTGGAATATGCATTACAAGGCGGTGGGGAGGACTGCATGAGCAATGGCTTAGAGAAGGAAGGAAGCGTTGTTACGCTGGACAGTGTCAGGTGTCAAATCGAGTCGCATTTCAAAATTAAAAAAACAAAGCGTTACTTAAAAAAAAAAAAACAAGTGCAACCAGTACAGCTGCATCAGTGGCTCTCCCTGAATTCCAGCTTGCAGTGAGGCTCACTGTACTCTCACTGTAATAGCTCGGATCTGTTTCTCTGGAATAGTAGGTGTTCAACATGAAGAAGAAAGGCTATCTTGCATGAAACATCATAATACAGATGTTTTCCTTAGCTTTCTCAATTAGTTTCCAACAGTTTCTCAATCTTACCACGGTTATTACGCATTTGTTAAAACAGTGTGATCTTCAGCCTTGCCCACTGAATTTGAATTCACTGCACCCCACTTTTTTTTTGAGATGCTCAAATCACGTGGTTTATTCACTCAATTCAAAACACCATGAAAAGCAACAAGAATTTGATGGGGTAATGAATGCACCTGGGATGTGGTACCTGCCAGATGGAAGGACCATACTTCCAGGATTCTAGAATCCTGGGCTATGTGTTGACCCTCCATCTGCGGCATCATCCTTCCTTGCCAATGATGTGGTTACAAGCACTGGAGTTCAAGTTACACAAGGGGCTCAGTAGACGCAAGGTGCTGTAACCAGCACATGCTTGGATATCTGTTGGGAAGATATCTGCCCAGTAGCTTGTTGGTCACGGACTAACCAGCTGAGTGGCTATTTTTGGCAGAATACTGGCCCCCAAAGATGCCCTCGTCTTAGTCCATAGAACTGTGACTATGTAACTTCACATGGCGAAGGGAACTTTGTAGATGTCATAAGGAAGCTTGAGATGGGGAGATTATCTTGCATTATCTGGTGGGCCTGGTGTTAATGACAGGAGGCCTTTTGGGAAAGTGGGAGGCAGGGGAGTCAGAGTTAGAGAAGATGTGATAATGGAAGCAGAGTCAGAGAGATAGACTCTGTTTGAAGGTGCTACACTGCTGGCTCTGAAGGTGGAGGAAGGAGCCATAAGCCAAGGAAAAGCAGGTGGCCTCTAGAATTTGGAAAAGCCAAGTGTTAATGGACCGAATTGTGTCCCTCCCCTCTGTGGAATTCCTGTTGAAGTCCTCTGCACCCCACTTTTGACAATACTTGACTGGAGTTATTGATTGGAAGAGAAGTAGGACACGCCCCTCTTACCTGAGGGACACACTCTGGCAGTTGTTACCACCCGTGGACCCTTGATGGTGTTCAGGCAGTTTTGTGCGGTGTGGGCTGCTCCCTTGGTACAAATACTCCTTGAGGTGAAGGGGCATCCCTATCCCCATCCCCACGTGCACACACAGTGCTCCAGCTCTTCCCTGGGGCTGTGCTCTGCCTCCCTTTCCAATGCAGGGACATCAGATTCCAAGGCAGCCTCCCCAAGGCATTCCAAGAGCCTCAGGCT
The DNA here is from genome assembly GCF_028749965.1 of Puma concolor. Classification (NCBI taxonomy): domain Eukaryota; kingdom Metazoa; phylum Chordata; class Mammalia; order Carnivora; family Felidae; genus Puma; species Puma concolor. The sequence goes on from NC_141674.1 coordinate 162,087,514, forward strand.
AGCACTTCTGAAACCTTTTCATGCCATGGGACCCCTTTGGCAGGCTGCCAAAGACCACGAATCCCTTTTCAGAACAAGGTTTTTAAATGCATAAAATAAAATACATGGGATTACAAAGGAAACCAATTATATTGAGATACAATTAACAAAATGTTAAGAAACTTACGTTGTAGCAGTACATATACTTAAAAAAATTTTTTTAATATGAAATTTATTGTCACATTGGTTTCCATACAACACCCAGTGCTCATCCCAACAGGTGCCCTCCTCAATACCCATCACCCACCCTGCCCTCCCTCCCACCCCCCATCAACCCTCAGTTTGTTCTCAGTTTTTAAGAGTCTCTTATGTTTTGGCTCCCTCCCTCTCTAACCTCTTTTTTTTTCTCCTTCCCCTCCCCCATGGTCTTCTGTTAAGTTTCTCAGGATCCACATAAGAGTGAAAACGTATGGTATCTGTCTTTCTCTGTATGACTTAATTTCACTTAGCATAACACTCTCCAGTTCCATCCACGTTGCTACAAAAGGCCATATTTCGTTCTTTCTCATTGCCACGTAGTATTCCATTGTGTATATAAACCACAATTTCTTTATCCATTCATCAGTTGATGGACATTTAGGCTCTTTCCATAATTTGGCTATTGTTGAAAGTGCTGCTATAAACATCGGGGTACAAGTGCCCCTATGCATCAGCACTCCTGTATCCCTTGGGTAAATTCCTAGCAGTGCTATTGCTGGGTCATAGGGTAGATCTTTTTTAAATTTTTTGAGGAACCTCCACACTGTTTTCCAGAGCAGCTGCACCAGTTTGCATTCCCACCAACAGTGCAAGAGGGTTCCCGTTTCTCCACATCCTCTCCAGCATCTATAGTCTCCTGACGTGTTCATAAAAGATTTTTAATGTTTATTTATTTTTGAGAGAGAGAGAGCGAGACAAGAGTGGGGGAGGGGCAAAGGGAGAGGGAGACATAAAATCTGAAGCCGGCTCCAGGCTCCAAGCTCTAGGCTCTGAGCTGTCAGCACAGAGCCAGGCGGGGCTGGAACTCACAAACCATGTGATCATGACCTGAGAGAAGTCAGAAGCTTAACCGACTGAGCCACCCAGGCGCCCCTATATACTTTTTAATTGACCTATTGCACAACAAGATCTAGTGGAGGGTCTATCTAATGACTGTAATTGAAGATATTGTAACTAGGATGTGATGTAAAAAAATCTACGGGTTCTACTCGAGACTAAAGCATAGGTACTTATCCTACTGCCCCTGTGGTGCGTTGCCTACCTTCACAAAGGAAGGAAATGCTAAATGCCAATTAGAGGTTAGTGAAAATAAAAATGTAAAAATTTTTTTTGTCATCCAAATTTCACAGTAACTCTGAATTCTCTTTTCCCTGGCTAAGAATCCCTGGGGATAAAGTTGCCCCAGAGATCAACACCTCACTGGAGGCCCCACCCACGCTCTGGAGGCAGGAGCCTTTAGGCCACCCACACAGAGCTCAGAGCTGACTCTGGGTGGGGACCTAGTCCCGGCAATTTGGGGGGCAGGAGAGAAGGGCTCCTGAGCCCTTGTCGGTACCACTTTAAACACCCATCCTTTACTGTTGAGGGGCTTCTTCTCAGCTTCAGAGCACCTACAAACCAAGTTTCAAATTGCTGATACCAGTGTGACTTCTCCCAAAAGCTCTCCTTTTCACCTGGTCAGATCCCTCCCTGGGTGCTCTGGGTCCAGGCTGAGCTTGAGTTTTTCTCATCTGCAAAAGAAATACCCATCTCATAGGAGTGTTCGGAGGGTTAAATGAGATAATAGCTGTGAGCTGTAAATTGTATAGCACCATCAAAGTTTGGGCTATGATCATTTTTGACGGTTAGTTCTTTGAGGGCTGAAAACAATCCATGCAGCTCCCTTCCCCGAGTATCTGGCACGCGTAAAGCGCTCCATAAACACTTGTGAACTGAATGAAGTGCGCATTTGCACGTGGGCTTGGGTCGGCGAGAATCCGCTGCTTAAGGCGATCAGTGCCGGCGCAACACCAGCACGTCTCCTTGCTAACAGATAGTAAACGCCTTTCTGGCTCGGCGCCGAATTGCAACCACAATTCCCAGTGCTTCTTTCCCGAAGGACCCCCCAGACGGGGCTGCTGGGCCGAGAGCTCAAGGCCCACCCCCCAACTCAGTCTCCCACTCCGGCTTCCGGGCCAGGTAGGCGGCTGCCGGAGCGGCCAGGGGCCGGCCGGGGAGGGGCAGCGCGGGGACGCAGCGCAGCCGGGCCGGCCGGGAAGGTGCCGGCTGCGGGCCGGGTGGCGGGCGCGCGAGGAGGGGCCAGAGGGGTGGGGAGGGGAGGGGCGGGGCCGGCGTCCTCGTCACTTGATAAAACGCCTGCGAGTCTCCAGAGAACAACGGGCTCATTCAGCCACCGGGAGCTGCCCGCGAGGGGGAGCGGCCAGGCGGAGTGCGCAGCTCGTCCCGGGGGTGGGGCCGGGCGCGGTGGCCGGAGGAGACTAAGGTGGCCGCGGCGGCGGCGGCAGCAGCGGCAGCAGCAGCAGCAGCGCGGCAGCCTCGAACCCGGCCCCGAGCGCAGGGCGGCCGCCGCGGCTCCCGCTCCTCTCCACTTGCGCCCGCCCATGGCGGCTGCCGGGCAGCTGTGGCTGCTCTACCTGTCCGCGGGTCTCCTGCCCCTGCTCGGCGCCGCCTTCAACTTGGACACCCGCGAGGACAATGTGATCCGGAAAACTGGGGACCCCGGGAGCCTCTTCGGCTTCTCGCTGGCCATGCACTGGCAGCAGAAGCCCGAGGACAGGCGGCTGTAAGTTCCCCGACTTCCCACCCCCGCCAGGGCGCCGGCCTGCGCGCGAGCAGGGGCGAGGGCGCGCCGCGTTCCCGCCAGCCAGCCCTACCCGTGCGTCTGCCCCGCCCGGGATTCTGCCGGCCCCCGGGGGAGCGCGGCCCGCTGCTCGCCGCCCCGCCCGTCGCGGCGCCTCCCCCCATTTGGCTTTGGAAGCCGGAGGACCCGAGGGCCGAGCCCCGCGGACCCCGGCCCCGGTGCCAGGCGGGGCTGTCCTCGGCCCCGGGAGAGTTTACTTTTTTTTTTTTTCTTTTTAAACAAAAGTACTTTCCGGAGGTCCTTCCCTCCGGGCATGTTTGCTGGGAACCCGGCAGGTGGCACGCTTTGCTGAGCTTCACGTGTATGTTTGGGGCGAGGGTGACCCGGGGTGTAGGGTCGCTGCATCGCTGCTGTGGGCTTGCTGGGAGCGTTGTTCGGAAAGATCCAGGCCTTTCCCAACCGCACACACTACCTGGTTTCCTTGAAGACTCGCGAGCCCGGCAGAAGTTGGAAAGCCACTTTTTATCCTGTCTTGCGTGGCTTTCTCTGAACGGCGGGCGCTCCTCTGGGAGCTACTCTTACACTCCAACTCCCCCCCCCCCCAAAAAAAAGATGAAATTGACCAAGCACCTGTTCTCATGACTAAGATCAACTGAGAAAACAAGACCCTATGAGTGGTGTTCCCGGTCCCCCGCCCAGGCCCCAAAGCGCCCGGCGGGGGGTACCTCAAGACACTTTGGGCCCCTGCACTGGGCAGGCCCAAGCTGAAGGGTTAAAGCAAAATGTCCGATCTGGGCTGGGGCTTTGCAAACAAGGTTTGGAAATGACCCCCCTCCCCCACCATAGCATAGCGGTGTTCCTCCCGGGAGAAAGTGGAGACTGGCACTGCTTAGCTTCTCCTTTTCTTTCTTAGATGGTGTTGGTTCCCGCATGATCAAACTATTTAGGCTGGAGAGGGTTTGGGAGCTTAGTCCGCCCTAATCGCTGTGGGCCTTCATTCTTGATCTGTACTACCGAAAAATAAACTCACAGAAGGTCCCTCCTCCCTCAAGGCTTTTAGTGGAACCGAGGCCCTTCCAGGACCAACAGACCGGAGAAAGCAAAGTGCAGCCCCAGTAAAGAGAAGACTGTGTTTATGAGAGACGAATGGGATTCTAGAGCTGGAGGAAACCTTTTGATTTCTGAGTTAAGAACTTAAGAACTGGTGAATCTTAAAGTCAGGATTTTCTGATAACACCTGCTAGTGAAGCAAAGAAACTAGTAGGGGGTGGGGAGGCCCAGGGCTGGTGGTCTGAGGGCTGGCCAGCTGCTTATACTCTGCCTTCTTTTAGTAGAAATAATTGTCAAGCTGTAAATCTGAAATGAAAGGTGGTTTCTGTTACCTCAGTTAATGGATGACGTTTAGTGTTTCTGAATACTTAGTGTGTAAATGTGCTTCCACCCATATGGAGAGTTTGAACTGGTTAGTGCAGCAATGATTGTGGGCCAGCGGAGGGAATACGTTCTGCTTGGTATTCTCTTGACCTGACGCCTACTGAAGGTGATGGCTTCCTTGGAATACTTGTTCAAGCAAACATTGTGAAGGGGAAGTATTGGGGCACGGAAATATCTGGGATGGAGACTTGCAAAATGTGACTTTAGCCAGGAATCTCTGTCACTGTGCAGCATGCCTGCTAAAACTTGTTACTGCTGTTAGAGTCCCCTCCCCTTCTTTTGGTAACGTATTCCAGCTTCAGGAGCAGCTTTGGTCCTCCCGGGAAAACCACACACACAGGCCATAATCACATCAGTTGTCACCTTTGACTGTAACAGTTGTGGGTGTAAATAACAGCCAGTGAGATTGAGACCCCACAACTTCTGGTCCAGTGTCCTAAACTCTGCACTCTATAGAAAAGCTCAGTAGGAGTATTTCAGGGAACCAGTGAGAGAGGCCTGAGCTCATATTCCTTCTGGGCCATGTAGCAGCTGTTAATTTATTTTGAACCTTAGTTTCTTTATCTGTAAAATGGAGCTATTACTGCTTAATAAGGTTATTGTAAGGATTAAGAGATAGCACGTACAGTGCTCAATTCCTGCCTGGCATGGGTACTTGCTGACTAAGTGGCTGTTAGTGCTGATAAATTTAGAAGCACTAATTCAGTTCCTACTATGTGCCAGCTATTGGACTGGTGTTAACCATTCTGATTGTGACTGCCAAAGAGCAAAGCCAAAGTTTATTGTAGGTGGCATGATGGATATCGTAAACTCTTAAGTTACATTTATGAAACCTGTGTTCAAAGCAGTTTAACTTTAATTGGTCATAATTAGACTGATAACAAAAAGTGGATTTGCTGACCAAGGGACTTCATTGAGGCAGGAGAAGTAAAGATGTGTGGGAATATCAGATGAATGCACTGTTATCGAAACTGTCATAGATTTTTGTGACTTAAATTTTCTACAGTGTTATTGAAATATTTAACACCAATTTGAACTCAAGTTAAGATTTTATAACAGAATAATGTATCTGAGAGCCTTGGAACGTGTTGGGTGTTCCCAGGACTTTGGGGACTATAAAACTGACCTAGAGACTATAAAACTTCAGTCACGGTTTTAGGCTGTGCATTAAGGAAGTTTGAGACTCCAAACGATGATGAGATAGTCGTCTGAGTTACCGAGGTCAGGGTCTGCACTCCTTGGGATCTTTCGTTTCTCTTAGATATTTAAGGTTGAGTTACCACCCCTGCCAGGTAGACGGTGCAGGATGACACCTGTGGGTATGTCCGTTCTATGAATCATCACCCCTAGCTCTTCTTGGAAGAGACGGATCTATGTTTGACTATAAAGCAGAAACTAGAAGGAAGAAATCTCTAAGTGCAATTCTTGTAGAGCAGTTCTGGGTTTTTCCTCGTCCATTATCTTCTTTTGGGGAACTTTTTGATCCTCGTCATCTTCCAGAGGCTCTCCAGGCCCCTTGTCCCTTCTGACTCTATGATGTTTGCTTTTGATTTTTCTCAGACTAGTGATGCTCCTGCTTTAAAAATCATTAACTAGAGGTCATCTAGTCCGACTGACTCCCTTTATAGATGAAGAAACTGAAGCTGAAAGTTAGGAAATGTCTAAAGTCTCACAACTGGTTCAGAATCTGAATAGAATCTGGATTTGAACTTGGTGTTTCTGACTTGTGCTCATGCCATCTCCTAAAGGAAAAGTCAGAAATGTCCTTCAGACCTGGAGGAATTGGCCGGCATCTGAGTTTTGGAAACGCACTGTGTTATGTTGATTTATTAAACTGCTTTCCATGTGAATCGGGGCTATCTGTTTAAGTATCTGTGCCTGGACTCTCTTCTAATTGACCCTTATCCAGCTGGCCTTGGATCAGCTTCCGGGTTCTTCTTTCTTTGCCTCTTATTCCCTCCCCTTCTGAAAAAAGCCCAGTGAGGGGTGACTGGAGCCAGCCAGGGCTCAGAGTTGCATCCAAGATGTGTGCCTTAGCGCTTGCTTTCTTGAGTGCATTCACAGTGCCATGTGGCCCAGGGCCAGCATCCAGGGACTGTGCTCGGTCACCTTGAGTCCTGAGATTAGAGAAAGCTCCAAAATGGGCAGGGAGACTTAGAGATCTTAGGACTCCGCAAGAAAGAGAAATAGACCAGTTTAATTTTAACACAGGTTGGTGTGAGACCAACCAGGTAATGACTTAAGGTTTGAAAAACAGATCAGAGTACCCATGGTATGAATAATTTGTTAAGAGTCAGGTTAAATGCTCTTGTAAGACTCTCCACATTTGTAAAGAAGCAGTTACTGTGTGTTCTTAGTTGTATTGTACTCTGTTTTAGCATAACAATAACATTAAGATTTAGTTTAAGCTTTAGTAACCAAATGGAACTCAAGCTATGGCACATGGTTACCCCTGGACCTGGGCTCCACATACTACTGTGGACAGAATTGGCCGGTGAATTATTTGGCACTTTCAAGAGGGATAGTGGAGACATAATAGAAAATACTATTGTATGTTTAGCTGACCAGGTCAGTTTTATGTGGAACACTGATTGGTTCTCAGGCAGCCCATCGTAAGAAAGAACATAATCGTATCTCAGGAGCCAGTTTAAATTTCTCCATGAAAGCCTTTTGAGCCCAACCTACACTATAGCAATTTCTTCTTCCTTTGAATATCTGTAGCACTTAGTATCATGTGTCTGACAGTTCTGAAGGTTTTGTGTTTAACTGTTATCTACCATTTTCAAAGGATGAACCAGTCTCCCCAGCTGGATTATAGGTAATGTGAGGGCAGGGGTTTTATGTTCATTTCTTTGCCTGAGAGCACCTAGCATATGCCTTGAAAATACCATGTAGTCCTATCATACAGTCAATGTAACTTGTGAAATCCACTCTTTCAGCTCAGAGTAGAGAGAGAAAGAAATCCCTTTATTTAACCCCTTGCCATTCCCTGCTCAAAGTAGCCCTTGGACTCTGCTACCCCCAAGGAAAGGGAGGCATAATAGGCATCCAAGACCTTCATTCTTGGTTTTTGAATTTTCAAGGGTTCCTGTCCCAGCTAAGGGATTTTCAGGAGTGATTTTAAATTACATTTGATTTTTGCCTTAAAGGTGGCTGACCCACACTGCAGTGGGTTCTTAGGATTTGTTGGTTGTTATAATGAGACTAGATAGAGATGATGGCTGTAGAACAAGATCCTGAAAGCACTTGGCAAGGATGTGCATGGGTCAAATGGGAGTAAGCATGTGAGGGTACTAGTGAATTGATGGCTAAAGCTTTAGTTATTCATGGCTAGTAAGGGAATCTTGGATATGTGTAACTCTAGGGGCCGTGGCGGGGAAGCTGTTAACTTCCTCCAGTGGGAGCTGTAGTCTAGATCCCAGTTGTGATTTGGTTGGGACCTTGTGTCAGAAACAGAATTCGGACGGCTTCTCGGGAGGGTGGTCAAGACCCAGCTGCAGTAATGGGCACCAGGGGCAAGGCCAGCCCCCGTTCTTTCTTACCCTTCTGTGTTTGTGTACAACTTGAAAATCAAATAACTTTATATTTGCAAGGAACCTTAGGGATTTTTTTTTTTTAAGTTTATTTGGGAGAAAGAGTGTGCATGTGTGTGTGCACAAGCAGGGGAAGGGCAGAGAGAGAGCGTCCACGCATGCATGCAGGAAAGAGAATCCTAAGCAGGCTCTACGCTCAGCATGGAGCCTGATGAAGGGCTCAATCTCAAGATCATGTGATCATGACCTGAGCCGAAATCAAGAGTTGGTCACTTAACTGACTGAGCTACCCAGGTGCCCCAGAGTATTAGGGATTCTTAAACCTGTTGGCCATCAGGGTAACTTATATAAACATATACTTCTAGGCTCATCCCAGGTCTACTGTATGTGGATGTGATCCAAGAATCTGCTCTTAAAGTTTTCTAGGTTTGAGCCAGATGAGCTTTCCTTTTTTTACACAGAAGATAGCATAATGTAGTGGGTAAGAACAGATCCTAGAGCTATAGTCTAGTTCCCAGCTGGAGCCTAGAGTCAGCTGGGATGAAATTCTGCTCTGCCATTTACTAGCTATGACATTGTGCAGGACAGCTATAATTCTGCACCCGGTTCCAATGTATGGGCTTTTTTCCCACACACCACCAGTTGGGTAATCCTACAGTATCCAGTTGTGACACCATCTACCTGGAGATAGATTAAGGACTACCTATCCCACAGATTAAGGGCTCAGTCCTATAAGACTGCCTTCTCCCACTTCAGATGCCAGTCCCAAGTCCAGGTTGTCACTTGTGCTTGTGATGGATGAGCTGTAGATTGGAGGTTGCTATGACCTCTCTCCTTGGGTTCAATTAATTTGCTGGAATGGCTCACAGAACTTAGAAACATTTCACTTGCTAGATTACCGGTGTATTATAAAAAAAGTACAGCTCAAGAACAGCCAGATGGAAGGGGTGCGTAGGACAGGGATGAGGAAAGGGCGCCGAGCTTCCATGCCCTCTCCAGGTGTGCCACCCTCCCTTAAATTTTTACATGTTCACTAAGCAGAGGTTCTCCAAACTCCATCCTTTTGCGTTTTTAAGGACGCTTCATTACATAGGCACGAATGATAAGTCATTGGCTATTGGTGATTGACCTCAGCCTCCAGCCCTTTTCCTTACTGGAGGTCAGGAGGGTAGGACTAGGAAGTTCCAACCCTCTAATCAAGCAGTTGGTTCTCATGGCAGTCAGCCCCCATCCTTAAAGTGTGGTCCAAAAGGAACCATGGATAAAGACGAAATATATGTATTTCTTTTTTAAATGTTTATTTTTGAGAGAGAGCGTGAGCGCCCAGGCAGGGGAGGGGCAGAGAGAGGGGGACAAAGGATCTGAAGCCAGCTCCATGCTGACAGCAGCAAGCCCCATGCAGGGCTCGAACTCACGAACTGCAAGATCATGACTTGAGCTGAAGTCAGACGCTCAACCAACTCAGCCACCCAGGCACCCCCAAACATAAGTATTTCTTACTTTAAATCACAATATCAAATCTGTCTATGCTCTCCTTACACAATTGTAAAGGAGGATAATTGTACCTTAGACTAGTCCTGGCCCAGAATAAGGACTTGGTGTTTGTTAAATAAATGTGGAAACCAAGGCTGTAAGGAGGTGAAGTGACCATGGCACGTTGTTGGGCAGGTTGGTTCTCAATCTACATCTTGCATCCTTCTTGGCCTGTGCAGCATGTGGTTTCTCCTTTTGGGTTTGAGTTTGATCATGGTTAAGTGTACATCCTCCCTTTAATTCCATTCTGTAGTTACCATGTTTGGAAAGTACATCTCCGAGGAACTGTGCCTCGTAGTCTTTTGGTAGCTGCCAAGCAGTAGATGAATACCGGTGTGGTTTCACTATGTGGAGGAGATCAGGAGGCAGACTGGTGCAGGGACAGTGAGGTGCTGGGCGGGCAGTGACTTTGTGCACAGGATACCCTTGGAGCGTGGATTGTGACGTTGCAGGATGCAGTTAATAAGGAACACCAACTGTTCGGTTTCCAGATCTTCTCAGACCTCTGACTTTGGAAGTACCCCCTCATCCTTATCCTTGGGAGACTGGGTAATTTGCACTTCCCCCAGGGCAGGGTTGATGATGATTTATTTTCCTGGTCCTTTGGCATTAATGTATGGTAGGAAAGCTGGATCTGTTTGTGCAAAGCTGGGTCTGATTGTTCACAGTGAAGCTGCTTAACGTTGAAGGTGCACGGACAAAGTGTGGAAGTAATGTTCCAGCAGATTTCTGTTTCTTAAGCTGGCACTTGGAATTGGAAATGAGTGATCCCTTGGAACTAAATTAAGAGACTAATTGTTAATTAGCCCTGAACTAGGACAGGTAGATTGGCTCTTCACAAGTGTCCGTGCCTATTAGCCTAATAACAGGGGGGAATGATCACCATCTAATCTGCTGCTGTCTGGCTTTTCTGGTTACAGGTAAAGAAGGCAAGACAATCCCAAGTCGGTTTACTCCATAGTTGGTGTGCGTGTAGAATGACTTCTTTCACAGGCCACAGGGTAGCCCGGTCAGACCCCAATTTGCTCTCTCGCTGTGTGTCTGTGTCTTTCTCTCTGTCTCTCCCACACACATGCTGGATGCTAGGGTCAGTTACTGTTGTCACTTTGCCTAATCCCAAATTGGGAGAAAGACTTTAGAAAACGTTTAAGACTCTAAAACCAATAAAATTGCACAGAAGGCTGTTCTGAATTAGGGGGGTGGGGCGAGCGTTACTGAAGCAAGCGTGGAAGGCAAAAGCAAGTACCATGAAGTCACAGATGTCCTCTCGCGTGTTTATTTGCTAACCAGCAACATACATTTTGCGTGTTGTACAATCCGAAGATTACTTTTTTTTGAAGAACCACTTCAGATATAGTATAGGAAAACCTTTTAGCAAAATATGCTTTCTAAGCCTGGAAGCATAGAAATAAAAATAAACTTTGGAATAATGTGAAAGGGGCACGCTGGTTAATGATATGAAGAATAAACGGAGCACAGAGTAATGCCTGTTTACCCGAGGTCTCTGTTTGCTTTGTTTGGTGATATCAATGTCACTGTAGTTTCTTCATTTTGTAAAGGACATCGATTTGTACTGAGGTTATTTTAAGCGTGGGTGTGGGGGGAAGTGTACAAATGATGGTAAACATTTCAGGCCCATAAGGGTAGGATGTCACTGAACTAGAAGTCTCTTGAGCCAAATAGCCTCTTGTCTTTGCAGAATTAGAGCCCTTCTCTTTAGGATATACTGCCATTGATAAAGCAGCATGATCTAAAGTTAGCAAGAGGATCCTCATCAAGGTGAGTCACAGCCAGGGGTGTGGGATGGTTATTCCTGGTGTGAATGGACTACTTGCTTGATAGCAGTGGGATTTTGAAGTCCTGTTTTTCTTTCTATTTGCTGAGGAGAGTAAGCAGCCCTTCCTGGGTTCCTTTCCCACTGATCCATCTGTCAGATGATGGTCTGAGCCCCCTCCAACTGGCAGTGTAGGACCCTCTCATGAGAACAAGGATTGTTTTGTTTTTTTTTTTAACTTTTTTTTTCTTTTTAGTGTTTATTTATTTTCGAGAGAGACAGAGACAGAATGCGAGTGGGTTAGGGGCAGAGAGAGAGGGAGACACAGAATCCGAAGCAGGCTCCAGGGTCCGAGCTGTCAGCACAGAGCCCGACGCGGGACTCGAACTCACAAGCTGTGAGATCATGACCTGAGCCGCAGTCGGACGCTTAACCGACTGAGCCACCCAGGCGCCCTGAGAACGAGGGTATTTTGAAGTGAAATGGACATGTTCATAATTCTGCAAGCCTCTGGTGAGATTGGAGATCAGTAGGAAAAGGTGTTTAAAATATGTGGGGTGAGGGGCGCCTGGGTGGCTCGGTTAAGCGGCCGACTTCGGCTCAGGTCATGGTCTCGCGGTCTGTGAGTTCGAGCCCCGCGTCGGGCTCTGTGCTGACAGCTCAGAGCCTGGAGCCTGTTTCAGATTCTGTGTCTCCCTCTCTCTGACCCTCCCTTGTTCATGCTCGGTCTCTCTCTGTCTCAAAAATAAATAAACGTTAAAAAAAATTTAAAAAAAAATATGTGGGGTGAAGAGAAGTGTTGAAAACCAATTGACTGGGGCTTAAGGAATCCAGCTTTGCTGTGACACAAATAAACCTAAGAGTTTTCAAACAAGGAGAAGCTTAAAGAGACTCAGATGTGATCAGGTGGATACGTAAAGACGTAATTCTAGGAAAATGGCACTTGCCCTTGAGGCCTTCTGGCTGCTAGTGGGACCTGGCCTAGGTGCCAACACTTAGGACAATATTCAGAAAAAGTTGAGAGGTGACTTAAAGAGCTGGGTAATGAAGAGGTCTCACATGAACCCACAAATGCAAGAGGTAGGCCTGGACACTGTTGGGCCTTTTAGAGGCTCAAGGATAGAGGACCTGGAGAAGGCGGGTACTGATTTAGATGATCCAGAGCCCAAGGGAGGGCTTTGGGGGCCAGCTGGAAAAGAGTTTTAATGCTTAGGACATGATAAAGCCAATTCAGATACCATATCCTATCAGCCAGTTCAGAAAGAAATGTATCTTCTAAGCCTTATATTTAGAAAGGGCCCAGGGCTGGTACAGAGATTATTAACTGAGGGTGGAGACGTGGAGACGCCTCCTCACTCAGGATGATCCCAGGAGGTGGGGGCTGCAAGATGAGAATCCCCCAAGTTCCGCAGCACCATGATCCAGAAGCCGTCTGAGAAGGTTTTTCACTGTTGTAGGGTAAGAAATTGATCTTTTGTAAGCTCATTTATTTCTATGTGTGCACATTTATATATAACTGTATAGTTTGTTTCAACTTAAAGGGATTTTTTTTTCTTACTTTACCATGACAAGCAAGTAAAAACTTAGAGGTGAACGTGCTCTGGATGTCTAGGAGAAACCATAATCAACTTTTTTGGGGTTTTGCTATAGAAGTTGTAAGTTCAACAGATACTCAGTGAGCGTTTACTATGTATTAGGCACTGTTCTAGTGCAGGAGCTATGGCAGCAAATTAAATAGATAAAATCCCTGCTTAGTTCTGTTGGGGGAGACAGACAAATAGGGGTATTATGTTAGAAGGTAGTAAGCAGTACAGAGGAAAAGAAAGTGGAGAAAGGAACTGGGGGGTTGTTTGGCAGTAGGTCAGCCGGGGAGGACTTCACTGAGAAGGCAAAACTGCAAGCATGACAGTATTGGGGGGAAAGAGTGTTTTGGGCAGCAAGAACACCAAGTGCAAAGGCACTGGGGCAGAAGCATGCCTAGCAAGTTAAGAACAGCAAGGAAGCCTGTATTTTCCTTGAAGGCAAATTGTGCAGAACCTCATAGATCATTGAAAGACTTTGGCTTTACTCTTGACTGAGGTGGGAAGCCATTGGAGGGTTCTGAGAAGAATATGACATGTTCTGACTTAGATTTTAAATGGTTTTCTCTAGCTGCTGGATTGAGCATAGACTCTATGAGGGCAAGGGTAGATGTGGTGATACTAATTAAGAGGCTCCTGTAATAATAAGAGATGATGGTAGTTTGGACCAACGTGGTTGCAAATGATTGGATTCTGGATCTATTTTCAAAATGGAGTCAATAGGATGAAGCAAGAGAGAGAAGAAAACAGTATCTTCAGGGTTTTTGGGCTGAGCACCTGGAAGGATAAAGTTGTCTATGATGGGTTAGGACAGAGCATAAGAGGAATGGATTTTGGGGGAAGAGCAGGAGTTTGATTTTAGACACGTTAGGTTTGAGAGGTTGAGACACCCCAGTGGAGGTGTTGAGTTGGCTGTTGAAGAAGTGTGAAGTTCAGTTGGGGAGGTTTGGGTGGGAGATACAAACAGTACAGTCCTGGGCCTCCTGGTGGACTGAATGATGAATGAGGTCAAGGGAGTGGGAGTAGAGTCTAAGGGCCGAGCTCTAGGGTACTCCTGTGCAGGGGTTAGGGAGAAGGGGGGCATGGCTAGTAAGCAGGAGTAGATGTGCTCTCCTGGAAGTCACGTGATGAAGGCATGTTGGAGAGGAGATGATCCATCAGTTGTGTCAATGACACTGCGAGCTGATTACTGGGATAGCAATGTGGAGGCCATCCGCAACCTGATCAGAGCACTTGTGGAGGTCTGGGAGCCATGCCTGGCTGGAGTGGGTTAGTGAGAATAGAAGAGGAATTGGAGACAAAAAGTAGGAAGTCAAAATTTTGTTGAAGAGGGGAACAGAGCAAGAACTGGAGGAGAAAATGGGGTCAGGAGGGAATTTTATTATTTTTATGGTGGGAGCAATTGATAGTGAGCTGGGCCATTGATGAGGATGATTGAGTAGAAAAGGCAAAGTGAGTGTAGGAGACGGGAGGGTTGTCAGTGTGCTAGCTGGGACCACAGCACAGGTGGCTCATCACACCACAGAGTAAGGGCGTACAGATGCAGGCAGGTGGGTTCTTGTCCTGGTGGGAGGCTGCGAGAGGTTTTTTTCTGGTTGCTTCTCATTTCTCATCAATAACAGTAGCTCATTAGCCCAACGTTACTCAATACCTGTGTAGAAGTTTGCCTTGCAGGGGTAAGAACTCCATTCTAGAGATAGAGGAATGTGGGATTGGAATCCCCGCTTCTTCACTTTCTGTGGATTTGACCTTGGGCGGGTTGCTTGTCCTCCTCAGGAAGGTGGAGGTACTAACGGTACCTACCCCATAGGGTTGTGAAGAGGGAATGCAATGAGGATAAAGCTCTTGGCATAGTGCCTGGCACATCCAGTCAACATCATCTTTTACTGTTGTGGGCTCCTTAGCAGTAAAGGCTGCTGTAGCGATCTTGTCTCGACAGTCTGGCAGGCAGCAGATGCTCCTCTGGGGGGTTAGGTCAAAGGTGAAGTTGCCCCACGGGCAGGGCTGTCACCGGAGTTGGGGGCTGTCCGTAGGCAGACAGGAACTATAGTCTCGCCTTGAGGAGAAGAAAGGGAAACATGGGACTTGGAAGAAGGAAGAGAAAATGGCAACACATCAAAATCCTTTAGCCATCTCTAGTTCCTTGTGCTATATTTGAGCTGCAGAAAACTGCAGCTTTTTATTTTGTTCAATTCTTACAAGGCTCGTATTAGGTGTTGAGTGAACATCACCCATATGGGAGTATATGCAGCTCCAGGATCTGGAACGGTCTAGGATGGCGTAGTGCCCATGTGTCCATCATCCTCCCGCCGTAGGCATCAGGGCATCGGCAGGCAGGGATGTGCTGTGCAGGGTGGCAGTGAGCCAGGAACACAGCAGGAGTGCTGTCGCCTTGCTTCCTGCTCCTGGGGCCTGGTTGATTGTCTTTGTAATCCTGGTTAACGTATCTAGCGTACCACGGTGTGTATCCAGTCAGAGTGACTTAGGGCCTCGTTGAATTGTCAAGAAGGTAGAAAACTAGACTAAATAACCCTTTGGGGTCTAAAATACTGCCAATTTTCAGCCTCTTCTCACAAGACAAGTGGTATAGGCTAACTAGGTAGCTTGAGGTAAATCTGAATCTAAAAGGAAATAGACGGTCTCTGAAATTATGCAAGAGGATGACTCATCAGGACCTTATCCTCTATTGCCCTGGGGTGTGCCACAAATTAATTACAGAACATCTCCCTGAGGCAGCATGGTGGTGAGTTATTAACAAAGCAAAAAAAAAAAAGGTTATCTCTTTCTAGTGCAGAATGAAATATATGTAAGTTTTTAATCTAAAACATGAGGCTTTAAAGACAGTTTAAGCTTTTAGGCATTTTGGGCTATGCCCCCGTGCATGTTCACCTTCTCCCTGGTCATTCACTGCTTTCGTGGAAATGGTTGAGAAGCACCCACCAGCCTCTTCTCTATAGAGGGACAGCTGAGACCTAGAATAGTGACAGCTAGATAATGGCAGTGAGGGCCTTGGCACACAGCTGCCTGATGCCTAGTCCCTCTAATGCTATGCCCTACACTTCTACCTTTTGGTGAAGCAGGCTGTTCTTGGAATTAATCATGTGCCACATAATCTTGCCCTTAATAGAGCAGTGTCCTATGTTTTTAAGTGTCTCTCTGGAATAAGGATAGCAAGTATATAGCCACTGTTGCCCTTTTACCCTGCTAATTGTGGACACTCCAAGTGAGCATGGCACTTCTTTCAGCCGAGTCTTAGAATTCTCCAGGTCAGCATAAGTTAGCCTCCGCTGGTGAATGGTTGTCTGCACATAAGACAACACCTGTTTGCCTACTTGGTCTGGCCAGATCCCCTGCTATGGAAGGCACTCTATATAAATGTCTGCCTGATGGATATTATCCCTACTGGTTTGAGAGCTTCTTAAGAGCAAGGCTGATAGCTTGTCCTTTTCTGGCTCGGATTTCATGGAAATGGGTACCCAGTGGTACTGGTTGAGCTCTTGGAGTTGATTTAATTTCCCAAATACATTAAAGACTTCTAGAGAACAGGAAGTGGGATGACCATTTTTTTAAGAATGATCCTTTCATCTTGGTACTGTTCTTTTGTTTACCATCTTAACGATTTTTAGGTGTACATTTCGGTAGTGTTAAATATAGTCACGTGGTTGTGAATACTTTGGCACTTCTTTTTAAAAAATTTTTTTCAATGTTTATTTATTTTTGAGAGACAGAGTGCGAGCAGGGGAGGGGCAGAGAAAGAGGAGGAGACACAGAATCCGAAGCAGGCTCCAGGCTCTGAGCTGTCAGCACAGAGCCCGACGCAGGGCTTGAACCCCCAAACCATGAGATCGTGACATGAGCCGAAGTTGGCTGCCCAACTGACTGAGCCACCCAGACGCCCCTGGTACTTCTTAAACTTGTTTTGGAGCCACCAGAAATCAGCTTGTCCATGTTATGAGGCCAGAAAATATTGACCCGCTAAACTTAAAATAACTAAATAGAGACTTGTGTTACATCCTGTCATCTGATAGAATATTCTAATGTAGATTAGTGGCAATGGAATTAAAAGTTTAACAAATTTACGGTAGAAGTTAAAACCCCCCTTGCGTAGCTTAGTGCGTGTTTTCCAGTTTCGGAAGGGCTGTTCCGGTTGGACCCACAGCTGTGCTCCCATCTCCAGGTGTGGAACGCCCAGTCTCCTCAACACCTGCCCTTTGAAAAACTAAAGTAATTGTTTTTCAGTTTCTAACTGAGTGAAAGAGAAAATCGCAGCAAATACCAAGCCTGGCCGTATTCGTTTGTCACTTACGTCTTGCTGCTCTTCCTAACTCAGCAGCTTTAGAATGAAACCTCCTTTTCAGTGGCACCCCGAGGTCAGGTCAGAGTTGAGGTTTGGTCTGACAGTGGCACATTTGCCGGTTGAAGTTTGAATGGAAGTGTGTGTGTGTGTGTGTGTGTGTGTGTGTGTGTGTGTGTGTTCGTTCAGGGAACATCAGATTAGACTAACAGCTGTCCCTAGCAGTATGGTCATCATTAGCTTGTCTTGCACATTCTTTCCTTGTTCCTACCTCCCCACCCCCAGCTTCCTTTAGAGCCATGTTCATCTGTTACCTGGGAGCAGCTTTATTTTCTTTCTCTGTTCCTCATCTCTTTGATTTTTCTAGTGACTAATTTCTCTATTCTGTTTAGCTTAATAAACTCTTTTTATTCTTACTGATGTGTGTATCATGGAATTTCTAGTAAGCTATTTGGGAGCCGTCAGAATAGAAACTCACTGATGGTTCTGAATTGTGGGCCCTCAGAATTGCGTCTGATTTACCTGTGCCTTCCTGGGGCTTTAATGTGGAGCCTGGCACACGTCATTCCTCAAAATAAAACAGAAAAGTGCTTTAAAAGAAACCTAGGCCTATGCACAAGCCATAGATGTTTTCATCTGCACACAAAGAGTGGGCGTATTCTAGTAATATCACCCAATAATGCTTTTATGGATTTCTTTATCACTGGAATTATTATCACCTGCAGAAGTTGGCAAGGAACCCAATGAATGATCTAGAAAGGTAGACCATCTCCCTTGTTTTATGGATCAAGGAATGGAGGCCTAGAATTTGTTGTAGGTCATGTAGCCAGCCACTGGTGGAGCTGCCCCTGTGTCCCTCCTCCATCCAGAAGTGTTTGTACACTTGAACCCCCGTCCTCCACCTCCACCCCCAAGCAGGGGTCTGTGTAGTCCATGCTTCTGTTTTTATAAGAGAAGCTTAAGCAGATCTGTTCAAGTCCTACCAAGCCTCTCTGAAAATCTTTTCTCATCAAAAAGAGCTGCCATCTTGAGTCTGAGCTAAGCGTTTCTTGATGAGGAGCTGGGCCTGGATTTGCCTTTGACCACAAATCCAGAAGCAGTTATGTGTTCCCTGTATGGATCCCCACACCCTCTGGTATGTTCCTGGACCAGGAGTCCTGGTCGCCTGCACTCCTCTCATTCATGCTGTAGATTAGATGAAAGGTGAGGTGCCTGACTCAGGCCATGACTCATTCCTGCTCCTCCCTTTAGCAGGTGGTTACTGCAGAGAGGGTTGGGTAGTGTCCATAGCATGGAAGACTAAGGCATTTAAACCCAGCAGCTATTTATAAATAGCTCTGTATATTGGGATGCCTCTGAACTCGGTAGATTCATTCCCTTCTAAAGGAGGATATGGGGAGTGAGAATTGTGTCGATGTTCCTCTGTAGCTGACATGTTCCCCTGAATGCTATTAGCAGTGTGGACTTTTATGATGAGTGTGCAGCTTCCTCTCTGGTGTCCATGCATTTTACTCTCTAGCTCACTTGACCATGGCGGGAAGCTTGTCCACCTTCTCAGTTGTTTGGATTTCCTCTCCTCAGTATCTTTCAACTTCTGCCCTCCATGTGGACTTGATTGTAATGCCCAGATGGCCAGCACAGTACGGGTTATATGCTTCTTTATTGCTGTGTCCTCATGCCTCTGGAATGGGCTGTAAAAATCAGCTTTTGACTTTTGCCTGCCTGCAGCTGCCTACATAAAGATAGCATGTGTGAGCTTGTCTTCTGCAGTTCTGAGCTTTGCTTTCTTCATGACTTCCAGGCACGGATTTTAACCTCCGTGACCATCTCTGTCCTTTACTCTGCAAGATTTTCAGTGACCCAGTGTTCGTCGGCTGACATTATTTTAAAAAGCACATTTAAGTTTATTTTTGAATAGGTAATATAGTCACAGGTACACATACAAAAGCTACAAAAAGATGTGAAGTGAAAATTACCCTCCCACCCCTGGTCTCCAGTTACCCTGTACTTCTCAGAGTCAACCGTTGTTTAACCAGCTTATGAATCCTTGCACAGGCACTTCTACATTTATAAGCAAATACATGCATTTTTTTTTTTTTACACATATGGTAACATGCTGTATATATTCTTTTGCACCTTTTTTCTCTTGACATGTTTTAGAGCTTGTGTGATGTAAATAAAGAGCATCCTTGGTATTTAAAAAATTTTTTTTTAAAACGTTTATTTATTATTGAGAGACAGAGAGAGACAGAGCATGAGCATGGGAGGGGCAGAGAGAGAGGGAGACACAGAATCTGAGGCAGGCTCCAGGTTCTGAGCTATCAGCACAGAGCCCAATGCAGGGCTCGAACTCACAGACCACGAGATCATGACCTGAGCTAAAGTCGGCTGCTCAACTGACTGAGCCACCCAGGCACCCCTCCTTGATATTTTTAAAGTCTGCATAGTATTCAGTTTTAAGAGGGAGCCATGATTAATTTAACCAGTCTGGATGTTCAAGTAATTTCTAATCTTTTGCTGTTAAAAGCAGTGCTGTAGTGAAGAACTTTATACCGCCCTTTGCTTTACCTTAAGTCAATTCCCAGCACGGTGGTTTGCCCAGCATTGTTTTAATGAACATAGTTGATTCTTGAGTGACTGGCTGCTCTTTGTGACTGCCTATCACGAATGATGTCCTACCATCTGATACTGTCACAGACTACTACCCTGCCATTGGGGTTACTGGAATCTTCTCAACAACTATAATTAACAGTCTTTTAAAAAAATTGTTTTTAATGTTTATTAATTTTGAGAGAAAGAGAGAGACAGTGGCAGAGAGTGAGTGACGGAGGGACAGAGAGAGGAAGACCCAGAATCTGAAGAAGAGCCTGGAGCCTCCAGGCTCTGAGCTGTCAGCACAGACTCCTGTGGGGCTCTCAAACCCGTGAACCGTGAGATCATGACCTGAGTGAGGGTCCGGTGCCTAACCAACTAAGCCACCCAAGTGCCCCTACAATTGACAGTCTTACATTCAAACTGTTGGATTCCTAATGGCTTCAGCATTTGTGCTCCCCCTGTACTTAGACTTGTTAAAAACTATTTGCAAGTCAGAGTGGCATGTTGGAATGTGTGTTAACTGAATACTGATAAGAGCATCACTGCATCAGAGTTTACAAGGTTATTTGATGTTATTTTGTTTGATCCTTGCAACACCCTATGAGAAAATTTAGAACCATTTCACAGATGATACCCAGCTGTACAGCCAGGCGGTACAGCCAGGATTAGAACCCATCAGGTCTTCTGGTAACTCCCTCAGTGTTTCCGATTATGGTTTTTGCCTTGGCAGTCTGCTCTGGGACAGGTCAGAAGGTGTGAGCCGTCCCTAGGCGGTAACTGCTAGAAGAATGTGCCCTATTGTTCTGACCGCAGCAGGTCCAAGCAGAACTGTTGCTCAGCCAGGGTATGCCGGTGAAGCAGTACTTGTTGTTAGGCTATTGAAATGCTTCTAGTTGGCAAATAGTTATGTCCCAAACCCCCTGAGTGTCCCTTGACAACTGTGCTGGCCGCTCTGCCTGGATGCTCCCGCCATGTTTCCCCACAATCCAGCCACTAAAAGGGAGGTGTCCTAACACAACAGGGGGCTTCTGGGTGCATCTCCAATACTTTGCCACCATCTGTGCTAATTGGTCACTAAATACTTCTGAATATCTTTAAATGCAGGCGTGGAGTGGTAAACAGCATAAATGTTTAGCAGTGTACCTTCTATAAATCTTGTATACACTTCTGAAATGGTATTTTTTTGTTCACAGTATCCTTATTTCTAAATCTTTTTTTTTTTTTTTTTTTTACCTGAAAGACCTCTTTTGACTTTGCTTTTTTGTGTTGTTTTTGGTGTTGATTGTTCTGCCATAGCGCATAAAAATCAGGGTAGCTGGTTTGAGGTGTCTGGGAACCGGAACTCCTTCTCCCTGCTACTGCACCATGCATAGCCTCAACCTCGTAATCCAGGAGGGCGGCGTCTGAGTTCTAGGGGGACAAACGAGGGGACAAAGAATAGAGCCAAAGGCACACGGGCGCCATCTCTTAAAGGAGATTCCTGGAAGCAGCAATGTGATACCTTGTCTTGCATCCCCTTTAGCAGGACCGAGTTCTGTGGCACGTCCAGCTGGAAAGGGAGGCTGGCATGAGCTGCCTTTTTTCAGGGTGGCCTGGTGCCTCGGTAATCCTTTCACTGTGGGAAGAGCGGAGAACCGGTCGGTACTGGGCCACAGCCGGCAGCCTCTGGCCCGGCTAAGCCTGTCGTTTCAGTTAGCTCATTTAGAAAATAAACTATGTGATATTAATTTCCTTTTCTAAACATTGAAACATTTGGATTTCCTGAGATATTGGAATAGTAAAATGGATATGGTGACTAACCAGGTGTGTGTTTTTTAAATATACCTTTTGTCTCCCTGGTTTTTATTAATATTTTACTGAAGAATGATGGAAATTGAAAGTCACTTTTTCCTTTGCAAGTAACTATTTGGTACCAGCTTTTAAGAATGACTTTTTCTCCCCCCAAGAGTTAGCACTGATACGATTGATGCATGGTACATTGGGCATATAAAAACCTGCTTGGTAACAACATACTCAAGTCTAGAATTATTACATGTAATAAATTACTTCTAAAATAAACTTCATTCATTTAACTGAGCTTACTGTGTACCTACTGTGTGCCAAGCAGTGTGTGAAGATTGGGGATGGGAGGCTGGGCTCACTGCCCAGCTCGTATAGCTTCTCAGACTTGGATCCTTGAAAGGTCAAGTCACCAGAAGGACAAATGTGACTCGATTTGGCAGCTGGGAAGTCAGGTATCTGAAAATTCAGAAGCACAGGAAGTGATCAAATGGCACGTTTGACAAGGTCAGGCAGCTGCTTTGTAAAACTAAAGGAATAGTTTTGCTCGGAGACCTTTCATTTTCCCTTTTCTTACTGCAGTGGATAATAGCGTTTTTATTACAGTTCTTTGAGTGATGACATACCAGTAATGATTTGCTTGATCTGCTGAAAAGCTCTTTTCGCTAATGATATTATTTTTTAAATGAGCTGGTTATGTATCGATACCTATACTTTCTCAATTTTTGTTGATGTGGAATTCTTGGACATTTTAAATAGAGTCTTTTATGATTTTACCTTATTGGGTGCTAATTATATTTTTCCTTCAGATTATTTAAATCCTTATTCCTGGGAGATTAGAAGCCAGTGTTGCACCAAAGACACTCCAAAAATTGATGCCAGGGATGGAACCAGAAATCCTTCCCCACCCCGTCTCCCTCTTGCTGATCGGACCACTCTCGTTGGTATTCCATTTAAGTAGTTGAAATCAGTGCCGTGACTTCCCTCTTATTCCCCCGGTAGATGGTCGAGGTTTCTGAGCTGGAAGACGAGGTGAATGCTGGGGATAATAAAAACCCTTTGTGCTTTGTGTGTTTCTTTATTGCGTGAGCTCCTTGTTCTTGGTCAGAGACATACCTGTTGGAAAATGTACCCAGTCAGGTAGGAACTAGAACCTTCAGGTTCCCACATCACGGGAGCTTCGTAGTCGCTGGAAACTGGATTTAGTTCCGGCATGTGTCTCCAAGGAGCCAGGAAAAAAGTCTCTTGTAAGAGTTTTGGATGGCCAGGATGAGATTATTGGTTTTGTGGCCCACAGAAAGGCAACAGGTATTCTTTGGGCCTCTGTGGCCTGGCTCTCAAAGCGCTGTTTTATAGACCTTAGTTATAACTGGCCATCCTTTTATAACGTACTTCTTCGTAAAGGTAAATAAATGAAAGTGCTTTGGTGATGTTATCCAGTCAAGCAGAAAGGAGACCTAGGGTGTAGTGGTTTAGAGCAAGATTAGGGAGTATGGGGCATAACTCCTGTTTGACCGCTTACCAGCTGTGTGACACTGGACAAGTTACTTGCCCTCTCTGAACCTGCATCCACATTGGTAAAATGGGTGGTGATAATGGTATCTGCTTCTTCATGAACTCAGAGTGCCTCGTATATAATAAGAGATGATGGCTGCCAGTGTGTTCTTAATAATAGCTTGTTTGCCCTAATTTGCAGGTCAGGTGTGTATTTATGTGATTTCTTGGAAGGTTATTAGAAATCCAGTCTTTTGAAAGTGAGATTGTAGTTCAAAAGGGAGCCTCAGCCTTTTAATCACCTTTCTGTGTAAACGGGAAAACCTGAAGCAAGGAGGTGAGCAGATTTGTTGCACTGTGAATTTTAACTCCTACTTGCCCAACTGGATCAGCCAGTTATTACAGTTAAATAGCGTTTTGGTTTTTCTTGGCCAAACACTCTTGAGGTCACACACACACAAAATGGGACCAAATTCCTGCCCTTGAGGAGTTTATAGCCTGATTAAAGTGAGGTTGGGAGAAATCCTTGTCTAGGAAAGCTTACTGTGGGGAGGGTGACACATGAGTGCAGAACCTGGAAGGCACATTTCTACGTACAGCCTGGAGCTGGAGTCTGGAAGTAGCTGGAGTGGGGCAGGATGGCAGGGAAGTCATGAGGGAAGGCACCGAGGCCTTTGTGTGCTCAGAGAGCAGGTGCAACTTGTGCCCAATGGCTAGGGGCTGGCTGGGTGCAGGGGGCGGCTCTCAGCTGTCGCAGGCAGCGGGCAGCATGGAGGAAGGTATTAATCAGGCAGTGTCCCAGCCTCGGTTTCTTCACCTCTGGGATGCAGATACCTATCTGGAACATTCGAATAAAAGCATATGTGAATAACTTTAATAAATTACAGTGTCCCACACATGCAAGCGGGTTCCCCCTACTCAGGTGTGCTGCCTCCCTTGCTAAGAAAAGCATTGGGATGCATGAACACTGTCTACATAGGGTTACAGTCAGCCCATGTATTGAAGGCCGAGGCTGTGCCAGGTACTGCTCCAGGTTTTGTATTCAGGGAGCAAGAGAAGAACCCCTGCACCTGTGGACTGGTAGCATTCTGGAGAAAAGGTGGGAAGTTGACACAAAAAATGAATATAATTTCAAGCACTGGTAAGGACTGTGGAGGTTATTAGGGTGAATGTAGGGAGGGACTGAGGGAGAGCTCTAGCTAGATAATCAAGGTAGGGTCTTTCTGAGGTGGTGACTGGAGTTGAGCTCTGAGAGATGCAAAGATCCAGGGCAAGAATGTTCTGAGCCCAAGGAAACAACGGCAGAGACCCTGAGATGGAAACGAGGTTGATGTGTTCAAAGGACACAAGTCAGGCCAGTGTAGGGGTGGGGAGTGAGAAGGGGCAGATGAAGGGCAGTTCTCATAGTACCTTGCAGAGCACGGCGGCATTTGAATTTCATGTGAGTGGCCATGGGGACCGATGGGAGGGTGATAAGTGGAGGACTGATGTGATGTGTCTTAAGATGTAGAAAGAACAGTGGTTGGGGCACCCGGGTGGTTCAGTTGGTTGAGCGTCCGACCTCGGCTCAGGTCATGATCTCACGGTTTCTGAGTTCGAGCCCTGCATTGGGCTTGCCGCTGTCAGCGCAGAGCCTGCTTCGGATCCTGTGTCCCCCCTCTTTCTCTGCCCCTCTGCCACTTGTGCTGTCTCTCTCAAAAGTAAATGTTAAAAAAAAAAAAAAAAAGAAGAAGAAAACAGTGGCTGCTCTGTGGAGGATGCACTGGGTGTATAAGAGTAGAAACAGACCAGGTGGAATGATACTGCACTTGTCCAGCTGTGACCAGAGGGTGGCTCCTATAGCAGAGGGGCCCCCGAGAAGTGGGTCAGAGCGAGATGAGGAGGCAGAGCTAAGAGAATGGATGGATGCGTCAGACGTGGGTTTGGAGGGAAAGTGAGCCCTTTCTTCATCCAGGCACGTCTAGTTCCTGCTTGGACAAGATTTGAGGGTCAGAGGTGAACTAGACAGGGGAAGTCACAGGCACACTCTTGTCCCTCTCCTCCTAAATAAGGAAAGTGAGCCCGCAGTTCAGAGCTCTTGCGGGGCAAGACAAGACTGGTCATAGTGGACACAGTTCCCAAAGTGAAGAATATATAGGTAACGGACACTTCCCATTAAACTGGGGGGAAAGCGGTTAGAAGGGGCCCTCTCTGCATGGTACCCTCCTAGAATTATTGTTTAAAGCTCTAACAATGAAGAGGAGCCCCCTGGTGCTTAATCTCACTAAGATTCTGCAGGAGTTTGACATTCTGGGGCTTCCTCTCAAACGAGGTAAAGAAATGTGGTTTAGAATTGGACTCAGAAAGAGGTAGTCTGTTTCCTTGGCCTGCTACCCTTGACCTTCTAGTTCCTCTCTCCTTGTGGTTAATTGTTTTCACCATTCCGTTCTTAAATGCAGGGCTGTATATAACTGACCATGGCACCTGGGCAGGTCCTCTGTGAACCTTCATCCTTCAAATGATCAAATGAGATCAAGCTGGGCTTCTTGAGCTCCTCCAGGAAACCAGGGACTGGTGGGGGTTGGTGGGCAGTGGCTATGCCCAGGGGGTGCCAGGGCTCAGAGAGAGTATGCATGGCGGCCAGCACTGGAGGAAGCAGAAAGGGCTTTCTTCACTCGTGAGGGGATGCTCGAGTTGAGTGAAGATATAGGGCAGACGTTCTGCGGGAATGGATGGCATTTGCAGAGCGCAGAGGCACCAGCCTGGTGGCAAGAATGCACCCAGAGGGTTTATCTGGTTGGAGTCTAGGTGGGTGTGGAGGGGGAAGTGACGAATGTACAGGACCAGCTCCAGATGGTGACCTCATATACCACAGTGCCGCCTTATTCAAGGGGGATACGTTCCAAGACCCCCAGCGGATGCCTGGAACCACGGGTAGTACCAAACCCTATACATACTGTGTGTCTTCCTATTCCCACTTACCTGTGAAGAATTGTCGCTTATAAATTAGGCACAGGAAGAGATTAATAACTGATAAAATAGAACAGTTATAACAATATACTGAGATGAAAGTTATGTGAATGTGGTCTCTCTTAAGATACTGTACTCCCCCCCCCCCCCCCGCCCCTTTGTGTAATGAGGTGAGCTAACGTGTCTGCGTGATAAGATGAAGTGAGGTGAATGATGTAGGCACTGTGATGCTGTTGAGACTGTGTTAGGCTACTCTTGACCTTCTGATTGTAGGTGGAAGGAGAGTAACCTGCTTGCAGATCGCGATTGACCACGGGTAACTGAGGCTGCAGGAAGAGAAACTGCGGATAAGGGGGACTGTTATATAGGAATAGGTGATTCTCCTGTATTTTCTCATCTGTACAAGCAGCCATGTGGAGAATCCAAAGTGGGTTGAGTTAAAGGCATTCAAAAACATTAGGGCTATGAGTTCTGCATGTTTAAAACCAGAAACAGAGTTCAGATTTCATTTGACAAGTAGAAGTTTCTAAAGCTTTCTCTCAAAACCCATCCAATGGACTTATTTTGGTGTTTGTCCTTTTGGGTGAGTTGTAGTTGAAGGCATTTATGTTACTTAAAGCTATGTTTTGATACCTTGTAGACCCTCTTTTGACTTTCCAAATGTGTGGGCACCTGGGAAAAACGGCTCACTGTGCAAGGTGTTGCTATGGGTCCCGTTTTGAAAGACCCGTTTCCTCTGCAAATGCATTAGTCAGTAGGAATCACTGGACGGGACCACTGACTCCTCTAATAGGTCCAGTTGAGGTGGGGAAGTGGGTCAGTCACCGCGTAGGACAGAGCACTCATTCAGTGAGGAGCTCAGGAAATATTTGCTGAATGAATGAAGGAGCAAACAGAGGATTGAAACTGGCAGCCAGCATTTCCATGTCATTTCACTCAAAGGTTTACAGACAAAACTTTTTTGCTTAAAACAGTGTCCCATTAATACAGTTTAACTTTAACATTAGGAAAAAATTTTTTAATGTGTGTTTATTTTTGAGAGAGAACAGAGTGCGAGCGGGGGAGGGGCAGAGAGAGAGGGAGACCCAGAATCTGAGCTGTCAGCATAGAGCATGACGCTGGGCCTGAACCCACGAGCTGTGAGATCATGACCTGAAGTCATACACTTAACATGAGCTGAAGTCATACACTTAACTAACTGACTGGGCCACCCGGGCACCCCTCCCTTTTTTTTTTCTTTTTCTTTTTCTTTTTTTTTTAGTTTTTAATGTCTCTCTCTCCCTCTCTCTCTCCCTCTCTCTCTCTCTCTGTGTGTGTATATATATATATATTTTTTTTTTTTTTTAATTTTAAATGTTTATTAGTCTAACTTTTACATTTAAAAATTCACAGTGCAGGGGCGCCTGGGTGGCGCAGTCGGTTAAGCGTCCGACTTCAGCCAGGTCACGATCTCGCGGTCCGTGAGTTCGAGCCCCGCGTCAGGCTCTGGGCTGATGGCTCGGAGCCTGGAGCCTGTTTCCGATTCTGTGTCTCCCTCTCTCTCTGCCCCTCCCCCATTCATGCTCTGTCTCTCTCTGTCCCAAAAGTAAATAAACGTTGAAAAAATAAATAAATAAAAATTCACAGTGCAAATGCTTTTTTCAGAAATAAACTAGAGCCCTCAAAGGAGTGTTTGGCTTTCTGGTATTAGGATCTCCCCCATTGTTGGGGTGGCTGAGTGGCTCAGTTGGTTAAACGTCCGACTCTTGGTTTTGGCTCAGGTCATGATCTCATCATGGTTCTTGAGATCGAGCCCTCCATTGGGCTCTGTGCAGACAGTGCAGAGCCTGCTTGGGATTCTCTCTCTTCTCTCTCTCTGCCCCTCCCCTGCTCGTGCTCTCCTGTCTCTCTCAAAATAAATAAATAAACTTAAAAAAAAAAAAAAAGGATTTCCCCATTGTCCCCTGCCTTTAGAGGGCTGCTTGTAGAAATGGTTGAAGGTTGAAGGTTTCTCAGATTTTAGATCTGTGTTGAAATTGTTAACAGTGAACTTTTAATTGTGTAAATTACTGTATGAACATGGCTTATGTACGTATGTATGTATGTATGTATTTTGAGATAGAAAGCACGAGTGAGGGAGGGGCAGAGAGAGAGGGAGCAAGAGAGAATCCCAAGCAGGCTCTGCACTGACAGCCCGCAGCCCGATGCCAGGCTCAAACCTATGAACTGTGAGTTTGTGACCTGAGCCAAAGTCAGATGCTTAACCAACTGAGCCACCCAGGCACCCCTTGTTTATTTATTTTTAAGACTTTTTAAGAAAAGTTATTTATTTATTTTTTTTTTTTTGAGGGAGAGAGAATCCCCCGATGTGGGGCTTAAACCTCACAAACCATGAGATCTTGACCTGAGACTAAATCAAGAGTCAGATGCTTACCCACCTGAGCCATCCAGGTGCCCCAAACAGGGCTCATTTATTAAAAAAATTGTTGAGTGTCCTTTAAGGGTCAGGCACTGAGCTGGATGCTGGGGGGGGGGGGGGTGGATGTAGCAGTGAACAGACGAAATGTGGCCCCTGTCCCCATAGATCTGACCTGGAGGTAAGGGAGGTGAACAGTATGCAAGTGCTCACATTACTAAGCATGGTGATTGCTGTGAAGGAGAGGTAAATGGGAACTTACAAGAGGTGACACCTGGCCTCGTCTGGAAGGTATAGGGAGATTTTTAAGCAGAGACCTCAAGTCTGAGTAGGAGGATTCCAGGGAGAGAGAGGAGCATGTGCAAAGGTCCTCAGCCAGGAGACAGCATGTGCTGGAGGGGTTTGAAAGAAGCCCCATCCAGTTAAAGGGTCCAGAGTGAGGGAAGAGTTTAACTCAGACTGTGCTCTTCAGACACACTTAACCTCTGCAAAAATGTTTTGGGTTATCACCAAAATTCAAGTTCTTGGTGAAGATGAATAGGGAAGAGGCTGTTCAGCTTTCTTGCCATGGTAGAGAGCATAATGCTTATGAAGAAGTCTGTGTCCTAACCCCTCCACTCCCAAACCTGTGAATGTATTAGGTTAAGTGGCAAAGGGGACTAAAAGTTGCAGGTTAAGGTTGCTAATCAAATGACTTTACGATTCAGGAGATGATCCTGGATTACCCAGGTGGGCCCAGTGTAATCGGAGGGCTCCTCTTAATGTGGAAGAGGGAGGCAGAAGAGAGATTGGGAGCTGCACATCTCACTTACTGCCAGCCTCGCAGACGGAAGGGGCCATGAGTGCAGGAATGCGGGCAGCATAAGATGCTGGCTGGAGTGATGAGACAGATTCTCCCCTAGAACCTTCGGAAAGCAACTGCCGACACTTCGATTTTCACCTCTGAACTGTGCTACTGTAAGATGCTACATTTGTGTCGTCTTAAGCCACCAAGTTGGTGGTAATTTGTTACAGCAGCCATAGAAAACTAGTACACCTGCCCAACTCCAGGTCTCATTGCACAGATGGCTGTTGCCACCAAGTCACTTGGTGGTAACAACCTCTGACAATTTGCTCTTCTCAGAGCAGCGGAGAGTGGCTCTTATGCATCCTGTCTTGCGGCAGTTAGCCATGATGCTTCTTCAGTAAATATTGATGGTGCACTGCCACGAGCCAGAGCCTGCCCTAGGAGCTTGGGATAAGTCCGAAGGTTCAGAACAGAAGGATCTGTGCTTTTCTAGAGCTTCAATCCATGTGCCTCACAGCCTGACTTACACAGAGGGCTGGTGGGGGCAGAGATTTCTGGCTCATGACTGCTGGATAGAACTTTTTGTGAATGCAGAGTTCTCAGATGTATTTTTAAATCTCCAAATGACCAGTCACCAAAATAAGGAGAATTGCTTAAGGTTTCATAAGTTTAATAATACATATACATACATTTTGGTTGAAAAGCCTAACAGGAGGTATTAGTCTGATGATTGATTTTTTTCTAGTTGCAAAGGAGAGAGAAGCAGGCCCTCTCCCCTGAAGGAATCTAACACAGGCAGAGTTGCAGGGTTTAGATAAAAGCTTTAATGCCTTTGCTTCTCTTTACCAGATGGAGAAGAGAGAGGAGGAGGAGGGTCTTTAAAGAGAGGGAAGAACCATTAAAAAAAAATGGGGGGGCACCTGGGTGGCTCAGTTGGTTAAGGGTCTGATATGGTCATGATCTCACGGCTTGTGGATTTGAGCCCTGTGTTGGGATCTGTGGGTAGCTCAGAGCCTAGAGCCTGCTTTGGATTCTGTGTCTCCCTTTCTGTTCTCTGCTCCTTACCCCTCCCCACTCAGAAATAAGCATTAAAAAAAAAAAATTAAAAAAAAAAAAAAAGAAGGATGAGACGCCTCAGCAATCGGGGCAGGCTACCTGGGTTGCGAGTGGTGGTGCAGGGGTATGGACGTTCCCTGTTGACCACTAGTCCTTGGAAAACAAGTACCTCTCCCTCCAGCCAGAGGCAGGACAGTGCTTCTATCAGTGGACACCTGGAGAGTCAACCTGGTTGGGGGAGAGAAGCTCTTCTAAGGCCAGTGGAGCTTTGGGGATCAGACAGGCTGTCCCCAGGTAGCCCAGATATATGGGAATTGAACATAGGGCCTCCCAGGCCAGAACATCTCACCAAGTGCTTGTGAAGCCATGGTCAGATCCAACCACACAGCTGGAGTTTTAAGCACAGCATTTTTAAGTTCAAGCCGCTGCATCAGTCCAGTTCTATTGCTAGCACTCTCTCTGAGGCTGGGGTGACTGTATAATTGGTCTACCAAGCTGGGATATTTGTGGGAGTAAGGGGGGGTCCAGGACAACAGGTGTGAAGTAGGAGTGTCCTGGGAAAACCTGGGGATATGGTCAGCCGAGCTAAGTGCTGAAAGCTTTAACCACACTGTGGATAGTCTGCTGACCAAAAATAACTCCATACAACACGGCCTTTGTGTAGACGGGACCACCCCTTCCAGGAGAGAATGCGTGACCCGGAGGTCTTTCCTGAGATGCCTGTCCACAGCATGGGGAGCTCTCCGGCCGGGGGGGTCTTGAAGATTTGTTTTCTGTGCACCCTTGAATATAATGAAAGATCTATTTTTTCACCTCCAAATGATTCCACCTTCTATGTGAACCCTTATAAAGATGTTCTGTGAGAACTGCCCTCTTGATTACTTTATTTTGAACAACAAAGTTCTGTTTGTTATAAACACATTAGCCTGAAAGGACCTCAATCAGTTATAATTGTGGATGCGGATAGAGGTTAAATTGGTTTTAAAATATTTTAAATAAAATAAATTGCTTTTAAAAAGGAGGCAAAGGAATTTAGCTCCCATTTAGTAATAATTCCTCAGGATTTGACACCATAATTGTAAGTCTTGGATGTTGTTATAAACTTTAAAATGTCCTGGGAATGCTCCTGAAAACTGGGTTAGACCTGGCTTTCAGAAAGTAATGTCAAAGAAGCATATGGATTTTGAATAAAATCACTTCATGAAATACAAGTAAAACTATTTTTAGATGTTTAACGTGTTATTTAAAATGTATACATGATCAGATGTGGTCAATTGACTATCCTCTATATTCATAAAAGCTTACATATACAAATTGGCTAGAAAACCTGTTTTGGATTTTTTTTTTTTTTTTCCATGCAGGGAGTCTTCTAAGTAGGTACACACAGTATATGAGAGAGGGTAGTAATGATAAAGAGGTGTTATGGGAACAGTTGGGAGAAAGACCTCTGCAGACGGCCAGGAAACAAGGCTGGAATGAAGACCTGATTCCTTTAAGAAACTATTGGATTTTGAGTTAAGGTTGCAGATGGTGGGCTGGGTATACAGGGTTTCCCTCCAGGCTCCTCAAGGCTCCATAATGGGTGAGATTAGGTTACTGAGAGACAGGAAGCAGATGGGCTCTGGCTTATGACTGTGACAAGGGGAGGAACCGCAGTCTGGAGCACGTCACGTGGGAACTGGGGGGTGGGGGGTGGTCCACCTGTGACGGACCACCCTTGGAATCCTCAGGTAAGGCGGGGACTGGGGAATGAGGTATATATCTGGAAGGGAAGGTCTTTGTGCAGGACCACAGATACCAGATTCCCCACTCTGTGCAGAGTATATAGTCTGTTGGCATTTAACACTGTGGCCAGAATGAAAACCAAACCCCATAGCACTCTTTGGGGGCAGCGGGATGGGATTGTTGACAGGTTTTAAGAGCTTGATTGCAACTCAAAAATAAAAAACAGATTCTTGTAGACAAGGAAGCTATGTGTTACTAAAAACCAAAAACAAAAACAACCCAAAGCTAGGTCTTCTGGTGTGAATGCTGGCACCCCAAGAATTCAAGGCTTCCTCCTCTAGCATTTATTTGAAGAGTGGTTTGTAGTCTGACAGCAGCTCCCCACCCACTCAGCCAATAGTGAATCCTGCAGGCCCCACCCGGGACTCCCTTCAGAATTCCTTCTCAGGGTGAGACCAAGCCAAAAATGGACCTTTTAAGACAACACCAACACATGAGAACCAAGGATCATGAGGCATGTGGTGAGAACATAAAAGGGAATGGCTGCAGTAAACCCAGGAAAACACTGGGAAACAGATAATCCAGGAACAGAATGAGACCTGAGGGGGGAAAAACCTAGGTAAAATGCTCAGAGTTTTGAGAACATGCTGATCCACAAGTTAATAATAGAGTGCATTGTTATGTAAAAGGCACGATCAGAACCAAGTAAGAGCTTTTGGAGATTACAAACATAACTGCTGAAATTCAGGGTTTTCAATAGAACTATTGGAAAATCAAGTTGAAAAGCCTTAGAGAAGGAAGAAAATGAGAGAAAAGATAGACTAATCCAGGAGGCCTAACACCTGACTAGTTAGGAAGTTCCAGAAAGAGCACAGAAAATAGAACCTGTAAAGTGATAAATGTACCGTACAAGTTTCTTAGAAATTTTTTTTTAATGTTTATTTATTTTTGAGACAGAGACAGAGTATGAATAGGGGAGGGTCAAAAAGAGAGGGAGACACAGAACGTGAAGCAGGCTCCAGGCTCTGAGCTGTCAGCACAGAGCCCGACGCGGGGATCGAACTCACAGACGGTGAGATCATGACCTGAGCTGAAGTCGGACGCTTAACCGATGGAGCCACCAGGCGTCCCACGAGTTTCTTAGAAATTAATGTTCTAATTCCATGGGTCGAGGCCATGCAGTCAGTGCACAGGTAATGAATAAAGGCTCATGTGCAGATACATGGTGGTGGTTGTATGTTTTGCTGTTGAGAAGGCCCAGGGTAAGTGAAGAACCTAAAAGTTCAAAGAAGTCAAAACTGGACTTCCCTCAGAATTTTCATTGGGTGCGAGAATAACAGCAGTAACATTAAAGTTCTGAAGAAAATGTTTTTCAGCCTAGAAAAAAACAACCAAACTATCAATCAAGGGTAAGAGCAGAATAATGACATTTTTGTATATGGAGGGACTAAGTTTACCTGTCATATACTGTCCTGTAGGATGGTTTTTAAGAAAATAATTAGAATTAGAGGGAAATCTGTTTTCCTAAGCAGATCAGCCCAGGAGGGCAGTCCTAGGGTGACCCAGTACCACAGCCCTGGAATAATCCGTGTAGTGATGGGAGGTCTGAGGCCTCTGAGGAGGAAACCTGAGCAGAGAAGCAATCCTGATTTAATACAAGGTATGACTGGGGGCTTAGAAACGATGGAGGCTAGAAAAAAGCAAACAAGGTAAGGAAAAGGGCAAGAGAAATGCCAAGAAAAGCAAAAGTCATGGTTCAAGTGTGAAGTACACTAAGCCATTGGTGGAATGTAAGAAGTCTGTTTGACCTTGGTGCTGGGGACAGTTTCCTTTGAGGCCAAGGACTCTGACCCAGGTCCCAGATAGAAGAAAGAGGATAATTTCAGTGTGGTTAGATTCAACGCTGAATATTTACCTGGTTATGTAAAAGAACAGGTGACCGAATTATGGTTACACAAGACAAAATGTAAGTGGTAATATAGTCTGATAATAGTGTAAAAGTTTAGCTAATGGGTGGTAGGACTTGGAAGGGAAAGTTTGGGGGAAAGGGTCAGAATGCTGAAGCCTTCGTCTCCCTAATTCGGGAATGGAGACAGATTTTGTTGAAAGTTGGTGAAGGGAAAATAGAGGGTTAAGTATATTGTGAAAATGTTAAGGGTAACAAATACAAGAACTAAGGTAATATAGTTGCTAAACATAGGAGGGAAAGTGCAGTCCCAAGTAGTGTAAGTTCTTCCCTTTTCATGTTGTGGGGCCAACAGTTATTGTCCAAAGCTGATAAATCAAGAGATAAAAATATAGGCAGAAGTAATGGAATTATGGAGAAGTAAATACAGGCTTTTTTTTTTTTTTTTTTAAAGAGGTATACCTAGAGACTGGGGCTTGGGATGAGTTTGGAATCTGTTGCTTTCCATCATAAGTTCTTTCTGTTTGGTTTCTTGTCATTTGTATTTAACAAAAATTAAAACTTGAGTTTGAGGATGGGTTAAATGCAGAGGTGACACAAATCCATGGTAAGGCTGTCTTCTAATTTTCTAATGCTTAATTTGAAGAAACTAAGAAGGCTGTGTTTTAAATTAGGCAATAATAGTGTCCTTGTTCTAATGAAGCAATATTTCATGTTTCCTGGGACAGAGTTGCATAGCTAGAGGCAGAATCTTTAATCCTCGAGGAAATGAGTTATTGCCAAAAGCAATGAAGCAAAGCTGCTATTGTGCTTAGAGTTTTAAAAAAGTGTTCCAGTGTTTAGATCTTTTGGTTGAAGTAGTTATACAAAAGTATACCTGCTCTGTTTGGGGGAGAACTTGCGTATATGAAATAGGAGTACTTGAAGTTTGAAATAACCTTGTGGTTAATGGCATGACAGTGGGTCCCGAATCTTTGTGCTAGGACTTCTGATCGGGATTCCAAAAGGACCTTGAATTTTAATACCATACCCTCAGTTTTATGTCATACTTGTGTCATTATTAGCCTTTCATATTGTATTTTACTATTTCAGATTTTCTCATCTTTAAAGAGAATGATGATGTGGTTTTGCAGGTTTTGAATTTTGTGGGTTTTTTAAAAGGTTTTAGTTATGTAAGTAATCTCTGTACCCAATGTGGGGCTCATACTCATGACCCAGAGATCAAGAGTCCCACGCTCTATTGACTGAGCCAGCCAAGTGCCCTGAGTAGTGTATTTAAAATTTTTAGGGGCGCCTGGGTGGCGCAGTCGGTTGAGCGTCCGACTTCAGCCAGGTCACGATCTCTCAGTCCGTGAGTTCGAGCCCCGCGTCAGGCTCTGGGCTGATGGCTCGGAGCCTGGAGCCTGTTTCCGATTCTGTGTCTCCCTCTCTCTCTGCCCCTCCCCCGTTCATGCTCTGTCTCTCTCTGTCCCAAAAATAAATAAACGTTGAAAAAAAAAATTAAAAAAAAAAATAAAATTTTTAAAAAATGTTTATTCATTTTTGAGAGGGGGGGAGCGGCAGAGAGAGAGGGAGACACGGAATCTGAAGCAGGCTCCAGACTCTGAGCTGTCATCACAGAACCTGAAGCAGGGCTCGAACCCCTGAACATGAGATCATGACCTGAGCCGAAGTTGGACGACGCTTAACTGACGGAGCCACCCAGGCGCCTCTGAGTTTTATATTGTAAATGTGGCTTTCCAATATGTTGGAATCCCAGGGCAGTTTTTATGTGACTGCAGCTTCAAAATAGTAAAGGTGATGTTTCACTAGCCCTGTGGAAAGCAATCTGGGAAGTATTTTTTCCTGTTCCTTTTGGCGCCTAAGACAATCTTAGTTTAAAACTTAGATTCTTGCCCTTCCTTGACAGTTTTTCTTTTGACCTGATATGGGAATAGGCTTCTTAGACCCAGTTCTGTTAATTTCCACCACTTCCCTTTGAAGGCCATAACTTCTATCCGCTGGCCCCTGCCACTTTGAATATGAATTGTCGCTCCAGGTTTGAATTCCTCCATACATGTGGCTTAGTAATAACAGCAGCTGCTATCACTGCTTCTTAAGAGGAAATGAACTCAACAGACCAGCAGCTACTACCTGAGTCCTAGGAGTCGCTGTGGGTATCCTGGCCGTGCCCAGAGAATGTGTGCTGCCTACACCGAAGCAGCCTCTAGAGGAATTGGGGGCAAAGTGAAGAAAACTGGGCTTTGAGCAGAAACTGTGGACTCTGGTGTGACCTCAGGGTTCCTCTACATGAACACCACCCTTTTTGGAGCTGTACCAGTCGGCTAGCTCAGGAGGCCGCTTGTATTTGAATGGCTTATAGACCAGTGCCCATCCTACAGGACTTAGACGGGACTTGCACCGGGGATGGTATCGTTTGAGTGGACACAGCTCTTTTTGAGTATTTGTTCCTGCCAGGCACAGCCTCCACTTATGGGCTGTGACCTCCTGATAAAGGCTGGTTTCGAGCAGAATTAAGAGTTTGCTTATTTCCTGATCCAGAGAAGACCGCTTTCACCTTGAGGATTGAGACGCCTGCCAGTTGTTGAATTTGGTTGGGGTTAGTTACTGTGTTTTTCCATCAAGGTGCTTCCTTGCATTTTCTGTGCTTCTCATTTTATCCAACTCAATTCCACCTGCCCTTCCCTCCCCCACCCCAGTCATTGTTTTCCCGAATTTCCGATTAAGTGTGGGCCCAGGGAACCAGGTGCAGCCAGAGCAGGGGCACCCTTCCGCCCCAGTACTTGCTTGCTGTCTGCTCTTCCTCTGACTGGCTGGGGCCCGAGGCTGGAGGGGGTCTGCTGGGGGCCCCAGAGCACTCAGCCTCCCTCCATCCAGGGTGGGATGGGTTCTGAAGTGGGCTCACTGTGCCAGCTGTCCGGGGACCTGGGAGGAAGGACTGTGGTGGGAACGCGTGCAGGCAAAGCCCACCAGGCAGCGACGTGACCCTTAACGTTGTTCTCCAGGAGTCCATTTCTCGTGTTTGCCAACTTCTCTTCTGTGTTTCCTGCCCCTCCCCACACCCTCAGACCTTCTTGCTGTTTCCATTCTTCTGTATGTCGGCTTTCATCTGCGGCAGTTGCCACGAGCGACATGGGTGGACTCCTCCTGCGAGAGGTTGGTGTCTTTAGCACACATGAAATTTTGCTGTCACGGTTGGCAGACTGGAGTGAAAGCCCTCCCATTTCTCACATGCCTGCTAAAGGCTTGTCTTGGCCACTCTGGATAAGGGGGACAAGTGGAAGGTGGAGGTACTGAGGAGGGAGAGGCCCTACCGTTCTGCCAGGAGAAAGGGGGCTGGGGGAGGTGGCAGGGCTACTCCGGACTGTCCGTGTACGTGGAACAGGAAGTCCGCAAGCGCCTACCCTCTGCAGGGCACGGCAGCCTGGGGTGCTGAGGGGCTCCGCGGGTGCGTGTGCCTCTGACCCTTCACCCCAGAACCCCCAACTCCACTGACCAGCTTGCGCCTCCCCAGCTCCGTCTTGTGGCATCACCGATTCCCACCCCTCCTTTTCCTCTGGCTCCTTCCCCCTGCCCGCGGTCAGCCTCTGCAGGTGACAAGCCCCTCATCTGCACCCCCAGCTCTGCTGTGGTCTGGGTGACCCCCTTCCCCGCAGGCAGGTTTTGCCCCCCCCCCCACCCCGGACCGTGCGCAGGATTACCGGTCCCGCCCTCGCATGGCCTCTGCCTCCCTCTGGTTTAGTACCTGCTTCTGAATCTGCCTCCCTCAGGGCCAGAGTTTTTTTTGGGGGGGGGGAGGGTGCGAGGGCAACCCGTACTCATTCTAGAAGGTTTTTAAATGTTTGTGGAATGAATAAGTGAATGAGTGAACATGAAATAACAAGCCCAGCACCTGCCTCAGCCTCGGGTGTGGATGAGGAGGAGAGGAAGTGGTCAGAGAAGACGCTGTAATAACCTTGGAACTCCCCGGCTGCTCTTTATAGCCTTCCCGTTGCAGTTGGTTACCTTTACAGATAACCTCTTCCCAACCTTCACCCCACCCAATTCCAGCAACCCTTTCACTCCGCCTTCCTTCAGCCTTTCCATATTTTGCTTACATCTGTCAGTTACCAGAGCAATTCAGCAATTCTTGTTTCAGTGTTTCATTTGTGTAGGTTTTGCCCTTTCCGCAAAGTTGTAAATGCCTGAAAATCCTGGGTTTTATTTCCTAGGAAGCATCTAATAGGAATGGGAAAAAACATTGCTCCAAAGTAATTTTTTTGTCCTGTCTATATCTGTGTATCTATATAGATATATGCTTATACCTATATCTAGCTGTGAGATCTTAGGGGCAGACTGCTTATCCTCCTTGCAAAGGCCTCTGTTTTCTGTTCCGTAAAATTAGGGAGCTAGATGCTTTCTGGTGCCTCCAGTGCTCACATCCTGTGATTCAGCGCTGTTGACCCCAGCGCCTTGCTAGTCCCACCCAGTCCCTGGGTCAGGGTTCCATCCCCATCCTGCCAGGTAATTGAGCTTGCTCACTGACGGTCGAGGCCAGCTCACCTCTCAGTTATTTGTCAGAGCTCCTGGGATCTGGGACAACATTCATGGAATATGTATGTGGGGCAGTCCCTGTGGCCATTGGTCTTGCCTCAACTCTCTGCCAGAAACTTCCAGGCACTAAGGACCCTGCCTTTGTCCTGCTGAGTCTCCATTCCAGTTCTGTGTTTTGGTGTATGCTGTTCATCCCTTCAAATGTGGGACGGGGTTCGAGGTGGAAGCTCACTGTGCCTGCTGTCCAAGGTTCCGGGAGGAAGGACAGCGCTAGGGGCGTGTGTTCCTGCATGAGCCAGCTCTCATTCTGTGACACCTGGCTGCACTCGCCCTCCCTGGACAAAGTCTGGCCCCTCCATTTTTGAGTGCATTTCCTTCTGTTGCACCTGCTGCATTGTATTGGTTTAGATTTTTTGTTGTTGTTTTTGTTAAATCCTTTATTGGGATCATAGAGACAGGTGGTAGAGACTTTTGTTTGTAGGTGGGTTTTTTTTTTTAATTTTAATTTTTATTGTATCTATTTATTTATTTATTATTTTTATTTTGCATCTGAATTTTGTGGGTTTCTTAAAGGCCAGGAGTGGCCTATTTTCTGCCTGGGGGTTGTTTGTTCACTTTTGTGCGTCTAGCCCTCTCCCCCAGCTCCAGCCTTGCTTCTCTCTGTCCAGTCAGGTGTGTTCCTTCTCTTTGTCTCTATTCCTAGCTGTTCCATGAGTCAGTCAGACCCAAAGATGGTGAGTAAAGAGCATTAGCAACAGGAACCCTGCAGAAAGACAGTAGGACTCTAGAGATCCCTTCTGGCTGTGACACTGAGACTTTAAGGATTGTGGGTTGGGGATAAGGCCCCTTCTTACAGGAGCTAACAACACTGGGGTGGGAGGGAAGAAGAAGGAGCGTTACAATACCTAGTATGTAGGTGGCACTGCCCAGACCCTGCCTGTGGTCTCTGTGCCAGGCTGATAGGAGGAATGTGGAGGACCCTGTCTGATTCAAGAGTGCCAAAAGTAAGAAGTGATGCAGAAAGGCAGAGAAGGGGACGGAGGGAAATAAATTCAGGCCGGTTGTAACTTGGGCGAGCTTAGGATCTAAATCAGTATTGTTAAAAGATAAGCTGAAGCCTATTTTAAAAACTTCGAGTTTATTTGAGCAGAAATCAATGGGAATCTGGCAGCAGCAAGTTGGAAGTGGTTAGGAGTGCTCTGCCAACAGGAACCAGGGGAAAGACCTACTTACAGGGAGTAAAGAATCAAAGAAAAATTATTTAATCAGCTGTAGCTTAAAGCCTGACTGGCTGTTTGTGATCGGTTGTCCTTGGGTTTGATTTTATAACCTTGAGGCATTTATAGGCTTAGATATTTTTTGCTTACATAGGCTGCCACGTCATTAGAGCCACATCAGCCTAATGGCCTCCTTGTTTCATTAATTTAGCCAGTATGTATACTGAAGATTTAGGTTAAATTTACCTTTGAAAGGTTAAAATTACCTTTGAAAAATACCTCAGGAAGGCACAGTGTTAGAAATTGACACATTATTGCTTGTTAAGTTTAACGGGACCATTTTCCCCCCTCCCGTGTGGGAGCATTTGTCTGTTAAGTTCCATATGTCCTTGGTTTAGGTTTAGGGGTCATGTTCTATCTATGAAAAGTGTGTCTTTTAAAACACCAGAATCCTACTCAGCAGAGAGGTGCTGATACTATGACAGATGGCTGATACTTTTCGCCTTGTTTGAACAACCCCTCTTCTGAGGCTTGACTTGGCTAGTTGTGCATGCGTGTGTTGCATGAGCCGGTCACGGGACTCGACCTTCACTCTCCCCAGCGCCCAAGCCAGCAGGGCATCTGGGAGCTCTTGACAAAGAATGATTTCCCACATCTCTTGGTTCTGACTGATTGAAATGTTAAGTGTGTTTTAAACTCCAATCCCCCAATTCTCTCTTTTGTCAACAGGTTGCTCGTAGGGGCCCCGCGGGCCGTGGCCCTTCCACTGCAGAGGGCCAACAGAACAGGAGGCTTGTACAGCTGCGACATCACCTCCCGGGGGCCTTGCACACGGATTGAATTTGATAATGATGGTGTGTTCTGTACTGTGTCCACTTGGCCAGCTCGCCCGTATCCCACTTGGCCTTTCCATGAGGGGGGAGGGAGGTCCAAGTATTCTCGGAGAGAGGGCCTGTTTTCATTACATGTCTTGAATTGTTTGGTGGGATGCTTGAAATTGCTGCCCTTCCTAATCCTGCTCTCTAAACTGATATGGTGTATTGATGTCGCCACCTAGTGATGTGTTGAGGTTCTACAGGAGGCTGTTAAAACTGAATTCACAGCGGCAAGAAAATTGGGCATCGCTTGTACTTAGCTGCCAAAAGTTCTCGCTTGCTGTTAAACTATGTGGGAGAAAGTCTGTTTTAAGTATCAGCTCTCTCTGAAATGAAAACTGACCATCGTGGATAATTTTTCCCTGCTGGCTCAGACCGGCTTGTTTTGTGAGGCCTCCATGCTGAGCAGAGCAGTTAGTGTACTAAGAAGGCTCAAGCGAGCTGGATTTGACATTCTTGGTCTAAGTTGATTTGCAGATTCACGTTTAGGTGCTTCTCTTGATTTTACATATTTTAGAAATAACGTTTGTTTTTTTGTTTTTGTTTTTTTGCTGATTAGCAAATGATACATGTTAATTGTGGGAAACTTGTAAAAAAGACACCAACCTGTATAAAGAATAAACCAAAAACCCATGGGTAATTTAGACTTAATCACCCTTTAACATTTTGGCTTCCGTCTACTTAAAGTGACTTAGTGTTTGCATTTTTGTAATGATTCAAGATTAAAAATCATACCTGCCCTCTCATTGAGGAAGGCAGCAAATTGGAGACTGGGTCACACAGTAGGTTTAGATTGATACTGAAATGAACATACATGATGGTGTTTGTGATATCTCTCTTTCCTGGGGGGAGGGACTAAAAATATATCTATTTTCCTTTTTGACATTGATAGATAATAAAGTGAATCTGAGGCCTTGCTTCCTATCTCTAATGAAGAGAATGATTCATGCTGTTATGTAACAAATTTGATACTATGTAGAGAACTGCCCATTTTGTGTTAGTTTGGATGATAGCTGGAGTTTGGAAACTGGATTTCTGCATCACTGCTTTTTTAAATATATCTTTGCTTTAAGTGGCATACGGGGGAGGGCTACTTCTTAGCCTTATAATTTTCAAATGCCTTTCTGTACTCAGGACCCTAGGTGTCAGAGAGGATGGAGGGCTACCAAATAGAGCTATGTATTTTATTTAAGAATTTTACAGAAGATTCTTACCAATAACCACTTACCCATTTTCTTAAAATGAGAAATAATTTTTCTGAATTGAGTACATGAATTTACTAAGTAGCAAGACTCAGAATCTGGGCAATTTAGAAACCGTCTTGTATTGTGTTCATCTCTTGTTTATTGACTGCTCCAGTCACTTTGAAGGTCCTAACTGTGTTGTCTCACCTGCGCTGCTTTCCACAGCTGACCCTTCATCAGAAAGCAAGGAAGATCAATGGATGGGGGTCACCGTCCAGAGCCAAGGTCCAGGGGGCAAAGTTGTGGTAAGTGTAGAGAAGCGTGTTCATTCCACAATGTCTGAGTGCCTGTTACATGCCAGCATGAGACGTACAGTAGTGCACAAGACTGGCAGAGCCCCTGCCCACACAGAGTTGTACCTTCTAGAAGATTGACTGCTTTAAAGCAGGCATTGGTGTCAAGAAGAAATCAAGGCATTATTTTTCCTGTGATTTCTGATGGTCCTTAAAACACAAAACTAGACATGGTTTCTGTCTCAGGAACTATGTGTCTCTTTCAGAGGAGTTATTAAAAATGTGGGAATGGGGCGCCTGAGTGGCTCAGTCGGTTGAGCGTCCGACTTCAGCTCAGGTCACGATCTCACGGTTTGTGAGTTCGAGCCCCGTGTCAGGCTCTGGGCTGATGGCTCAGAGCCTGGAGCCTGCTTCCGATTCTGTCTCCCTCTCTCTCTGCCCCTCCCCCATTCATGCTCTGTCTCTCTCTGTCTCAAAAATAAACATTAAAAAAAAATGTGGGAATGGTCATGGAAAGTAAGATCAGATAATTTAAAACTTCTTGGTTGTTTATTCTGACAAGTCAAATACAAGTGTAGTGAAGAAAAGAGGTTTGTTAGGTGGCTTTGTGAGATGGCCTTGGTGGTGCCTTCCAGGCTGGCTTATGACCATCCTTGCGTGTCTGTTTCAAAATCTGGCTGCTGTAACAAATTTATACAGGGTTTTGAAAAAAAAAAATGAGAATTTTACTGAACACTAAGTTTTGATATCTAAGGGATCCTTACAGGAAATCAACTTGGATATTGTAAAGTCTATTCATCCTCTGTTACATGGAGGGTAGCCATGAATATCTTGTAAAATTATAGGGATTATTTCATCTTTTCTGGCAGTATAATTCTCTCTGCCTTTTGAAATAAACTTAATCTCAGACTTTAGAGTATAAGTTAGGAGTGATTATAAGGAAATAGTGT
Organism: Puma concolor; assembly: GCF_028749965.1. Classification (NCBI taxonomy): domain Eukaryota; kingdom Metazoa; phylum Chordata; class Mammalia; order Carnivora; family Felidae; genus Puma; species Puma concolor. Next base: position 162,130,218 of record NC_141674.1, read on the forward strand.
GGGTAAAAGGGAAATGTTTTTGTCTTAGCTGTGTTTGCCTGATCCCTATGAAAATACGTCTGATTTCCCTCCTCTGGAATGTAATTACATATTTTCACAAACACACTGATGTGAAATTTCATACGGCCATTAAAGCCAATTAAATTAAGAAAATGGAATAAGATATTTCCCATTGTTTATGTGACAGGTAAATTTACAAATAAATTGCCTGTGGATTACAGATTGGCATTCAGTATTTGGACTGGAGCATTATTCTCCAGGTGAAAAGAAGACAGGAGTCCTAGTTCCTATGTGCTAGATAACGGTCTTCTTAGTGCCACTTGGGGGAACAATTGCTGGTTTGGGATCCAGGCCCAGGATGAGGACATGTTTCACATCCCATTTAGAATTAATCCCTCTTTATTACAAATTCATAAAATTGTCCATAATAAACCTAAGTTTTGTGGAAATTAATGGGCAGCTTCATTCCATCTGTTTGCAGACATGTGCTCACCGATATGAAAAAAGGCAACATGTCAATACAAAGCAGGAATCCCGCGACATCTTTGGAAGGTGTTACGTCCTGAGTCAGAATCTCAGGATTGAGGATGACATGGATGGAGGAGACTGGAGTTTCTGCGATGGCCGATTGAGAGGCCATGAAAAATTTGGTTCTTGCCAGCAAGGAGTTGCAGCTACTTTCACGAAAGACTTTCATTACATTGTGTTTGGAGCCCCAGGCACTTATAACTGGAAAGGTAGGACATGTACTTATAGCAATAGAGATTAGACTGACTACGTAAGTTCTCCTATATGCACCATGATTGAGAACATTTTAAATTGAAACCAAATGTGTTACAAGACACTCATGTATTATAGAAGTAAGGTAGGATCTTATAATCTCTCAATTATGTGATTTCAGAAACAGTGGTGGAAATGTTTGAAGATTTTTTTTTCCTTCTCTCAGCAATTTATATTAATACAAGTAGTTAGCCTTTTTCTGTAAGAATATAATAATTAACATTAGTGGGTTTTTTCTGTTTGTGTTTTCCTGTTTCTTGAAGGTGAAAGTTTTATGTTTTAATGTTAGTAAACATTGCATTTTAAGGTTGTGATCTGAAAACAAAATAATTGGTGTCCTATATAAGTAACAGTGTACTAATACAGATATATCTTTCATTATATATTATCTTAAAAGGCTGTGTTTTACTAATAAAGCAGAAAAGTTAGAAGGGTAGATGAACTAGGGGAATTTTGAGATGATAATTTTAGATAATTTACAGGAAAGTTGTTTAGTGGTATAGTTTAATGATGATTGTGATATAGGTAAAAGGAGACGGAGGGAGGGAGGGAGGGAGGGGAGAATGGTCCTCAGTTTTGACTGGATGAACCTGGTCAGCTCCTATATAAAGTTTAACTTCTCTGAAGAAATTAGGCAGGCATAGAAAACCAGTATGTTATAAAGGACAATTAACTCTAATGCATAATGAAGAAAAATGTATATGATTTAGACATAAGACTTCTTTTTATTAAAATAAATCCTATGTTATAACATTTTCACTAAGTTAGGAAACACTTAGGAGATGCATTTTAAAAACCTCCCAAGTTTGAATTCCTTTTTAAAAAAATTTTTTTAGATGTTTTTATTTATTTTTGAGAGAGAGACAATGTGTGAGCTGGGGAGAGGCAGAGAGAGAGGAAGACACAGAATCTGAAGCAGGCTCCAGGCTCTGAGCTGTCAACACAGAACCTGATGCAGGACTCATACTCATGAACCTCGAGATCATGACCTGAGCCAAAGTCAGATGCTTAACTGATTGAACCACCCAGATGCCACCCCCCCTCCTCCTGCTCCCTGCTCAAGTTCGAATTCCTATTAGAAATAATCCTCGAGGACACCTTCCTCTTTATATCATCCATGTTAACCTTTGGGAGTAATCTCCTTTGGCCTCCCCACCCCCAACATGACGGTATTTGTAAGGTTATACTGACCTAATGAAAATAACACATTGAATTTAGAATTCTGTTGTAGCAAGAAGAGATGCCATACATAGTAAAATAACAAAAACACCCACCAATTATGTATATATATATATTTATGGGAAACATGTCTTATATGCTTTATAAACCCTGACTTAAAACGTTATTTATTTATTTATTTAATTTTAGAGCACATGCGAGCAGGGGAGGGGCAGAGGGAGAGAGGGAGAATCTCCAGGAGCCTCCATGCTCAGCACAGAGCCTGATAAAGGGCTTGATCCTACGACCCTGGGATCATGACCCGAGCGAAAATCAAGAGTCAGATGCTCAATTGACTGAGCCATCCAGGTGGCCTGAAATGTTACCATTTTTAAAAAGTCATGTAATAGGTTTACTATATGAAATCTTCTTAATTCTTAATGGTTAATTGTGAAAATTTTAGAAAGATGAAATCCAGTCTCCTCCATCACATGAAAGTGATTTGGAGAAAGAATCAAAACATTTCACTTTTACACTATAGTAAAGTAGGTAAATTGGTATAGGATTGCTACATCAGGCTCCTATAGCTTTTAAAAAGTTATTTTCTGGGGGCGCCTGGGTGGCTCAGTCGGTTGGGCGGCCGACTTCAGCTCAGGTCATGATCTCGCGGTCTGTGAGTTTGAGCCCCGCGTCGGGCTCTGTGCTGACAGCTCGGAGCCTGGAGCCTGTTTCAGATTCTGTGTCTCCCTCTCTCTGACCCTCCCCCGTTCATGCTGTGTCTCTCTCTGTCTCAAAACTAAATAAAATGTGAAAAAAAAAATTAAAAAATAAAAATAAAAAAAATAAAAAGTTATTTTCTGTAGGTTTAGTTAAGTAAACATTCCATTTTCCATCTAGTTGGTGGCATTATAAAGATAATTCCTAAAAATGCATGGTGCATTTTTTTTTTAATAACTAGAACAATTTCTTTGTAAAAATTCACACGAACATGATTTTTTAAACTTTAATAACCTCAAAAGCCCCCTTTCCTTTGCCTTTTCTTCCTCTAGACTTTTCTTCCTATACTGACAGTGATAACACGAGGCATGTTTATTAGGAACCATCTCTTTGATTTTGTTTTCATCTTCATTGTTTTTTGTTGTTGTTGTTTTTTTTGTTTTTTTGTTTTGCCATTTCATTCCTGTAGGCATTGTTCGCGTAGAGCAAAAGAATAACACTTTTTTTGACATGAACATCTTTGAAGATGGGCCTTACGAAGTTGGTGGAGAGACTGACCATGACGAAAGTCTAGTTCCTGTTCCTGCTAACAGTTACTTAGGTAGGAATGAGCAAAGCTTGGCGTGCCTGTCTTTTCAGATGCCTCAGTGTGACAGCGCCCTCCCTGGACCTGGACTTGGAGGCTGAGGACGGGCCAGGCGGGACCAGGGGCCTGTGGCTGCTCTGATGAGCAGTCGGGTTTAAGCTTTGGTGATCCTGAGGTAACCTGACTGGTGCCTGGGACCCTTCCCTTCTGACCTGGGCTCCCTCAAGATGGGAAACCTCTTGCATTCAAGCCCATCTCTTGGGCTAGCATCGGCCTCTGTAACCTGAAACAGGCTGTTCATGCAGTGGGGAAAAAAAATGCATGGATGTTAGCAGTCAGCTGAGCCGTATCCTCTTTCTAGAGATACTCTTGAGAGCTCCGTTTATGAAGTTACTCTGCAGTGGCGGGTCAAAACCTCCGCGTCCTTCCTTTGTGACTGTCGATCTTCCAGGGTTGGCCCGGCTTCTGGATCGGGGCCCCCATGTCACGGGGCCCCTGGCGGGTGGCATGGCAGCTTTCCAGCGGAAGCTGGGCAGGACTGCTGGAGGACACCCAGATCGTGTCTAAGTGCCAGTTCCCTAACTCCTCAGGCTTGTCTGCATTACTAATGGGCGTCCTAAATCATTCGTGTGCATTATGGTAATTACACAAAGGCTTTTAAAAGCTTTAATTCTTGGTATGAGTTGACATAAAGAATAATTACTGCACATTTCTTGAAAAAAATGTAAAAAAATATCCTAAACCTAAATAGTAACCTGTTTTTTTTTAAAGTCCCCCTGTGCTAGAGATGTTACTGGAACAATGGAAGATAAGTCAACACAAAGAATAGTTGTTATCAATGTGTTAGTAAACAGATTCTTAAGATGGCCTAATTATGTACATATACATGAATGATCCTGTTAATTTAGGGGAAAAAAACAACCTTTCAGACATTCCCTCCTGCCCCCAAATTAAAAATTTGATGTGAAAGCATACAAGAGAGCAGAGCAAAATTAAATTTATCACTTGTTAAGTGTGGTTCATGTGCTCTAAGTCATGTGGTATATTTACTACTTTACAGGTCTTACTTGACCTTCCCAAAAACATTATAAGTATGATTATCCCTCTTTTGATGATGAAAACAGTGTATCTTAGGAAGATTAATTTCTTAGTCTAAGGTCATACAGTTACTGATCCCTCAGCCTAGGAGAGAAAGTTTCATGGAAGTGACAGGGTCAGGGTGGGAAGCGGCTGGATTGCATGAGTGCCACCACGTCCATGGCTTCGCAGGACAGGAAAGGATGCAGGTGCCAGCAGTTTGCAGTCTCAATATTAAATACGGTTTTTCGGGATAAATACTGTCAACAAACCCATATTTTATTCGAATATATGTGCTGTCCAATCAAGCGTGTTACTTAGGGGTTATTTGTGACAAGACGTACTTAATTTTAATTTTTTAATGTTTATTTTTGAGAGAGAGAGAAGTATTTAATTGTAAATGAAAATTTGACTTCATGGTCAAGAAACCAGTGGTCTAGTCTTTAAGATAGATGCCCATGGATTTTTGTAAACATAGATGCTATTGGAGCATCTGAAAGGATTCAGCACTTTTTATTAAGCACATTTGCCACTTTGATGAATGGATTTCCTCCAATGTGGGTGTCTGGCAGGGGAAACAGTCAAGTTTGTGTCGTTACATGTTTTGTTGTCCGTGCTGTCTGTGCCTCTGTCATTTCAACGAGTCTGTGGTTTTAAGGAATAAAATGATCAGCTTGGGGTTCGGGAAGCTGGCAAAGAGGGTGGCTTGCTAGATGCGGTGGTGGCTTGGTGGCCTCATCGTTCGGCTGGAGCAGCTGAAGCTCTCGTGCCTCTTACAGAGCGTAATTGCTTTTCCCTTCAATCTCTTCTGTTCCGTGCACGTGTCCAGGCCTGCTGTTTTTGACCAGCGTTTCCTACGCAGATCCTGATCAGTTTGTTTACAAAACACAGCCTCCCAGGGAGCGGTCCAACGTGTCCCCTGATGTGATGATGAATAGCTACCTAGGTTTGTGACCTCTGAGATGACAAATAAATTCTCTTGGTCATGGTCATTTAAGAATTTTTTTTTGATCCATACAGAGCATCCATCTTTTTATTTTTTATTTCCTTTAAGTGGAGCACACACATGAGATCATGCCACTGTTGAGGTTCTGCTCCCGGATGGTTTTCAGAGCTGGATTCGGTTATATCACCCTTTTCTAAACTTGGAGCTCATCGTATTTTGCCACTCAAACTTCACAATTTGAGAATTACAACAGTAGTGGTGAAGCTTTTTATAAATCCCACTAAAAAGGGGGAGCTTACACCATTCTGCATCTGCCTCACCTTTACATAGCAAGATTTGCTTAATGCAAGTGATTTTGATGGAGGCGTTTACACTCACTTGCTACCAGATCTCAGTCTGTTATCTGACATCCTACCTGATGCTTTATAATCAGGTGTCTCACATGTTCTGCCCTCCCAACAAGTATGTAATTGTCATCAATGACAGCTTGCTCACCTCTATTGTTTATACTGGGTTCTCAAATACTGTATCTCACCAGCCATGGTCTTGTTTGCATGTTTGTGTCCAAGAATCAAGTTGGTTCAAAACACTGAAATGTTGCCTGTGGTATACGAATGATGTTAGCATTTGTTCTTGCCTGATTACCAAGGAGATCACTAATCATTACATTATAGCAGAGCCCTATAGCATGCACTCAGGTATGCTGTGTCTGGTTGTATCTCTGTGTACCCTTTCCCGTGATAATTTACTATCTAGCTTGACCTCCTTTGGCCCACAGTTCCAGTATTAAAATGGGGTTTGAGCAGCTTCTTCAGATGCATGAATGCTCCATGATTCAAGTTACACAGATGTTAAATAGCATAGGTGGTTTCCTCTAAAAGTCTTAATATATTTCCTGAGAGAGCAATGAAATAGCCTACTTCTTTGTACTTGAGTCAGACCTCTTACCTCTGTAACTCTTTCGCGTTGTAAATGTGATAAGCTGGTAGAGAGGCTCAGAAGGAGAGGGTTGGAAGCCAGAGGAAGAGGTAGTGATGGGGTTACCAATGGTAGATACCTCCTGAAATACGGGGTGATGTGAACTGTTACTTTGTGTTTCTAGGCTTTTCTTTGGACTCAGGAAAAGGTATTGTTTCTAAAGATGAGCTCACTTTCGTGTCCGGTGCTCCAAGAGCCAACCACAGTGGAGCTGTGGTTTTGCTGAAAAGAGACATGAAGTCTGCACATCTTCTCCCCGAGCACATTTTCGACGGGGAGGGTCTGGCATCGTCATTCGGCTATGACGTGGCAGTGGTGGACCTTAATAAAGATGGGTAAGAGGGTCTTAGGTTGTTTTACGCTTGCCAAGAAATCGTTGGTTCTTTGGCTTCTTTAGGTCTTGAGAAGAGCCATCCTTTCAGGTTAGTGGATTCCAAAGAGTGTTTTTGCTGCCAGGTTTTTACTATCCTGTCACATCTTTATCACTTGTATTTTGGCAGCAGACCTTCATTGCCCTCCCCATGGTGTAGGATTACATTTCAGTTTTCAGATCAAAACTCACGTTTTGGGTCTGTGAGAATTAAAATTTGGGGGAGAAAAAGTTAACTTGAAAAATGACACCTACATCGTTCTTCTGTGATTTCTTCAGGGGCTGTCAGAGCATCTAGGATGTCCTTTTGAAAGTAGGGATTGGATTGGGGACAGAGTAATAGTTATGGCTGGTGGTGCCATTTCGGGTGGTGGGTGGAGGGGAGTCTCTGTGCACGCTCGTTCTAACTTGGGGACTGTCTTCAGGTTCTTTGATATTTTTCTTTGGGCATTTATTACGGGCTACCATGTAAAATGTTTTACCTAAGCATAAACATTTACATGCCTAAACAGTATGTTACCTAAACATTACATAAAAATACCTTAAAATGTTTTAATTGATGAGAAATGAATTCCAGATTTGAGACCCTTTCCACATCCTATCTCTGTGTCCCTAATACCTGGGCTGGAGGTATCCTCCGTGAGCTTACTGGTATTTTAGCTGATGGTTGTTTTATCCCTTGTTGTATTTTTAGGTGGCAAGATATAGTTATTGGAGCCCCACAGTATTTTGATAGAGATGGAGAGGTCGGAGGTGCGGTGTATGTTTACATTAACCAGCAAGGCAGGTGGAATAATGTGAAGCCAATTCGTCTCAATGGAACCAAAGATTCCATGTTTGGCATTGCAGTAAAAAATATTGGTGACATTAATCAAGATGGCTACCAAGGTAGGTAATAGATTGTGAAACAGTTATGCTGCTCATAGGTAGATTGATTGTCTAAGATGATGAGTGCTCATGGCATCTTATTTTGAAATGTTGTATTGGAACGTTTTTAAAATGTAGTGTTTGTTGAAATGTGATGTCCTCAACAGATATTGCCGTTGGAGCTCCCTATGATGATCTGGGAAAGGTTTTTATCTATCACGGATCCCCGAACGGAATAAACACCAAGCCAACACAGGTAACCAGACAGCCTGGATTTCTACAATAAGGGTCTTAGCTTTTTGCCTTGTAATAGGGCATTTGGGTTTATGTGCATTTTCGTGCTACTCATGTTTTATTTACAAATCTATAATAGTGTGAATTTTGTAGTTAAAAAACGTACTGTTAGAAGATAGCTTGGAAATAGATACAAATGCAATGATGTAGATGTGCTTATTTAAATTGTAAAATTTCTTAGATAAATTAGGAGTTGAAGTAATACAAAGGAAAAGATGATTTTGCCAGGACAGCACAAATAGATGGAAATATGATATCTTTCCTTTAGTAGCATACTAAATGGAGGTAAAAATGGGGCACGTGAAATAGATGATTGTGATTACATGGAGAATTGAGACTCCAAAAATTAAAAATTGCTTTTGAGAAGGATAAGACATTTGGAGGGCAGGCAGAGAGGTTTGTTTGGTATATAGTAAAGAAGCTCATCAAAACTTGTCTCAAAACCTTTGAGATACAATGTAAATCAGATGACTTCTATGAAATAAAACATATGAAGTGTTGGATAACATGTAGACTTAGTTATAACTCATTTATAATTTAGTATCATTTATAAGCAAACTCTTGAACTTCAGTTTAAAAGGAACCATGTGGCTTTTTGAAAGCACAGAGAAGCTCGTTTTGGTGGGCCAGTCGTTCATCCTGATGCTTTGTTCATTTCAGATTCTTGAGGGTAAAACACCTTATTTTGGATATTCAATTGCTGGAAATATGGACCTTGATAGAAATTCCTACCCTGATGTTGCTGTTGGTTCACTCTCAGACTCAGTAACTGTGTTCAGGTATGCGATCTCTGACTTCAGTGAAGCATGTTCAGTAATCTGGTTACACTCAGATTTGACCCTTTTAATTGAAAATTGTAATACCTGTATTTCAAAGTCAAAAGCTTGTATGAATTTTGAAGATTTTTCTTTTGACAGTGGTATAACAATGTGACATGTTTTGTAAAATCTTGCTAATTTTGAATTGAGGAAAAAGTCAGAATTGGTGAAAATTCTACTTCATAAATATTTTTTAAACCTTCTATTTTGGTAAAAACTGAAACATAAAATTTGACAGGACAAAGCTTATAAGGGAGGAAATAAGCATCCCCTGTATTTAATATCCATTAGTAAGCTCCAAAATCTTGGTTTACATCCTTTTAGTCCTTTGTTTGCTATGAACGTACATGTATATTTAACAAAACTGAGATCATAACGTACATATTGTTTTATAACCTGCTTTTGTCAGTTTGTAATGCATTAGTGGACTTCTTCCATGTAAGTGAGTTTATAACGTACAGGTGTTTTTTCCCCTTTCGTTGAGCACTTTTCTGAAATGAAGTTTATGGCCGCCTATAAGGCGTCACATGGCTGGGTCCTAATTTAGTTAAGAACCGCCATACTGTCATTGGATATTTATGTTGCTTTCCAGGTTTGTTTTTGATGATACACAAAGCTGGTAAAATCTTGACTTTTGTTCATGTCCTGAATTATTTCCTTATGATAAATTCCTAAAAGTGAATTTCAAAAGTCAAAGGGCATATGTGTTTTCAGACTTTGGATTCAGATTCACCAAAATGACCTCCAGAAGGGCTACAGTAGTTTGCCCATCACCTTTGCTTGAGTCCCCCTTTTCACTGCTGGGAATCAGCATTAAAAATCACCTGGGTGATTTTTATTTTATTTCGGTCACCTGGGTGGCTCGGTTGAGCATCTGACTTTGGCTCAGGTCATGATCTTGCAATCTGTGAGTTTGAGCCTCGGGTCGGGCTCTGTGCTGACAGCTCAGAGCCTGGAGCCTGCTTCAGATTCTGTGTCTCCCTCTCTCTCTGCCCTTCCCCTGCTCATGCTCTTTCTCTCTCTCTCAAAAATAAATAATAAACATTACAAAATAAATAAATAAACTTTAAAAAATAAAAATGTTTTAGGCAGAAGGTATGTTAAAATATATCCTTCTGATATTTATGTCACATTAAAGCTTTAATACTATCATACATGAAATACTCTTGCATCTGTAGCAATTGGTTATAAGATGTTTGTGGATTTTTGTCTCTTAAATATGCTCTCAAAACTTTAATTAGAAATATATCTAGAATTTAATTAGAAATATATCTAGCATCTTAGAAACCAGCAGCTGTCTGAAATAACAATAGAAAGGTAACTAATTGAGATAAAAGGAAATCTACAAATGAGAAGGTGGGCAGCATTTGTCCTTTTATATAGGCTTCCACCTTGCCCACGAATGTTCTCATGCCTTTTCTAGCCTACGGATAGATGGAGTCCAGAAGTTCCAGTTACCTGTAAGGGATTTGGAATGCTTATCAAACATCTTACCCAAGACGGCTAGGTTACCAGAAGACTGCTGAAGTCAGTCGAACTGGATCCATGTGGTAATAAAACCATGGAACCCATTCTGAGTTCTGGCTGAGGAGTGATGGAGATGCGAGGGGTCTGTCTCCCCATCCACTTACACTCCCAGCCACCGTCTAGCTGGATTTCTCGTACCTGCGGCAGAGTTCAGGACGTGGGCTGGGGGTGACCCCACTGGCTGTGGGGAGTAGGGGAGAAGATGGAAGGGATAGCAAGGATGTTTTCATATGGTGAGAAGGACCAGAGGTGTGGGATTCCAGCTTCTTGAGCATTTGCGAGGTCGGGGTTAAGGCAGGGCAGAAAAAAGGCAAAGGGCTCGAAGTTTCTGCTTACAGAGATACTGTTGGGGCAGAAAAGTTGTGCTCCATTCTGGTGGCAAGAGGACAAAGGCTTGAGGCTGGGGATGGGAGCAAGGAAGGGCAAATGTTTTAGGATGGATATCCGAGAGCTAAGGATTGCCTGTAATAATACAACTCATGTATGTAGAAACCCTGATTGCATCCCCGGTGTTGGGTGTATATGGGGTTTTAACCTTTTTGAACGTATTTTGGCAAATTTAAAACATGTACGTATTCTTTGACTCAGAAGTTCCACCAGGAGTTTATCCTACAGGTAAACTCAAACATGTGCCGAGAAGCAGATACAAGGATGTTTGTCAGAGCTGCAAGCCTAAAAACAGCATCAGATGTCTACCCGTTAGGGACTGGTTAAATAAATGATGTTGTGTGGGGACAGAGCAACACCACCAGCTGCGAGAAACCGTAAACTAGATCTATGGATAGATAGGAGAAGGCCTCTGAAATGTTAGAAAAAGCAACATTCAGAACAAGAAGCCAGTAAAGCTCCCATTGAAGAAAAGCATATGTATGTTTCTAGATTTAACTTCAGGTAATATTTTTAACAGAAACACAAAGACCAAATAGGTTTCTGGAAGGACATACATACCAGGCCACTTGGGGGTTTGGATGGGGACAGAGACCTAACACTTACCTGAAAATTCTAGAACTTTTACATATCACACATATTACTTACCATTTAAAAACTCTGCTAAAACTATAAAACATTTTATAATTATAAAATGTTATATTTAAAACTTAAAAAAAAATTGTGTCATCAGGTTTTCAATGGTATCTGTTATTTTCTTTGGCAGTGGGGAACATTTTTTTCCCCCTCTGGTTTTTAAGATGTTGTAGGCAGCTGATAGCATGTAAATTCATCTCCCACTCAAGGTAGCAAAAGGCTAAGCCTGTGTTTTTTTATTCCTTTGTTTTCAGGTCCCGGCCTGTGATTAATATTCAGAAAACCCTCACCGTAACACCGAACACGATTGATCTCCGCCAGAAAATGTTCTGTGGGGCACCTAGTGGGATATGGTGAGAGCTTTGGCTTTGTGTATGTAACCTCCTTAGTGTTGTGTTTTTGTTTTTTGTTTTTTGTTTTTTTAAGTTTCTTAATTTTAAGAGTGAGCATGAGCAGGGGAGAGGCAGAGAGGGAGAGAAACAATCCCAAGCTGAACCTGATGTGGGGCTTGATCTCACGAACTGTGAGATATGACCTGAGCCAAAATTAAGAGTCGGACGCTTAACCGACTGAGCCACCCAGGTCCCCATGACCTCCTCAGTTTCACAGCCCTGCTTTATGATGACCCGATTGCCCTGGGGAGCCATAGGCAAGGGTAGACAGATATGGGCAAAGGGGACAGGGATTCTCAAGTGAATATATAACATTTTACTCATCGGTGGGCAGTGGGGTATTTGAGAGCTGGGGAACATGGAGTTTTTTTCTGCTGTAGTAATGGATCTTTTAAGGCATATGTGTTTGATTTTATACAGCCTCCAGGTGAAGGCCTGTTTTGAATATACTGCCAAACCCACAGGTTACAATCCTTCGATATGTGAGTACCCAGTACATTTAAAAATTCTGTATTTTCTATCTGCCAGGGTGAAAGTTCTGCATAAATAACAGAAAAATAAAAACTGCAGTGGCCAAGCTGGGTTCATAAATTCGTGTTTACGGAATTCAGTGTATCTGTTGTCTTCTCTTTAATCAGGAGGGAATAACACTCCATTTGGTCCTCATTTAGATTTTCCAGAGCAGATGGTTTAGGACAGGATGCCTTGGGAGAGCAGTCATTTGCTACCACAACTGTTTCCTCCATTTCTGCCTTTGAAGAGCCATGTGGAAAATTGGTTTTGTGGCTGTGAGGTGGTGGGGGGTGGTTAGAGAAGAGTGAGAGCCACAGCCTGAGCGTTGCACAGAATTGCCGCCTTAGCCTCTTTTCACCCCCTTGTCCCCTCCCGGAGGCCTCCACGGCCTGGAACACCCACGCTGTGTCCCTGAGTGCAGATTCCTGCACAGCTGGAAGGCCGGTCTTGAGAATTCAGAGCCCTGGGCTCTGCTCCTGGTTCCAGCTCCGAGGCTGGCCGACCCTGACGCACAGAGCAAGTCTCTTAATATTTGAGTTTGCATTTTCCTGTCAGTAAGAAAAATGCCTGTAATAGAATTACTACAGAGGATTGTGGTGAGAGCAAAGGAGATGCTGTGGTGAAAGCTGTTTGTCATTTACAAGGTATTACTCTGCTCCCTTTCCCTACAATCCAAACAGGATTTCTGCCCCAGGATTGGACAAGGCTAATGGTACTCTAACAGGAGTGCTCGTCACCAAAGCCTTCTGTGCTATGTTTTAGTTAACAGCCATGAGTTTTCAGGTGTAAGCCACCTGCTGCAGCTCCAGAGGCAAGACGGGGGCACGGGAATTGAAAGAAAACCATTTCCCGAAGAGCAGGTACAAAGAGTGACGGTGACCTCCATCCTAGGTCAGGCGGTAGTCCCAGAGGCCTGCGGTGAGGGCGTAGCATGCTACCAGGGGCAGCTTTCTGAAGGGACAGGGTGGCGTTCAGTTTTTACTGGAGCTAATGAGCTTTCTTACGTTTCCTCCTTGTTACCTAAAGTACTACTCCGTTTCTTTGTTAACCGTATGTCCCTTATGATGTCCCACGATTTGGCAAACATGTCCGTCTCCACCCAGCTCACATTGTCCTAGGCCCCCTTTTTGTATGTTAAGCCTCCGTCTTTCCATATTTTGAGCCATCCTCAGGCAGTTTCTTTACCTCCCTGATCTCTTTAGGCCCCTCTTCTGGGCTGTCTGCCGCCATAGCCTCTCTCGCTGGGATCTGCAGACCTTGCCTGAAGTGTGCTTGCTGTGGCTGTGTCATGGCCTGTGCCCTTTGCCTTTTGACGTGGCTGGTATTTTATTCGGTACTGGAAACGATTCTTTGCGTGGCGCCCACTGAGAAGAAAACATCTTCCATGGTCTCTCACACCCCGTCATCCTTTCAGTATCTTTTGTGTTATTTGTACCCAAATGCAGTACCTCACACTTGTCTGTTTGGATAACGGGCGTTTTACCTCTGGGTTTGGAGTAGACTAGAGAGACCAGGAGAAACTGCAATTCTCTGACTAGAGGAGGAGAGGAAATGGGGAGACATCTTTCTCAGTCAGTCATTTTCCCATACATCTCTGACCACAGACGTGAAACCTCCTCAAGAACTCCCTGTCTCCTCCCACATCAAACATTTCTATACAGTCACGAACTTCGTTCTAGCTTTCGTGCAGCATTTGATGCCCTGGGTATGAAATTCATATTCAGTAACTACTCCATTAACCAAGTGTTTACGAACAACTCCATTAGCCAGGTGTTTACCGATGGCCTAATATGGATAGAACTTTTTTCTGTGAAGACATTTAGAGGGACCCTGTTTTTCATTTCCTGTACTTCCTGTAATTCTAAGTCAAATAGAACTTCCACAAAGCTATATGAGTTGATATATCTCAAATCTGTTCCCAGAGTCTGAGAATGTGAGCTTATTGTTTGATCAGGCTATTTTAACTCCATAGTCCTCAGATGCGGTGTTCCATACATACGGATATTTATAATTGAGCCTTAATGAGTATTCTACTTGGCTTGCCCCTCAAAAGGTCAGCAAAGGTGGCCTGCAAGGATTTTAAGATGATGTGAACTGTCTGGAGGGTTAGGGAAGGTTAGAGTGGGCTTGGTAGATAAACGGTTTTAATGCACCCACACCCTCCCCTACTTTTGCTGTGAGGGGCACTCAGCATGTGAGCCTTCATCTGGTTCATTGTGAAGTTAACAGGTCATTGATAAATGGATGATGTCAAGGCTACAAGGCTAAAATGGAGGCACATTCCATTTGGCAGAAATTACTATTGAAAGTGTCAGTGTTTCTCAATTTTGGTCTCACACATCCGACTGGCTATTGTTTCGGCATAAGAATAACGTCACGTTGTTCGTGCACATGCCTGTGTGTGCATCGGTGTGCATGTGGGTGTTGTGCCAGTCACTCCCGCTTCCGTTCGTCTGTTCTAAAAATCATACTTACATCAGGTGTTGTCCTGTTGCTGGGGAACACAGTGGCGGGCAGACCGACGTGGTCCCTGTCTACGCTTTTGCCTGGGGAAGACGGTCGGGCGATCACAGCACAGTAGCTAAGTGCACTGGCTGGGGAAATAGAATACTGTCGGATCCCCCTGGAGAGGCCGGGAAAGTCTTCCTGGAGGAACTGATGTCCACGCTGAGATCTGAAGGAGGAGTCGAGTTAGCCAGGCAGTCAGGGGGAAGTGGAGAGGGAAGGGGTCCAGCTGGCAGAAGAAGAGAGTGACTGAAGCAGAGGCCTAGAGGAAGTGGGAACCTGGACATCTAAGAGGCCTTCATCAAGCAGTTGTCTTGTGTGTTTGTGACAGAGACTTAGAAGCTGGCGCTGCCTCTGTCCCTCACTGTATGATCCTGGGCCAGTCTCCTACCTCTGTGGGCGTCCCATTTCTTCATCTGCAAGAAAAGGGTATTAAAATAGATGCTCTTTGAGGCCTCTTCTGAACTCCAGCATGAATATTAGAACATGGGTGGTTCATTTTGTACACTTTCTGGAGAAGTTTTGTTTTGTTTTCTTTTCTTGAGGCTGCCTTCTGTGGCCCTGTACACACTTTGGTTTTCTTCCCCTCCTGATGGTTAGTGAGTGATTAATGAATGAATGTAAGTTATTTAAATATTGTCCCATAAAGAAACACAGTAGCTACATCCAGCAAACCAGCAGAGAATGCATTCTGAGGTCAAGAAATGAGATTTTGATCGTCCAAATCCTGGCTTGCCCTCTGAGCTCCATTGGTACAGATAATCAGGAACGGGATGTGCCTTCGAGGAGGTTGGAAACTTTGGTTGTGGGAGATACAGTAGCTGGGCCCTCTAGCTTCTAAAAGGAATATGTTTTATCTTTTAATTCTTTTAAGTGAAAAGTCTCCTATTAAAAGACTTCTCTAATATCGATTATTCCCATTTGGCCAACATTTTATCAGTGCATCTTAAACTTTAACATGTATAAGAACCACCTGATGGTCCTGTTAAAATGTAGATTCTGGTTAACTAGGTCTGGCTGGGGCTTGAGGTTCTGAATTCCCAACAGACCTGAGGAGACCTGGTTCAGAGACCTTTTGTTAATATGCAGACATGGACCCACATAAGCAACAGACAGCTGAATGGGAATCAGTGTCTGCCTTTAAGGAGTGTTGGATCCCCATTATCTTTAGTTCTCTAGGAGTTGTTGAAATTTAGCCGGAAATCCTTGGATGCTGCTCAGAGGTTTTGACTTATTCTCGAGCTCCCCCAGGTGGCTCAATGGAAATTTAACTTCAAATAAACTATTAACAGCAGTGGGCAGGAAAGGACAGCTTGATTTGAAACACCATAAATCAGTCAAAATGTACGTTATCAGGAAATATGAAGAGCAACAAGGACAATGGGAAAAGTATTCTTCTGCAAGGAACTAAACGCAAAAGGGAACTCCCCATACTTCTGGCTGAACTGTACATGGATGCACTTAAAGTTCATATGATTTTGTTCATTTTATCTAGCCATTTTGGGTACACTTGAGGCGGAAAAGGAGAGAAGAAAATCTGGGCTGTCATCAAGAGTTCAGTTTCGAAACCAAGGCTCTGAGCCCAAGTATACTCAAGAGCTAACTCTGAACAGGCAGAAGCAGAGTGCGTGCATGGAGGAGACCCTCTGGCTGCAGGTGAGGCCCACAGACAGTCACGTCTGCTGTTAGGACAGAAGTTGGGTTTTATGGTGGCATATGTAGATTTCTGAAATTTATGCCAGCGGCTTATTATTCAGTACGAAAGAAAGCATTGCGGGTGCTTAGGGCTCAGCTGGTGAAGTGTCCAACTTCAGCTCAGGTAGAGATCTCATGATTCGTGGGTTCGACCCCGCATTGGGCTCTGTGCTGACAGCTCAGAGCCTGGAGCCTGCTTCGGATTCTGTGTCTTCCTCTCTCTCTGCCCCTTCCCCACTTGTGCTCTCTCTCTCTTTAAAAAATAATAACAAAATTAAAAAATAATAAAAAGGAAATCATTGTTTGCCCAGGAGCATTGACACCATGCTTAACTCTGCATACTTTTCAGGAAAATATCAGAGATAAACTACGCCCCATTCCCATAACTGCTTCAGTAGAGATCCAGGAGCCAACCACACGGAGGAGAGTGAATTCACTTCCAGAAATTCTTCCGATCCTGAATTCAAACGAACCCAAGACAGTTCATAGAGATGTAAGTCTTTCTGATTTTTGTATGGCCAAAGCTTTTGCCGTGTTATTATGTTACATCACATGTCTTTGAAGGCAGTATGACTAGTGATTTGCTTTAAAATCTATTCCTTTGTATTAGGTAAGGTTTTTTAATATATGCAAAGTTTGGTTGAGATTTGTTTCCCAAATTAATAGTGAGAATAGAAACATATGGAATACAATTTGGAACCAGAGTATTGTTCTGAATAATTTTTGGCCACTGGAACTTACTGAGACTATAATTGGCAGAACTTACTCTCACTTCAAGTTTCTTTTGTAGCCGTATGTACAAAGAAAAATACATTGCATTATACCATTGAGAACATTAAAATGTAGAAAACAAACTTGTTAGTCTGAACATTAAAATCAAGCACCACAGGGGCACCTGGGTGGCTCAGTTGGTTAAGCGTCTCTTGGTTTCCACTCCAGTCATGATCTCATGGTTCATGGGTTCGAGCCCTGTTGAGCCTGCTTGGGATTCTCCTTCTCCCTCTGTTTCCGCCCCTCCCCCTGAGCTTGCTCGCACGTGCACGTGCTCGCTCGCTCTCTCTCTCTCTCAAAAAATAAATAAATAAACTCAAAAAAAGTCAAGGCATATAACAATTCAGCAAGGCAGAAAAAGAGTAGCCATAAAATAGTCATCTAGTGGCTAATGTAGCCTAGCCTATGTAATCTTGGGAAGAAAAATTAACGTGGCTTGCCATATGCCTCATATAAGGTGGGGTCTATTTGGGCTTAGGGTGGTGGCCATACAGGGTTAGGCTGGAGAGCTGTGGCATCTTGGTCTGTCATCGTGCACTTGCTGTCGTAATCCAGTTGGTGCTGGAGCATCCACTCTGAGGCTCTTGGTTCTGGTGGCCCACGGGTGAAGCCTTTCAGCAGGGAGACCTGCTTCAGTCTACACGTTGCCAGTCTTCATTGTCACAAAGTGTGGTTCCTTACACTATCGTATACTTTTTCGTAGACTTTGGATGTTATCATCACGTGAATATTTCTTGTGTCTATTCCTAGCTCTGTAGTCCAGTTAAACATAACAGGCAGGGAGACTGTTTTCCTGTTTATCAGTGTGATTCTTGAGCACCCGTTAGCGCTGTACCATTTGCTTTCCTGATCTTAAACTCTGTTTCCTCATTTGTACAGTGGAGCCCGTAACAATATCCTCCTAAGTCTGTTGTGAGGATTGAGTTAAAATATGTAGTCGTGTGTTAGCATCATCATTATTGTTGGTAATTCTTACAGTATCCCTAGCAAGTAGGGTGGTGGTATCCCCATATTACCTAAGGTGAAACTTAGCCTCTGAAAGGTTAAGTGACTTCCCCCAAGCCACGTGGCTAAGTGAGTGGCAGAGCCAGGATTGAACATGGACCTGTGTGGCTGCAGGGCTCACGCTCTTTACTGCACCTCAATGCCATGGCCAAAGTGTTCTTAAAGCGTGGTTCTGTTAAAGCACAGAGTGGGCATTGGATGCATGGCAAAGTACCTTTGAAGCTTGTGCTGTGGTAACTGTCACACAGGGAAAGGACTGTGTGGAAACAGCCAGTCACTGTTGAGGGTCCTAAATGGCATAAATTACAATGGTTTTGTTTTCCTACAGGTGCACTTCTTAAAAGAGGGATGTGGAGCCGACAATGTATGTAACAGCAACCTTAAACTAGAATATAAATTTTGTACCCGGGAAGGAAATCAAGACAAATTTTCTTATTTACCAATGTAAGAATCGCTCTGTCATCCTAGCAAAAATGACTGCTTTGCAGTGGGTTACTGAAAATGTACTGAGGGCTCTGTCATTTTTCTTGTTTTTTGTGTTTTTTTTTTTTTTTGCATTGTTTTTTTAATAGTCAAAAAGGTGTCCCAGAACTAGTTCTAAAAGACCAGAAGGACATTGCTTTAGAAATCACAGTGACAAACAGCCCTTCCAATCCAAGGAACCCCACAAAAGACGGCGATGACGCTCATGAAGCTAAACTCATTGCAACTTTTCCGGACACTCTGACTTACTCGGCCTACAGAGAATTGAGGGCTTTCCCTGTAAGTGTTTTTGGAGAGCTGTGAGGAGGAAACACCCAGAGCCGTGCGGCAAGTGAATGCGTTGTGATCTCGTGTTTTTTTTTGTTACAGGAGAAACAGTTGAGTTGTGTTGCCAATCAGAACGGCTCACAAGCAGACTGTGAACTTGGAAATCCTTTTAAAAGAAATTCCAGTGTAGGTGATGCCTTTACATACTGTATTGTACTGTTCTACGTGCCATTACAGTGTTGACATGCTTGATCTCTGGTAACATCTCTTTCTATTTGTTTAGGTGACTTTTTATTTGATTTTAAGTACAACTGAGGTTACCTTTGACACCACAGATCTGGATATTAATCTGAAGCTGGAAACGTAAGCGTTTCTTCAACCTTTCCATTCAGAATTATTTCATGAAAACACAGCCAAAGAACCAGCTCTGCTCGAACTCCTAAAAGAAGTGTAATTGTAATGAGAAAACTGACGGTTAAAATGAAACCCTATTGTTTCCTTTTCATTTTCAGAACAAGCAATCAAGATAATTTGGCTTCAATTACAGCTACAGCAAAAGTGGTTATTGAACTGCTTTTATCGGTCTCTGGGTAAGTGTTTGTGTTTAGCATAACAAATCAGTGTTTAAAAGAACCGTTTACAATCTTGCTAAAACTGGTGTTTTTTAATTTAACAGAGTTGCTAAACCTTCCCAGGTGTATTTTGGAGGAACAGTTGTTGGTGAGCAAGCTATGAAATCTGAAGATGAGGTGGGAAGTTTAATAGAGTATGAGTTCAGGGTGAGTTGAAACAGTTGGTCTTCCGTACTATATATACTAAAAGCTAACATATACTATATATGGGGATATGTGATGTAATTTTAATAAATGTGGATATGGATTTTAGTATGTAATATCAATATTAAGCAATATTAATAAATAAGCATGATAAATGCTCAGTTAAAAGTGAGTTCACCAATTTTTAAGCAACAGACTGGCTTACGGTAAAAGTTTTATCCTCCACAATGAAGAACACGACCATCATTCAACATAGGACTTTCAAAATCCAGTTCAGTTTGGCCATTTTCCTGTTAGAGAGTTTTAATGTGTAAGTGGTGTAGAGACCAAGGAACACCTCGCCCCTCCCCAGAGTCTGTCTGTAAAACAAAAATCTCAAAGTACTTCATATCTGGCTTTAGAATGTGTTATGACTCATTTCTTCCTCCACCATAAGGACATCTTTCTTACTGTGTGTGGCTAATGTTCCCTAACATTTCACAAGCCCAGTGCCAGTAAGGAAGACTACTGATTGCTCTGAAGCATTTCAAAATAGGAGTCACACAGTGCCTCTAAGTCTGGTTGGATGAACAGAAACGCATAGGACAGAGGTGGCTCATACCTCATCCGTGGATTTGGGTCTGAGACGGCAAGAATGTGCCCACCCCTGTCCCCAGCAGGATGAAGGGGTTGAATTCTGTTGTGTGTGTGTGTGTGTGTCTTAGCATCATAGACACAGCTGTGACAGGTGGTGGCGGTGGCCATGATGATGCCTGCGCAGGGGTGGCTGAGAGCCGCGTCTCTGGGCTCCACAGCTGTCCCCGCGCACAGACAAAGAGAGCTCGTGCCTCTTTCGGGTTCTGCTGCGGGAAGTTACTGTGTCCCCAACTTGGACTCCTGATTCACGGCTGTCATAATGGTTTTTACTCAGACTCTGCGTTGCTACCCAAGCCTCCCCTGGGTAGTAGAGGACAGAGCCTGCTTCATGTTTACAGTGGGAGGGGCTTCCCAGAAGCAGGTTATTGGTGACTTCCCGAGTGTGTTGAGGGTGTGGCGTATCTACACCACAGATGCTGTTGCACACACTAGTTCCTGGGTGGGAATGAGCAATCATTTCTCTTTACCTTTTTTAGGCATCAATCTCTGTTTTGGACCCCATATTGGTAGTCTCAATTTTTGAAGCCCATACTTTCACTGTAGGATTATGCCAGATATTTGGGTTTTTTCTTTTCCCTTGGCAACAGGAGCTGCTACTTAATTTTATGTTGAGAGAATTACACTGAGATATATAATACGTATTATTTTCTAACAGGTTATTAACTTGGGTAAACCTCTTAAAAACCTCGGCACAGCAACCTTGAATATCCAGTGGCCAAAAGAAATTAGCAATGGCAAATGGTTGCTTTATTTGGTGAAAGTAGAATCCAAAGGCTTGGAAAAGATAGCTTGTGAGCCGCAAAGTGAAATAAACTCCCTGAAACTAAAGGTATGTTGATGGATTTATCTCCTGTCTCCATCGATGTAAATAGGGAAGCTAACCTTTGAGGGGAAAATCATCTTTTTCCTTAGGAAACTGACATAGTGGCATGTTGACTTTTTCTCTGGTGTCAGTTTCTCTGTTACAGTTGAGTATCCAAGTCAGGCTGAGGGTTGCTGCTGATTAGTGATCGTTATGGCAGGGTCATTCAGCACTTGTTGAAGGAAATGACGCTTCCTGGAGTTTTACAGCCCAGTATGACCTATAAAGAGGACTAGGATATGCTTCTGGGGGTTGGCCAGCCAGTGTTAACTCCCGGGAGAATCAAACTCATTACAAAGGATATTGGCACCTTAGCAAGTGACCTTCAGAGCTTTCATTCTTATTTTTTAAAATAGTGAATACTTAGTCGAGTCTTTATTGTGTCTCAGACACTGTGCTAAGCATTTTATTTGCTTTTTCTCATTTCATTCCCTTGATAGGCCTTTAAGGTATTTTTCTTATCCCTACCACTTCATAGATGAGGAAACTGAGGTTCAGAGAGATTAATGTTTTAAGAATCAGCTCGGCAGTTAAGAGGCAGATTCTGCATTCGAGCTCAGCTCCGCCTGTTTTCAGAGCCTGTGTTCTTAACTGCTCAGTACTGGTGCACAGAACGGGTTTATCATCTATGCTCCAGTTGGCAGATCTGCTTTGTTATTGCATGTCTGTTTCTTTTAAGTTGTAGAGTGACTCGGGTATGACCAGTGTTAACAGTTGTCGGCTTATAGAAGTATCCTCTGTTCGTCAACTTTGAAAAACAAGATGGTCCAGGGGTGCCTGGGTGGTTGAGTTAGTTGAGCGTCTGACTCTTGATTTTGTCTCAGGTCATGATCCTAGGGTTGTGAGATCGAGCCTCATGTTGGGCTGTGTGCTGAGAGTGGAACCTGCTTAAGATTCTCTCTCCCTCTGTGTCCCTCTCCCCAGATCACTCTCTCTCTAAAATAAAACTAAAAAAACAAAAACAAAACCCAAGATGGCCCATTACTCTTAATCCTGTCTTAAGGAAAATGCTATTTTGAAGCAGAATTCTTACATGGCTTACTTTTCAGTACTCTACTTTGAATAAGTCACTGACTAGTTCTTTTGCTTTTTTCCTTGTTCTTCGGTGTCATTTATTTATTCAAGATGTGCTGATTTTGTACCATACATTAGTTACTGAGCTGGGTGCTAAAGATAAAGCAATGAAATCTGATGCCTGAACTCAGGGTACTCAGTCTGGTGAGGAGACAGAAGAACATAGAAAGCCTCTTTCTTTGCCTGAGTTTTGAAGTCAAAGTGGGAATAAATGACCTTAGTCAATAAACTCGCAATGAGATCGGAACATTTGTGGACTTTACACTTAAATTATTTCCGTTCCTTCGATGACAGGAGACGGGCAGATGTTAATTGCTGATTACGTGAATTTGGCGTTATTTGGGAGGGAGGGCTCAAGGGTTTGTATGCTAGGGACAAAGAATTACATTAAGTAGAACTGGTTTGGATATAATTTCTTTTCAGGAGTCTCACAACTCAAGAAGGAAACGGGAAATTGCTGAAAAACAGACAGATGATGGCAGAAAATTTTCTTTATTTGCTGAAAGAAAATATCAGACCCTTGTAAGTATTTTTTCAAGAGCCAGGACTGTTTGACAGATGGTGGCGGGAAGGTCTTCCCTGTACTGTTGGATTTTAACTGCCCCTCTTGTGTCCTGTCCAGAATTGCAGCATGAACGTGAACTGTGTGAACATAAGCTGTCCGCTGCGAGGGCTGGACAGCAAGGCCTCTGTTGTCCTTCGCTCGAGGTTATGGAACAGCACGTTTCTAGAGGTTTGGTCCTGCCGTGAGGCTGTCCCCTGCAAGTCATTTGCTGTTTCTTAGGACATCTCTCACTTCCTTAATGCATTTGCTAACTTTGTCTCCAAACAGGAATATTCCAAAATGAACTACCTGGACATTCTCGTCCGGGCTTCCATTGATGTTGCTGCCGCTGCTGAGAATATCAAACTGCCACACGCAGGCACTCAGGTGAGAGGTCCCCCTGTCTTGCCTGAACTCGGAGAAAATCACTCTGTCTCTGCCCTGTGCCCCAGCCTGAGGACATGCTACCGTGGCACTCATTTCGCTCACAGCACCGTGACCCCTCCTTTAGGAGAAGTCAGATGATGCTTTAAGGTGCTGCCACCCCAAGCTGTATTTTAATAGAATCATTGGAAAAAGAAGTACCTCTGAGGTCATCTAGTTCTGCAGTGCACGTGGCAGATTGGAGAGCTATTAGCCCCGTGAAAGAATGGGTGCACCTCCCACCTCTGTAGAAACCCCAAGTCTTAGACCATCCCTGATGCCGTAGTCATCTCTGGGAGTGTCCCCGCTGATGGTCACCACCACTTTATGGAGCAGCTCATGGCACGTGTGGCCAGCTGCAGTTATTGGAAAAGATCTCTTTACGTGTGAATCCAGAGGTGAATCTTACAAAATCGGTCCCTGGTTATGCACCTTGGCACAAGTCCCAAATGAGCCCTCTCTCTTAGCCACGTAGCGGCCTTTGGAATAACTGAAGGAAACGGAGATGCCCCTTGGACATGCCTTTCCTTCCGTTCAGAGCGAAGCATCCACCTCTTCAGTTACCCGTCATGCCAGGCCCTCTCCTCCTGGGCTGGCGCTGGTCTGGCAGCGTGACTCCCACATGGGCAGAGTGTGGACCTGCTGTCTGCCTGGTTCGCCTCACCCTGAGGCCCCGAACTCCAGACACCTCGGCCCCACGCTTCTGTCAGCCTAAAACTTGGTCTTGCTGTGAACATGGGAGACTGTGTTTGCACTTCTAGCGGCTACGGTTTGTGTTCTGCTGAAACTTCCCGGTGTTTTCAAAAGAATGTGCTGTCAAGCTATAGCTCCCATATCCTGTCCTTGAGCAATTTTTAAAAATCTAAATGTATACCTTTTAATATTTTTTAACGTTTATTTATTTTTGAGAGACAGAGGCAGAGTGCAAGTGGGTTAGGGGCAGAGAGAGAGGGAGACACAGAGTCTAAAGCCGGCTGCAGGCTCTGAGCTGTTAGCACAGAGCCTGACGCGGGGCTCAAACCTACCAAGTGCAAGATCGTGACCTGAGCCGAAGTCAGAAGCTTAACTGGTGGAGCCCCCCAGACGCCCCTAAATGCATGCCTTTAAATGTGTCCTTACGTTTTATGTGATTTGCTTGTGGTCTGTCATTTCAGTTCACAGAGTAGTTCTGAGTCTTGATCATTTGCCCTGGTAGTGTTCTATGCCTGCAAGGTTTTATCTTTTTCAAAGCTGAGAGGCATGCCTTCTCTGGCCTCACCCAGGCAATTGAGAAAAATGCTTCACGGGACTGGGCGCAGTGGCTTCGGGGGCACACTGGAAAGGGTTCCTTGTGGGGGTCTGTAGCCCACAGGGGCTTCTGTCATGCTCTCAAGATACAGTGACTGCATGTCATAGACCAGGATGTTTTACAAGAGACTGGAGAAAAAGATTGTGACTCACCGTTCTTAAACTGATCTACTGATGTGCCTATAGAAGTGTTTTGGCTTCAGTCCTTTGAGCCAGCCGTGAGCTCTCCTGAGCACTCGTTTCTGAATACAGTGATTTTTAGCTGTTAAAACCTATCATCCAAACTAGAACACATTTGTCTTTTTGTCTGGGGCAAATGCTAAACTGGGCAGGATGCTGGGACAAGGGATATAAATTAGGATTGTCCTAGGCTCACCAGGACATACGTCACCCTGGCCTTAGATTATCTTTGCATGTTATTCCAGCCCACCTTTCTGCCTCTTATCAATAAGGCATCATAGAGGACGGTCAGTGGAGCCATAACCTTCCTGAGAAGCCCTTCTCTACCCTCTCTGACTGGAGGCAGCTGCGATAGCTTGCTAGAACTTTAAATCAGTAAGCCTGAGGGGCTTACTGCCTTTTGGTTTCGGCTCAGGTCATAATCTGCTGGTTTGGGAGTTCGAGCACTGCAGTGGGCTCTGTGCTGACAGTGCAGAGACTGCTTGGGAATCTCGCTCCTCTCTCTCCATCCCACTCCTGCTTGTGTGCACTCTCTCTCAAAATAAATAAACACTTAAAAGAAAAAAAAAAACAAAACAACAGTAACCCTGAGAATCACTGAGTTTTTAGAGCTGGAAAAAGAAGAAACACTTTAGAGGGGATGGATAAACATCATAAAGCATTAATAAAATGTCTACAATTTACTAGACATTTTACCTATGTACAGTCATTTAAACCTCAGAAGAATGACAAGGTGGACTTACCCATTTTACCAAAAAGGAAGCAGGCACAGTTGGGATCCTGAGTTGAAACCTAGAAGTCTCTGGTTTCAGGGCTCCTATTCTTTGACTCTGTAACGCCTGCTTCCCAGTAAGTCTCCAGATGTCAGATTCCCATGAGAAAACAATCCAAGGAAGGTTGTCTCTCAGGTCACAGGACTGCCATGTGACGTGAGACCAGACCTTGGGCTCACAGGCCCCCATCAAGTGCTCTTGTTTTCTGGAAGATGATGGGACTAGGGTGCTGGTACCCAGTCTAGTGGCTGGGTCACAAATGAAAGTGAGGTTCTCTGGGGCATTTCATGTAAGGGCTTGGAGAACTCGTGCATGCTAATGGGAAGTGGAGTCTGCTGTGACCCTCCTTGGTTATTTAATAATGGGTGGATTTGTGAATGTATTACTGTTTTGTATCTAAAGTGCATTTCTTTTGAAAATGGAGACATTTGCTTATCTCTAGTCTTCTGGTACCTCTTCTATTGACTCTGATTTCTGAGATACAGCAGCTCAGATATCCATCTACATGTTTCTTTAGTATTTTCTTTAGTATTTAGGTGTACTTTTCCTGGGCCTAAAGATGTGAGCTTAATTCAAGTGTCAGGATGCCTTTCTCTTTATTCCCTCACTTATTGTGGGTTTCAGTTTCATCTTTATCTTAGTCCATCTGTCCTTTCTAGCCTGAAGATCATTTTTCTTTGGAGATAGAAGCAAAGGAGGTTGAGTAATTCAGTCTTGTCTTTTGGTCTTCATATTAAAACTTCTCCTTGCTTTCACTCTAGTCCTGGCTAGAAGGAAAGAAAAGGAAGAAAAACAAAAAAACAAAAAACACCTTTTAGTTTCCTTATAACCCAACCAATTTTAAGAGTGTTCTGTTTGCTTCTCAATACATTTTAGCACATTGTTATAATAAAGTCAGAGAGCTGGTCACCTAATTGAACCAGATAAAATGGTTACATTTTAGCATCAATTAAATCCATCCAGTTAACAAGTACTTATTGTGCACACACACTACGTGCCTTCCCTGCACAAATGCTAGAGAAGCAAAGTTGAATAAGATACAGTGTTGACTGTTAAGAATTTCATGGTCTAGGGGAATGTGAACCAGGAGATAATTGTTGAATTAAGTCAAGGAAGGAAGAGATTGTTTATTGGTTGTATTTATATATCCCCCACTTCATTCCTAAGGAAATTGGAAAAGAGTATCTGCTTCCTCGTTGCCGAAAATAGGTAAAAGGCATATCATTCTTCAGGGGAATGTGATGTCCTTCTTTTGGCTCTAAATTCAGAGAATATGAGATCTGGATCCTTTTACAAGATGGGTTTCTGATATGAGGAACGCGCATGAAAGGTGATGATGTCTTTAATAGAGAGTTTTGTGAAAGATCTGAAAATCCCTTCATGTGATTTCTTACATTGATGTTCTAAGAATAGAGAGTACTATGTCACAGAGTGATTCAGGGGAACCATTCTGGCAGTGAGCAGGCAAATGGGGTCTAAGCACTGCTCGCTCATGATGGAATTTAATGCGTCAGCAGAGCTCAAGCCTCATCTTCACATGCATATGTGAAAAGTGCAAACGCCTAGATTTTAAAGAACAACCACCCCCCCCCCCCAAATGTTTCTGGAGTTGGAGTAATTTCTACTCCCCTTAACCTGTCACTGTCCATCAATAATAGCTGCTGTGGCAAGATCTGACCAGGCTTTCCAGAGCTCTGCAGCTCACGTCTGGTCTCCCCTTCCCCAGTTCTGAGGTCAGCTCCCCCTTGATTCCCAGTCCCAGCTGGAGAATGGCTGTCTTAAAAACAAAACAAAATTTAGGTGAAAGTTTATGGAAAAAACAAAGTCTTGCTGACTCGCCTCTCTCACCTTCCTGGACTGCAGTGTGGCCTTACACACAGCCTGGGTTTGCAGAGCACATCTGCCCTTTACAAGTGTAGCCCTGCCCCTGGCTTCAGTCTTCAGTCTTTGACGCTGAGTTGTTTCACAGTTTCTGAAAGGCTCCAAAATCTGGTTTGAATGGTAGTCAGACTCGGGGCTAGACCCCTCAGCAGGATGTACACTCCACCCCCACCAAATCAAAAATTACCTTGTTCAGCTCTTATACTGTTGGATTGCTGCCATTTATAGGAGTGGTTTCCCCTATTATCAGCCATTTAAAAGGTACTCTGATACACAGTGCGATTGTGGGGCTTGGTCCCCTGCCACGGACCAGTCTCCACTCTCCACTTCCAGATTTATCAGAACTTATTCTTAAAAATGAGGATGGTCCTTCCAGGTTGTCATCTGGCCCCCAAGTAAATGAGACCAGCATAAGCTAATTTTTTTTGTTTGTTTTGGTTTAGAGTAGGTAGGCTTACCAGTCACATCGAGTACGCTATTTCATCACTGGTCTCTCACCATTCTTTCTTCCCACTAAATGGATACGCCTGTGTTAGACCCAGTAATCAGGGGTGGTTTTAGCTTACAGCTGGGATGCCTTTCCGAAGGGGGATGGAAGGTAGGGAGGATTGAACAAAGGGGCCCCCCCACCCCCACAGTTGTCTGGCAGTTTGAGAGAAACCTCACTGAGAGCATAACAGGAAACACAGTAGCTGGGAGAGGTGTCAGAGTTGGTGTAACAGGCTGAAAACAGACTTCTTTCCTCCTAAATGTTCAAAGAAAAGCAATTCTCTTGCTTTAAAGTATATTCTGTAAATGAGGCTGAGAAGCTACTTTCTATTATAAGTAGAAAGAGAAGTATTTTAGTGAAGAGGTTTTCTTTTAAAAAGAGAATCACATAAGTACGGAAGCACAATGTAGACAGACATAGAAGCACTTTTAGGCAGCATCAGGAATTCGGTACTAATACAGAGTACTTGACTGAAAACACTTGTCAGAAGCCAAGTACTCACACTTTTTCTTTACCCTTCACCTTACATTCTTGTAATTCAGAAATATCAGAAACCCAACTGGAAGCTCTCTAATCCATTTACAAAATCCTGTTTGTAGCTATCACCAGGTCTTTTACGTGCTTGGAAAAATAGTCTCCTGGTTTCACAGAAATCCACCTGAATCCTAAACGCACATAACCGAGTTGTTGCAAATTGCTGTAAGCAACTTCTTAGGTTTCTGAATAGACACTATTTCTGTTTCATTGGTATTTGCCAGCTATCAAATGGTTAGAGTTTAGGCTTCTCACCAGCTGCAGCTTACAGATCTAAGCCCTCTAAGAACAAATCCAGGGCTTACTTTGTCCAAATATATTATTGTAGAACACACGTACACGGCCAATGCAGGAAACCTTACTGTGTATTAGGGTCCTTAGTTGGACATCCTAACGAAAAGTTAAAATGTATCAGCAATGCAGCTCCATCCCTATTTCCATATTTCACATCATCTTTAAAATCTGAGTGAGGAATGGGATGCCTGGATGGCTCAGTCACTTAAGTGTCCAACTCTTGATTTTGGCTCAGGTCATAATCTCAAAGTTCATGAGCTCAAGCCCTACATCGGGCTCCGTGCTGACGGTGTGGAGCCTGCTTGGGATTCTCTCTTCATCTCTCTCTGTCCCTCCCCTGCTCATTCTCTCAAAATAAATATATAAACATTTTTTTAATCTGAGGAATATAGGCTAATTATGGCCTATATTAGCCATTTTGGGCCCTTCTATTTCCATTAGTGAAAATGAAAAGAGAAGGTTATCATTCTCAAAAAGATACTTAGATTATACAGATGAAACAAGATTGGCTGTGTATTGATGAGTGCTGAAACTTGGTGATGAATAAATGATTTATTATACAATTTTCTCTACTTTAACTCAATATAAAGGTTTTAAAAAGATGGGTTAGCAAAAAAAAAAAAAAAACTTTGTCAAAACACAGTCCAGCATTTTCCAGGTTCTGAGAAAAGATCTCATATCAGTTAGATCAAAGGCATCGCAATTAGGCTGTATTCAAAATGTGTCTGGAACAGAATTAGAACTATGAACCCCACTTACAGTGGTGCTTGCTTTTGTGCCCCATAGGTTCGTGTGACTGTGTTTCCCTCAAAGACCGTAGCTCAATATTCAGGAGTACCCTGGTGGATCATCCTAGTGGCTATACTTGCTGGGATTTTGATGCTTGCTCTCTTAGTGTTTTTACTCTGGAAGGTAAGTCCTGGCTGGCATTTGAGTTTTTATGTTTTTTGAAAACAGTGAATTTACACTGATGGTCTGTACATTTCTTTGTAATGCTTCCCTTTCCCTGACATTTTATGATAAAGCTTTGCCAACATAGAGCAAACTTGAGAATTTTACAGTGAAACCTGTATATCTACCAAGCACCTTAGATTTAAAGGTATGTCATTTGTACATTATGAGGAGCTTCCTAAATAAAAAAAATCTTGGTGCTTTTTCACATAATTTAGCTGTTCGGAAAGTAACAATTTAAAAGTTTTACTACTTCAGCATTTTCTTCATCTTAAATTAGGAATCTAAGCCAAATTGTTGGATATCCCATTAACCTGAACGTGTATCCTTGTTAATTTCAACTTCTGTGAATAAACGGGGCTTACTTACAGTTGCAGCCAGATTAGAAATAGAAAAGCATGAAATTGGGGTACCTGGGTGGCTCAGTTAGTTAAGCATCCGACACTAGATTTCAGCTCAGGTCATGATCTCACAGTTCGTGAGACCGAGCCCCGTGTCAGGCTCAGCACTGACAGCACAGAGCCTGCTTGGGATTCTCTCTCTCCCCCTCTCTCTCAAAATAAATAAATAAACATTAAAAACATGAAATTAATAACTCCATTGCAAGGGAGTCTTCATAGCCTCTATCAAACATGAGGAAGATCTGGGTTTAATTTGATGTTCTTCATGAGAATTTGGTCCCACAAATAAAGTTTAGTATCTTCCCCTTGATTTCTGCCAGTAAATAGTCTACATTACAAAAATATGTGTGTGGGATGGATGCATACTTTCATTGCCAAAGATTATGACCTATAGATTTTGGACGATTCTAAGTGAGTAAAGGAGGCTCATAGTCCCTTATTGACAATTACAAATTGCAAAAAAACTCTGAAAATTTGTAACAACATATTTGGGAACAAGACGACATGTGAAGAGAGGCAGTATATACCCTTTATTTAGCAGTTCTGTGAAACTAATGTCTAGATTACAGTGGCATTATGTATGCAGCATGTTACTTTTCAAAGATGCCAAAATTTCTGGATTTCCAGAAAAATTCTGGTCCACAGGATTTTGGGCAAATGATTATGAACCTCTACCAACAATCTCCAGGACCAAACCATCTATATCCTTCCCTTGGATCCAAGTATAATTGACAAGGAGTCAGGATATTGTCACTTTCAAATATTGGACATTTCTTTTTTATTTTTCCAAGTAACTTCCTTTTCCTAGTGTGAGATAACTTTCTGGTGTCCCCCAAATGTGTGATTGAAGCTTCGTAATTGTTCATGCCAAGACTCCTCCTTGAATTGGACATTAGCCAATCCTACCTCTGATGTTCACTTTAGGCAGTAGGTTTCTCTGGTCAGCACAGCCAGCCACAGGAGATGCTCTGGAAGCTATTTTGGTATCAAAAACTGAATTTGAGGTTTGATATCTGAGGATGGCCTTTGTGTACTCTTGGGAGGAGGTCACAAAGACAGTCTTTTTCAGAGCAGGTCTTATTGGCAGTCTTTAATGAGGGTGAGACATAGCAGTGGGTTGAGAGTTAAGAAACCCAAGCTATATAATTTTAGGCAAATCATTTCATCTCCCCAGGGCACTGGTTTGTTTTAGCTCTTTAGTACGTACATTGGATTGTGTGATCTCATGGGTTGTTTGTAGCTCTAAAGTATCCAGAACTCAAAAGTGCAACTCAGACAACCTCTATGTCCCCTCCATGAAGATCATTTTTATTACTTTACGGATACTCTTCTTTCTGAAAGTGAACTATTTTTTTGTGTTAAAATCCTAGAACTGGAGGGCCGGAGAGGACTCTGGTTCAGTGGCCTTTAAAGTGAGTTTTGCACATCCACATAGGTGCCAAGATGAAGTGAGGCAGGGGAGTTAGTGCAAATATCCCCACTTCAACCAGAGTAGTTCTGATATCTGCTTTAAATTCCAGGATATTACATAGGGTTTTGTTGGAAGGTAAAGACAAAAAGTCCTTGAGGCTGGTCCAGTCGCTTTAATTGTGCCAACAAGGATGCTCATGCCTGTGGATATTAAGAATGTTGCCAAACTGCAGGCAGGACCAGGACTTTGGGTTCCTGGCTCATTCCTTCTCCCCACCCTGTTGCCTGGCATGTGTGACTGAAAGTTGGCTGGGTGTGTTCACTGTATTAAATGAAGAGAGTCAGAAGTAAACACCAGGACAGACAGTTTAGATCCATGCTGCCCATAAAACGCCCTGTGATAATGGAAGTGTTCTGCAGCTGCACTATGCAATGTGTAGTCATGAGACACAGGTGACTACTGAGCACTTGGAATGTGGCTGGTGCGACGGAGGGATTTTTCATTTAAATTTGAATACTCTCATGTACTTAGTAGTTAGCATGCTATACAAAACAGACCTAGATTTTTACTTTCATGAGTTGCCAGGCTAGGAAGCACAGTTTTCCAGGAGGGCAGGTTTATTTGACCAAGCTATGTTTCAAAGGGCAGTTCCATAGCCTTATGAACAAGTAGACCAAAGAATTTCTCCATCATTGAATGAAGGAAATTATAGTAGAAAGTGGAATTACACTTCTGTGTTCATTTAGAGTGACTTAACCTGAAGAACATAGGTTCCTACCACTTAAGGGTTTCATAGTGGTTCAGAATTTGGGAAAATGACAGCAATCATTCTTTCATGATGGTAAATTCAAATTTATATTGTGATTTACCCACAAATCCAAAGGCTTCAGGTAGATGGCATTTGTTCCATACAAGTTACTGTGAAAGGCAGAAAAATGCAGCATCTTTTTTTATTTGGATTTGTGCTAAATTTTAGAGAACTTCCTTAACCTTTGTCTAAGTAAAACGCAAAAGTCAGTCTTTTGCCTGTTTTAGAGTTCATATTCATAATCGTTACAATGATTTTTGTCCTCAGGATTTCTGTTACAAATACAAAAATCAGCTGAGTAATGTCATCTAAGTATCTGACCAGAGACCCATGACAATCGAGTTGGTTTGGTCGCTGTCCGTGTAACATAGTGCGGTGGCTGTCCACTTTTGGCTGATCCATCATGGTCTCTTTGTAAATAAACAAGCTATAAATAGAAAACAGGTTAACATCTGAGATTTGCTTTTGTTTAGCTCTTATATACAAAACTGTAAAACTGACTAAATACCTTGCTTCCTTATAGTGTGGTTTCTTCAAGAGAAATAAGAAAGATCATTATGATGCCACATATCACAAGGCTGAGATCCATGCTCAGCCATCTGATAAAGAGAGGCTTACTTCTGATGCATAGTATTGATCTACTTCTGTAATTGGTAATTGATCAATGTTTTTTAATTGCTAGCTGTGGGACGTGCTATGGTTGTGGTGGCTAACTTTAAGAGCAACAGCTTGCTGTGTGTGTCCCATTAACAGATGTTTCCAAATGTCCACACTGGCTTGCCTTGCTTGGATTTATTCTATTTCACTTGAAAGCTCAGGGTTTTTTTATTTTTTAGAAATGTACAAAGAATCTTTTGTTGCAGGTGAGTTATTCTGTGTTGTTGTCAAACATCACCCACAGCAATGAAGAAGATTGTAATCTATGTACACACAAAAGGAGGCATTAGCCCTCCACAGTAGCCCAGTTTGCCATGTGTTGTCAATCCAGTACCTAGCATCCCACTTGGAATTTCAAAGATGAATAAGAAATCGTGACCGGTTTCTTGTCCATTTTGGAATTTCCCACAGATAGAAGCTTGTGTTGACTGCCTAATTAACCTGTTGCATGTTGGAAACATTGTGTTTCTCCTGAAGAGAAGGCTTTCTCACTGTCTTTTTTGATCTTGCTATAAAGTGATGGGGGAAGGCTTGGAATGCTTTTATTGTTGCTCAGAAATTGTTTTATGCTAGCTAAGCATGCAACTTCCTTTTCCTGCTTATCTATACTACAGGTCAAAGACCATTACAACAAACTATGACTGTTGTTGACATGGTGGACATGATGGCCAATTTCAGAAGATGGTTCTATACTAAAGTGACCTTCATTATGCAAAATTCTAATATAAAAATGCTCTGGACAGTTACTATTTCAATGTTGTTGTAATGGAGTTTGATCTTGTTTCATGTTCCTAGAGATTTTATTCAACTTTGGTTCTTGGTTGATTTTAAGTTCATGTATTTTGCTTCTCTTGTGTGTAGATCCATGGAAACAGGAATTGGTGATAATTCCTTTTTCCATTTCTCTGGGCATGAGAGGATAGAATTACTCCATAATCCCTTTCCATGGCATTGTCATGATGAACCCCAGCATTTCCATTTCAGTTTTACATACCACCCTTGATTTCCTCCTTTGTCTAAATGAAGAGCCACATTTTGTAACTGATAGGTATTTTGGCTCTTTGCACAGAATAATTATGGAGTCCAGTGTAGAAATGGCCTTAGAACAAAATGTCTTGGTCAGTTTTTCCTATTGATTTAGTGATGCCTGGATATAATTTTACTTTGCCCTGTGACACTTTTATAACATCTAAATGTTCCATTCCTGTTACGTGATACAAATTGACCCTTCCAACTGTCTTCCTCATCTTCCCTCTATCTGCATTTTTAAATTGAAAACACATCTGTTTCATTAAATGTATATTTTATTCATTTTAAAAATTCAATTTGAGTAAAAAACTTCCTAATATGTTCTCAATAAAAATCTACTTTCGATTAGATTATTTTTTAAAAAATGAATAAAATATATATTCATTAATAATTTAAGTGTTAAATTTCCTTTGCCAAAAAAATCAGGGGTGCTCGGAAATTCAATGTAGTGCTACTGTCCTCAAGTTCTTTGTGGTACACAATTGCTTTTATTACAGGACACAGTTACTACATGATTTATTAATGAAACAGCTTAATTTATAAGCACAACAGGAAATCCAGGCAGTGTAAATTGCCTGGTAGCTAATGAGAGATATGTGCTGAGCCTTGGAGGAGAGAAGATTCTTAAATTGGCCCATTTGAACACTGGCATATTTAAATAGTAATTTGTAAAATATTTGTGATCTGATTCCATTTTGTTAGTGGGAAAGGGGTATGAATAATCTTTGGTTTATGGCCTTTATTAGAATATCATTTTTAAAGACCAATCTTTTTAACCTGAAAATTAGATCTTTAACATATAATATCGTGATTATAAAAAATGGAAGCATTTTTCCATAACTCTTGTTAGTAGAGACACAATGGAAAAACGGACTTTTCTTCCAATGTTACAGCTGTCTTCTCTTCTGTTTATCCCCACTGCTGGTATGTCTTTTGGACCTACTAGTTCCTTCTTAAAAGAAACCATGTTTATTTTTTCCCCTTCATCCAAAGGTAGGCGTAGCTGAACAGAAAGCTTAGACATTCCCATTTTGTGCATTTGCTTTTCTTGAGATACTTAGTTTGTTTCTGTTTCTCTTTCCCCTTCGTCAGTGCGGATTCTTTAAACGCTCTAGGTACGATGATAGCGTTCCCCGATACCATGCTGTGAGGATCCGGAAGGAAGAGCGGGAGATCAAAGATGAAAAATATAATGATAACCTTGAAAAAAAACAGTGGATCACAAGGTGGAATGAAAATGAAAGCTACTCTTAAAGGGGGCCAGAAAAAGCTTCACAGTTCCCAAACTGCACCCTCCCCCTCCCAACTCAAATCAAAACGGACTTAAAAGGCTGCTCCATCCCTGGAATATTAACTTCAGACAGACTACACACAGTACGAACTGAGCAGTTTCAACTGTGGACGTGGTCATGTAGCCTGAGGCTCTGGTTTTGCACAGCCAAATTTAAGACTGTTGGAATGGATTTTTCTTTCACTGCCTTAATTTAACTTTCCGGGTTGCCTTTGTTGTTTTGGTGTGGCTGACTTACACGTGCCGGGACAGGGACCCCCGGGTGGCGCTCACGTGACATCTTCCCGCTTAGCCTAGCTGAAGAGGGCTCCCCGTCTCGGCGCTAACAGACTGGTCCTAACCTGGCGCTGCCTCTGCACACACTGTTCCCATAGGACTCGAGAACTCGCAAGTTAACTGTCCCTCATCACAAGACTATGCCGTCGGGGGAGTTGTATTTCGATTTAAAGTGCTATTCTTAAATGTGCAATAGGTGATGTTGCCATCCTGCCATCTTTTCCCATTTCCTAGATGTGTGAATACTCACTCACACTAGATAACATACAGGTTTCATGCTTCCTTTTCACTAAAACACACAGGTGCAACAGACTTGAATGCTAGTTATACTTACTTGTATATGGTATTTATTTTTTCTTCTTTATAAACCATTTTATCATTGACAGGCCAAAGATTCTCTTCCAGTTGGATTAAACCATCAGAATTAGAACCTGGATTGTCATGGTTTGGATTTACTGCAAAACAACAACAACAACAACATTCCTTATAAAGTTCCTACTGCATCTCCCTTCATGACAGCCCTCACACGCCTTCCTCCAGACCCAAAATGTTTAAGAAATAGGAATTAACCATAGAGGTTTAATCCTTACCACACAGTGGATATTTCTGAGTTTGGAGCCCTGTGTGATGTGTCCTGCATTTTGTGCTGTAACTTTCAGGAACCCTTGGAAATAATGTGTTCGTCTGCTGAACTTCAGTGCAGTTTAGTCCTTACTGCAAGTATTGTATAATCAGGACTTGAAAGAAATGGTGGGTGCCTCTGGCAGATCCAGACTGATCCAGCGTGAGACTACTGAGTATCTGATACCGAAAGTCAGAACATCATGGCTTTTAAGTTTTTAAATGTTGGAAACAGTGAGTCAATGTTCTGTCTTTAACTTTGTTTCCTCCCCTAATCTGTATTCCCCCAAATTACTTTGGGACTGCACTAACCACAATTTTAAATGGCTTAATTATAAGAATGAAGTGGCATTTTTATACATTCAACAGAGATTGAATAGATAGTAAAGCTGAATTTAAAAAAATTTCAAAATGTTATATGGGGAATAATAGCAAGCAGGTGCTAATTTGTTTGCATATAGTATAAGCAGTGTCTCAATCTTTCAAAAGAACAAAGTACAGCTATATGTGCCATTTTTGCTGTGGAGCTTTTTTTTTTTTTTTTCTTTTCAGAAATCGTATGCCCTTAAGATACTCTTGTTGTACTTTGGGATTTTCATTCACAAAGACAGTTTTACAAATGATACTTTGTTTACAAAAATTTCTCTAAAATCGGTCATACCAGTGTTTGAAATCTCAATTTCTTCCTTAGGTAACTTGTAACCTAATGCACTGTCTTTCTAGGTTGCTAAGAAGCTGGTATTTTGAGTGTTACAGACCTTTGTTATAAAAAAAAATGAATAAAAGGGAGGGAGGAGGTGGAAGGGTGGTTCAACAACAATGAAACAAGAATGTAGTGGTGTTTATTGTTAAAAATGTCATCTCAAGTCAAGTCACTGGTCTGTTTGCATTTGATACATTTTAATACTAACTAGCACTGTAAAATTATTTCATGATTAGAAAATACCTGTGGATATTTGTATAAAAGTGTGAAATAAATTTTTTATGAAAGTGTTCATTGCTTAGTAACACCACATTATATATGTGAAACAAACTCTAAAATTATAACCTGAATTGTTTTTTTTATTCCATGGAGCCAAACTGAAGTATTTGAGGTTTTTATTTTATATGATTGAAGGTTTTCTTTTTTTCCTTTGGGCTCTACTGTTCAGTTGATGTCAAAAGAAAATGATCTTAAAGATGGTTTATTCAAGATGCCTACAAATTGAGAGATGTCGTTTAGCAATGATACCATGGAATGAAGAGTAAAAGTTTTAGGGCAAAGTTGCTTTCTTCTTAGAAGGTATTTTGGATGTGACATGTGTCATTACTGATCACCAAGGACTGATCTGGCAGAATTGACCAGTCTGAAAATATTTTCTTCACCAAAGGATTTTGTTTAGATTTAAGCAATTTTATGAACCTTTTCTAGCTGGTTTATCACAATCTAATAAATAAAAATAAGGCATCTATGTAGTGCTCAGATAACACAGCATGCACTGGCCTGAATAATTTTCCAATGCAAAATATACTGTCTAGTAAATTAATAGTTTTCTATTTGGTATTATATAGTGAATTGTAGTCTTAGTTCTCTGAAGATCAGACAGGTATTACCACCCAAAGAAATGTGGTAGTTTTTAATGACAGACCAGTGGCTGTGAACCTCTTATTCACAGTCCCAAGGATCCGCCCAGATTAATTACTACAGTGTGTAATCACTCAGAGTGTCAGTACTGTGGCCTGGCTAGGGTGATGGCATAAATGACTTGCACTGGACATCATGCCAATGCTTTATAGGACGCCAGGGATTCTACCCCTTTCTCTCCCTCTTAAAAAATCGTACAGGAATGCCTAGAAATGACAGTTGTAGAGTAATGGGAATCATTTACAAACACTGACGTTTTGTTGTTGGTTACAGATTACTTGCCACAACCACATGCTGGGTCATGCCCTTGGGGTTGAGACTAGTTGAGACTATTGAGATGTAAGTGGGAATGCTTTAAATTGTCCAGACCAGGGGAGTAAGGATAAGACCAAGCCTTCTACTCTAAATGAAAATATCTTATTGAGAAGTGATCTCCAGTACACTAACCTATGAAAGGACAATGTGGGAAGACAGACTGGGATTAACAGATTGTTTTGTTTTGAAGAAAAGAGTGAAATGCTATAGGTGGCTGGGTTCCACATGAATACAACCTGAGGGCTAAGAAAACAGGAATGTATGAAAGTTGTGATCAGGTGGGGTAGCATAAAGTAAATGATTACAGGCAATTCTATAACACCTAAGGGTAGGGTCCAGTCATGGCTCAACCACCAAGGAGAAGGCAAGGTTCAAAGAGATGAAGAAAATTAACTTCAGAATGATTTCAAAAAAGTAGCTATCGCAAAAAAAAGCTAGTAGGCCTCTGTTCTTCTAGTAGTTCCTGCTTCTGGTCAAATGGCAAGTGTTTTCTTTCTCTTTCTTTCTCTTAAAAAAAAAAAAAAAGGTTTTGCTGACTCTGAAAGACCCAGCTGTTAGAAATGGGGAGCACTGAGTGCTGAGTACCAATGGCTGAGGCCAGGTGTGCAAAGGCGATAACAACAGACCTATCTAGAGGGACAGTTGTGAAAGGATTCATGGTTAAATCCTCCAAGAATAAGTGAATTATAAAACACAAATCAGTGAGAAAACTGGTCTAGCACAGTGTGAGGGTGGAGAAGGTGCCACAAAGTATATAACCAGCCAGGGAATGGTTAATGAGGACCCTGGAGTAAAGGAGTCAAGTGCAAATTTTATAAGTCAGTGGAGCTCATGGGCATCAGTCTCTGCCCTTCTGATGCCATCTCTCAGGCTGTCTGTTGCATGGAAATGGGCAGCAACAGACCCATGTTAGCAGAGATCAGATAAAATTTCCTACTATTCATTCTTCTAGAACATTCACAAAAAAGTCTCAAACTATAGGGATGACATTACTTCTTTTGTTATCCAGAGCTTAGCAGATAAGCATTCAATTCACCAATAACCAGTAGATCGATTTAAGTGAATATTCTGCTAACACCCTGTCATTGTGAAATGGAGATAGATGTCGTTTAACTGTTTCTTCCAGTTGGAAGTAAAACTTCTAAGGATGGTAATAGACTCTGGGGATACACATACAAATGAGACCTCTTATAGGAAGCTTACCTAAAACAACAGATGGCAAACCAAAGCAATCTTGAGAAAGAAGAACAGAGCTAAAGGGATGTATCCCAGATATACTACGAATCTATAATAATCATAACACTACGGTACAAGCACAAAAAAAGACCTATGTCGATGAAACAAAAGAGAGAGCCTAGAAATAAATCCAAACATCAGTTTATGACAAAGGAAGCAGAAATATGCAATAGGGAAAAGACAGTCTTAATAAATGGTGCTGGGAAAACTAGTTTCTTACACCATACACAAAAACTCAAAATGGATTAAAGACCTAAATGGGAGACATGAAATCATAACTCCTAGAAGAAAACCTACGTAGTAATCTCTTTGACATCAGCCTTAGTTAGCAACATTCTTCTGGCCAGGTTTTCTCAGGCAAGGGAAACAAAAGCAAAAATAAACTATTGGGACTATGCCAAGATCAAAAGCATTTGCGTAATGAAGGAACCGACGAAAGGAAAAGGCAACCTGTTGAATGGGAGAAGATATTTGCAAATGAAACATCCAATAAGGGGATTATATACAAAATATATAAAGAACTTCTACAACTTGACACTAAAAATAGAAATAATCCAATTAAAAATGAGTAGAGGACCTAAATAGACACTTTCCAAACAAGACACATGTAGCTAACAGATACATGAAAAGATGCTTAACATCACTAAATATCAGGGAAATCCAAATCAAATCATAATCAGATATCACCTCACACCTATCACACCTGTCAGAATGGCTAGTATCAAAAACACAAGAAACAAGTAAGTGTTGGTGGGGATGTGGAGAAAAGGGAACCCTCATGTGCTATTGGTGGGAATGTGAATTGGTGCAGCCACTGTGGAAAATAGTATGGAGGTTCCTCAAATTAGAAATACCAGATGATTCAGTAATTCCATTACTGGGTATTTACTCAAAGAAAAAAATACTAATTTAAAAAGACACAGACACCCCTATGTTTACTGCAGCATTATTTACAATAGCCAAGATATGGAAGCAACCTCAGTGTCCACTGATAGACGAATGGATAAAGAAGATGCGGTATTTACGTTCTGTGGAATATTAGTCATAAAAAAATGAGATCTTGCCATTTGTGACAACATGGGTGGACCTAGAGCACATTATGCTAAGTGAAGTAAGTCAGAGAAAGACAGATGCCATATAATTTCACTTATATGTGGAATATAAAAAACAAAGCAAAGCAGAGACAGATGACCACAGAGAATTGGTGGTTGCCAGAGGGAAAGGGGGTGTGGCGAGGAAACAAGAAAATGGGTGAAGGGGAGTGGGAGATGGAGGCTTTCAGTTATGGAATGTGTAAGTCACAGGGATGAAAGGTACAGCACAGGTAATACAGTCATTAATACTGTAATAGCATTTTATGGTGACAGATGGCATCTATACTTGTGATGAGCACAGCATAATGTATAGACTTGTCTACTATGTTGTATACCTGTAACTAACACCATGTGTTAACTATACCTTGATTTAAAAAAAAATCACACACACACACACACAAATTCTCTATCATTACCACAGTCCTCCCCATACCTTTTATCTGACCTCTAAGAATGGGAGAGGATCTTAACAAAAGTATGATTTATTTTCTTTTATGGTCATTTTTGGGTAGAAGTATGCAATAGTTTGGGTTTCTTCGTCATGTGAAGCTATTATAATTCATTTATTTTGACATTCAATAGTCATAAAGAACCTGTTAAAGTACCTACTACAGGCCAACGTCTATGGAAGGCGATAGAGATACAGAAGTAAC
The DNA here is from genome assembly GCF_028749965.1 of Puma concolor. Lineage (NCBI taxonomy): Eukaryota > Metazoa > Chordata > Mammalia > Carnivora > Felidae > Puma > Puma concolor. Next base: position 162,171,111 of record NC_141674.1, read on the forward strand.
ACAGACTTGATTCTTGTCCTTGTGGAACTTACCATATGATAACTAATACTTAATCAAAAAAGTGGTTGGATGGCATGATAGCTAATTTATACTTTTAAATATAAAATCCACTGCCTTTTGTCTACATAATGATATTACTTACCAGATCTTGTATAGAATGGACCAAAAATCATAATCAGAATTTGTGAAAAAGTTATTCCCAAAGAGTAAAATAATGTAATGGATGCTTTCAGTAGGAATCAATTTGTGTTCTTTCCCTTTCTTTTAACTCTTACCAGTAGTGTAATAAAATACTGCAATACTTAAAAGACTCTAAGAAAGAAAAATGTTTAGATAAAACAACAGATGGTGCTGTCAAACACGGATGAACTCACTTTATAGAAGTAACAGAATTTAAAATCTTGCATTAAGATATCAATGGTTGACATAAGAGGAGTACCTGATCCTATGTGGGTAGAACTTGCCTTCAGAACCAACCCCATTCCCGGAAAATTTGGAATAGTCATTCTCAACCTGAGCTGCACATTTGAATTTCTAAGGAACATAAAATTTTAAAAAATCCCAATGCTTAGACATGCCGGATAGACTCTTTTAGAATCTCAGGATGGGACCCCATGCATCAGTGCTGTTCAAGGCTCCCCACATGACTCAAAGTGCAGCTGATGTTGACAACTGCTTTAGAAGTCACTGGGTGGCCTGGATATTTATGGAAAGGGCTCTTCACTCATGGGAAATGCCTCGTTTCTGCTTATGGTGCTTCCACCGCACCAGCAACAAAAGCTGAGAAGCCAGAGGCATATTTGCCATAGAGAGGGAGCAAGTGGTCAGGGTGTATAAGAGCAAGGCTCGAGCCACACTGCTGAGTGTGAATTGGCTTCTGCTCCTAGAATATAACCTGGTGAGTGACTGACATGTTTGTGCCCCAGGTTCCTCATCTATAAAACAGGACTGATAGTAGGAGCCTCACAGGTTCTTTAAAAAATATATATTTTTTAATTATATAGAGACAGCATGAGCAAGGGGAGAGGGACAGAGGGAGAAAGAATCTCAAGCATGTTCCACGCTGAGCATGGAGCCCAATGCAGGGCTCAATCCCACAACCCTGGGATCATGACCTGAGCCAAAATCAAGAGTCGGACGCTCAACCCACTGCGCCCTCAAATGCCCCTCTCATAGGTTCTGGTAAAGAGTAAATGAGATGATTCGGAAGTGCTTGTTAAATGTTTTTGTAATTACACTTGTTTGTTGTGTAGAATCATAACACATTAAATAAAGTAGGAAGGAAGTAGAGAAATCTAGTTTTACTTCCTCATTTCACAGATGGGGAGACATAGTTTCTTTTGATTCTCACTGACCTTCTGTCTCACTCTTCAATGTCTATCATACCCCATGATTTACTAGTGGGTGTTATAGCTACAACCTACAAGCTTAAGTACCTTTAACTACAAAGTACTGTGAACTGAAGTCTTGAATTTGAACTGCTTATCAACATAGGTTACTTTGTACAATAAGACTGACCTTATTTCTGTGTCTTACCCCTTAATACAGTAACTGTAATGCAGGCTGGGGTTGGGGCATGCACACAAAGTCAGTGTGTAGGCATCTTGAAATTGCTTTGTACTGATTTTGGATTTTTTTTTTTCTGAAATGGAAGAATGTAAAAAAAAGCAGGTTCCTTTTTAAAATGCTTTCTCAGTGCTTTACACACACTATCAATTCTTTGGTTTCCTTTAGTGGGAGGGTGCCCTACCGTTTTGTTGCTTATTACCTTTATTGCTATGCAGAAGAGGAAATGCTCACAGGGCCCATCTTGTGCTTGACTTACATCATGAACATTAAAGATTAGAGTTTACTATTGGAAGAACAGCTTGAAAACTCCCATTTCTCCCTCTGACATGTCATAATGTACAGACTGAAAGACTTATTAAAGGCAAAAACGAAAAAATGAGCACTTTCCCCTAGGAAGACAGGTTCTGCTTCATCAAATTACTGACAGAACCCAAGTTCTAGGGCACCTGCCTCACGGAGAAAGCTACTCCTGGTTAGGAAGTCTCAATCAGCAGAGTGGCTATGAGCAGACTCCTCATACTTTAACAAGCCAAGAATCACCTAGAGATCTTGTGAAGATGAAGGTTCTGATTCAGGCAGTCTGCAACAGAACCTAAGAATCAACATTTCTAACAAGCTCCAGGTGCTGCAAACCTGCTGGTCCATGGATTACACTTTGGGTAGCAATGGTTTCAGGGATAAGTCTTTGTCTAAGTTACTTCTCTGCCACTTCCTACTTGTGTGACCTTGGACAAATATGCTAACCCCTGACCTCTGGGGAAGAAGGCAGAGTAGGAGGATCCTAGCCTCATTTTGTTCCATAGATACAACTAGATAACACCCACATCACTGTAAATAACCCGGAAGAACAAACAAAACCCAAAACCAGCATAAGGAAACAATAAAGATTAGAGCAGAAATAAATGATATAGAAACTAAAAAAACAATACAGCAGATCAATGACAACAGGAGCTGGTCCTTTGAAAAGGTCAACAAAATTGATAAACCTCTAGCAGATTCGGGGGGAGAGGGGGTAGAGAACTCAAAATCACAAATGAAGGAGTACAGATAACAACGAACACCAAATAAATACAAAGGATTCTAAGAGAATTACAAAAAACTATATGCCAACAAACTGGACAATCTAGAAGAAATGAATAAATTCCTAGAAACAAGTAGCCTACCAAAACTGAAGCAGGAGAAGATAGAAAATTTGAACAGACTGATTACCAGCAATGAAATGGAGGCAATAATCAAAAACTTCCAACAAACAAAAGTCCAGAACTAGACAGCTTCACAGGCAAATTCTACATAACATTTAAAGAAGAGCTAATACCTATTATTTTCAAAGCATTCCCATAAGGAAAAATTCCAAAATCATTCTATGAAGTCAGCATTTACCCTGATACCAAAACCAAAGACACCACCAAAAAAGGGAACTATAGGCCAGTATCTCTGATAAACATAGATGCAAAAATCCTCAACAATTCGCAATCTGAATCCAACAATATATTTAAAAATCATTCAACATAATGAAGTGCAATTTATTCCCAGGATGCAAGGGTGGCTCAATATTTGCAAATCAATCAGTGTGATACATCACATCAATAAGAGAAAGGATAAAAACCACAGGATCATTTCAATAGATGCAGAAAAAGCATTTGACAAAGTACAATATCCATTCATGATAAAAACCCTCAACAAAGTAGTTTTGCAGGGAACATAAAATAGGCGTTATATGAAAACACAAAAAAAGCGTTATATGAAAAACCACAGTGAACATCACACTCAGTGGGGAAATGCTCTCAGGAGAGGTCAGGAACAAGACAAAGATGTCCACTCTCACCACTTTTATTCAACATAATACTAGAAGTCCTAGCCACAGCAATCCGACAACAAAAAGAAACAAAAGGCATCCAAATTGGTAAGAAATAAGTAAAACGTTCATTATTTGAAGCTGACATGATACTATATATAGAAAACTCAAAAGATTCCACCAAAAAACTTCTAGAACTGATAAATGAATTCAGTAAAGTCACAGTATATAAAATCGATATACAGAAATCCATTGCATTTCTATACACTAATAATGAAACAGAAAGAGAAATTAAGAAAACAATCCCATTTACCAAAAATAATAAAATACTTAGGAATAAACTTAACTAAAGAGGTGAAAGACTTGTACTCTGAAAACTGTAAAATATTGATGAAAGAAATTGAAGATGGCAGAAAGAAATGGAATGACCCTCCATGCTCATAGACTGGAAGAACAGATATTGTTCAAGTGTCTATACTACTCAAAGAAGTCTATGGATTTAATGCAATCCATATCAGAATACCAACAGCATTTTTTTTTGTCCAATATATGAAGTTTATTGTCAAATTGATTTCCATACAACACCCAGTGCTCATCAACAGCATTTTTCATAGAACTAAAGCAAACAATCCTAAAGTTTGTATGGAACCACAGAAGACTCCGAAGAGCCAAAGCAATTTTTAAAAAGAACAAAACTGGAGGTATCCCAATCCCAGATTTCAAGATATACTACAAAGCTGTAGTAATCCAAACAGTATGGTACTGGCACAAAAACAGACACAGAGATCAAAAGAACAAAGAGCCCATAAATAAACCCATGATTATATGGTCAATTAATCTTCAACAAAGGAGGCAAAAATATGTAATGGTAAAAAGACAGTCTTTTCAACAAATGGTGCGAAATCTGGAACAGCTACATGCAAAAAAAAAAAAAAAAAAGAAACGGGAACACTTTCTTACACTATACACAAAGATAAAGTAAATGGATTAGGGACTTAAATGTGAGACTTGAAACCATAAAAATCCTAGAAGAGAACACAGGAAGGAATTTTTCTGGTATCAGACATAGCAACATTTTCCTAAATAGGTCTCCTGAAGCAAGAGAACATAAACAAAAATAAACTTTTGGGACTACATCAAAGTAAAAAGCTCCTGCACAAAAAAGGACACCACCAACAAAACTAAAAGACAACCTACTGAATGGGAGAAGATATCTGCAAATGATACACCTGCCTGATAAGGGGTTAATATCCAAAAAATATAAAGATCTTATACAACCCAACACCAAACAAATAATCCAATTAAAAATAGGCAGAAGAGGGGCCCCTGGGTAGCTCAGTTGGTTAAGCATCTCTTAGTTTTGGTTCAGGTCATGATCTCACAGTTCATGAGATTGAGCCCTGTGTTGGGCTCTATGCTAACAGCACAGAACCTGTCTGGGATCCTCTCTTCCTCTCTCTCTCTGCCCCTCCCTTGCTTGCATGCGCTCTCGCTCGCTCTCTCTCAAGATATATAAACTTTAAAAAAATGGGCTGGGGCGCCTGGGTGGCGCAGTCGGTTAAGCGTCTGACTTCAGCCAGGTCACGATCTCGCGGTCCGTGAGTTCGAGCCCCGCGTCAGGCTCTGGGCTGATGGCTCAGAGCCTGGAGCCTGTTTCCGATTCTGTGTCTCCCTCTCTCTCTGCCCCTCCCCCGTTCATGCTCTGTCTCTCTCTGTCCCAAAAATAAATAAACGTTGAAAAAAAAATTTTTAAAAATAAAAAATAAAAAAATGGGCAGAAGATATGAACAGACATTTCTCCAAAGAAGACATATATGTGGCCAACAGACACATGAAAAGATGCTCCACATCTCCCATCAACAGGGAAATGCAAATCAAAACCACAATGAGGTATCACCTCACACCTGTCAGAATGGCTAAAACCAACAATACAAGAAAAAAATAGGTGTTGGCAAGGATGTAGAGAAAAAGGAACCCTCGTGCACTGTTGGTGGGAATGCAAACTGGTGCAGCCAACTGGTACAGTATGAAGTTTCCTCAAAAAGTTGAAAATAGAACTACTCTATGATCCAGTAATCACACTACTGGGTGTTTACCCAAAGAATATGAAAACACTAACTCAAGGGGATATATGAACCCCTTATATTTATGTCAACATTATTTACAACAGCCAAACTAGGGAAGCAGCCCAAGTATCCATCAACAGATGAATGGATAAAGAAGACATACTGGAAATTGAAATTAAAAAAAAAAAATTGCTAACCCCTAATAACTTAATTTCTTCATCTGTAAAATGGCATATGGAATAACCAGGCCCCTAGGAAACAGACTCTATCCTACTCACCTCTATACAACCTCCAACCCCCTAACATCCTCAAACATATAGATAAAGAGCATTAGGGGCACATTTTAATCTTTCTTATATCTGAGTGCACAGTATTCACTATATTGAAAGGATAATGACATTGGCCTTTGTGGCCCATGCCTTCAGGATACATGCCCTGCTAGAAGCAAAATTCCATTACAATGAACACCATTAGAACTGAATGAGGAACAATATGCCAGTTCTTGTCGATGACCCACAGAAACAGTGATATATCGGTCTGGTTATAGTGACTTCTCTAAGTCTGTAAGGAAACAGAAAGATTGAAATAAGGCTCAGGATGACTCCAAGAGTTAAGCTTTTGCAATTCGACATTTCCTTTTTCAAGCAGCAACTGTTCTTCAGTTTTCCTCTGCCTATTCCCACCACAAACAATCCAACTACTCCTGCCAAAAAACATAAAAAGAAAGAAAATGCCTCAGCCATTGTGATAATTAACTGTGGATTGGCTTGTTCAACCTCTATTCCACCCTTCTGGTTGGAAAAGCTAAGTAGACATTTCCAGACTCCCTTGTAGCTAGGGTTTTGCATGTGAGTTAGAGACTATGAATACATACCTTCATTTGCGATCTGAAAGGTAAACTCACAGTGGGTATTTCTACTAATGAGCATGGCTGTGGAGATCAAAATTTCAGTGTTGGGAGCCTTCTAGCTTTCTGAGTATCAGAGCAGGGTTAACTGGTGGTGGTCTCTTCATTCATTTTCCTCGCCTTGGACTGCAGCTACAAGTATATGTCTTCACCTGAACTTTCAGCAACTTCCCCAAAGCTTCTCAGGTAGATCATTATTCTCGAAATTATCCTCAGAGGCCCAGCCTAGAACTCACCTTAGTCTATTCTGTATACATGTAATTTCCTGAATTAAATCTCTTCATGCCAATAATAGCTAGAGTGACTTCTGTTTTATTCACTGAACTCTGACTAATATGGCCACTCACCCAAAGAAAATGCTAAAGAGCTAAGAAACTGAAAGAGAACATAGGTACTAAGGATGTGGCTGCCTTTTTCCAGCTACTTGCCAGATTCAGAATACTTTTACTGCTTTTAAGATCAACTTGATTTTCTAAGATTTATGTCCAATAAACTCATGTTCAGGTGAATCGTATTTCTTTTTTCTAAATCTCCTCTAAGAGAAGGTGGAAATGTATACATGCATTACCTGACTTAGAAAAGAAATATCACCAAATAAGAGGAATAAAAAAGAGAAAAATGTGACTAATCATTATTCTTTAAATTTCAGAATGTCACATTTCATGGACTGAATGTGTTCATTATATCCCAGTAAGGAATTCTAGCAATAATGAAGAAATATTCAGTAAGAAATTTGTAAGTACAAGTACACTATAAGAAAACATGTTTCCAGTCTGCAGAACATGGAAACAGATAATCAGTGTGTGTTGTTTTCCCCTGCCCAGCATCCTTTCTTTGAGTGAAAGGATCTGCTGTGTTCTTTGGGGATCCTTCCCGTTCCTAAATCAGTGGGAGAGATTGTGTGTGTGTGTGTGTGTGTGTGTGTGTGTGTGTATGTGTGTGTGTGCATGTGTGTGTATGTGTGTGCGTGCGTGTGTGTGTGTGTGTGTGTGTATGTGTGTGTGGGTGTACATCACCAAACCTATTCCCAATTTCTAGGAGTGGAAACATGCCCCATGCTTGGCCAATCAGAGTCAATCTTGGTGCTTCTCTAGAGCAATTAAGGAGAGAGGTGCTCATTAGGGAGATTTTGCCAATCTAGGACTACTGCAGGCTGGTGCTACTTTGTCCATCTCTGTCATTACAAGGATACAGTCAGTCTTGTGAAGCCAACACCAAAGAAAACAGAGATGAAATATGGGGAGGAAGACAGGGGAGAAGAAGGAGGGCAGGATACACTCTGACGCTCTGGTTCCACCTGAGGATTTTTCAGTGACTTGAGACAAAATAGTCTCTTTTTAATTTAAGGAAGTTTGAGTTGGCTTTTCCGTACCGGAGTCTCCAAGAGTCCTGCCTAATACAAAGTAAAACCTGTCAACTCCATGACATCACTGACAGGATTATCTAAAATAGATAAATATTTGGTTATTCTGAATTTCCTTTCTTTACATGGTTTATACAGTGGGCTTCTCCCACTTTCCCGTTAGCTTCAGCTGTATTCTGTCTCCTGCTTCACACACACACACAAAAAGTAAATTATCATAGAAGGATTTTCTCAATTTCCTGCTTAGATTTGGGCAGTGGTCTAAGTTGCTTTAACAAACATGTTCTCTCCACTAGGCTATATAGCCTTAGCATTCTCCAATGTAAAAACAAAACAAAACAAAAATCCCACACACAAAAAAAACCCACAAAATGATTTCATTAGTTAGTGCCTGTAGCATAAAGAGTGCTGAATAAGAGAAACAGCCATAATCACTGAAGACAATGAGCAGCTCAGCCAAGGTTACAGAGTTAGAAAGTGGAGATGCCTTGATTCCAACCTATGTCTGCCCACATCAATTCCACACATTTCTCAAACACACTGTAATGCATCCCAATCAGAGACAGGTTCCTCAGGCAAACCTCCAGTCCTCTAGGACTCTATTCAGGTACTTAACTTCTCCCTCTTTATATACAGTTTGACTCACTGGTCCCTCAGCTCCAGCATTTAGACATACTCAAAAACCTTCCCTTTGTAAAATACATGAATAAACCAATTCAACTCCATGGTACTTCCCAATGACTGTATTTATTTACAGTTATCTTTACTTCCCCACTCCTATTCTCATAAAACAACTCATTCCAAAGCCATCAACATTTTGGTTAAGTCTAAAGCATACTTCTCAGTTCTCATCTTACCTGACTGCTGAGGAATATCTAACAGTGTTGAATGCTCCCTCATTTTTGAAAGCACTCTTCCTTTAGTTTCTACTAGTGATCATCACTTAAACGCTGTTGCATTGGAGAATTGTCTCTGGCTTCATACCTTCCCTAGATGATCTCAATAATTCCAATTATCATTTTCATTAGAGACAGCGAGTTATCTCTCTAAGGGCCAATGTCAGACCTTCCCAAGATGGACCACTTTGGCATGGACTATCTGGTCAAGGTCCTCTCTATGTCCCATTGTTTCTGAATGGCCCAGAAAACATTTGTTTACCAAACATTTACTCCTTTTAATCCTCCTGTGAATGGTATTCCTTCCCTTTGAAGTCCCAGACCCTTACCATTCTCCTTAGTTCAGGATGAGATATATACTTCATTTTGCCTGACTTTGGAATCTCATGTCTATGTGGATTCTCTGTACATATAAAATTAAATTTCATTTTCAGCTCTGTCTCACGCCTATTTAGTTCTTAGTTCAGTTAGAAGAACCTTGAAGGGCACAGTAAAATTTCTTCCTCCCCAACAGCTAGCAAAGTCAGCAGGATACTTTAACTTTGTGGACAACTTTGTGGAAGCTTGCCCCAGTACTGCTTCAACTGATATTCTTGGGCATTTGACATACATACAGCAGAAGGTAAGTTTTCTTACTATGTCAGCCTCCCAGAATTTCTGTCTGCAGGGTCCAATGGAACAAGATTTCTCTTTCTAAATTTATTTTTTTTTAAGTTTTTTTCTTTTTTTAAATTTTATTCATCTTTGAGAAAAAGTGAGGGAGAGCAAGCAGGGGAAGGACAGAGAGAGAGAGGGAGACACAGAATGCAAGTAGGCTCCAGGTTGTGAACTGTCAGCACAGAGCCCAATGCAGGGCTCAAACCCACGAACTGTGAGATCATGACCTAAGCCAAAGTTGGGACACTCCACCAACTGAGCCAACTGAGCCACCAGGCGCCCCTCTTTCTAAATTAGATTAGCAGGAGAAAATATTTGTGAAAACTAGTTCCTTGGACTTAGCAACTCTTGCTAAATTTGGTAGAGTACTCTTGGTTTGATTAATCCATTTCCTCCCAGAGATGGTCTTTGTTCTCATCTTTGTCTGTTATGTTGTTTGTCATTAAAAGGAAAAACCATAGGGCAAGAATGCAGGCATAGTCCCTATTATAAGTCTGCTGTTCAACCTGGCCTCACAGATTGTTGAGTTCATGGTTCTTACCAGACTGGCATCTGTTTAGATAAACTTTGCTGTTAATGTACATACACATGAGGAAAAGGGTGTTGCTAAGGGACATCTTGGAAACCAAAGCCACAAAATAGTTGGGTATGGGTTGCACACTCAAAAGCTGTTAGAGTGCCTGCCACCTAACTCAAAGACTCCTGTGTTAGGATATGTTTGGTCATATCGTATCCATCAACTCACAGAATGGGTTAGACGGAGACTAGGTCACCTGTCAACTTCAAGCAAACTTCCATGCAACATGGTACACTGTAAAACACCACACAATCTCTAACTCCATGGCACATCCCTCCTAATATGTTGGGCTCCAAGAGACCTGTGGCTTAGCTAAAGCTGTTAAATGTGCACATAAGAAAAATTAGATGAGGTTTTCCTTTCATCTTGTATGTCCTGAGAGCTTGGCATAAGCTCTGAAGGATGTACGTACCAGTGTACATCTGGGGGATAGCTGAATAGGCTGTGGACTCAAACTTAGGAAATTAAACAAAAATTGGGGTGAAGTTTTGGCTTGGTAAGTCATCCTATTCTGTTCAAAGTAGGGAAAACACGTGATTCCCTGTGTTTTGACACAGCTGTTTAAAAACAGAGTCCCTCATAGTTCTTGTCTGACTGTGCCAGCTCTCAGGGAAGTTTGTCATAAAGAGGTCCCGGACTATAAGAAATCTTTGTTGTCTCGACCTTCATTGCTTGTTAGTGCTACGAAGTCCCTTTCCGGTGGCACCTGCCTGGTGTCACAGATCGGCAAATCTGTGACTGGAGGCATCTCACGTTCTGGGGGGAGACCAGGGACACTATTTTACTATACACCATCCTTACTGCCTATACAGTGAAGGCCTTTGCTTTCTTAGGAACTTTTGGATCATGAAGCTGCGTCATTCATCTATTCCCTAAGAACGCCTCTTGTATCTTTGGTTAAGCCATTAAAAGGCTTATTGGTTTGAGACACTACTAATAGATCCTACTTGCCAATGGCCAGATGATGGATCTTTTAAGTTGGCTATATTTTAAAGAAAAAAAATCTTTATGGAGAGCTCTCAATTGTCTTATTAGTATAACAGCTAGCATTAGGGACTCCTTTGACAAGATAAAAGAACAGAAATTACACTTAAGATAAAAATTAATGGCCATGACTATGAAAATTAGTAAAGCACTTTACTAAACTGGATTTGGGAGGCTAGAAGGAGAAGCTGGAAGGGGTAGCAGTACTACTCAATGCCAATTACAGGAAGACTTGTCAATTGCAGATCATGACAGAACCATCAACAAAAAAGAGTCATCCATGACAGATTCCAACAGGGAAAGACATTGCATTTCCTAGAAGAAATCAACTACCTCAGCAGCTCAGCCAATGAGAAACTGTCATCACCCTAAACTCTTGCTTTTCTCCAATGGACTTTCCTTCAGAACAACTCCTTTAAAATTCCTCCCTCTTCTGGATAAAAGAAGATTCTTTTCCTTTTGTTTGTTAGACTTCCTTATGGTTCTGCCATAGCTTGTTTGTCCCAAATAGCAATTCTCTGTCATTCTTGAATAAACCCACTTTGCTGGTAAAATAACTGACAGTTTTACTTTGAAGGTTAACATTACTTGGTGATCAGAGGTGGGATCCTCGGAAGACCCCCCAACAACCTTAACGCTGATGAGCAAACAGGTGCTCATCAGAGCCCACAGAGCCAACTGGACTACTCACTGCTTTTTTGCTGACCTTGGAGTTTGAGGGTAATTTTCTCCCAGATTTCAAGCTCCACTCTTTGTGTTTGAGCTCTCCAAGCTTTATTTGGGTTCTATTAAAGACTTGGTTCTTTCTGAGAATATTCCTTTGGCCTTCAGTCTAACCCCTTTTTGGAAACAGACTGTTCCTGTTGGAACTGTGCCAGTTTTTGGTCTGACTGCCATTTTTGTGAGTGGACTATACTTGTTGGAACTGTGCCTGTTGGGATTGCACTAGCCTTTGATCCAATCCCTTTTTGGAACCAGACTGTCCCTAATGAAAAATGTGCTGACCTTTGTTCCAGCTCCTGTTTGGAACCAAACTGTTCCTATTGTAACTGTGCTAGCCTGTGGTCATTTCTTTTTGGAATTGGATTGTTCCTAGTGGAACTGTGCTTGCCTTTGGTCTGACTTCTTTTTGGAACTGTTCTATTGGAACTGTGCTAGTCTTTGGTCCGATTCCTTCTGGAATGATGCTGTGACTGTTGAAACTGTGCTGTTTAGGAATTTTTCTTCCTACTCTAGAGAAAAACCTCTAAGAAATGGGATCCCAGCTACCAAAATGCTTTGAGGGCATCCTGCCTTACTGGACCCCAATTTTATGTTTAAAGACTATGATCCCTCCTCCTGTGCATTTCTAACTAAATGGATGGACTTAACCAAAAGTAATTTAGAACGTCAATGGCCATTATGGGGAACTTTCAAATCTCCCAAACTTGTTTTTCTCCAAATTAAGTTAGAAAGCCACAGCTTCTAAAACAAACTAAACTAAATGGGAATGCATACTTTAATTGGTACCTTACGCTTCCAAATGTTTTCAGGATTCTCCTTGCAAAATACTATTTCTACAGAAAGAAGTCGTAATGTCTTCCAAGGCCTCTTTTTCACCTCCCTCATCTTCTTTGCAGACCTGTGGCAGCCACCTTGTGCTCAAGGCCTGCCTCCAGCACTATTTTCTTTTTGCTGGACTTCCCTTTTCCTCCAAACTTCGCCCCATTTTCTCCTTTCCTGAACCTTTTAAAACCTGTTACTTTAAAGTTAAGTCTTCTGAGGAACTAAGGAAACCCCAAGATTCTTACATTCTCTGGACTAAGCTGAATTGGGAGCCACAGTTAAAGGGTTCTCTAAAGTAACTAAAGGGCCCCCATAAGTTTACTGAAGAATTTAACATAGTTATTCAAACATACCAACCTGATTTTTCTCAGATTTACGTCAATTAGTCCACATGCTTAGTGAAGGGTAGGCCACACACTGGATGAAAATAGCCCACTGGGAACCTCCTGAAGGGGACCTAGAGATGCAAACCCCTAACTTTTGGTAAGATGCTAGAATACTCACTAGACACATCCACCAAACAAATATAGTAGTTTTTCTAAGCTGCCGACTGGAACAAAATTCAGGCTTGCACGCAAAAATCCTGATGAACCTGTTTGTGACTATTACAATCAACTCCAAATTGTCTTTAAAGAAAATTCTGGTCTTCCTTTAGATACTGAATCCACCTGGGTAGCATTCAAATCTATGTTTACTACTGGGCTGAACTGGGATCTTTCTCTTTCAGTTAAAAGGACTAGGATGGAAGGAGAACCTGCCTACTTCAGATTTAGTTAATATGGCAAACCAGCTCATTCACCCCCTAGATGAGTCATCTAAAAGAAAGATTGCTTAAAATTCTTACTTTTCAACTCCAGCAATTAAGGCCTCTAAACAAAACCAAAAGCCCCCTAATTTCTGCTGTTATTGCAGAGAGCATGGGCACTGGAAAAAAGATTGTTACAAACTTAAGCATTCCAGGCACCTCCAGCCCTCTTATCATTCTTTCCAATGTCCTCCTAATTCCCAATGATGGGGCTCCAAGGAACCACAGAGTCTTCTCTCAGCCCTCCTTCTTACTAGGCTTGGAGAAACCACTCTCCAGATTGGGAATGAATATCTCTCTGTCCATACTGACACACTCTTTGTACACAACCCCACAGCTATAAAGCAGCCCCTGCCTTGGAGTACCAAAACCAGTTCAAATAGCAGGGGTCTCTAATAAACCTCAATAGGTTCTTGCATCTGAACCTATTCTCTTCTAAGGCCCTCTGAGAGACACACATGCTTTTGTCTTTAGTTCTTCTGTCCCTATTTACTTACTGGGCCTGAAATTTCTTAGAAAAGAAGTATCATGCTAGAATTTCTTTCTGCCAAAAGGGGGAATAATTCTAGAAATTGACAGTAGTAATCAAAATAGCCAGTCAGGGGAATTAAATGACCCTTTGACATCTTTTATTTGTTCTGTCTCTGACAGCACTATAGCTGAGTCTGGGGACACTGATTATTCTTATTGGATCAGCTACCATTGTCTTTATGGGAAAAATCTTAAACTGATATAGGTAGAATCTATAGCGTACCTCCCACCAAGATTCAAATAGATCCTGGGGGCGCCTGGGTGGCTCAGTCATTTAAGCATTCACCTCTTGATTTCGGCTCAAGTCATGGTCTCACAGCTCGTGAGCTAGAGCCCCGCATCAGGCTCTGCATTACAGTGCAAAGCCTGTTTGGAAATCTCTCTCTCCCACTCTCTCTGCCTCTCCCCTGCTTGTGCTCTCTCCCCTAAAATAAATGAATAAACCCTAAAAAAAAAAGATTCAATAGATCCTTCAAATCATTTCCCTGGAATTAATCAATACCCCATTAAAAAAAAGAGGCCCTTCAAGGCATCAAGCCCATAATAGAAGGTAACAAGGCTCAGTGCCTCATTATCTCCTCTACTAGTCCATGAAATACCCCTACTTTACCTGTGAAAAAATCCAATGGCTAAGGGTGCAGGTTTGTGCAGAACCTCTAAGCAGTAAGTAACACTGTTATCCCTTGGCATGCAGTTGTTCCTACCCCCATATGCTACAGACATCCACTCCCACTGGAAGAAAAATTTTCACTGTAACTGACCTATTCAGTGCATTTTTAGTATTCCATTTGATAAAGACAGAAAATATCTTTTGTTTTCACTTGGGAAGAATGGAAATATACCTGCACAGTTATATCCCAGGGTTTGACAGAGCGTCCTTACTTTTCACAAATATTAAAAACTGATTTAGATGAGGGGCTCCTGGATGGCTCAGTTGGTAAAGCATGCGACTCTTGGTCTTGGGGTCATTCGGGCCCCAAGTTGGGGGTAGTGTTTACTTAAAAATTTTTTATAAAGCTGATTTGGATGATAGAAAGTTTTCTGCAGGCTCTACTTTGTTATACATAGATGATTTGCTTCTCTGTTCCCCTTCTAAAACCTCTTCACAGGAAGCTAACACCCACCTATTAAAACTTCCGGCCCTAAAGGAATGTAAAGTCTGAAGAAAACTGAAGTTGCTCAAACTCAGGTTTGACACTTAGGGCACCTCACTCATCTTGGGGCAAGAACTACATTTAGATCCAGGTAGACCTCAAGGAATCCTGAACTTCCCCAAACCTAAAACTAAGCACCAATTATGAGGTTTTCTTGGACCGGTCAGCTACTGTTGAAACTGGATTCCAAGATTCTCTCTTATGGCTCAATCTCTATATGCTTTACTAAAAAATGACTAACCTCATCCAATTATTTGGTAAGATCAGGAAAATATAGCTTTTGAGACTTTAAAGAAAAGCCTTATACAGCCCCTTGCCCTCAGACATCCTAATTATCAACTTCCCTTTTTCCTCTTTATATATGAGAGGGAAGGAAATGCCCTTGGAGTGCTCACCCCAAAACACACACCATTACTGACCACAGAGTAATTATAGCCAGCAGCTTGACCGTGTGGCATGGGGATATCATCCCTCCCTCACAGCCATTCCTGCCACTGCCCTTTTAGTTAAGGTCACTGAAGAAATAATCATGGGATCCTCTTTACCCATCCTTGTACTTTAGCCCAGAGTAAAACTGTAAACATTTATACTGATAGTATGCTCTTCAGGTAACTCTTGAATTTGGAATAGTATGTAAACAATGAGGTGTTCTTACCTCCAATGGGGATAAAGTTAAAAATGGCTCCTATGTTCAAAATGTATTAAATGCCATACTTTAGCTGGCTGCTCTGGCTATTATTAAAGTCTCTGGGCATTCCAGACTACACTCTCTGGAGGCACAGTGAACCACTTCACTGATATCATACCACCAAAAACACTGCTTTCAAGGAAACCAACAGCTAAATTTCTGGCATGGTCAATTTGGATATTCTCCCAAATGATAATTTGGAAAAACTGGCAAGAGATACCCAACAATCGTTCCCAGAGAGGGAAAAACAATATGAAATCTAGTAACAATTGGTTCAAAAATAAAGAACTCTGATTTGCACCAAATAACAATCTGACCCTATCAGAAATTCTAAAATCCCACTATTTCCTGTATAATTATTTTATATTTTGTATTTTGTTGCCTATACATGCATTAAGCCATTGGTCTACTGATAAAATGATAGTATTCATGGACCAGTATTGGTAACCGAGAAATATTAATAAGGCTACAAAAACTGTCTATCTCACTTGTCCCACCTGTCCAAAGTATAATCCAGGGAAACCTGTTCACAAAGTGGATTTCACACAGCTTCCCTGTCTCATGGATGTAAATATGTTTTAGTCATGGTGTATGTTTCTCACTGAACTGAAGCTTTCTTATTCACAGGCTGGTGCTGCTTTTGTAGGTAAAATTTGGTTAGAAAAGATTATCCCTACCAGGGGAACCCCTCTTGAACTTCATTATGATGAGGAAGCCCATTTTAGCTTCAATAATTCTCTTTGGCTGGTTTTACAATACTTTCATTGTGCACACCAGCCTCAATCATCAGGGTTAGTCAAACACACCAATAGCATTAAGACTCACTCAACTGCCAAAATCTGTAGAGACCCTCGAAATACCATAGCCCAAAGCAGTGCCATTTGTCCTTCTAAATCTATCAACTCCCTATGGAACTCGTAGGCTCTCATCCTTTGAGATAGTCGCAGATGTCCAATGCACTTTGGCCCCTGCCTCCTTTGACCCACAGTAGGTAAAAGAGATATAATTTACAATATTGTAAAGGCCTACCTGCTTCTATTAAAATAATCATACTATGGTAGACCAATCTTTTCACAGTCCACTCAGGGAGACAAAGACCTTAAGCATAATACCTTGCAACCTATTGGAAGACACTTCCAGAAAGACTCTCTTCAAACTCACTGGAAGGGCCCTTATCAGATATTGCTAATCAATGTTTGTGCTGTCAAACTCCAAGGAATAGACTCCTAGATTCATGTGATATACCTAACCAACGTACCAAACCCTGACTGGACCTGCACACCATCTGGTGACCTGAAAGTAAATATTTTTCAGAATTGAAGCAGAAGACATCTGATGAGACAGCTTCCCCAAGATGTCTGGATCAGACCTATCTATCTTTCTCTCACTGTTTGCTTCTACTATCTCTTTTGTGGAAACAGTGCCAATGTCTGCATTTCCCAAACCCTTGCCAAAGGGAGAATACCTCTTCTCTTGACCACGGCCTTTTGGAAATAACCTTGTCATGATCTCATGACAAATATTTTCACTTGCTCCTTCTGAAGGATTAAAAGGTTCCAGATTCACAAAAGTCTTTTTTCATCTAGACTATTAACTGACTCTGGATTCTTATCCAAATTCATGGTTTCCAGATTCATAACTTTTCAGACTATATTATTGATAACATTTAGTTCCAAATAATGCTTTTGAAATAACAAACATTTTTGTTTCTTTTTTTTTAACGTTTATTTATTTTTGAGACAGAGAGAGACAGAGCATGAATGAGGGAGGGGAAGAGAGAGAGGGAGACACAGAGTCCGAAACAGGCTCCAGGCTCCGAGCTGTCAGCACAGAGCCCAACGCGGGGCTCGAACTCACGGACTGTGAGATCATGACCTGAGCCGAAGCCGGCCACTCAGCCGACTGAGCCACCCAGGCGCCCCATTGAAATAACAAACATTTAATACATCCTTGAAGCTTTGCTATTTTCATTGCAAAAAGTTCATTATATTGCTTCATAATTATACCTGCATCGTATTTCCCAAATGCACTAGGTTAACTCTTTCAGTGTGTTCCTGCAGTATTACTATTCTGCTTTCATGGCCCCTTTAAGCAAAGACTTTCAGGAGGCGTACATCATTTGCCTTGATGGGAAAAACCCCTAAGTCTGAATAAATTCCAATAAATGTTTAAACTGGTACTTTCAGACCTAGTGTCCTGGTATAGAGCTATCATACAATTTGGAATTATTATGTTACTTCTTCTGTTCTATATAATTATTTTATATTTTATATTTTTTTGCCTGTGAAACTTTTACAATAATGATGTACCCAATAAAGAGATGGTTTCCAATGCTTATGATCTTGATACATATGAACTATTGATGATAAGTGCCTGAGAATTCTCTCTCCTAACTTACCCTGTTATTCAAATGTGGCCTTGTTTCCAACTGCTCTGCTCTTTCCCTCTGACACAGGGAAAGGTCTTTCTTGGCACAGAGGGGCAAAACCACTAAATACAAAAAAACAAAAAAAACAAACAACTGATTTTTGATCAGTCATGCTTTCAGAAAAGAATCTTGATCAAAAGGGAGGACATGTGAAAATTAATAAAGGGAAACCACTAAAATGGACTTGAGATGTTAGAAGGGGAGGCAGAAAGGGGGAGCAGTACCACTCAATGAAAATTTCAGGAAGACTTGTCAGTTACAGACCTCAACAAAAGAACCATCAACAAGAAAGAATCATCCATGACTGATCCTAACAGAGAAAGACATACACCACATTTCCTACAAGAAATTGGCTAGTCCAGCAACTCAGCCAATGAGAAATTGTCATCACTCTGAACTGTTGATTTTCTCCAATTGACTTTCTTCCAAAACAACCCCTTCCAATTTCCTCCCTCTTTTCCATAAAATATTCATCTCCTTTGTTTGTTGGACTTCCCTGCAGTTTTGACATATTTGCTTGTCCCGAACTGCAATTCTCCGTTATGCCCAAATAAACTCATTTTGCTGGTAAAAAAAAAAAAACAACAGTTTTATTTTTAAGGTTAAAATAACAACATAAATCCCCCTTCTTAAAATCCAGCCACATTAGCCTGCTTTAAATTCCCTCTTCCGTACAGGCTTTAGAGAGAGCACTCTGGCTGAATCTCTAGTCCGAAGTGTACAGGTTACTCATATAAATGCTGAAAACCAAAAAGTGAATTTAACAAAAGTGCCTAGGACTGGTAGTAAGTCTCACTTTGCTTCTACTTTCCAGGGCTCTGTAATCAGGTTCTGCCAGCTTCAGGCATTCCAACGCAATGTCCTTTGCAGGTTTACCCTAGACCTCCCACCACCAAGAATTCATGTTCCCTGGACAGCAACAGATCTTTGAAATGATAAAGCCCTTTACCTCCACTTTCAAAAGATCCTACCAAATTTAGAGAGGAATTAGAAAGGTTGGTGGCCATTCACAAGCGTCCCGTACCCCATCCCACTGGAGGAAACAGATGACTCTTCTACAAATTATCTCCAAAAGGCCAATATTCAGGAGCTAATAGCAGCCAAGGTTGAACTGTGTACTTAGGGAAAAGGCTTTATTAAAATGCTTTATACAGACTTTATAAAGCATAAATCTTTAAATTCCCATTTTAGTTAAAAATCTTCCTGAAATAAAGAAGCAAGTTTAATTAAAAAGGTAGGTCAAGCCCTTAATATTCAGGCTGCAATCCACTTCTCTGGGGGAATTAAAAACAAATTGCTTTGTTGTAAGAATCTCTACAAAACCAGAAATACAACTGTAAAAACAAGTCAAAGCCCATCTATCTTTACCAATCCCCCAAACCTCACCTATTCCTCTCAAAATGCTTATTGATACAAAAGATCAGGGATAGTGGAACAAAACTGTCCTGTACTTAAGAAAGGTAAATTTTAAATGGCAATTACTCGGGAACTCTTAGGAAAAAAGAATTTTTTTTTTGCATTCTTTCTCTGTTCCGTAAAATTATAAATCTTGTTATGTCTTTGAACTATAAATATAGCTCATACCACCTAAGACTGATGAACAGAAAGGGGGGAAAGAGGGCTTTTAAAATACAAACTGCTAGGGCACCTCGCTGATTCAGTCAGTAGAGAAGGGTCCTGAGTTCGAGCCTCACGTTGGGGATAGATTTTACAAAAAATAAAAAAGGCAAATTGCTGAAAGTGTTCCAGCATCTCTGATAATAGGCATATGTGCCCCAAGTCTCAACCTTGAAAAAAGTTTTGATACTTTCTCTGTGCCTTTGTGATGTCAATTTTCTATCCCTATTTTCCCTAGGACCGAAGAGCCATTTTTTGAAATGTAAACTTTAGGGAGAAATTTTTCATGAGAAATTACAAAAAAAAAGAAAGAGACAGAAAGACAGAAGATAGATACGTATTTGGAAATTGGGCCTATAATGCCATATCCACGAAAATTAGTAAAAACAAAAGCTATTAGATTTTTGTTTGTATCTGTGTTTATATGTGTGTCCATAAATATGGTGCAAACGTCAGATATTTTCTCTACCTCCAAATGGCATTGTGAAAATGAATCTGTAACAGAGCTATGTTTCCTTGGTTCAAACGCAAGTGCTTGTAAGGATTGCTCATTCTAAGACTCTCAGAAAGATAGAAACTGACCCAAATGGTTTTAGAGGTCATGTGATCTGGGAACATATCTAGTATTAAAACTAATTTAGAGTTGTTGGTTTAATTAAGATAGAGATGTCTTCAGAGTTATCAGCATTGAATATAAAACTTTGTTGTGCCTGTGTTTCCTGAAAGTTGAATAAGTTTGTTATCTCTGTTGCAAAATTTGTCAGAAAGAAAAAAAACTTAGCACAACTTTGATGCCTCATAAAGCTTTGTGGGTAATCTAAACATAATTGTTAAGAACAAGTAAATTAAATAGGTATAAATAAGATAAGAAAGTTTATAGGTAAACTTTTGAACAGCTTCCAAAATATTTTTGGTAATCTTAAAGTTTTGCTAAGTTAAATGATAAGTTAAATTCACTATCTAGAGCATTTCCAAATAAAGTAAAATAATGAACGTTAAGTACAGAACGTAGGTTTATCTATTTTTCTCTTATTACAGAGAAACTAAAGATAAATTTGGGTCTGTTGGTAAACATATTTTGTGCTTAATTAAAAGACTGTACTGTGAAGATGCACATGTTTCTAGAAACCATGAAACGAATTCATAAATTTGCCAATATAAAGAATACCGGTGTAACAGTTCACAATTGCTTACTACTTAGATTTCACTAGAAATTAAGGTTTTGTCACCAGCAAGACCAAAAAACCTGACCTTACTGCCCACCTGCATGTATGTACTCACCTTTATCCCACATTTTTCCTTAACTACTTCTTTCCAGCTTATCTTTCTCTTCACTTGGGCAAAAGACCCAATGGGCATAGCATCCTGTGATGGAAACTGAAACTACCCCTCAAGCAATAATGACTGCCCTGATGAAGAGCTCCGGCCAGCCCAGACCACCCTGACCAGTTTGAGCTCATACTCTGACTCACACCTGCGCAAATGGACCGACCACAGAGTGACCAAAAATTACCTTTATTTCATTTCAATGCTAAAATCTCTGCTCTTCTCTGCCTGAGGAACACAAGCCTCATTAACATAACATACAATGCACGTATAGGCATGTTTCTGTAAGGTACATGTAGGAACCTTATACCTGACTCTACATAGGATGACAAGGTTTCCCTTTCTAAATATTCATCCTAACCCTAAATAAAGGGAACCCATTCATCCTTGCTCAGGTAGTCATAGTTTCGGAAGTTATTCCTTGTGACCTTGTTTGCTGGAAATAAAGATTCCTTTGCGTGACAACTCTACCTGGTTGGTCTCTACCTGTAACTCAGCAAGAAGCAAATTCATGTTAGTTCAAATACAGTTTCTAAGAGTTAAGAATTCTAATAAGTGTAATTAAAACTACTGGAAATGGGAGGAGTTAAGATGGTGGAGCAGTAGGGGAGTCTACGCTTGCCTCATCCCTCAAGTATGGCTAGATAAAAATCAAATCATTCTGAACACCCAGGAAATCAATCTGAGAACTGAGAGAACACAGTGCACAACTAGAAGAAGCAAAGAGGCCACATGTCATGGAAGGCAGGAGGTGCAGAGACATGATTTGGGGGAGAAAAAAATTATGGGTGCTGCTGAGGGAAGGGAACCCTGACCACAGGGAGAGAGAGAGAGAGAGAGAGTGAGAGCACACAGTGTGCAGGGGACTACAAAAGAAAAACACTTCCCAAAGCCTTTGCTGGGGAAAATGAGAGGGCCTGATTATTGCAAGCTTTTACAAGCAGCGGAGCTCAAAGTCTCAAGTTTTGGAAGTCCACACCATCTCTGGGGTGGAGCCCGGCAGGCGTAGTGGTGCTCCTGTCAAGAAGGAGAGCAGAGGTCCAGGAGCAGACAGCATGCTCTGAGGATCCCCTGGGTGGCACTGGGAGAGACAGTTCCTCTTCTTGGAGTGCATTTGGGAGAGGTGGCACTGTCTCTCAGGGGACAAAAGAGTGGGGAGGCACTATTGCGCTGCCCTGTTCATTAGCATAGGAACAGAGACACCTGCTGAGGGCAGCTAACCTGGATGATGGCTTTCTGCTGCACTTTACCATAAACTTCAAGCCCCTGTGTGTTTGTGCAACTGCCCTTCTGGGACAAACTAGCACCAGGCACAACACAGTGAGACCCTCCCCCAGAGGATCAGCACAAGACTGTGCTGTGCCTAGTCACTAAAATTCAGAGTTTTGAAACCCAGCCAGTACATCTGAGATAAAACAGGAGCACTACACCATGAGGTGGGCCGATGGCTCAGACACAGAATGAAGACAAGGATCAGAGGGATGCCTGGGACACACGAGGGGAGACTGTTTGCCTTTCTGTGAGGGTTTCCTGGAGGTGGGTGTGAACTCGCCTCATCATCTGGTGATGAGAGAGTGGGCTGATGCAATTTTTACCCCCACCAATCAGCACAGATAGACTTCAGTGACCAGCACAGCCCCCACAATGGAGGCTTGAACCACTGACACGAAGTCTCCCCTCCCTGTGCTCTATAGATGTTTTACTTGGGCACGTGTGCCTAAGAGCCAGAGCAGCAGCAGGCCCCTCCCTCAAAAGACCAGCAGAAACTTCCTACACACACAAAGTCTACTGACCAAAAAGTGTTGTAAATCTTCAGTTCAAGGAAGTGGAAATAGGACATAGCCTCTTTTAACAAACAGACCAAAACACACCTAGTTAAAACTTGCCACACACTGGACAAGGTCCAAGCACTCTCCACTACAGGCAAGGAGAAATTCTGCAGAGGACTGACCTGAGGAAAAGAGCAGCCAAAACACAACAGCAGAGTCCACACAGCATATACCAGAAACACTTCCTGAAGTGCTAGGCCCTGGAGAGTATATGACCTTTTCTTAATATAGCCATTACTCTCAGGAGCAGGAAACGTAACAGACTTTCCTAACACATAGAAGCCAGAGATCTAGACAAAATGCCAAGATGGAAGAATTCATCCCAAAAGAAAGAACAAGAAAAGGTCACAGCCAGGGATCTAATCAAAATGGATATAAGCAATATGCCTGAACCAGAATTTAAAACAAGAATCAGGACACCCGGGTAGCTCAGTCAGTTAAGCATCTGACTCTTGCTTTCAACTCAGATCACGATCTCATGGTTCATGAGATCCAGCCTGTGCAATCAGCACGGAGCCTGCTCAGAATTCTCTCTGCCTCCCCCCTCACTTGTGCTCTCTCTCTCTCTTTCTCTCTAAAAATAAATAAATATTTTAAAAAATAAATAAAACAACAATCATGAAGATACTAACTGGGCTTGAGAAAAGCATGGAAGACATCAGGGAGTTCCTTACTGCAGAGATAAAAATCTAAAACCAAGTCAGGACAAAATAAAAAAATACTATAACCGAGATATGAAACCCACTGGATGTAATGACAAGGACGGAAGAATCAGAGGAACGAATAAGTCATATAGAAGATAAAATTATGGAAAATAATGAAGCTGAAAAGAAGAGGAAAAGAAAAATATTGGATCATGAATGTAGATTTAAGAAACTCAGTGACTCCATAAAGCATAATAGCATTCGTATCATAGGAGTCCCAGAAGAAGAAGAGAGGGAAAAGGGGGCAGAAGGTTTATTTGAGCAAATTATACCTGAAAATGTCCTTAATATGAAGAAGGAAACAGATATCCAAATCCAGGATGGCACAGAGAATTCCCATAAAATCAACAAAAGCAGGACAACACCAAGACATAGCCTAGTAAAATTTGCAAAATACAAAGATAAAAAAAATCTTGAAAGCAGCAAGGGAAAAGAAATCCCTAACCTACAAGGGAAGACAAATAAGATTAACACCAGTTCTCTCCACAGAAACTTGGCCAGAAAGGAGATGCATGACACACTCAATGTGCTAAATGGGGAAACTATGCAGCCAAGAGTCCTTTATCCAGCAAGGCTGTCATTCAGAATAGAAAGAGGGATAAACAGTTTCCCAGACAAACAAAATGTAAAGGAGGTCGTGACCGCTAAACCAGCCCTGCAAAAAATATTAAAGGTGACTCTTTGAGTGGGGAAATAAAGACCAAAAGGAACACAGACTAGAAAGGAACAGAGACAAACTCCGGAAACAATGACTTTATGGGTAATATAATGGCACTAAATTCATGTCTGTCAGTAATCACTTTGCATGTAAAAGGATGAAATGTTCTAATCAAAATACACAGGTTATCAGAATGGATTAAAAAAACAAGGCCCTTCAATATGCTGCTTACAAGAGACTCATTTTAGACCCAAAGACACCTCCAGACTGAAAGTGAGGGGATGGAGAACCATTTACCATGCTAACAGACACCAAAAGAAACCTAGAGTAGCCATACTTATATCAGACAAACTAGATTTTATAATTTTTTTAATGTTTATTTATTTTTGAGACAGAGATAGACAGAGCAAAAGCAGGGGAGGGGCAGAGAGAGAGGGAGACACAGAATCCAAAGCAGGCTCCAGGCTCTGCCAGCACAGAACCCAATGCAGGCCTCAAACCCACAAACTGCAAGATCACGACCTGAGCCAAAGTTGGACGCTCAACCGACGAGCCATCCAGGCGCCCAAGACAAACTAGATTTTAAACCAAAGATTGTAACATGAAATGAAGGATGCTATATCATAATAAAGGGGTCCACCCAACAAGAAGATCTAACAATTTTAAATATTTAAATATCTGTCCACTTACAGCAATGGACAGATCATCTAAGCAGAAGACCAACAAAGAAACAAGGACTTTGAATGAAACACTGGGCCAGATGGATTTAATAGATATATTTAGAGCATTTTATCCTAAAGCTGAGCACCATACACATTCAAGTGCACATGGAACATTCTCCACAATAGATCACATACTGTGTCTCAAATCAGGCCTCAACAATACAAAAATCCTGAGATATATCATGCATATTTTCCAACCACAATGCTATGAAACTTGTTGAATTCAACCACAAGAAAAAAATTTGGAAAGACCACAAATACATGGAGGTTAAAGAACATCCTACTAAAGAATGAATGGGTTAACCAGGAGATAAAAGAAAAAATAAAAATACATGGAATAAGTGAAAATTAAAACATGACATGGGCCCCTGGGTGGCTCAATCTAACTTCAGCTCAGGTCATGATCTCACAGTTCAAGAGTTCAAGCTCCACATTGGACTCTCTGCTGTCAGCACAGAGCCTGCTTCTGATCCTCTGTTTCCCTCTCTCTCTGCCTCACCCCTGCTCACACTCTCTCCCAAAAATAAATAAACATTTTTTTAAAAAAGAAAACACAATAGTCCACAACCTTTGAGATGCAGCAAAGGGAGTCATAGAGGGAAGTATATAACTATACAGTTTACCTCAAGAAGCAAGAAAAGTCTCACGTGTACAACTTAACCTTATACCTAAAGGAGCTGGAAAAAGGAAAGAAAATAAAGCCTAAACCACCAGAAGAAGGTAAATAATAAAAATTAGAGCAGAAATAAATGATACAGAAATTTTTTAAAAAAAGTAGAAAAACCAATGAAACTAGGAGCTTGTTCTTTGAAAGAATTAACAACACTGATAAACCCCTAGCCAAACTTATCAAAAAGAAAACAGGAAGGACCCAAATAAATAAAATCATTAATGAAAGAGGAGAGATCACAACCAACACTGCAGAAATATAAGCGATTATAAAAGAACATCATGACCAATTATATACCAACAAATCAGGCAATCTGGGAGAAATGGATAAATTCCTAGTAATATATAAACTATCAAAACTGAAATAGGAAGAAAGAGAAAATCTGAACAGACCCATAACCAGCAAAGGAATATAATCAGTAATCAAAAATCTCCCAATAAACAAGAGTCCAACGCTGGATGGCTTCCCAGGAGAATTCTACCAAACATTTAAAGAGTTAATATCTATTCTTCTCAAACTGTTCCAAAAAATGGAAACAGAAGGAAAACTTCAAAACTCAGTCTATGAGGCCAATATTACCTTGTTTCCGAAACCAGACAAAGACCCCACTAAAAAGGAACACAGGCCAATATCTCTGATAAACATGGATGCAAAAATTCTCAACAAGATACTAGAAAATGGAATCCAAAAGTACACCATGATCAAGTGGGATTTATTCCTGGACTACAGGGCTGGTTCACTATTCACAAATTAATCAATGTGATACACCACATTAATAAAAGAAAGGATAAGAACCATATCATCCTGTCAATAGATGGAAAAAAAGCATTTGACAAAGTACAGCATCCATTCTTGATTAAAACCCTCAGCAAAGTAGGGATAGGGAATCCACGTCAGCATCATAAAGATCATATATGAAACACACACAGCTAATATCATCCTCAATGGGGAAAAACTGAGAGCTTTCCCACTAAGATCAGGAACGTAACAGGGATGTCCACTCTCACCATTGTTATTTAACGTAGTACTGGAAATTCTAGCTTCAGCAATCAGACAACACAAAGAAATAAAAGGCATCCAAATTAGCAAGGAAGAAGTCAAACTTTCACTATTCACAGACAACATAACACTATGTAGAAAACCCGAAAGATTGCACTAAATAATTGGTAGAACTGGTATATGAATTCATCAAAGTCACAGGATACAAAATCAATGCACAGAAATCTCCTGCATTTCTCCACACCAATAATGAAGCAGCAGAAAGAGAAACCAAGGAATTGATCCCATTTACAATTGCACCAAAACCCACAATATACCTAGGAATAAACCTAACCAAAGAGGTTAAAGATCTGTACTCTGAAAACTATGGACTTGTGAAAGAAATTGAAGATAACATAAAGAAATGGAAAAACATTCCATGCTCATAAAAACAAATATTGTAAAATGTGTACTTCCCAAAGAAATAAACACATTTAATGTAATCCTTATCAAAATATCATCAGCATTTTTCACAGAGCTAGAACAAACAATCCTAAAATTTGTATGGAACCAGAAAAGACCCCAAATAGCCAAAGCAATCCTGAAAAAGAAACCCAAAGCTGGAGGCATCATAATCTTGGACTTCAAGCTGTATTACAAAGCTGTAATCATCAAGACAGTATGGTACTGCACAGAAACAGACATATAGATCAATGGTACAGAATAGAAAACCCAGAAAAGGACCCACAACTATATGGTTAACTAATCTTCAACTAAGCAGGAAAGAATATCCAATAGAAACAAGACAGTCTCTTCAATAAATGGTGTTGGGAAAACTGGACAGCAACATGCAGAAGAATTAAACTGGACCACTTTCTTACACCATACACAAAAATCAATTCAAAATGGATGAAACACCTAAATGGAAGACAGGAAACCATCAAAATCCCAGAAGAGAACACAGAAACCTTTTTGACATTGGCTGCAGCAACTTCTTACTAGTCACGTCTCCAGAGGCAAGGGAAACAAAAGCAAAAATGATCTATCTTCATCAAGATAGAAAGCATCTGCTTAGCAAAGGAAACAATCAACAAAACTAAAAGGCAATCAACAGAATGGGAGAAGATATCTGCAAACGACATATCTCATAAAGAGTTAGTATCCAAAATGTATAAAGAACTTAAACTCAACACCCAAAAAACAAATAATGCAGTGAAGAAATGGGCAAAAGGCATGAATGGACAATTTTCCGTAGAAAACATCCAAATGGCTAACAGACCCATGAAAAAAATACTGAACATCAATCATCATCAGGGAAATACCAATCAAAACGATAATAAGATACCACATCATACCTTTTGGCTTGTTATTACATGAAACTGAGGATACTGAGTCTAATGGTAAATGTGCTTTATGTTTTATTACAAGTTGTATTATGGAAAGAAAAAACACGTTTCTAAAAATTATAAAATGCCCTCATAAATTTTAGATCTAAAGAATTCTGGTTTAACAGTTCACAATTGCTTACTACTTAATTTTCACTGGGGTCTAAGGTTTCTAAGTTTCTAAAAGTTCTATTTACATTCTGCTAAATGTAATTAAGACTGATAAAAATGACAAAGAAAGCATGTAGGAAAGTAGGAGATATGCTAAAAGGTATGAAAAAAAGGAATACATTTTTATCAAGGCAAAAGGAAATAATTTTGTCCTAAAATGAGACTGGTTATTCAAAGAAGGCTTAGGACAAAATTTCAATGAAAAACAAAGTTGTAGAAGGTTTGTGAAGGGAAAGCTTTGGAAAAGAATTTTATATGTAGTTAGAACTAAGACTGAAATGAATGAATTAAAAGTATACTGGTAGGGGCACCTGGGTGGCTCAGTCAGCTAAGCATCTGACTTCGCCTCAGGTCATGATCTTGCAGTTCATGAGTTTGAGCCTTGCGTCAGGCTCTGTGCTGACAGCTCAGATCCTGGAGCCTGCTTCAGATTCTGTGTCTCTGAATCTCTCTCTACCCCTCCCCCGCTTGCACTCTCTCTCAAAAATAAACATTAAAAAAATAAATAAGTAGAAGTACACTGGTATAAGATTGAAATTCAATTGGTGTGCTCCTGATAGAAACTGTAAACAAAGTTTTTTCTTTTTCCTTTATCTTCCCAGAAAACCAAAGTGTCTATGTTTTATCTTTACCAGGTCTTTGATTACTTAGGAAAACTGAAACTTCTCAATGTTTAAGGAGCGAAGTTTGACTAGCACTTATATAAACTTCTGTAGAGTCTCTTATTACCACCTTGGTTAAATAATTAAATATTAAGTTGTGTAATAATCTGTAATCCTATTTAGGTATGTGCTTTAAAACTTTCTGAGGTTTTTCACAAAATTCCCAAGATTCAAATTCTAAATGGAAGTCTTTCTTACTTTTATTTAGTCTCATTTGTTTGGTATGCTTAAGTTACATGGGAAGTACCATCAAACAAACAAAGACCTTTCTAGGTTATATTGTATAGGTAAAGGCTAGAACTGTTTTAGAAATTATATGAAATTCCTAAAGTTTTAATATGTTCTGGTACAAGGTCATCATTTGACATTCTAATTATTGAAATGTTATATATCATAGAAACAACCAGATTTCCTTGTCAACTGTATTATAATGAACTCTCATCAGATTTTTAACCATGGCCACTTTTATTTATAGTTATTGTCCTTATGCTCTTGAGAAATGTGTTTCATGTTCAAGGAGATTCATAAAAAGAATTTTCTAACAAACATAGGTTTTTGATATCTTTAAGATCATAAAACTTAACTGGGTAAGAATCCCTGGAACTGGGGCGCCTGGGTGGCTCAGTCAGTTAAGCTGCCGACTTCGGCTCAGGTCATGATCTCGCGGTCCGTGAGTTCGAGCCCCGCGTCGGGCTCTGTGCTGACAGCTCAGAGCCTGGAGCCTGTTTTGGATTCTGTGTCTCCTTCTCTCTGACCCTCCCCCGTTCATGCTCTGTCTCTCTCTGTCTCAAAAATAAATAAACATTAAAAAAAAAATTAAAAAAAAAAAAAGAATCCCTGGAACTATTGTGGATACTGCCTTCAAACAATAAAAATGAATAACATTGGACTAAATGAACTGAGGAAGATGACTATAGTTTTTATGACTCTTATTTCAAACATTGCTGGTTCTATAATGTTTGCTCTTCCAGATTTAAGGAAGTTTTCTCTTACCTATGACTTATACAAATATGATAAAGTATTCCTTTGTGTACAAATTGAGACATTTATCTTTTCTCCCTCGAGGATTCAGCAACTCTCTGTGAGTATTCTTTCATGGCAGTTATAATTATTTGCATAAGTTCAGTGAGAATCTGTTCTCCTTGCAACAAGACACCATTGGAAACATTGGTTATATTACCAAGGCCTCGACTGGAATGTCATATTTGACAAAAACATGCATAGACTCATACGACCAGATAGCTTTAAGGACCTAAGGTTGACTTTATGGAGCCAACAGAGTCCCCTTGGAAATGTTAACTGTTCCTTACAGGGTTCCTAGCAGCTTTACCAGGTGAGTAAAGAATGTCACT
The DNA here is from genome assembly GCF_028749965.1 of Puma concolor. Lineage (NCBI taxonomy): Eukaryota > Metazoa > Chordata > Mammalia > Carnivora > Felidae > Puma > Puma concolor. Next base: position 162,201,150 of record NC_141674.1, read on the forward strand.
TCCTTGCAGGTACAGGAAACCTCAGGATATTTGGGGGACCTCGAGAGGAAGAATTTACCCAAATCTATAGGTATTGCAGGCAAATCTGATGGCAAGTCTTTGGCTTGGCTTCTGGCCTTGAGAGGCTGTTAAAGGCTCAATCTGAAATTCCTTATAAAAGTTCCAGCAAAGCAGATTAAAATAAAACTTATATGGTCAATCATTATTCTTACTGAGTTTATTGAAATAATTAGGCCAAGTTTATTAAAACTGGGCTTATTTCACAAACGAACTAGTCTTGATTTGGCTATCTTTGATGGAAAATAGGGTGGCTTTAGAGAAAAATTATGTTTTAATAACACATCTTTGTCGATGTTAGATACTAGTTCTCATTGTCCTTTAGTTTTTGCTGTTTGCCTATAAAACTGGGTTGGATTCTAAATTCTGATGTCCTTAAACATCTGATTATGACTCTCCAAACTAAGATCTCCAATTTTCTCACATTCTATTGACTTAAAATCATTAAAAACTAAAACTGCTCTTTTTCCTACAGCCCTGCAAACTGAAGCTGGATAACTCGATGAAAACTTCAGAGAAGTTGCCACAAAACTCACATATAGATAGTCAACAGTGCCTATTGCTCTATGGGCCACTCAAAAGTATCACCAGAAACATTTAAACTATAATCCAAAAGGACCCATCAGACTGCCACTCCCTGCTCCCACTCCATTTCAGGATGCTTAGAGCCTGACATCTAGAAATCTTCTCACTGGCAACACTCAGGACTCAGACACTGGGTTTGTAAGTTGCTCCACTCACTAACTGTTTTCCTTTTGTTTCCATAGAAATGCCTCTTATGTATTACCTGACTGCTTGCTAAATAAGGCAGAGTGTATATGTGATGGCTAACACAGTACCTACCTGTATTAGTCCTGGGAAGTAAGAATCCATATACATAAAATCAGGCAACAAGTCACTTGGCTACAAGATGCCCTTGACTACATTCTTACAAAAATCTGGAAGTCTTCACAATGACTAACACACTGTGCTGTGTATGAATCAATTCATCTGGAGAAGTTAAAGAAGCCTACAGGTCACCAGGGCAGTAGCTAACCAGACCACGTTTCTCCATAAATCCACCCCTACCTCCTCTTCCTGGTGGGATTCCTTATTCTCCTAGTTTCCAGGCCTTTCATGGTTATACCCTCTTCTTGGACCCTTAATAACCACACTTATTCTGATGTATAGACCTCGTATCCTAAATTACTAACAAAATTTATTTCCTCTTGACTCAGCCAGGTGAATCTCCAGATGGTGGTCCACAACTACCCTGAAAGGAATCCAGAAACAAATGACTATCAACAGCCACTACACCAAGCCACAACTTCCTTCTATTCCCTACTGCCCATCCAGGTTTCCTACAATTTAGATAGCAAGGAATTCTGGAGCCCTCAGGCAGGGTCAACATCCCATACCAGCATGAGGTAGTTACAGAAGATAGACCATCACCCAATTTTCTCTTAAAAGGTATTAGGGCCCAGAGTCCTTGATGGGGGAATGTTAAAGTAGGCAGTTAGGTTCCAACAGGAAAGAAGAAGTCTTGGCCAGCTACTGGGAAATCAGAGGCCCATCCTGGCAGCACTCCACAAGAAGCCAGATCAAACCAGACAGGCCCAAGATGGTAGATGGCATACAGGAAACCCCTGCCCAAATAAGCAAGAAAAGGCACAAAGCCTTGCTTCCAAGAAATCCCTGCCCTTAGTAATGAATATTCCACCCCCTAGTTAACAACTGTCAATAAAAGATAGAAATCCAACCCCCAGGATGTGCAGTTCTCTCTCTCTTAAGCTCACCCACTTTAAAAAACTTCCCCATTTGTGTTGCTCATTTGCTGTCTCATGTTTGTTCTTGAATTTTTTCTTGTGACAAGACCAAGAACCTTTAGCATCATCTCTGGGACAGGCTGAGTTGAGGCCCCAGTTCGCCCAGCAACACCATGAAATCAGTGTTCCCCAATCACTGCCCACCTAAGCTCCAGCCATTTTACCAAAGCTCCAGCCATCCCCCCAAAGTGGCCCCGGTGTGATGCACAGAGGGACACCGAGGAACAGTGAGGACTGTAACTCCAGCCATGTCACCAAGGCAACATAGGCAGAAAGCACACCAGGGCACACCAGGGCCACACCTGCTTTAGCCCCTGACAATGTGTGGAACAGCCCCTTGTGTGGAACACCCAGGACCCCCAGCCTGCACCCACTTTACCTCCAGCTGTCCTGCCATAGCCCTCCTGCATGGGGCACCTTGAGACCTCCCAGCCTACACTGCATCAACTCCAGGTCTGCTGCTAGAGGGAGTGGCCCCCACTCCACACAGGGAGTGGCCCAAGATCACTTGGCCTGCACCTGCTTCAGCTCCTGCTATCTCGTTAGGTAGTCTCCTGCATGCGACACCCTGGGACCCTCCTGGACTGTGCTGACTTCAGCTTCAACTATCCTTCCAGGGTGCCCCTGGCCCACACCTACTTCAGCTCCAACAGAAAACCAAAGCTACCAGGCACATTCTGGTAGGGAAAGTTCCTTTCAAAGCTAAGGGAAGTAGCTATTTGTCTAATTCATTGAAACAAACACAGAAAGTCAAACAAAATAGAGGAATATGTTCCAAATAAAAGAATAAGACAAGACTTCAGAAAAAGAACTAAACAAAACAGAGACATGCAATCTACCTGATAAAGAGTTCAAAATAATGACCATAAAGATGCTTTCTGGAGTGAAGAGTGGATGAACCGTGTTAGAATTTCAACAAAGAGACAGAAAATATAAAAATGAACCAATCAGAATTGAAGAATACAATAACTGAAGTGAAAAAAAATACCTAGAGGGAATCAACAGCAGGTGAGGGGATGCAGAAGAATGAATTAGTGATCTGAAAAACAGGATAATGGAAAGTACCCAAGCTGAACAGAAAAAAAAAAAAGGAATTAAAAAAATGAGGATAGGTTAAGGAATTTCTGGGATAAATCAGGTATACAAACTTTGCATTATAGAGATACCAGAAGAAGAGGTGGGGGTGGGGGTGGCAGAAAACTTATTTGAAAAAATAATAGCTGAAAACTTCCCTAACTTGGGGAAGGAAACAGACATCTAGGTGGAAGCAGAGATAGCCCCAAACAAGATGAATTCAAGGAGGTTCATACCAAGACAAATAATAATTAAAATGTCAAAGATTAAAGATATAGGAGAATCTTAAAATAGCAAGAGAAAAACAACAAGTAATGTACAAGGGATCTCCCATTTGGCTATCAGCTCATTTTTCAGCAGAAACGTAGACCAGAAAGGTGTGGCATGATATGTTCAAAGTGCTAAATGGGGAAAAAAACCCTACAACCAAGAACACTCTACCAATAAAATTATCACTCAGAATTAAAGGAGAGATAAAGAGTTTCCCAGACAAAAGTTATAAGGTCATCACTAATAAACTAAACTGGCATTACAAGAAATATGAAAGGGACTTCTTTAAGTGGAAAAGAAAAATATGAAAGGAAAAACATGAAAGAAAAAAGCAAACATACAGTAAGAGTAAAAGCAAACATACAATAAGAGTAGTAGATCGATCATTAATACAGCTACTGTAAAGCTTGAAACGAAAGTAGTAAAATTGATTATATCTAAAAAATGTTACAGGAGTCACAAAAAAAAGATGTACAATATGACATCATGTACATAAAACATGGAGAAGGTTGGAAAAATGTAATGCTAGAATGTGTTCAAACTTAAGCGACCATCAACTTAATATAGACTGCTATATATTTAGGATGTTATATATGAACATATGGGAACTACAAACCAAAAACCTATCATAGACACACAAAAATTAAAGAGAAAGAACCAAAGCATAAAAATAAATAAAGTCAGACAGCAACATGCAGAAGAGTGAAACTAGACCACTTTCTTACACCATTCACAAAAATAAACTCAAAATGGATAAAGGACCTGAATGTGAGACAGGAAACCATCAAAACCCTAGAGGACAATGCAGGAAAAAATCTCTCTGACCTCAGCTGCAGTAATTTCTTACTTGACACATCTCCAAAGGCAAGGGAATTAAAAGCAAAAATGAACTACTGGGACCTCATGAAGATAAAAAGCTTCTGCAAGGGAAGCAATCAACAAAACTAAAAGGCAACAGACGGAATGGGAAAAGATATTTGCAAATGACGTATCAGACAAAGGGCTAGTATCCAAAATTTATAAAGAACTCACCAAACTCCACCCCCGAAAAACAAATAATCCAGTGAAGAAATGGGCAGAAGACATGAATAGACACCTCTCTAAAGAAGACATCCAGATGGCCAACAGGCACATGAAAAGATGCTCAACGTTGCTCCTCATCAGGGAAATACAAATCAAAACCACACTCAGATTATCATCTCACGCCAGTCAGAGTGGCCAAAATGAACAAATCAGGAGACTATAGATACTGGAGAGGATGTGGAAAAACGGGAACCCTCTTGCACTGTTGGTGGGAATGCAAACTGGTGCAGCTGCTCTGGAAAACAGTGTGGAGGTTCCCCCAAAAATTAAAAAAAGATCTACCTTATGACCCAGCAATAGCACTGCTAGGAATTTACCCAAGGGATACAGGAGTGCTGATGCATAGGGGCACTTGTACCCCAATGTTTATAGCAGCACTCTCAACAATAGCCAAATTATGGAAAGAGCCTAAATGTCCATCAACTGACAAATGGATAAAGAAATTGTGGTTTGTATACACAATGGAATACGACTTGGCAATGAAAAGAGAATGAAATATGGCCTTTTGCAGCAACGTGGATGGAACTGGAGAGTGTTATGCCAAGTGAAATAAGTCATACAGAGAAAGACAGATACCATATGTTTTCACTCTTTGGTGGATCCTGAGAAACTTAACAGAAGACCATGGGGGAGGGGAAGGAGGAAAAAAAAAAAGTTAGAGAGGGAGGGAGCCAAACCATAAGAGACTTTTAAAAACTGAGAACTGAGGGTTGATGGGGGGGTGGGAGGGAGGAGAGGGTGGGTGATGGGTATTGAGGAGGGCACCTGTTCGAATGAGCACTGGGTGTTGTATGGAAACCAATTTGACAATAAATTTCATATTAAAAATAAATTAATAAATAAATGAAAAAATAAAGTCATCAATCACAAGGGAAGAGAGCCAAGAAGAGAAAAAAAATGAAACTCCAAAAACAACCAGAAAGCCATTAACTAAATGCAATAAGTACATCAAGAATTACTTTATTTTGTATTTATCTATCTATCTATCTATCTATCTATCTATCTATCTATCTATCTATCTATCTTGACAGAGAGAGAGACAGAGCACATGAGCAACAGAAGGCCAGAGAGAGAAGGAGAGACAGAATCCCAAGCAGGCTCTGCACTTCCAGCGCAGAGCCCAACCTGGAGCTTGAACCCATGAACTGTGAGATTATGACTTAAGTCAAGAGCCAGATGCTTAACTGACTGAGCCACTCAGGCTCCCCATCATCAATAATTACTTTAAATATAAATTATCTAAATGTTCTAATCAAAAGACATAGGTGACTGGATTAAAAAACAAGACCCATCTATTTGCTGCCTAAAAGAGACTCACTTCAGACCTAAAGACATATACAGACTGAAAGTGAAGGGACATAAAAAGATATTTTACTCAAATGTAAGTAAAAAAGAAAGCTGGAGAGCAATACTTATAACAGACAAAATAGACTTTAAAATGAAGACTGTACAGAGAGACAAAGGCATTACATAATGATAAAGGAATCCATCAAGAGAATATAACAATTGTAAATATCTATGTACCCAACACAGAAGCATCTAAATACATGAAGCAATTAACAACTGACATAAAGGGATAATACAATAATAGTAGGAGACTTGAGCATCCCACTTACATCAATGGATAGATCATCCAGCCAAAAAAATCAGTAAGAAAACAGTGGCTTTAAATGACACATTAGACCAAATGGACTTAACAGATAGATACAGAACAATTCATCCCCAAACATCAGAATACACGTTCTTTTCAAGTGCCCAAGGAACATTGTCCAGGAGAGATCACATGTTAGACCATGAAACAAGCCTCAAAACATTTACAAACACGAAAATCAGGCACCTGGTGGCTCAGACGGTGAAGCATCCAACTTTAGCTCAGGTCATGATCTTGCAGTTCATGAGTTTGAGCCCTGCATCAGGCTGTCTGCTGTCAGCACAGAGCCCACTTTGGATCATCTGTCTCCCTCTCTCTTTGCCTCTCTCTGCTCACATGCTCTCTCTCTCAAATATAAAACATTTGGGGGAAAAAAAAAAAGCTTGTCACTTTAAGAACACCAAAATCATATCAAGCATCTTTTCCAACCACGATGGTATGAAACTAGAAATCAATTTAAAAGAAAACTGGAAAGGGGTGCTTGGGTGGCTCAGTCGGTTAAGCCTCTGACTTCAGCTCAGGTCATGATCTCATGGTTCATAGGTTCGAGCTCCACGTCAGGCTCTGTGCTAACAGCTCAGAGCCTGAAGCCTGCTTCTGATTCTGTGTCTCCCTCTCTGTCCCTCCCCTGCTCGTGCTCTGTCTCTGTCTCTCAAAAATAAATAAACAATAAAAAAAATTTTTTTTAACTGGAAAAAGCACAAACACGTGGAGGTGAAACAACATGTTACTAAGTAATCAATGGTTCAATGAAGAAATCAAAGAAGAAATTAAAAAAATACATGTAGACAAATGAAAATGGAAACACAATGGTCCAAAATCTTAGGGACATAGTAAGAGCAGTTCTAAAAGGGAGGTTTATAGCACTACAGGCCTCCCTCAAGAAACCAGAAAAATCTCAAACAATCCAACTTTCCACTTGAAGGAAATAGAAAAAGAAGAACAAAGCCCAAAGTTAGTAGGAGGAAGAAAATAACAAAGATTAGAGCAGAAATGAATGAAATAGAGATTAAAAAACAATAGAAAATATTAATGAGGGGTGTCTACGTGGCTCAGTCGGTTGAGTGCCTGACTTTGGCTCAGGTCATGATATTATGGTTCATGAGTTTAAGGCCCACATTGGGCACACGGCTGTCAGTGCAGAGCACACTTTGGATCCTCTGTTTCCCTCTCTCTGTCAACCCCCCCCCCCCACTCACACTCTTTCAAAAATAAAATAAAAAACATTAAAAAAAAATCAATGAAACCAAGAACTGGCTCTTTCAAAAGATAAACAAAATTGATAAACCTTTAGCCCAGGTTCACAAGGAAAAAAAGTAGAGGACCTAAGTAAATTAAATCAGAAACAGAAGAACAGATGGGGCCCCTGGGTGGCTCAATCGGTTAAGCATCTGACTTTGGCTCAGGTGGTGATCTCATGGGTCATGATTTCAAGCACCACATCAGGCTCTGTACTGACAGCTCAGAGCCTGGAGCCTGCTTCAGATTCTGTGTCTCCCTCTCTCTGCCCCTCCTCTGCTCATGCTCTCTCTCTCAAAGAATGAGTAAACATTAAAAAAAATTTTTTTTAAAAGAAAAAGAAACAGAAGAACAGAAATAACAACTGACATCACAGGAATACAAAGCATTCTAAGAGACTAGTAAAAAAAAATTATATGACAACAAATTGGGCAACTTAGAAGAAATGGATAAATTCCTAGAAACATACAATCTTCCAGGACTGAATCAGGAAAAAGTAGAAAATCTGAACAGACTGATTACTAGTAACAAAGTTGAATCAATAATCAAAAAACTCCCAACAAACAATAGCCCTGGATCAGATGGTTTCACATGTGAATTTTATCAAATATTTAAAGAAGAATTAATACCAGTTCTTCTCAAATTATTTCAAAAAATAGAAGAGGAAGGAAAATTTGCAAATTCATTCCAAGAGGCCGGCATTACTCTGATACAGAACCAAAGACACTAAAAAATAAGAAAACTACAGACCAAGATCCTTGATGAACACAGGTGCAAAAGATCCTCAACAAAATTCTAGCAAACCAAATTCAACAATACATCAAAAGGACCATTCACCACAATCAGGTGGGATTTATTCCAAGGATGAAAAGATGATTCAATATCCGCAAATCGATCAACATAATATATCACATTCAAAAACGAAGGATAAAAGCCATATGATCACCTCAATAAATGCACCAAAAGCATTTGAAAAAATACAACATTCATAAAAAAAGCTCTTAACAAAGTGGACACAGAAAAAACATACCTCAAAATAATAAACACCATATAGGACCAAGCCAATGCCAACATTTTACACAATGGTGAAAATTGAAAGCTTTTCCCCTAATATGAGGAACAAGACAGGATATCCATTTTCACTACTTTTATTCAACATAGTACTGGAAGTTTTAGCCATAGCAATCAAACAAGAAAAAGAAATAAAAGGTATCCAAATTGGTAAGGAAGAAGTGAAACTGTCACTATTTGCAGATGACATACTATATATTCCTAAAGACTCCACCAAAAAAATATTAAACTTAATAAATGAATTCAATAAAGTTTCAGGATACAAAATTAATATATGGAAATCTGTTGCATTCCTATACAGTAATAACGAAGTAGGAAAAAAGAAATTAACAAAACAGTCCCATTTACAATTGCACCAAAAAAAAATAAAATACCTAGGGATAAATTTAACAAAGGATTGATGAACTATCTATACTCTGAAAACTATAAGACACTGATGAAAGAAATTGAATATAACAAATGGAAAGATATAACATGCTCATGGACTAGAAGAATTAATATTGTAAAAATGTCCATATATTGAAGCAATCTACAGATTCAGGACAATTCCTATCAAAATACCAATAATATTTTTCACAAAACTAGAACAAATTTGTATGGAACTTTAAAGATCCCAAATAGCCGAAGCAATCTTGAGAAAGAACAACACTGGAGGTATCACAATCCCAAATTTCAAGCTATCCTACAAAGCTATGGTAATCAAAACAGTATAGTGCTGGCACAAAAACAGACCCATAGATCAACATAACAGGATGGGGAGCCCAAATATAAACCCATGCTTATATGGCCAATTAATCTATGACAAAGGTGACAAGAATATACAGTGGGGAAAAGACAGTCTCTTCAATAAAAGGTGTTGGAAGAACTGGACAGGTATGTGCAAAAGAATAAAACTGGACTACTTTCCCAGAACACATAAACATAAACTCAAAATGAATTAAAGACCTAAATGTGTGACCTGGAACCATAAAGCCCCGAGGACAAAATAGGCAGTAATCTCCCAGACATCAGCCTTAGCAACATATTTATGGCTATGTCTCCTAAGCCAAAAGAAACAAAAAGCAAAATTAAACTACTGGGACTACAACAAAATTAAAAGGTTTTATAAGTAAAAAAAAAAAAAAAAAAAAAATCAACAAAATGAAAGGCAACCTATTGAATGGGATAAGATATCTGCAAATGACATATCTAATAAGGGGTTAATATCCAAAATATATAAAGAACTTACACAATTCAACACCAAAAATACAAATAATCCAATTTAAAACACAGGCAGAAGACCTGAACAGATATTTTTCCAAAGAAAATATACAGATGATCAGTAGATACATAAAAAGATGCTCAATATGATGAATCATCAGGGAAATGCAAATCAAACCGCAAGGTATCACCTCAGACCAGTCAGAATAGCTAGTATCAAAAGACAAGCAATAACAAGTCTTGGTGAGGATATGGAATATAGAGAACCCGCACACACTGTTGGTGGGTATATTGGTGCAACTACTGTGGAAACAGAATGGAGATGCCTCAAAAAATTTAAAATATAAATACCATAGGATTCAGTAATTTCACTACTGAATATTTACTCAAAGAAAACAAAAACACGAATTCGGAAAGATATATGTATGCATCTCTATGCTTACTGTAACATTATTTACAATAGCCAAGATATGGAAGCAGCTCAAGTGTCCATCAATAGATGATTAAAGAAAATATGGTATACATATATAATGGAGTATTATTCAGCCATAAAGAGAATGAGATCTTGCCTTTGTGACATCGATGGACCTAGATGGCATACTGCTAAGTGAAATAGGATAGAGAAAGACAAATACCGTATGATTTCACTTATATGTGGAATATAAAAAAAAAAAAATAAGCAAACAAAAACAGAATAGAAACTACTCATAAATACAAGAGAACAAACTCTTGATTACCAGATGGGGGGGGCACGGGTTGCAGGATGGACAAAATAGGCAAAGAGGATTGAGAGGTACAAACTTCTGGGTATAAAACAAATAAGTCACTGAGATGAAAGTACAGCATAGGGAATATAGTCGATGATACCGTAATAACATTGTATGGTGACATATTGTAACTACACTCACTGTGGCGAGCATTGCATAAGTATGGAACTGCTGATTTGCTATATTGCATACCTGAAACTAATATAACATATAACTATACTTCAATAATAGAAAAAAAATTTTAATTTTACTCAGTTGAATTTTTGTTCAAATTTTGTTCAAGAAGGCAAATGTATATAAGAAAATATCATGCTCCAGTGGAATATAAAGCATTGCTTAGAGCATAACTTTCTAAAGGGTCTGATTCTGATTCATCATTCTCTTGGAGCTATTTCTAACTCTGCAAATTGTAGATAAGTGATAATGCAAAATTATGCTTGCCTATATCCATGAAAATAAATTGTCAGATGGAGGGTTTCTGATTCCTAAAAGGAAAAAAGCCAATTTTGATGCCCTTTGCAAATTCACTTCTGTTTTCCTTTTTTTTTTTGAGTTCTCCTTTGAACTGGTTGTAACATCTTTTCTGGTTGCCTCATTTAATTAATGTCTTAATTAAATTTTTGGCATGTTCATTTTATTATTATTATTTTTTAGCTTTACTGAAGTAAAACTGACAAAATTGTAAGATTTAAAGTATACATGGGGTGCCTGGGTGGCTCAGCCGAGCGTCTGACTTCAGCTCAGGTCATGATCTCATGATTCATGGGTTCGGGGCCCGCATCAGGCTCTGTGCTGACACCTCAGAGCCTGAAGCCTGCTTTGGTTTCTGTCTACCTCTCTCTCTGCCCCTCACCCACTCATGCTCTGTCTCTCTCTCTCTCTCTCTCTCTCTCAAAAATAAATAAACGTTAAAAAAATATTTTTTAAGTATACAATGTGATAATGACATGTTCATTTTATAACTACTTTCAAAGCCTTGATTTTACCTTTTTCAGCTTTCTGTAAGTAAGTAAATAAATAAATAAATAAATATTTTTTAAAAAGGTGTCTAATTTGCCTTTGGGCTACACATGCAAATGAAGTTGAACTATTATGAAGTCCAGAGCCTGTGTGCATTTCTTGGAAAAGGAATAAACCATTTCAATCAGTAGCTCAAACCATCTCTCCAGAAATCAGAACAAAGAATTAACTTTGTAACAGACACTCTCTTAAAACAAGACGTTCTTGTCTTTACTACCTTACCCTACACAACAACCCAATCTTGCCATAAAGAAAGAAGGCAAGTTTGACTCAGAGGGAAACCAAATTTATTGATTTGTACAGGACCTAAGGCACAGAAACTCTTCCGTAATTCCTTGGCACCCTAGAGTCCCAAATCCAAATTCAGCTATTATTCTTAGCTGGATTCCTGCTGATGCAACCTGGGTTACAGTAACTGACCCTTCCTCAGCTTTCTTCACAATCCCACCCAGACTCACAATTTCTTTTTGCATTTCCATTTAAAGGGAGACAACTGCCATGGACTCACATACCATAAGGCTACTACGAGTCTTCCTCAATATTTCCCCAAGTCCTTAAAGCCACCCTACACCCCATAACCTCTACCCAAGCTTCCACACTAGTGCAGTATGTTGATGACCTTTTACTCTGTAATTAAACTAAGTTGGGAGCTCTTATAACTTCTTCATTCTCTTAAAGGCAGTAGCTGAACAAGGCCATAAAACCTTTAAATCTAAATATCAGTGGGTACATGCAACTGTTATCTCTTCAGTATATGCGATACGTCAGGGCATTCAAAAGCTCACTCCATGGGGCATCTGGCTTGCTCAGTGGGTGAAGCGTCTGACTTAGGCTCAGGTCATTATCTCACTGCTTGTGAGTTCAAGCCTTGCATCAGACTCTGTGCAGACGGCTGGGAGCCTGGAGCCTGCTTCAGATTCTGTCTCCTTCTCTCTGCCCCTCCCCTGCTCATGTTCTGTCTCTCTCTCTCTCTCTCCCTGAAATATAAAATAAAAACATAACAAATATATATATTCCAAAATGCCTTGAGTCATTTTGCCCAGCCCTCTCCCCAAAACAGTTAAATGAATTTTTAGGGGCAGACGGCTATTGCCACCAACAGATTCCTAATTTTGCAGTTTTTGTTAAACCTTTGTATGCTCTTGTCTCAGATATCACCCCAGAGACCATTTTCTGGCTTTCAGAGGCATTAACCTCTTTTGAAGCCATAAAATCAGCTCTGTCCACACTTCTGACATACCTAATTTTGACACACCTTTCCATTCATACAGCCATGAAAACAATGGCTATGCTGCAGGCACTCTTGGACAACCTTTTGCCTCTCCTGAATGTCCAACAGCATATTTCTCACGCCAATTAGACCCTGTGGCATCAGGTATGCCTCCATGCTTACATGCAATGGCTACAGCTTCCACCTTGATGGGCAAACCCCCTACTCTTACATTAGGCTTCCCCATTCACCTATGTGTTCCCCATGCTGTGTTTGCTCTCTTACAAGTTCTTAAGTCACAGCATCTCTCTACCCAATGACAGACCACTTATGAATGATTAAGCTCTCTTGACTAACCCATTAACTTACATCACTGAAGAACTTTAAATCCAGTTACCTTACTAACCTCTCTGATAATGGAGAGCCCCACTCTATCCCCCACGATTGTCTTACAACTGTAAGTATGATCTCAAAACCACAAGAGTGTCTCTCAGACATCCCTCTAGATAATCCAGACTTACTTCCATTTTGTGATGGCTCCTGTACACAAGATTTCCAGGGAAACATAATCATTGGTTGTGCCATAATTTTCCCCCATAAAACACTTGGAGGCTTATTTTTTGCTCACAGTAAAATAGCCCAAGTGGCTGAACTCCTAGCTCTTACTAGAGTTTATATGCTGGTAGAAGGGGAAAACTGCTACTATTTACACGGATTTTGTAATCTGCCATGCTGTTGGCATAATCTGGAAATTTCATGGATTCTTAACTTTGGTGGATACTCGCATTGCTAATGGGCTCATAATTGCTGACCTATTATGAGCTATTCACCTCCCTTCTAAAATTACGATTATTCACTACTGAGTTCATACTAAGGAAACTGATAGTGTACCCTTAGGAAACCATAGAGCTAACAGAGCTGCTAAATATGCAACCCAAAACATACCACTCCCCCATCCTCAATCCACCCAGTTTTTAACCCTACCTTTATCCCTGACTCATATTATTAATTATCATACAAATGCCCTCCAATTTTAAAAGACAATTACATACAAAAGGGTGGAAATAATTATCAGATGGATTATATATATTGGCTCAAATGGACTCCTTGTAGCCCCTTTTCTTATAACCTTTTGGCTAGCACTTATCTCCCACCAAATGGGACACAAGTGTGTGAAAGTCAATGCAGGGAAACCTCACTAAAAGGAAGTTGGGAGGTTTGGCTGGGGGAGCTCTCACACTCTACCACTCATTTTCAATTACAGAACCAACAGGAAGTCTGCAACTCAAAGCCACTTTCCTTGGTAGCAACTCAGCTACCAAGAGACAGTCACAAATCAGCCAATGAAAAGCCACTATATACTTCAAACTCCCAGTTTACTCTAACGGGCTTTTCGTTTATAATAGCCTTCCCAACTTCCCCCCTTCCCCCTATAAAAGAGCACCCCTCCTCTTGTTCTGCAGACTTGCCTATGGTTTTGCCACAAACTGCTTGTCCCAAACTGCAATTCCCTGCTATTCCCACATAAACCCATTTGCGCTGATAAAACAACTGGCAGCTTATTTTTAAAGTTAACCTGTGCAAACAGATTAATTAAGGAACTAAAAAAAAAATTGGTTCTGCCGTGGCATCCGTAAAATTTCTGACCAAATTATCTCCCAGAGTACTACTCATACATCTTACCAAATCAGCATGCCCCTAAGAAGTCCTCTTAGGTCCACAATGCCCTTTATGGCATTTTAAATGGATTTTATAGACTCACCCCCTGCCTTGAGCTATTCTCCCTATTTGGCTATTATCTGCCTATTTAGTGAAGGGTCTGAATGCTACCTGACTGTGTAGACTGTGTGCTACACTGATGTGCTCATGCCACAACAGTGGTAAAGAAATTAGTAACTGAGATTATTCCTCATTTGACATTCCTTTATGGACTGAGTTAGATGAAGGAACTCATTTTACAGCAGAGATAAACCGCCTGCTTGCAAAAACTCTGGGACACTCATTAAAATTTCACATCCCCTATTAACCTCAATCATCAGAGCAAATGGAACATAAAAATCTAGATCTAAAAAGAACCTTAGAAAAGATGTGTCAAGAAACTGACTTCAATGGCCAGAAGAACCAAACTTGGTCTTTATTAAAATCCAGAATACTCCATATAGGAGACATGGATTGATCTCTTTTAAAACAGTGTTTGGTCGGGGCGCCTGAGTGGCTCAGTTGGTTAAGCTTCGGACTCCTGATCTTGGCTCAGGTCATGATCTCAGGGTTCATGAGATGGAGCCCTGCATAGGGCTCTGCACTGCCAGTGCAGAGCCTGCGTGGAATTCTCTCTCTCTCCCTCTCTCTCTTCCCCTCCCCTGCTCACATACTCTGTCTCTCTCAAAATAAAACATTAAAAAAAAAAAAAAAAGCCCAAACTGGTCTTTGTTCCTGCTAATGTAAACATTTGATGGACTGAGCAAGGGAGACAGGTAAATAATAAGGTGTGATATCCATGATCAGAAGAAAGTTACTCTGCCTTTTTCCCTGGTGAGTTACGTGGGCCGCAGAAAATCTCTACAGAAGCTCAAAGACTATCCCTTGTCAGGGTGAAAACAATAGCTGAAGATTTTTCCTGTTACATTGAAAACAGACCTGCCACTGGACTTCTCCTGGATGACATACCAAGCTAGTATTACAACCAAACTCTGTGTTTGATGCTGAAAATGGCATTTTCTTTTTCTTTTTCTTTTTTTTTTTTTTGGAAAATGGCATTTTTAAACTTGGCAAGGAGATTAAAAATAACTCTAGCATAAAAGTTTGCCAAATCACCAAACAGGTTTACATACCAGCTGCCCCTCTTGTTAGATTGCCCAATACCACACACTATATTTGGGTGGATCAGAATTGCAGATTTCTTTGGCTCGATGACAGCAGTAAGCTTTATAGCTGCCAGAACCAAACTATAGACCTCCTACATCACTATTTCACAACCTGTTCTGCTCTCATAGACTGACAGGAAAAATAGAGATGTATGGATATTAACATTATCAATGGCAAAGGTCATGGAATACTCCAGACTTTAAAAATTACAGGTTTCAGGGTGCCTGGGTGGCTCAGTGGGTTGAGCATCCGACTTCAGCTCAGGTCATGATCTCATGGTTCATGGGTTCAAGCCTCGCATCGGGCTCTGCTCTGACAGCTTAGAACCTGGAGCCTGCTTCAGATTCTGTGTCTCCCTCTCTCTCTGCCCCTCCCCCTCTCAAAAATAAATAAACATTAAAAAAAGAAACTACAGGTTTCAAGGGTGCCTGGGTGGGTTGAGTGTCCCACTCTTGATTTGGGCTTAGGTCATGATCCCAGGGTCATGGGATCAAGTTCCGGGTCAGGCTCTGCATTGAGTGTGGAGCCTGCTTAAAATTCTCTCTTCTTCTCCTCCGGCCCCTCTCCCCTTCTTGCACTTGTTAGCTTTCTATTTCTTAAAAAAAAAAAAAAAAAAAAAAATTACAGGTTTCAACCTAACCTTGTCTGTAAATCATACCCCTCTTTTTTATTTTTAAGTTTATTTATTTATTTTGAGAGCGAGAAAGAACACAAGCAGGGAAGGGGCAGAGAGAGAGGGAGAGAGAGATTCCCAAGCAGGCCCCACCCAAACTGTCACTATGGAGCCAGAAGCGGGGCTTAATCCTATAAACCCTGAGTGTTGACCTGAGCGGAAATCAAGAGTCTGATGCTGAACTGACTGAGCCATCCAGGTGCCCCAATCATAACCCCTTTTTATCTTATGTAGCAACAAAGTACATAAAGGGTTCCCACCTAAGTTTTCAGGACAATGTGGGTTCAGACCTGCCTCCTCCTGTCACTAAATACTCCACCTTACATGCCAAATTATAAACTTGGGTTCCTTTGTTCATAAAATTATGTCACACAAACACGCCTCTCAAAAAAATCATAGAAATTCTGCTTGCATATCTCAAGTCCACCTTCTTTTCAGCTTTAAGGGTTTTTATTCCCAAATCTTGGAGATTATGAATTAATTAGAAAAGGCAATCCTAAATCTCTCTGTAGTGGAATAGTTCAATACCACTATGCAAACTTTGAAAACACTCCCGTCAGAAGTTAACAGCTTAGCCTCTTTGGTACTGCAAAATCGTCATGCCCTACATACACTGGCAGCTCAGCAAGGAGGAACTCCCTGGTGAAAAATGTTGCATCTGTGTAAACCAAAGGGGACAAATAATACCTAACTTAAATCTGTCATAATAAAGGATTAATATTTGTCATCAGATAAATGAAACAGTAATATTTACTGGACGGATCTATTTCTGGGGTTGGGAGGCTGGCTTAATGGGGTGTGGGGAAATGCGCTCTGATTTGTTCTTCTGTTTGCTTCCTCATTCTAATCTACGTGCTTTTTTCTCTTTGCAGATCTCCTACCGCTCACTAGCTCAGTTTCTCTCTCCACAGTCACCAGCTCAGCTTTTCATATTGAAACTCCCAGGGAAGTTTCAGAGGGAACTGGAGAGGCCCAGGGCAGGCTGCCCCCAAAATGTGCCACATGGCATATTGGTTATTTTGAATTGAAGCTACTTGGAAAAAGCACAAACACATGGAGGCTAAACAACATGTTACTAAGCACAACATGTTACTAAGTAACCAATGGTTACATGAGGCTACTTGGGAAATAGCCAGTGTAAGGACACAGACCTTCCTCTGTCCCCCACCCCCACCACCCCCTAGGCAGGAAATAAACCTTCCTTATGAAAGTTACCTTCCCTGTACTAAGAAGTAAAAAGACAACCTTATCACCAGAGATAGAGATTTTAAAGCTGAGAAAGTTGTAGAAACAAACCTTGTCACTTTTATTTTAAGTTTATTTAGACAGGGTGGAGGGGCAGATAGAGAGGGAGAGAGAAAATCCCAAGCAGGTTCCCCACTGCCAGGGCAGAGCCTAATGTGGGGCTCAAACCCACGAACTGTGAAATTATGACCTGAGCCAATATCAAGAATCAGAAGTTTAACCAACTGAGCCACCCAGGCAAACCTTGTTACTTTTTACTAATCTACAACCTCAGCCCAAATTCTTAGAATTCCTAATTAAAACTCTCAAACATTTATTTTCTTTATCCTGTTAATTCCTCACAAATTTATTGTCTTTTTGTCTAAAATGTATAAAAACTGCGAGTCTTGGTCATTTCTTTGGATCTTGATTTCATTATTGGGTCTCCATATGCGCCTAATGAATTGGGTTTTTCTCCTGTTAATCTGTCTCATGTCATTTAATTCCTAAACCAGCTGGAAAAACCTGGCAGGGAAGGACATTTTTTTCCTTCCCTAAAACTGCTTCCCCTAAGATATTTTTACCAATCGTCGGGTTAATAGATCCCTGAAAAACTCTAATGTTCTCTCCAGCTTCTGGACAGTAAGCCTTTGACCAAAAAGTAAAATGTTGATACCATTTTTAATGTGTTTTCATAGAATCACTCTCTGGATATTGAGTGGAAGTTTGGTGGTGAAGATACTTTGCAGAAAAAAAAATATTTTAATAAACAGCTGAGTTAGTTTCTGGGAGAACAAAGTTGCTAAAATAAATCTCAAGATTCTTGCTGGGCCTTTGTACTTCCACACAAGTCAACGTTCAGCTGAATCCCTCCACGTGCTCAGGTGGAAAGCAGCAGAGTTGCCAACAGTGGTTGAAGGAGCTGAATAATACTATGCATAACCTTTAAGATTTTGGAGTTTCTATCCCAGTGACTGCTGGAGCTATACATGCATACATATTTTATTGATAAACTACCCAGGAAAAAGTAATTTTGTTTCATCTAAGACATACCAAAGTACTGGGGATGGATATAGGGGGAAGTAGCAGTGGAGAGGAGGGACAGCAGTGGTGATTTTCAGCACAGATTGCAACTTTTGTAGCTCTACGGCATTAACCAATATAAGAAATTGTCTAGTCTTATATTCACTATAGGCAGTTCCTGACTTTCAACAGTTCAACTTATGATTTTTCTACTTTACAATGCAGCAAAAGCGATATCCATTCAGTGGAAATTATACCTTGCATGTTGATGTTTCCCCAAGCAAGATGCAACGTGGTACAACATTCTTTCGTGATGCTGTGTATCAGCAGCTCCAACTCCAAGTCTGCCACATAATCACCAGGGTAAACAACCGATGTACTTACAACCATCCTGTTTTTCACTTTCAGTACAGTATTCAATAAAGTGCACGTTCTTATAGAATTGGCTTTGTGTTAGAGGATTTTGCCCAACTGTAGACTAATGGAAGTGTTCTGAGCACATTCAAGGTCCACTAGGCTAGGTTACGACGCTGAATAAGTTAACCGTATTAAATGCGTTTTCAACTTACCATATCCAGAGGTGCCCCATCGTCTAAGTCGAGGAAGACGGAGCAGAAGAGGAAAGGATGGAGCAGCCAAACTGTGAGGCTGAGAAGACAGTTAAAGTCAGTCAGTCAAGGAGAGGGACCCTTTGAGTACTTTGCTGACCATGCCCGAAGACTTGTCACCTAAGACTGGAAGTTGGGTTGCCAATCATCTTCTGGGTCTGCAGTCGCTGACAACATTTAGGGCCACATTCCCCCTTGTTCATTGGTATTTTTGTACCACTGCTTGGCAAGGGTCAGATCCTGAAGCTCTCTGGGTCTTGGCTCCTTCACCTGTAAAATGTGGGGTTTGCATCACAGAGGAGAGTTTCTGGAAAGCGCTCGGACAGCCAGCACACAGGTGTGGGAAGCGAAGCGCGGCCCAGTCCTTCAGCCTTTTGGCTGAGGCTGGGGAGGCACAGATAGCAGGAAGGTGGGGTGTGCTCCGAGAGAGCGTGGGAAGGGGGCGCACCAGTAAGCGAGGGCGCCTTAGGGGCCCGGGCGCCACGGCCACCTACGGGCTTCCTCGCTGCAGGGCGGGCCGGGGACTGAAGAAGCCTAGGCTCCTCCCGCACCCACGGCTTCCCGCCGGCAGACCTGCGCACGCCCTCCCCGCCCCACCGCTCGCCGGCACCGCCCCGGCGCACGGAGGCTGGACTTTAGCACGGGGGCGGACCCCACTCCCGCTCCCGCCTCTCTCCCCGCCTCCCTCTCTGGGTCCCGCCCCGCGGCGCAGGGGGCCGGGCTCCGGCGAGGGGGGCGGTGGCCGCGGCGGTGACAGCCGCTCCCCGCCCCCGAGGGTCGCCACGTCCCTCACGTACCGCCCGGCCGAGGCGCTGAGCGGCGACCTGGCTACCCCAGCTCCTGCTCCTCCGGCGGGGCTCGGCATGAGGCTAGCGCGGCTGCTTTGCGGAGCCGCCTCGGCCGGCCCGGGCTCCGGGCTGCGCGCGGCCAGCCCCGGCGCCAGCCGCAGCTTCACCTCGGACTCGGCCTCCGGGCCGGCGCCTGAAAGCGGCGTTCCGGGCCAGGTGGACTTCTACGCGCGCTTCTCGCCGTCCCCGCTCTCTATGAAGCAGTTCCTGGACTTCGGTGAGTGCGGCCCGGGCCTAGGGCCTTTGTGCGCGGCCCTGCTCGGGGAAATGCGGCCCCTGACCCGGGACGGGCCCGGCCCTCGCTGGCCCCCTCTCACCTCTGGCGCACCCCTCCTTCTTAACGTCTCCTCCCCCAACGCTGTAGGTGTTTCCTTCCTCCCTTGCGGACAGATCCCCAAGCTCAGGTGCACGCGCTGGCGGGCGGGATAAATAACCGGGGGCGTGTGCCTTTTTATTGTGTATTGTTGAAAAACAAACCTGGAGGGCCGCGGGCGGAATGACCTCCCGCCTTTCAGCGCACGTGCAGAGCCGCGCTCTCTGCCAGGCGCCTTCCGAAGAGTAGAGCTCCGGCTGGAGGCAAGTGTGCTGCACACTCCCGGGAGTCGTGTTCGGATTCTGCACAGTGATGATAAATGCTCAGTTTTGTAGACGATGATTCCATAAAATTGGCGCGATGATAGGGGAAGCAGGTTATAACTGGCCCAATTGTTTCATAGAATGTTTTCCTTGCCACTTGCTTAATAGTGTTTCCACCAACAGCACATTCATTTCATCATCAGCAAGTAAGTGTTGAGCACACGTAAAGTGCGTGAGCACTAGACTAGACGTGGGGATTGCCACATTTCACCCTGTAGAGGCGACTGTCCACTTTCCTCGTCTTCCGGTGGGTCCTTCCTGGTTTTCTCTAGAAAGGATGCAACAGATTGCAGAGAAATTGCAAAGTTAGACTTATAACTTTGACTTCTCATACGGAGGCGTGGAGGGGAAAGGGAAAACTAATAAACTCGAATAAAGTCATAACATGTCAGTAGAAAAAGTTATCTTCTGCATGGTGAGTACTGTTAAGTCAGTAATGGATCTCTGGTGGGCTCAAAAGATATCAGCTTAGCTGACAGCTTTATCTTAAAATTGTGGTGTACAGAGGCGAACTCTTTTTGGCGCAAAGCCCTCGGTTTTCTTTGTTGTTACTTTAAAATGACTGTAGTGTGATTAAGGGGTGAATTTGGCCTTGTTCACAGTATGCCATTAAACTTTCACAAGAAAGTGTTTTCCTTTAATTCGGTAATTACTGCTAGGAACAATCTAGTTTTGGCTAAGGCTGCCTTTCTAAAACAGCAAGATGACATTCGTGAGTTCAGAATGCATTGCTGAAATAACATGATTTTTTAGTTTAACTTTCAATAGAACTGCTTGTCAAAGGACATTCTACAACTGTTCTGCTTAGTAGCTTGGTATAGGAGTGGAGGAAGAGTAGGATGCTTACCAGGAATCAGACTATTGAATAAGACCTGGGGGTGGGGGTGAGGGGAGGGGGAGCTTGAAGATGGCTGCTGAACAGGTATTGGTATTTTTTGCTTTCTGTTGCCTGAAATCCCTCCTGTACATCAGCTCTTTGCTTATCGAGGTTCCCACGCACATGACCAAATTTCTCTGTTTATATTGGACAGGTATTCATTTCTTACAAACCTGGAGTTAGGAAACAGATTTTCTAAATAATAGCATCCAGTTAATAGGCTTTGGCAGGTCCTGCTGTTAATTAGACTCTGCACTTTGTTCAGACTTGCTCAGGTTACCTTGGTGCTAAGAAAATCACAGGAAGGATGCAAGTGATGGAGAGGGGAGAGTATCTTCACTGCTCTACAAAGCGATTGGAATGTCACGACTTAGGTCATTTAGGATGCCTCACAACCCTGCTGACTGGGTTATCTCATCCCTTTCGTCCTCATTCCCTGTCATGAAGGTGATGCTACTACCACTCTGACGTTGCCAAGTAACTCCCTCTGCGTTTCTCCCTGCCTCTTGGCTTCTACTGCCTTATGGGCTCTACTTACTGCTGTTCCCACCTTGTTTCATTTTAGGATCTATGAATGCTTGTGAAAAGACCTCATTTATGTTTCTGCGGCAAGAGCTGCCTGTTAGATTGGCAAATATAATGAAGGAAATAAGTCTACTTCCAGATAATCTTCTCAGGACTCCATCAGTTCAGTTAGTACAAAGCTGGTAAGATTCCCATCTTGTGTTTGCAATTTCAATGGACTTACGGACTTTACTCAAGGTGAAAGCAAATACTCTTTTACTCTTCAGTGGATTCTTACGGTAGTAAGAGCATTCCTCCACCTCTTTTTGGGTGTGTCTGGGCTTGTCCCCTGAATCCTGGACTCTACCACTCCTTGACTTTGAGAAAACAAACAAACAGCCAATCAGAACTGCACAGAAATACACACACTAAATTTAAGATTTCTGATATTAAATCTGTAGGGATGTTATGTTATAATAAAAAATATCTACAAAAAATATATGTCTACCATTTGTTGATGGCTAGGGATTTATAGGCATTACCTTTAATCCCTTTGACAACTCTGCCCATTAGGCATTATTATCATCATTTACAGATGAGGAAATTGAAGCACCTACTGGCCTTTTGCCAAAGGTGGTACCATTCATAGTGGAGGTAGGATTCAAGCCCAGATTTGTTTCTTTCTACTATACCATGCTCTAGTCAGAATGATAAAATGTATTAAAGTGTGTATATATTTTTGAATAAACTGAATTTATTTTACTGTAGTATATCTTTGTCAAACACAAAAGTTAAAATCTTTATTCTCCCATTTTAAAGTAATTACAAAGTAGTGGAATCATATAAGAAACTCTGCTGTCTTCCAAAATATGACAGTAGAGGTATTAAGGGTATGAACATATACGTGGCCATTTAAATACAGCCTTTCTTGAAAAATAAGATAAAA
Source organism: Puma concolor (assembly GCF_028749965.1). Taxonomy (NCBI): domain Eukaryota; kingdom Metazoa; phylum Chordata; class Mammalia; order Carnivora; family Felidae; genus Puma; species Puma concolor. The sequence goes on from NC_141674.1 coordinate 162,223,801, forward strand.
ACAGAGAGGGAGGCAAACCATAAGAGAGTCTTAAATATGGGGAACAAACTGGGGGTTGCTGCTGGGTGGGGGGGGGAATGGGCTAAATGGATGAGGGACATTAAGGAGGGCACTTGTTGGGATGAGCACTGGGTGTTATATGTAAGTGATGAATCACTGAATTCTACTCCTGACACCATTATTACACTGTATGTTAACTAACTTGGATTTAAATTAAAAAATAAATAAATACGGCCTTTCTTGTTAATGTTATTAATTTAAAAGTGTAATTCTTTTAAGCACTATACATTTCAAACAAAAGAATTTGCCAGAGTTCAGTCTTAAATGGAAAATAAAAATTAGCTGCAAGATTTTTCCCAGTTCTGATTCATGGAGATCTTAGCACTTTTTTGTAGCCATTATAGTTTGTAGGAGAAGCTGATCTAACTTCAACTTTAAAAAACAAGCAAAAGAAGTATGACTGCTATAATATGTGATAATGAGATGCTATCTGGTTCAAGTATGGAACAATTATGAGTGTGGTTTAAAGAAGAGGCATTTGTTTAGGAACTCTGATGGAATCTAAAGGAGAACATATAATTTTCTACGGAAGCTTATTTCTGTTTTTTAAAATTCTTCACTGAAAATAGAATATGCTGCATCTTGAAATCTGTTCTGTGCCTAACATGTTGTCAGTGCTCAACCGTCTCTTGAATTAAGAGCGTAGTTTTTCTTGCCAGGGAAGAGAAAAGTAAGGGGTAAAGCAAACGTCAGAATCACTTGACTTTGGAATGCTTTGGACTGAAGAGAGGCACACACTGCTTGTCAAGAACAGCTTTCCAAATCAACATATGGATTTACAGATTTTTCAAACACTTTCATTGCCCCTGGATGCCTACTAAAGACAGTTGTAGATAACAGTGCCCACAGACCAGCCAAAGCAGAGCCTATATAATTGAAAGTCATTGAATAGCAGTGAGGTGTTTTCAGCTCCGGCCCTGTACTGCCATTATGCTTGGCCGCATGACCTTGACAAAGTCATTTGGCTTTTCCTCATTTTGTTCCTTCCTTAACGGGTGATTTGCTACCTTGAATTGTTAGATAAATTAAAAACCTACATTTGTATGACTTTTGTTTTTGTTCAGCTCTGTTTAAAAGAACTATGTGGTAAGTTATAGGCTTTTAACAAATACTTGTTGATGGTACACAAACTATTAACCTGGAGAGTGCATGCTTCTGAAGGACAGACAGCCACCTTCAGCTCCAGCTGGTCATTGCCACTGCGGAAGTACCATCCACATCATCTGGCTTTTGTTTGTTTAAAGAAAAGCCACAAGTCTAGATTTTTAATGTAGAATCTCCCAATTTTGAAAGATTGCAACTAATTAAAAATTTTGTAAAGCACCAAAGCCCTAAGAAGGTCTGTAGGGTTTTAAAACACAGGTTTTAAGCTAGACTCATAGACTGAGGTAGGTGTTCCTCCACATTTCGTTGAGACTAAGACAAATTAAGTCATTTCCCTCAGATCACATAGTCACTGGTAACAGATGCGATTCTCATGACAATCAGCATTTCTACTGTATAGTGGTAAATTTAAGAAATTGAAAAGCTATTTTAGAGTATAGAACTTAAGAATAAAAGAAGTAGGAAATCTTAAAACTCTAAAATGTAACCTATGTTCTTAGGAGAAAATGTGCACCTTCTATTACTTTATGCCAGGCACTTTGCTCAAAGGTGGATGGGTATAAAAATCCTACTTCAACCATAATTCATAGCACTATTCTAAATTAAAAATTAAGAGATGGGTAAAAATACCTTTTGAGTATTTTCATAATATTGAAATTTCAAATTGTGAAAAAACAAATTTACCCTACTGGTTTGCATTTTAGGTATATTCAGAGTCTTCAGGAGCTTCTTGAATTTAAAGACAAAAGTGCTGAAGATGCTAAAACTATTTATGAGTAAGTACATGATTTTGACCCTATTCGGAACACAATTTAAAAAAAATTTTTTTTTTAACATTTATTCATTTTTGAGAGTGAGAGAGAACATGAGCTGGGGAGGGGCAGAGAGAGAGAGAGGGAGACACAGAATCCAAAGCAGGCTCCCGGCTCTGAGCTGTCAGCACAGAGCCCAACCCGGGGCTCAAACTCACGGACAGTGAGATCATGACCTGAGCTGAAGTCAGACGCTCTTAAACATCATGTAAAAAATATAAATGTATTGAACTTAAACTTGCTATTGGGTCATTTTAGGGAAATTAACTTTTAGTTTCTCACCACTCGAGAACATACAGTAGTACATGTGTCTATAGCAGCTCATACAAGTAAGACAAATATTGTAAAACAGTGAATATAAGAAAAGACAGTTCAAGTCTGATGATTAGGGAAAATCCAGAAATGGCCTTGGTGCCATTTGGATGATAGGGGACTGGTGAGAGGACTCTTTATCTGGAGAGCTCAGGTGAACATTCAGCTCCAGCCAGTCATTACCAATGCAGAGACATTATTCAGATTGTCTGATTTTTTTGTGTGTTAAAAGCAGTAACTTTAGATTTTTAGTGTAAAATCTCCCCCAATTTTGAAGATTGCAACTAATTTTAAAAAGTTGTTTTAACACCGAAGGCCTACAAACACACCTCTGTGGTCTCACTTTCTGACCTCTGTAAGATGATGAAAGTAATGACAAATGTAATAACCAGTGTACCAGAATTGATAAACCCAGGTAGTCCCCTCAGGCAGTTATCTGCTTATTCCGATGAATGTTGCTCAGAACTTAAAGCCCACCTCTTTTGTTGTCCCCAGAGTCTATTGCACATTTTTTTTTTAACTGTCTTTAAACATGATGGCAACATTTCACCTTTTAAACATAATTGGGTCTGAAAATAACATCAAGGATTTACTCTCTACCTAGGTATGAAGCACACTGTATATTTAATCTTTAAAACAGTGCTCTTGAGTTAATGCTATCTGTGCACAAAGAGGTTAAGTAACTTAAGGTAGCATTAAAATTACATAGCCAAGGGGCGCCTGGGTGGCGCAGTCGGTTAAGCGTCCGACTTCAGCCAGGTCACGATCTCGCGGTCCGTGAGTTCGAGCCCCGCGTCGGGCTCTGGGCTGATGGCTCAGAGCCTGGAGCCTGTTTCCGATTCTGTGTCTCCCTCTCTCTCTGCCCCTCCCCCGTTCATGCTCTGTCTCTCTCTGTCCCAAAAATAAATAAACGTTGAAAAAAAAAATAAAAAAAAAAATTACATAGCCAACTAGTGTGATGGGATCAGGATTTGAACCTAAGCACTTGCACTTAAAAATAAATGTACGCTATAGAACCTTCTGAAAATAGCTAGTCAGAGCTGAATCTAAAAAATAAGGTGAGCAATCAAGCAGAATAATCCTGTCTTGGGTTTTAAAAGAGAGAGAGGTGAAATAAAGGGGTGATGAGGAATGATGAGTGTTTGTTGTTTTTGAGGAGTTTTGTTGTTTGTATTTTGGATTAACAGTTTGGTTTTGAAGCAGATTACAAACTAGGAATTCCAAAAATATTTTGAACGATGAGAGCATCACTGGAATAAGTTGATAGTACTCAAGATGATGACTCTGAATGGGAAAGCACTCATTCAGAAGTGTAAATTCTGATGGGTATGTTACAAGATGGATTTTATTTCATAATTAAGACTTCTTTGCTCTTTTATCTAGATCTTTAAATTAACCATGCAATAAATGCCTTCTAAATGACAGAAGTGGGAAGGCTGGATGACTTGAAAATTTTTCTTTTAACACAACAGTTGACTCTTTCTCTCCCATTTTTAAACTTCTAGGATCAGCGACATTAAAATTCCTTTTACTTCTCTGTTCTCAGTAGTTCTTTCTCTCTTGGAACCATAGGGAATAGTTCCAAAACAGACAGGCTTTATTGGCTTATTCATCTTCATTCCTCACAGAGCTGTGTTCACTAGAAGCAAGCACTCTCTGTCTTCTCTTATGCTGAACGTCCGTGGAATACTGTCCTCGTAGGGAATGCTCAAACGATCTTAGTTGATGATGGTTAAAGCAGACCCTTAACATTTTTAGGATTGTGTTTTGTGGCAGCCTTACTTTTAGGAGTTCCAAGAAAATAATTAAGCTTCAAAAGTTTTATTTTGGAGGTCTTTATATTCTATATTCTATATATCGATGATCTGAAATACAGTTAAATAAGCAGAAGAAAACATGCACTGATGCTTTTTTACTCAAGTAGGGATTTCTTGCCTAGAAAAGGTTGGTTAAACGTAGATTTTAGTATTAAATTCACTTGTCAAAATATTTGGCTGTTTTGACGGACAGGTTTGTTTAGCTTTACAGATACTGTGATTCGGATCAGGAACCGACACAATGATGTTATTCCTACGATGGCCCAGGGAGTGATTGAATACAAGGAGAGCTTCGGGGTGGATCCCGTCACCAGCCAGAATGTTCAGTACTTTTTGGATCGCTTCTACATGAGTCGCATTTCAATTAGAATGCTACTCAATCAGCACTGTAAGTATCTAGAAGTCAGGAGAAGAAGCAAAATGAAATGAATGTGTTGGTATATTTTAAGTTTATTTAGAAAACTTCCCTTTAATAAGCATTTAATTTTGCTTTTTTGTGTGTATTAAGTAAATAGACTGTCATGCAAAGGAGGTATTCTCATTGAATGTAAAATACTACGTTTAAAAAAAGTGTCTGTTCTACTGTTTGGCACCATTCAGAGACACAGTATTCAAATCAGGAAAAGGGCATTAGAGGGTTTAGCTTATTTTGTTTGTTTGTTTGATAGCTTTATTGTTTGGTGGAAAAGGCAAAGGAAGCCCGTCTCATCGAAAACACATTGGAAGCATAAATCCAAACTGCAATGTAGTTGAAGTTATTAAAGGTAAATGCTTACATTTCTCCTTTCATGAAGGATGCAAAAATCAAAATTATTGAGTGTTAATTCATGCCAATAAAACAATTACTTGTATCTTGAGATAAAACATTAGGAACAAATGCAAGGATTTGAGAATAATTTTATGATGTTAATTGTACATTATGTATAGGATGAATATTTTGTTGATCCAATTCTTTGTTAGGCAAAGTATGGTGATACTGTGAGGGCACCTGTTTCACTTCAAAAAGATTCAAGCTCCACCTCCCCCTGCTTTCTAATTCCCTGTACTAGGAGCCATAGTCTGTGATAGTTTGGTTTGCATTTTTCCACACTTTTTTCTGTTTATACCACATATACTCATATATGTATATATGTCATTGTTGTTCTTACATTGTTTGCTTTGGGAAAACGGATGCTGTATGTATATTTTTCTATAAGCTTAGAGCCATCACACCACATTCAGTACATATGGAAATACCTTAGGTTTTTGAGTGGCTTAATGGGTATTTCAGAATGTATTAATCCATCCTTCTATTGATGCATATTTAGGTTTTAATTTTTTTTTAACCAGTAATACTGAAGTGAACATCTTTAGACATGTGCTGACTTTACTAGTACTTTAGAAGGCAAGATTCTTAGAATTTAAGACATTTAAAATGCATTTAGGGGCACCTGGGTGGCTCAGTCAGTTAAACGTCTGGCTCTTGATTTTGGCTCAGGTCGTGATCTCACGGTTCATGAGATTGAGCCCCATTTTGGGCTTTGCACTAATGGTGCAGAACCTGCTTGGGATTCTCTCTCCCTCTCTCTCCTCCCTCAAAATAAATAAACTTAAAAAAAATTTTTTTAAAGCTAAAATGCATATAAAATTTTGATACCTCCTAAAAGGTATCAAACAATGAATTCCTAAACTTTTACCAACTCTATATGTTATGTGTATTGTAAATATTTTCTTCACCCTGCTGTTTTTACTTTGTTCACAGTGTCTTTTTCTTTATGAATGTTTTTATTTTCTTATAATCATATCTGTCATTTTTCCTTTATGGCTGTTAGGTTTTATCATGTCATACCTTCTCCAAACTAAGACTGTTAAATTATATTTTCTTCCATAAATGGTTTTAAAATTTCGTTTATCAATAGTATTGCCATCTTAATGCATGATATAGAAATACATTTATTTAATGCTTTTTTTTTGTTTTGATTTACACTAGATGGCTATGAAAATGCTAGGCGTCTATGTGATTTGTATTATATTAATTCTCCTGAACTAGAACTTGAAGAACTAAATGGTAAGCCTGATGATATCTTTTTCTGAATGATTAGTGTTGTGATTTTCTGCGAAGGGATGATAAGAAGAATTTAGATTTGTTTTAATATAAAAGGACTTTTCATAAACTCTTTCATTGAATATGAAAGCCGAGGGAGAACAATCATGTTAAAAATATGTGTGTGTGTGTGCGCGCGTGCGTGTGCTCATGTGCATGTATGCGTGTATGTCTGTAATTAGTTGGATTCTGTCTGAAAAGCATTTTGGCTTCTTCCTCGTTTTGTTTATGTTCAATTGATAATGTTGATTCTTTCCTTATTTTTGTGGGTTTTCTTTTTGGTTAGTTTGGTTAGAAAAAAATGATGCCAAGAAAATTATATTTGACTTTTATATGCATTTCAATACTGTAGAATTGAAGAATTTAAGAATTCCACTTACTGAGTGGTAAATCATTTTTATTATTGAGGAAGTAAAAAGACTGGGGGTGTAAAGAGGAAAGAAAGATGCTGATCTGTTTGAGAATCTGTTAATCTCTGATGGTCTTTTCACCCTGACTAGTAGTGTGCCTTTTGGACAAAACAATTTCAGATATCTTGGAAGGAGATTGATAAGTTTCTCTGTGTTTCTGAGGGGTAGTGTAGTTTTGTAGAGGGAAAAACAGTTACTAAGTGAAGATGACCCTTTAAGAAGAATAAAATTAAGTAGGGTTTTTCTAAACTGTATTCTGGAACTTCTAGTGGGAGAGAAATAAAGAAGTTACTCAATTGAAAATAGAACTGCTTGGTGTTTTTCTAAAGCCATATTAACTTTTGTTTCATAACAATACCATTCAGTAAATGAGAATCACAATGCAGAGATGATATTTACACCTGAACTGCTGTGAGCATGTTCTAGGTGTCCCATCCATGTTTCCGTGGGGTGGTTTATTCAGAGGAGAGTCCAATTTATTGGGTCAGTTGGAATTCTAAGGTAGGGTGAGGCTTATTGCTTTGCTCTACTTTAAGTTCTGTTTTACATACAGCCTGCCCCCCTCACCACATCCCCAACTGGCCTTCTAAATTTAATAAAATGTTTGAATGTAGAATTCGTATCCCTTGATAAATTGATGCTAGCTTAATTTTTTTTTTAATTCAAATCTATATACATAGAAATGCCTGAAATAAAACAGAAAACATTCCACATGGGAGAAACATTCAAAAAATGACTTTTTAAAAAAAAGTATTTTTTTTTATATTTATGTGAGTTGGACCATGGAACTTACAGACTTTAATACTTGTTTTGGTACTCTGTATTTAAGAGTCTCTTATAGTTTGCCTTCCAATGGGGGGTGGGGGAGAAGGGAAAATGGGTGATGTGAATTGAGGAGGGCACTTGTTAGGATGAGCACTGGGTGTTGTATGTAAGTGATGAACCCCGGGAATCTATCCCCAAAACCAAGAGCACACCTTACACACTGTATGTTAGCCAATTTGACAATAAATTACATTGAAAAAATTCTTGCTTTGGAAAGTAAAATTCTGGCCTAAAGGCTGAGTGTCCTTTAAAAAGACTCACCATCATAGAGGAAATAGGAAGCTGGGTTGGCTAGATTGTCATTCAGGGTCGCAAGAATGACTGCAAACTCATGTTGTCACTGTCATATGTGAATGTGGGGTCAAACACTAATATACTGAAGAACTGGGGTGACAGTTCTCTCCCAAATAATAGTGTCCTCCATAGTAAATGTTTTCTTTTCATCACTACACAATATATACTTTAAAATGCTTTAAGCACATCTCTCTGTACTTTTATATTTTTCTCTTCTGCTCTGTAGCAAAATCACCAGGACAGCCAATACAAGTGGTTTATGTACCATCCCATCTCTATCACATGGTGTTTGAACTTTTCAAGGTTTGTAAAATAGTATTACATAACCTTTATCAGTCCTTTTCTGAGGTTAGGGATCTGCTCTGAAAATTAAGTACTCTACCAGGTTTTCCTCAGTTTCATTAAAAGATGTCATTTCATGCTCAGTGTCACGTCACGTTGCTGGAGATCAGCCTTTTGTCAACACTGATGGACATCTCAGTGTAGCAGTCAGCTCATACTGGGAAGTCAGAAAGACCTGGGCTTGAATTCCAGTTCTTGATACATATGTGACCATGGGAAAATCCGTCAACCTTTTTGAGCCTTAGTTTCCTCTTCTGTAAAATGAGGATAATACTACCCAGGTTATGATGATTGGGAATAGCATACTAAATGTCCAGTACAATGACAACTCATTATAGGTGCTCAATAAGCTATATTAATATTTTTTAAAAATGGAATATTTAGAAGAGTAATTTTCAATTTTCCACCCTTAAAAAACCAGAGTCCCACTATTATATGTTTTTTTTTTCTTTGAAAAAGTCATTTATATTGACTTACAGGGCTCCTGCTATCATATTTGCTCCTTACAACAAATTTCAAAAGCTAAATAAAATGAGTCTAGTAATGTTGAGAGTACTCTTTTCCCAAATAACGCACCAATGGCAACTTGCTAATGGATAGAAAAGTGAGTGAGGAGAAGTGGTACAGGTCCCTGTGGCTAAAAATGACTGCCCTAAATCAAGCTGACAGTCTCTCTGACTTTAGTTAACATGTCTTCAGCCAGCAGCAAACTGCTAGAAGAGGTGGCTTTCAGCCTGACCATGAAAAAGAAAAATACACTGAAACACAGAAAATCTAACAATATCATAGAACAGCAGGAGTTCAAGAATGCTCTTTTGTTCTAGGACATCAAGAACATATCTAATACCTTACAAAAATCTTTCTCAAAGTGGGAAAATAAATAAGCAATTGGCACTTCAAGGATTAAGATTAATTTTTTTCCTTAAGATTTCAGTTACATAAAGGTCTTATTCCCCATGATGCTTAATAAAATAAATTACCATATTATAAAACAGATTTTATATAATGTCAATAATAATGTCAATAATCTTAAGTAGCCTTTGGTAGAGATTATAGCATCCCCAGGGATACTCAATCCTGATGTGTATGTCAGGGCCACACACTCTGAATTTTTAGGAGTGTTTTTAAAAAATTTAGCTTAAAAATTTTTTAAATTCAGTCCCATCTTTTGCCTTTTTAACTGTATCTAGTTTTACCAATTTCTCCTCCATTGCTACATGTCATGTTATCTTTTAGCGCTCATAATATATTGGCATTGTGTACTGTGTATCCTTTAGGAACTGATCAAAACTAGAGATATTTACAATGTAAATCAAACTAGTGATGAATTGGATTAGTTTCTACATCATAAAACCATTGCTGTGAATACTATATGAAAAAATTTTTTCCTTAATTTATGGCAATTAAAATGATTCCTAAAAATAGAGACAAAACTCTTTTCAAAAAATAAGTTATTATCTACTAAACTATAAAAATATTTGGATAGAATTTTCAGCTTTAATGTAAACTATTTAAGTGTTGAGATGCCTGGTTTTGGAAAATATGCAACCTGGATTTGGTTGAAATCTTTAAGTCAAAGTATCTCACCAGTCGTCCAAAATGGACAATAATTTTTTGAAGTAATTCTTTAAATATAATTATAAGAATTATACTTTGGCATATTTCCAGCAAACTAAAAATTTTTTAATTTCAAATGGTGCCTATGTGTTTGAAAATCAGAATTAGTTTCTTCTTTTTTAAAGTTGTGTTTTGAACGGAACCCTAATGTATTTCAGAACGCGATGCGAGCGACTATGGAGCACCATGCTGACAAAGGTGTTTACCCTCCTGTTCAAGTCCACGTCACACTGGGTAACGAGGATTTGACTGTGAAGGTAAATGCTCCCTGGCATTGTTTTGTTTGTTTCGTTGATGTACAGGCATGCACATAATTTCTTGAAGACGTAATTTATTCTTAGAAAGAGATCTTATCTCTAATAGCTAATAAGCACGTTGCTTCATTTATCTGGCAGATTATGGAATTATCCCTTGAGTCTCTTTCTATTCTGGTCTGTAATCCAGATGATGCAAGTAAAAATAAATCCTGAAAACACAGTTTAGCAGTCATCATGAATATCTACTTTGATAAAGTATATATTTTTTTCTTTTAGAATTTAACATTTATTTATTTTTAAGACAGAGAGAGAGAGAGAGAGAGAGCATGAACAGGGGAGGGTCAGAGAAAGAGGGAGACACAGAATCTGAAACAGGCTCCAGGCTCTGAGCTGTCAGCACAGAGCCCGATGCGGGGCTCGAACCCACACACCACGAGATCATGACCTGAACTGAAGTCGGACGCTTAACCGACTGAGCCACCCAGGCGCCCCTACTTTGATAAAATATTTGAGTGTTCGCAGTGTTACATAGATAGCATATAACTTTTCATTTTTAAGTAACATTTTTCAATCTACTTTTATATCATTTCATTTGATTCTCGTAACGGCTCTTTAACATAGGAGCACAGGTAATTTTATTGTCAATTTTACAGGTGAGGAAACTAAGACACAGTGATTAGCTCATAATTAATTACCCAACTAATAAATGTAACAGGACATGAAGTCAGGCTCTCTGACCCCAGAGAGCCTTCTTTAGATAGTTTAGTTTCTTAGAGTATGAATATGCTCTTTTTTAAATAATCCTTTTAAATTTTGTTTTAAAGTAATAAATGCAAAGAGTATAAAAATCAAATATATTAGTTCCTGGCCATTTGTAGGCCACTACTCAGAGATAATCTTTTAGTTATTTTTTCTGGGATTTATTGATGTATTTTTAGTAGTATTCTGATATCGCTATTTCTGAAATTTAAAAATTTTCAACAGCAAATACTAGCTTTCTGTTATGATAGCTTAGGAATTAGCTCTTGTAGAGCACCTCCCCTCCCCAACACAGCCTTAGTTGCTATTTTCCCCGTTTTAAGTTCATACATGAAATTCTGGATTGAAAATAATCATCTTGAAGAATTTTGAAGGCATCTACTGTTACTTTTTTAAAAAGTGTATAATTCAGTGGTTTTTAGAATACAAAGTTGTGCTACCATACCACTAATTTCAGAACATTTTCATCACTCCCAAGAAAAACCTCAGTACCCATTAGCAATCACTCCCCAATTTCTCCTACTCCCCAGTCTTTGGCAGCCACTAGTCTACTTTCTGTAAATGGATTTCCCCATTTTGGACATTTCATAAAAATGGAATTATACAATATGTGATCTTTAGTGACTGACTTCTGCCACTTACTGTAATGTTATAGCATGTATTAGTTCTTCATTCCTTTTTGTGGTTGAATAATACTGTTATCCATTTTGTTTTATCCATTCATCAAGTTGATGGACATCTGGGTTTGTGTTGTGAGAAGACTTTGATAACTCGTTCAATCTCTTTATTTATTATCAGTCTATTCAGATTCTGTATTTCTTCCCAAGGTAGTTTCGATACTTTAGGCCTTTCTAAGAATTTGTCCATTTCACCTAGGTTGTTTAATTTGTTGGCATAGTGGGGCGCCTGGGTGGCGCAGTCGGTTAAGCGGCCGACTTCAGCTCAGGTCACGATCTCATGGTCTGTGAGTTCGAGCCCCGCGTCGGGCTCTGGGCTGATGGCTCAGGGCCTGGAGCCTGCTTCCGATTCTGTGTCTCCTTCTCTCTCTGCCCCTCCCCCCTTCATGCTCTGTCTCTCTCTGTCTCAAAAATAAATAAAAACGTTAAAAAAAATTTTTTTAATTTGTTGGCATAGAATTATTCATAGTATTTCCTCATAATCCTTTTTATTTTTGTAGGATTGGTAGTAATGTCCTCACTTTCATTCTTGACTTCATCAATTTGAGTTCTCCCTTTTTTCTTGGTCAGTCTTGCTAAAAGCTTGTCAATTTTGTTAATCTTTCCAAAAAAAACTTTTGTTGAGTTTTTGCCATTGTTTTTCTATTCTTTATTTCATTAATTTCTACTCTCATGTTTGTTATTTCTTTCTTTTCCTTGCTTTTGAGTTATTTTGCTTTTTTTTAGTTCTTTTTTGTTTTTTTTTTGTTTTGTGTTTGCTTTTTTTTAATTTCTTAAGGTGGATTTTAGGTTATTGATTTGAGACCTTTTATAGCTATACATTTTCCTCTAAGTACTGCTTTCTTTCTATCCCATAAGTTTTTTGTTTTATTTTATTTTTTTAACATTTATTCATTTTTGAAAGGCAGAGAGAGTGCGAGCACGAGGAAGGGAGGGGTGCAGAGAGAAAGGGAGACACAGGATCTGAAGCAGGCTCCAGGCTCTGAGCTGTCAGCACAGAGCCTGACATGGGGCTCAAACTCACAAACTGTGAGATTATGACCTGAGCTGAAGTCAGATGGCTTAACCAACTAGCCACCCAGGCGCCCCGTATCCCATAAGTTTTTTATGGTGTGTTTTCATTTTTATTCATCTCAAAGTATTTTCTAATTTCTCTTGTGATTTCTTCTTTGACCCATTGTTTCTTTAGGAGTATGTTGTTTAATTTATATATATTTGTTAATTCCCACATTTTGTTCTGTTATTGACATCTAATTTCATTCCATTGTGGTTAGAAATACAGTTTGTATGATTTCAGTCCTTTAACATTTATTGAGACTTGTTTTATGGCTAACATATTGTCTATCCTGGGAAGTGTTTCATGTGTACTTTTGAGAAAATGTGTATTCTGCTATTGTTGGATAGAGTGTTCTATAGATAGTTGTTAGGCCTAATTGGTTTATAGTGTTATTCAAATCTTCTATTTTCTTGTTGATCCGCTATCTAGTTGTCATATCTGTTATTGAAAGTGGGGTATTAAAGTCTCCAACTACTATGGTTGACTTGTCTCTTTCTCCTTTCAATTCTGTCAGTTTTTGCTTTATGCATTTTGGAGCTCTGAGGTTAAGTGTATATATGTTTATGATTTTATATCTTCTTGATGTATTCATCTTTTATCATTGTAAAATGTCCATCTTGGTCTCTGATAATAATTTTTGTCTTAAAGTGTATTTTTATCTGATACTAGTATAACCACTCCAGCTTTCTTTTGGTTTCTGTTTCCGTAGCATATCTTTTTCCAAGATTTTCCTTTTAGCCTATTTGTGTCTTTGAATCTAAAGTGTGTCTCTTCTAGACAACATATGGTTAGATTATGCTTTTTTTTTTAATCCAGCCAGCCAGTGTCCATCTTTTAATTGGAGTGTTCAAGTCAGTTACATTTAACATAATTATTGTTAATATAGAATTTGTGTTTGCCATTTTGTCATTTGTTTTGTATATATCTTATGTCTCTTTGATTTTTTATTTCTGTATTACTGATGCCTTTTTTTGTTCAAATGATACTTTCTGGTGTACCATTTTAATTTCCTTCTTGTTTCTTTTTATATTTCTTTGAGTTATTTTCTTGTTGTTGTCCCAGGATTACAATTAATATAGTGATTTATTTATAACAATTCAGATTCAATTCAGATTAATACCAACTTAATTTCAATAGTGTAGACATACTTTGTTCCTGTATAGGTCCATTCCTTCCCCCTCCCCATCCTCTGTACTGTTATTGTCATAAAACATACATTTTTATACATTGTGTGTTCATCTACACAGATTTATAATTATTCCTTTCTGAAATTGTCTTTTAAATAAGGTAGGAGAAAACAGTTACACACAAAAAATACACACATACTATCTTTTATATTTACCTATGTAATTCTTTTTCCTGGTGCTCTTTATTTCTTCATGTGGATTTTATTGTCTAAAGTTCTTTCATTTCAGGCTAAAGGAATCTCTTTAGTATTTCTTTATAGAGCAGGTCTACCAGTGATGAACTCTCTCAGTTTTTGCTTACTTGAGAATGTCTTAATTTCTCTTTCATTTTTGAAGAACAGTTTAGCTAAATATAGGATTTTTTGGTTAATACTTTTTTTTCAGCACTTTAAATATGTTAATCCTACTGCCTCTGGTCTCCCCAGTTTCTGATGAGAAATCAGTTGTTAATCTTTTTAGGATCGTTTGTATGTGATGAATCACTTCTCTTGCTGCTTTCAAGATTCTTCTTGGTTTTTGACAGTTTTATTATGATTTGTCCAGGTATGGACCTATTTGAGTTCATTATACTTGGCATTTGATGAACATCATCTTTTTTTTAAGTTTATTTACTTTCAGAGAGTGAGAGAGCAAAAGCGTGAGTGGGTAGGGACAGAGAGAGAAGGAGAGAGAGAATCCCAAGCAAGCTCCATGTTGACAGTGCAGAGCCTGTTGTGGGGCTCGATTCCACAAACCATGAGACCATGACCTGAGCCAAAATCAAGAGTTGGACGCTCAACCGACTGAGCCACCCATGCACCTTGATGAAAATCATCATTTTAATCAAAATTGGGAAGTATTTTGCCTTCATTTCTTAAGATGTTCTTTCTGCCCCCTCTTCCATCTCCTCTTCTGCTGGGATTTCCGGTACATCTTGGTACACTTGATATGGTCACACAGGTCTCTGGCCTCTGACATATTTTTTTTTTCTTCTTCTTTTTTTTTTTTCATTTTTCTTTATTTTTTTTTCTTTCTGTTTCTCAGACTGGATAATTTCAATTGAGTTATCTTCACTATCACTGATTCTTTTTTCCATATGTTCAAATCTGCTATTGAGCTCTTGTGAATTTTTCATTTCAGTTATAATATACTTCTCAACTCTTGAATTTCAGTTTGGTTCTCTTATATAATTTATATATATTTTTTATTGCTGTTCTCTATTTGGGGAGATATCATCCTCTAACTCCAGTACTTTTAAAATGGTTTCCTTTAGTTCTTTCAAAATATTTAAAATAGCTGACTTAAAGTCATTAGTTTCCTCAGATATAGTGTCTCTTGATTCCACTTTTTCCCCTGTGCATGGGCCATACATTTTTCTTTGCATCTCTTGTAATTTCTATTGAAAATTAGACATTCAAAATAACATAATGTGACAACTCTGAAGCTCACATACTTACCCTCTCCCAAAGATTGTTTGTTTTGTTTGTTTAGTGACTGTTTAAACTATTTCTGTAAAGTCTTTATTCTGTAATGTGTATGGCCACATATACTTGGTTAGCTTAGTGATCAACTTATGATTGGACTGAGAGTTCCTTAAATACCTGCTGTCTTCCAGTCTTTGCAAAGGGGCTCCGTGTGTATATTGGGGCACACTTTCAACACTCAACCCAGCAGTTGACAACTTCAAATTAACCTTTAGGTCCTGCTTATACAAAACCTCAAGGTCAGTCAGAGATGAAACCTTTCCTGAACGTGAACATAGCCCTGCACATAAGCATGACCTTCTAGATTCCCAGGATATCCCTGAGCTTTTGTAAGCCCCTAAAGACATCTCATTCCCTAGCTTTTCCTATTAAGGTTTTTAGTTAATTTATTGTTTGCCTTAACTGTTGTACACTGCTTTAGGCAAACTTCAGGTTCATCAATTATCTCTAATTGTTTTTGACATATTTCTGAGGATCAGGGGTGGGTGTATACAAGACATTTTGCACTGGGGAGCTCAAAATCAGGCCAAAGAAAGATAGCCTTCCCAGTGGCTGCCAGGATGCCAGTTTCACTCTGATTGCATGTTACTGATGGGAGTGGAGATGGGGGTGGGAATAAGCCAAGTTAAAACAGCACAGAGTCCACTGGTTTTGTTTTGCCTACGTGTTCCCTAAATTGCTGCAAACCTTTGGTTAATTTCTGGAGTTCTGAACAAATTTGATTCTGACAGTATTTGCCTTTTTCTTGGTGCTTTCATGGATGAGAGACTCCTTTTTCTACAATTTTTGCTGATGTCCCTCTTGCTATTCTTTTTGAGAAGACTTTTGCTTATTCCATTTCCTGTTCCTTCATACAGGCCCAGTTTTAGATGTCAGGCTTTATTGTTTTGTTTGTTTTAACTGAAGCTTTTAAAATCTTTTCTTCAGCTCTGTTCTGAAATTGCATAATGATGTGACTTGGTGTGGGTTTTTTCTTACTCATTGGTCCGGGCCCTTAGAATTTCCGTTGCGTCCTTGGCACTTTCTTCCCTACTGCTTCACTTTTTGATAGTCTTATTTGGAGGATGCTGGTCTTCATGAATTGATCTCTGATTTTCCTTATCCTTTTCTCCTGCTTTTTATCTCTTTAAACTTTTCATTCTACTCTGTGAGATGTCCTTGACTTTGAATTTCCAACTCTTCTATTGAATTTTCATTTCCATGATCTTATTGTAAATTTCCAGGAACTCTTTATTTTTTATTATTCCTTTCTTAGAGCATTCTGTTTCAGTTTTATCTTCTATTATCACTCTGAGGGTAGTAATAATAGCTGTATTTTTTTAAAAAATTAGTATGCCGGGCGCCTGGGTGGCTCAGTCGCTTGAGTGTCCAACTTCGTCTCAGGTCATGATCTCGCTATTCATGGGTTTGAGCCCTGCATCAGGCTCTATGCTGACAGCTCAGAGCCTGGAGCCTGATTTGGTGTCTCCCTCTTTCTCTGCTCCTACCCCACTCGTGCTCTGTCTCTGTCTCTCTTTCAAAAATAAATAAACATTAAAAAAAATTTTTTTTTAATTAGTATACCTTAACTGTCTACACTTTTCCCTCTGAATTTCTTTTTTCTGTTTATCTCTCTTGGCTGTTCATTTAAAAAGAGTGAGACACAAATAAATATATGGCAAATACCATCTGTGTGCTAAAAATGTAATGGGAATGCATCACTTTTTTTCAGCCCAGATGCTAAAGTATGTCTATTTTTTGGTTGTGTGTCAGCTATTTGCTCATTAAGGTTTACTTGATTCAAAGTAAGTCCCACATGTCTTCTGCTTTGGGGCCTCAGTTGTGCTACAGTATCGTCTTTCTCATACCTTTTTCTGTTTCTCTTTCATGTGTTTTTACATGTTGGTCTGTAGCTGTTTTCTTTCACTTGTGGTCATCCATCACAGCATAGATCAAGATTCACTGAGGTCTTAGACACTTAGCAGAGATTTGTCCTGTGCTGGTGGACAGGCTCTGTTTGGGGAATCTGTCTCTTTGGTGTAAAGAAAGCTTTATAATGACCTGGCAGTTCCATTCCTAGGTATATACGCCAAAGGACTGAGAACAGATACTCAAGCTAAAACTTATACAAGAAGGTTCATAGCAGCATTATTCATAATAGCCAAAAACTGGAAATGGCCCAGATGTCCATCAACTAAAAAACAGATCAACAAAATGTGACATAGCCACATAATGGAATATTATTGGGCCATAAAAGGAATGAAGTATTGGTATCTGCTACAACATGGCTGCTACAACACTGGAAAGATGACACTAAGTAAAAGAAACCAATCACAAAAAACACATACAATTCTATATATGTGAAATGTCCAAAGTGGGCAAATGTATAAAGACAAGAAATAGACTAGTGTTTTCTTAGGAGTGTGATCAGTAGAGAGTCCAGGATTTCTTTTTGAAGTAATGAAAATAATCTAAAATTTGTGGTGATGGTTGTACATATCTGTGACTGTATTGAAAACCATTCAGCTTTTACATTTTACATAGGTGAATTTTATGGCATGTGAATTATTTCAATAAACTTGTTTTTTTTTTTTTTTAAAAGAAAGGCTCATAAGGGTCTTGAACAGACTGTTCTAGAGGTCTCTAAAAACTCTACTCATATTAGGCATAGTCACTTGACTGCACCTGCTCCTGTTATCTCTACTCCTATTAAATGCTTCCTTTAATTTTATTCAGTAGAGTTTTCATCCCTATCACTAATACTAGATTTTCAGGCTCAAGGTCTGCTTTTAACATATTTATACAGATATGTAGAGAGAAAAATAATGCTGAATGATATGTATTAAAAAGTCAACACGATGGCTTAAAGTTGAGTTTTTATATAGTCTTTTTTTTTTTTTTTTTTAATGTTTATTTATTTTGAGAGAGAGAGAGAGAGCAGGGGAGGGGCAGAGAGAGAGAATCCCAGGCAGGCTCTGCGCTGTCATTGCAGAGGCCGGTGTGTGACTCGGTCTCATGAACTGAGCCAAAATTAAGAGGCGGGTTCCTGAGTGAGCCCCCCAGGTGCCCCTATATAGTCTTTATCCCATTCTTTTAGCTTATTCAAATTTTTGACATTTTTCACCTTTTTTCTCTGCTAAGAATCCTGTGAGACAATTGTTTTTTTCCAGCATTCGAATGGAGCTGCTCTTTCAGATTTGATGTTTATGCTGTATTCAGTAAATAACATAAATGTTACAGCCACATCTTTTAAATTAAAATGTAAATGTCTTGGTTCATACCCTGTTGGTGATTTTACAAACTTGACATTGATAAGCTCTTGAGTAAGAAACTTCAGGAGCTCTGGGTGAGTTTAGGGTTAATAAATCTCTTTCCTTTAGAGCTGTCATCAAGTTAGTAGTGGTTCATTTCCCTTGGACCTGAAATTCACGTGAATTAGCCCAGGGAGGTCAGTGTTATTGGAAACAGGAAGTTAGGGATAGTAACTCTTGGTTAGATGACACTGAGATGTGGTGATTTCACACACTAAAAACTTTAAACATAATTGCCAGACTTCTCTTTCTAAGCCTTTTTGTTGACGTTACTCTGCACCATGATCTCTTTCATAATCTCTTGATATTTCCTTTATGTAGGTTTGTTCCCATGAGTCTAGATTTTTTTTCTTCAAATTATCTTAATCAGAAAATTTTTAATTTTCACATCTTTCTCAATATATTTGTTGTCAGTCTTCCATTCTTAAATATGTACTGACCAACCGTCTGCCCTTCTCTACTATTAATCCCTCCATCCCTTTTTCCACAGAACTCAAATACTCTGGTGTAATGTCATTTGGTACAATTCTCTTGGAAACTCTTTTGACCACTTTAAAAATCTGCTGGTTCCAGTTTATTATGTTTTTGGCTGCAAAACAAAAAGGGGTTACCTTTCTCAGTTTTTAACTACATTCCTATGGCTTAATTTACCCCCTTCACCTCTAATAAGATGACACTTCTCAAAGTCACCTCTGTCCTTTATGCTCAGCTCTCTGCTTTTCTAATACTGGCCTCTGGCTAGAAATCACTTCTTGTTTCCTACAAGATTGCTATAATCTGTCTGGCCAAAGGTTAAGGAAAACCAGGAAGTATTTATTGAAGTCTACCTTTTAATCGTAATATCTATTCTAATATATTTAGTTAATATTTATGGAACACCCACGCTTCTTAGTCATGTTACCAGCAAACGTGCGGCAGAGCATTAAAGAATGAATAATTAACAAATTGATGGATTTCAGAAAATATTCAGAGCTCTTTATTAATCTTACTAAAATAAATCTCATCACTGGGCTTTGAATTCAAAGCCAAGAACAATTTCAAGCACGTGTACTTACAGGTTCTGATTAAAGTCTTTATATATTTTTGCCTTATATTGTAATTTTCTAATTGTAGATATATCAAAGGCAAGCCATCAAATGGTATTTCAAAGCAGATTTTTATTTTAAAAATTAAAATATCTATGTAACTTTTATTATGAAAGTAGTATATATACATACTGTAAAGATATTTAAAGATCATATAAAAACTCAACTATAAGCCGTCTAGCCTATTGACTTTTTTTTTAATAACGTGCTTTTAAACTTATTTGTGACCAAGTCTTTACTTTTATTTTTTTTACTTTTTTTAAGTATCTCTGCACCCAGCATGGGGCTCCAACTCACGACCCTGAGATCAAGAGTCAGGATGCTTTACCAACTAAGCCAGCCAGACATCCCTAGCCTAGTGACTTTTTAACCATTCAGCATTATCTCTCTGTCTGTCTATCTATTCATTTGTTCATTCATTCATATACACACATATGTTAAAGCAGATTTGTTTATGACAACTGTATAATGTCATAGATAGTAAAATCAATTTAGATTTTGTGACAAAAGAAAATAACTGTAATAGATGAGAATGTAAACTATAAATAGAAAATAAGACCATGTTAACTATGAAGGAAACAGAATGAAATAGTCTGTAAATAAATTACTAAATTCCACCTACCGTATGATTTGAGTTGAGAAATGACATTAGAACAATATAAAGACCAGTATACTTTAAAAACTCACCAGAAAGCTGTCTGGGGTTCTGTGCAGCTGAACAATGTCTTGTGGACCTCTTTCATGCCAGTATATACAGTTCTACATTGTACGTAATGGCTCAATAGTATTCTATTTTAGAATGTGCATTAGTTTACTTAAATAGTCCTCTATTAAGATTGTAATCCACTTAGCGGAGCCTTCGATAGCTCAGTTGGTAGAGTAGAGGACTGTAGATTGTAATCCACTTTTAGCTATTCTACATAGTGCTGTGATGGATATCCTCATACATACTTTGCATACTTCTAGGGAAAGCACTGTTGGGTCAAAGTGTACATGCATTTTGAATCTGATTGTCAAACCACCCACCAGAAAGGATTAACAAATTTATTGTTACATCCAAGATAGACTTAGTTTATGCCCCATTCTGTTCCCACTGTACTGTTTGTGTGTGACTTGAGTAAATATACAGAGCCACAGCATTGACTCTGTATTGTGATGGAGTTTGTTATGTGTTAGAATTGTCCATACTGGAGGAGTTGTATGAAGCCTACCAGTGAGGAAACTGCTTACACTCGTAACTTGGATTGCATGGTACTCGTTTTTTAAAAGCAGTATTCTCCAGCCAGCAGTTGTGTGTTGGTGTTTTGCTGTTTATGGGACTTGGTCATAGGGCATGATCCTTTCTCACCGTAGATGAGTGACCGAGGAGGTGGTGTTCCTCTGAGGAAAATTGACAGACTCTTCAACTACATGTACTCAACTGCACCCCGGCCTCGTGTTGAGACATCTCGAGCAGTGCCCCTGGTATGTGATCAAGAAATAGTGAAGTACAAAAAAGAAAAAGAAAAGAAAGAATGAAGTGTGTTTTTGTGAATTGCCAAAAAAATAAAATAAGTACCAAATAAATTACCAAATAAATCAGGTAAGCACTTGTGTAGGGTACCCCTAAGGAAGAAACGAAGCTAATAGAAAAACACTCTCCTCTAAATTTAAACAGCCTTTGGCTGGTTTCTTCTTTTGATTGAAAAGAGCACAAGACATGGGTCGCCTGGGTGGTTTGGTCAGTTGAGCGTCTGACTTCAGGTCAGGTCATGATCTCACAGTTCGTGAGTTCGAGCCCAACGTCAGGCTTGTGCTGACAGCTCAGAGCCTGGTGTCTGCTTCGGATTCTGTGTCTCCCTCTCTCTGTCTGCCCCTCCCCTGCTCACTCTGTGTCTCTTTCTCTCAAAAGTAAATTTTAAAACATTAAAAAAATTTTTTAATTTTTTATTAAAAAAAAAATTTTTTAATGTTTATTTATTATTGAGAGACAGAGAGAGACAGAGCATGAGCATGGGAGGGGCAGAGAGAGGAGGAGACAGAATCCAAAGCAGGCTTCAGGCTCTGAGCTGTCAGCACAAGCCCAACACGGGGCTTGAACTCACAAACCGCAAGATCATGACCTGAGCTGATTGGACGCTCAGCCAACTGAGCCACCCAGGTGCCCCCAAAAAAATTTTTTTAAGAGAAAAGAGCACAAGACAAAGTATTGTTTTACAGTTCTCGTTGCCTCACTTGATAGTGATGTGTCAGTAGTGTTCATGTGGTTAACCATGTTTTGATACACCATGTCTAACGTGAAGACTAAATTACCGGTTTTACTAGCATTTGGCCAACACTGATTTACTCTTCAGTGTTGGTTTCTTTTTCCTCAAGTACTGATAATTAGAAAGAACTCATATTCTAGACTCAGAAAAAAGACTAGAGTGCTGATCATCTAATCACCAGCCTGGAAAAGGCTCAAATTATTTTTGTTGTGATGGTAGTTTTTATTGATCTCAGCTACCTATTTTCAGATATAATGTGATCGGCTTTTGAACTGGTTGCATCCTTGTCCTCTAACCCCTAGAAAAGCACTTTGCCAAATCTCTGACCTGTAACTCTGGAAGAGCTGTTCTTCTGGGCTTTAAAACTTCTCTGACATATGCATTGGGGTTATGCAGTAACATGATGACATACAGTACCAGATGGATCTATTTTAGGTTCTTTCTAAGAAGTTCCTAGAAGGACTTTATTCTAACAGTTTTACTTGTTACACAGCACAGATTCTGTCATTACAACTGTAATATAGTTCATGTTCTTACCATACTTTTAAAATGATTACTCCAGGGATGTGCTTCTCAAATTGAGATACATGTGCATCCATGTGCCAACAGGCAGACATGGTCAAATAATAAACAGGAGCATCTTCTTAGATTCTTAGCTATACCGCTTTGTAATAACTATTGTAGAATTTTTATGAAGAGTGGCATAGAATACCAGTCCAGACTCTGGATCAAAACTGTCTGATTCCCTGCCCCACTCCACTCTATCCTGGCTGTATAGCTTTGAGAAAATTATTGAACTTTTAATGCTGTAGTTTTCCTAACTTTAAAAATCAAGTTATTGTGAGGATTGAGTTAATATACGTAGAATTACTTTTTATGGTGCCTGGCATGTAGTAAATGCCATATAAGTGTTATTTAGGATGCAACACTTACGTGAATTTTTAAGAAAACAAGAGGTGTGGCGTGGCACAGGCTTCTCTGTACATCGACATAGACTTACCAAGGCTAAGACCACCATTAGGCTCTTACAGAGCTTCCCTCCTCGTGTCACAGCCACTTTGTAAGTAGACCCAGTAAGCCAGCACTGGGACGGCTGGAGAAGTGCTGCTTGACATCCACGGGCGTGACCATCTCGTCTACCTGGTTACTGAGTGCTTCCTCCATGTGGACACCTGGTGGGCATCTGCATGGACAGAATATCTTCACAGTGGAAGCCCGTTCAGAGACAACCATCCACATTTCTCTCTTCCAGACCTTCTTCTCATTAGTTACCCAGTTTTGTTCTAAGTCCCTGACCGGCCAGCCAGCTTCCTTGCCACTGCCTGTGAGTTCCTGTAGTCGCAGAACTCCCAGCTCTGCCCGCTGGTAGGATTCACTTCACGCCCACCTTTCAGGCCTGCCTCTGAGAAGGGTCGTAGCGAAAGGGCAGTCCACTTTGGCTGGTGCTGGCAAACATGTAGGTCGTGGGTGCACCAGGCCCATGGTGTTCTCTTTCCCTGTTAACTGTTTATAGGGGAAGCCCTGTGAGTCCCTGTGTGTGGTTGAGGTAGAGGCAGGTGATCAAGTAGATCAGGTACCATGGGATCCTGAGCCACATGGCTTGTGCAGTTTCCTAGAGGCTATTTCTGGGACCATTTAATGCATCAGTCAGGGTCCCAACCAAGGAACGAAATAGCTCATTCAAATTATAATGCAAGGAAGGCATATTGGCAAACAAATTACAGAGCTATGGGCAGGGGTAGTATAGGGATCCAGGGCTGGCAGCATAGAGCTGTTCCCACCCTGAATCAAAGGGAGAAGGAGAAGTTGGCAGAACCCAGAAGAAGAGACAGTAACAGAGCAGCTGCTTACACTCAGTGGTCCAGCCCCAAGGGAAGCAACTCAGCAGGAAGAAAGCAGAGGAATAAATATCCTGACTTGACTCCCCCTGAACTCCTACAGACTTCCCTATTGGCTGGACCCACTGGAAGCAGAGGGCAGGGGGATCCACTGACATAATCCTCCCGGGGCAAGGAGTAATGTGGAGAATGGGTTGTTGATTTGGAGGGATAAACAGAAACTCTGGTTGGAAAGGTCAAGTAATAAATGGTAGAGTTAGGTAAAGCCAGAGCCTGCATTTGTTGATAGCATTCTGATTCCCGAATCCACAGAAACTCTTAACTGAAGTGTTAACATGGAATATCATCGAACATCTGACTTGGTGATAAAAACTGTTTTTACATTTGTCCAAATGTTTTGCTTTGCATTAAAGAATCTGTAGGATTTATTCAGGTAAAGAAGGCCATTCCAGATACTGGGAACAGGATGAACAAAGACACAGAAGTGAAAACTAACATTTGTTTGAGGAACTTAAGAGCAGGAGATTTGGTTCAGCTGGACTGGAAGGTGGGAGGCAGAGACCTGGTCTGATCAGGTCTTGAAAGCTCTTTTTAGAAGCTTGAATTTTATCTCAAGGCAGTGGGTTGGGGATGGTGGGTGGGTAGGGCGTGGTGTTAGCGGTGATGTGCTTTGTAGGTTTTTAAGCAGGGAAGTGACTTGTCAGTGAGTAGGAAAGTGGACCTATTATTGATCGATCCAGGTTCAGAACACAGGCTGGAAATTCATGGTATGAAGTCAAAAGATGTATGTATCTCTGAGGCTGCAACAAAGCTTTTTCTACTCTTGCTCCTAAGAGAAAGAACATGTTTTATGTGATATTGCCGAAAGCAATACTGGGATACTGTAGAGCATGGCAGCGAAGAAGAGCAATGTGCTGTTCTAGATCTACAGGAGTCATTCTACAGAAAAAAAGAATGAGTTTTAAATGACCAGCGGGGAGTCATCTAATGTAGTACCCAACTAGGCTTCCGTCTGATCAGTATTAGTAGTTAGGTATTAATGATCTCTTACATGCAGGCTCTGATAGCCATGGGATACTCAGAAGCATTTATTTTAACTAGAAAAGTATTTTACTGTGTGGCTTTCTGAATAGAATTTCATTTTTCTCATCAAACAGGCTGGTTTTGGTTATGGATTGCCCATATCACGTCTTTATGCCCAGTACTTCCAAGGAGACCTAAAGCTATATTCTCTAGAGGGTTATGGGACAGATGCAGTTATCTACATTAAGGTAATAACATAGTCTTTTTGATTTAATAATACTTCTTTTGGTTATGAGAAAAGATGCCAATATGTAGCTTTAATGAAATTTTCTTTTACCTCATTGCTATTAAAATATAAGAATGTGGTTTTTATGTAGGATCTCATCTATATTCACAAATGATCTCTTTGATTATGGGAAAAGACACACTCTAATCTGAAATGATCAGGACTATGGTTGTTAGAAAAAAAGTCAGGTTGAAGTGGGGAATCATATACCACCTCATGCTAGTCAGAGTGGCTAAAATGAACAAATCAGGAGACTATAGATGCTGGAGAGGATGTGGAGAAACGGGAACCCTCTTGCACTGTTGGTGGGAATGCAAACTGATGCAGCCACTCTGGAAAACAGTGTGGAGGTTCCTCAAAAAATTAAAAATAGATCTACTCTATGACCCAGCAACAGCACTGCTAGGAATTTACCCAAGGGATACAGGAGTGCTGATGCATAGAGGCACTTGCACCCCAATGTTTATAGCAGCACTTTCAACAATAACCAAATTATGGAAACAGCCTAAATGTCCATCAGCTGATGAATGGATAAAGAAATTGTGGTTTATATACACAATGGAATATGACTTGGCAATGAAAAAAGAATGAAATATGGCCTTTTGTAGCAACGTGGATGGAACTGGAGAGTGTTATGCTAAGTGAAATAAGCCATACAGAGAAAGACAGATACCATATGTTTTCAGTCTTATGTGGATCCTGAGAAACTTAACAGAAGGCCATGGGGGAGAGGAAGGGGAAAAAAAAAAAAGTTAGAGAGGGAGAGAGCCAAACTATAAGAGACTCTTAAAAACTGAGAATAAACTGAGGGTTGATGGGGGGGTGGGAGGGAGGGGAAAATGGGTAATGGGCATTGAGGAGGGCACCTGTTGGGATGAGCGCTGGGTGTTGTATGGAAATCAATTTGACAATAAATTTCATATTAAAAAAATGAAGTGGGGAATCATAAAAAGTTATATATCATAGAAGTTTAATTTTAATATAAAACACATGAATGGACATTGATCCACCAATCTTTTTTTGATGTACTGCCATGGTCTTTTCTTTGAATAGGAGTCTGCAGATTCAAGTTTCAGTAGTCTTTCTTGCAGAAGCTATACTTATAATGCATTGTTTTGATTTCTTTAAACAAAGAAACAATCAAGTGCATAATCCTTTCTTATTTATATGTAGTCCCTTACAGATGTCTTCTGACTCGGATTTGATGGCAATTTTTATGTGACTTTCCTTCATAAGTCTTTCCAAAGCATTCATCTTAGTTTTCAAAGAACCTACCCCCACCCTTGTTTTGCATTTTGTTTAAGCAGTACTTGTTTAGTACTTGATTACATTATGTAATTACAATGATAGAAGTGCCTAACAGATTTGGGAACAAGCACAGGTGATTCTTGGTAAGCATATAGCTCACCTTGTAGGAGCACAAGCAGTTAGCCTACTGGCCTGTGATGTTCCATGTGTTTATGCAAAGATCAGCATATTTTACAGGGTTAGAGAGTACTGAGCCCCATCAGCCCACTGGTACCTCATATAGTGACTCAAGTTTCTTGGTCTGGCCACTAGATGGCACCTATTTTATAGGAAATGCTGAAGACTGTATATTGGAAAAACTAAATTTATCTGAAAAGGTTAAATTCTTCCAAGATAATAATTTTTTTTTCAAACCAGCTCAATTGTGAGTAACTTTAAAAGGGCGACATGAAGGTAACATTTTTATTAGCAAATGTAACATTTTTGATCTAGCCTACAGAAGAATAAGGGGTTCTGGCAGTTCTGGCATATTTAAAGAGAATATATAGGTGAAAGGTTTTCAATTCCACTTTGGAAAAAAATAGAAGACAGGAATCTTATAAAATCATTAAAATCAGTGTCAAAGACCTTCCTTACCATTATCGGAAAGAGATTTCCTGTTCAATATTTGCTGCATCTTAATACCTGTGGCTTAACGTTGAATTCCTGCTAAAATAACTTGAAGAAGATCAGGAAAAACATAGTCTGTCTCAGATTCCACTGATTTACAGGAAACTGAAATAGAACAGTGAATTAATGGTGATGGTATGTTGGAAACATGGAATTATGCACAATGCAGAAATCCCATATGCCATAACAAATTGGTGGCTTTAATGGTAGGAGAAGAAACACAGGATCAAACCCAAGGCCAAGAATTTTTCAAGCAAAAGCCAAGACGCCTTAGACATGGTTTTGTATTTATCGAGAATCTTTTTAGGATGGCTGCTGAAAAAAATAGTATTTCTTCTAACAAATAATTGAAATAGAGTTCATTAAATGATTGTATAATTATATGTTAAGGTACATATGTCAATTTTTATGCTTTTACACTTAACTGATTTTTTCAGTTAACCAAGTTCTGGGTCGTGTTTTTATAAGAGGCATCTCCTTTCCCTGTGTAAAATTTCAATCCAGCAGCTTCCAGGCTGGCTGGACAATTACTGCAAACAAAACAGTAAAGCAATATGCACACCCAGCAGTGCAATAGACTTAGTAAATAACGCGTTTCAAATATGTACACTGTTTCATAATGTACGTACATGCTGTTAATGATTAGTAAAATACGAATCCAATAAAGTACTGTTTAATTCGTAATGACCTTTTTGCCATTGTATATTTTCTCAAATAGTGGATTCTAAAAACAAAGCGCCAGACTTTTAAGTCTTGCTCTTTCTTTCAGGCTCTGTCAACAGACTCGATAGAAAGACTCCCAGTGTATAACAAAGCTGCCTGGAAGCACTACAACACCAACCACGAGGCTGATGACTGGTGCGTCCCTAGCAGAGAACCAAAAGACATGACAACATTTCGCAGTGCCTAGATCCGTTCGGGACACCTGGAAAATCCAAATGTGGCTTCTGTATTAAATTTGGAAGGGATGATGTTCAGAACCACATTATACCAAATACGTCATGTGTTATTTTCAGAATTAACTATTTGGGTAGAATAGATGGAAAGTGAATTCCATTTATGTCCGTCAAGGCTACTAAAGGATGAAATTGTACCTATTTTTCACTTATATTTTCACAGTTAATTGAGCATATTTTTAAACACCTGTAGTTTTGGTCAACTTTTCTCTTTATGGTAGACTTCAGAAGCACGGAAGTCTTTGGGTTTCTACGGAAAGCTGTGTGTGTGTGTTTGTGTGTGTGTGTGTGTGTGTTTCAAAGAACTTTTCGTTCATGTCTGCTAGAAACATTTTCTTCATAATACCGATAAGCTAGTTAGCCATCCTTCTGTTTTCTGGAGTTGTGCCATCCTTCATTAGTGTGTAATGACAGCTGTAATAAGACAGTCTTCAGATGTACCAGTGACTGACTCTAAGTGAAGCAGAAAACAGTTGCCGTGTTAGTGAAGCAGCAGCCACCTTTCAGCCTCTACCTGCACTGTCTTCACTCTGAAGGTGATTTATCATTTTTTAGTTTCATTGCAAGGGATTGTAATAAGTTCCCTGTGAAGCTAAGCCAAGATTGTAGGCAGTCTCCCCTGAATGTGCTTCTTGTGATTAATGCAGGGGGAAATTTTTATACTAAAAACAAACTAGCAGCTGCTAAAATTCTAGAAAAGAAATTGAGGGCAAAGCAGTGAGTCCCCAAAATTGAACTATAGATTATCGTGATTATCTGGGGGAACTTTTGAGACAGAGAGCTTTTCTGGGTTCTACTCCAGACATACAGAATCAGACTGTCTGTGGCTGGAGCCCAGGAATCACAATCTTTAAAACGCTTCCCAGCTGAGTCTGATGCCTCACCCAGTTAGGAAACCACTCTTTTAAAGTGAGTGACCATACCACATTTCCTAAAGTAACAGAGATCTTTAGGTTTTGATTCTCACTTACTGAAAGGTCAGACTTCTAGACTCCAGGAAAAGACCAGCACTCTCAGGCCTGGTGCAATTAAAAGCATAATTAAAAGCTGGAGACAAATTGACTGTGTGAGAACAGTCAAGTAACCAAAGGATCAGAACCATAAATGGACAAGTATTGACAAAGAACATATATTTTATAAGAAATGTTTAGAGTCTGTTGTCAGGAAAACTTCAGCTAGGGCTTAGTAACAATTCTTTGCATTCATATGGTAATTTGTAGTTTACCAGTACTTTGCTAGATTATGATAACTCTGTTGGGCCTTAAAACAGTTACAGAGCTGGTGGTATCATCCTTGATTGGAGACTCAGAGGGTGGTCCAAAGTTGCACAGAATGGGAGGCAGGGCCTGAGCTCTACTCACTGATCACTGTCAGCCGCCAAGTCTGGGAGACCATGAAGTTAGAGGACCTTGTGAGTCATACCTCATCATGTAAGGTGACAGGGAAATATAGTGAAAATACATTTAAGGTAAGATTTTAAATGTTTAAAGAACAGCTTTACTACTTAAACGTGGGGAACTTACATTGGGTCGAAACACCTCACTTTCAAAATTAGTTTAACAATTCTATACACATTTGTAAACTGGAAGGGATGTAATAGGGCAGTTAGTCCAGGATCCTCACTTGAGAGGTAATAGTCCTGAGACTTGTGGTGTGTGGTTTGCCCAGGGGTTCTTAGCTAATTCGACCAAATGTTGGAAAAAGAGATCTTTTACCTAATCTATATTGTTCCTTAATTATGGATTTTGTGAAAAGTAATAGGATCTGCTAGTGGATGATTTATATTAGTTAAAAGTGTTACAACTTTTTAGCTTTAAATTACACCTTTTTTGTAATGATGAAATATTTTAGAATTCTTTAAATCAAAATACTCTTTCCTAAATAAGACATTTGTACAACTGACATAAACTTGATGTTTTACTTATAAAACACTTTCTCTCCCCCCACCCAAAATTAAAGGAAAAGTGAAATGTTTTCCTTTATCTTCTTTTTAAGGTATAACAACTTTTTTACCTTGTTATGTGGTAATGGACAAAAGATTACATACAAAAATATTTGGGGGCTAGCATTCGCCTCGATGGTTTCAAATCATTGTGCTCCTTGAAAAGTTTTTAGATTCTTAGGCTGTTTCGTCCACCAGCATTTAATGTGATGCCATGTAGCTATAAAAATATACTGAAGGATAAGCAGTGGATACTAAGTGATTTTTATAATCTGGGCATTTAATGAATGTGCCAACATTTTTTAGGAAGAATCGCAAAAATATCCTCCCTATACTTAAATTACTGGCTGGCTTTAGATGTCTTCATACTTAATAGTGATCACTTTCTTGCACTGAAGTTTTTACATGAAGATGTTTAAGTGGAAGTCTACCATATTATTTTATAAAATGTTTTGTGTGTGACAATAAACTGAAAACATGAATTAACTCTTATTTTGAAAATTAACTGGGTCAATTTAGGTTTTCAAAAATATACTTTTTAAATTAGAATCTCTTCCATCATCAGGTGTCGACGTTCTATAAGAGTTCAAAATGTGGCTAGGTGGCTTACACCCAAGTCTCACTATCTTCAGTAGAGGAGATTTTTGGAACTTGATCTCCAATGTGTATATTCTAATGGAGAAAGCAAAAGGTGGAATTTGTATGGTTTGAGTTATCCTAGATTTTCACTGTCCAAACATGCAAAGAAGACTGACTACATTAGTGAAGGTCTTCTGTTGTGTGATTTTTGAAAGGTTATATTAATGTGCCCTTTGAGTAAGTTTTCACAATGTAAGTAACTGTAGGAAAGGTCTTAATTTAACCAGTATTACCCTCTGTACCAGTTGAAAATTCAGAACTAAATCTAGTCAAAGACAGATTCCTATCTTATTCCTGAATAATGGGATATGACCACAACTTCCCTTTGTTGTTAAATCCAGCAAGTTCTTTTCTTTTTTAATTTGTTTAATGTTTATTTATTTTTGAGACACAGAGCGTGAGCAGGGGAGGGGCAGAGAGAGAGGGAGACACAGAATCCAAAACAGGCTCCAGGCTCTGAGCTGTCAGGGCCTGACGTGGGGCTCGAACTCAAAACTTCGAGATCATGACCTGAGACAAAGTCGAAAGTCGGACGGTTAACCGACTGAGCCACCCAGGTGCCCCAATCCAGCAAGTTCTATAACAAACTCCGCAGGTAAATAACAGGAAACAAACTACTAGTTACTGTCCCTTTGTGGCCTGTGAATGGCTAATCAGAGAGGAAGCCAAAAATCAGCCAACCAGTTTCAGTTATGGCTTCAACTGCTGTGTCATAAATGCGAACTTTTAACAGATGGGTAATCAGGGTTGAGTTCGCTCGTTTGCAATCTTGGCTTTTCCTGAGGGAACTTTTCATCATATGTGATTAACTTCTGGCCCCAGTGGTTAATTTTCTTACAGGCAAGCTCAGTGCTTAAAACAAATTCTATAATGAGGTGTGAAGGATTTTATCTATGTTAAAAAAAAACACACCACTGGTTTGCCTAGTTCTGGCATTTTGAAATTACTGCCCTTTTGTTCTGTTTACATGTTTGGGAAGAATTAGACATACTGCACACTTTTTTCTGGAGCCTTCACATTTCTTCAGCAATTGCTAACCATAGGATTTTAACAGGAAAAGACAAGATTGTCAGTTTTGTTTTGTTTTTAATTTATAACATGAAATTAACTTGTTTACATACATAAGAACAGTGCTTGTCACTTAGTAAACACAGTATAGGTGTATATTATTATCATTAATCTTAATACTCCTTCCTCCCTGGGGCCAATATTTTACATAGTTATACACAGTCCAACTGTAATTTTTAAAAGTTTTTCAGCAATGAGATTGCATTTTAGTGGAGCTTGGAATGCGTTTCTAGGTTTCTTTATTCTGGTACAAGATTGCCAGTTTTTCCTGCAAAACTTTAGGCCTTTTTTCTCATCTTGCAAAAGCTGTTATGTTTACTGGGGAATGGTGACAGCTGTCTTTTACTCTATTAGAGATTTTTGAGCAAAAGTATACAATTTTCATTCCAGGAAGATAAACCCAAGAAACTTCCATTTGACTGTTGCATTCACTTAGGAGGTCACTTTTTGAAAGTCAAGAAGTACACTTCCTGCAGTTGTCATATAGGATACTGTCGGAAATTTTGTAGTTTCGAATGGAAATGTTGACATCTGTTTATAATAAATTTAAAAAGGTGAAAATTTCCTCGAAGAAACCGTTTATGAGGCCAGGACATTTTAAAGTCTAACTCAAATATAAAGGGCCATAGTATTCTTGCCATGGGTTTATACTTTCATGTTCTCCATTATGGGATTCAAAATAGTTATGGAATTACAGTACTATACAAAAATATCTAATTATTTGTCCAAAAACTTTTAAAAAGCCCATCAGGTTACATAACTGAAATAGAATTGGAGAGAGAAACGGAATGTCATTTATTTTACTATATTACAGTATAAAAATAATCTGATTTGATATGAACTATTTCTTTTCCTTATTTACTCCCAGTTTTCCAATGCTGCCCAGTACATACTAGGTACTTATAACTGTGTATTCTGTAAATGCATAATGAATAACGAATTTAACAGGTGCCCTTTCTCAAAATGATACCTCACACAGAAATGAATCTGTACAATAAAACTATAGGTAGTAATCGACACAAGAAATTTGGCAAAAGGAGAAAATACAGAAGAAAAGGAGAAGGTAAAGGAGTAGCAAAACTGCACTACTAAAGTTATGGGTTTAATAGCTTTAGTATAAAGAAATAAATACACAAACATTGTTCTGGTAGGTGAAGCCTTCCTATTTGTGACAGCAAATAGCTGAAGGCTGTACCTCAAGGGAGCCTCTGTAGGCTGATCAAAAGAGATACGTCCAGAGAAACCACTAGCAAGGAGTAAAGAGGGGGGGAAAAAGGCCCAAATGAATACTATTTAGATAAAAACAAGAAGATCTAACTACAAATAGAGATGAAAAATGATTGTTAAGAATACCATTAACTTTATGACAGAAATTTTGAGTGTAGAAGAAAAACGATTCATCTAAGAGATTTTGGCAATTTAAATCAACCAGTAACTACTAAGGAAATGGAATTAGTAATCCTAACCACACCTCACCAAAAGACAAGGTTTACAAGGTGAGTTTTATCAAAATATCAAGAACCTGATAATTCCTATATTAAAGAAACTTTCAGAGAATAGAAAAGAAAGCAAGCCACCTAATCCATTTCATAGAGTTTATAAAATCTCAAAGCTGAACCTGGTCATGCATAGCATGAAAAATTAATGTATACACTAATCTTACTCATGAACATAGAGGAAAATTCTTTCAGTAAAATATGGGCAAAGTGATACAATAGTGTATACAAAATTCTATACCATGAACCAAGTGGGGCACCTCCTAGGAATCCAAAGATGTTTCAACATCTGAAAAACCTGTGTCATTTATACTACAAATTAAAGGATAAAAACCATGTGATTACCTCACTGGAGACAGAAAGTTCAATATTATTTTGTTATTTTGAAGTAGAAGTTAGTCGTAGTTACGATTGCTTCCCTCACCATACAGGTCACTGTTGGATGTTACAATAAACCTTGGATGGTGGTAGCCAGGTGTAAGGCATATCCTTGAATTGTCTGCTGAGTTGAGTCCGTGCTAGCCCTGCCATGGAAAATGCAATTGGTACTGTGTCCAGAGCTTCACTATTTGCTCGGTAAAAGCTCTGGCATGGGGATTCCTCCCAACTCTGATCCAATACTTTGAAACATGGAGGAAAAGAAACATCCAACGTCTCTGTGTTTGGACAAACATAAAGTCTATAAAAGGGCCTAGCGTTTTTGACAAGCATATTTGTTTGCTAAAGCCTAGCCTTTCTCACTCTGGAGTAGCAAATTCACTTCGTTTTGGAGAAAAATCTCCCTTTCATCTCAAAAGCAACCTTCAATTACCAACAAAAGCAAGTAATAGGAACAATCACCAATTGGGAATCATCAGGCAATTCTGTGGCAATTTTATTCTGTGGTGCGCAGCTGACCTTGATTTTTGCCGTTGGGTCAGAATGTTTTCACAAAGACTGAGTTAACAAATGGAAAGTACAGATAGGTCCTAGGAAGCAATGCTTCTCAAACATTAATGTGCACAAGAGTCACCTGGGATTTTGATAAAACACAGACTGTGATTCAGCAACTTTGAAGTGGGGTTTGAGATTCTTCATTTCTAACAAGTCTCCAGGTGATATTGATGCTGCTGGTCCACGGACCACACTTCAAACAGCAAAGGTTTAGAGACTGTGGGATAAACTGCTATCAGTATCCAAAAGACTAACTGAAGAGACTAAATGAGTTGCAGTATGAGTGGGGAGCCAGATAGATCTGGTAATCTGATTCTAAGAATATTAAGACGGGCTAGGAGGGATCCATTCCTAATATCCAGAGTACTTGGTGGGTGTACCCATGACCTTGAGATCCAAATCTCATTAGTTAACTCCGGTGAAATTTGAGTTTTAAGGATCTTACCCAGCAGACATGTAACTAGTAGAAGTCCTGGTTAACGCAAGGAGGTGATGCCATTTGTAAAGTTCATCTTTGTATTCATGCTTCTAGAATACAGACAGTAACTTGTGTGTTGACAGAAACATCTGCAACATGAAGATGATGTTCTGTGACGTTTCCCATGTTGCTGGCATGACCTGGGGCATATCTACCTTGCTTTCAGAGAGGGCATCATGGTTGCAAGGTCAATATCCTGAATCAGAAATGACATCAGTACTGGTGTTGGCATATGTTGCAGTAAATTTGAGTTTCCGGGTTTTAGTGCTCATTGGTGGCAGAGATTTTTTTTCTCCCCCCTCCCTTTTTTTTTTTTTTTTTTAACTCTTTTTCTTATAGAGGTGAAATTCACACAACCTAAAACTAACACCTTCAGTGCAGGTCATTGGCACTCAATACATTCACAAGGCTGTGCAACCACTACCTCTATCTAATTCTAAAACATTCTCGTCACCCCAAAAGGAAACCCTGCATCCATTAAGCAGTGGTAGTTTCTTTCTCATGTTAGTTTTATAGCATGGCTTGGAATATTATTCTTGGGAACTTATCCTGGAGTTCTTTTCTACAGTAGTATAATTATGCAAGAGTGAATATATACAAGGGTAAACCTATAGAAACAACTTGTGCCTAAATTAGCTCCTGGACATACTGTCTTCAAAGGAATGTTTCAAAACAGCCAAAGCATCAACATGCTTACATTTGAGTCTATTTTAAATTAAAAAGCCAAAATAGTAAGTGCACTGGCTTTTTATGAGTTTGGAAATAGAATCAAACTATTGTGAAAATATAATTGGGTAAGTTGTGTCTAGAATTCTTTCCAAGCCACTGCAGGTCGTACTTCTCTCTAAGATGCAGACTGAACCGGTCAAGGATTATGACTTCAGCATGCCTCCAGTTGTCTTGCCACCCCTCTGCCTGCCTGACATCAAAATGAGATGTGCTGTTGCCCCAGGCCGAGTGAGCTCTCTCTGCCTGGAGGGTGCCATCACTGCAGCTGCAGGCTGTCACCCAGTGCCAAGCTCCCTGTTCTTTCTGACTATAGGGATGAAGTGAGATGGGAAGGGCTGGCATGTGATAGGAAACCTAAAATTATGGTACTAGGAGTGAGGTTGGCCAAACTCCAAGTAGAGGCCGATCCTCCGTCTGACTATAGCAGGGCCAGTGCTAGGGGAGCAGTTTCAGTGGTAGCCAACCTCAAAGACCAGCAGGCAGCAGGGGAAGGAAGCAGCGGGTACAGGAGGAGCAGTGAGTGAGTGAACTCCCAAGAGGGGAATAATAACTGGTAACTGACTTTTGCAGATTCCAGATTCCCTCATATCCAGTGTATACTTCTCCAACATGTTTCTTGGGCAATTATCTAGAAAAGAGTATTTCTGCCAAGAGCTATGTTCAGTGTTCAACTGTAATTATTTAAGCAGTATCATATGGTTTGCAGTGTTTGTAGTATAAAGCAAAAGTCTGAATTAAGGGTCATTAATAGTAGCCTCAATACTTGACTCAACTGAGGGTGAGGCTCCAGATGCAAAATGGTAAAAAAAAAAAAAAAAAAAAAAAAAAAGGTAAATTTAAAAGTCCCATCATGTTAGATTGTACAAGTCTTTATGATTTGTTGTGCTTTTAGTCTGTCCATGTGAAACCCAGTCCATAGATTTACCAATGGCTGTTTTAGCACCCCCAAACTTATTTTTTATTCTAATGAGTTTTATCTCTTCACTTACTCCATTTTCTTTTGTTTGATTGAAATCTCTACTGTTCTCCTCTATTATATATTATTCATTGTTGTTTGAGGCACCTAGACCCTTTTAAAAAAATTAAAGTCTATTTAACTGATGATTGTTTATCTATTGAAATATAACTTTGAGTGCCTACTGTATACCAGGTGTTAAGAAAGGCCCTGGGACTAAAAAGACAAAAGGGTGGATTTCCAGGCCATGGAATTAAATTTCTCTTTCTCCAAATCATTTAACAGCCACTCAGTTGATTGGTTCCATTTTCGGTGAGAAAATTTGGAGGCTCATAGATACTTGGATATTTTCATAAATAATATTCAATTGCATAATAATTTCTATAATGAAAAATCACATAAGTCCCAAACCATGGAAGGTTATTATGTCTTACTACAGTAGGCAAAACGAAAAACATTCTTGCCTTGGAATCTGTTTTCTACAGGGATTGAGTTACTAACGGGTGTTTTTAAGATATAGTAAATGCACTTTTAATTTCCAATCAGCAGATAGCAGCACTTGATTTCAATTCAAGAGAAAGTTACAGTGGTGTTCTGTGTAATGTAAAGTACACTCAGAGCTTCCAGAAGATGATTCTTAAGATGAAAACTGAACACATTCAAACTGAAGATTCTCTCTCTATTTTGTCTTAGAAGGGGGAACACTTGGTAATTTGGTCAAGTACCTTTAATTTAACAAGGTAAAAGACACCTTTTACTGCTCTTCAGTGTAAACAACTGCCCTTTTTCCTGTTAAGTAGCATATAAAGCACAATATGAATTTTTTTTTACTATAATGGGAAGAAAATTTTCTATTTTTTCCTGATTAACTTTTCTCAAGAGCATTCTAAGTGACATGAATTTGATTTACTACAATTTGCAATATCACTGCTGCAGGCACTAAATTATCCACTGCATTCTTTAAAATAAAGACCACACAAAGGAGTTTCTTCCAAACAACCCAAAGAAGTAAAAGGACACATTCCTGTGTACTAGGTTTATAAAATGAGCATATGCATTTTCTTAAATGCTCACTGTCATTGGAAGGCATGACTATCCTGCTGTTCATGTTTGTGGTATTGTCCCCAAAGGAAACTGAATTATCCATCCAACAAATGTGGTAGGCCCTGTGCTACATTCATAGCTTCCTGATGTTCAGTACGAGTTGCCATAGTCATTCACTTTCAATTTCCAGCTGAATGATCTCTTCTCTAACTATACCTTTATTGTGATTTCTGTAATACCTTATTTCAGGCGTAGGTCCATTAAATAGTGGCTTTTCTTGATTAGTCTTCCCTGAAATGGGTCTACTATGTCACTGATTAGTTGCCCCTCTTGTTCTATAGTTATCACTTGACAGACAAATAGGTGTCCAGTGTGTTTAGGCATCTTGCCCCTCTGAGGCTCCCCTCAGAACCCTGAGCACCAGCTACATGTGCTCCTTCTTGCACCAAGGGTTTCATAGCATCACGTCTTCCCTTTTGTTCTCCAGCCCCAGATGGGACTGAAAAATTCTTGCAGGTATTAATCTTTGGGCTACCTCACAATGGCCTTTTTGTTCTTTTAGTTTTCTGTCATTTGTGCAATCAATTCCTCACATTAAGTCTCTTCGATTTGAAATACTTAAAAAAAAATTTTTTTACGTTTATTTATTTTTGAGAGACAGAGTATGAGTGGGGGAGGGGCGGAGAGAGAAGGAGACACAGAATCTGAAGCAGCTCCAGGCTCTGAGCTGTCAGCACAGAGCCCGATCGGGGCTCGAACTCATGGAACCATGAGATCATGACCTGAGCTAAAGTCGGACACTTAACCGACTGAGCCACCCAGGCACCCCCTATTTGAAATACTTAATTTCTGTCTTCAAAATGGTATCATTTACTTTCAATAATTTAAAACTAGGGCCCAGAAAATCAGAGATTTAGGGTGGAAGAAAGAAAAGCAAACAAACAAAGCCCTCAACATTGCACTCAGCAGTTGTTTAGATTCATGATTAACAAGTCCATTTAACAGGTTAATTCCTGGGCACCCAGGTGGTTCAGTTGGTTGAGTGTCCAACTCTTGATCTTGGATCAGGTCATGATCTCCCGGTTTGTGAGATCAAGCCCTTCATCAGGCTCTGTGATGACAGTGTGGAGGCCACTTGGAATTCTCTCTCCCTCTCTCTCTGCCCCTATCCCACTCGTGCTTGCTCTCTCTCTCAAAATAAATGAATAAACTTAAAAAAATTTTAATAAGTTGAATCCTGAGCATCAAATACTTTACATTCTATAAATGTAAATATAAAATCAAATTACTACCCAGATCTTCACATTATATGTGGCCCCCTTACTGAGTGTTTTCCTCTCTCCCTTTAAAAAAAAAAAAAAACAAAAAGAGGGGAGTGGGAGACACAAGCTTCCAGTTTTAGAATGAATAAGTCACGGGGCTAAAAGGCACAGCATGAAGAATATAGTCAATGATATTGTAATAGCAATGTAATGGGACAAACGGTAGCTACACTTGTGAATACAGCATAATCTACAAACTTGTCAAATCACTAAGTCGTACACCTGAAACATTATGTGTCAACTATACTAAAAAAAAAAAAAAAAAATAGCTGAAAGGAGAACCATAAAATACCAGAACTCAACCAGCATGAACTAGATAATCTGCATCATCCTTTACCCACTATAGAAATGGAATGTGTAGGGGCGCCTGGGTGGCGCAGTCGGTTAAGCGTCCGACTTCAGCCAGGTCACGATCTCGCGGTCCGGGAGTTCGAGCCCCGCGTCAGGCCCTGGGCTGATGGCTCGGAGCCTGGAGCCTGTTTCCGATTCTGTGTCTCCCTCTCTCTCTGCCCCTCCCCCGTTCATGCTCTGTCTCTCTCTGTCCCAAAAATAAATAAAAAACGTTGAAAAAAAAATTAAAAAAAAAAAAAGAAATGGAATGTGTAATTTAAAAGTTTACAAAATAGAGGGGCGTCTGGGTGGTTCAGTCAGTTAAGCATCCTACTCTTGATTTCCACTTAGGTCATGGTCTTGTGGTTTTGTGAGTTTGAGCCCTGCATCCAGCTCTGTGCTGGCAGCGTGGAGCCTGCTTGGGATCCTCTCTCTTTCTCCCTCTCCTTGCCCCTCCCCCACTTGCACTGTCTCTGTCTCTCTCAAAATAAATAAACTTAAAAAAAAAAAATCAAAAGACTTTACAAAAAAGAATCTCCAAGCCCAGATTGTTTCGCTGGAGAATTCAACCAAACATTTTTAAAAGGTCAACATCAGTTTTATACAAGCTCTTCAAAAAAATAGAGGAGCAGGGAATACTTCCCAACTCATTTTATAAGGCCAGTATTACTTTGATACCAAAACCAGACAAACAGTACTAAAAAAAAAAAAAAAACTACAGACCAATACCTCTCATGAACTTAGATATAAAAGTTCAACATGATATTAACAAATCTAATCCAACAATGTATATAAAGAAGAACATACTATGAAGTATACACCATATCAAGTGGGATTTATTCTAATATGTGAGGCTGGTTCAACATCAAGCAGGCTAAAGAAGAAAAATCATATGATGGTATCAGCTGACACAGAAAAACCATTTGACGAAATCCAAACACATTCAAAATAGTCAGGGTCCCTAGTTGGGATCTGATAGTGTTAACTCCACTCTTAGGCAACTTTACCCAACCTTGATATTCCCCTATGTAAAAACAATGCTTTTATACCTCATTTTGTGAAGGAAGAGGTCAGATTTTAAAAGAAATACATGGGTGGAAATGGTATAAATCAAACACAAATTTACCGTATTATAATTTTCCAAGCTACAATTTAAAAATGTCTTTAGAAACAGTACTTTTCTAAATAAATAATGTAGTTGGAAAGTTCATAATTACTCCTCTGGTGTACATTTTACTGGATTAAGCTAATAAGTACTTATATAAGTAATAATATTTCTATTCCCAAGATCCACCATTATACATTAACATTTGAATGAATACATTCATTATATAGCCAGGATAGCAATTTCCAGTTCAAGTGCTAATGTACTTTCTGGCTAAAGCTGAAACTCTTAAGAGCAAATTAACTAATTCATGAATTAATATTGTTTAGACATCAGCCTGTAGAACTAAATGAGATGATGTATGTAAAATGCTTAGCACATTTCCTGCCATATAGTAAGTACTCAACAAATGACAGCCATTAGTTTCAGTACTGTAAATTAATGATGTCATGAGGTTTTCTACATTGATTACTGCCACAGGTAAATTTTTTCTTTAAGAAATATAAATCATTTTCAAGCTATGGATAAGTTTCTCAAATGCAAGGTCCTATGTGCCGGGAATGCTTTTATGCTCTTGTAAATCCAATCAAATCTGTCAATCAAAAGTTTGATTAGAAAGTTTACCTACGGGGCACCTGAGTGGCTCAGTCGGTTAAGCATCCGACTTCAGCTCAGGTAGCAAATTAAAGCCTTTGCTACTGAAAAGTTGTGTCATTTGGGTAATGTGCAACACAGATGCTGAGACAGAGTTAGAATGGCAAAGTTTTAGTGAGGGTTAACTAGAACAAAATTTAGAGATGAATTGGGGAGCAAACAGTATGGATCAGGAAGAGCCCCAGACCGTGATGATGCAGGTCTCACAGTCTTGGCTAAGATAATGAGTTGGCCAGGAGCAAAGACTGACCAGGAGGACACCCACTCAGGGAAGAAATGGCTGGCATCCTCTCCATGCTCAGTCATTCACTCCTGTAAAGGAGGCCTTGTAAGTGAAGCAGAGCAGAACTTAAAGAGTGAAGTAGATGGAGCACATTGGCTAATTGTCCCCTTTCCAGCTGACTGGTAAGTCCCTCAGGCAGATCTGAGCAGCACACCTCCATGACTTCCTCAGAAGACATGCTGGAGAAACACATAGAAAGAAGTACAATTCCTGTATGACCTTTCTTGCTGCCTTTCTAGCACTCATTAATTTCTGTTTTAAGTCTCCATGTTAGCATGACTTTCACCACTTCCATGCTACTCTCAGGCTCAGGGTAAATCATTCTGCCACTCCCCAAGTTGCACTGGGGAGAGTAGGGATTTGTGAGGTTGTCCTTGGTCACCTGGATATATCATTTAGACACTTCACTCCTTCTTCTCCTTCCAGGCATAAGAACAGACTCACGCCTGCCTCTTTCCCAGGGGTGCCCACATTCTCCTCTGTTCTTGGATTTCCAAACTTATTTGTGTGTTTCTCCTCTCGCTTTCTCCAGTCTGAACAAAATTATGTAGTTCAATAAATCACAGGTGGAGAGGAAGAGAAGCAGGGGGTGTGTCAGGATTGAGAAAAGCAGACCTTGACTACAGATAACATAATTTTTCCTCACCTAATTTTTATGGCCTGAGTTCCCTCTGGGCCTAGAATTTTTTTTATGTCCAAAGCCACAGCTTCAGAAATTTAAAAAGGCTTTTCTTTGCTTTTCTGCTGTAATAACCTTTCCCTGAGGCAATGAATGCACTGACTAAATGCATAAAGAGCAAAGAGTAAAAGAAACTCAGAAAGGAAAATCTTAGGTAACATCTCAAAATATTATCCTGCCACAATTACATCCAAGGATCCTAACAGAACCTGTGGATGAGATCAATGAAACTTTGTTATAGTCTTTGATGGTTTAGGGAGAAGGGAAAAAGACCAGATGATCAAATGATCAAAGCCAGGAAAAGTCTCAACTTTTTTTTTAAGTCAGAAGAAAGAGGATGCTGCAAATCATAGATTGGTAACCAAATGTTCCCATTTGTCTGGGAAAATTCCAGATAAAACTCATCTCATCTTTTTTCTTTTTCCTTTTTCCTTTTTCCTTTCTCCTTTTCTTTCTTTCTTTCTTTCTTTCTTTCTTTCTTTCTTTCTTTCTTTCTTTCTTTCTTGCTTTCTTTCTTTCTTTCCATAGTTTGTCTTGGTCAGGCAAATGCCTTGAAATAAGGTATCTGGGCTGCAGGAAATAATTTAACAGTCTCTGATGATACTGCGATGAATAAGTTGTATAAACGAGGACCAGAAAGCAGAGGGGCTAGTAGATTTGTGATATGATGAACAACTACCCCCGGTAACAACTGGAATAGGGCCAAAGTCAAGTGGTCAAGATAGAGGTGGCTATGGAAACTATGCCACATAAAGTTGGACAGAACTGAGGATATGAAGCCTTAAGAAGCCCCAGGGAACCCACACTAATCTAAAAATGAGGAATTAAGCACCTATCATTCATACACTAGTTCTGTGCAGCTGAAAGGAAAACAAATGAACTAGGAGAAATTTCTGATAATTAGAATTTGTCTCAAAAGCAAACAAAAACAAACAACAAAAATAACCACTAGGACGTTGTGAGGTAATGTGTT
The DNA here is from genome assembly GCF_028749965.1 of Puma concolor. NCBI lineage: Eukaryota > Metazoa > Chordata > Mammalia > Carnivora > Felidae > Puma > Puma concolor. Next base: position 162,266,148 of record NC_141674.1, read on the forward strand.
TATCAGCAGCATTTCGTTATAGAGTAGATTCCTTCATTCTACTCAATGTACAGATTGCCTACATTCCATTCATAGAGAAACACAGAGTGAAACCAAATGACTTCTAAAAGGTCCCACAATTCTGAGCAGCTATGATTCTATTCTAAAAAAATGTGAGTGCTAAACCAAAACCAAGAGAATTTCCACATTTTTACAAAAATGTTTTACATGATTTACAGAAAAACTAGTGACTCAGAAAGAGCTTTATAAAAGTCCGTGGATACACCCAGAGTTGATTTTATGACTCATGACTGGCAATATTAATGGAAGCACTAATAAAAGTTATGATATATAGTAATAAAACACTGAAGCATGGAGTCATAAATCATATTCCAACAGGATAAGGAAGGTAGTTTTTCCTTTGTGATTTAATACAGCTTTCCACAGGAGACCTATAAACCCCCAGGATAGGCTAAAGACTGAGGTTAAACCACTCCATTTCAAAGATAAAATAGCAATGAACATATAGATATGAAAAAAGTGACATTCTAGATTTACAAAGTGGAAATTTTTCAGTCATCCCACTTGATAGCATAAGAACACAGGAGGTTGCTTATTTGGTTCTCCCAACTTAAGATTTAGTAGGTTGACTTTTTCCCATTCAACTCTACTAAAATTCTAGACTAATGTTTGAGGAGACATTAAACATACTACCTTTGGTCACAGCTGTTTTTGCAGCTCAACTACTTACCCCTGCCATCTGGTATCACAGCCATTCTATTCTGCTCAGGAACTACTCCTCTGACACCTGATGGGGCTATCATAAGACCTTCCCTCAACTTTCACTGGGGTATGATTCCAGCTGGCCAAGTTTTCCCAACCACTCATGATGGTTAATTTTATGTGCCAATTTGACTGGGCTAAGGGATGCCAGATAATTGATAAAACATTATTTCTGGGTATGTCTGTGAAGATGTCTCTGGACTAGATTAGCATTTAAATTGGAAGACCAAGTAAAGAAGATCATCTTCACCAATTTGGGTGGGCATCATCCATTCCATCAAGGGCCCAAATCAAAAAGGCAAGTTCTCTGTTTCTCTCTGCTTAAGCTGAGACATTCATCTTCTCCTGCCCATGGACATCAGAGCTCCAGGTTTTTGGGATTTTGGACTCAGACAGGGACTTATATCATTAGCTCCCCCATTTCTCAGGCCTTTGTACTTACACTGAATTACACCATCAGCTTTCCTGGTTCTTCAGTTTGTGGACGGCAATACATGGGACTTCTTGACCTCCATACCTATTGGTTCTGTTTCTCTTGAGAATCCTGACTGAAACACACCAGAAGAGTGACTTGTCCAGTGGTTTCCCCCATCTGACCCAAACAGGTCCAAAATCTTTCTCAGAGATTATTAGGAATGCTAAGAGGAGGCTTAAGGGAAGCTTATGTCCTGATATCACAAGAACTAGAGACTGAGTCTGAAGATACTGGGAACTCATCTTTGTCACCACAAGAAAGAAGCCTCCGTGGGAGTAAACCAGTGCAGAGAAAAGAGTGGGAAGAGACAAAGACCTTATAACATCCTTTGAGTTCCTGAACCCAGCTATTATTGAATCCATATGAAGCCCTGGACTTTTCAGATTCATGAGACAATGAATTCTTGTCTACTTAAACTAGTTCATTTCTGTCACTTGCAACCCAAAGAGTCCTAATTAATTAGCCATAACAGTTACCTTTATGTTATTGGTTTATCTCTGTTTCATTTTCTGGTAATTATCTTCAAAGAGCTAGTAACCTTGAGTAAGAAGAGATCTTTTCATTGAAAACTTAGAGACGACTGAAGATTTAGTCATTCATTTCATTTACTTATTTTTGAAGAGTGACCCATGCAAGCACACTAGTTAAGAAAGAATGTTGAGCACCAAACCTGTCTGGGGATTTGAGCTTCCTTTCCAAGTTAAAATGAGTTGATCATTGTGATGCGATAATAAAATGTATTTAGCCTATCTCCCATATTCTTTGAGAGATGTAGCCAACACTCCTCCCCACAAGAGATGGAATCTAGACACTCTTTCCTTGAGTCCAGATGGGGCTTGTATAGCCCTGATCAGTGGGGAGTGATGGCAGAGATAACATTTGGCATCTGAAACTGGGCCATAAAAAGGATACAGCTTCTGTCTGGCTCTCTCAGGACACTTGCCCTTGGAACCCAGATTCTCTGCTGTGTAGAAACTCAAACCAGCCCACATGAAGGGGCTCATGAAAGGGGAACTGAGAGTTCCAGCTGACAGTCAACATCAACTTCCGGACATGTGAGCAAACAAGCCTTCAGATTGACTCTACTCCTAAGACTTGTAGTCTTCCAGCTGAGGTCCTATATACAACCATCATGCTTCCCACTGTGCCCTGTCTGAATTCCTGACCCTCTTGAACCATGAGAGACAACAAAAGATTGTTTTTATTTTAAGCCACTAAGTTTTGGCGTGATTGTTAAATAGTATTAGGTAATAATATGGTCATCTTAGTTGAGATGATAGATATTTTGCTGAAAGAAAAAACATGGAGTTATATATGTACAGTCAAAATCTATTTTCCCAGAAAATTAAAGTGGTGGCAGAATTATTCGGGCGGTTTAACACTGGTGATTGCATAGCCTTCACAGTGGGACTAGACTTTCTTAGATGTAAGTGAAAACACACAATTGTGTAAACATGGAATCTCCAAATGATTGCTTCAACCTAGAAAAATGGTGAACATAAATGTTTCAGTATTAGATTTGCACCTACCAATATGGAGCTCAGATTCTGGAAATTAAGTCAGTTTTGGTTGGCAACTATAGCACAGATGGTTCAGTGTGTTCCTTAAGCCTGTTTCATTTTACTCATGGGCACATAGCCTATCCTCATTTCCCAGCCTCCCCCACAGTTAGATGGGGGTGATTGAGTTCTGTGCAGTGAGCTGTGAGTGGACCCAAAGTGTTTTGTTTGGCCTGAGGCAGTTGAGAGCAAACATGCTTTCTTTGCAATCTGTCATCCCTTGTCTGGACCCGAGAGCAACCAGGAATTGAAGATAGTAGAGCTTCTGTCAGCCTAGATCCCTGAAAGACCGTGTGGAGCAGAACCTGTCAGCTTTGGACTGTGAGATGAGAGAGAAATAAATGCTTATTGTGCTTAGTCACTGAGATTTGGAATTGTAACAGCAACTAGTATCAGTGAATCTGACTAATATAGTAGTCCCTCATAGAACTGCTCACCATGAATAAAATTCAAGTAAGGGGCTGGTGTCCGCTGCTCTCCCCAACCCCCACTCGCATATCTCCCAACAGCTACTCAACCAGCTATCTTGTGAAGTTACCTTTTACATAAATCCTCTTTTTCTATTCTTACTGCATTACTGTAGTTCATCTTTTGTTGGGATACCCGACAGATTTAATTCTCCATGCTCATTCTGCAGGCAGAATGATGTTTCTGAAATATTCATCTCATCATATCAAAACTATGTGCTTGAGGACACGAATGAATCAATGACAAAAAAAAAAAAAGAACTAAACAAAGATATAAAAAAATATATATATAAACCCCACAAAGATCCTCCTTCCATGCAAGCTGTAGTAACTTATATTTAAACTAAAGTTAGCAAGGCTGTAGCAGCAAAAACATTTTTTTAGAAATATTTCAAAGCTCAGTGATATTGGATTCTCTGCAACAATTTTTTTTTCTTTCCCTGGCTTGGGAGATGCGAACTAATGTTGTCATTTAAGAAACTGTATTTGTTTGGAGTGCCTGGGTGGCTCAGTCAGTTGAGCGTCCAACTTCAGCTCAGGTCATGATCTCATGGTTCGTGAGTTTGAGCCCCGCGTCAGGCTCTGTGCTGACAGCTCAGAGCCTGGAGCGTGCTTCGGATTCTGTGTCCCTCTCTCTCCACCCACCCCTGCTTGTGCCCTGTCTCTCTCTTTCAAAAATGAATAAACATTAAAAAAAAATTAAAAAAAAAAGAAAATGTATCCGTGTTTTTGTTTTTAATTTTTAAATTGATTAATTGCTGAGGCTCTATCCTTAATAGCCTAAGTCAGATATGTGCTAAATTTCACTGGATTTTTTTGGAAGTGGGGTGATAACTGGTATTAATGGGAGTTCGTGAAAATAAATTTGCATACCTAAAACTTCTGCCAATGTATCATTTACCAGTATTCAAGAGGCATACTTATTTTGCAGAAGGGGAAAGCTTTATAAACATTGATGAAGACACTGCTTTTCTGGCTACAGTTTGGAAATCCATATAAACATTAATTTCCATTATTTTAATGATATACTTTGAAGTTGAAGTGTCACATGTTATTTGGGGGGAGGTCACTAATTTATTTAAGAAATCAGTAAAATAAAAACAAGAAGGTAAACCAATTTACAAAGAGGTCATGATAATGCCCTAGGGAATGTGCAGTAAAACACAATAGCATGCAATTATTTTCTTTTGCAGCTCTGAACACTTTTCAATTTGTGGCAGATTTACAAGATCATCTTCTGCATAAAGAAAAAAAATCCTACAAATCGTTTCCTGAAAAATTCTAAAAGAGACAGAAAAAGAATGAAAGGAAGGAAGGAAGGAAGGAAGAGAAAGAAAGAAAAAGAAAGAAAGACAAGAGAATCTGAAAAAGCTTCGAAGTTGCCATAGGAATCAAATCCCAGGTCCAGCCACATGATTATGCAAATCATTTCAGGTTCAGAGGATTATCTAATACACTCGGCTGAGAACCTTGTCTGAAAGAATAGTATCTAAACCTGCACCCAGAGCAGCCACCGCGAGTGCCTGTGAATTGTCACCTGCACTGTTCTTCTGGACCCTTTAGCTCTTCAGTTCTTATAGTTTCAATTCAGTATTTACATATTTTCAGCAATAGAGGTTTCACAAAGCATTATGTTCTTTAGGGAAATACTGGAGTGGAACATAAAATATTCTGTTGTACAAAAGCAACAGCAGCTGGTGGAATTCACATAAACCAGTAGAGCCCAATATAATGAATTATAAGCACGCTTGTGTTTAAAGCAAGCACTGACATAAAAGAGGCAATAGAACACAAAGTATGCTTCTATTTAGCTCATAAAAATATGCACAGTATGAAGAAAGCCATTGATAATGATTAGATCCAGGAAATTCAGGTACCAGGTTATATTTTGCTCCCCTCTTCTTTGGGTGCAGAGTTAAGTTAATCATATTCTCTCATTTACGGCACACTATTATCAGTCTTTTTGTAGCAGCCCTCTCTCTTTTTACTCCTTCATTCCTGCTCTCTGCTATCCTTCCACCCTTCCCCTTCATAGCTACCAAGAGTAATATGCGTGGAATGTGTCCTTGGATATCTGAGCATCTTGAAAAATGCAATGCTGCTTCTGTGTCAATTGATGTTGAAAACATACATTAATAGGATTATGCTACACATTTCAATTTGTTGCTTGCCTTTTCCACCAAACACTAGGTTTTTAAGCCCCGTCTCTGTTGCTGTATGCAGTTCTGGTTCATTATTTCTGACTATAGCAGAGTATTCCATAGTATGTCTCTCCTGCATTCTAATTCTTCATTTCCACCATCATGAACTTATACAGCCTCTAAATCTCTACCGTCATAAACAACATCATGATGGATGTCTCTGATCATGCAACTTCGTATGTTTTTTTCTTTTTCCTTTTTTTTTTTTTTTATTTGAGAGAGAGAGAGAGAGCACCAAGTAGGGGAAAGGGGCAGAGGGATATAGAGAGAGAATCTTAAGCAGGCTCCATGGTCAGCATGGAGCTGGACACAGGGCTCAATCCCATGACCCTGGGATCATGACTTGAGTTGAAATCAAGAGTTGAATGCTTAAACGACTGAATCACCCAGGTGTCCCAATCATGCACCTTCTTGATGACAGTGTGAGCTGTTCTACAGAAAATGAGAAGAATTGATTGGTTATTTGATATATGCATCCTTAATTTCACCAGACTGTTTTCCAAAATGGCCATCAGTCTATCCCAACATTCAGCAGTAAATGAGGGTTGCTTTTCCCCACATCCTCACCAACCTTGGTATTCTGTGACTTTCTACCTTTTTAGCAATACTATGTTATGATGTTAGTTTGCATTTTTCCAATTATTTGTGATTTTGGATCTTTTCATGTAATTGTTATCTGTTTGGGCTTCCCATTCTATCAACTTATTTATATTTTTCTATTGGACAATCTTGTATTTCTCTTGTTGATTTGCTAGAGTTCTTTGAACATTCTAGGTCTAGCACTGTCCAAGTAGGTAGCCACTAGCCACATGTGGCTATTTAAATTTAAATTAATTAAAACTTCAAGGGGTGCCTGGGTGGCGCAGTCGGTTAAGCGTCCGACTTCGGCCAGGTCACGATCTCGCGGTCCGTGAGTTCGAGCCCTGCGTCGGGCTCTGGGCTGATGGCTCAGAGCCTGGAGCCTGTTTCCGATTCTGTGTCTCCCTCTCTCTCTGCCCCTCCCCCGTTCATGCTCTTTCTCTCTCTGTCCCAAAAATAAATAAACGTTGAAAAAAAAAAAAACTTCAAAATTAAGGGGTGCCTCGGTGGCTTTGTCGGTTAAGTGTCTGACTTCAGCTCAGGTCATGATCTCACAGTTCATGAGTTTGAGCTCCACAACAACAGCTCAGGGCCTGGAGCCTGCTTCAGAGTCTATGTCTCCCTCTTTCTCTCTGCCCCTCCCCTGCTCACTCTCTGTCTCTCTCCCTCTCAAAAAATAAACATTAAAAAAATTTTTAATTTAAAAATTAAAAACTCAGTTCTCAGTTACGTTATGCCCATTTCAAGTGTCCAGTAGCTCAATGTGGGTAGTATCAACCTTACTGGAGAGCACAGACACTGAACATTTCCTTGATTACAGAAAGTTCTAAGGGACAGTACTGTTAAATATTAATCCCTTGTCACTTTTTAACATTGCAAATATATTCTCCCAAATGATCAACCAACTATAAATCTTATCTATTTTGTCCTTCATTGAATAAAAATCCTTAATATTCATGTACCCATATCTATTTTTCGTAGTCTCATGGGATCTTAAGGAGTCCTTCCCCACTTCTACATATTCTGCTATTCACTTTGTAGCTTTACCTTTTACACATAGGTCTTTCATCTATTTGGAAGTCATCTTTATACATGGGGTAACCTAAAGTTCCAACTTCATTTTTCTCTGTACAGTGAACCAGTTTTCCAAATACCATCTATTAAACAATCCATTTTTTTCCTGCTGGTTTGTGGAACCACCTCTATCAAATAATAAATCCCCATATATACATGGGTCTATTTTGAGTATTGTATTGTATTGTATTGTATTCTATTCTACTCTATTCTGTTCTGTTCTATTCCATCCCATCCCATTCCATCTCATACTATCCTTTCTTATCCTGTTCTATCTCATGTGCCAGAAGTACACTGATGGTTTAGTTGTTTGTTTATTACCAGAAGAGCAAGTCATCCGTCAAAGCAGACCCTCCTAATTACCTATCCAATATCCATTCTGCATTTCCTTTTTACAAACAGAACTCCAATTTTGTTTGGAATAGCAGCATTTCCAGCCAAAAATATTTGTTTTCTCAGCCTCTCTTGCAGCAAGGATTGGGCATGTGGTACAGATATGAATAATGAGATGGAACAAAATTTCCTAAGGATAGTATCCTTTCCCAAGTAGAAAGGAGTACCATGAGAAAGCCATTCATCTCATTTCCCTCTTTTCTTGCCTAGAATGTAGATATGAGGCCTAGAGGAACAAAGGTCTGAGGTGACAAGTGTGGGGACAAAGATCTGCATATTAAGAATGGCAGGACAGAAAAACTGAAAGAGCCTGGTCCCTTAGCTGTTTAGCTGTCAGTATTAATCCCAGACTCCCTCTGGGCTTGACACATAAGTCAAATCGTTCTGTCTGTTAATCCCTGATAGTAGAGTTTTCTGATATTTGTGTCTGAATATATCAGGCTTCCTATCCCTTCTTTTCCATATTTGTCTTACTTAGACTTTATTTTTCCATATAAATTTTAGAATAAGTTTTTCAAGCTCCTTAAAAACCTTCTCTGGAATTTTGATCGTAATTGCATTAAATTTATAGGTTAATATGAGCAGTAGTGGAGTCTTTAAAATATTAAGTCATCCCAATTACAAAAATAGTGTATCTCTCCATTTATTTAGGTCTTCTTTCATTAAAGAGCTTAAACTAGCTTTAATAAATTTTTTCCAGTAAAAATCCCATGCATTCTTTGTTGGGTAATTTGAGATACAAGATCTAGAACACCAGTTTATTGAATTTTACCAATTCTAAGATACACTTTGTTTTTGTTTTATTTCGATTTACATTTGAACATGTTTGGAATCTGGATTCATCTTTGGATTGATGACATCTAACAGCCGTATTCACCTCCACCTTGTCCCCTTAGTGGTATGTAAAATAATGATACATTGAACCATATATGGTTTCATTAAAAAAAAATACAGCATATATTTTTATTTAATATTTTTTACTTGTTGCTTTTATTTGTCTTTGGTTTCTTTTGTTTATTCCCTTGAAACTTCCAACTGATCAAAATAAAGCCTGAACATTGTTTAGGGGCACCTGGGTTGCTCAGTTGGTTAAGCATCTGACTGTTGGTTTTGGCTCACGTCATGATCTCACCATTCATGGGATTAAGCCCCACAGGGGGCTCTGCACTGACAGCGTGTAGCCTGCTTTTGATTCTTTGTCTCTCTCTCTCTCTGTCCCTCTCCCAATCGTGTGTGCTGTCTCTCAAAATAAATAAATAAACTTTTAAAAAAACCAAAAAACTGACCACTGTTTAGAAATACTCAAATTATTACATTCACTATTTGTTCTAATAATTGATAATAGTAAGGGTGCATTTCTACAATTTTTGTAGATAGAGCAAATCTATTTTTTGTTTTGCTTGTAGTTTTTTTCATGAAACGTTTTTGAAAAGTATAATAGATAATATAACAAAGTCTCATAAGCCAACCTCCCAAATGAACAAATACTGGCATTTTATATTTGCTTCCATTCTATTTCTTTTTTTTAACATTAAAAAATCAATAATGAAATTTCAATTTTATCAATTTAATTTATTTAAAAACAAATTATTATTACAGACAAAGTTAAAGTTCCCTGTTTTTCCCTTTCTACCTTCCTTTCTCAAACCTCTCCTGAGGCAACCACTTTCTTGACTTTGCAGTGTCACCAATCCATATTTTGCCTATTTTTATTACATATCACTGAATTCATAAGTAGCATATAGTATTGTGTTGTCAATTTTAACATTTTACCTGGGGGTGCCTGGGTGACTCAATCAGTTAAGCATCTGCCTCTTGATCTCAGCTCACATCTTGATCTCAGGGTCATGAGTTCAAGCCCTGCTTTGGGCTCCATGCTATAAATAAATAAATAAATAAATAAATAAATAAATAAATAAATAACTTTTTACCTATATGACAGTGAGGCCATGAATTTTGAACATACTTCCTTGCTCGTGTTCAGGTATAAAAATTCCTTAACCACCTCTTGTTCTTCAATAAAGGCAATCTTGTTCTTTAGGAGAAAAAAACAGACAAGTTCTCTTATTCTTTTCAAGAAAATATAATTGGTAAAAGCTCTAAGAACGTCTTTTCTCCTCTTTGTATGAAATAACTACAGTGTGTTAGTGCATTATAATGAGGATGGTCGTTGTAATTACATTCCCTGAAAAAGCTCCTATCTGAAATGTCAACTTTATTCAACTGGAAATGATTTTTTAGAAAACTCTCTGTGTCCTTTTTTTCCCCAAAAGCGAGCACAGACTTATCATTTTCCATATGATTCCTTTGGCAAATATAGATTTGCATAACCATTTCATCAGAAATATTGAAATTTCTGTTATTTGTGCTTAAGTCTACAATATCACTGCATTGTTCAATAGGTAAATCTAGTATGCATCTGAGCATTTATATTACACCCATTTCTATAGCAACGAGGTAGATTTAACAAATTGTGCATATATTACATATTAATATTTAATTGTACAAATTTTGCTACATTTCTATCATCCACAGGAGGTATACTGCAGGGACCTCCATCCATATTCTTCCTTTTAAAAAATGTTTATTTATTTAGAGAGAGTGAGAGAGAAACAGCAGAAGAAGAAGGCCAGAGACCAAGCAGGCTCTGTGCTCATAGCAGAGCCTGACACAGGGCTTGATCCCACAACCATGAGATCATAAAGAGTCAGCGCTTAACTTACTGAGCCACCCAGGTGCCCCTCTTCCTTTTTTTAAACTTAAAAATAAAAATGTACATAAGATAAAAATCAAAGTATGTCAAAGGGCAAACAGTAAAAAGTAAGTCTCCTTCCTACTCCAGACTTTTAAGTTCCCAGAATCTATCTCAATATATAACATATTAGTGCTTTATATGATAGTTTATGATATTCAATAACAAGATTTAAATAATGGTTATGAGAAAGAACAGTCTAGGAAAGTTGAATGAATCTGAAAATACACCTGACTGTAATGATTTCTATGCAAGGCAACCTTATAGATGACTTCAAGAAATGGTTGGTGTTTCCAAATATTTCTTGGTCCCCACTTGGGCCAATGCCAGAGTAGCTTCTTATCAGCAGTTTGGCACCTGTTTTGGAGCACACTGTGTAACGAAGGGTTCCCCTCCACCATGCTGGAACATAACCACACTCTCACCCCTGAACTGCTACACAGATCATTTACTGCTCTTTGCCAACTTTCCTTCATTGAATTTTCTTTCAATGTCTATCACTCTCAGGTGACCCCATACAGGACACACCATAACTCTCTTAAAAGTATTCTATTCTAAAAAAAAAAAATGAAGAAACGTTGGTACTATTTACTCTAGGGAATGCTTTACTATTCTTCAGAAACTTTGAAATGGTATCAATCTATAATTTTTGGTTTTTTTCCCTATTTTCATCCACTTGTTTAATTTTATATATCTAAGTTCAATTAGTTAATGTAATTTAATTAATTTTAATTAAGTAAATACGTCAGTTGGTATTTTCTTTTTTTAAATGTTTATTCATTTTGGGGAGAGAGAGGGAGAGACAGAGAGAGAGACAGAGCATGAGTGGGGGGTCGGGGGAGGTGCAGAGAGAGAAAGAGACACAATCTGAAGCAGGATCCAGGATCCGAGCTGTCAGCACAGAGCCTGACCTGGGGCTCAAAGCCATGAACTGCAAACCATGAGATTATGACCTGAGCGGAAGTTGGAGGCTCAACCAACTGAGCCACCCAGGTGCCCCCATAAGCTGGTATTTTCCATTCTGCTCTGTTCCATTTTCTATTTCTACATCAACAGACTGCATTTATGTTTTTAAAATGTGGTGGGGGAGAAGGCAGAAAAAATCAACATTACAGTCAAGATAAGAATTCCATAGTATTGGGTTTATTTTCATAATTGTTAATTGGATAGAAATAGTCATGCAAGGAACTGACTGACAGTCAACCAACATTCCCAAGCATGGTCCCAAAAAAGAAACACTATGGACTTCTGCCATGGTCAGACATGGTACTTGTATTAAGAAATGAATTCACAAAGAAAATAGCATTGCATAATCATGCATGGATTGCCTTGAATGACGTTATCCATTACTGCAAACCAAAAATAAAAATAAGCAAATAATAAAACAAAACCAATGCTTAGTTGCCATTTTGCATTTTTGCTCCTACACATTCCTGAAGATAGAACTTCTTGCCTCCTGAAGTCAGTGGGAGGAAAAAACTCTGAAAATTATTAATTGAACCCAGCAGAAATATTAACGTGCAGATAATATTTCTTTAGTAAAATTAATCATATAGGCAAAATCTATATAGTGGGTTTTATCCATAACAACAACAACAAAAAACTCATGGTATTCTATGTATCATGAAACTAGAAAATACGCACACAAATCTTTTTAATAAATCTTTGAACAACCATCGGATTTTTAGCTGTAATGTGTCTATGAAACTGTATTTCTCTTTTCAATGACCCATTGTCATTTCAGTTTTCTGTAGTCATTCACTTAGGGATGGAAAAGTCATTATCTGAGGACAAAGGAAATAATTTCAGGTTCCTGAACTCAACTCAAGGGCCTTCATTTCTCTCCTCTTCCCCTCCCCACTTCCACCTCTCCTACCCCAACCCCTCTGCCCCATCCAGAAAAGGACCATCTGAGTGTCTCTCTTTCAGTAGTTTAGGTGGCAATGTGGAGAGAATGGGTCAGTTGGCATCAGGAGAAGAAGTTAGAAGAAATAGAGAAGGAGCCATGAAAGCCTACAAATAAGTTGAAGTTGGAACTATGTGAAAGACACAAATAGAGGGTGAGGTAGTTGGTGGCAGCAACAAGAGAAGTAGGAGCAGACACGGCTAGACCACATGGTGAACAAGAGCCACCATGTTTCCCACTAGTGAGGGGACCAGAGCCAGCTTCATGAATATGCGACCATGAACACAGCCCAGCACTTGATTTAATCTTCTGCTGTCTCTGTCTTGAAATTTTTATTAATTTGAGATAGCTGTAATAGGCATGTCTGCCACTCTTCTGGTCCCATTATATATAATGTTCATAGTGTCCTTGGAGCACAGAATCCTATGGAACTGTGATGTGAGTGCAGAGACTCAGAGCAAGTAAAAGGGAAGGCAGTGTATTTAAGGTGAGTAAGCAGGGCACTTATACCTCCAAAGGGCCACACTTTGCATCAGAACCAGAACCCGTTCTGAAAAGGCAAAGCATGCAATGTGTTTTAAAAAACACAAGTGACTGGGGAACCCTATCATATTCTTTCTTATTCATATTACTTCCCCGTAGTTGGTCAACCACTTCCACTGAAAATGAAGGTGTGAAAGGAAAGGAAATCTAGGGCAACCCAGTCATTTGTCTTTGATTCCTTCCCTGCTCATCGGGAAGCTGAAGGTAGAGGGTGTTGGTAGAATGTGCACAAATGAGGAAATAAAATAAAATCAACTGAGTTAGTTTTGTGCAGCATTTTCATTGCTCTGGTAAGAATGCAATACATATGACCATACAATAGGCATTGTACCATTTTGAGGGTTCCACTATGAGTTAAATACTCTTGTTTTTGTAATTAAAACGGACATCACAGCATATAAAGATGAACAGTAAAAACCATGCTGATAATCTAAAATGTTAACTTTACTTAGAATGATGTTAAATAATTTTTTTTTAATCATAACAAGTTGAGAGAGAGACAGCAAAAGACAGTAAAAAGCTTTATATCTTAGGACTTATAATAGCACTTTTTACCTGCTTTCTGATCTAAAGACTCCACATTTTCAGTTTGCTGCTGCAAATTATGTAGCCAGCTGTGGGGAGGGCCACACAATTTTATGGATCGAGGAGCCACCTGTATACCAAATGGCCTGCGTGTCCAGTCCCATAAGGGCTGGCTGATATCTTGTTCTTCTGTGTGTTTCCAGAACTTGATTTTTCTGGATCCCCATGTGTCCTACCTGTGTTTCTGAGATCCTTGTTTCCTTATTTGTTTTTGGGACAGAGAGAGACAGAGCATGAACAGGGGAGGGGCAGAGAGAGAGGGAGACACAGAATCGGAAACAGGCTCCAGGCTCTGAGCCATCAGCCCAGAGCCCGACGCGGGGCTCGAACTCACGGACCGCGAGATCGTGACCTGGCTGAAGTCGGACGCTTAACCGACTGCGCCACCCAGGTGCCCCCTTGTTTCCTTATTTGGACAAGAAGATTTATAATAGACTTCCCTGATCTGAGACAATCAGAGTTCTCTATTATTTGCAATTAAAAGCACACAAAAAGCATAAAATATGGTATGATTTTTAGTTAGTAAATCATATATATTTTCATTCACAAAGTAAGTGATGCTTAAACATGCTGCATTGGAAAGAAATGGATTTTTGTTAAAAATGATTTAGCTTGAAAACTGTAGGATTAAAACTGTGCACGTGAAATATTTCTGGACCAAAATCTGTGAAAATATCAGCAAAATGAATGAGTCAAATTGGATTAAACTGCATTAACTTTCACATTGGTCTTGTTGACATCAGGGGCTGGTAATACAAATTTAGTTCATAGTGATGGCAATTTCATCAGATTTGTGTCCTGAGGGACTCCAACTTTTATGTGTGTTTTAAGGAAGACCTGTCAGGTGTTATATGATCACTGTGGCTTTGGTCTGCGTAAACAAGGCATGGCCATCAATGCAGGCTGAATCAGTGAGGACATTTGCCTCAGCACAAGCAATAACAGAAGGAGAACAAATGTGCAGGATATGATCAAGGAGGCCTGCAGTGCATTGTGGAAACCAGGGAGCAAACCAGAAAGCTTGAGAAATACTGCAAAATACACAATCTGATAGTGGACAATGGTCCACTACCAGAAAATGTGGTTTATCTTTAAAATTATCCTTTTAGGGGTTTCCCCCCCTTGAAAAGGGGCAGAAAGGTACTTAGTGGAGAATTTAAACATTTTAGTAAAGTTACAGTTGTGGATAGTATCTAACTAGTGTATGGTGTCCAGAAATTGAGTAGCTGGAAAAGATGTCTTAAATTTATTTGTAAGTGTCTATTTAGGGTGGATGTGACACTATGTCCCATTTTGGGTCTTGCCTCCCTGTCCTGCAGAGACATCCCAACCTAACTGCCTGAGTAACTCAGCCTGCTCATTGGCAGATGTGGCCAAGAAGGCAAAGAAAGGGCTACAAAGAAGGAATACAGACATAGACTGAAGGGAGAAAAAAACAATACATATGGTTTAAATGATAGACAGTGTTGTTCCAAACCTTAACGATCCTTTAGAAATTAAACAGGTGTCAGGTCTCAGCTTCCCTGTTTGTTGAGGGTGCTTTGCTTAAATGCCATGGGTCTGTGCTTATAGCATGCGGCTTTCTGCTCAAAGCCAATCACATAGGTGCTGGTTTTTTACACGGAGAGGTAACTGTTCTTGTTAGAGATTATAATATGCTGAAAATAGAAGCAGCAAGGGTTTAGGTCACATTACAAGGAACAAATCTGGAAGAAAGTTAGAGGTATTTGGGTTATTTAGGCTAATTACGAAAGTCACTATTTTTGGACATTAGTTCGCATAAACCATCTCCCGGATGTGCTGATGTCTAGGAAGAATATAGGGCTGAACAGAGCATCCAAGGTTTTGTCTGGAGCAAAAAAAAGAAGAAGAAGAAGAAGAAGAAGAAGAAGAAGAAGAAGAAGAAGAAGAAGGATGTTATTATCATTAAGACTTTTGAAATTTACCATTAACTTGAAAAACTCTATGTGATTGCAGCTTTTGCTTTTTTTGGTGTGCAAATAGCTTACATAGTTTATTTTAATCTCCTTTATGGTTACTTGGTATGAAGATGGGCTATCGATTATGTAACTAAGTAGGTGGGAGGAGAGGCAGTGATAGACGGAAGTCATGCTGTGAATACAGTACATGACTATCTGTAAGAAAACCCTAGAGCAGTGGTTCTCAAAGTGGGGTCCCCAGACAAAGAGCATCAGTGCACCCCTGGAAACTTGTTAGAAATGCAGACTCTAGGGGCGCCTGGGTGGCGCAGTCGGTTAAGCGTCCGACTTCAGCCAGGTCACGATCTCGCGGTCCGTGAGTTCGAGCCCTGCGTCAGGCTCTGGGCTGATGGCTCAGAGCCTGGAGCCTGTTTCCGATTCTGTGTCTCCCTCTCTCTCTGCCCCTCCCCCATTCATGCTCTGTCTCTCTCTGTCCCAAAAATAAATAAAAACGTTGAAAAAAAAATTAAAAAAAAAAAAAAAGAAATGCAGACTCTATGGGGCGCCTGGGTGGCTCAGTCAGTTGAGCATCCGACTTTGGCTTAGGTCACGATCTCGCAGTCTATGAGTTTGAGCCCCACTTCAAGCTCTGTGCTGACAGCTCAGAGCCTGGAGCCAGCTTTGGATTCTGTGTGTGTGTGTCTCTCTCTCTATCCCTCCCTCACTCACACTCTGTCTCTCTCTCTCTCTCTCTCTCTCTCAAAAGTAATAAATAAACTTAAAAAAAAAAAAAAAGAAATACAGACTCTAGGGCACCTGGGTGGCTCAGTCGGTTGAGCATCCAACTCCTGATTTCAGCTCAGGTCATGATCTCATGGTTGGAGTATTTTTGCCATGGAGATCAGCAAAGGCTATAAATCAGGCCCTTTTCTTCCCCGAGAGGCATTTTCCAGTATAACACTGATTACATGCAATAAATATTTAAAAGGCTTAGCACTGTACACATCACAAAATAAGATCTAAAATTAAGTTAAATATTTTTAATTGTTTATGAGTTCTTAATGTGTTTCTACATCTATTTCAGGCTCTGTATAATGTACTGCTAGAAGAGGGTGGGCTGTGCACCGAAGGTAAGAGAGGGCAGCTTTGACTGTGTCAGAGGACAGAGCAAGGAAAGCATTTGTCATTGTAGTCACCGAGTGGCAGGTACTACAACCTTCTCCATTCTTTCGGACCCTTTCTTCAGCTTTATTTCCCCTGGCTTTTGCACAATACCTGGCAGAATGGATGGATGTTTATTGGCTATGCAATTGAATAAATCAGTTTGGTCATGCAGTAGTAAACTAATGTGTATGATTGTTTCTATAACACATTTAAAAAGTGATTGTTAAGGGGTTTAACTGACCAGTTGATTGAATCAGGCTATTGTGGATAAACTTGGCCAAAATACCCAGTATTACCCTTTCCTTTTTCTCTGCACGTGTATCTATGATAATGAAGCAAATAACACCTAATTTTAAAATACAAAATAAAATAGCATAATTGCACAGTGTATACTGGCTCCACTGGATTATTATAATTTGCTGCAGGGTTTGTCATAGATATATAAAAATGTACACAATTGAAAAATTGAGACATACCAGGAAAGACAACTTCTTATATATGTTTGTCAGAGAGTGATTTTCATTGTACAAAAAGAGTTTAAATTATATGACAACTTAATTCCCATATATACTACATTTTTGTGGGTTTTTTTTTTGTTTGTTTTGTTTTGTTTTTTTTGGCATTGTTTCTTCTGTGAGAAAGACACTGGAACTCCACAGAAGAAGGAAGTGGTTCTGTGTGTCAGAATGTCTGTATCACTGTTTGCAAACAAGAATCCACTTTTTCCTCTCTAATTTGATAGCTTTATAGAAGCACCTAGGCATATGTTTGGTACAATTTGGATGATACCCAAGAAAAATATAGCACTGGATTATGAGAATCTTTATGTAAACACGCTCCAGGAAGAAACAAACAAACAAACAAATAACAACAACAAAAAAGTCAGTAGTATTGCTTCAAGTAGGATTTAGGCTGGAAGGATGAATTTTGTTTGCCTGTCTGTGATTTTTACCAGCTACAACACAGTATATTTGCAGTACTTCTCCCATTTCAGTGTGCATAAGAATTTCCTGAAGAGGTCATTAAAATGCTGATGCCTAGGCCCCACCCCCAGAGATTCTGCTTCTTTAAGCCTGAGAGGAGCCCAAACACTTTCATTTTTAATAGGTTCCCAGGTGATGCCAAGGCTGCTGGTCTGCAGACCACACTTTGAGTAGCACAGCTAGAGACCAATAAGAAATATACTCCCATGGGGCGCCTGGGTGGTTCAGTCGGTTGAGCATCTGACTTCGGCTCAGGTCATGACCTCACAGCTTGTGAGCTCGAGTCCCGCGTTGGGCTCTGTGCTGACGGCTCGGAGCCTGGAGCCTGCTTCAGATTCTGTGCCTCCCTCTTTCCCTGCCCCATTCTGTCTCTGTCTCTCTTAGAAATAAATAAACACTAAAAAAATTTTTTTTAAAAAGAGAAAAGAAATATACTCCCATAATCTATGAAACAGGACAGTGGCTTCCAAACACGGTTAGCTTTAGAATTATCAGTTAATGAATGTTTCACAAAATCCAGATAGAATCCCAACATGAGACCTGCTAAATCAGAATCTTAAGAGGTGGGCCCAAACAATATAATGAATCTGAGATAATGTGAAGTTGAGGGGCTCCTGTCTATTTATTCTTGGGAACCCAGTTTGTTCATCAGGACAGATGAGACTTAATGGCTACCACATTTTGAAACACATGCTGAAAAGAGACAAACCATAAATTTAAGCAAGAAACTGCTCAAGATGGAGGCATGTCAAAAGGACACAGGAGCCAATCAATGACCAAAGGAATACTAATTTGAGCAATAAGATAAATGACAGTATTTGATTATAACCCTTAGAAAAAAGTTAAATATCTATGAATCCATACATACACAAATAAATTATTGAATGAATAAATATGAGATAACTTTAAAGAAGAATCCCAATTAATAAACATAAACGAGATGAAGGAAAGAGAAAATCATGTTTTCTATGTTGTAGCGTTATACAAACACTACACTAATAATTGTTGCAAAAATTCACTGATGGATGTTAAAATTAGTGGATAAAAATTTGATGAGAAACAAGATGTTTGCATAGTCTCAAAGTATTTCTCCACAAGATATGTATTAGTTTCTAAGGAAATACAGTAACTTTATGGTGGACAAACCCAGTAGACCCCTCCCTAACCAAGTATCAAGATGAATATCACCAGTAATAAGACATCATCATGTACCTCTTGATATGATGCACTGAAGAGGACACAACACTTCCCTAGTATTTGTGCCAAATCTGCCTACTTCAATCTGATTGTCAGAAAATGTCAGACAATTCCAAAATGCGGTCAGTTATTTTATAATAACTTCAAAAGTGTCGAAACCATGAAAGACAAATAAAGACTTAGGAACTGTCACAGACTGGAGAAGACTAAGAAGAAATGAAAACCACACACAATGTGGGATGCTGGATTGGATCCTGGACCAAAAAAAGAACATTTTGAAAACCTGCTAAAATTCAAGTAACAGTCTATAGTCTAGTACTATAACATAGTACTGTAACAATGTTAACCTCCCGGTTTTGATTATCGTACCATGGTTACATAAGATGTTAACATTAGGGCAAAGTTGGTTAAGGTATATATGGTAATTCTCTGCACTATTATTGTAACTTTTTGTCAGTGTAAAATTATTTTGAAATAGAATTTGAAAATTCCAATGCCCCTACCTTGTAAAAAATCCCTGTTCCCTAAGCAACTTTACTGTTTGCCTCACCAATCTATGGATAAACTATAGAACTAGTTTCACTTGGGAGGTGACCTAATAAGCAGAGAAGGCTTTACAAACAAGAGTCCAGTGGCCTTCCAGGGATGAGGGTTTTGTCACTGCACTCAGGCAGCCCCTCCCCATGAGTTGCTAAACAAAAGTGGGAGCCCGAGTCTCCTGTCGGATTTCTTGGACTTTGAACCCTATGTGGAACTTCTGTGGCCCCTGACCCGCACTTTGGGACACCATTGCCACTCAGCCTCAGCCCCACCCTGCCATGGTAGCAGAAGCCAGCAGATTTCCACAGCCTGGGGCTCTCTGCTTTCAGGAGATAACCTGTCCCCAGTAGCAGCTTTGATATTCTATTTCTTTAGACAGCATTTTATTAAATGTAAACCTCCTTAGGCAGCCATGTGCACATTTTCCCCATGTCGCTGTTTTGTCACACATCCAATCATTCAAAGCCAAGCTGATTCACTTCCACTGGTTTCCTTTTGGTTGCTGTTTGCTATTCTTACTAACAGGAAAAGCTCATTTCACTCCATTATATTTCTCATTTGCACAAGCACGCTTATATTTTGTTTTCCTTAACTTGTGCTTCACACAAGAAGGTGCAAAGATGCTAATCTGTGTTGCCCTGGTCCTTGTGGGAAGTGGCATGATGGAGAAGGTAGCAGAAGTGGTGGAGATGGATTTCTGGCTGTGACATTCACAGCCTTCTGACCTCACACAGGTCTCTTCATGCTTCTGTCTTCAATGACAAAAAAAAAAAAAAAAAAAAAGGCAAATAATAGTGTAAACTTTCTGAATTATTATGAGAATTACATGAAATAACATGTGTAGAATTGAAAATTTGTCTCTCATTTACTACATATCATAAAAACAATCTTATGTTTCTTTTTTGCCCAGACGTAAGGAAGAAGGGAACATCTAAAGATAAGGACTCTTGCAGAGTGAAAGCTGTCTCTGGACCCATTGTATTTTATTTGTACAAACGATCTCTCAGTAGCCTTACTTGAGCCAAAAGGGAAACAAACAAAACCGAAAGCCAGGTTTCAATGAGACTAAATTTAATTATGCCTTGTTTTACATTCCGACTGACCAACTTCCTCTTGTCAGTTTGTTTTACTAAGACTGTCTTTAAATTTCTGTTGGGGAACCTTTAACCTCTAACTTGAGAGAATTGCTGAAAATCATTAAACACATCTTTGGTAGGAAATGGTGGCGCTTCTGGGTTTTATGTCTGATTCTTCCCTTAAGTTGTAAATTCTATCACAAAATTAAAATTAGGGGGTGGCTTTTGTTTGCACTTTTTTGTTTGTTTGTGTTCCTTGGATGTTGAAAAGCTATGAGTGGGAAGAAAAAAGCATTGAATCTGTTTTTCTTCCAGCGGCTATAGTGTTTGGAGTAAAGAATTAATTCTAGCTTGTTTTTGACACAAATTCAGCATGAAGCTTGGTTTCTTTATACCCAAACACTTTAAACATGGTGGGTATTCAATAAATGAAGAAATATTAGTTTTCCTTCTCTGTACCTTTACAGTTTGTGCCTAAACATCGCCTTGTTTTTATGAGAAACTTTATTGTCCACATTAAATCCACTCCAGATCATTTCTATCATTCTCTCTTCGGGGCTTGACATTGTCCTTAGGCAGCTTATTTTAGAAAAGGGCTTTCAGAATTTCTAAGTAATTTTTTTTAAACTAAACCATTTTATTGAAGCTCCATGTGATAGGGGTAGAACCACACATTAAGAAAATACCTAACAAGCCCTCGTCTAGCCCTGCCTAGATGACGTAAAATGCCTACATAATCAATCCGTTTGGAGTAAGTTATTGAAGGCATTTTGTTAAAGAGCAACTCTTTTTCAGGGAAGGGGGTATTTTCAAGCTATCAGCAACCATAAACACTTCAGTAGAATTAGCCTAAAGAATTACTTTAGTAGAATTCAGTAGAAACACTTCAGTTAGATTCTTGGTGAGTCCAATAACTGAGGTTTTCATCCAGCAGGAATGTGGAGGGATGAGACACAGGATGTTGATGTTTTGAAGCTGCGTGCAAACTCTGCTTATTGTGGAGTTGGGTAATCATTCTGGGCAACTAAAGAAAATAATGGAACCTGAAGGCAGAGGTTCCATGGGCTGGAGAGAGGCCAGAATTGCTTAGTAGTGCTGTGACAGATTGATGAGAATTAAGAGAAGTGATCTGTGATTGATGTGTCAATGTCCTCATCTAATTTGGCTCATAACAGTTGAGTAGATGGCCGTACAGGCTGGTAATAGGTTAGGGCCAAAATGAATGGTTGTTTTTCGAGACTAAACTATTAGATCACTAAAGAAAGGTGATGATGATGGGTTGGTGAGAGTGTTGGTTGGTGCAGAAAGAGAATAGGTATACTTTTATTCTGAGTGAAGAATTAATTTCTCAAGTCTGGGTGTAGTTTAAGTAAAAAGAAAAAAATCTCCAACAAGAAACCCAGTCTTGTGCTTACAAGGTCTAGGTTTGACCCTGGCTCTACTGTTAATTTGTCATGTTGCTAAGGGCAAAGAATATGCTTTACTTTTATATAAGTTTTCCTCAACTCTAGAATAGAGACTGTAATGCCTGCCCCATTTCTCTCATAGGGCTTCTGTAAGTCACAATGAAATAATTAATGTGAAAATGATTTATAAAATGCCATAAAGTTCCACAGTTCTACAGACTCTTATAAATTCTGCATTTATTCCTAACATGCGTTTTTTTCTTTAAATTTTTTAATGTTTATTTATTTTTGAGAGAGAGAGCACGTACTAGGGGAGAGGGAGAGAGAGAGAGAAAGACACAAAATCTGAAGCAGGCTCCAGGCTCTGAGGTGTCAGCACAGAGCCTGAAGTGGGGCTCAAGGCCACAAACCATGAGATCACGACCTAAGCCAAAGTTGGATACTTAACTGACTGAGCCACCCAGGCTCCCCAAGTTTTTTCTTTAAAAGCAAAAGCTAGGGGCGCCTGGGTGGCGCAGTTGGTTAAGCGTCCGACTTCAGCCAGGTCACAATCTCGCGGTCCGTGAGTTCGAGCCCCGCGTCAGGCTCTGGGCTGATGGCTCAGAACCTGGAGCCTGTTTCCGATTCTGTGTCTCCCTCTCTCTCTGCCCCTCCCCCGTTCATGCTCTGTCTCTCTCTGTCCCAAAAATAAATAAACGTTGAAAAAAAAAATTTTTTTAAAGCAAAAGCTAAATAAAAACAACACCCATGCAACATAGAATTATCCATGCTAGAAAGCTCCTTACTATGATTCTTTATTTAATTTTTTATAGTTTATTTATTTTGAGAGAGGAGAGTGGGGGAGGGGCAGAAAGAAAAGAAGAGAGAGAAGCCCAAGTAGGTTTCTCACTGTCAGAAGGGAGCTGGTCGTGTGACTCTACCTCAAAAACCAGGAGATCAGACCTGAACTGAAACCAAGAGTCAGATGCTTAACCAACTGAGCCACCCACGTGCCCCTCTTCTTAAAAAAAAAAAAAAAAAAAAAAAAAAAAAAGATGGACCATGTACCATTAACACCCATTTTATGCATGTTTTTCTTGATATTATATTTAAAGAAATAAATCCCATAATTTTGATTATTCTAGTTACACATAGTTAAATGGCTTATAAGTGGAATGGTGTTTTATAACTTAAGTAATGGGGAAACTCTATCTGTATTGAGAAGATGATAAACCAAGAGTTCTGCTATGATTAAAGTAGTGATTTAAAATAAAATCTCTTCATTCTCCTGGAAATACAAATGATATTAGCCTGACTGGTTGCCAGTCAATGAAACAATCTTCGCCAGGGTTGGTTGACATCTGCCTGCAGCCTACAGAGCAACCATCCAATGAAGCCACAATTTCCTATGAGATGAGATTAAGATGAGAGACCAACATTTTAGATACACTAATATCCAAGATTTTGCCCGTAGCTAAGCAGCAAGAGTAGGCCACTTGAGTTCAATTAAATTATGAATTCATTAAATTGTGACGTTTATTTAGTTGGAGAAAAATAATAATCGCAGAACTGAATCACAAGGTTGATGACTCACAGATAACTACTGCCTTGTTGTTCTAGGAAGTACAGGTATAAGTGGCATGTTTGGGAACGAATAAGGATACGACCTTGAAGAGTTTTTTAGGTCTCTTAAACTTTACTTATGCCAAGAAGTGGAGAGACCATCAGCTTAGGGTATTGGGATTTTGCTAATTGCTCTAGCAGCAGTTGGCTTGCGGTTATTATTGATGCTTAGAAGACTAACAACTGTCTAGATTTCAATCCGGCTTGCCATGATTCATCTTTGGGAAGTAATTCAATAGACATTGCAAGTCCATAAGGCAGAAATGGAGAAAATTCTTCTTGGAATGTCCCTCGATCTTCCCAGTCAGTTGTTTTGAATAGGCTCCTGATTTCTGACCACAAGTGAGATGATTTTTGCCTAAAGTTTACTATTTGTATATTCTCTAGAGCAGCTGCATAGACTTTGGCTCTGATCAAAGCATGACCTTATTGGATAACACAATGCATGAGGAAGCAGGAAGCCTAGGGTCAATTCCTGGTTTCACCACTGGTTCCCTGTGCTGTCATTGGTTGCATTTAATATTTTATTGAAAGTCTCTATAGCATGCATTAAACTTTATTTACTAAGAGCTCACAAGGCAGATAGCCCAACACCAGAAACTGTATTAGTATCTGATGGTGTGTAGATTTTAGTATACATACTTAGTAGAGAGCACTACAGAATATAAAATTACCTTCTGGGATAGCTTATATCTACCAATAATAAGAAATCAAGGTAACTGCAAAAATGTAATAATAACCATGTTTTATAGTGTTTGTATTTGCATCTTTACATCTGGGGCCTTGCTGACCCTGAAGGGACTGCCCCTTCCAGGGTTCACTAACTCCTAGAGATAGCAAACAACTCCCCTTTCATAGGCAACCACCCAATGCAGAGCCCTTACCTTCAGTCTTTTTCAGACTCTTACACTCCAGGCCACTATTTCCTTAATCACTGTTGTGCTAATCACTCTAGGGCCAGATATCAGACAACTTGTGACAGCCCTCTATGCCCCAGAACCTGCTGAAATTATTCAAACTAGCCAATCTTTAATATGCTTACCCTTTCTCTTCCATTACGTCTCATAGAAACCCCAATAAAGGCTCTTGCCTGTATTTTTCCCCTGCTTCCTCTGCCTCCTGACCAACCCTGATACTTCCTCATATGGCCCTGCATGGTGTGCTGTGCCTCCTGTTTTTATGCGGGTACAAAAACATGATAGTCTGTATGTCTTACCATACCTGATTAAAACAAATCCTGGGTATACTTTTATAACAATATATTATTAAAAAATGGAGAAATCAAGCTTAAAATATTTAGATAGTTCAAGATTACATAGTCTGTTTGAAAACTAATTATTCTTCACCTCGAAGTTTATTGATTCAATCCTTCACTCAAAAATCATGACTGAGCACTCCCTATGTGTAAGGAATTCCTGGGGCGCCTGGGTGGCTCAGTCGATTAAGCGTCCGACTTCGGCTCAGGTAGTGATCTTGCGGTCCGTGGGTTCGAGCCCCGCGTTGGGCTCTGTGCTGACTGCTCAGAGCCTGGAGCCTGTTTCGGATTCTGTGTCTCCCTCTCTCTCTGACCCTCCCCCATTCATGCTCTGTCTCTCTCTGTCTCAAAGATAAATAAACGTTAAAAAAAATTTTTTTTAAAGGAATTCCTTCAAGGAATGTAAAACCACCTGGTCATAACAGAAACAAAAGAGACAAAGCATTATATATCTCAAGCATTTTTCTATTTTATTTTCAATTTCAATTTGACATTTTTTCTGCATTTACCTATTTGGAGCCCTATTTACCTGCTGTAACTTTCTTTCTGCCTTCCTGCCCCGTTTTCCCAAATTAGCACTTCTCGGCTTATCTTCCCCCTCCCCCTAGCAGGTGTATATCACACCTTGGTGCACCTGCTCCTATACCTGGCATGCTCATGCCACACTCACACACCGCTCATGGGTACATCACAACCCACCTGATACCTGGCTAAGCAAGCTTTGTATTTCACATAATTAACTATGAATAAATAAGTTAATAAGAAACTTGGCTAGTTACTTGTTTTATGGGCATTTAAGCCTTGCTTATTTGTAACTGATAGGAGGGATTATTGTCAAAGGGAAATACAGAAGAAAAGTTCACAAACTATTGAAGAAAGGTTAACTGTGGGAATGTTTGTTATCTTTTCTGCACTCTTCCAGTGGTGTAAATCTTGAGTCGCTTAACATATAACTGATGCACAAAGAACAGCATATGCAACAGGTGAGTGTGGTCCTTGACACAATGAGCTAGGAAAGTGATCATTTCTGCAGCCCTCCTAAAAAGGAGGAAATGTCTCAACAAATCCAGGTATTGTTCAAGATATTTGACTCTAAAAAGAGACTTGACAGAATAGTACTTTAACCGAGAAAGGGGCTTAAATTTCTTACATAACCAGAAATCTGGGGATAGGCAATCCAGGACTGATATAGCTCCTCCAATACTCAGGCTTTTTCTATTTTTCTATTCTATCACTCTTAGCTTTTGGCTTTTACCCCTATGGTCATAAGATATCTGCTACTACTCCAGACATCATGTATGAGTTCCAGGAAGAAAAAAAGAGGAAAGGGAAAAGGGCAAGAAGGCATCTCCAGCTGAGTCTAACCATTTCTATTGGGGCTCAGACTTCCCTGCAAAATCCACCCGTGTATTTTCTGCTTGTATCTCTTTGACTAAATTGTCACTTGGCCACAGGAGCCTAAAAATTGAATAAAACACACAAACACCCAACAACAACATCAACAAAACAACTATGTATTTACTTCCTCCACTGCAATTCAAGTTTTTGTTAGGGAAGAACGAGAGAAATATGGAAACTGGTAGGCAACTCCCAGCGTCTGCCACACTTTTTAACAAAAATGCAGTTAATGGACCTCCTGGTAGGTTCAGACAATGGTAGCAGCATCCCACAAGCCTCCTCACATTCCTCCCCAGACAGTACAGATAGCAGAAAGAAAAGGTAAACTTATATGCAAACCACATTTCAGCACAACCTGGAGACAGAAAATGTCCAAATGTCAAAACACTATGAATTTAAAACATTTTATTTTTCAACATTTATTTATTTTTGCGACAGAGAGAGACAGAGCATGAACGGGGGAGGGGCAGAGAGAGAGGGAGACACAGAATCGGAAACAGGCTCCAGGCTCTGAGCCATCAGCCCAGAGCCCGACGCGGGGCTCGAACTCACGGACCGCGAGATCGTGACCTGGCTGAAGTCGGACGCTTAACCGACTGCGCCACCCAGGCGCCCCAAAACACTATGAATTTAAAAAGAATAATCGAATCCCAGAATGCAGCTTCTCACACTCCCACCACAATCTTGTTGCTGTAAGGCTCTTGGGTGAGCAAAAGCAGACCCAGAACTGCAGGGATGCCAAAAGAGGGGAGTAGTAAAGGATCCTAATTTGAAATTATTCTACCACCAGAAAGACTAAGGCCATTCTGAGCCTGGCATCCAGGCATTAGCATAGGTATAAAAAGCTTCATCCTTCATGACAGTCATTTCTGCATCTGTGTGTCTTACCACCATACCTAATTAAAGCAAATCCCTGGTACCTTTCTGTAACAATACATTATTCAAAAAGGAGAAATCAGGGAAGGAACGTTGGAAGTATGGCGATTTAAAGGGACAGGCAGGATTTAAAATGGCACTCTTTGAAACTCAAAACTCTGGGGAAAAGAATAAATATGAAAAAGGAAGGAAAAAATGCCCTTTGCCAAGTAGAAGAGGGAAGAGGGAAAAAAGAAAAGGAGAAAATAAGAAAAAAGGGAAGTCTTTTGTTCCTACAAGATAAAGGAGAAACATAAAAGCAAAGGACTCAAACCTTTCTTATTCCATAAAAACACCCCGTCCCCAAAATAGCCAAAGTACCTGGACTTTGCTATACCAGTATGAAATGATGCCATTAAATCAAGAATCTCAAAAATACCCCAACTATAATATCAAATGGAAAGTAAAGTCTATACAGAGATACAGTGAAAACAAGGAAATGAAATTTCACACCTATCGACTGTGGCAAATTCTCCTCTGATAAAGCAACCAAGAATAAGAAGGAAACTGTAAAGAAGAAAACCGTAAAGAAAACTGTAAGTTCACACATCAAGCAGAATTAAGAATCCTCATACAAGCATTTGAAAATATGAGAAACTGTTTTAAATCAGAAATACTAAAAACTAGGGATGCCTGGGTGGCTCAATCAGTTAAACGTCTGACTGTTGATTTCAGCTCCGGTCATGATCTTGAGGTTTGGAAGATAGAGCTCCACATTGGGCTCTGCACCAACAATGTGGACCTTCCTTGGGATTCTCTCTCTCCTCTCTCTGCCCCTCCCCCGCTGGTGTTCTCTCTCTCTCTCTTTCGCAAAAGAAATTAAAAAAAAAAAAAACTAAAAATAAAATGGACAAAACAGGAATAAATGAAAAGAGTTGATTGCATACAGGAAAAAAAAAATAAAATGGCATAATTATCTCAAAAATAAAGAATAAACTACAAGCTGCCCAAGTGAGAATAGATTCAAACAAAAATTTAATAAAGGGTAAGGAAAGAGGGTGAGAAAACAATGGGGAGAATGAAAATGGCTTGAATAAAGCAGTTAAAAGGGCCAGAGGGAGAGCAGCAGACATAAAAGACAGGCAAAAAGGGAATGATTTTTGTGTTAACAGAGCCCCTGAAGAAGAAAAACAAAACAAAACAATAAAGCAAAGCTAATATTTTAAACTATAATCCAAGGCAAATTTATAGAGTGAAAAAAATACTTACATCTATATGTTCAGAGAGCTCACTGGGTACTAGGAAAAATTAATCCAGAATGACTAAACTCTTGGGACATATGCTAGTAAGACTCATTAGATTTCAAAGACAAATAAAATCCTCAAGGTCTCCAGGCAGAAATATCAAATAACTTACAGAGACAAAAGAATTAGACTAGCATCAGATATTTGAAAACCAACATATAAAGCAAGGCAACAGGAGCACCTGAGTGGCTCAGTTGGTTGGGCATTGGACTTTGGCTCAGGCCATGATCTCATGGTCCATGGGTTCCAGCCCCACGTCAGGCTCTATGCTGACAGCTCAGAGCCTGGAGGCTGCTTCGGATTCTGTGTCTGCCTCTCTCTCTGCCCCTTCCTCACTCATGTTCTGTCTCTCTCTCTCTCAAAAATAAATAAACATTAAATTTTTTTAAGTATTTCTAAAAAAGTACCTACCTATCTATCTATCTACCTATCTATCTATCTATCTATAAATGTATATGTAAGACTCAAACAACTGTGGGGGTAAGGGTAGAGAACAAATATGCAAATGTTACATGTAGTCAGTCACAAAATAGAAATATTGTTTCAAAATGAAAAAGTTATAAAGTAAAATTCATGACTGCTTTAGATCTGATATTAGTGAAAATGAAATTATTTCTTACAGAAGACAGGCAATAGTAATATTTCAGAATGTAATGCTGTGTGGCTCTGGATATGAAAAACCAGAAACACAGAAGCATAGGCAATATGACCAGAAGAACTGCTCTAAAGATGAATCTGATAACAATGACAGAGTGGAATAGACGCCATAGGAGTTGGCCCTGAATGTAATCTCCTAGAGTGATGCTGGCCACCTAGTGCATGAGTCAGGTTTATCTGCCACATGTTGGTCATTGGAGCCTCATCAGAGTTGGTCCTGGGGCAATGCTGGTCATCCTAAGTACAGTGTATGTCTCAGTTTCTCCACCACCTGCTCATGCTCTGTCTCTCTCAAAAATAAATAAACATTAAAAAACAAAAGTTAAACGTTTAAAAAAACAACAATGACAACAAAGCTATACTCAATACAGATAAGCTAAGACTAGTATAGTCTAGGACTGATCAAAAGGAACATTTGTACAACATGGAATACCCGCAAAAATAATGGCAATTATGATTGAGAATGTAAAACTCCCTGTCACCACCTCAATGTAAAGGTTCAATGTGGATACATTACTCTCCCTTGGGAAATTGATTTTTAGATGTTCTATGTCATATCTGTACATTTCAGTGATTGAAGTAAGTGCCTTAAGTTTTTTGGCTAGTGAGACACTTACGAGATAGGCAGATGTGGAAATCAGTTTGAGGTTTCTCACTTTGCAACATTTCATCACTGTTAACAACTTCTTTAATGTCCAAAGGACTCCTGTGTGAAGCTCACCATTTGTACTTTGTCTAAAGTCCAATCTATAAACTTTTAGACAATTAATATGGCTCCAAATATTCACACACTAGTAAAACAACTTATACATTAAAATTTCATATATTTAACAAACTAAATTTCTGTACGTATATATTGATGCTAAATTTAACATTTTTCATTCAAGTCTAATATATTAAATTTTCTTAAATGTTTTAAACATATTGGAAAATAGAAAAACAAGTAATTGTTACAATAATTGCAACACTGACCAGCACACTTTGTTACAAAAGTGTTTGTACAGTGTATTTAGATATATTTCTTAACTGTCGTTATTTAATTCTTATTCTTTTTCAGGTTTACCTCTCAAAATCTCTAATGTTATGGAAAAGGTTAATAATCTATGATTCAGGGCTTGAGATAAAAGACGAGTATGCATGTCAAGCTGACTTACTTGAGTCCATCATCCAATTGGATAAGCTTTTTTTAAAAAATAGTTAGACTTTATCCATTGTCTCAGGAACTACAGATTGCTGAAATTATTGACTTTGATCCATCAGATAGTTTTAAATTTTTTGTGATCTAATCTATCCCCTCAAGTGGCTCATCTTCATAGTACAAATGATAAAAAATATACTTTCCCAATCTGTTTGGGTGTCTTTAAAAAAAAATACAGCTTTATATGCATTCTTTGCAGTTGTTATTCTGAGTATCTTTTCTTTATCATACAACGTAGGAGAAGTCTATTTTGGGACTACTCAGTTCGAATCATCCTGAGCTTCCTTAGGTAAATCATTCGCCTGTGGGTAACTTTGTTTTCTTTCTCACCAACCATTGAGGAACTTAAGATTTTTTTCATCTTTATATACAAATATTAGATATAACTATAACAAAATTATGGTTATAAACAGTTGATATTTGAGTTATATGAATATACAGTTGAGAAATAATTGCAATGATAAAGTTCCTGCTCTTTAGGAATTTTCAAACTAAAACAGCTCAAATAGACTGGAATATATCTACGAGACAATTCCTTTGCTTTTTTCAAGATCACATTTTTAGACCCCCATTGCTTTCCTCAGAGAATTATAATGTTCCACCTATTTGGGGGGACACCATAAAAATAACTTGAATTCATGGCTATAACACCCTTTTTTAGACTACTGTCTACATTATAATATTTGATATAAAGGCTATTCTTGATATAGTGCATACTGATAATGTAATTAAACCAACCAATCTTGACACAAAGGAATAGTAAGGGGGTATTACCTTCCTCTGTGTCTGTATGTCTTTGGTGAAACATGATTGCAGAAGAAAAAGATAAAAGTCAATGTTTCTGTCTTAGAAGAAAATTCTATTATCAACCTCAGGATATCCCCAGAAAGGATACAAAGAAAGTGAAGACAAGTAACACAGTAAAAATTTAGATGCATTTAAGAGGAGGAAAAAAAGTTAAATGTAAACTTTGAGAAATATGGATTCTCAGTGGATGATTATTCCATGAATGAACACATTAGGGTAACAGAAAGTCAGCAACTTTTTTCTTTTAACATTTCTACAGAAAACCTTAGGAATAGGATAACCACAATGAGTTGGTTGAGATGGGCGTATTGATTGAAAAAAAAAAAAGCTTACTGGCTTTTGATAGAGATGAAAATTATTCTTGGACTGCAAGTAGGTCTGCAGACAGGAAGACTAATGTGGCTCCTTCCCAGAACTACTGATTTTATATTCTTTATCTCTGAATCAGCTGAGATTTTCATTCCATCTCCCTTTTCAAGCTGCTTAAAGTTTAAAATTAGCATCATTACATCAGAACAAAATCTCTTGCTAAGTCATAGCTCAACTTTATGTGTTCAGTGAATTTTTTTAAATCCATGAATCACCAAACAGTTTTGATAGATAACATACCTTCTTTCCTACACTCCTTGCCAAGTAAATTTCATTTTGGTTTAAATGTTCTTGTTACAGTCTAAATTTCAAACATATTTCCACAACTATTAAGGATTTTGGAGTTTTAGATCATGACCAAAAAAGACAGAACTCCCTATATTTTTATTTTTGTTTCATTGTGCTAAATTGTGTCATTTTTGGAGAGCGTAGCAAGTAGCATATATACTTCTGTGGGAAGAAACAAATATTTGAGATCTTATTAATTAGGGTACCAATATGCTATGCTTCCTTCCTTCTTCATATATTTTATTTCCTGAGCTCATTCCTCCAGCAGGTTGCAGAGCATATTTGTTGATTCCTTGAATGTATTTATTCTGCCTTTCTCTTTTAGTTGTTTGTCTGGGTTTTGAATTCTAAGGAAAAAAATACATTTTTTTTAGAATTTGAAGAGAAGTCCCAGGACAACAGCTGTTCAACAGGTTCAGAGAGCAAATGGGTCTGGATTGGAGCAGAAAGAGAGCTAACAAGGGAAAAATCATCTGAAGTATTTGAGCATACGGAAAAATTGTTGCCTATGCATTTCACAGCTTTGTTAAAGCATCTGGGGAAAAATAAAGGTGCACAAGAATTAAATTTTAAAAAGAGGCAATTATTAACTCCAGAAAAAACAAACAAACAAAAAGTTATATGACAAGGAAAACATCACAGTGAAGTATTTGGTTTAGCAGTGAATAATACTTAGCCAAAATAAGATAAATATTGATTATGGGATTTGACCCCAAATTATATAGCTCCATTGGGAGAATGAATTCAAGGAAAAGTGGAGGGTATAAGAGGGCTCAACTACCATAATGAAAGTTTATAGATCCTGATCCTGTGTTTTAACAACAAATCATGATGATTCGTGGTAAGTATGGCAGTCATAACTAGTGAAGAAACCATTAGTAATAATTATGCCAAGACAATAGGTATAAACTGGAACTGATAAGCAAACCTTGGTATACGGTCACCCTAATTATAGGCATATTATTTTAAATGTAGAGGTAAATGCCAATGAGACAGCTCATTAAGTTGAAACTGTCTCTAGGGAGTGTGATTGGTGGGGAGAGAGTAGAGACTGCTGATTTTTAGCATAAGTCTTTTAATACTATTTGATTTAAAACAATGATTATACATTGTATTGATCAACTTAAAAATAAAAATGTAGAGATTTAGTATTGCCTAATTCTTGCTGGTATGAACCAGAATGTTCTTTACTGTAGCAAAGGGCCATATCTGAGCTCTCCTAGAATACTTATTTATACTATTCATTTGATGCTTCTCCCTCAAGGAAGGGTGCAACTGGATAGTAAATACTAGATTCATTTTGTCTCTGAAATAGGGCCTTGGCACAAAGTAGATGCATATTAAATATTTGTTAATGAATAAAAGAAATATTTGCTAATATTTTCAAAGGCAGAAGAATCTTCTAGAAGCCAGGTTTATGAGACAATATTTTCAAGTACAGGTGTAATGGCCAGCCAGACTTATCCTGAGTGAGATTCACTAGATGGGGATTCTGTAGGCAACTTGGAAGAGGGAGATCTCTTTACAAAATGTAAACTCTTTAAAAAATTTAACAAAATTTAGAGAGAATTCTGACACTCTTGCGTAGATCCCTTTCGGACAATTGTACCTAAAATGATAATAACTGAACTTTTAGAAATCATAGACTGTAATGCATGCTTTTAGGGACGATGGGTTTTTCGTTTTTGTTTTTGTTTCTGTTTTTTGGTATGTTTTTACTGCCAAATTGATGCCTGTTAATTTGTAACTTTCCCAAATTTTCATACTCAAAGAGTCTCTTCTTTCTTGTTATTTGAACAATAAGTTTAAATCTTGGAGAAAGAGGGACTGAAAACATTTTCTTTCGGGAAGCATTTTCATAACCTAATGTGCTATACTAGGAGGGCTTGGATAGGTGATGAACACCAGAGAGCAAACAATCAGTTCAGAGTTATTTGCAGTAGAAATAGGACCAATAGGTCATGAAATTCCACCTCATTGTTTCTCAGCATATTTGTCCTCTGAATTGAAATTATTATGGAAAAAATGGGGAGAGAAAGAAAAAAATGGAACTGGAAGCAAAACAGAAACAAGAAAGAAATAAGGGCAATAACACAGATGTATCTACTGCAAATCAAGTTGAACTCAGCATACCTGACCTGATCTTATTAATCTTTTTAAGGAGAACACAAACACAAAAAATAAAATAATAAAATCACTCTTCTTAATGTGAAACCATGCTTTCTCAATGCTTAAGAAAGTATTTATATCAGGTCTATTCTTTGTAGTAGAGTTATTTTGTGACACTTTCCTTGATCCCCAAAGTCTATCTCGTACATAACAAATTCCAGCTAATGTTTCTCTTATGCATAGCACCTTTGGTCACAGCCTTTTATCACTCATATGTAATTGTTTTCTTGTCAGTATCTTTCACTAAATTGCAAGCTCTGGGAAGATGCCATTCTATTTTGCTCATCATTGAATGCCCTATGCTCAGTGCTTGGCACATAGTGGGTGCTCAATCAATATTTGCTGAATAAATGAATAAATTAATTATTTTTTTTTTTTTTTACTTTATATCTACAGGAGCCACTGTCTCTGAAAACAACATGTGCTCACTGAAGACTTGATCCAGACAATAAATTTGTGAATTTGGCAACCGTCAAAGCTCTCCAGCCAGACAGAACAAGACAGTGAGTATTGTCACAGCTTGTAGGCATTTCTCCCAGCTTAGGGGAGCTTAAGGCAGGTCTCAGGAGCAACTACAGAGGGCCTGGGGCCAATTAGACAAAGAAAAAACCTAGGATTAACTTCAGGCATCAACACTACACATTCTTTTCAGTGACTGTTAGCTCATTGTCTAAGCTATGAAGCAACTCAGGGGAAATATAAATTACAGCAAGAAAGTGCACTATATCCTTCACCTGGCAACAGGCTTAGCAAATCTGGCTTATTTCTGAGCTGGTATGTGCTGCCTGGATATTGTGATCTCTATTGTTTCAGACTGTAATAACCATGAGGGTTTTTCATTCTCTTTGGTAAGAATTCAGTAGCATCATTTAGATTAGCCACAGTATTTAATTTATTGAGGGAGGAGGTGGTGGTCACAGGAGATAAGAGTCAAAAGAAGGGTAAGTGATGCTCTGAACCAGGGACAATATCCCTATTTATTACATAATGTGCTCCAATCTCAATGAAGGTGACACTTCTGGTCACTAGTAGCCAGCATGTGCATTATTTAATTTTGATTATTTTTGTTGTTGCAATGGGGATAGAATTGTACCAGTCCTATCAGTGTTTCCTTTCCTGATTCCCTTTGTGAGAGTTGATACACATCTGAGAAGTAGTAGTTCCTAACCACAGGATGGAATTTGAGTTCTTACCACCCATAAGGATTGGGCCTCACTCTTGGCTTCTGTCATTCAACAAATATTTACTGAACACCTATTATGGGGCCAGGTATTATTCTATGTGCTGGGAGAGTAACAGTAAATAAAGGAGAGATTGTATTTATCAGGCAAGATAGACAATAAACATTAAATAAGTAAATTGGGTGGAATATTTGAAGGTCATAAGTGATAGAAAATAAAGATCAGGATAAAGGGTACAGGAGTGTCTGTAGGCAGAGTGGGGAGTCACAATTTTAAATGGGGAAGTCAGTGTAGGTCTTATTGGAAGATGGCATTTGAGACTTGAAGGTGGTGAGGGAGTGAGTTCAGAAGGCATTTGGAAGAAAAGATTCTAGATACACAGAGTCCCTGCAATGGGCACTTGGCTAGCATGTTTGAGAAACAGCAAGGTGTTGTGCTTCAAGAGGAGAGGGTGAGGGAGGAAGGTAGAACAGATGAGGTATGGGGAGTCCCTATAAGTTCTCTGTGAGTAGAGCATTGATTTATCTGAGTTTTGTTCAAAAGTCTGGCTGCTTTGTCAAGAATGATGTCTAAAGGGTAAGGCAGAGATGACTGGCAGGTGACCCAAATCCATTCTCCTTCTTCCACAGTGTAGAGTTGTCAGTGAAAGCAGCTGGCCAGCCAGGGACCATATTTCCTACCCCTCTTGGCATGCAGGTGTAGTCATCTGACTAGGAGAGAACAGAGCCGCCACTGGCCAGAGAACTGAATGACTATTCTTTGCAGACCTCAACCCAGCCCTTGACTATTGCATAAGAAAGAAATCAAGGTGTTGTTCTGTAAGCCACTGAGATTTCAGGGTCCGTTTGTTATGGAAACCCAACCTACCCTAACTAAGACAAAAGTCAAGGGCAAAACCAGGAAGACCTATTAGGTTTTCTGCAAAGACTAGTCTTTGCACTAGTCTAGGTGAGAGATTATGGTGGCTTGGACCAAGGTGGTAGCAGTAAAGGTAGCACAAAATGAAATCCTAAAAATATTTTGAATTTAGAGTCCATAAAATTTATGACAGATTGGATGTGGGGTATAAGAAAAAAAAAGGGGAGGCAAGTTTGCTGTTATGGCTTTGGGGCTGGTACATTGTAAGGTTGGGAAGACAGCAGATGAAACAGACTTGAGGGGGTAAGTTGGAGTTGAATTACGGATGTGTACATTTGAGATGATTTTTAGTCTCCAAGTGAAGATGTTGAATAGATATGTAGATGTGTAAGTTTGAGGTTCAGGGGAAATGTCTGGCCAGGGATACTGATTTGGAGTCATCAGTATGTAGATTTGTGAGGTCACTATGGGAGTGAAGACAGTTACAAGAAGTGTCGAAGGGCTGAATTTTGGACCCCTTCATATTTACAAGGTTGGGCAAATGGGGAGAAATAAGCAAAAGTGACTGAGTAGGAGAAACAGGAGAGTGTGATATGCTGGAAGACACTGACTTATACATTTAGATGTGTAGAGCTCCATGCTAAAGATCAGGACCCACAAGATGTGTCCTTGCCTCTCGGGAACACGAGAAAGACATGTCAACCAGTGAGACTGTGGCCCATACCTCATATCAACCAGTGGGCCTGGGGCCCAACAGGAAAGGGCTGAGAGGGCAGAGAATGCCCTGGAGGCAACAGTGGTAGGCTGGGAAATTTTTGGATTCTGTTCCCCTAAAGGGAAGAGGGAGATAAAAATACTTTTTGAGCAACAGTGATAATCAGTTCCATGTTTTAAAGAGAACTGGTGGGACAGAGAAGGGTGTATTTTGGAAAAGATGAAAAATTAGTAGGTGTTTCTAAGACTAATAAACTAAGCTGGAGGTGAGTCAATCATCTTGAGTGGCCTTGAGATCAATACCCCAGTGACTTTAATCAAGCTTGGACTAAGAGGTGAACTAAGTGCAATCATCCCCTCCACATCTAGTCCTTCACCTGTGCCCTTGATCTCAGGCAAGTGGCATCATTATCTACTCAGTTACTCATGTCAGAAATTGTTATTTATTTTTAATACCCCTATCTCCTTGCCCCGTCTCCAACCAATCACCAATTGCTGAAGATTCTGGTCTTCTAAATACTAAGTATCTCTCAGGTTTGCCTGATCCCCTCCATCCACTATGCCACCCTCTCACCTGAACCACTGAAACCATTCCTGACTGGTCTCTTTAAAACAGATAACTCCCATGCTGCCCACTGTTCCTTCTGTTCACTGACCACACTGGAGGCAGTGGGAGGCTTTTAAAAACAAATATTTTGGGGCACCTGGGTGGTTCAGTTGGTTAAATGTCTGACTCTTGATTTTGGCTCAGGTCATGATCTCATGGTTTGTGAGATCAAGCCCATGTTGGGCTCTGCGTTGATAGCACAGAGCCTGCTTGAGAGTCTCTCTTTCCCTCTCTCTCTCCACCCCTCCCCCATTCATATGTGCACTCTCTCTCAAAAATAAATAAACATTAAAATAAAATCTTACATCACTTCCCTACTTCTCTTCCTCCTGGGTTAAAATCCTAAGGCTCGACTTGGGCTCTATATGATCTGATTTCTGCCTCCCTCATCAGCTCTGCACAAAAAAAAAAAAAAAAACCATTTTGCTGAATAAATGAATGAGTAAATAAATGAATGAATGAAGGCTAAGATACAACCTCACTTTGGGTAAGTTATTTACATATTTTAAGTCCCAGTTTCCTCATTTGTAAAATGAGAACCATAATACTTCCCTCACTGGAATGTTGCTAAGTTAAACAGTAAGATACCATTGCATGATACTTTTGATCATTGTAAACGAACCAACTCAGCACTTAGCACAGAACCTGCTGCATACACCCAATACATACTTGTCATTCATGATAAAACAGTAGTTTGGGGCTGTAATTATCTTGGGTGACTATTTCTATAAAATTACCTACAAAACCCCATACCACCTCATTTGATGCTGAACAGACAGTTATGCACGGCTACTGATAGCATCACACTACTGCTCGAAAACACTTCATTGTCTCCAAAGACTGAAATCAAGTTCAAATTTTCCAGCCTGGTACTCACATTTCCAGTCTCTTCGGGATATATACTATGGTCCTGAGAAATTAATCTCAAACAAAATTTACAGGATTTCTACAGTATCCCAGATCTGTGTTACGTGGTAGATATTTAAATTTAACCATTGAAGCCTTGTATGATGTAGTTTCAGTAGCAAAATCCAAATTGGTCAAAATGTTATTAAAAAAAGAATGTAATTCTTTACACAGTCTCTGAAAGGGTGTTAACAAGAATCATGACCCTGGAAACACGTCCCATTGTCTGTGGCAGTCATGGAGGTACACTGCTCTGATCTCCTTTCAAACATGCCGTGGTGAGCACAGTTGACTGGCAGCCTCTAGCTGCCACAGTTTTGGATTCTGCACCGTGTTCACACTGAGGCCACACTTTTGCTGGGCTGTACTTGGTCAGTAAATGACCAGGAAGGGGTATGAGAACAGTGCACTGATCTTCCTTCCTTTTTCAGGTGTCGGATCTGCATCATGGTCTAAAGGTGCCCCTCTGCCTCCTTCTGTGCTCTCCTCTTTTACCCTTAACAGGTGTTTTCTGCAATAATTCTTTTACATATCTAATTCCATTTTAGCATCTGCTTCTTAGAGAACCCAAACTAACACAGGTAGTACCAAGAGTGGTCCAAAATAATTGGTCAGATGGGACTTTTAAATCAGGGACCTGTATACCACTGTGTCCTCA
Source organism: Puma concolor (assembly GCF_028749965.1). Taxonomy (NCBI): domain Eukaryota; kingdom Metazoa; phylum Chordata; class Mammalia; order Carnivora; family Felidae; genus Puma; species Puma concolor. The sequence continues at coordinate 162,304,555 of NC_141674.1, forward strand.
AAGGGATAAAATATGTGTTTCTGGGAACAAAGAGCAAAAGAAAAGTAGCCCCACTTACCATCATTCTTAATGACCCACGGTGAGATTATGCACTTTTCATCCCCACAATTCCAGACTCTGCAGGGTTGGAGGTTCTAATTCCCATAGAAGGTGAATGTGCAAGCTATGACTGCTGCCAAGGAACTTTGAACTCTGTTTTCAGGGGCTGCCTAACCACAGTAAAAGCCAAAGCCAGTCTCCCTTTCTTGCTCTCAAGCCATTTTCAGTCTTTCTCGGGAGGCTGTCCTGCTTTCTCTGAAAGGACACAACATGTGAGAAATAAACCTATTCATACCCTCTTGGTGCATGTGCCTCATCACTAGTCTGGACACCTGACCCAGTTTTGAGTGAGGGGTCTGTTCCATCTCTGGGGGTGACCACAGCAGAGAGATATGAAGGCAGGAGACAAGGGAGGGCAGAGGGATCTAGCCAGCTACTCTTGGTCCATCCTTAACTCTCTTTATCCTCAATTATAGGAAGTGAATTTTCCAGTCTCCAGAGTTAAAACCCAGAGTAAAAACCGTTCCTGATTCATAGCACTGAATTAAGAAAATTATATTCTGTACTACCTTTAAGTAAATATCCTTTGCTAACCTAAGGCAATATTCTCAAAGTTGTAAGACTAGAAGAGACCTCTCAAGAATTTAAGAGTTTAGCATCCTGATTTTGTTTTATGACAGAAGCCATTAGGATCCTGTTCCTTCAAGGTACTTTAAAAAAAAAAAAAAAGGAATGGAAAGATAGGAAATAAAAGAAATACTCTTTTATTCTGTGTGTTGAGGGTCTACTATTTTTCCAAGCCCTGCTTTTGCTTCATTTAAATACACACAACAATTTCTTCAACAAATGGCTTTTTTTTTTTTGAAAATCCAACATCTACATGCAAAAGAATTAAACTGTACTACTTTCTTACACCATACACAAAATTAAATTCAAAATGGATTAAGGACCTAAGTGTGAGCCTTGAAACCATAAAAATCCTAGAAGAGAGCATACGCAGTAATGTCTCTGACATTAGCTGTAACAACATTTTTCTAGATATGTTTCCTGAGGCAAGGGAAACAAAAGCAAAAATAAACTATTGGGACTACATAAAAATAAAAAGCTTTTGCATAGCAAAGGAAACAACCAACAAAAATAAAAGACAACCTACTGAATGGGAGAAGATATTCGCAAATGACATAGGTGATAAAATATATAAATATATAAAGAACTTCTACAACTCGACATCAAAAAACCAAATAATCCAATTAAAAAATGGGCAGAAGACATGAACAGACATTTCTCCAAAGAAGACATACAGATGGCCAACACACACATGAAAAGATGCTCAACATCACTCATTGTCAGGGAAATGTAAATCAAAACCACAATGAGGGGCACGTGGGTGGCTCAGTTGGTTAAGTGTGCAACTTCAGCTCAGGTTATGATCTCACTGTTCATGAGTTGGAGCCCCACATCAGGCTCTGTGCTGACAGCTCAGAGCCTGGAGCCTGTTTCAGGCCCTGTGTCTCCCTCTCTCTCTTATCTTAGAGTATTATCCACCTTCAAACAAATATAATGTATAAAAAAGAAGAAAGAGATGACATTTGTATCAATCTACCAAATATTCACAAGTTATATATTCTTTTTTTTTTTAAGTGGGCTTCATGTCCAGCCCAGAGCCCAACGTGGGGCCTGAACTCATGATCTTGAGGTCAAGACCTGAGCTAAGATTAAGAGTCGGATACTCAATCGACTGAGCCACCCAGGCACCCCTCACAAGTTATATATTCTAACTTATTTCTAGACCTTTATCACAATTAGTATTTTTCTAAGTTTCTTTACTAAATGAATTTATTTATTAACATAAATCCATTTATCCTATGCTTGAATAATTGGCAAATTATTGTAAAAGATACTTAAGAGATAAATAAAAAGATATTTGCCAATTTGTCCTTGCAATGACATTACCCTGACTAGAGAGGACTTCTTTTTTTTTTTTTTTTTTTAATTTTTTTTTTCAACGTTTATTTATTTTTGGGACAGAGAGAGACAGCATGAACGGGCGAGGGGCAGAGAGAGAGGGAGACACAGAATTGGAAACAGGCTCCAGGCTCTGAGCCATCAGCCCAGAGCCCGACGCGGGGCTCGAACTCACGGACCGTGAGATCGTGACCTGGCTGAAGTCGGATGCTTAACCGACTGCGCCACCCAGGCGCCCCAGGACTTCTTTATATTAATGCTACTCATTTTCTGCCCTAAGGAAATCTAATTCTCTCATTTGTCAACTTTACCTGGGAAAACCCATTGGGCCAAAATCATTTGGCCAACAAATAATTCTGTGGCCAGTTCTCCAAGATCTGTGGTTGGCTCTATCTGTGGAGTGTCAGAGAAAAACCACAGGAAGAAGTAAAGATTAAATACTGCATTTAGTTTTAAATTTGCTGGCAATCTATCCAGGTAGGTTCCTGCCATTATTTTTTCTTATAAAAATTCAGCTTGAACGAGCCTCTGACATTTCAAGAAGAGTATTTCTTCTGTAGATTTTGATTATATGGAGTACAGCACTCATCATATTAATCAGGATGGATTGAGCAACTGTCCTCCTTATCTTTAGAATGTGCTGAGCACTGATGCTTTAGGTTCCAAACTCAACTCCAAATGTCTGCTGTTTAAAATAGTTTTCTGAGATCATGTGAGATGTTAATTACCCACAACAATTACGTAGATTCTCCCAAGATTGGGAATTCATTTAAAAACAATAAGTGTCACCTTAATAATTCAATAAATATAGGTAGTCCTTGTCTTGAGGCCACATGGTGGAAGAAACCTCCCCATTTCCAAGCTACTGGCTCCACTCACTAGGAGTTGAACTGCCTGCCTATCATTCATACTGCATGTTGCCATAGATATTATTTTAGCAAAAACTGCACAGTGGAGCCTCACCATCTGCTACTTGCTAATAAAGGGAATTTAAAATATTGTCCAAAGGGACTCACCATGCATGCCACAATGGAATGCTGGAAATTCTATAAAATGATCAGAATGTCAGCATTTGCTCATTCTGAAGTATAGTCCAGGTGTGAGATGAATGATCCTATTTTGCCGCAAGGGACTTCCCGTCTACTGTGTAACTTTTATGATAAAGATAAAAGGATCAGGGTGTCATTTAGAGAGCTGGATGAAATTATCTCCTAAAACCAGCCGATTTAATTTTTCATTCTGTTTCTGCGCATCTACACGCAGGTGTGCAGCATCACTTCTCCCCCATTATGTTCTACATTTAGAGCCCCTGATTTCCACGCTTCCCAGATTTCCAATATTTTCCTTCTCCTTCCTCTTCTATCCCCAAAGAATCTAGCTCATCTCATACAAAAATATATAAGATAGGCTTGGGCTAGTTTGTTAGCGTGACTCACTTCACCGAAGTGTGATGAATCCCGGGTAAATTTATTATATAAAAAGAATCGTCATCAGCAAGGCCTGCTCCTGCACCCAGACTATGACAGAGCTTCCTACACCTCAGGAAGACAGCCCATCTGGCTTCATTCTCCCTGATTCCATAACACCATTCGTCTGACAATTCCTGTTTTCATATTCTTTTGGTCTAATGGCTTGAACTTTAGTGAGCATCAGAATCACCTCGAGGGCTAGTTAAAATACAGGTTCCTGGGCTCTTCCCCCAGAATTTGGATTTAGTGGGGTGGGTGGGCCTATGGATTTGCATGGGCAACAAGTTCCTGGGTGATGCTGGTGCTGCTAGTCTGAGGACCACACTTCGAGAAACACTATTTTAGGTAATGGTTCTCAACCCTGACTGCATTTATGGATATCTTAAACATCACACATGACTAAGCTCCTCCTGTAACCCAGGAAATCAGAATTTCTTAGGGGTGGGCCCTAAGGGGCTGGACCCTAGGGACTGCTCTTTGTCTTTTTTTTTTTTTTTTTTAGAAGCTCCCAGGAGATTCTAATATGTGACCAAGGTTAAGAACTGTTGCCATAGGAGGAGGAGTTGGTGATTAACAGAGATGTAATTTGGGATGAGATTTAAAAAGAATGTCTTGACTAAAAACTTTCTTTAGAGATTTCATCTTTTTAGTAAGGAATGCATATCTTAATATTTTAGGGACATTAAAGATATTTCAGAAGCTAGGGGCACCTGGCTAGCTCAGTCAGTGGGGCATGTGACTCTTCATCTCGGGATGGTGAGTTCAAGCCCCATGTTGGCGTGGAGCTTAATTAAAAAAGAATATTTCAAAAGCTATTATGCATTAGAGTATGTCTCATGTCCCTGGAACTTGTGGTATTCAAGAAACAAAAAATTATAGGAATCATAATAACAGAAATCTTTCATTTCTGGTTGCTGCAGTTGGGTCACTAGAAATTTAATTATGGCAATTTCTGTGGCAAGATGAGTGTACCATTTTCTATGAAAGAATAAAAATTTGCAAGATATGAACACAGCAAGAACTTAATAAGTGGCATGGAAAACTTACTATCAAAAGAGTAATTATCAGAAGACCTCAACTGAATAAAACCAGAACTTCTCAGCGAATCTTAACTATAAATAAATGTAGGCTTGGGAACAACACTCAGTTCCCTCAAACACACCATAGAATCTTTCATATTTTTTCTAAGATACCTGATTTCAAATACAGACCCTGTCTGAATTTTTAAAAATGTTGTTTAATGTTTACTTAATTTTGAGAGTGAAACAGAGCAGGAGCTGGGGAAGGGCAGAGAGAGACGGAGACAGAATCTGACGCAGGCTCCAGGCTCTGAGCTGTCAGCACAGAGCCTGACGCGGGGCTCGAACTCACAAACCACGAAATCATGACCTGAGCCAAAGTCGGCCGCTTAACCAACTAAGCTACCCAGGCGCCCCATAAATTTTTTAATACTCTAATTGTGACAGTTAAATGCAGTGTACCGGGTTCTCATTCCACAAGGCCATTCAAGTTCTGTTCGAGGAATTCAGGTGACTGTGACCTGTTTGACCTGTTTGCAGGTCAGGTTTGTTTCCCTGCAGCCTGGCATTACACTGGGCATGTAATAGATGTTCCATAAACATTCACCAAATTTAACTGAATATTGTTGCACTATTTCAGAAGAAATAAATGTGCTTTTAAAGAATTTTCCTTTTTAATTTTTATTTGTAACCATGTAATAGATGCACATGGTGTAAAAAGTCATGGCTTATAACAAAAATAGTCACCTGTTCCATTCTCCCTCACCGTCTAATTTCTCCTCCCCAGATACAAGCATTTTCTGGTTTGCCAGCCATTTCTTCTGATGTTTCTATCCATATTTGTGTGTCAAAGTCCCTGCAAAACATTGTCTTGATAGAAAACTGGTAATATATTTTGAGTAAAAAAAAAAATTTTAAAGCTGTGTTTAATAGAAACTTGTCTGGTAGGTGGCAATTGTCCAAATGAATTTAATCAAATGAGTTCCTTAAGGGCTTGAGTACTTGGGTTGCACAAGGTCAGTTGCAGAGGAGTTAATCAAGGGGTGGTTTAGATAGAGGTTAGCAGGGGGTCTGGGCAGGGATTGGCAGAGATTCATAAATTCTCCATATCCAGGTCATTGGTTTGGTACCTGAGGCAAGACTAGTTATTGAAACAGTGTGTGAGGTATCCTTCCAGAGCACTAGTCCCAAAGAGCTACTGTTAAAGATCTTGAAGATGTTGACATTGAAAGTCTGAAGGATAACATGTTAGAAGCTGACCCAAATTTAGAAATTAGGGAAGGCACAGAAAAGATACTTGTTTCCTAAGTTCAACAACAGTTAGGCAAGCACTGTTCAAAGTACTCTTGATAACAAAGAAATAAAACACTTTAACTCAATGCTCCTAATGTTTTAAATCATAATGTACTAAATAGATACTAATTTTACTATTTCCCCATATATCTATAACTAACAGTAAGAGAGTTTTAATGTCTTGACAAAAAATTTTAAAGATCATAGAACAAGCATAATTTTCCCACCACCTATTAAGTTTGCTTTGCAGTTTCAGCTTGCACGGCCATTTTTATGATGGTGCACTGTGGTGCAAAGCAAGGACTGCCTGTAAATGAAATTGAGAAATCTCTCTTTTCCCTATACCTGCCTGCCCTCTGCTGGAGGTGTCAAAATTAGTGACCTTGTCCAAGGACTCAAACTACACACAGGTGGCTTTCAGTCTTTTATTCAACCCTGCCCTACCCTTCACCCTTGAGGGGTGCAAAGCCTTCCGTTAGAAGCAAGGATGTTCTAATTGTCAGTTGGATTAGCTATTATACCCACGTTGTGGTGAAGACTGATGCCATTAAGCAATCACAACCACATAACTAAACTCTTTTAATTTAATTCTGGGCTTGGAGTATAACCTGATAAAAGTCTATTGTTGGAAGAGATGTGGAAAGTTATTTGTTCAACTATTTTTACTTTTACTGCACACCTGAAATTTTTTCCTATGTTGTAAAGGTAGGCTCAGAGATAATCATCTTTAAAAAAATTTTTTTTTAATGTTTATTTTTGAGAGAGAGACAGAGACAGCATGAATGGGGGAGGGGCAGAGAAAGAGAGAGAGAGAGAGAGAGAGAATCCAAAACAGGCTCCAGGCTCTTAGCTGTCAGCACAGAGCCCGACATGGGGCTCGAACCTGCGTACCACAAGATCGGTGACCTGAGCCGAAGGCAAATGCTTAACGGACTGAGCCACCCAGGCACCCCTGGAGATAATCATCTTTAAGCCTAGACTGAATTTTTGACTTATGCCAAATTTCACTTGACATTTTCTTCTCTCCTTCGATTTCTGTAATTGTCCTCATGACAATGTTGAATATTAAAGATACCTTTTGTGACTGAGATTAAGAACTGTATAATCTTTCAGTTTCTTTCCAGATCTTCCAGATCCACTTCCAGACTCTGAGTACCAACATATTGCATTAATCACTTTTATCCCCAATTGTACATACCCCTCCCCTCCAGTTTACCCTCCCACATAAGGTAATACCACTTCTCTGCCTAGCAATTTAGCACAGGCTAGGTCCACAGGAAATGCTGACTACTTTTTTGTTGTTGTTAAATGTGTGAATAAAATAATATATTTCATTTCCTTAATGAAGAAACTACAGTTAGTACAACTTGGTGATGAAAATAGGAATTGTGGTCCAGGCAATTTATGTATCTACAAATTTCTAGAAGGCTGTTAAGAACTGTTGGCTCAAAAGGAGGGGCAGAGATTATAGAAGATTTAAAAATATGAAATTTTAAAATTCTTAATCTGCCTTTCTCATATTTTGTTAAAAGAATACATGTGTGTTTATGTAAAATATCATCATAGTAAGATGGTAAAAGGAAAAGGTTTAAAAGCTATAGTTAGAAGATCCTGTCTTAAAGCTTTGAGATTCTGAATTATCTCTTTTGTTAAAACCCTGGGACAGTGGTTGTTCATCTATTTTCAGATTCTTCTGTAATAAATTCTAGCAAATATAAAAAGAACAAGGTAAGTGAATTTTTTAAATTCCAACCTGTCAGTAGTTCACATGTAACTTAGCATACAATGTGGTTTACTATCCTATAGGTTTTTTTCATATAGGAATTCCACTCATATCTCTTACCACAAGGAAAATTATCATCATGCCTATTTTCTGTTTGGCTAAATGAAGACAAATGGAGAAATGAAAAGAAATGCCTGATTTTACAATAGATCTGGGAACAGAATACTGGAACCACTGATTTAGAACGAAAGAATTTTGTTCTTTATATTAAAAGTTAAAAAAATTAATCATCTCATCATACTTTTCTGCAGTAAAAAATATGTATATGTTGCTATTTAAAATACATGCTTCCTGTATTGATAAAGCTGAGTGTTAAATTTTTCTCCTGGATTTAAGGTATCATCACAGTTATTAGACACAATTAAACATAATAACATAAATGCACTATTAAATTTAATAATTACTAAGCATAATAAGTAGAGTGTTACTAGAAGTATAACTCTTAATGAGGTGGATCTCTTTTTCCTTTTTAAATTAGTGCATGTATCAATAGATATATATTGCTAGAATGTGACTGGATTCTGTGGAAATTGGTGGCAAAAGTAAATTATTAGGTATTTTTACACACAGTATTTTCAAAAGTTGTATTAATGACTGTTTACAGTAGAATCCACAAAAACATTCTTGTTAAGCTAACATACATCTGATAACCACATCACAGGATAACAATAAACTGGTAGGAAGTTGTTGACCAATAAGAACAAGTAGGAACTGTATCCAAGTAAAAAACAAATATAGATTTTCCTTAATTATCTTCGTGAAATAGTCAATTACAAATTTTCTCTTATGAGTCCTAATGAATATACGAGAAAATATAAAATACTAACTCAGTTGCAATATATGTCTGGAATTCTTGAAAATGTAATATTCATCAGCAGAAATACTTGTCGGAATTTTTATTTCCTCTTTCTTGAAATTATCCAGCTGAGACACAAATCACTGCTTTGATCAAAGTAGCTTCCCTGGAGGCCCTTGTACCCTGGGGATTCCGAATGAGTGAGGAGTCTGCCCTTATTTTATGCAGTAGGGTAAAGGTCACCGGGAATGAGAAGCTGGGAAGGAGACTGGCACAGTGCCTTGATCAAGCACATGTTCTCAGACATATCAGATTTAAGCATGAATAATATAGAATTTGAAGACCCAGAAATTAATCCCCTTTAAACTCACACAGCTCCTATAACAACCACTAATTTGAAGAACACAATGGAGACCTCTCAGACCCACAGTGTATTTTATCTAAACTTTTTAGACAGCCCAGGAACACAAAACCTGGCTGGGCCTTTTTGTGAGAAACCTTCACATAAGCTTGAAGCATTATGTGACAACTGCCTCCCTCACAGAACTACAACCTTTGTGACTGGATACTGAATCAGTAGGGTAGGACACAGAGAAAACAAAACATGGTGGAAGACTATTCGGTGCTTTTAATACCTTTCCACCTTTGAGTGAAAGTTTATTTCTACAATGAAAAAATGAAAGCTGTTTTATGTGAACTGGCTGGCCAAAAAGTAGTATAATAAAAACCAGAATGTAACGGCAACATCCAGACAAAATCATAATCATCTCAAAAATGTATGTTTTAAGAAGCTTTGAAGGGCTGGACTTCAATGGTTAAATATGTATTCTTTGTATAGTGATCTATAGATGAAATAATTAAAACTATCATGCTATTTTTCTAAGGCATTTAATAAATGTGTATATTACAATCTGGAATATCATAATTATGATTAATAATTTTAAGGTGACAGGAGACATTTCATTATATTTTCATTTTAGCCTTTATTTAAAAGTTGCCACAAATTTATAAAGCATTTATAATTTTAAAAAATTCAATCCAGTAGCAGAAATGAATAAAATTGAAAACCTGCCCTTGAGATTTAGGAAATGCAGATGTGTAGATGGCATGCTCATTAATAAAAAGATGGTGGAACTATGTTAAAAATAGGGCTCTGAGGGGCACCTGGGTGGCTCAGTCGGTTAAGCATCCAACATCAGCTCAGGTCATGATCTTGCAGTTAGTGAGTTTAAGCCCGGAGCTGGGCTCTATGCTGACAGCTCAGAGCCTGGAGCCTCCTTTGGATTCTGTGTCTCCCTCTCTGTCTCTCTGCCCCTCACCCACTCACACTCTATCTCTCTGTCTCTCAAAGATAAATAAACATTTTTAAACAAAATTTTAAAAAAGAAATAGGGCTTTGGTTTTTTTAAATGTTTACTTGGCCCACACATTCACCTTCACTTTTCTCAGCCTATACCGTTTCTGCAGGTGTGGCTAAAATAGACACTCATTAGTAAACTATCTGATTAGGTTGGCTTAATCTTCTAATTTAATAAACGATTTTCTTATTACTGGAATTACTATATGTGTGAGCTCAAAAAGTGTGTTTTTCAGATTTACTCATATACCTGTGATAATGTTAAATGGGCCTTTCTTCACATTCAGCAGCTGAATAAATCTAAAATACAGAGATAAAAATAGACATCGAATGAACTGCGATTCCGAGTCTAGATAACTAAACCAATATTTTCATGTTGCTAAGGAGGTTCTCCTTGGTTGGAATAACACTTTATCAATGCTTTCTGTTCGTCTAAGTCCTATGAAAGAATCCTTTACAACTCAATAAAATTACAACTTGTATTTATTTATAAATGCAGAGATCCCTACCTATGATAGCCAGCCTCCAAGATGGCATCAATAATCCCTACCTCCTGATATTTACAACCTGTGGAGTTCCCTCCTACCTTATACCAGGGTTGGCCAATAGAATATGGCAAAAATGGTGATATGTTATTTCTGACACTATATTATAAAAGATACTGCTTGAGCTCTCTCTCATCACTTGAACTAGGGGAAGCTCTGTTGTGAGGTGCCTGTGTATTGGTGAATTAATGCTGTGCCCCCATGGGTGAGTTTGGAGATGGATCCTCAAGCTCAAGTAGGGTCTTGAGATGGCTGCAGCCTGGCTTGACTGCACCCTTGAGCCAGACACCCCTGATATTTTTTTCAAGCGAGTATACTAGAGGATTGAAAAAAAAAATTGTATGGCAGAGTTCCTGTCTCATTTGTTGTATTTTTTAATGCAATTGCTTATTATTTTTTTAGTGTAACAGTTTGATGTTTTATAGTGTACATTTCTAGGAATTTGGACAAAAGCATGAAGTTGTACACTACCACTACACCCAAGGTATAGAATGGGTCCATCATCTAGACAGTTTCTTTTGTAGTCAAGACCTCCATGTACCTCCAGCTCTAGCACCCTCTGATTTGCTTCTGGCTTTATACCTTGGCCTTTTCCAGAATGCCCTATAAATGGAGTCATACGGTATACAGCTCTTCTAGCTTTTCTCCTTTTACTTAGCGTAATGCAGTTGAGATTTATCCAACTTGCTGGGTTGTACCAGTGGTTTTTTCTTTTACTGCAGAGTAGTATTCTATTGTATGGATATGCCACACTTTGTTTATCCATATACCAACTGAAAGATAATGGGCTGTCTCCAGCCTTTGGTAATTATGAATAAAGTCAGTATAAATATTCACATACAGGTTTTTGGGTCAATGTTGCAAGTGTATATTTAACTTTATTTTTAAAAATATTACTTAAGTGGTGTAAGTAAATTAAAAAATTTTATTTTTTATTTTATTTTTTATTTTATTAAAATATTTTATTTTTTATTTTATTAAATTAATATTTTATTTTATTTTTTATTTTTATTTTTTATTTTATTAAAATATTTTATTTTTTATTTTATTAAAAAAATGTTTTTTAAAAAAACATTAAAAAATAAATTAAAAAATATTATTACATAAATATATAGAACTTGCTTATATATATAAATATATGTAAGAAATATACAAAGTATTCTAAAGTAGCTGTATCATCAGCAATGTATGAGAGTTCCAGTTGCTTTACATCCTGGCCAGCATATGGTATAGTCAGGTCTTTTTAATTTTAAACATTCTGATAGGTATGTAGTAGCATCTCAGTGGGTTTTAACTTAGTGTCAGATGTAAGAAATATTTATTTATCTCTGTTTCCAGCTTGTTTTGTTTCCTCAATTCCCTTTAGATGTTTTCTTACTGTTTCCATCTTTCCTCTGAAATTCCTATCAGTTCATACATATTATCTGCCTTTTCCACTAGAACATTCTGCATATTAACAATAGTTTAAATTACCTGTTAATTCCAACATCTGAGTCATCTCTGGGTCTAGCTCTGTTGATTGCTTTATCTCATGATATTAGACTGTTTTTCCTCATCTTCTTATTTGTCTCATTATTTTTGATTGAACACCAGACATTGTATGTAGGATACTAGTGACAGAGATAAGTGGATTTTTTTTTGCCTGGAAATGGACATCCCTTTTCCTCTGCTAGGCTCTGTGTGTGGGGTTGAATTATTAGCAGTTGAATTGGGTTTTGTTGCAGTGGTTAGCTTCTGCGGACAACTGGCTTCAAAGTCCTCTAGTAGCAGCTTGTACTTAGGTTGGGGCTTGGGTACCAGGGGACTTTTCTCAATGTTGCTGCTCTACCCTCAGATTTTAGCCTTCCTGTGTACCTGCACCACAAAGGTGACTTTCTCTCCACTCTTGCCTATCCCCAAGGAGCAGACTGCCATTGCTTATTACTTAGTGTTGCTGGGTGTTAACTCTGTTCCAACCTCAGTCTTCTTGTATTTCTGAGAAGGGTGGGATTTCTAAGTGATTCTGCCTCTCCTTTCCATGGCAGCCAAACTATCTTTGCAGTGAGTCTTTATTTCTGCCCCTCCCCCAGTGGCTTGAGGCATCTTTTCCTTAGAAAAGCATCTAAGTGGGGCTTTGTGACTTCTCCACAGCAACTGTACTCCCCTTCTCCAGCTTGTACCAAAGAGAAATGCTCACTCTGGTTCCCTGCCCTGACTCCAATCTTTCTCATGAGCACCGATGGAGGTCTGTGGAGAAAAGCTTGTGAGTAAGTGTGAATTCCTCTTCTGTCTCTGTCTCCCAGAGGTTCCATACTGTCCGTTAGACTAAAGTCAGATTCCTGCAATTTGTTAGGAATTTTAGCTTAATTCTTTCTTATGTATTTGTCTGACAATCAACATCTCTTCTTCCTATACTCTGCCAAAGGTGAGCCGGAGTTTGTATCCTATATTCTTAGGATTCTAGGCTGTCTGGTTGCCCAATGGCCTCAGCTCTCTGATGGGTTCAAGAAAAATGATGATTTTGTATTTTATCTGTAGTTTTTGTTATTTCTAGGATGGGAATAATGTTCTTGTTTGTTTTCTATATTGCAGGTAGAAATGGAATTCTTACTCTAGGCATCTTAAAGATATCCTAGAGACTAAAATTCCACAAAACTTTCAGTAATGCAGTGTAGGGTTAGTAATTTTCACTATCATCAATTTCATCTTCACATTTGGCTGAGCCATATGGGCTGGAGATATGAAAAGGGTCAAATATTAAGCCTGTGGCATACTGCTAGGCATGCTCCAGTGCTACCACCATTCCTCTGTCCTATAAGAATCCATGGAGTTTCAAGGAAAAGTTCGTCTTTGCAGGCAGAGATGGCTGGCTGACCACCAAACGTTTATGCTCCCTTTTATAATATTGTGCCATTGGGAAGAATTTGCCCTATCACGTGCTATACTTTCCTGCCCGACTTAGTTAAGTACAGCCATGTAACTGTGTCTTAGCCAACAGAATATTGCAGAATTGCTGTGAGCTACTTTCAGGCTGACCATTCAAAGCTCCTCCATGCTCTTTCTCCTAGATCAGTTAGATGTAAATGCCCACAGCGATCTGGTGCTTAAGATAGCAGAAGCTCCATCAGCCTGGGTCCCTAATGGTGAATGGAGTGTAGAATGGAGCTCACACACTTCCATCCCCACAATCTGGAATGAATTGAATTATTTAATATCAAGAAATGAACTTCTATTTTGTTTCAGCTATTATATAGATTGAAGTCAATTTACCACAGCAAATAGCTAACCCTAACTCTCTCTTTTCCTTCCCTTGTCCTATTACCTAATTAACATGCTCTGATTATGAGATTTTTTTTTTAACCAGGCTTACCAGTTGTCTATAGGTCATTCATAAGAAACACTGTCCTAGGCCCTTGTCATTCATGTGCAGGTAAACGTGAGAAGCTAAAACCTAGAAGAGATTTAGAAAATACTCTTATTTCTATTCAGTGTTATAAGGATCTTGTGTGATGTACTGACTCAAAATTATTATCAGTGGTTGCCTATAGTGCTGTGTTGGAAAATTTTCTGAGGCAGTGTCCAGGCTAATAGAAAAGAACACTGTGATTAATTGGCAATAACTGTCATGGGCAAGTGAGGTAAGAGTGATGGCCCGGGTTCAAAAAACTTTGTCATCCCTGGGGTTAAGCCAATGTCTGTGAGTGCATTTACTAGGCTGTTCCTAGAAATATAACCCAGATTTTTTAAGTCTCAAGTAAGAGACACTTACTATTCAGGCAACATTGTTGTCATAGCTTTCATTTATACAAATTGTGTGATTTATTGGCAGCTTTGACAGGCAAAGATATAAATGTAATTCAGACTTCCCTTTGTCTAGATTCTGCTTGTTTAGTTCAGAAATCAGGTATTTTCAGGGATCAAAAGTTCTAGTAAGACAGTTTTGAAGGCACACATACTCCCCCCAGCTGAGCAGTGGCTAGGCAAATGGTTTTATTTTGTAGGATTGTGACCACATATCTTTAATTTGATGACCAAGCAACTCCCAGTTTGGTTTTTAGACTGGCCTAAAATACAAGGAAACAAAGAATAGGAAACATTCCCTGGTTAAGCTGTAAGTGGTTAAAAAGCAGACTGAACTCTATAATTTCTGCTGTGGAAATTAGAGTTTACTTACAGTGGCTCTCAAGTGCTTGGATTTCTTAAGCTAAGTGTTCTTTTTTTTTTTTAGTTTTTTAATGTTTATCTTATTTTTTGAGAGAGAGAGAGAGAGAGAGAGTGTGTGAGTGAGGGAAGGGCAGAGAGAGAGGGAGACACAGAATCTGAAGCAGGCTCCAGGCTCTGAGCTGTCAGCGCAGAGCCCGATGTGAGGCTTGAACCTACGAACAATGAGATCATGACCTGAGCTGAAGTCGGTCGCTTACCCGACTGAGCCATCCAGGTGCCCCAAGCTACATGTTCTTGGTTACTATTTTCTAGATGACAAAATGTTGAAGTTCAGATGCACGTATCTGAGTCCAACTAATAGTGCACCCACCAAAAATATCAGCTTAATCTGTAAAGAAACACGTTAAAGATTTCCTATGTTCATGGGACATGAAAATACTGGCCACCTGGGAAAGAATAATACTTTTCAACACAAAATAAGATTGATAAGTTAGCCAAGAAATTCAGGTAGTTTTTAATCATGAGGAAACAGTCAGACACATCTAAATTGAAGGATTTTCTCCAAAATAACTGGCCTAGAATCTTCTTAAAATGTCAGTGTCATGAAGGAATTGAAAAAAAAAGAAAGAAAAAACACTGGGAAGGGGTTGTTTTAGATCAAAAGAGACTAAAAAGGTATAATACAATGTGTGATCTTTGAATCTTAGATAAAGCTGAACAAAGACATAAAAGAGATTTATTGGAGAAATATGAACATGAACTTTATATTACATAATAGAATTGTATTAATGTTAAGTTCCTTGAGTGTGATAATCATAGAAGGTAGAATAATGTCCTTTTTCTTAGAAGATATGTGCTGTAGTATTTAAGACCATGGTGTCAAAATGTCTGTCACTTACTCTCAAATGTTCAGAAAACAAAATATGTGTGTGTATTGTACATGGAGACATAAAACAGATGTGGTAATAGCCAGTGAATCTAGGTGAAAGATACATAGGCACTTATCATTCTAGTTTTACAACTTTTCTGTAGGTTTGAAAATTTCACATGAAAAGATTGAGGAAAATAAATGAATTGGGAAAAAATTCAGATAATTTATACTTAGCTTTTATCAAATTTAATGTCTGATGGCAATTGGTAACTTTAGACATTTTAACTTATAAAAATATATAGAAAATTTGGAAGTAGGGAGATAATTTACCTATTACCCTGTCATTTCTAATACAAATATTATACTTTTCTCTTGCTTCTCAATTTTTTTCTATGTGCATTTATAAATAACATCACATTGCTACAATTTTCATCTGTTTTTCCACCAAATATTATGTCCTAAGAATTTTCTTTTTTTTTCTTTTTTAAAATTGTATTTATTTATTTTGAGACAGAGAGAGAGACAGAGTGTGAGCAGGAAAGGGGCAGAGAGCAGGAGACAGAATCCTAAGCAGGCTCCATCCAGGCTCTGAGCTGTCAGCACAGAGCTGGACCTGGGGCTTGAACCCACAAGCTGTGAGTGAGATCATGACATGAGTCAAAGTTGGATGCTCAACTGACTGAGCCACCCAGGCACCTCCTAAGTATTTTCTATACTATTATATCTTAAGCAGTCACAACAACCACTTTTAATAATTTCTTGGTATTCTTTTGAGGAAATATGTATTTTCTTCAACAATTTCACAATTTAGTTTTCTAATAAGTAATCTTCAATGAATGTTTTCTCATGTGGCTTTTTCCACATAGTGGATTCTAATATTGGCGTAGGTTTCCACAGGTCAGGTTGCTTGATCTAATGACCGTTTATGGAGGACTATAAACACTCTGCCATGATTTATTCTTTTAAACTCTGAGATAGTGGGAGCTTAATGAAAGTGGGCTATTTTAAACAGTTACACTTCTTTGGGTCTGAATATTTTTAGATTTCTAATGCTCCTTCCTTGCCCCGTCCCTGTCAACTGCTTGCAGGACCCTCGGTCTTTCTTTGCCACCATCTATTCCTTTAGATGAATTCTTTCAAACTGAGATCCTGGGCACCAAGAGGTGGGGGTCTTTAATCTTTTCAACATTTCACTGGCCTAACAGAAATCATACGTTTATTTACAATTAAGCACGTGTGAGCGAGCTTAGAAGTGCAGTCTCTGGCCCTAGTTGAGCCTTGCTATGACTGAAACCCTGGCCAATAGCTCACCTGCAACCTGAGTCTCTGAGCCAGAATCCAACCACCCTGCTCTCAGGTTCCTGATCCTCAGAGATTCTGTGAGACAATAAAGGTTTGTTGCCTTCAGCTGTCAAGGTATAGAGTAATTTGATACATAGCTACAGATTAACTAATACAGAATTTGGAAATGGGATGTGGTCTAAAAAACACATAAAATGTGGACAGAAGACTTGAATAAACACTTCATAAAAGAAGATGTCTGAATGATTAACGAGCATATGAAAAGGAGCTCATCATTAGGCATTGGAAAAATGCATATTAAAACCACAATGAAATATCATTTCATACACACCTGAAAGGCTTAAATCAAACAGAGTGACAACTTCAAGTGTTGATGAGAATGTAAAGTAATCGGGACTCTCATACATTGCAGGTGGGAGTATAAAACAGTGCAATCACTTTGAAAAACTAATAATATAAACCTACCCCTACTGACCCAGAAAGTACAGTCCTGGGTTTATACCAAAATAAATGATTGCATATGTCCAAAAAGAAAAGAGTACATAAATGTTCTTAGCAGCTTCCTTCAGTATATGCCTAAGCTGCAAATAACCAGGAGAACAGGAAACAAATTGTGATCCAGGCAGTGGAATACTATGCAGCAATACACATAAGTGAAGCTTCTATGTAGCAACTTGGATGAATCTCAAAAGCACCATTTTGAGCAAAAGCAATATATACCATATGATTCCATTCACATCATCTTCAAAATCAGGTAAAACCAATCTGTGGTGATAAAAGTGAGAGTAGTGGTTACCCCAGGATTGATAAGTTGTATTGACTGGAAGATAGAAGGGAATTCTTGGGCGTGATAGAAGTGTTCCATATTTTGATCTGGATGGTGGTCACACTGGGCTATACATATGTGTCTTAGCCTATTCGGGTCTCTATGACAAAATACCAGAGATGGATAGCTTGTAAACAATGGAAATTTATTTCTCACAGTTGTGGAGGCTGGAAGTCTGAGGTCAGGGTACCAGCATGGTGATGGCCTTCTTCCAAATGGCAGACTTCCTGTGTCTTCACATGGCAGGAGGAGGCAAGGGAGCTCTTTTGGGTTTCTTTTACAATATATCTGCCCTCGTGACTTAATCACCTCCCAGAGGCCCAACCTCAATACCATCACCTGGGGGGTTAGGTTTCAACACATGCATTTTGGGGGACATATTCAAACCAGAGCAATATGTAAAAAAAATTCACAAAACCATACCCTTAAGATTTGTTCATTTTACTCCTAAGTGTAAATTACATTTTAATAATACATTGTTTAAAAAAATCCAAAGTCCTTTCTATGGTCCATAAGGCCCTAGGGATGGTGTCTTCTTTGGCTCCCTCTTTTTTTTTTCCAACGTTTATTTATTTTTGGGACAGAGAGAGACAGAGCATGAACGGGGGAGGGGCAGAGAGAGAGGGAGACACAGAATCGGAAACAGGCTCCAGGCTCTGAGCCATCAGCCCAGAGCCTGACGCGGGGCTCGAACTCACGGACCGCGAGATCGTGACCTGGCTGAAGTCGGACGCTTAACCGACTGCGCCACCCAGGCGCCCCTTTGGCTCCCTCTTTGACTTCATTTCTTGACACTCTTCCCCTTATTAATTTTCCAAACACACTACCTTTCTTCCTGGTCCTCTAACACATCAAGCATGCTGCCACCTTTGCATGGACTCTTCCCTCTGTCTGTAATCTCTGTCCTCAAATATCACCTTTCATTTTATTCAGGTCTTTGGTTCCAGTCACAGTCACAGCTCTCTGGAGAACAGAGCTCCAGGCACGGACTTAAGCACTGTTAGTGCTCTATTTGGGAGGTAAATCTCACACAGCTGGTCACTCAGTATATTTGTTTCCTAGGGCTGTTGTAACAAAGTACCACAAACAGGGTCACCTAAAACAACAGAAATTTGTTGTCTTGCAGCTCTGGAGGCTAGAAATTCAAAATCAAGATGTTGGTAGGGCCATATGCCCTCTGAAACCTGTAGGGGATCCTTCCTCGTTTCCTCTAGCTTCTGGTGTTTGCTGACAATCCTTGGTGTTCCTTGGCTGGTAGATGCATCATTCCAACCTTGGTCTCTGTCATCACATGGCCGTCTTCTCCCTCTGTGTCTCTGTCTTTTCTTCTTATAAAGACATCAATCATATTGGGTTAGGACCTGCCCTGATGACCTCATCTTAACTCAATTACATCTGCAAAGACCCTCTCTCCAATAAGGTACTGGGTTCAAGATTTCAACATATCTTTTGGGGAACACAATCCAAACTACAGCAGTCAGTAAGCACATAGGCTTGGTCACAGAGGTCGACTTCCGACAGGCTGTATGGAGAAATCATATATTGGAACAGTTCATCAGAGGGAAAAAGGGAGAGGACGTTTATCTGCCCAGTATCCTCCAATCTCTTGTCTCCCACTGGTCACAATTCACTCAGGGGAATTAAATCCTCTGCATTTCCGTATTTCATCCTTTAGCCCCATCGGCAGTTGCTCAGGAGACAAAGCCCTGCAGTTTGGCGTTTCAGCTGAGTTTGGAGAGGAATGGGGAGAGGAGTCAGACATTCTAGACCTGCGACTAGTGATCCTCAGGCAGGGAAACCACGGGGGTCTGCACGGAGTCTGCAAGACTTTGCTGTGGCAACCAAAGAGGAGCAAGTGGCTGGGGATGAGACAGGTGGTGTACAGACAGGTCCCACACTCTGCTTAGATGTCACCTTCTCAGGGAGGTCTTTTCTGACTACTTTGTATCAAATAGAAGCCCCTTCTCCATCTCTGTACTACCTTATTTTGCTTAATTGTCCTTCATAGCCTGTCCCCACTAGACATATATTTATGTGTTAATTTGCTTATATTTATTTTACCCACTACAATATTCCATGCAAGTAGGACACTTGTCTGTTCTCTTCCCTAAGTGCCTAGCATAGTGCCTGGCACATTTGTAGGAGCTCAGTAAATATTTACTGACTTGAATGACTAGATGAATTAATGGTGTAAAGAAACGAACCTCCTGTTGGGAGGTAACTGAGTGGGTGGCAGTGGGGTTATCTTAGACACAGACACACCTATCACAAACAGGTCAGGGCCTAGCTTCACCTGAGGGGAAGGCTCCATTTCCAGGGTTTAAACTGTGCAGCTCCCAGAGTTGGTGAGGAGCTGCCAGAATCACAGCTGCAAAGCCTCAGGGCCATCAGGAAGAGGAAAGAACTGACAGAATTGGAATCTCCCTGTTGTGAACTTGGAGAGCTGAAAGTGTGTGGTCCCCCTTGCCCTGCAGAGTCATAGCAGGTAAAGAATCCTGTCTTTGCCTCTTGACTTCTTCTAAGCCTCCTGAGTTATTTTCTGCCTCTGAAACTAAACTAGTACTTCTAATCCAGAAATGCCAGTAAATGTATCTTCTTTAGTAGCACAGCACTACCATATTTTTTTATGTGAAAATTGGGACACCTAAGCAAAAGAGCTCAACTCATTACTTCATTGCCCAGTCAAAATTTTATGTCTCACTTTAAATGACAATTCTCTGTTTACTTCCTTCAAGTTCTGCATGTTTTGGGTTTAATATAATCAATATGATTTTTAGTCATAAACTCCGTTCTGTGCTTATTTTCTCTACGGAATCCACTATATGAAGCAATCTATTTTTGAAATATGTTGGAGCCCACATTGGATTACAGATGGAAAGGAGATTGTAACAAATGTTGGGTGGCTGTAATTCACTTGAAATTGTTTTCATGATAATTTTCCCTATTAGTGTGAAAAATGTGTATAATAACAAAGACAGAGATTTTCTGAGTTGAAGACTATACTATGCTCTTCTTGCATAATATTAAAAAGCAACAGTAGCTTGTTATTTCACCAAAATAGATATACTCCACTAGAAAATTGGCCTAAGACTAATGCTGTGACATGGTGACATTTTCCTCACCCCAAACTACTTAACCAAGTTCATTACTGCCTCTCTAACCAACTCAACCTGAACAAGTAGCATATAGTACTCTTCCACACACAGAGGGACATTTGTTTAGGTAAGGAAGGTTTTGGCTCTGGTGGTGATGAGGGAGCATGGGGCAAGCTGAGGGCAAAGTACAGGCTAACAGCATGCACCCCCGCTGCCCCAGGTAGGATATGTGTGATATTCCTCAGACACTCCTGGATGCCCAAGAACAAGGGAAAGGAAAGAAAGCAAATGGTTGGCTGACAGAGATCACAGTCATGCAGGACAGGAGTCTCCTATCCATAAGTTTATGGATAACTTAGTAAACTGCAAGACAAAGGCAATCTTATCCATAGTCTGATCTCTGGAAACCTATCGACTCTGTTTCCAGGAGCCCTAATATCACCCTCATCAAGATGGAAAGGGGTTTAAGTGCTTGCCATGGTGGCATGGGAAACTAAGGCAAGTGAAAAAGTAAATTCCCTTATTGCCAACAGCCCATTGACGAGTCCTTGAAACAGGCAGAGAGACCTCCCTCCAGGAGTGCAGTTGCCTCGATGGTGACACTTTACTAGGGGCAAAAGGGACTCTTGGCTTAACATTATCCTGGACCCCCACTCTCACCCCAGGATCCTGTAAGTTGACTTTAACATATGAAAATTCCTTTAGAAACTTCCTTTATCTCAACTCCCCCAAGATATATGCTGGCAATCATACTCCAAGCTTATGGCTCCCTGATGTGCATCTGAAGGGTCTCATGACTGAGGTTTTACTAAATGGTAATAAATGGCATTTTCCTAACAGCAGCTAGCCACTCAAGGTCCTGGAAACCTTGTTTCCAAAGTGCCTTAGAGACTTACTCTATCCCTAACCCCCTCCCAACCTGAAGGTATATAATCAGTTACCTGTCACAACCCCAATGCAGCTCTTTCTTCCCATGAGTCCTGGCCCCATGCTTTAATAAAATCACCTTTTTGCACCAAAGAGGTCTTCAAGAATTCTTTCTTGGCTGTCAACCCTGAAACCCCCACCATCACCCCAAAACCCCATCGGTGGGGTGTTGAACCTGCTCCTTATTTAGACCAGAGTGATTTGCCTATCAGTGATTTTCACAGTTCTTGATTACAGAGGAACTGTCCCTTCTGAAAACATGGCCAGGTGGAGCATTCAAACTCTTTCATAACCAATTCCCCTTAGGCAGGGGGTTCATATAGGAACTAATGCAAATAACTACCAGTTTTCTTTATAGAGGTCAGTATCTTTCTCTATAATACAATTTTACTTCTGGAGCAAAAGACTTTTCTTCTCTTTTAGGACTTGCTTCCGTAACTAAGTCATACATTTTATCTCTGAGTAATATTTTTTTCAGAAGGTTCATTTTAACTATGTCTCCTGACTATACAATTTACCTTTCTGCAGAAGACTATTACCACACATAGCCTCTTTTTAGGGACTATAAAAACTGACAACTTAAAATTTTACATTAGTTCATCATGAATCTGGAAATTGGAAGGCAGTCACTAGATAATCCCAAGACTATTTTTCCTTGTTTTTCATAATATTTCAATGTTTACTTTAATTCCAGTGCCCCCAAATTGGATATATCTAAAGTGCAATTCAAACTGCATAGCTAATTCCTCTCTAATTGGCTCTTACATGCGATAATGCTACATATACCAAAAACAAACAATTCTACTTTTAAAACTCACAAAGAAGCCTAATATGAGGTTCTAAAAATGGGTCATTGTGACTTTGCCTTATCGATAAAATTTTTATATTATCATCACCAAATTGTTAGCCACTTTCCTATCCCTGCCTATTGTTTTAAGATTTTAATCCAAATACACTCCCCCAAATTGACAAATCTTCCAAGTTTTAAATCAAGACCATGACGCTTGTTTATTATAAACCACAAATTGGGCCTCTCCTGATCAGACAATTTTAATTATGCATTTCTTCTTTAGAAAGCTTATGAGACCACGTGAGCTACACTCTCCTAATGAGTGTGGTATTCCTGTGGTAGTCCTTACAACTCCCAGGTGAATAGCCTTGCCTGGGAAAGGCAATTGTCTTAGTTGAGTAGGCATTAATGTTGAAGGTATGGAAAAGGAAGTTGGCTTGATTCCGTTTTCACTAGCCTATCACAGATGCTAAATTCAAGTTTCACCTGAGGCACCAAACTAGGATAGATATGAAATCCCAAAGTGAGGTGCCAAGATGCAGGCCTTCAATCAAAATACCAAAGAAGACAAAGATCAGCTCCATGAGTCTAAAACTTCTCATCGCAGGAGGAAATAACAGTGTCCAGGAAGTGGAAACTCAAGGAGGATTTCCTAAGGAGTATTTTCTTGGTGAGAGCTGTGCTGTGATTCCTACCACCAAGGGTGGGGGGTAGGGAAGGCTCCACTGGGCCACTCAGAGAACAGTTCCCTAAGTCAAGAGCAAGGGGAATTCATGTCTGACTCCAACCTTGGAATCTACAGATCAGGGGAGAGGATTTGTGAATTTCTTGGCAATGGGGGTAAGTGCTGTTGTTAGGACTAGTCTGTGCTTTCAGAGTTTATCGGGGGGTGGGGGGAATAGGCACAAATATTTCTATGGACCAGATGTGAGACACATAGGAGAGAACAATCCCTCAGTCCCTATAAGTCCTGCTCAAGAAGACAGCTGGCAGGGGCGCCTGGGTGGCGCAGTCGGTTAAGCGTCCGACTTCAGCCAGGTCACGATCTCGCGGTCTGTGAGTTCGAGCCCCGCATCAGGCTCTGGGCTGATGGCTCGGAGCCTGGAGCCTGTTTCCGATTCTGTGTCTCTCTCTCTCTCTGCCCCTCCCCCGTTCATGCTCTGTCTCTCTCTGTCCCAAAAATAAATAAACGTTGAAAAAAAAAAAAAAGAAGACAGCTGGGTATGGGTGGAGGGTAAATTCGGATGGTACAGAAGGAGGCAGTTTGGAGGGGACCTCAGGGAAGCCAGGCCCGAAGGGGGAGCAGGTAGCCAAAACAGTGGCACTTGCCTACACTGAAGGCTGACCAAGAATATGTGAAATACCCACGAGAGAAAGAGCTGACCTGATACCTTTGTCAGGCCTGGAAAATGTGATGCCAACTGTCCCAGCCAAGGGAGAACTTTCCTTTCCTCCTCTCCTTTTCTCTCCTCCCTTCCCTAATTCTTTGATTCTAGAAGGGTAAAAACTAGCAGGCATTAAGTACAGGCAGAAAGAGCAAGGAAAAAAGAAGCTGACCATATCTTCTTTCCTAAAGGCTGGAACCAGCCTGTGCCAGCTCTAAATGGGGGAGGAAGAGAGAATTCTCTATGAATAAAGATAGAAGTATTTAGTAATATATTGGTTTGGACACTTTAACAGAAAAACTGTAGTACTTTCTATCATCTATAAGTGACCAAAAATGGCCTGAGTGGCTCAGTCAGCTAAGCAAAGTTTTCCAAAATGTATTCCAAGGACTACTAATTCCTAAAGATTTTAATAGGGACTCCATAGGGGCACCTGGGTGGCTCAGTCAGTTAAGCATCAGACTCTTGGTTTTGGCTCAGGTCATGATCTCATGGTTCACAGGTTCGAGCCCGTGTTGGGCTCTGTGCTGACAGTGTGGAGCCTGCCTGGGATTCTCTCTGTCCTCCTTTCTCTGCCCCTTTCCACCTCCCCGACTTGTGCGCTCTCACTTGCATGTGCACACATCTCTCTCTCAAAATAAACTTAAAAAAAAAAAAAGTGACCAAAAAAGCTATATATCCAGTGGCAGAGTAGAATTACCCTACTGAACAAGTCTAAAGCAGAGAGAAAAAACACTAAAATTGCTTTTATTTATTTTTTTAAAGTTGAAGTACATTTGACATATAATATTATATTAGTTTCAAATGTACAACATAATAATTAGATATTATTATGATCACCGTAATAAGTGAAATGATCACCACAATAAGTCTAGTTAACATCTATTACCACATATGGTTACAAAAATTTTTTCTTATAATGAATAAAGTTGCTTTCATAATTTCACCCAGAAGTCCTGCTTCTTCAATAAATTGGTTGTATCACCAGCAAGAGTGATGGATATATTTTTATAACCCACCTTCCAGTGAGGTAGCTAAAACAGGGTGAATCAGATTCTCCCTATACACAAATATGGGGATGTCTAATGAATGTCTAATCTATAACAGAATTCCCAGGACTGGGAAAATGTGAGGCCTTATTGTGCTTCTGTCACTGTGCTATTGATCTCTATATTATAATATGAAGAATGACAGAGCCAGGTAAGCATAGAGTGAATGGAGAAAAGATTGTGAGACCAAGTCTAAAATAGTCTTCAGGAAACTTTAGTGTTTCTCATGGAGGCAGACGCATCCTTTATATCTCACACAGCCAAAATGCATAATTAACAGATGCCAAGGCCCTTTAGTATAACAGATCTCAATTGATTGTCACCAGGTTCCCATGAAATGCAGAGGGCATTTCAGATAATAGCAGATGCTATTTATCTGCATTATACAGAAAGTAATAACTGTAATATAATATAGATAATATTATATAATACAACAATAACAACAACAACAACAACAACAACAATAATGGCTAACAGTTATTGAGGATGCATTATGTACCTGGAACTTATGCTAAATTTCCTATAACCATCATATTCATGTATAATTCCATTAATGTCTCCACTTTACTGATGATGAAACAAGGTCTTAGGCTAAGTAATTCACTTAAGGTCAAACTGTAGATAGAGGATGGAACTGCAACTTAATCTCAACCGTTTCTCAAATTCCTAACCCTGAACCTCTGCTCAGATGAACAAAATGGAACTTGGATATTAAGTAACTCATTCAAAGTTCTACAATTAGTAGTCACTGGCATTAACGAACTTGGGTCTTGTAACCTATCCTTATCTCATTGGAGATCTTCAATGAAGATCTCAGCTCTCTCATAGAGAAAGAATTCACTAACCTATAGGAAGGAGATTAAACAAATATTTTTTGCCAATGAAAAAACAGGCCTCAAAGGAAGATACTTTAGGTAAATTATATCCATACATTAGAATATTTTGTAGCTATTATTTTAATGAAGATTATTTTAAACATGTAAAGCACTTTTCCATTCCAAATAGAAAAAGTTACATAAAATACTAATGCTTTCAAGTTTGTATGAATGCATGTATCTATAGACATATGCAGTTGACCCTTGCATACCTTGGGTTTGAACTGCAGGGGGTCCACTTACATGTGGATTTATTTTGATCAATATGGACAGTACAGTAAATGTACTTTCTCTTCCTTATGATCTTCTCAGTAATATTTTATTTCCTGAAGCTTACTTTATTGTAAGAATATAGTGCACAATACATATACATAATGAGGATTAGCTGACTGATGTTGATAAGGCTTCTGGTCAACAGTAGACTATTAGTAGTAAAGTTTTGGGGGAGTCAAAATTATATGCAGATTTGACTGCATGGAGGTGGGGATGGTGGGGAGGCGGTGGTGGGAGGCTGAAGGTGTGTGTGGTGTGTATATCAGCGCCCCTAATCCTGAAGCGATTCAAGGGTCAACTGTACACGTAATTGAATGTAAGTAGCTAGTTATATGCATGTTTTTATGGGTGTATATATGATTGTATCTTTTTCAAATGGGAAATTAAGAATAAAATGCACTAAAGTATTAGAGATAAATTATTATCTCTAGGTGGTGGAATTATGGGTAGCTTTTACTTTTTCTCCTATACTTTATTTTCCTCCAAAAGATCAATACATGTTTTTTATTTCTCCTACCAGATGGGTTTATTATTTTATTATTATTATTATTATTATTTGCTTTTCCAGTTTTATTTGAGATATAATTTGCATACCATAAAATTCTCTCATTACAAAAAAGTTTTTTTTTTTTTACATTCATTTATTTTTGATAGACAGAGAGAGACAGAGCACAAGTGGGGAAGGCACAGAGAGAGAAGGAGACACAGGATCCGAAGCAGGCTCCAGGCTCCAAGCTGTCAGCAAAGAGCCCGACCCGGGGCTCAAACTCATAGACTGTGAGATCATGACCTGAGCTGAAGTCAGACGCTTAACCGACTGAGCCACCCAGGTGCCCCAAAATTCGCTCATTTTAAATACACCAATGATATTGTTAAATTTACAGAGTTGTGCATTCATCACAACAAGCCAATTTTAGCACACTTCCAACACTCCAAGATTTCTTGGGCCCATTTGCAGTCACTCCCCATTCCCACTCTCCAGACCTAGGCAATCCCTAATCTACTTTCTGTTTCTATAGACTTGCCTTTTCTGCACATTTTATCTAAATGGAATCATACCATATGTGGTCTTTTTAGTCTGGCTTGATTTACATTCTTTTAAAGAAAGAAAAAGAATAAATATTCTCTGGTTCTTTGCCTTTTGCATCAAAACCAAAGAAAATCCCTTACTTTCTTCCTCTTCATAATAGCATAATCATGTTACAACATCTTCTTTACCTCCGTAGTTCTTGACTCAAATCCCTTTTAGACACTAAGAGTAAGTTGTAGAACAGTGAACTTTTTCCAGATATTTCAAGGGTCTCTCCTATCCTTGTTTCTCACAAGTTTCCTTATTTCTTTATATAAAAAAATACATAACTATTTTATTCTTATCACCTGGGCAGTCATTTTTTACTTGCCGTCTACTCTTGATTCTTTTGACCAAACCAGTGACTCCATCTCTGAAGTGCAAGGGCTTTGGAATCAGACCTGGGTCTGGTTCAGGAACCCCCAGTCCTGAGAGGCCAGTAGCTGGGCTCTCAAGAGCAAGTTATCAATCTTTCCTGAGGCTCAGTGTCCTTGTCCTGGTGAGTACACTGGAGTTACTGGTACCTACGACCACAGCTAAATGGGAACATAAGAGGGCTCTGGGTAAGCCAATGATTGCTGGTACTCCTTTGAAAGAATATTTTTTTTTTAATGTTTATTTATTTTTGAGACAGAGAGAGACAGAGCATGAATGGGGGAGGGTCAGAGAGAGGGAGACACAGAATCTGAAACAGGCTCCAGGCTCTGAGCTGTCAGCACAGAGCCTGACGCAGGGCTCGAACTCACGGACCGCGAGATCATGACCTGAGCCGAAGTCGGCCGCTTAACCGACTGAGCCACCCAGGTTCCCCGAAAGAATATTTTTTAAATAATTCTTCAACTTCTATTTTGAGGAAAGACAGGGTTTCCATAGAGCAAAACAAGATGCCTTGCAGTTCATTAGACCTATGCTCCTTAGAATGCACATTTGACTTCTTGGGCTCTCATTGCCATGTCAAGTAGCTCATCAGGGTTCTTTTAACCCAAACAACACTCTCCCTCAAAGGACTGATAAATATAATTTTCTACGTTTCATTTTCTAAGATTTTTGTCCCTTTTTGTGGAGTAGTGGCCTGGGCAGCTTTCCTTCTGACTTGGCTTCATAGAATGTTCGGAAGATTAAATGGGATAACACTTGTGGAGATTTCTGCATAGCTTGTGACACCAACGGATATTCAATAAATGGTGACTCTTAGTATTATGGCCAAAAACCATGTCAACTCTGAGATTCTGGTAATGAAACATCATATACAGTCATTTTTTCCTCTAGCTCCTTACATTTATTCTTGAGTAAAGGCATTTTGAGAAAGCATTTGGTAACCTTGAAATGTTCTCAAGAGCTCTTTATAAACAAATCTTAATAAATATGAGACCCATTTCCTCCCTCATACCTCTATCAGAAAGAAAAGCAGCAACAGAAATGCCTTTGGTACTCTTTGTATAGCGTAACATTTTAAATAGTACTTACCTAAAACATGATAGAAATGGATGGAGTTCAGCTGGGGACAAGCACCAAGCAGGGAGGTGTTGCTGAGAGAATGGGGTGGCAGGTCTGAAACCAGATCCTGACTATCGAGCAGAGGGAAAACAGCGAAGTCTTTGGAGGAGTTTTATTAGGATAAAAGCATCCCAGAATGCACCTGCTGTTTCATTCTCCAGTCTCCTTGAGCCTCCTCTGAGCAGGGGAGTAAGGGCAGGGCAGGAGAGAAAAAAAACAAAGTGAGGTTAGCAGTGCTATGTCTCTTTTCCCATGATCTATTCCTAAAGGTACAGCATAAATATCAAAACAGGGTTTGGTAGTAGTCCGAAAGATTTAACTTGTCCCCAAATTCCTAAATAACGATTAGAGCTTAGTTTGATTTTTGGCTGAACGTAACCAAACAACTTCTAGGCATAACATTTGTTGTGCACGCCTACCAGGGACAGGATGAAGTGACCACCTACCCATTCAGCACTCCAGCCAAGGAAAGGGCCGGCACGTGGGGCCAACCATGCAAGTTTGCCCACGTGCCTTGGGATCTTGGCTCCCAGACCCCAAACCTCAGTTCTGCTTGTGGCTCCACTACTCCCCACTCTTAACTGTGTTTCTTCTCTCCATGCAGGTGATGGAGGCCCAAGCAGGTCCCAGGTTCAAGGCCAGAGACTTCGGCTAGGCATCCCCTCAGTCACCGCTGGTGACCCTTCTGGCCCACTGGCTGCCCCCCCGCCCCCTCCTGCTTCCAACATGCCTTCACTGCCCCTCCATTCCATCCCAGCTCTTCCTCACCCTTCAGGACAAACTGTCCCCTGGACTCCACACTTGGTGACTACCGTGGGTGCTCCGGCCCTAAGCCTTGATAACCTTCCTCTTCATCCCTTTTGAAAGGGGAAACGGGAAAGGTGAGCAAGAAACCGCCAGCAAGTTTCGACCACCGCCGAGGAAGACTAATGGGTTTCTAAGGAAACAGGGAGGCAGCAGCCATTTTAGTGGCATTCGCTGTATGAAAAATATATACACTGACATTCACCCCCGCCCCCTCCTCCTCCCCCTCCCCCCTCCCCACCCTTGGCGCCTTCGCTCCGTCCGCGCTTCCGAGGCCCAGGTCTCCCCGAGACGTGCGGCCACCTGTCGCAGGTGGCCGGCCACGCTGGGTCGCCCCGAGCCGCCCTCCCCGCAGCGGGCGGGACCGCGGGACTGCCCACCCCCGGCGCCGCAGTGCAGCTGCGGGCGGGCGGCTCGGGCCCTCCCGGTCCCCGCGTCCCGCCCCTCGAGTCCCCTCCCCCGCCGGCCCCCCGCCCCGCAGGCCGCGGGAGCCCGCTGGGAGGGCGGGCCCGTCGCCGGCGCGCTGGTCGCGAGACGGGCCGGGAGGAGCGGGTCGGCGCCGCGGGCTGGGCGGAGGCGGAGGCAGAGCGAGCGCGGGAGGTCGCCGCAGCCGGGGACACCGCGCGCCGCTGCCCAACATGGTCGCTGCGCACGCCGCCCATTCTTCCTCCTCAGCCGAGTGGATCGCCTGCCTGGATAAAAGGTAGCTCGGGTCCCCCCCGCCCCCCAAGCCGGGCTGGGGCTCGGCGGCGCCGCCCCTGCCCCTCACCTGGGCGCAGCGCGGGGGAGGGAGCTGAGAGGGGCCGCGTCCCGGCCGGGGGAGGGGGCTCACCCAGACCCACCCCCCCGCTTCCCGGGGGCGCGCGCCACCCGCACGAGATTCTTCCACGTGGTGGAGACAAGGCAGCGCAGTGGGGTGCGGGGGCAGCGCCAGCCGCTCCGGGCCCCCCTCGCCCGGCCCTCCTTCACCTTCTCCTCGCCCCCCCCCCCCCGCGCGCGCCCACCCGCCGGCCCGCCGCTGCAGGCTGCGCTCGTGGGTGGGGGGCGATTTCCCCTCGGCCTCACGGGACGGCAGGATAGCTCCGTACCTTTCTTCTTGCTGTTCAGACCGTAGGGGTACATGTAATTTAAGTTTTAAGGAGGGGTGAGGGGAAGGGCAGGTGCGGAGTAACATTCCTTTTTTGTCCCCGAAAGCAAAGTGTGAGGGACCCAGCGGAGCTGTCAAGCAAGTGTCCTCGTTGAAATTCTCAGCTCCTGCCCCCGCAGTCGCTTGCTCAAGGTCTGTGTTAGGAAGGTCACGCGGGAGACCGCTTTCCCCGGAGTGCCTGCGTCTCGGGGGGGAAAGACCCTGACTCTGAAAAATTAAAAATCACAAAGCATCCTTAACTCCTGACGACAGCTCTACAGAAGGAGGGTGTCCCCGTGTAACAACTGCGGACTGCAATTGTTTCCAGGCTCTGACAGCATAATTCTCTGTTTGTCCAGATTGTGGGTTTAGCAGTAAACAGTACGCAGTATGTTAGCAATTATTCTTTATTACCCTGATTAAAAGGTGATGCCTCTGAACTTTTAAGAACTGAGCAGAGAGATCTTGCAGAGTGAACTGCCTCTGAATTTTCGGGTTTGATGCGGCAGGGCAGTGATTCATGTCTTGCAGCTATCTGCATGACATCTCTATTTGCATTTGTGTGAAATATTTTGGGCTCTGCCATATTGAAATTTTTTACAATTAGCAGATTCCTAACCAGATCAAACTTGAAAATCTTAAATGTGACGTGCTCTGAATACTTTACTATTACAGGCCTTTGTTGAAAAAAATTAAGTAATTTGAGAAAAGCTAAATGTGGCTCATTTGAAAAATTAATATATCTGAGAAATAATCTTTACTTTCAATTACCACACAGTAGCAAGATTTTTTGGCAGACAGTGCCCTATTTACTTGAAAATGATATGTACTAATATTAGAAGAATTGCTTGCAATAAATAGTAAGAGAATTGAAGTGATGGTTAAATCATACAGAATTATGTAGAGGAACTGAGAGCATATTTAAGTGAAGAGGCTGCTAATGTGATAAGTAATCTAAATTTAATAGTTTAGGAAAGATGAATTATAAAAGAAGAGAAAATCAAGCTCTTGTACTTGACCTATAAATAGTAGTGCTTCCTCACCAGTGAATTTTTTTAGATAATAGATTACATATTTCTATTTTCAGAAATGCGTGGCATGCCTTTTCTGAACAGTCCGCAATTCACTGGAAATCCTTTAGTCAATAAGTACTTATGGCAGAATCATAGAGCAATACTAACACAAGTGGGGTGTATTTGACTCTGTCTTTTCATAATGTGGATCTGCCCAAATGATTTTGCTTAGAATATATTTTTAGAACATAGAGCCACAATCTAATGCCACCACCATTCACAGTACGGGAAAAAACCTACCAAAGGTGGGGGAAAAAAAATAAACCTCCACAAATACTGAGCCTAGCATTCATGGAGTATGGGAGAGTGGATAGATCAATAAATAAGTTAAGGGTTTTAGGCCCAGACTGTCACCAGCTCTGATCATGGAGATGTCACTTTTACTTCCCTGAGTGTCTGAAAAATGAGGATAGAACTGTCTTACCAGGGATTAGTGGATCAAATAACAATAACAAATGGTGCAAGTAGTGCTTTGAAAACTGGGAAGAGCCATGTAAATATTTTATTTTGTGGTGTCAAGATAACCTTGCATTTTTCTGTAGTGTTGATGCTAGAATTCCTTTAAAGAACAGATAGGAGTGGCAATCTCATTCTAAGAGGGCCTTGGGGTACTTGTTCTGAAGTTGCATTTTTACTTAGATTGTTAATTTTGTGGGGGAGGAGGAAGATTAAGGGTGCTGATGGAAGTTGGGAAACTGCCCTCAGTATTTCTGAGAAATGCAATCATGATACCTTATTCCAGGTACTGTGGGGCTGTGTGGGAGGGTGGTGGGGGCAGGGGAAAAAAAAAAAAATGAGTTGCCATTGACTTGGGGGATGGGTGGCCAGAATGGGATAGCTACGTAAACAACTAACCACAATGCAATGGTAAGTGCTTTAATGGAGATGTATGAAATGCTTTGGGAATGCCAAGGAGACAGTTATCAGCTCTGCTTGGCAGGGATGCTTCCTACAGGTTCTTGCCTGGACCTTGGAGGTTGAGGGAGATTTTATTAGGCAGAGAATTTGGGGAGGGCATGCCAAGTAGAGGGAGAAGTGTGAACAAAGACACACAGGTGTGGCATATACATATGCTAATTTCTTCCCAGCCACAAATTCCTTTTGGAACCAAATCCAGAGCATAGGAATGTGTGCTCTATTTTTCTAAAACTTGCAATCACAGACATTTTTAAACATAAAACACACACAAAAAAGAAGGAATGGTACAATGAACCCCTATGTACTATTTGGGGATATGATGCTGGGGGACCTTTTCCATAGCTGCAAAATGTAGTTTGGGTATATGCATCATGCAAGTGACACCTGTTGTAGAGAGCTAGAAAAAGAGGGACCCAGGGGTTGGAAATAAAAAAGAGGAGCTAGAGGAAAAAGTGCCTGAGTAAAGAAGTACACAATACAAGTTGAAACAAACAAAACAAGGAAAATAAAGCCTTAGAAGTGTTTTTAGACACACCTAGAAAGTTGTCATAGGCAGGCAATGCTATAATAACTTGCATGTGGGGAGGGGGTTGAAAAATATATAGATACATGCATTAGATTAAAGAAAAAAATCCAAAGCTTTTAATGTATCAACTGTCCAAGTTCTTGGACTATGGTGGGACTGAGGAGATGAGATTGTACAAATACTAATCTGACAATGAGAAAGACATTTGAACATTTGGATGGATAAAAGCCATTGAAAAAAGTCTCAGCAGACATACCGTTAAGCAAAACAAACTTATTATTTCATTGATCTTACATTATTGATCTTACATTATTTTTCATTGATCTTACATTATTTTTCATTGATCTTACATTATTTCATTGATCT
Organism: Puma concolor; assembly: GCF_028749965.1. NCBI lineage: Eukaryota > Metazoa > Chordata > Mammalia > Carnivora > Felidae > Puma > Puma concolor. The sequence continues at coordinate 162,337,736 of NC_141674.1, forward strand.
TACAATTTTTTTCTAAGCAGGGAAGGTAATTAGAAATGTATTACATAAAAAAACAAAGAAATGTATTATATACCACCCCCTATTTGGGATTTAGGATATGTACAGTATCTGTGTGTGTGTGTGTGTGTGTGTGTGTGTGTGTGTGTGTGTGTGTATGTGTGTGTGCATGCATACATGTGCGTGCTCTGTGTGCTGACCATTGTTTAATTTTACTGAAAATATTTTTCCCATAAGAATTTAAGTTTGCCACCTATGAACTTAAGACCCATTTATAGGTCATAATTCTTATGGTTGGTAAGGTGGTATTTCAAAGATACCACACGTAACTCACAGATGTATAGTGAATCACTGCCGGTATTCATTGCTATGGAGCAGTGGAAGATCTACCAGCTGTCAGTGTGTCTCCTGAGCTAAGAATGGGTTTTACATTTCTGAATGGTTGGAAATAAACCAAAAAAAGATTACTGTTTTTGTGACCCATTAAATTTATATGAAATTCAAATTTCAATGTCCATGAACAAAGTTTTATTGGAACACAGCCACACTCATTTGGTTAACATGTTGTCCACGGCTGCTTTCACGCTACAGTGGCAGATTTGAGTAGCTGCCGTGGAGACTGTGTGACCACAGAGTTTAAAGTATTTACTGTGTGGATCTTTGAAGAAAAAGTTTGCCGTGTCCTGTTACAGATGAAAGAATCTGGCTGATTGACCGAGAAATCACTGGAGATGAGAGAAATTGTCTCCCTCTGGGAAGGAGTTCATAATATTCTGGTTTCTCATTCTTCAGTTAGAAGTGTAGCTTGGAGGGACATCCTCAGTTGATGGGCTTATTTGAGGACTGCCGGTGATCACAGGCCAAAGTAGGAAATGAAGTCAACATAGTAAAATCATTGATGTTTCATTTTAAAAACTGCTTCCTATACAGTGTCTATTGCATCTGACTTAATCCCCAAATAGATGTTAACTATTTTGGTGTGATTGAATGAAAGGGGAAGAAATCAAGGAACAAATCTGTTAAAAAACCAAAATGCTTTGAGGCCTGCATGGTGAAAGAGGATGACTCAGAATCCAAGAAGCCGCAGACATGGTCCCACCCCTAAGGAATACTGAAGATCGAAGAAGCACCCAGAGAAAAAGGCTATCACTGGGGAAGGCTGGTGTCGACCCAGACCCAGGCACACCCTAAAGCGGATGACATTACCCTGATGAATTCTCAGGGATTGGTCTGGTTTTGCAATCTCAGATTCCTAATTTGTCAGCACATCAAAAATTAGTACATTTTTTTTTTTCAGGGACATATACAAAGGTATGAAAATCTCAGGTACTGTAAGAATCAGAGAGACCGTTCATTAATTTGAAAATAAGATCAAAGAGGTGGACCCTCACCCCCTGTGGCTGATGTACTCCTTCTGTGGGCAAGCTGTGTGGGAGATCCACTTGTTCCAGAAGCCCATGTTGTACCTTTATAGAGAGAAGCAAAGCTGCCAGGAGATCAGGACGCCTACAACTTCTGGCCAGCTCATTCTCTTCCTAGAGTGACAGAGCCTGGGAATTGAATTATAATCAGAAGACAGTTCTGGGAATCCTTCAGGACAGCTTGGCTGTCACCTCTTCCGGTTAGATGACCATTACGTGTGCTCCCATAGCACACTTTGTCCAACACTGTAATATCGTAAGTCAGACTCCATCACAATTTCCTATTTACTTCACTTATGCATCCCTTGATATCAGTTTCTGTATTTCACTCATCGTTTTATCTTCAGTTTCACTGCAACACCGTGACTGTAGAAGGTGCTTATGGGATGAAGGTGAGATTGCTAAATGCGTCCTCCTCCTCAGGGATGGAGTAGACTCTGCAGCCTTGCAAGCAAGTCCTTGCACCAGCTTCCTTTGCCTTAGAAAAGGCTTGGGTGGGCACCATGGGCATCTGTCTCTGCCGTAACTTCTGTGTTTTCTTGGCAGATGTGACTACTTTAAAAAAAAATTGACATTGTGTAGCTCTATTCTGATCTATTATTGGAAAAGGTTATTATGGAAAATTTCAAAATATACAAAAAGAAGAGAAAATAGTATGTTTCTCTTATATAGCCCCTTCCCCTTCTGATCATTATCAACGCACAGCCAACCTTGTTTTAGTTATACCCCCATTCATCCCCCAATATCCCCAGAATTATTTTGGTTCAAGTACCAGAACATAGTATTGTTTTATCTGTAATTATTTTAGTGTGTATCTAAAAGGTAAGAACTCCTTATGAAGCAAACAATACCATTATCACACATTGAAATATTTGACATTAGTTCCCTAAGATAATCAATATCGTCAGTGTTCAAATTTCCCCATTTATCATGTAACTTTTTCTTTCTTGCAATTTGTTTTTATTAGGATCCATGTAGATTCTGTATAGTTGATAATGTCTCTAAGTCTTTTTTTTATCATTATTGTTATTTTAGAGAAGGAAAGAGAGAGTGAGTGGGGGAGAGGGGCAGAGGGGGAGAGAAAGAGAGAGAGAGAGAGAGAGAGAGAGAGAGAGAGAGAGAGAGAGAATCCTAAGCAGGCTTCTGTGCTTGGCATGGAGCCCCATGTGGGGCTCGATCCCACAACCCTGGGCTCATGACCTGAGTTGAAATCAAAAGCTGGATGCTCAACCGACTGAGCCATCCAGGTGCCTCTCTAAGTCTTTCTTAATCTCTGGATTCTCTATCTTCCTTTTTTTTTTTTTTAATGTTTATTTTTGAGAGAGAGAAAGAGACAGGACGTGAGTGGGGGAGGGCAGAGAGAGAGGGAGACACAGAATGAGAAGCAGGCTCCAGGCTCCAAGCTGTCAGCACAGCCTGACGCAGGGCTCCAGCTCCTGGGCCACGTGATCATGACCTGAGCCTAAGGCCGTTGCTCAACTGACTGATCCACCCAAGGTGCCCCTCTCTCTATCTGCCTTATAATAAGTTTGAAGAAACATTTTTTTAAGTCTGAATTTTAATCATGCCTTCCATGTTGTCTTCTAATATGTCCCTTTATCCCCTGTATATCCCATAAATTGGTATTTGGATCTAGAACTTGATTGAATTTAGATACGATTCTCTGGCAACAATACTTCACAGAAGTGTTACCTACTTGCAACACGATTGCTTTTCATGATGTTAGTGATATATCATTTTTTAAAGTTTAATGCTTGCTAACTGTCTTATCTGCAACTTCTTGGAGGACATCTCATTGTAGCCCCAAATACATGGGAGCACATGGCATATACATGTGGAGCAATTAGAGGAAAACACAACCCATTATGTAATGAGGGTTAAATTCCGTGGTGCTGATTCTGCCTGCCCTAGGATTTTCAGAAAGGAAAGGGACAGCCAGAGCTTGACTCATATTGGAGGCATATGAATGGATGGTGTGCCCATGGAGCAGTGGGCCTGGAGAAGGGTGCCCAGTCCATCACACCCATGGCCCTGCAGCCTGGTCTCCTGAACATAACCTGGGAACCCAAAAGAGTCTTCAGAGGAGGAGTGATGTTCAGCAAAGCAAATTTTGCTTCTTTGTCTTACTTTGTATTCCCCCAAATAGACTCTGGCTATTCCAATGAGGGCAGGACTGGCAGATTCCTTTTAGTTCAATTTCCTATTAATTTTCTGTGAATTCTTAACATTTAATAGCCCTTACATAGTAGCTGTCAACCCCCCACCCCCCACCCCGGACCACCTTTCCAACCTAAGGCAGCTAGTTTTCCTTTAGTCAGATTTAAATCCCTCTTCATGCATCTTGAACAGTGGCAGTGAAGAGTGAGTTTTCCCTCCAGTACCTCCAATTCACAGATGAGGGAAAGAGAGAAGGGAAGAGGAGAGACTGCTTGGGGAGTACTGAGAGACTGGGGAAAGAGAAAGAGGATGGAAGTAACTGGGTGGGGAGGATGACAGAGAAAGACCCAGACAAACATATGAAAGCAAACAGTCGGACTGGCTGGAGAGGAGGCACCTGGTTACTGTGTTTACTCAGTTGCTTCCATGCACATCTGCTTCCTTCCCCTGTACAAAAAGAGAAACAAAATGCTGTTATTACCCTCTTTTCTCTTCATACATACTCTTTCCTGGAGTACCTTTCCATGTCCTGTGCTTTAACTATGTAGATTCCTTAAACCCTGTATCTTTGGTTTATCTTCTAGACCAGATACATTTTTGTCTCTCCATTGGATATTCCCACATTAATACCCCATTTATATTTAGGGGCAGACATTGTTTGTCTTCACCTACCTCTGCTATAGGGGTTGGAAAAACAAAATATGTACTTTCCTAACCACCCTAGAGGCTAGGTGACTATGTGACACAGTTCTGGCCAATGGGACATAGCAGAGTTCTACTAGGGGCTTCTGGGAAAGATTTTGCTTTATTGATAAAAGACACAGGTGTATTTGATACCCCCATTCTTCTTTTTATCTGGAATTATGACCTAAGGCCTGGGCCTTTGGCAACCATATTGTAATCCCAGAAGGAAGGCCAGGAGAAACACACATTCTAGTTCTGACTTTGTCCAGCTACTAAGTTTAGGTCAATCATTCTGATTTTTTGATTTTTTTAGGAAAAAAATTCCTATTTTCATAAACCACTCTTTGTTAGGTTTTCTATTATTTGCTGTCAAAACTATGCCTAACCAAACAAGTTGATACTCAATTTGTCTCAAATGGACTATATCTTCCTTAGCCTTCTACTCCATTGGTTTCTCCTCCTTACTCCTATTTTATTGACACTACTCTAATTCTCAAAACTTTGACCTTTCCTGTGGCCCTTTTTACCTCCAACCAGACGCCACTTCTTCTCTTGGCCTTTATATTCTCCTATGTTATTTCAGGGCCTCATCATCTGGATCTGGATCTGGATCCTCTCATTGTTTCTCTCTTCCAATTTGGAACATGTGATATATTCAAATCAGCTTTATTTTAGGGTCAGCCAGATCTGTATTCAAATTCTGTCACTCTCATCTTAGCCATGTGATCTTAGTTAAATTATTAATCTTTCTGAACTTCTGTTTCCAAATCATTAAATTATATTACGAAGACCAAGTATATGGTATGTTGAGGTTTGTGGGCTAATGCAAGTAGAGCTCCTGGTCCTCTCTAAGTAGAAAGCATAGTGTAGGGGTTAAGAGTTTGGGAACCATTCTAGTTTTGATTTTTTTTAAGTTTATATATTTATTTTGAGAGAGAGAGAGAGATAGTGCATGGGATGGGACAGAGAGAGAGGGACAGAGAGAGAGGGAGAGAGAGAATCCCAAGCAGTCTCCACGCAGAACCTGATGCAGGGCTCACACTCACAAGCCAGGAGATCATGACCTGAGCCAAAATCAAGAGTTGGATGCTTAACCAACTGAGCTATCCAGGCACCCCTCTAGTTTCGATTTTATTAGTGGTGTAATGTTAGGCAAGTTATTCAATCTAGCAGTTGTTTTATAGATTCCTCAGGATTTTCTATATAGACAGTCTTGTTATCTGTGAATACTGGAAATTTTACTTATTTTTTCTGATCTTTATGTCTTTTATCATTTACTTTTCTTGCCTTATTGCATTGGCTAGGATTTCCAGGACAAAGTTGAACAGAGGGTTGCGAATGAACTTCCTTGAATCAGGAAATACTCCTTTTTCTTCTATTTTTTTCTTTCCTCTATTTTAAAAAGAGATTATGCAATGTTGATGTTATTTCTTTTAAAATGTTTTATAGATATCATCTGGCCAAGAGTTCTCCTTGTGGGAAGTTTTTGTTTTTTGTTTTTAAAAATTTTTATTTTAGAGACAGAGAGATTGCAAGTGGAGAAGAGGGACAGAGGGGGAGGGAGAGAGAGAGAATCCCAAGCAGGCTCCACACTTAGTGCAGAGCCGAACATGGGGCTTGATCCCACAACCCTGGGATCATGACATGAGCCAAAATCAAGAGTCAGATGCTCAACTGACTGAGCCACCCAGAAACTAGCCCTAGAGAGGGCCAGTCAGAGTTTCTATTTCATCTTGTATCAGTTTTGATGAGTTGTTTCAAGGAATTTATATGACAATGTCAGATAGCAATAAGAGCAGCAAAGGAAAACAAAGCAGAGGAAACTTAGGTGTGATGTTATTTTACAGAGGGTGGTGAGGTCTTTTTGAAAAAGCATCTGATCCAAGACCTTGAATGAACTGAGAGGCCACCTAGTATGAATTTAAATCAGTGTAATCCACGCTTTACCAAATAGGTGAGTGAGGTATTTTAGTGCCTGTGATAAGGGCACAAGCTGAATAAATATGATACTACTATTTTATTTGGTAACGAGGCCTTATTTTGAGAAAGTGTCTTATATAGTATGTTAGTGTCTATAGTAGTATTTTGGTATTATACAGAAGCAGTATATGCCACAGATAAAGATAATTTCAGAAAATGGTGAAAGGGATAAATTTTCAAATTTTGGTTTATCCTTTAAATATTATTTAAAGCTATTTGAAATACTGTCCATTTTAGGTATTTTTTTAAATAATAATTTTTGAGGAAAAAGAAACTACCACAGGAGAACTGATGAATGTAATACGGATCAGGAAAAATATGATTATTTAAATGAGGTTAAAAGGATATTGGGGGTTCCTGGGTGCCTCAGTTGGGTAAGCGTCCGACTCTTGACTTCTGCTCAGGTCATGATCTCATGGTTCGTGGGATTGAGCCCTGCATCGGGCTCTGCACTGACAGCGCGGAGCCTGCTTGGGATTCTCTCTCCCTCCCCCTCTGCCTTTCCCTGGCTTGTGCATGCCCTCTCTTTCTCTCTCTCTAAAAAAAAAAAAACAACAACAAACAACAACAAACCTTAAAAAAAGGATATTGTGTATGTGCTTTTGACTGGATGCTGACATTTGACTGATAGGGTATCAACATCCCCATCCTAGTGATAAGAGTTTTGGGTTTCATAGTTAGCCAGTTTAGTTTTATCAGTGATGAATTTGTGTGGTACCTCTGTGGGGTCAGTGCTCTTTAAAACAGGCCTCTCAGATAACTATACCAGAGCAAGAAAATGGTCCTGGGTATTTAGAAATCCCAACAGTTTCTCGTTTGGAGGATTTGTTTGCTATCTTAAACAACTCTTCTGTCATTATTCCACCATCTGCCTTTTGATAATGTTTCTTTATTGAATTCTTATCATATTTTTTCATCAACTAATTAAGTGATATGGTAATATGTTTGTAAATTTTTTCTTGTCAAAAATTGAAGACAATTTGAAAATAGTCTCTGTGGTGATGCAGTGGACTCATAAATATTCCCTGATGGTATTTAAAGACCTGATTTGTAGAGTTAGAACTATCCAGTCAGTAACCAGGTTTTACATTTTACTTACTGAAAACAATTCAAATACTTAGACCAGGAGTCTCTGTTTAATTATCCAGATCATCAGAGCATAGACAGGAGAGCCCTCTATTGATACAAAAAGGTGCAATTACAGAAAAATAGCAAGGAGATCATATAACAAGGCAGCTATGTGTAGAAGGCAGACTTCTGAAGCATGGCCAGACTTGGATGCCAACTGGTTGAATGGGATTACAATTTTATTGTGCTTTTTTATATCCTTGTGCTGTAACTGTACATTATCAGCTTGTGAATGCACCTTATCTTTTCCTCAATTGAATTTCACATTATCTCTGTTGCTTTGCTTCCTACCTTTTCAGTACTTCTTTGGATATTTATCTTAACAGCTTTACAGGTTCATTTTAGAACTCAACATTCAACAAATTATGCATCATCACTTTTAGGGAAAGAGTGTAAGTATTAGGGAGAAGGGAGAGTGAGGAGGAATAAAATAAGACAATAGGATGGAATGATTTTTAAAATGCAGAAAAGTATTTTAATAAGTGGAATAGCATTTGAATCTATTTCTTTTGAATTGACACAAGCAACCTAGGCATAAATTTGATGTGGTGTGCTCAATTGTACTTATTTCTATAATTACATAGATCTCACAGTTTATAAGTTTGAGCCCCGCGTTGGGCTCTGTGCTGACAGCATGGAGCCTGCTTTGGATCCTCTGTCCCCCCTCTCTCTGCCCCTCCCCCATGCTCTGTCTCTCTCAAAAATAAATAAACATTAAAAAAAAAAAAAGAAAATCAATAAAAGCCCACTGACATTTAAATGCTGAAACAGGTATGTGAGACAGCAGCATAGCTCCTTAGTGTGACATGTGACATGGTTGCTACTGCCCCCATCTCCTTCTCTTTCCTTGGTTTGTGAGAGCTGTTGCTGGCTTGCAGCTGAGAGCTGACAATACACACATCCCCTGCTTCTTCCTGAGAGTGCTCCCAGTTGGCATGTATTAACATGTCTTTCTTCTTCCCAGAAGAAATTGACAGGAGCTCATGAAATGTAATGTACTATGATTTATACTATATTTTAATTGGGGTCAAGCCAAAGAATTTCTGCCTTATAATTATGAATTTACTTTTACAAACCCTATCACTGGGAATTAAATGGTCATAACATTTTGGTGTGTTTTCCTACAGTATTTTTTCTGAGTATGTTTTTAACTTGTTTGAGCTCACACTTAAGATTTCAGGCCTCTTAAAATGAACATTACAGGATGGTCATTTTCCTAGGTTACTAAAACTCTTTACAAATGTAATTTTTATTGGCTGAAATGATATGGATCATACAGCTTAAGTTTTTCCTTGTTTTTGGACAAGTAAGACATTTAAAAATTGTTGCTGTTTTCAATACTGCTATAACCTTTTACATTAAGTTTTTCCCATGTTTTAGGTTATTTCCTTAGGTTAGAGATACCCAAAGGACTAAATTAGTTAATGTGTGTGAAGAGATTTAAGATTTTTGGTATATATTTTCAAATTGCTTTTCATAAAGACAAGAAGATAGTGGGACACCTGAGTGGCTGAGTTTGTTAAGCGTCCAGCTCTTGGTTTTTGGCTCAGGTCGTGATCATGTGCTTCGTGAGATCGAGCCCTGTGTCGGGCTCTATACTGGCAGTGTGGAGCCTGCTTGGGATTCTGTCTCCCTCTCTCTGCCACCTCCCTATTCTCTTTCTCTCAAAATACACAAATAAACTTATTTTTTTTAAAAGATAATAAGTACCATTATCCATATTTTACAAATAAGGAAACTGAGTTTGGAAAAATTATATTGTCCAGAGTCACACAGCTGGTAAGTGCCAGGGACCAATATGGGATGAAACCCCATTCTCTTTTGACTATAATGGTGTTTAAGTATGTTCTTTGGCATATTAATAGGTAGTGCAATGAAAAGAAGACTCATGATAACAAATTTTTTATCAAGCTATCAAAATGTTCAGTTAAAAATAATTAAGATCTTTTTAAAGGTCCTCACAGCCCTGGACATCACTGCGATGATGATCTGTGGCTGTAAAACACTGGAGGATTGTGTGCTCCAGTCTCTCTTCCTTAGCCCTTTGCTTCCTCACTGCACTCTGTCTTGCCTCCCTGTGCCTGCTTTGAGTGCCTCAAGTGCCCTGGGGTTGCTGGGATGACAGTCTCCTGTAACTCTTACCGTTAACACTGCTCTTCCCAGCCTGAGTGAGCTTCTGGAGACCATGTGAGGAGCCACTGTCCACCCCTTGGATTTGCCCAGGTAATCCCTAGTGGATTGTTTCTTGTCTTCCTCTCTGTCTAGTCTTTTTGGGTTGACATTTTCCCCCTGAGCTCTGTCTTGTACCTCCCTCAAAGGTTAATGTCTCATAATAGGACAAGTAGGATAGATGTGTTGGCCCACACCTGGAGGCAGACACAGAATGAAAGGGTACTGCCCTATATTTCTCTTCCTTTATCTTGTGTCTTTTTCTTTAGAGTCTTACAGTCACAAACTCCCTAACAATTGCTAAAGTAATTTGAGCTAATGTGTTCAAGAGTTTAACATTTAAACGTTACCTAGAGATGTCAAAGCTTTAACCTAAAGGAAATTAAGATGAAACTCACACAATGAGAGTATTTGCCTGGTGGTTCTTTTTGAGTCACATTGTCCAGATGTGCACCATCTAATGTAGCCCTAATCCTAGCCGGTCTCCCCAGGATGTACCATCTCTTGTGCATTTTGTCTCATTAAAGATTTTCTGTACATGGTTTCTAAATGACAAGAACCTCAAGATACTCAGTGCTGAAAACCTGATGAAATCTTCAAGTTGATGAGGCTGATCTGTTTTAGAACACAAGATTAATTTTTAGATATACAACAATAAACAAATGGCTGAAAGCCAAACAGTATCGTTATCTATAGTGAGTCTTCAGTTATCTAGCATCATAAATTTTATACAGATTTGTTTTTATTAAACCTTCAAACTTGATGTAATTTAATAATTCTGGTAGAAATGGTATTTAATGGTATTCACAAGTGACATTTAATATGATTGCTTTTCTAAAGCATACTGAATATAATTTTTCTTTTACTTGGTGATTGAGGCTCAGTGTACTGAATATAAATTGGTATCCTGTGCTATAATGTGATTTTGAAGTATGTGGATGATTTGTTTCAGCACCAAATACCTCTGTGTTTTCTTCCTTTTTTTTTTTTAAAGCCTGCTTTTGTTTCCTTTGCCTGACTCTTCTTCCCTGATGCGCAGAAGCTGTCACTCCTTGCTTGCTGCCCTGTAGTGTCTGTCCTGTCTCCTTCCCTTGCACAAACATGATATCCTCCTTGTAAGCCTTTGGATTTAAAATCTAGGTTATCAAAGTTTATTGGAGCTGTACGTATAGTATAAGGATACCTACTGTGCCCCTGAGGATTTCTCTTCTGAGCAAAGTGTATACATTTCAGAGTTTTAACATTGTAAGGCCTCCATTTTGGTTATATAAAGCCTTTTAAACTTATTTGCTACTTGATCTCACTTCTATGATTTTTTTTCTTAATAACTGAGATTTCTGGATAAATATCTTTTGAATAGTTGAGGCATTACTGTAAAAAGATTAATTCCTTCATTCAGCAAATATTTATTGAATACTTAGAAAACACCTCTAGGTGCTTAGGATTCTTTAGGTAAGCAAGAGAAGATCCCTGCTCTCTGAGATCGTACATTTTAACAGAGGAAATAGATGAAAAAATAGTAGATATAATAAATAAGTTACATGTTATGTTTGAAAGTAATATGTGTTATGGAAAAAACACAATGAAAATAAATAAGAGATCAAGAGTACTAGTGGGAGTGGTGAAGATTGTAATATTAAGTAGGTTGGTCAGAATATGGTGCATTGGGAAATTGTGACTTAAGCAAAGAGGCGAGGGAGTTAATCAAGCATATGTTTTGGATGAGAATATCCTGGCAATAGGAATAGCCAGTGTAAAGACCCTGGGGTTGGTCATGTGTGGATTGCTCAAGGAACAGTAAGGAGGCTATTGTGGCTAGACAGTAGTGACCAAGGGAAAGATTAGGAAAGGAAGTCTGTAGAGAATGAGGGCAGATCATATAGGGACTTGAGAGCTATTATAAAAGCCTCAGCCTTTACTCAGAGTGAAATAGGGAGCCACTGAAGGGTTTTGAGCAGAGGAATGATCTAACCTGACTTTCATTTTTACAGGATCACTATGATCACAATGTTAAGAAGATGGTGTGGGGGAGGGGACAATGGTGGTAAAAGGGAGACTATTAGGAAGCTATTGTAATCCAGGAGAGAGGTGATGGTGGTTTGGACCAGAGTGACAGCAGTGAAGATGATGAGAAGAAGTAGGAAGCATTTGGGAAGTAGAACCAGTAGGACAGGAAATGAGTGTGGGAATGTGTGAGAAAGAGTAGTCAAGGATACTTTGAAGGTTTTTGGCCTGGGAAGTTGGAAGGATTGTAGAGCCATCTGTTATGATGGAGAAGGCTAGATTTAGGGTATATTTAAAGGGAATGAGGAGTTCAATTTTCAACAATTTGAGTTTGAGATGTCTATTAGACATTCAGCTGGAGATGTTGACTGGAAATTTGATATGTGACTCTGGAGTTTGGAAGAGCAGTCTGAGCTGGAGATATAAATTTGGGAATCATTAGTGCATAGATGATATTTAAAGCCATGAAATTGGGGAACATCAGGAAGTGAGTGTTAAAAGAGGACCAAGGATTAAGCACTACCATCTTCTAACAAGAATTTGGGGGGAAAGGGAATGACCAGCAAAAGAAGCTGAATAGGAGTGACCAATGAAGTAGGAGGAAAACAACAAAATGTGGAGTATTGGGGAATCTGGCTGGTTCAGTTGGTAGAGCACGCAACCCTTGATCTCAGGGTCATGAGTTCAAGCCCCAGTTTGGGTGTAGAGCCTACTTAAAAACAAAAACAAAACAAAAAACAACAAAAAAATAAAGAAAACACGTAATATGTCTTGAAAGTCGAGTGAAGATGTTTTCAAATATTCAGATAGTTCGTGTCATGTTGACAAACATGAGGAAGAAGAAAGACTATAACCTGGGTTTGCATTTGAAGTTTTGTATCTCACAGATGACATAGCTAACAGGTCTACTTTTCTACCCTGGTTGACAGTTGGGAGTGTTGCAGACTCTGTGCCAGGTCTCTTGGAATGTTGTTGTGAGGAAGATAGGAGGACTGAAAACAAAAATAAAATAACTCACCCGTAAAGTGCAGGGCAAATGCAAATCCTGTGGCCTAAACTAGAATGAGATCATCTGCCTAAAATGTGGGTAAATGGGAAAGCCCATGTAGAGAAAGATGAAAAATCAAGGTATAGAGGTGCAGAGGACAAGAGGTAGGATAGCTTGAATGCAGTTATGAAAACATAGGGTGTTATTTCTCCCTAACAGATGGAGGAAAGAACAGGGAGTCAACATCACCGTGATAAATACTGAACAGCAAGGAAGCAAACTATCACAGCTGAGGCATGCGGGCTGCTGTGAAACTCAGAAGTGATATTATCAATAAAGCCAGAGTTGGCAAGTATTTAACAAATAAACAACATATGGCTCATTGGTTGCCATGTCCCTGGAAACATCTCCTCTCAGGAGAAAGTGTGCCTCTGTAAATGAGTTTCTAGTTGGTGCACATTGCTTTTGATACATATGGCAGTTGTGAAATTATAACTACCCAGTTTACCTAAGCAAAAATGCTGCTAAAAAGACATCTATACAGTTCTGACTCTGGACAAAGGGACTCAGTTCTTCCTATTTCTTCCATTAAGTACAACTATAAACCTAGACATTATATATAAAATAAACAGGAAAAGACTCTGAAAGGTGGAGAGAAGAAGGCATACTGGTTTGGGACTTCTCTTTCTGAAGAAGCTGTAGTAGTGAGTTCCTTGAGTTTTCTTTTTGTCTCATATATTCCAGGATCCTGGAGTAGATAGCAATCCAGAAATGCCAAAGGACACAGGTCCAAAAAAAAAAATCTTTGACAAAAGTCTGTTTTTTTTGAGGATAAACAAAGGAGTAGCCTAGCAAGATAGAACAAGTTTTAGATAATCTTTGCCCTACTTTAACCAAACACCACAGAAAACACTGCAGTCTCACTTCCACCTTCATGGGTGAAGACTGAGTGTGGAGCCTAAACTTTGACCCTTGCCTAACTGTAATGAAGCAGCCCTTCCCACCTGGATTTAAAGCAGCATAAAAACGCTTCAGTGAGCAATTATGAACATACTTGAAACAAATGAAAAACAATGTGTAAGCAAAAAAGTCCTAGCAAATAAATACAAGAAATAAACAAGAACCAAAAGGATATTTTAGAACTGAAAAACACAACAACTGAAATTAAAATTTCAATGGATGGCTCAACAGTAGAATGGATACGACAGAGGGCAGAGTCAGTGAACTTGAAGATACAGTGATAGAAATTATCCAGTTTGAACAACAGAGAGAAAATAGACTGAAGAAAGAAAACACTCAGGGGCCTGTGAAACTTTTGTTAGATCTTAACAAAAGTTCTAACATTCTTGTCCATTGGTATCTTGGAAGGTGAGGAGAGAGTGGCTTAAAAAGTACTAGAAGAAACAATTTACCAAAGAAAATTACTAGAAGAAAATTTACCAAATTTGCAAAAGAAATATGCCTACAGATTCAAGAAGCTGAGTGAATCAGATAGGATAAACCCAAAGAAATCCATGCCAATGTAATCAAACCTCGGAAAATTAAAGACAAATTAAAAATATTTAAAATTCCTAGAGAATTGATACCTTATTTAGGGGGAAAACCAATGAGAATGGTGATTTCTCATCAGAAATCATGGAACCCAGAATGAAATGGAACAACATTTTTCCAGTGTTTCAAGAAAAAGAACTGTCAATCCAAAATTCTGTACCCAGTGAAAATAGCCTTCAGGAATGAAGGGGAAATCAAGACGTTCTCAGATAAAAGAAAACTGTGAGGATTTGTCATCAACAGATATACTCTCAAAGAATGACTAAAGGAAGCTGAGAAAGGAAGGAATCTTGGCATATTAGGAAGGAAGACAGAACAATGGAAAGAGTAAGAATGTGGAGCATAGGAAAGAAAGGAGATTGAATTAAACCTGTATAGCCTACAAAACAAATGATCTTGGAGATCAGTAGATACTAGGATAATAACTCTTTTTTTTAACGTATTTATTTTTGAGAGAGAGAGAGAGAGAGACAGCAGGGGAAGGGTAGAGAGAGAGGGAGAGAAAGAATCCCAAGTGGGCTCTATGCTGGCAGCCGACAGCCTGGAGCCTGACATGGGGCTCCATCTCACAGACTGTAAGGTCATGATGTGAGCTGAAATCAAGAATCAGATGCTTAACTGACTGAGCCACCCAGGCACCCCTAGGATGATAAAGCTTAATACAAGTTCCCTCCTATTTCCACTGGCTTTGTAAAACACACTGATTTCTTCTATGTGTCAGAACCCCACCTTTTAAAGAAGCCACCCCAAAATGTTCTTGCATTGCCTACTTGGGGTACAAGAATGACATTAAATGATGTGTGTGTGCAGCCTCTTCTGTTTCCTGTCTTGTATCTAGAAATTCTCCCTCTTTTGTAATCCAGCCACCCCATATGTAAGCTTACCTACTCAGGTATAGACTACCCTCACCATGGCTCTGTTGTTTCTCCTGCCAGACTCTGATAAAGGTTGTACTTTCATCACTGAAAACTCTTTATGGAGTCTCAAAAGTGGTTAAAAATAAGTTTTTTGGTCAAGGAGTATCTCTTCCATTCAGCCCTCATTTTCATACTCCCTCTTTAGCTGATAATTATTAATTATTATCAGTTATTAATGATTTGGGATATTATTTATTTATTTTTTTAATGTTTATTTTTGAGAGAGAAAGAGAGAGAGAACAAGCAGGGGAGGGACGGAGAAAGAGGGAGACACAGAATCTGAAGCAGGCTCCAGGCTCAGAGCTGTCAGCACAGAGCCTGATGTGGGGCTCAAACCCATGAACTGCAAGTTCATGACCTGAGCTGAAGTGGGATGCTTAACTGACTGAGCCACCCAGGTGCCCTGATTTGGGATTTCTAGAACCCCAGAGGCTGAATTTGTCTGTATAGTGAAGCCTTCTGTCTGGGACTAGAGCTCCAGCTGTCCCCCATCAGAGATAGAAGACAGAAGAAGAGATGGCCAGCAATGGACACTCCCAGCTGGTGGATGATAATTACATTCCTCCCTGGCCTCAGGTTCCCCATATATCTTCTTTGCATTTGGACCCTACCACTGTCTAACTCAAGATCATGGATAGGAATCACATGGTGTAAATTGGGAAGTGGACATCTTTGCATGTGTCTTAGTTGATATGCAGATAGAGAAGGGAGGAGTTGACCAATGATGCAACATTGGCTTTAGACCTGGGAGCTTCTGCCATGAGTGACTATGGGTTACACAGTGAGGTAACAACATTTCTGTGGGACCGTGGAGGCCAGTGTACTGTTATGAGAGTCGAATGGTAAATTCAGCATTGCCTTAGAGTTATTAAAGAAAACAAGGCTTTAACTTATTTTTTGTTTTTTTAACCAAGATCTCCAAGATGAGAACATAGCATGATCATGTAGATGGCAAAGTAAACCTTGTTCTAGCTGGAGGAACAGTTGGATTAAGATTAAGTCCTCAAATACCAAAACCTCACTAATGCCTAAAGCCTACCTCAGTAGTGTATACCTTCTTCTGCACCATAATCTCACCGTACAAGCCATTTTCTTTCTTTTCCCTCACACAGAAACAAGGAAATAGTTTTTTAAGGCATCCTTTATAAAACCTTTATGCTATGAATATTAATCCATTAACCTTACATCAAGCAATGTGTTATGTGTGACTCTGATGCTGAGGCTCATTCCTGAGAAAAGAATGGAGAATACACCATTATGGAAGTTACCTGGAACACAGACACTGAATGAGTAGTCAGAGGAGCATTTACTATAATGTTCCCATTGCTGTGAAGGACCAGATTAGGCTATGAGAACATACACAGGGTGGTCCTGAGTCTCAGAAATCAGATCAGATTTCCTCGGAGTAGGTGGGGTGAAAGCAGTAAACTCCATTTATGCAGGAATACATAAAATGTGAATTGATTATTTAGACTCAGTGATGTATATGGATTAGGAAAAAGAGACCTGCAAATTTCTATGACTAGATAACACAGGCAGATCTTTTGAAATTTGTTATAAAGGAATTTGTTATAAAGAATTAATGTCGGGGCACCTTGGTAGCTCAGTCGGTTGAGCGTCTGACTGCTGCTCAGGTCATGATCTCAGTTTGTGGGTTTGAGCCCCGTGTTGGGCGCTGTGCTGACAGCTCAGAGCCTGGAGCCTACTTCAGATTCTGTGTCTGCCTCTCTCTCTGCTCCTCCTCTGCTCTCACTCTGTCTCTTTCTCTCTCAAAGATAAATAAACATTAAAATTGAAAAAAAGAATCAATGTTTACTTTTATGTTTTCATGTAATGAAAATATTGTCCAGTTTGTCCTTTTTAAAACCTTTATATGTTGATGCATGTGCTAAAGTTTGAATGTATACATATTCCTATTTCTTTTTTGGTATTTTTTGATCATGCTAATAAATTAGTGGAAATACTACTCCACTTGTAAAAACTAACTTCCATTTCATGACCATTACTACTCAAGACTTCCTTGTTGACCAGTAAACACGCTTTGTCTCCTTACATACTTCCTAAACAAAGTAGATAAAATTTTATTTGATGGTTGAATCAACATGGAACCTGGAGAAGTACTATCCCCCAAAACTTATAACTCTGTGGAGATTGGTGAATTCCTTGCCTTTACTTTGTTTGGCTTTCCAACGGAAATTCAGTCAAACAATGGTAGATGAGATGGTGATGAGATAAGATATAGGTGGACGATCTGATCTCACTTGTCCAATAAAAGGACAGCAGCTAGTCCAGGTCCTGCTAGATACAGCTGGGGTCTTTACATCATATGCCTATGGAGAAGATCTTAATTTAAGATCATCTTAAATTAAGAGCATGGCTGAACTCCAGAAAGTATTGACCTGCCCCTTTCTCAAGGATGCCATTAGGGAGCTGTACTCTATGATGTGTGGATGCAGCATCTGTCTAAGGTATGTTCCTTTTTGGTCATGGAGACTGACAAAAAGCTCAGTCTGTCCAGAGTGCTTTCAGTTTCATGGAAGAAGCAAATCCATGAACACTTTGCACTGGGCGATTTGGTCAGCGTTATCAGAGTTGGAGCCAGCAATGAGCAAGGGTCTGAGCATTTGCTCTGGAATGGTGAATTTCTATGTAACCATGTATTCATTTGTATAGCTGCTGCAACAAATTGCCACACAGTGGGTGGTTTAAAACAACAGTATTGCCTCACAATTCTTGAAGTTAAGAGTTCAAAATCAAGTAGTCTGCAAGGCTATGCTTCCTCTAAAGGTTCCAGGAGAAGATCCTTTGTTGCTTCTTTCTAGCTTTGGTAGTTGCCAGCAATCCTTGGCATTCCTTGACTTGCACTGCACCCCTCCAGTTTCTGCCTCCATTGTAACACGGCCTTTTCTTTGTGTCTGTTTCTGTGTGCCTTCTCCTTTTCTTACAAGGACATCAGTCATACTGGATTTAGAGTCCACTGTAGTCCAGGCTAACCCTATTTTAACTAATTACATCTGCAAAGACACTATTTCCAAATAGGGTCACATTCTGAGTTCCAGGTGGACTAAATTTTTGAAAGAGAGTATTCAATCTAGTATAGGCAGTGAGAGTAAAACTCAGAAAAGAATTGACCTATTCCATTTGTCCAAACTATTCTGAGGACCTCTGTTTAATATTCTGCAAACCCAACTTGTACTTCACTTGTTCCAGGAGAGAGAGAGAACCAGGATGGTCTTTTAGTCTCCAGTGCCTTGTCATCTCTTGGGTCCAGAGGATACAGATGAACATGGCCCTGGGGAGGCTGGTAGCTGAGATTAAAGTGATTATGCCCATGCTGAGTATGTGCTGCTGGGTGATGAAATCCTACGTGTATGTGAAGTCTTGGTCCAGCTGTGGCAATGACTTCCTCATATTTTGAAATGACACATCTGAGGAGTGTCAGATGTGGGTATGTCTAGCAAAGTCAACCAGAGAACCTGGTGATGTTGATGCCTACTGCTTGTGCACTGGGTTCCCTTGTCTTACATTCTGGCTGCCACTGTGAGCAGGTGGAAGTGGGAGAGATAGCTGAGTGGGCTGTTGGTGTTTTGGGGGGAATCTGCATATTGTTAAGAAACTTTCTGTAATCTTCAGACCTTGGTTTCTGGATTATGAGCATCAGGGGAGGACATCAAGTAGTTGTCACTTCTGAACTCTGTGCATAGCCAGAGTTGCAGAAGGTCAGGGTTTTCCTGGACTGTGATCTGAAGGCCATTTTGTGTTTCAGTGCTATATGTGGATTATTAGAGTTCTTGTACCTTATCATTTCTAATTTTAAAAAGATTTTTTTTTGCAGATTTGTTATAGCTTGTATTTTAGTTCAGTTGGGGAAATGAATTCTCAGTTTTATTTATATGTCTATCAAAAACAGCTTTATTGAGGTAGAAGGTCACACAATAAAGTACACACATCTAAATTATGCAGTTTGGTAAATTTTGGCTTATGTATCACTTGTGAAACGGTTGCCACAATCAAGATAGTGAACATATGCCTCACTCCTAAATTCTCCAGTGCCTCTTAATATCTGCTTTTGTCACTACAGATTAGTTTGCATTTTTTAGAGTTTCATACAAGTAGAATCATTTAATAG
This sequence comes from Puma concolor, assembly GCF_028749965.1. Classification (NCBI taxonomy): domain Eukaryota; kingdom Metazoa; phylum Chordata; class Mammalia; order Carnivora; family Felidae; genus Puma; species Puma concolor. Next base: position 162,356,861 of record NC_141674.1, read on the forward strand.
TAGTCTTTTGTGGATGGCTATTTTCACTCAGCATAATTGTTTTCAGATTTACTAATGTTGTATGCAGCAACAGCTTATATCTTTTTATTTCTGATTAGTATTCCATTGCATGGGATATACAGAACTGGTTTCTTCAAACATTCGTTGATGGACATTGGAATTATTCCCAGTTTGGGGGCTGATACAAATAAAACTACTGTGAACATTCCTGTGAAAAATGTAATAGACAAGGAGTCCATAAAGAAATGCAAAAATAAAGTGTGTATACCGAAGGACTCATACTATTCTCATTTTTCAACAGAAGTTGCTCTGGCAAAGGTTACCTGTGAGCTAGTTATTGGTAAATCCAGGTAACCTGGGTAGGTCCTTATGTTACATTACTTCTGTGGTCTTCTGCTCCTGCAGACCCCTCCACCCTCAGCTCCCATCAATTTTTCTTCTAACTCTCCTGTAGCCTATACGAACTCATTCCCTGTCTTCATGCTAGTGCCTATGTGTGGGTTTCCTCATTTTTCTTTCAATAAATCCTTTGTTTCGTGTTTCAAACTTCTTGTTGCTGATTGCTGGTTTCTTTTTCTTTTCCCCTGTTGGTGTTTGATATTCACTGATAGCTGACTTTGAGATAAAATTTTAAAAATTCTCGCACCTTCCATGTGCGAGACCCTTCCTTCTAAGGTGTTGAAAAAAAAAAGTTGGCAACATGACCACTGTTATCTTTGTTTTCTGAGAAAGCAGAAAGAAAATAGTGTTCTCTGGGGTTCAATTTTCAGCTTGTTCTTCTTATTAGGTAATTTTCTCTGAACCATTTCGTATTCCTCATGGATTTAACTATGCGTCTGCTGGAACTCCCAGGTTTGAATCTGCAGCCCAGCTCTGCCAACCCTCAGGCTTCCTGATAGTTCTATTGTTATCTGTCCTTAAGATGTATGTTGTTGAAAATTCACAACCAAGTATTGTTTGTTTGTTCATGTGTTTATTTTTAACTCTTAGTTACTCTTCATGTCAATATATGTTTAATCTACACCATTATAACTATTTGGGGGACCTGATTTCTGCTCTTGTTTTCATCCAACTGCTTGATAAAAAAATCACATTAACCCCTGTCTGTCAGCCAGTTCAGCCATGCCTTTTGAAGATAGGTCAGTTTGTTGTTTGATGGAATTGTCTGTTGGAGCACCTCTTTTCAGTTTGTCTCTCTTTTTTCTGCCAAGAACAGATTTGGACATAGCTATGGGTAGTGTGTTTTACCCACTTTTTTCTTTTGCATGGGTTTTACCTTTCAAGACAATTCTGAAGCCATCCTCGAGGAAAGCTACAAGCAATTTCTGCATTTTCTTGTTTGGTTTTGGTTTGGATTGTTTTGCTTCTAGCCAAGTCTGCTGCCTTTAGCTTCAAAAAATTCTGGCAACTTTCCTTCAAAACATGCATAATTGCATAGTGTTATAAGAGTCATATTTTTACATAGTTATAGGATTTTCCCAGGCAAGATATAAAAAGGTTTGGGCTCATGTGTATCTCCACAAAGACAAAACGTATCTGAAATAGACATATAAACACATCTTCATGCTTTTTAGATCTACTTTTGTGCATACCCCCAAATAACTGTCTGTGGTCTGGGTGTGCCAGCAGCTTTACTGTTAGGTTCATCGTGGAAAGCTTAAAGGGTAACATGAGGTGCCACGGTCCTCAGTGATTCCTGTTGTTTTGACGCATGAATTTTTTATTGACTGGGACAGAATGTATGCGCTGCTTGTGCACAGATGGGTCTAAATCTCTTCCAGGTGAAATCTTGGGAGCTATTTCAGTCAGGGAGCGCAAGGTCATAGAAAGAATGAATGCACTGCCAGATAGTCATTCATACATGAAATGCATTGCCATTGTAAGATGTAAAGAGGAAAAATACATCCATCATAAAAAGAAACCTCTTAATTTTGATGGGTTTTGTTATAGGGACACTCACTAAAACAGAAAATTGAGCTATTTATAGTCTTCATGTTTGTAAACAAAACATTTGATTTATCACATTTTAAGCAATTCCAGTAGGCAGTTGCACTAGTTTGTGAAAGCCAGTAGATTTTTTGCAGCCAAAAGGGGGAAAATAAAAGCTTCTATGGATTCATCAAGAAATCACACTTCCTGGCACGAACACTCGGGTGGAAGAGTGCCAGCTGTACGCACTGATGACGATAGGATAATCAGTTCTTGCCAAAGACATTGCTCACTGTTTCTGCACTGCAGTGCTGATTCTGGGGATTCCCGTAGAACTCCAAAGTACCAAATGTACAGTGTTTTTACTGCACATTAAAATATTTATGGCCTACTGGTTTTCATGAAGAAACTTGACATTGGCCAAGATGGAAAACCAGAAATCTACTGCCTATTCATGTGTTAAGTTCTTTGAGAAATTCAAAAATCTCAAAAAAAATTTAAATTTTAAATGAATTCTAAAAATCTCAAAAATCTTTCAGTAAAATTGATGCTCCTGATAGAAGCCTCCTCTATCTGGTGGCTGTCCTTGCATTCTCAGGCAATACTGAATACCACAAAGGATGATGAGTGTGCTCCCTGAGAAGCACAAACAGCAGTGGGGAACACAGACTTTGGGTCTCCATTTCCATTTCCTGTGTGTGAGACCAAGGCTGTTGTCTTGGGGCACCAATCTATAAGAGGTTCTAAAGCATCAACAGAAATAAGAGATGGAGAAAATTGAACTTAACATAGGTTTCCCAGATAAAATGTAAGACACTCAATTAAATTTGAATTTCAGATAAATGGCAAATAATTTTAAAATAGAAATGTGTTCTGGTTATTGCAATGGGACATACTTATACTAAAAATTATGCATCCTGTATCTGAAATGAAAATTTAAGTGAGTGTCCTGTCTTATATTTGCACAATCTGGCAACTCTAGGTTTGCCATTCTCTTAGAACAAAGAATGTGTATTTAGGGATGGCAGATTCACTTTAATGAGGTGCTGAGAGTGGATTAATAAGGTGCTGATGACTAACCACAGATAGTTTAACTCCTTTCTAAAGAAGATGGCACTAGGTAAATGTAGGCTCAGTTTTTGTTGGCATTGTTGGTGGTGTGTGTATGTACAGCTACTTAGTTGGGACGTTTGTTTGCTCATTGAGTAGGATATGCAGATCTGGGCCATGGCTGAGTTGCTGGAGGGAACACAGGAGTAGCTGAGGGCTGCCATTGGCTGGTCTTCCTCCTTTGTCTTCCACTGCTCTGTGCTCAGCCTTTGTACTAGGGTAAACAGTGAATTAATAACCAGAGAATATTTGAAGTGGCCCCAGTTATCAGCCTGCCTGGGGCAATCACACATCTCTGGTGGATCTGATTAAAAATATGGTGGGTAAGAATGCAGTCAATGGACCGGGTTCCAGTTCTGGCTCCTTCCCCTGAGAGATTGGAGGAAAGTTACTCAATACCTTCAGGCTCAGTTTTTCTATCTGCAGCGTAATAATACCTACCTTAAAAGGGTATTGTGAGAATTAAATGACTTAATTTATATAAAGCAAGTACATTGGCTGGCCTCTAGTAAGAACACAATATATGACAGGTGCTATTTTTACTGTTATTTCCCAAAAAAATGTATGCCAGGTTGTATTGAATTGTTTACTTGAGGTAACCTATCTTTGAATGGACCCACCTTGAGGAGAATATCATGGTGACAAACTGGAGCCACTGGATGAATGCTAAGGTGAAGAATGTTTCCATCTATTGTAAACTCCCCTGGTTGGTTCCTGAGCAATCACATTAATAGAACAGGTTCTCTAGGCCAGAACTTCCCAACTGAAGTACAGTTTTTAAGCCTGAGGTACTGATTCCCTGAGACTGAGGTGAGGGAATCAGGTTCTAAAGCTCAAGTGGCTAGGGAACATGGATCCGTTTATCTCAGCCATTTTCTGTGATTGCCATGACTTTAAAAAATGTTAGAAGGCTATGTTAGGCTGTAATGTAAAACATTCAGTGGTTACAAAATAATACATGTAGTTTAGTATAATTTGTGAAAAATAAAACAGGTTTTAGATTTTAGCTAGCTAGCCTGCTAGATATGTAGTAGATTGAAGTTGTTTGAGGAGGCTATAATTGTGGGTGACTTTTTCCATAATATTTTCCCCAAAAGCACTTCTGTAATTAAGAGAGGATAAATAAGTGTTACTTTAAAAACTCTTTTCATTTTAGTGTTATTTTTAAAATGTTAATTTAGATGCACCTGCTAGTAAATAAACTCCTAACAGTGAGGTAAAGTAGACACAGTTGTTATATCATGAACAATACAGCAGCCGTTAGTGAGGGCTAAGTAAAAATTTACACTTACTCTAGGAAGGAAGCTGTCTGTTTTGCAAGGAAAAATGAAAAAAGTTGTCCATCCAGGAGAAAGTAATGACTGTTGAAATTTAAACAGCGATATAAAGAGAATTTTTGAGTTCAGAGAATAAAAATCATATTTGATTTTTTAATGTTTTTTTAAACTTTATTTTGAGAGAGAGAGAGAGAGAGTGAAGGAGGGGCAGAGAGAGAGAGAGGGAGAGAGAGAATCCGAAGCAGGCTCAACGCTGTTAGTGCATAGCCTGACATAGGGCTGGATCTCACAGCTGTGAGATCATAACCTGAGCTGAAATCAAGAGTCAGATACTTAACCAACTGAGCCATCCAGGTGCCCCTCAACATACTTGATTTTCATCAACATAAATAGAGTAAACAATTACTTTAAAATTCATTATAAAATTAATTTAATGAATTAAGGGTTCATTAAATACTGCTGTCTTTGTTGAATGAATATGTGAATAACAAAGCACCTACTATGTGCCAGGCCTCTGCTCAGCAACTGGAGTGTCAGATGTGTGGTCCATGTGCTAAAATTGCCCATGGTCTGGGAGAAGAGGCAAGTTTATTTTCTTACCAAGACATTTGGTGTTTTTTCCTTACTTGTACTAATTGTAAACTAGTTGCTTACTTATTTGTACTAGTTATGACAAATTACTAATTTGTCATAAGCACCTGCTTCCTGAATTTGCTCAGTCTTCCAAGAAATGTCAATAACCACTTTTTCATCTGTTTCTTGAATTAAACTCATTTAACTGACTTCCATTTGAATGGCTGGAGTATCCTCCTTCTCATTTAGTAATCTTGTCCCCATGTAGTGCCACTTGTGTGCATTTACATTGCTTTTCAAAGGTCATTTCTATTGGATTTGCATTTTTTTCCCTGTAAAAGTTCATAGGTCTCTGAAAAATTCTTTTATTGTATAAGGTGATGTATTAATGTGAGAAGGGATCAATATTGTAAACAAGTGGTCATGTCACACGGGTAACACACCATGATTGTAAACACATATAGAGAGATTACTATCATAATCAAATAAAACTACAATAAAAATGATCTGACACCTTTCATGATTTACATATTTGTCCTTGGACAGCGGTGTAATTAGGGACAAATGGTTCATATCATGTTCAAGTAAATGACTATAATTTGGATTACTTTTATGCAGTTAAGCCACATTTTTAGTTTTCCTCATTCCACGTACCCTTCCATCATCTTCACACACCCATGACACTTGCAGCTGGGAAAAGACAAAGGTCTGGAATCTTACTCATCAACAGCTGGAGGGCTCTGTCCTGCTTCTCTCCCTGCCCTAGCCCTCAGAGTCCCTGTGTCCTCTTGATGTGCCTTCTCTGCCATCCCAACCCCAGTGCCTTCACACTCAGAGCTGCATCCTGCTCTGCCTCCACCATCCTGGAGCAGCAGAATGAGGCAGCAGAAGCTCGTAAGCCAGAAGAATGAGGATTACCTAGTGACATGGGGAAGGAGGTAAACTGACCACATAATCATTGTTGGGTGAGTGAGGAAGGGAGAGGGCTGAAAATTGTGCAGATTGGCTCTGTATCCCTGATACCTAGGAGAGCACCTACAGAGAGTTGGAATGAGAAAGGTTATCTAAGTAAGGTGTGCATATAATTTATTGTCCAAACTAGGATACCTTTGAGAGTGAATGGGGGAGTAGTAATAATTTTGCTGGGACTATAGGTATTGTCTCATGGAAAACTGGATTTAGTGCCACACTATTTCTTTTTTTAAATTTTTTTTTTCAACATTTATTTATTTTTGGGACAGAGAGAGACAGAGCATGAACGGGCGAGGGGCAGAGAGAGAGGGAGACACAGAATCGGAAACAGGCTCCAGGCTCTGAGCCATCAGCCCAGAGCCCGACGCGGGGCTCGAACTCACAGACCGCGAGATCGTGACCTGGCTGAAGTCGGACGCTTAGCCGACTGCGCCACCCAGGCGCCCCAGTGCCACACTATTTCTAAGTGGGCATTGGAGAGAGAAGGAGAAGAGAGTTAAGGTTATTGTCACTCCTGAATGAACATTTACACAAGGAGCCCCAGGACTCTATCCTAATTACTCATTATACTTCTTGTCCCTTCTCTTCCAGTCCATTTCTTGTGAGAAGATGGATTTTCCAAATGATGGCTCTAGTTTTTTCACTGTCCTTAAAATCTCAAGTGGTCCCCCATGGCTAGCAGAATAAAGTCTGTACCCTCACCAGCTGGTATTCCAGCCCTGCCCCCATAGGGTTCCAATCTTATTTCTCAGTTTTCCTCTTTGAGAAACCATTGGAACTTCAAACCATTGGAACTACTGGCTACTCTTGCCTGTAATTTCTTACCTCCATGTCTTTGCTTATACTGTATCATCTTGTTGCTTAGAAACTTAACTTCTGTTAAGTTTCTGTTTGTGCTTATACAATTTCTGCCCACTTTCCATGACCCAGCTCAAATTTCAGCTAAAATGCTGTGGGAAGCTGAGAATTAGAAGAAAAACATTCTCTGTGAAGTGTTCTCTACTCACTCTTGTCTAGCTCTGAGCCCCCCTGGAGTTTTTAGATAGACATCTGTGTACCTTTATGTGGACCCACAAGACTGCTTTGATCCTTGCATTATCATTTAGATAGAGGTCTTACATCCCCTTATGGATCAGAAGTTGCTTTAGGGCATAATCAACATACCATTCTTCCTGTAACTCAAAAGCTTTGCACTTGCTCCACACACAGCGGACTTGATCAATGAAAGAGATTAGAGACTGAAATTCAGATTCTTTATCTCTGCTTGGGTGAAGAAAATCTGTGGGACAAAGGTACTTCCTGTTTTGCTTGCTCAAAGACTTGGGACTGGTGTGGGTGTGAGCATTCACTTTTTGCTGGCCCGGAGGAGGGACTCCCTGTTCCTCACAGGAGGACTAGATGAGATGGACCAGCTTCTGGCATTTAGCAAGGCTGTTATGATCTCTCAAACTAGAGTTATATGTTGGGTGTAGACAGAGAGTCACAATATCCTGTTATTAAATGGACTATACATGACTGTAACAGGCCGTTTCTGATATTGGCATCAGCCAGGCACTGGCCGTTTGGGAACCCTGTCTCTGGGCATCTTATTGCCTAGGTACTCATAATTGCTGGATGCAATAATTCAAACCTTGGCTGAAATTATATGCAAAGCCAACTTTCTTTTTATTAAACCAGCATTCTAGGCACCAGCCTATCTGGTTTGGACTGTTAATTCTGATCACTTTGAAAACCAAAATGACTAACAGTACAAAGAAAGACTGTCAAAGTGAATATTCATCCCTAACTCATCATAATCTCTGCCATATGTCCTTGGCACAAATCGAGTTGCTGCCTGGGGCATTTCATCCTCTGCAGTGAGGCATGCTGGAAATTTGTGTTGGTGAGGGCTGCTTTGGCCATTTTACACTCTGAAGGGGTACCAGGAGCTGTTTCCAAAAAGAACGAAATTCAAAGCATCTATTTTCTTTGGCATTTGTAATGTTGGAACTATGGAAATAGGTGTCTTAGATTTGGTGGATATGACAAAGGTTTTAGTCTAACAAAAATTTATCAAGAAATCATATTCAGTATTTTCTCTCCTAGCCAACTCTAGATTTATTTAATAGCCTACTCACTATTAAAGCCTGAGCACTGTGAAAGAGAAGACAATTTGACTATATCTGTAAGAAATGCATCCTACTATGTGTTAAATAACCTTTATTGTAATAAAACTGTAGCTGATAGGACCCTATACTACATATAGTAACATATGCTGGAGCCAACTACACCATATAGAAAAAATTATTCCAACCAAATTCCTGAGTGTATTTTGACTTAGCATTAGATCTGGAAGGCCCAGTCCTATTTTGGTCAAGGTATTTAGGTTTTTTTTTTTTTTTTTTTAATTTTTTTTTTCTTTTTTTTATTTTTAAAATTTTTTTTTTTTTCAACGTTTATTTATTTTTGGGACAGAGAGAGACAGAGCATGAACGGGGGAGGGGCAGAGAGAGAGGGAGACACAGAATCGGAAACAGGCTCCAGGCTCTGAGCCATCAGCCCAGAGCCTGACGCGGGGCTCGAACTCCCGGACCGCAAGATCGTGACCTGGCTGAAGTCGGACGCTTAACCGACTGCGCCACCCAGGCGCCCCGGTATTTAGGTATTTATTTGGTCAAGGCATTTTGAGTCTAAGCTGCAACGTAATTGTAGGGCATAGCATTATTTATTTGTTGGCTCCCTATATAATTTCTCCAGACTTTTATAAAGATGGACAGAATCAGAGAGGTAACTTAGCCTCATGGCTCCCTTTTGGATATGAGGAAGTCAAAACTAGAGAGGTTAAGCAACTGTTTGAGGTAGTACAGCTTGTTAGTGGTAGTGCTAATGTAACTGACATGGTATCACTTCTACCATGTTCTTTTGGTCACAGAGCCAGCCTAGATTCGTGAGGAGGGGAAGTAAGTCCCAATTCTTGATGGAAATAATGTGAAAGCATTTGTGGCCATCTTTAACACACCATACTTATAAAGTAGTAATCTTGCTTCATAAGGTTTTAGAACTCTTGAGGGTACTTACTGCCTTTTACTTGAAAAAATTTCAGGGGCACCTGGGTGGCTCAGTCGGTTGGGCATCCGACTTTGGCTCAGGTCATGATCTTGCAGTCTGTGAGTTCGAGCCCCACGTCAGACTCTGTGCTGACAGCTCAGAGCCTGGAGCCTGATTCAGATTCTGTCTCCATCTCTCTTTGCCCTTCCCCCACTCTCACTGTCTCTCTCTCTCTCTCTCTCTCTCTCTCTCTGTCAAAAATAAAATAAAAACTTAAAAAATTTTTTTTAATTTCAGCCATTCTTCAAATTTTTTTTCTTTTCTATTTTCTCTTTTCTTTCTGAAACTTCAATTGCACATAGATAAACCCTTGATATTATTCTACAGGTCAGTTAATCTCTGTTTATTGTTTTCTATCCTTTTTTCTCTTCATGCTTCAGTTGGGATAATTTCTACTGCTTGCCTTAAGATTCACTGTTTTGTTTTTCTGCAGTACTCAATCTACTCTTAAACCTATCTAGTGAATTTTTTCCTCTTTGTATATTTTGTATTTTTCAGTTTCAAAATTTCCATTTGCTTTTTATTTATAGTATCCATTTCTCTACTGATATTCCCCACCTGTTCACTTATTATGTTAATCTTTTCTTACACATCCATAAACATATTTACAATGGCTGTTTTAAAGTCCTTGTTTGGCATTTCACCATATCTGGGTCATTTCTGGTCTGTTTCTCTTGACATTTTTCTGCTTATGAGTCACTTTTTTGTTTCCATGAATATGTAGTAATTTCTGATGGTATGCTAGAGATTATGAGCTCTGATACTGAAACTCTGGGATTTGTTACTTTCCTTAAAGCCAGTCAGCTTCTGTTTTCATGAATAGTTAATGTACCGACCAATCATTTGCTTTTATTGAAGCTGTTTTTGAGTCTTGTTAGGGTGGTTCTAGGTCTTGGGCTAGAATGGGTTTTTGGGGAGTCTTGGTTGAATGGCCAGGTGATCAGTAAGATCCATCTACTCTAGCTTGTCACAGCTGCCATGTCTCTCAGCACTGTGTACCCTTCAGAATCTCCATTCAGCTTCTGTTCCTTAGGAACTGTTGTCTACCCGGCCTCTCCATGAGTGTGGTCCTGCACACTCATTAACTTGCAGTTAATGACTCAAGAAGACCCCTATGCTGAATTTTGGAGCTCTTTCTATGAACCTGCTCTTTGGTTCACTTTTCTGCAGATTCCAGACGCTTTAGCATCCCTCAATCCTAACTGCGTGAGGTTTCCATGCTCTTGTTGGGCTATCCTTCTCTGCCTGTGTTCCAGAAAGTGTCCACAGGCAAAACATCAGAGCTGTTGGGTGGATTACCACTTTTATTCCCCTTCTTTCGGGGATGATAGTCATCTGCTACCTGTTAGCCTAATGTCTTTTTTTTTTTTTTTTTTTTTTTTTTTTTAATATTTATGGGGCACCTGGGTGGCTCAGTTGATTGAGCGTCCGGCTTCGGAACCATGATTCATGGTTCGTGGGTTAGAGCCCCACATTGGGCTCTGTGCTGACAGCTCAGAGACTGAGCCTGCTTCGGATTCTGTGTCTCCTTCTCTCTCTCTGCCCTTCCCCCACTTGCGCTCTGTGTGTGTGTGTGTGAGTCTCTCTCTCTCTCTCTCTCTCTCTCTCTCTCTCTCTCTCAAAAATAAATAAACATTAAAAAAAATTATTTAAGTAATCACTGCACCCAATGTGGGGCTTGAAGTCATGGCCCTGAGGTCAAGAGTCGCATGTTCCTCCAACTGAGGCAGCTAGGTACCCCTAGCTCAATGTCTGAAAGCAGTTGCTTCATGTATTTTGTTAAACTTTTACATTGTTTACTGTGGGAGGGTTAGTCTGGCACGAGTTACTCCATCATAGCAGAGATAGAAGTTCTCTTCTTTTTATACTGAAACAATAGATCTTTTTAATAAGTATAAAATTTCTTATATTTAAAAAAAAACATAACTTGCCATTCTACATCATGTTCAATAAACAACCAATGTACCGCATCAAATATAGAGATAATTTTGCTAATGGACTCAAGACACCTATAGGGCTTTCTATAGCTGTTGGCTTGAAAACTCTTGGTTTTAGGTCAGAATGGTACCTACCTTGACATGCTAAGTTCTTTGTTCTTCCTTTCTTTGGTTCTTTGCTGAAAGTCCTGAAATTCTTCTGTTATCTAGTCTTCCTGAGTTCTAGTTCCTTATGAGAACTGACCATGTAAGCCTCCATAATCTCATCACTGATTTAGAGACCTGTTTTCACCCAGTGTGTCTGCATACCAGTTTTTCTATTCTTATCTGTTATTTATCAATTAAGGTAAAATTTAGGCCCAACTTCCCCTGATTTAAATATACTTATGTCCATTACAAGTATTGTGGGGCAGAAGAGATTAATTACCACAATAGCAGCGTGAGTATCTCCCAGCAGGAATAATAAACTGCCTTGTAGTTGTTGGTGCTGTATTATATATTCTAGTTTAGAACCATTTTGAATTTGGGCCTTGTTTAATGAGTTTCTCTGAGTGCATCTCTTTATAAAATGGTATCTGTTCACTTTGTTTCTGGGATATAGCTTTAGAACTACATTACTTCCATTTCCTATATGGTTTTTACCGTCAGAAAGGCTGAGTAATATCACATTTTTATATATTTAGGTTTCCTTGATTGGTTGTGAAAATTAGCCTGGACTCACATGAGGAAAAATATAAATGGATCCTCCAAGAAATCTTGGCGTATACATAAGCTATTACTAAAAAATGATTCTTTGTGCATTCTTTCACTGAGAACACTAGTAGTCTGAGGATTCATTATTACTCTGATTTGGTAAGTAGGGTAGAGAATAGCAAAAATTTTGTTGACAGTTTCATAGCCAAAAAGCAATCTAATTTTCTTTAAAATATTAATAACTTTTCTTGAAATATTAGTAGCGTTTAATAATATACACTCACATGTACAAATACAAGAAGCACAAAAGGATATTTCTTCTTCAGCCATGTTCATTGCTAGACACTGTTCAAGGTACTGGAGCTTGTACTCCAAACAGAAAAAAAAAATTCCCTGCCTTCCTAGAGCTTACATTCCAGTGGAGGCAATCACCAAAATAATTAAGTAAATTGTTATGATTAGAAATATTATGTTAGTAAGTGCTAAGTGCGAAGTGCTATAGAAAAGAAAAGAATGTTGGGTGAAAATGGGTTAGGTGTTGCTGAGAGGACTGAGCAGGACAGGCAGGGTAGGCCCAGTGAGAGGAGAATATGTACTCAGACTTGTGGTAGGTGAGGGATGAGTCATGCCTGGATCTGGGGAAAGAGCAGCCCTGGCAGAAGAAAAGACACCTGTGCGTCTGGAGAAGCGTGAGTAAGAGGGAAGTAGTTGAAGAGGAGGTTCCAAAGGAAATAGGTGACTGGCGTAGGGCACGGGGGCTAGAGTATCCACCATTATAGTACCAGACCATTTCTATTTTGTTTTATTTATTTTATTTTATTTATTTTGTTTTATTTAATTAATTTTTTTTTTTTTTAATTTTTAGAGAGAGCAGGTTAGAGGGGCAGTGAGAGAATCTTAAGCAGGCTCCACACTCAGCATGGAGCCCGACAGGGGGCTTGATCCCATGAACCATGAGATCATGACCTGAGTTCAAATCAAAAGAAGGTCTACCAACTGAACCACCCAAGCAAGCCCCCCCCCGTCAACTTCTCTTTTAAAAAGCCAGAGATTTCCAGCCAGCTGATCCAGTGAGGGGAGGTGTTTTCAAAACTCCCTGCTAAAAATGTGTTCTCCTTCACTGCTTCTCATGGGCGTGATCCTGTGCCTCAGGTGGGTTGGGAAGGGATAAAAGATTGAGAATCACTCTTCTAGGTAAAGTAATGTCCTCCCTGCCTCTCAGTCTCCTGAGTATTCTTCCTTTCTTTTTCCTTCACAAGTCTCCTCTGGTTGCCCAGAAATAGAGCTAAGAAAAGATTATCAGAAGACTCTGATTGAAGAGAGTCCCATTGTCTCTAATCCTCATGACCTAAAGCCCTTAGGGCTCTCCAAATATTTAATGTAGCAGTGGCAGTTTTTTTGAACAGTCATCTCAAATTTGAGTGTAGCACTAGGTACTGTGGAATGATTTTTGAGAGCCCCTGCTTACTCTGGCAAAAATTACATAGAAGAAGAAAAGCTATCAATACAAACTTATCTGGGAAGCATTTTAAAGAAGCATCAGTTATCTGAGTCATGCCAGAAGCCATTTTAAAAGTTTAAGGAGCCAAAAGAAACTATTTTTAGCTTAATACTAGTAGAGCAAATTATTACCTGGGGAAAATTATGAAAACTTGAAGTGCTCTTTGGGGTCCAGGAAGCAATTTGGCTGGGATCCTGTACCTCTGGCTGGGGGTGTGTTGTAGAGAAACTTATGCCCAGCATTAAGATCCTGTACTGAGTTTAGATACTCATGTACTATCAGAGAAGATTTTTGAAAAGGGCATGTTAAAATTGGGCAAGACTGTACTTTGACTTTATATTTTCATTTTAATTGTAATAAGACAAATTGCAGCACACTGAGCCAGGTCAAAAAGGTTTCTCTCTTCCTCTTCTCACTAACAGCAGGGTTGGCATTATTTAGATATTAGCAGGGCTGTTCCTGCCCTCTGCCTGAATGCAGGCTTTTTCAGCTGTCCAAATAGCCCTGGGGCCCCAGAGCTGGCATCTCTCTCACCGTGGGACAGATGACAGAGTGGTCGTCATTGAAAGGGGGATGGAGGTATTCTGACCCCTCCTGTTGTTCAGCTAGGGCCAAAGTGGTAGTCCAGAGTGACCTGCAGTCAAAACTCTCTTATTTGGGACACTGAGGGGGCAGTTTTCACTTCACTCTTTCATAAAGACATAAAAGCATGCAGGCATGATTTCTAAACAGGGAGGCATGAAGGCCAGGAATTTGCAGACTTCACGTGCTCTGCTCCCTGGTGACAGATGTGCAGGCCATATTTTGGAAGGGTCACACAGGTCTTGGTGTGCCTTGTGACAGTCAGTCTTAGCTGTGAGGATAAAAAGCTGCGGTTGCTCCTGGGTCTCAGGATCCATCAAGGGGATTTTTTTGAGAGTCACCCTGAACACAGGCAGAATTAGGAGCCTAGAGAGAATTTTGGCAATTGAGTTGAGCTATGTGTGAGTGTCTGTGTGTGAGTTTAAAGAAAAAAAAAATATTCATTCACATTTGTTGAAGATGGTAAGTAGACTTTCTATAAGACCATTCCAATAGGTATCAGACCACTCAGGATTTTACAGTTGGCAAGAGATTGGGCTCAACTCTGAGTACAGCTTGGGCAAGTGGGCATTGATAGCCAAGGAGCCGGGTGTCAGTGGGTGGAAAATTACTAAGAGGAAACATCAGGCGTAAGAGGGGGTTTGGCTAAAATGACCTGACAGGATTCTTGCTGAAGACAAGGCTGATTAGGTGTCTCCTGGGGGATGTTGGAAGATGAGGAACCCAATCAGATGTCAGATACTGAGGGTGGAAGTTTCTGGTTACATGGACTTAGCAGGGTTCTTGCTAAAACTGCATTTTACGAGCAAGTACACAGATGGGCCTAAGGAAAGGTTCAGAAGTCTGAGTAAATTTCGTCAACGGTCTTTGTAAGTGTGTATATGTGTGTTTGTGAATGTGTATTTGTATATTTGTGTGCGTATGCATCGCTGTATGTACCTGTGTGCCTGTGTGGGTATCTGTGCAAGTGTGTGATTGTGTGTGTGTTAGATTGGTGGGTAAGAAACTCATAGGGAGAAGAGTCATTCAGCAGGTCTCCAAGGGGAGGAGCTGTAGCAATACACTACATTTTTAGCACTAAAAATGTATGACCAGACAGTGCTGCGTCTGTAGTTACAAAAAGAGAAATTTGAGAAAGAACTGATTTTAGGAAGAATTTACAATAACGCCTCCATGAAGTCTTTGAAGAACTTTCACCCTTCAATGATACCTTCGTTAAGTGATGGCTTCCTAATTCCTATTCCTTGTTTTTCTATTTTAATTGTGCTGCTTACCATGTTTCACCTTGGTAATTGCTGTCTGTGTACAAATCTTCCTACCTCAATTTTCACTTCCTTGGTGCAAGAGCCATGCCCTGAGTGCCTTCTGCTCCTCCAGTACAGGTACTCGGTAAATATTTGCAAGTTGAATGAATACATTTTCAACACCTTCATTCTGAATTTTGTTGACGTTGTTGGTAAAACTTGTAATTAATAACGAGTAAACCTCTCAGTATTCTAAGTGGTTAATGATCACATAATTAAAATGATAACATGATAAGTGGTAAACATCTTGAGTTTCAAAGACTTTTGGTATATCCATGTCATCATTGGCATTACAAATGCACGTGATTTTAGTATACTAATACTCATCTAACCTCTGTGTCAAATGTTTTTGCTGTAAAATAGGGTTCAGAATACCTGCTTCATCTAACAGGGCTGTGGTAATCAACATTTTTAAGGCTCTTTGGAAAATTAGTTAGTGTTCAAGTACATAGTGTTTGAGATCTTACTGTTGTAATACTAGAGAGTAAAAGAGGAAAACATACAAGTGTACCTATCTATAAAAGCCTCAAAAGGCACATGAGAATAATAGTACATGTTTTTAAGTACTTTATTCCTTGTTTTCATTAAATACTTCTTTGAAAAGATCTTTGTGGCTAATGATGATGATGAAGATGATGGTGCTAGTCATAATAATAGCTTCTGTAGCCTTTTATAATTTATAAGGCTTACATGAATTATCTTGGATTTAACAGTTGATGAAGGGAGGGGACTAGCTCTTATAACCCTAAGTTACTGTTACAACAAAATTAGTCAAAACAAATGCAAATTTGTTTTTGTAAAAAACAAATGTAAATGCATTTTAATGCAAATGTATTTGGTTAACATTACACCCAATGTTCTAAAATACATTCACTGATTTTTCAAAAGATACCTGGAAATTAAAAAAATATATATATACAAGTAAAGTATTTGAAGAAATAAGGCATCTCACAAGATGACAGTACTACTATAGTCTGTTAGTATGCCCAATTCTTGGCCGAGCCTTCTGTTTATGATTGTAGGAAGGCAGCTGGGCAGAGAGCAGTTCTGCCTCCCCCTCCTTCTTTCCCTTCCCTCTTCCCATACTTTGCACCCCCGTCGGTCTGACTGTTGGATATTGGAATTGCTGTCCTGAGAGGTCCCCCAGAGCTTCTGCTGATGTTAGCTGAGGGGCTTACTCAGCAGATTGATGAGGGGATGGCCTTCCACATGGCAGGGGGTTTGCAAATATTGATTATCATGCAGCCAAACAACAGAAGTCACTTAAGGGTAGATGTTTTTGCTAATTTTATGGTTATTATACATTTTTCTCACAAATGCCTCTGTGTTAATATTTGTGCTCTGATTAATCCAGAGACTGGTTAATTAGTCCCTAGATAATCCCAAATTGACTGAATTATAAGATTCAAGAGCATATTAAACTTCCCCATTGCATAATGCATGCAGGCAGCACTGGGAATTCAGAACCTTTGTAATCCCTTGTACACCTGACTGTGGAAGTTCCCATGTACTCTCTCTCTCAAAAGGAAATAAATTTTTAAAAAAAAATTTTTTTTTAATTCCATAGATTTTTTTTTTAAATTTTTAATGCTTATTTATTTTTGAGACAGAGATGGAGCACGAGTGGGGGAGGGACAGAGAGAGAGAGGGAGACACAGAATCCTAAGCAGGCTCCAGGCTCTGAGCTGTCAGCACAGAGCCTGACGCGGGGCTCGAACTCACGAACCGTGAGATCATGACCTGAGCCGAAGTCGGACACCCAACCGACTGAGACACCCAGGCGCCCCTAATTCCATAGATTTTGATAATTCATAAGTTAGGTGTGATAAAAAGTTAAGTGTTAAAACCACTCCTCTGAGGATCATAAATACATTTTAATAAAATATTTTTTGATGCTGCTAAATAGGCATTATTTACCATTACAATTTATACAGTACTTAAAATAATCATATTTTATCAGAAATATTTTTAGGTTGTGCCTTTTGTACAACTAATTTGGATGGGTTAACGTCTGTCTCATCTTGTTATCTAATTTAGAAAGTTTTTAATGACAGACTGAGATTCATCCTGGAAGAACTGAAGAACCACAGAAGAAAAATACCAAAACCAAGTAGGAAAACAATGATTCACTGGTTTATAAAAGATGAGATCCAAATGGGATTTACCAAATAAATAAATGAATGGCAGTATCTCCAAGAAGACAAAATTTACATGTTTGAAACGTGAAATGTTAACATAATCAGATAAGATGGCAAAAAGATACGGAATCAATTGGATTTCATGTGGGTTTTTTTTTTTAATGTTTATTTATTTTTGAGAGAGAGAGAGAGAGTGTGTGCACACCTGAGCTGGGGAGGGGCAGAGAGAAAGAGAAGGGGGTGGGATCTGAAGTGGGCTCTGTGCTGATAGCAGCAAGCCCAATGTGGGGCTTGAACTCATGAGCCCTGAGATCATGACCGGAGTCGAAGTTGGACTCTTAACCCACTGAGCCACCCAGGTGCCTTGTTATCAATTGGATTTCAGAGAAGAGAGACTTTTTTTTTAATTAGTATTTTTTTTTAATTTTATTTTTTATTTTTTAAAATTTACATCCAAATTAGTTAGCATATAGTGCAACAATGATTTCAGAAGTAGATTCCTTAGTGCCCCTTACCCATTTAGCCCATGCTCCCTCCCACAACCCCTCCAGCAACCCTCAGTTTGTTCTCCATATTTATGAGTCTCTTCTGTTTTGTCCTCCTCCCTTTTTTATATTATTTTTGTTTCCCTTCCCTTATGTTCATCTGTTTTGTCTCTTAAAGTGCTCATATGAGTGAAGTCATATGATTTTTGTCTTTCTCGGACTAAGTTCACTTAGCACAATACCCTCCAGTTCCATCCACGTAGTTGCAAATGGCAAGATTTTATTGTTTTTGATTGCCGAGTAATACTCCATTGTGTATATATACCACATCTTCTTTATCCATTCATCCATCGATGGACATTTGAGCTCTTTCCATACTTTGGCTATTGTTGTTAGTGCTGCTATAAACATGGGGGTGCATGTGTCCCTTCGGAACAGCACACCTGTATCCCGTGGATAAATGCCTAGTAGTGCAATTGCTGGGTCGTAGGGTAGTTCTATGTTTAGTTTTTTGAGGAACCTCCATACTGTTTTCCAGAGTGGCTGCACCAGCTTGCATTCCCACCAACAATGCAGAAGAGATCCTCTTTCTCCACATCCTCGCCAACATCTGTTGTTGCCTGAGTTGTTAATGTTAGCCATTCTGACAGGTGTAAGGTGGTATCTCCCTGTGGTTTTGATTTGTATTTCCCTGATGATGAGTGATGTTGAGCATTTTTTCATGTGTCGGTTGGCCATCTGGATGTCTTCTTTGGAGAAGTGTCTATTCATGTCTTTTGCCCATTTCTTCACTGGATTATTTGTTTTCTGGGGTGTTGAATTTGATAAGTTCTTTATAGATTTTGGATACTAACCCTTTATCTGATATGTCATTTGCAAATATCTTCTCCCATTCTGTCGTTTGCCTTTTAGTTTTGCTGATTGTTTCCTTCGCTGTGCAGAAGCTTTTTATTTTAATGAGGTCCCAGTAGTTCATTTTTGCTTTTGTTTCCCTTGCTTCTGGAGACATGTTGAGTAAGAAGTTGCTGTGGCCAAGATCAAAGAGGTTTTTGCCTGCTTTCTCCTTGAGGATTTTGATGACTTCCTGTCTTACATTGAGGTCTGTCATCCATTTTGAGTTTCTTTTTGTGTATGGTATAAGAAAGTGGTCCAGATTCATTCTTCTGCATGTCGCTGTCCAGTTTTCCTAGCACCACTTGCTGAAGAGGCTGTCTTTATTCCATTGGATATCTTTTCCTGCTTTGTCAAAGATTAGTTGGCCATACGTTTGTGGGTCCATTTCTGGGTTCTCTCTTCTTTTCCATTGATCTGAGTGTCTGTTCTTGTGCCAGTACCATACTGCCTTGATGGTTACAGCTTTGTAGTATAGCTTGAAGTCTGGGATTGTGATGCCTCCTGCTTTGGTTTTCTTTTTCAAGATTGCTTTGGCTAGTCAGGGTCTTTTCTGGTTCCACACAAATTTTAGGATTATTTATTCTAGCTCTGTGAAGAATGCTGGTGTTATTTTGATAGGGATTGCATTGAATATGTAGATCGCTTTGGGTCGTATCGACATTTTAACAATATTTGTTCTTCCTATCCAGGAGCATGGAATCTTCTTCCAATTTTTTGTCTTCTTCAATTCTTTCACAAGCTTTCTGTAGCTTTCAGCGGATAGATTTTTCACCTCTTTGGTTAGATTTATTCCTAGGTCAGAGAAGAGAGACACTATAAGGAAAAGCTCCATGAAGGAAGTGAACACCAAGCTGGTCATAAGGAAATGAGTCAATGTGAGAAAGTAACTTCCAGTCTGTATTGTTTTTTATTGCTGTGGAACACATTACCACAAACTTAGTGGCTCAGAACAGCATACATTTATTATCTTGCCATT
Source organism: Puma concolor (assembly GCF_028749965.1). Taxonomy (NCBI): domain Eukaryota; kingdom Metazoa; phylum Chordata; class Mammalia; order Carnivora; family Felidae; genus Puma; species Puma concolor. Next base: position 162,376,319 of record NC_141674.1, read on the forward strand.
TCCATGGGGCAAGTTCCTGGACATGCTTGTTTGAATCCTCTGCTCAGGGTCTTAAAGGCTGAAATCAAGGTGCTTACTGGGCTGTACTCTTTTCTGGGGCTTAGGGACACCTTTTAGGTTCACATAGTTGTTGGTAGAATTAAGTTCATTGCAGCTGTAGGACTGAGATCCCTGTTTTCTTGCTGGCTGCCAGCCAGGGGTCTCACGTATTCCTCACCATGCCGCTCACTTGCAACATGGCAGTGTCCTTCTTCAAGGCCAGCAGAAGAATCTACCACTTCCTCCACTTGATTGGAAGTGGATGATTCACTTGATTATGTCAGGCCCACTAGGGGAAAAAAACCTCCCTTTTGATTAACTTGAAGTCAACTGATTAGGAACCCTAATTATATCGCAAAATCTCTTTATCTCTGTCATAACATAATCATGGGAGTGATAGCTTTACACTTTTGCCATGCTCCTATGGACCAAAAGCAAATTCCAGCTCCTGCCCACACCCAAAGACATTATACGAGGATGTGGGTCATTGGTGGTCGATCTAAGATCCTACCTATCACAGTGTCTTCTTTTGTAAATGATTCTTTCCATTGTTTTTGAACATGTTTTAAAAGTGAGGTTTTTTTTCCTTTTTAAGCGATTTGAAAAATGGTCCTGGGGTGTCACATGCCAGGCTAAGAAAAATAACTTCTCTGAACTTGGAGCTTTCACTTACTTTTACTTGAGGGAGCAGCTGTACACATTTATTAAGGGAATGGAAAAGATCCTGGAGTGAGTTATAATTAGAGAAGCCCACATCATCATTTTGAAATACTGCAAGAGCTTCTGAACTGGTCTCTTACCTGTTGGTCTTTATTCCCTCACATCTGCCTCTACTTGCCAAGGTGATCTTTCGAAATCCACATCCAACCATGCCACTACTCTTCTTAAAATACTTGTGCTGGCTGTTAGATGGAACCCAGCTCTCCAGCCTCCTGGGAGGGGACTGCCATGCTGTTCAGCTTCATGTCCCAACACAAGCTTCACATGCCTTTCATTCACACGGAACTGAGGCAGTGGCAGGAGGAGTTAAGAGGAAGGGGTGGATTTGAAAGACATTAAGTAGGTAGAATTACCTGCATGTGGGGAGGGTGAGGATGAGGCTGCTCCATCCATGGGAATAAGGAGTGCAGGTGCAGTAGCAGATGTAGGAGAGAAGAAGAGTTAGTTTGAGGTTGCCGTAGAGCCCCACCGTCACACACCAAGGACTTGTTGCAAGCTTCGCTATCTACTGGGTGCTGTGGAATCTATAAAAGAAGTGCCAGGCATGACCTCTACAGAGATGAAAATCCATGTGGCATTAGGAAATTGTGGATTCACAAGAGAAGAGGGGCAAAGAAGGATTATCACCAGTGGTAGATTAGAGAGGTGGGATGGTAAAAATGTTAGTTAATAGCTGAATGCAATTTTCTGCATTCCATGGAGTACCCAGTAAAAGCAATGACAGATAAAACATTGCTTTTCATTGTTTCTGTGGCTTCAGTGTTTATACATGGGGGAAACATTATTAGGACCTCATCTGGGGATGCCTGAAGAAAATATCAGGAAGAGAGGTTTCAAAGTTGTTCTGGTTATCTCAAATTAGCTTTGTCTTTTCAAGTGTCTTTGGTCACCTGGCCTTATACAATCTTGTTACGAATCTTGAAGTTCTTTTGTGCTTGTTTTGGACTGTATGGAAGTACTTACATTTTTCTTCTGCTTTCTATTTCTTCTGGAGAATGTTGGGCCAAAAACGTTTTTAAGCTGTCTGCCTTCCTAATGTGAGACGTGCTCTAGGAAGAATGTACAAAAATGGGATGCTGCTTTCCTTTTTAATGGAAGATGGATTCTAATCCCCACATATCTTTTTTCCTGTGAAACTAAGTAGAATCCACCATGTCGATGCCCAGTTAATTTCCAGCCCATCTGGTCCTCGTGATTCTTCCCATGGTCGTTTAAATGCTGTCATTGCTTTAGACCTGCAGGCCAGTGTCAGAATGCTGTGGCAGCAGCCCATGGAGTTCACACGGCTGCTTGCTGTGTCTGGGTGTGACTTCCTACTGGTGCCAACACTGCCTCCTGTGAAGTGCGCCCCGCTGGCATAGCTCCTCACCGAGGGGTGCCTCTGCCAGTTGCGGTCGCCCTCAGTGCCTGTGAAACGCGTTCTCACTGAGCACACAAAGACACTTGTTGAAATTCATTTGTACCCCTTGATTAACTGCTCAAGTTCTAGCCCCTGTTTCAAAGCCCCTTCACTTTGGGAACATACCTTCTGGTAGGGAATTGATAAAGCCCTAACAAATGGCCAATAGGTGGAAGGAGGCTCTTGTTCTGATGGGCCGTATCTTCCCTAATAAAGCCTACAAACCTTCCACCTCTTTCAGGAACTTGGTTATCTCATAAACTGGGCACTAATGTATCAGGATTTCCCCTCCTCCTTTCTGGGAAGCAGAGTCCAAGCCCTTTCACTAGAGGTTAGTTGGAAGGCTAGCCAAAGTTGTGGGCACACTCTTTGAGTTTAGTTTTCTTGGGCCTGAAAGTGTGATGGAGGCAGGTGAAGAGCCTCTTAAGTAAGCTTTCATGAGTTTAGGTCTTCCCCTTAGGGACGGTCTTCTGTTCATGTTCTCTAAAAATGGTCATCTCTCACGGTGGGATCTGTCTTCCTCCTACAATGTCCCAAGTTCCTTGGAACTCTGGTGCATCCAGTCCTGACTTCTATGTTGGTCTAGGTGCTAATAAGTGATTCTGTGGTAACAATCCCCCAACCCTACATACATACACACATACACACGTACACACCCCCCCCCCCCCAAATCTCAGTAGCTTCACCCAGTGGAGGTTTATTTGTCACTTGCACAAAGTCTCCATCTTGTGGCTATAAGATCTGAAACACATACTTTCTGTATTAGTTTCCTAGGACTCTCAAACAAAATACCACAAGCTAGGTGGATTTAAAAAACATTTTTGGTGTTTTTGTGTTTGGTGCTTGGTGGTCTCACAGTTTTGGTGACTGGAAGTCCAAAATCAAGTTGTTAGCAGGGCCACGTTCTCTGATGGCTCTAGAGGAGGACCCTTTCTTGCTTCTTTGTAGTTTCTGGTGGTTGCCAGCAATTCTCGGGGTTCCTTGGCTTGTAGTTGCATTACTTCAATCTCTGCCTCTACCTTCACATGGCCATCTTCCCTGTGTTTCCATGCCTCAATTCCCTTCTTTTTATAAGAACACCAGTCCTTGGATTATGGCCCACCCTAATCAGTATGACTGATTAAGTTGATTACATCTGCAAAGGCCTTATTTCTAAATAAGGCCACACTCACAGATATCGTATGTTAGGACTTCGACATATTTTATGGGAGGGACACAATTCAACCTGTAATGCTGTAGAGTTGTGGCTTAGGAAAAGAGAGATGGAAGACATCCTGTGGCTCTTAACAGTCTCATCTCAGAAGTAATAAAGGACAGTTTGTTCACAGTCCACTAGCCACAACATGACTCCAACATAACTGCAAGGGAAGATGGTAAATTCAGGGAAGCACATGGGTATTCAGTGAGAATTACTGGTCTCAGTCACATCCTTGACCAGCTCATTTCTTCTGGTCCCAGAAGTCTCCAGAGCACACATGAGGCTGCATGGTTTCTGTGAAATGTGAAATATCTGTCAAGGAACACCATATGATCCTGCAAAGCATATTGTAAGAATGGACTTTGAAAACTGCTTAAAGGAAAGAAAGGAAACAGTTTTTATAATACGTAAAACTCTCCTGTTTTTGTTTGGTTTTTTGGTTCATCTTAATCCAGAGAATACAAGATGGTGGTCAACAAGTTGGATCTAGTCCATAGATGGTGTGTGTGTGTGTGTGTGTGTGTGTGTGTGTGTGTGTGTAGTCTACACAATGTTTAAGAAATGTAAACAAAGATCTAGATACCTTTCCTTAAATAGTTGGAAGATATGACAACATCTGGGCCCATGTGTCCACAGAAAACCAGTAATAAGGAAAACAGCTAAGTAAGACCTGTTCCTTTTAGCAGTCCCATCTCTGCAGTTCATTCTGATGCCCACCATTCCCTAGAGTATTGCCAACATTGAGGCTTAGTATCAGCTCTTATTTACCTTTGAGCTTTCACCATTGTTTTCATATAGTAGAGATCTTTTCCCCTTATATTTGGCTCTTTTTACCTATTTGATTTATCTGATTGGCCACTGCCAATCAGACATTTGTGTTTGTGACTTCCAATTTTAAATAAAACCTGAGTTTTCGTGTATCTTATCACATCCTGGTGCTTCTAAAGGATTAAGCAATACCCAGAAGCTTGAACTGTGCTTGAACTCATGACTCAGAGACTGATTCCCACTTTAGCCATCTGTAAAGGAAAAACTCCTCCCGTGTTTCCTTCACTGTCTCCACTACTATGGTAACCCAACACTTCTGACACCAATGTGTGGGTTTTCCACAGCAAGCAATTCTGACACTGGCTGAGTCTCCTACAGTTGAACTCAATTCAATTCAATTGTGACACTATCTACCTGGACAGAGCATCAGATCCCCCAGGTTATGGGCTCAGCCCACCAGACTGCCCTGTCAGAAACACTTCAGATGCCAATTAAAAGTCCAGGTTGTCACCTGTGCTGGCCAGTCACTGTAAATCAGAGAGGTTCCTACACCCTCTACCTCAGGTTTGATTAATGTACTACAGTGGCTCACAGAACTCAGGAAAAAGTTTACTTACTAGTTTGCTGGTTTTTTTTTTTTATCTTTTTTTTATAAAAAAAAATATAATTTAGGAATAGCCAGATGGAAGAGATGCATAAGGCAAGGTGTAGGAAGGAGCATGGAGCTTCCATGATCTTTCCCAGCATGTCATTTCCCCCAAATCTTCACATGTTCACCAATGTGGAAGTTGTCCGAGCCCCATAGTTCAGGGATTCTTATGGAGGCTTCATTATGTAGGCATGGCTGATTAAATCATTGGCCTTTGGTGATTGAACTCAATCTGCAGACTTCTCCCCAGATGTTAGGAGGTGGGCCTGCAAATTTCAGCCCTCTAATCACATGGTTGGTTCCCTTAGCAACCAGCCTCCATCCTTAGGTTACCTAAGGGTTTTCCAAATGTTACCTTAGTAACATAAATGCAGTTGTAAAGAGAGGGTCTTGTTATAAATAATAAGACAGCCATTTTACCTTTATGGCTCTGAAATATCTCAGGAACAAAGGACAAAAGACCAACTAGCATAACAGAAGATGCCCCTATGGCTCTTATGTAGAAAATCACAAGAGTTTCAGGAGCTATGTATAAGGAACAGTGGGTAGAGACCACTATATTCCTTACTATAAATCAAGAGTATTACACCATCTGTAATAGTTGTGATTTAAGGTGAATAGTTAACAAAAGCCTAGCCTAAGCACAGCCTAACCTGTGATGGGGATAAGTGTATAAATGTTTGCAATGAAATACTTGTAATTGGGATGGTTGCATAAACTTGAATATAATTAACATAATGCATATTGATTGAAGTAAATCCTTATTGATACAGCTTTTTGTGCCTTTTCTCCCCTTTATAGACCATTGGAACGATCCAGTGAAGATGTGGATATCATCTTTACAAGGCTGAAAGAAGTTAAGGCTTTTGAGAAATTTCATCCAAATCTTCTTCATCAGATTTGTTTATGTGGTTATTATGAGAATCTGGAAAAAGGAATTACATGTAAGAAATGCGACTTCAGTGGAGTATTTTCATGTATGGTTTGTGCTCATTTGCAGTTATCCTATGGGGCTAGATAACACATGGAGTATTTATGTGCCAAATATTTGAGCTTCAACCAAAGGTATTAGGCTGACATTTCCCTTTGCTTTGTTTATTCATTTGCCTGTAGGCATTTCCTTCACTTTATTCACAGCATGTAAATGGATCTTCCAGGGTAGCTTGGAAGATAGATCTAGAAGGATGTACTGATTCATATATTCAGCTAAATCCTTAGACACTCAAATATCAAAAGTAAAATGATCAGGTAACAGCTGTATTTAAAAAATATTTTTGGGGTGCCTGGGTAGCTCAGTGAGTTGGGCCTCTGACTTTGGCTCAGGTCATGATCTCATGATTCGTGGGTTTGCGCCCCGTGCCAGGCTCTGTGCTGACAGCTAAAAGCTGGGAGCCTGTTTCAGATTCTGTGTCTCCCTCTCTTTCTGCCCCTTCCCAGCTTGTGCTCTCTCTCTCAAAAATAACTATTTAAAAAAATTCTTTTTGAAAAAGTAAAAAAAAAATTTTATCATTAAAAAAGAATGCTTTTCCATCTGTTGGGACACTTTTATGCTGCAGCCACAGAAAACCCCCATCCAACTATCATGAATATCAGTTATTCAAGAGGGAAAATTCAAGGAAGGAAAAATTAATTAGTCATATTCAAGAAGTCTTGAGATAGGAGGGCTTCAGAGTTAATTAAGTGACTCAAAGACATTACTAAGGTCATATGGCTCTCCCATTTTGTTTTTGTTTTTGTGTTTGTTTTTGTTTCGTATATGTTTTGCCATGCATCCTCAGGTGTTGGCTTTTGTTCTCAGACTTGACCCAAATGATTGACAGCTATAGCAGTTAGAGATATTACATGTATTGGGAGGGGAAATTCCCCCCTACCCTTCATGATTCTTTTGGCTGGTCCAGTAAATTGACACAAGACAGATTAACAGGAGAAAAAAAATTAATTTCATGCATGCAGTGGTCTCACAGATATGGGACCTAAGAAGTAACCATAGCAATCTGTTTATATACCTTTTAGACAAAGAAGCACTAAGTTTGTAGAAAACCAATGACAAAGAAACTTAGACTTGGGTACTAATTAGTGAAGAAACTAAGCACAGTTTGTTTATAAAACCTTTTCAGCCCTGAATTCTCTATCTCTGGTGATAAGGATGTCTATCTCCTGGTGCAGGAAGGGTACCTTTCACATGGGAGACTTATTTCCTGCTTTCTGGGGGACACAGTAGAGGGTCAGAATGTCCTTGCACTGACTGTTTCTCAATCAGCTTTAATTCAAAATAATCAATATGCCACTTTGGCCTTGAGCCCCATCACATGCCAATACAAAGATATCCTGTTGTGTCTATTTTCCTCTTGTGTCTATTTTCAGAAGTCCCCAGTAGACTTCCTGTTTGCTGGCCAGAATTGCATCATGTGCCCACATCTAAACTGATCACTGTCAGAGATAATTGGATCACTGTGACTGGTTTGGACCAATCATGATTACTCCAGTGGAGCTAGGGAAGAAACCCTATGCTCAGAGCTCATAGTCCTGTAGAGGAAGGTGGAAACTTGTATAAAATCTGTGTTAACTTAGATAAGAGGAGGGGAGGTATCATTCTGAGTGGGAGACCAACAGGGTCTGTCAGATATTACTATAGAAAATTTGGAAGACAAGCAAAATAAAAATCATGTACAATCCCCAAACCCAGAGATTGCTATTAACACTTTATGTGTTTCCTTCAAGATGTCTTCCCACGTGTATCCATGCAAACATAGTCATACTTCTATTTAAAAAGTCATCTATACATATTGTTTTCAAGCCAGTATATCTTTTTCTTATAGATATCGGAAACTTCATTCTTTTGGGGATGAGACTCTATTTTCTGTTTCTTAAAACCATTTTCAAAATGAATCCTCCATGATTCATTTTGTAATGTAAAATTGATTGGCAAGTGAGAATGTCTTTGGGGGTCAAAAAGTTCATGACAGGGAAAACCCTAACTCTCAATAAAGTTACTTACGAAGACTGGGAATAGCAGAGTTATTGGAAAGGCCAGCTATAAATCCCTTAATCTCTCCTCTTAAGCTTATTATTGCACTTGTGTGGGGTGCCATTGTTGTTCTTGTCTTTCTGAAGCATGTCTGGGAGAGTTTAGAGCAGCTTGTCATCATTATTATAATGGCTTCTAGAAGCTTGCTCTTACGCAGGGAGTGCTAGCCTTGCCAGAACTCAGCTGTCCCACTGAGTTGTCATGTGATTCATTTAGTCACTTGACTTCTGACTCTAATTGCGAAACGAATTTTAAAATATCAGATCATTCAATCTAGTTATTTAGCCAGGATATTTAAAAGGATAGTTGGATTTGTATGAGATTTTTGAACCTGTATTTCAGAATGATTTTCCAAAGTACTGGTCTTAACATGGTATAAGAACTAAGGTTCTATCTAAATATCTAAGTTTTCTTTCTAAGATTACAAAAGTAAAATGAAATTGGGTTCAGAAATTTCTGATGAGAGTTATTTCCAAAGAGTAGTTAACTCCTAATGCCTAAAAGCAATGAATTTATAAAGCAAATAAGAAAGTGGACAGTGATGGGGCGCCTGGGTGGCTCAGTAGGTTGAGCATCTGACTTTGGCTCAGGTCATGATCTCACAGCTCGTGAGTTCGAGACCCGCGTTGGGCTCCGTGTTGACAGGTCAGAGCCTGAAGCCTCCTTCCGATTCTGTGTCTCCCTCTCTCTCTGTCCTCCCCCTCTCGTGTTCTGTCTCTCTCACTCTATAAATAAATGTTAAAAAAATTTAGAAAGTGGACAGTGACAATACTAGTTAAAAATTTTAAAGCAGATTTTATTTTTCTTACTCATTTATTGGTTAGCTTAAAAGGAGACATTCTATTAAAAACTACTTTTAATGCAAATAGATGTAGGAAATGGGGGTGATAGGATAGAATTTTGTTGAATCAAATAACCTTGTTAATATGTACCCCATCTAGAGTAATAATTTTCTAAGAATTGCAATACAATGAAATGTATTTAAGATAAATTACATAGAACATTAGTGAATTCTTAAATTCAAAGGATCTTCTAGCATTTAGGGTTATCATCCCTTATTACTTACTCTGTAAATATGAAAGAGTTCCCTTTAATAGAGTTCCACTTCATAGAATAAATAAGATATAGCTTTGTTGATAGATGAGGAAAAGAGAAATACGTCAAGCTTTTCTGAGAACAGATAGAGGAGGGGTGGTAAGCTTTGCTAGATCCAAGTCATGCTTATAATGACCAGTGGTCATATGGTAAAATCAGCTTATATTGGTATATTTACCGTACTGTTTCTTTTTCAGTATTTCGCCAGGGTGATATTGGAACAAACTGGTATGCTGTCCTGGCAGGGTCTTTGGATGTGAAAGTATCTGAGACCAGCAGTCACCAGGTAAGATACCTTATCTTTTTTTTTTTTTTAAGTAGGATTTATTAGTATTATTTTTAAAGACACATTAGGTCTATATATTTTATGCCATCAAAATTACATTTTCAAACTTTCAAAATGGCCTCTCTCCCATAGGAAGGAGTTCAACAAGTGTTTGTTGAATTCTTTTATTAAGTTACTCAAGAAGCATATATATTGCATGTTTTCCATGGTTTGAGTATGGTGACAGGTATTGGAACACGAAGTGCAAGAACACATTGCCTGCCTTTCAGGAGCTTGCTATCTGTTGGGAAATGCAAACAATTCAATTGCACAGTTATATATTGATGTTGTGTAAGTTGAAATGTGAGCAAAGGGGACAGAGAATCAAGTCTTCCTGGGTGTCTCCTCCTTCCTCCTTCTGGTATCCTAACTTTTCTGTGTCCTAGATGTGATCCCTCATCAGCCCTGTAGGTGCCACAGCGATGCAGGAGAAATGTGCTTGATACAGTCTCCCTAAAAATCTTTCACAGTTGCTCTGCCTCATCTTCTCAAATGTGGAAGGGCTAATAATATATATGTATTTTCCTAAAGTGTGCTACTTGCTTACTTGATCTTCATTAGTGACCTTTGAGGAGCTTAGCATCCTAGGAGATAAAATTCATTTTCTCTCTTTTCCTCTCACAATATTTGTGAATATTTAAAATTGAACCCAGACTCTTCTTTCACATCTGCAATGACCCTTGTTCATCCTTATCCTTGGGGCCCAAATGTACAGAACTTTCCTGTTTGGAGTCAGGAACCTTGAATCTCAGAAGTCTAAAGGCCACCTTCAAGCCTCAGTATGAAAACGGCCCAAGTTTTCTACCTGCATATTCAAGATTCATATAAAAACTGATGGAAGAGAATTGGCTAATTGTAAAATCAGAAAAAATTATCAAGAAAAATGTATAAATCAGCCAAGGGAATAAATAGCCTACAGCCAAGTATTATGTTTAAGACTCTGTCTCTAAGCCTTTTTCATATGTAACATACTCCAAATGGAGACACATTTATGATGCATTATATCTGAGATTAAAAATTTTCAGGCATATGTGTGCATATTGGAGTTGGGGGCAGCCAACCATTTAAAAATGGAAAAGTATCCTAAAGATTGTTGATAAGGTGGGCATTTAGAGTTTGGAATATAGCTGCGGATGTAATTCCCACTGTTATGGATGGGCAGAGTCTCAGGCCAGTGCCCAAGTCCTGCTTAACCCATAGATACTTTTTCTGCGCATCACTACATAGAACTTTCCATTACAAACTGCCTGGGACCTGTGCCTGTCAGCCTTGTTGGTACTGTCCCTCTCCCCTTCTCTCACAGAGTCAGTTATCTCCTGGAGTTCAGATGCCGAGGTGAGAGGTGAGTTTTTTATTCTTGTAAGCTGCCTCACTTTCTCAATGAACTGAGAGAACAACTACATTTCTTGGATATTTGCCATGTGCAGGGCAGTGTTCTAAGCACCTGATAGGTATTTATTTACTCCTTTAATCCTCACAACAACCCTACGGGGTAGGTCATATTACTGTTCTCGTTTAACAGATGAGGCAGTTGAGGCCCTGACTGGTTAAATAACTTGCCCCAAGTAACCTATATAGAAATTGGGGGAACCACACTTCAAACCCAAGAAGTCAGCACCTGAACATAGGCTCTTAGACACTGCTCTGTAATTTTGACTCAAAAGAACTGTGATGAGGGTTTCCTGGGTGGCTGAGTCAGTTAAGGGTCCAACTTTTGATCTCAGCTCGGTTGCTGATTTCAGGGTCATGAGTTCAAGCCCTACATTGGCCTCTGCTCTAGGTGTAAAGCCTACTGAAAAAAATGTGGTGACTCATGCAAGTTCCCTCTTTCTGGTATGTGTCATCTTTTCAGATTTCCCCATGTCTCTTATCTCTGCACACCTTCCACCTGCAGACTGCTGTCCTGGAGGGTATCCTCGGGCTCCTTGCCCAGGGCTGTTCCTGATGTTTACCTTAACCGGGTCTCACTTGTGTGGAAGTGTGGAGGGGACAGGGCCTGTAGAGAATGGTTCTCCTTGCTCCTCCAGGTGGTTGTGAATGAGTGCTGATGGAGAGAGGGGAAGAACTGGAAAGAGATGGTGAGGAAAGAGAGGAAAGGGGACAAAGATGAGAATTAAGGGGGAGAAAGGTGAGAAGGAAAGGGAAAGAGAAGAAGGAAAAAGGCAGAGCAGATGTACCTAAGGGATGATAAATAACATCAGCATGAATATACTGACACATCAAATGTTCAAAGCTGACATGAGATTTTGATGGTATTAAGATAGTATGGCCAGAAGCTCCTGGAATATTGCCCTGGACCAATTTTCTCATCATGGGGTTCTAGCAAGAATAGATGAGTAACACTTTGTTATTAACTGTGGGGTTTTAAAATCTTAACAGACTTTTAACTTTAGCTGTGGTTTTGATCTCAGACCCAATTCCTAAGCTGGGCTTGGTCTTCTCTTAAGTTGTTAGGAGTTACTAGCTTTATACCAGATCTGGTTTACTGCCTCCTGTGTACTTCACCCCACACTGTCCAACCAGGGTTTTCTGGATTGATTTATATCACTAAGATATACGGAAGAGAAAGCTCATTGATGTCTACATCCTTCACCTCTCCAAAGAGGAGTCTGAGAAACAGAGAGGGCCCAGCCTTCCAGCCAACTCAGACGGTCACCCGCAGGACATGGTTACAGCCACCTGGGAGAAAGAAGCTAAAGAGAATGAGCAAGATGGCTGAACCTCCTCCCATGGCAAGTTGCTTGACAGGGAGAAATAAAAAAGCCACTTCCACCTGTGCTAGCCTTGTAAAGGGCCCTGAATCTCTGCCCTCCAGTAATATGACCAAATCAGGGTGATTAGTAAGCCAATCAGAGTAGTTCTCTCTATAAGTCAAAGTTCTCCAGAGAAATAGAACAAATAAAAGATAGACAGATAGATAGGAATTTATTTTAAGGAACTGGCTTATGTGACTGTGAGGGCTGGTAAGTTTGAAATCCATATGGCAAGCCAGCAGGCCGGCCATCAGGCAAAAGTTGATGCTGCAGTCATCAGTCTGAAAGCTGGAAACCCAGGCAGAATTCCTGTGTGGTAGTCTGGAAACAGAATTCTGTCTTCTTTGCGAGACCTCAAGAGAAACATGTTTGCTCTTAAGTCCTTCAGTTGATTGGATGAAACCCACCTGCATTATGGAGGATAATTTGCTTCATTTAAAGTCTACTGATCATAAATGTTAAAGATGTCTAAAAGATATTTTCACAGCAAAATATAGACTAATGTTTGACTAAACAAACTGGTTGCCATATTCAAGTCAACACATAAAATTAACTATCAGCTGCCTCAGTTGGGAGTGAAATGGGGTTGGATAATGGGCCATGGGAGGAGAAGCAAGGAAAGACCTACAATTCCTACCCCTTGAGACCAGCAACAACTTTGCCAAGTGCCTTCACTGTGTTATACTTGCTAGGGATTCTGTGTGCATTAACTGAGTTCATCTTTTGGCATTCATGTTCTGTTTTACAACTGGGCTTGGAAACAAAGCTCAGCAACATCAGGTGTAACTTTCCCTGGGTCATACAAATGTATGTGGCCAAGTGAAGATTTGAATTCAGGTCTGACATATTCCAAATTTCACGTTCTTCCTGCTGCTCACACAGGAAAAAAGGTGAGCAGGGAAGTAAAAGAAAAAAAAAAGAAAAGTTAAGAGACTAAGATAGTGAAGGAAAAAGAAAGGAGGTAACAGCACAAAAGAGCGAAATCTTTATAAGTGGGTAGGGCAGTTTCTTGCTAGCCTGACCCTCCATTTTCATTCAAGTCTCTTAGTGGCCTTTCTTCTCATCAGAGGGTCAGAAATCAGAGATGGTGATGATAAATTCCCAAACTTAGAATCTCTAAGTTTCAGACATACCCTCAGTGGGGTGTTAGCTGAGCCAGAATGGCAGGATAAGAGCAGGAATAGATCATGGTAATGGAGCGCCCACTACAGGTAGCTGTGTGAAAAGCACTTTTCAAGCATTTTTTCATTGGCTATTAAGCTACAGCCCCCTTCCCCACCCCTGTTTAGTGCTATTATTAGTGTCACTTTACAGGTAGATGCTAAATAACTCTCCCAAGGTCACTCATCCATTAGGTATCGGAGCCAGTTCTTTGAGATTCTGAGGCTGAAGTTCTTGACCATTATGGCTGTATAGGTGCCAAGCAGAAGTAATAATGAATGTGGGGAGAAGCTTTTCCCCTGCAGCTCAGGCAACCACCCGCTGATTCCAGCTCAGAGCTCCACACCTCTCATCTCCAAGCCACCTTGCAGATGTTTGCTGCACCTGAGACATAATATCAGGGAAGACCCACTTCTCACACTCTGCTGGGCTGCCCCTGGATGTGGGTTCCTCCTTCCACCACCTTTTAGATCAGTTAAATGAGCATGGTCCATCCCTTCAAAAGGTTTCTAGGCTAGAAGGTGGGGTAGATAAGTATGGGTGATAGGGGAGGGAGATTGAGGTACTATGTCCAAGGTGGAGGTGATAGGGTTAGAGTTTGGGTTGATAGGATGTATGGGGGCTGAGAGAAAGTGGGGATCTGGACTTGGTTAAAGAGGTGGATGGTGATGCCAGAAATTGAAATAAGGGCACATAAGAAAGAAAGCCCTTCACAGATTCTCATACAGTGTTTCTATGTCATATATTTATTAGGCATTATTGATCTGATGGAATTTTTTTTCTGAACAAAATCACCCTTTTATATGGTGATAGGAAGCGATAACTATACATAAATTTGAAGAATACAAATGGCATAAATATTTTATTTGGCTCAGAAATTTATATTACCTTTCTGCCTGTTTTAATATAATACTACTTTTTCTGCCTTTTCATCATTCCCTTATACTTTTTTGCTCACTGGATTAAAAAAGCACAGCTTCTTGCCTTCTGTATGATTGGTTTTGCAGGTTCTTCTTGAATTCTTTGGACTCCAGGTTGAGGGGTCACACTTATCTCCCATTAGTGGTATCCTACGAGCATAGTTATAGTAACTCTCATCATTTAGAAACCATTTCACTTCCATTGTTTTGTTTGAGCTGCCCTAGTAAGCAGACCCAACTGTGTTGTAACTTACTCAAGTCCCATGTGAATGAGTGGTCTGTTCAAGATGATACAGTGGTGACCCATAGAGCTGGAAATCCCCATGACTTCCTTACTCAATCCAGTACTCTGCTCTTGTCATCCTTACCTTTAGCCAGCATGTGTGGCCATTTGTGTGGATGTCTGTAAGGGGTCTTCAAAGGGTACTTGCTCCCAAGTGCCTACCGGTGTCCATGGGTGGTGGTAATGTATAGATCCTTCTTTGCCCCCTTGGGTCACTGGTGCCCAAGATTCTGAAGAAAGCTGTTGATTCCACATTTTGGAAAAGTATTAAAACCACTCCACTCAGTGGTAATGTAAGCTTCAAGCCCTTTGCTGGGAGGAGGGGATAGAGACAAAGAGCCATTGGACTGTGGGGAACAAGGATGGCTTACCTCCCAGTTTTGCTTGGAGTTGGTCCACCTGGTCAGTTTCAAAACCACAAGTCTGCCAGCTGGGGAGGCATGACTTAGCAGGCAGACTCTTTCTCATCCTGTGGGTCTGCTCCCAACTCAGAGCACATCAGACACTGGTGCACAATCCTACTGGGTGTTGGTTGGAACCAACTTCTCTCCCTCTGACACAGGCCTTTCTGGGAAGAGCCCCAAGCCAACACTGTTCCGCTTCCGTACTTCCATTGCTTTCATTTCTTTTGCTATGGACTTGAAACTGTGTTTGTTCTAAGAATTCTGAGAAATACATAGACTATTCTATTCTGTTATTTCGATGAACTTGTAGAGACAACTATCCTTGGAAATACCTTCCTATGCATTATATTGCTTCTACTACTCCATAAACAAAGCTTACTTCCAAAACACTTGTACCCCATGTCCATATGTAATTGTCAAAGGCGCACCTACCAGCTTTCTAGGCACTTTTCCTGCCTTGAGCATTCTTTGTGTTACCCCTTGAAACTCAGAGTGCTCAGCAAGGGAACCTGCCCACAGACCACGCCACCAACCCACTGTGTCCCAGCTGGCTCACATGTTCACAAAGATTTCTACTTGGCAGCACAGATCCCATCAAGGATTAATCTTTCCCATTCCCGCCAATACCTGTCCCCACCCTCAGTCTCTTACCTAAGCCTAACCAGGACACAAACGCCCTCAGACATCCGCAGTGGAACTCTTGTGCTCAAGAACTTGCCTGTCTTGAGTGCCTATTTAACTACATGGCCTGAAAGTTAGAGAGTTTATGTTCCCACTAGAATGAAAATGCTATCAGTGTACTCTTTTCTTATTAATACTTGAATGGATTTAGAGTGAAAAGTGGATATTGGAATAAATTATACATAATAAGTAATACACGCAAAAACGATAAATAGGCAGTCATACTCAACTCTGTGTGTGTGTGTTTCAGAAAGCGCGTACGCACGCGATTGGGAGAGAGAGAGAGAAAGAGACAAGGTCCTGTTTTTCTCTGCAGATTTTATAAGTGAAGGGCCTTTTTGGCATGGTAAATAATTAAACCCTAGAAATATATAAGGTTTAAAAGTTAATCTTTGCACCAAAAAAGTATATTTTTCCTGTCGCATGAAAGAAGAATTTCTTCTGACTGCTAAGTGACTAGAAGTTCATGCTGCAAAATAGAGAGTAAGATGGTGTATCAATTCATTAAAACTTCTACATCTGTATAACAGATGCTTATGTAAAGTATTTTTACCTAATGCAACACACAGTGGTTATAATCAGACCTCTTTTGAAATCCTCTCTCTGCTACTTCATTGTTGTGTGACCCTAGGCAAGTTAGATTACCTATAAGTTGGGGATTTCTACCTTAAATGAGTCAATGTATACAAACCACTTCGTGGGAAGCTTGGCATAGAGCAGGGGTTCTGGTACTTTTTTCTTACTAATTCCAGAAGGAAAGGTTTGTTGCCTAGAGTGGAGTGCAGCCTGTTGCAATGCCTGCAATGCTCTCATTTTATCACAAGAGGGCAGTGCTAGCATAGAGAAAGCAGGAAATGTACTCGGTATTAGAATGGCAAGCCGTTCACCGATGTTATTCAGCCATTCTCTGGGATCAGAGAACCTGGCTGCTGTTGGCACTTGCACTTTATTCACCCTCTCATCTGTTTCTGTAACATTCTCTGGCAGTTTTTAGTCCAATTTTCGAAAAACGATCTCTCACTGGTACTTCCCCCAAAGTAAAATGTGCTTTTATTTGCCCTCTTTTTGTCTCTACAGCAAAGATGTTTTTAAGCGTTGAATTTTTGTTTATGAAATTTGAAGGACAGACTTGTTTCTCTATCATGTGGCTCTCTCTATCATTCTCTGTCTTTCTGTCTTAGCCTGTCTGATTCTCTCATTTACTCTCGTTTCACCCCATTATTTTCAGACAGAGAACATTGCTATCATCAGGGAACATTTTCTGAACACATTTAATGAGCCCATGAAACGTGAAAGGAGCCAAGTCCATAGTGGTGGTTTATGATCTCTTATTACTTGTCTGTTCAGGTCATGTTATTTGTTAGGAACCCATCCGGAGTTTATTTAGCATCCTGCGCGAGGCTTCTACACACTGTGTTTAGTTTTGTTGCCATGTAATTCTTTGTTTGGGTGGATGCAGGACTGAGCCACGGTGCAGGACAGATTGGCTTTCTGCTGAAATGAAGCTGGCCTCCCTGATTCAGTTATTGGAATGCTAATGCTAGTCCCTTCTCATGTTCTCATCGAAACTTCCTGCAGCCAGCTTGCCTGATCTCGTTAAGCTGTGTCTAACACTGTGATTCCAGGGAAGTGCTGTAAAAGTAACAAATCTGTCTTTGCTGTCTGTTAGAAAAAAAACACATTTGACTTGGAAGTATTTTGCCTTTGTGCTTGGCAATAAACTCTTCAGACAGCACTTACAATTTAATGTCTTGACAAATTTTTATTTTTTAAAAAGACTTGCAGCATTCAGTAAATTCCAATACTAAATTCAAGCTCATGAAATAGACCCAGGCACTACCAAACTTAATGGCAAGTATTGGCCCTAGTCCTAAAATAAAAATATTGTCAAAATATTTGCTTTGTAAGAATTTACATTTCAGGGTCTGTGCACTTAAAGGACCAATTTGTTCGCTGATGTTAACCCAACATGTATCCAAAACAATAAATATGCCATGAGACAGTTAACTTTTCTTGAGCTATTAATACAGAGTGATTTAGATATACTTACTAAAAAAATCTGATACCCCTTGAAGTTAAAGGACAGTTTAAGGAAAAAAAATCTTGATGTACTGATCAGAGAGAATTCTTATGTCTGTTTGTTGATTGCTAATTATTTTAAATTTCATCAGGCTGTAACTTGTGTAAGTTGGATTTCTGTGGATGCGTATAGACATTTGCAAAGCACGTGTTTATTACCTCTGATATCAGTGATAACAGCCATTGGCTTTCTTAACACCGTTCCTATTTTCATAGTGTAGCTTTGTTTATAGCGTAACAAACAAATAAAATGCTTCATATGAGAACACCTGCTTTAAGAAAACCTAGCATATCATAATTCAGATGTACAAAGCAGATAAATTAAGGGGTGATTAGTAGCAGCACAAAAGGATTCTTTGATTTTCAGCAGGATTCATCAGAAGGGTTCCTTTGAATGCAAGCTCCCCCAGAGAGCTGAAGTGTTTTGCAGATCATTCAAACCACTTGACATCCAGACTGGGAGACAGAGAAACTTAGAATTTAAGTGTTGAAAAACCATTGTTCATTGAAGATTAACACAAAATGAATGTAGAGGTTCTCTGTTCTTTCAATAATAGAAAAATGTAATTTGCTTTTTAGTAATATGGTTAACCTAAATGTGTATATAAACATGACAAAGTCAGAAATACTATTTTCCATTATTTATGGAGCACCTACTATGTGCTAGGAACCATCCTTGACTCTGTGTGTTGTTTTATTTATATTTAATCCTGCTTGTGCCCATTTCACAAATGAGGATATTAAGCTTCCTGGGATCATTTTACCCAAAGCTGCAAGACCATGATAATTGGCAGAGAACAGTTTTGAATCTAGGTCTACGAGGGCTGTACTTTTGTCACTACACTCCAGGGAAGTTTCCTGCTGAGCTTGGAGTGTTCTGACTCTCGGTGCCGCCACATGCGTGTCCTTTGCCTAATACTCCCTGCCTTCCATCAGGGTGACTTTACTGACGTGTTTGTTAACCTACTTAACACGAACGTTTATGAATGGAGATAACCAGACCCTGCCTATGCCACTGAAATACATACTGTGCCAAGATAATGTTCACGACTTCAGTTGGTGCTTAGCTGGGCAGAGGAGGTGAGCCTGAAAACTGGAGGCCGTCTATGGTGGAGGTAGGAGCTGTCTACAGGGCATGTTCAGGTATGCCGGGCAGGACATGGAACGTGACTGAACACTGGAGCAGCGCGGCCCCCAGGTTAGTAGAGCGCAGGATGGGGTAGGTCTAACTAATGGTAACATGATGGGCTATAACTTGGTGATGAGCAGGGAGTCAGGAAGTGGGCCCAGTGATGGAAGTGGGCAGCCAGGTGGGCTGACGAACAGGCCTGGCCACAGAAGGATGTTGCCATACATGTGTGTATGGCAAGGATGCTGGTGAGGGCTGTCAGAACTAGACGGCCATTTTGAAAAGAATTAAGATACCAGATAGGTTATTAAGGCAGAGACACAGAAAGAAAGGCAGTAACTCCATTCTCCCACTGAGGTAGGAACTCCGTTGTTAGCAACTGGGGCACAGGATCAGAGTAGGAATAACTAATGATTGCTTACATTTCTCCTAATGAGTTAAGAGGTTGGTGCCCTAGTCTGGGATGGATTTGATCCTCTCAATGAGGGCCAAGTGGACCCCAGTAATGAAAGGAGGGTTAGAGAGGGAGCAGTGCTGTTTTCTATTTTCCTGGAGATTGGGACTTAATATATATAGATAAATGTATGTAAATAAAAATACAGATTGACTGACTGAAGGAAAAAACCTGTGTGGATTTAATTATTACTTTAATTGATTTTTCTACTGAGCCTTGGCAAGTGGTACTTAACATCTCATATGATCATTTCAGAGGTATATGCAGAGGTGATTAGACTTACTAGTTCTCGTCTGAACTCCTACTCACTAGCCATGCTCCTGGACAAATTCCTGAACATCTCTGGGACTGATTTTCCTCAGCCTGTGAAATAGCCATGATGTTGCAGAATTGTTCGAATACTGCCATCAGTAAGAATACCCACAATTTATTAAACATTTCTTTTCAGTCAGGCTCTGTGTGAAGCAGTTCAAATGCATTATCTCATTTAACTGTTGTGAGGAATAAATAAGGCATCACAGTCAAGATACTGGCTTAGTGCACTCACACACGTGGAGATCCATGTACATGCTGACGCACTGTAGAATGTGTACCATTAAGGATAAGTTGGTTATTAAGTGTTTTAGAGGATAAGAGAAGGAGTGACCATGTTGACTGATAGGTGAAAGAGAGTTGCATGAGATTGGAGGAAGAAACCAGATGACATGTCAGTGACATGCCACAGGTCACTCCTTTTTTGAGCGCCCATGACCCCTACTTATATAGTAGAATTGGCATCAATTCTAATAAAGACCCAATATGCTTTACTAATAACACGAGGAAGTCTTTCCCTGTGTCATCCAGGGGATCTTGCACTTACTGTGTGTCTGCTGCAAAGCAGTAAGTGATAAGCTGGTCTCTGCCCCTTTTACAGAAGTCCCTTTGGGAGTGCCGGTTCAGCCCTGTGCCTCCCCAAAGGTCTCAGTGTAACATAGGACTCACAGCCATGTTTGGCTAACCTAGTTGCTTGTTTTGGGTTTCCCTGGAATTCCACCTAGAGCCTACGATTGAGCTGTAAGTGGTTATTTTTGAAGATGACCCCAGGAAGCCTTGTAAGGAAGTGGAAAAGTGAGACATGGAAGGAGGGAAAGCCAATAAAAGTGTGTTAAGATTTCAACTGGACTCACTCTTCCAGGCAATCCTCCACGAACTGTGTAGAGTTAGGAAGCTCGGGTATTTATCTTCCTCCTCTCATGCCTCTTTGGTGGAGGTTGCCTCTTGCAGGCATCGAGTGCCCAGCACTCTGCCCTCAGGTGGAGCAATGCAGATGCCTGAGAGAGGAAGCCACACGTGTGTATTGCAACTGTCCCGAAAGCTACAATGACTTTGGGGGTGGGGTGAGGTGAAGAGTAGGGAGGAGTCCAGCAGGACTCCAGTAGCATCTGCTCAATCTACCTTCCTATGTTGAAGACACTCAGAGTTTTAAATCTACATTTCATATTTGGAAATCCTTAAATTGCCATCTTATCAAAATAGAACATTTCTTTGCTTCTGTTAATATTTTATATTCCCTGAGCAGGTGCTGACCAGTGTCTTCAGTCTCTGTGTCACTATAAATATTTTCTTTCTGCACATTAATCTGAGAATGAGCAGAAAATAAAATAATGTGAATAGTCTCTATTGAACATGTATGGAGACATGAGCAGATCTTTAGAGTATGTGTAAACTTTTTTATTTAAAAAATTTAAATTTATTTTTGAGACGGGGAGGGGCAAAGAGAGAAGGAGACACAGAATCCGAAGTAGACTCCAGGCTCCAAGCTGTCAGTACAGAGCCCGACACGGGGCTCTCACCCATGAACCTTGAGATCATGACCTGAGCCGAAGTTGGACGCTTAACCAACTGAGCCGAGCCACCCAGGCGCCCCTAGAGTATGTGTAAACTTTAAAGAAATAGTAATATTACATTCAGAAATAGATACTTACAGCCCCAGCCAAAGGCATGCATTCAGCCTATCTGCAGGGGTTCAAGGTTGGAATTCTGACCATAGGGATCTGGTTAGATGTTAGTGTGGACCAAAGTCAGAGGGCTCCCACCTCATTGACTTACATTCATTCAACGTTTCAGTGTACGTATTCAGCAACCTATCTTGGCTCTGTTAAATGAGAGAACATTAGATTGCAAATTTCTCTTTTGATAATTCTCTTCTAAGCACATTGCAAGGCCCTGTCTGAGATTCAGAAAATAACATTCATGGACTATAAAGATAGTAATTAATTTTTAGAGTGAAAATGTTTTTCTCAGGACCTGCCTCTTCCCAGTGCCCAACCCATACTTCCCAAACCCATTCAGATTTCTAGGTACATTTGTCCTAAAAATAGTGAGTCTGCTGAAAGCTACGTTTGAACTTAGAAGTAATTCTCCTTCCAGGCGAGGTTTTCTACTCCTAACTTTAAGATCCTGCCTTGTGTTTGTGACTCCCTGTCTTTAAACTTAAGAAGACCAAAAGAAGACATCCAGATGGCCAACAGGCACATGAAAAGATGCTCAGCATCGTTCCTCATCAGGGAAATACAAATCAAAACCACACTCAGATATCACCTCATGCCAGTCAGAGTGGCCAAAATGAACAAATCAGGAGACTATAGATACTGGAGAGGATGTGGAGAAACGGGAACCCTCTTGCACTGTTGGTGGGAATGCAAACTGGTACAGCCACTCTGGAAAACAGTGTGGAGGTTCCTCAAAAAGTTAAAAATAGACCTACCCTATGACCCAGCAATAGCATTTCTAGGAATTTACCCAAGGGATACAGGAGTGCTGATGCATAGGGGCACTTGTACCCCAGTGTTTATAGCAGCACTCTCAACAATAGCCAAACTGTGGAAAGAGCCTAAATGTCCATCAACTGATGAATGGATAAAGAAATTGTGGTTTATATACACAATGGGGTACTACGTGGCAATGAGAAAAAATGAAATCTGGCCTTTTGTAGCAACGTGGATGGAACTGGAGAGTGTGATGCTAAGTGAAATAAGCCATACAGAGAAAGACAGATACCATATGTTTTCACTCTTATGTGGATCCTGAGAAACTTAACAGGAACCTATGGGGGAGGGGAAGGAAAAAAAAAAAGAGGTTAGAGTGGGAGAGAGCCAAAGCATAAGAGACTCTTAAAAACTGAGAACAAACTGAGGGCTTATGGGGGGTGGGAGGGGGGGAGGGTGGGTGGTGGGTATTGAGGAGGGCACCTGTTGGGATGAGCACTGGGTGTTGTATGGAAACCAGTTTGACAATAAATTTCATATATTAAAAAAGAAATAAAATAAAATAAACTTAAGAAGACCACATATGAAGGAGGAAATGTGGGAAGGATGGGTTCCATGTTCAGTTCTGGTGGGAGAGTGAGGGACACTGGAAATGGGCCAAGATGATCAAAGGGCCGAGGCTGGGTGCGCCTCCTTGCAGAGGTCTTGACACGTGAGGTCAAGACATGTGTCTTGACACTTGGCACCCGGCAGGGCACTGGCAGCACTAACAGGACTAATGTAGTGAGATGTATAATGCACGGGTAATTGTTAAACTCTCCAGGGGAGAGCCGAGAATACCTTCAATCCTTTGTCCATCACGAGAGCTGTTCACTAGCGAGAAGCCAGGCTCATGTGACTTTCACAGCCTACGTCTTTCTTTGTATACCTCTTGGTGACAAACTACATAGCCAGGGATAGGAGGTGAGAGAGGAGAAGACTGTTTATAATCCATAAAAATCTACAACTAGCTCACAAATAACAGATCGTCACAGTTCCTTTGCATTATACTTTGTGGATAACCTTAGATATTTCAGCTACGTGAACAGTGGCAGGAGTAATATTAATGGTTCCATACCTGTCAAGCTTTAAAATAGAATTTTACACTGAAGGTACAAATTAGGCAAAAGAAGCCTTTCCAAAGGGTGCAGATGATAAAGTAGGCCAGTAGGATTCTCAAGGGAACCTGATATTCTAGAGAATTTATGGAAGTCTGTGATTCATCATAATCCCTCTTGTCCTTTTACCAGAGTTTGAAAATTACTCAGAGATACCTAACTCGCTGAATATTGATATTTCGGTTCTGGGGATATTTTTCTGACTGAATTTGTCTGCAACTGCCTCTCTAGAAAATTTATTAGTAAACTATTCATACATTTCCCCCCAATCTTTCATTCTTTTCTGAGATATTATTGATTTTATTTTCCTAAACACAATTTTATATGGTAATATCTGGGCAGAAGCAATTTGCTATGGTTCAAGGAACTGGATTCTTATGGGCATTTGTCTTAGTAATGTGATTACAGAGTCACTAACTTGATCTTAATAACGTTTGCTTATTATCGTGTCTTAAATGCATGAAAGGAAAACTGTTTTCTAACTCAGAGGATTACCCTTGTGTATCTCCGTTAGTTGATAATGCCCTGCAAAATTAATGTCCAGGTGGCTTTGAGTGGCTATTGCATTATTTGAAACTAGTTAGGATTAAATGCAAATATTATCACCAATGTTGCATGCAGATTGGAAATTACTTTTTTAGTATACCTTAAGAAACTTTTAAATCACTGATTCACAGCAGTTTATAAACTGGCCACGCTGCACTTCATCTGATGCTGTTTCTACTCTATTGTGGCTGCAGGAGGCAGCATGATACAAAAGGCTTGGAATCTATAGTCAGAAAACCGTGGTTAGAATCTGACTGCCTTACTTATTATTTGTGTGAACTAGGGCCGTGTTAATCAACTACCCTGACCCTCAGTTTCCTCATCTCTTCAAGACAGGCTGACATACAAGTACCCCCATTCTAGTTTCCTATTGAAATATTGTAACTGCAACCTTCTCAGTAAAAATCTCTGTTCGTTTTCAAAAGATTCCCTCCTTTTTTTCTTAAAGCAGATAGTAGTCATATAAAAAGATAATACTGTCCACAAAAAGACTTGAAGCAGGTTACTGCTAGCAGCTTTATTCATAATCTGCCTAAACTAGGAACAGTCCAAATGTTCACAAATAGAACAATAGGTAAGCAAATTGTAACATATCCATGCAATGGAGAATTACTCGTCAGTAAAAGGAAAAAAAATTACTGATCCATGAGACAATGTGGATGAATCTTAGAGACATTATGTGGAGCAAAAGAAGCCAGACACCAAAAAGAGCATATTGTCTGACTCCTTTCACATGAAGTTTTAAAACCAGCAAAACTCCTTTATGGTGATAGAAATCAGAATACTGATTACCTCTGAAGGGAGGGTCTTGATTGGAAAGGGGCATGAAGGAAATTTTGGGGTGATAGGGATGTTCTATGTCTTGATTTTGGTGATGATTACGCAGGTGTATATATTTGTCAAAACTTGATGAACTGTGCAGTTGAATCGCGTGCTTTATTGTGTATAAGTTAAACTTAAATTCAAAGAAAAGACAACTCACCCATGTCGGTTAAACGTTTAGTGTTCTCATGACCGATTTTTGGGATTCTCAGGATGCAGTGACCATCTGTACCCTGGGAATTGGGACAGCCTTTGGAGAGTCCATTCTGGACAACACACCCCGCCATGCGACCATCGTTACCAGGGAGAGCAGTGAACTGCTCCGCATCGAGCAGAAGGACTTCAAGGCTCTATGGGAGGTGAGCCCCAAGGCTTCTCTGTCAATTAACGTAGTTGCGGAAAAGAAAAGGAGCTGCCACGTGGATAATGGCATTACAGTCAAGCCTTAATGTGTTCTGTTCCGAGCTGGTAGATGGAATTTAATTTTCAAAACTTGTTTTTGAAATGAGTGAGTGAAAAAGCCATTATGACATAAGACATCCCCACCCCCGCCTTTTTTTTTTTAATTTAGTGCTTGCTCAATTTTCTGTAGTTTGACATACCTTATAATTATTTCTTGAATGACCATAGACTGTTTTATGTATTTCCTCCTTCCTATTCCACAGATGTATTCTTAACCAGGGAACAAAATACTTTGACATTTTCTTTTGCATTTTAAAAATCATCATTGACATGTTTCCTGGTAAAGTGGAATGAATGGGGTTAACACCTGCTTCTTTTAAATGCTTTTAAAAATGATGTGCCCTGCAATAAGGTATGGGAAATGAGGGACATAAAGATGTCTGGTTACTTGCCAACTTCAGAATGCATTGGTGGCACAGCGGTGGATGGATGCGACCGGTGCTGGTGGCTTTTGCATTTACCACTGCTTACCAGCGCCCCTTCGGGTATTGCACTCATTTGCAAGAAGTAGGGGGAATAAATCATCTTATATGTAGTAATGGCAAATGGAGCACTTAGAAAGGCCCAGCTAAACCTTGCATCTTTTACACTCATTCCTTTTCAGTTCTGCAAGCTTCTGATTTTAACCTGTGGTTGTTCCTTATCTTTGTCTTTGGCTCAGTATGTCCAAGTGTTAACCCATCGAGCTGGCAGGCTTTGCAACTTGTCCCGGTGTGGCTAAGATTTTAAACTTGATCTTAAAAGAATTTTGTGTAATCAAATAGTTTCCTCCAGAGCCAAACAAATGACAGATGCATTAAGGGAGCAAACCTGCAGGTGAATGAGTGATGCTTTGCCTTAAAAGTCCTGCAAAGCCTTGGAAGGCCTTGGTGGTAAAACCTGTTACTTTTATTCTTGGCAGTAGTGAATAAATTGCGGGGTTGCTTGTTTGAAATGTTCCTCTTAGAAAATATTAAAGAGCTCCAACTGCTCTGTAAAGTTCAGAGACAAAAGCTAGTTTTAGGAAGGCAAAGCTGAAGTAGGTTTGCATGAGGTGTGTGTGGAGAGGTTTTCTGTCAATTAAAAGGGACCAAGCTTGAGGCAAATAAGCCTTTTTTTTTTTTTTTTTTTTTTTTGGATCTTTCATTTTTAAAAGGTAAACTGAACAAGTCTTTTCCAAAAAAGAAAATTTGGAAAACTGGCTTAAGAACAAAAATGATTTCCACCTGTGATGTATGTCATTATAACTGCTTTTGTCTGTTATGACTTTTTCAAGTTGCTCATCGAGGATAGTTTGTGGAAATATTTAAAATTTTATTTTAATTAGGAGCCCTCAGTACTGTGAAGGAAGTTCCTGAGAAGTAGCTACCTGTGAACATTTTCGAAAAACTTATTATTATTAGGAAAATTTTCAAACATACAGAAAACCAGAAAGGATAATACAGTGAACACCCATACACCCCCACTTAGTTTGGCAGTTGCTGACATATAGCCATATTTGCTCCATCTTTTTTTTTTTTTTTTGCTGAACCACTTTAATGTAAATGACAGACATTATGACATTTCATCATAAATATTCAGCATAATCCTAAGAAAAATAGAATATCCTGTCACATACCCAATAATACCATTATTTCACTTACAGTACTAAAGATAACATCCTAATATCTAATATCCAGTCCGCGGTTCAGGTTTTCCCATAAATACCCATAAATAAATATTCAACACATATCCTTTATATCTGTTATATTTCAAACCAGGTTCAAATAAAGAACCACGTCTTACATTTGATTGTTGTATCTGAGTCTCTGTCTCTGTCCCTCTCTCTCTCCCCCCCACTCCTTCTCTCTCTCTCCCGTTCTCTCCCCCCCCTCCACCCTCCCTCTCTCCCTTCTTTCCTTTCTCTGTCTCTCTCATCCTTTCCATGGCATTGGCTTGTTAAAAAGGCTGGGTTAGTTTCTCCCAAATTCAATATTTGTTTGATTATTTTCTCATGGTATCTTTTTGTACCCCTGTTCCAGGGTTTTCTATAAAAGGAAGTTAGAGCTAAAAGCTTGATTAGATCAGATCAAACATTTTTGTCCAGAAAGCTTCAAAGGTGATAATAAGTACATCAGGAAGTTCATCATGTCTGGAGGCTTTACTATCGGTGATGCATTAGTGTTATTAGTTTGCGTGTGTCGGTAGACTTCAGTTGAATACATTTTAGTACTATTTTCCACAGATATTTCCCTTAAAGGAAAATTATTAAATGGGGGTATTGATATTGAGGGTGATTTTGGTATCCCCAACCTTGCCACATGATTCTGCAGTTCAGTGGATCCAACCCTTAAAGTGTAACCTCAGTGCAGATTTCTGATGTCCCCTGCCAGTGACTTAATTGAGCTGAAATGAAAGGACAGAGTTTTTGTCTGACTTCTTATTTTACAGGTGGGGGACTGGAACCTCATAGGGAGTAAGAGATTAGTCGCATACTTCATTTTATTTGCCTGTTCACGTAACTAAGTTCAGAGTGCAAATTACATGCTCAATCAGCATTTTAACAGGCTAAAATGGAAATGCAAGAAACTCCATCGTCTACCAATCCATGTTAATCAGAACTTTATTAAATGGGCACAATTGTGCATATATATATAGTACATGATAATCCTAAGAAATTGTAAAATTCTAAATTACTTTCTAAATAAAAAAGATCGACTTGTTTATTCTACCATTCGTTTTTTTTTAATTTTTTTCAACATTTATTTATTTTTGAGAGATGGAGAGACAGCGCATGAGTGGGGGAGGGGCAGAGAGAGAGGAAGACACAGAATCTGAAGGCTCCAGGCTCTGAGCTGTCAGCACAGAGCCCGATGCAGGACCTAAACTCACAAACTGTGAGATCATGACCTGAGCTGAAGTGGGACGCTTAACCGACTGAGCCACCCAGGTGCCCCTCTACCATTCGTTTTTTAACAAATACTCATTGAGTGTCTCCTATCAGGTATAGATGCAGCAGCAAACAAGACTGACAGAGCTCTCTCTCTCCAGGAGGACTTCCGTTTTACTTGGAGAACACAGAAAATAAGCTACCAAGTCGTAATAGTATTTCAGAGTATAAAAATCATTATAATTAAGTGTTATTTCTATTTGAATTTGAGGGATCCATTGAGGACACATATGGCACTAATCTGCTAGCAAAATATCTGATATTCAGAATACCTATTCCTTGTTTATGTTAGATAATGGAGTTTATAACTCAGCCATCTATTACACTAGTAAATAATACCCATTAGCAAAATTAAAACCCAAACTCATACTGTCAGCTGAAATCTGAGTGAGATCTGCAAGCCAAGCATTAAAAGGAAAGCATTATGTAGGGAAGGATTCAGGTAGGAGCCTCATCGAACTGTAAGGTGGCAGGAAGAAGGCAGCAGAAAGGTAAGCTGGATAATAGTGCCTCTCTTGTTGGCAAGGTAAGTAACTCAGTGTTGGGCTACAGGTTAGGGATAGTAAAAACTACGTAACCTGAATCATGGGTCTAAATGTGCATGTTCATCTCATTTGACTAATTACTTTTGAAGAATGTCATCCTGGGCCCATTGCATGTCAAGTACCCCCTTGATTAGCTTTGTCTCCTTATCTATGTATGCCCTTGTCACTTAAAGGGGACAAAAGATAAAACCAGGATTCTGAGTTATTTCTTCTCACTCTGAAAGTTACAATCTATAACCACTACCAGGTAGCACAGTCTAAAAGTAGCTCTTTAACAGGCTGAGCAAATAGTCTATTTTAAATCTTACACTTGGGACTTTAATGGCAACACAAAGCTAGGGAATCCTGCTTCCTTTCCTGACCAAAGGCAAGTTTCCTCAGCTCTCTGCAGGAAGAGAACACACTCAGAGACCTACATGTGAGATTTTGAAATCCTATTCAATTTCATCCCGGATACCTCTTGCTTTATATTGTCTATTATGTTGTAAGTCAAGCTGGTAACACCTAGAGTATTTAAAAAAGTGATTCCCATAAATGTAGCCAGAGCATTATTCAATAACCAATACATCAGAAAAAGTATTCCCCAAGATATAACAGAGGTAGCATCTTGATGCTTTTCTTTGCATCCTGCGTCTTTCCTAATGAAAACTATTTTCTTCCCTGTTCTTCCATGTTTCAGTTGCTAATTTATGGTCAGATTTGAGAACGTTGGGTTGCTCCGTCTTAAAACTAGGTCACGTTTTCTTAAGTGAATATGGTAAATTTATTCAGAGTTGGTTGATAATGCATCCCTCCTCTCACGCTTCTGTGATATTAAAACTCAATAAAATATGTGAACCAGTGTATAAAACATCTCATTTTTCAGCAGTATATAGGTGATGGAGGGAGAGAAGGAAGAGGAGAGGAGATAGTTCTGTTTCTGAATCTCATTCAGAAGGAAAATAATTGAAAAGTCTTGGAATGTCACGTTCAATGCTTGAGACAACCATAAATTTAAACTTTGTGCCACTTGTGGCATTGCGTACCCTCCGTGAAGAAGTTAAATGGCAAAGTAGTTAAGCGCAGACTTGGGAGTTTTAAGTCAGTTATTAATATTTGATCCAAGATTGTGTGACTGCTGGTGGCTCTTGGACTAAATGAAGAACTGATTTACTGTCCAATTCCCTGAATTTCTTTGCAGCACATATAGGACAAGAAGGCTTCCAATGGTTACAAATGACTACAACAAGAGTTTTTGTGTTTTTTTGTGTTTTTTTTTTGTTTTGTTTTCTTGTTGACTTTCCATCTAATGCTATATCTGTATGAAGATGCTTTCAGCTTTGTAGCATGTATTGACATCTCTACATAGACTATTCCCAATACATGAAGTTGGATGAGGAGGTGAGTCCGGTGTGTTCAGAGAAGTAGACTCTTGATCAGATTCGTAACAGACACTACTGAGAGGTCCTTGAACTTGTGTGCCACCTCCTGTTTAGCTGTGTTTCAGTTGCATGGACATCATCTGGCCAAAAGCTTTCCTTCACTGTGAGCCATGTTTGGAAATGTTCAACATAACAATATGTGTCTATGAATAAGTCATTTGAAATTTAAAGACAGCAATAAAACTACAGAGTCTAAAAATAAAAGCAGTATTTTAAATTTATAGTCTGACCCATGCCACAATAAAATTGATTTCTTGGCTGTAATTGTTACCCAGAAACTTCTTGGCACATTTTGTGAATTTATTCTAACTGAGGGATCCCATGTCACAGAGAACCATTGCTCTGATGTAATGATTGTTATGGGACAGTTTATTCCCCAAATGTGTCTGTGGCCTCAGCAAATATTGTTAAGTAACTGAAAATCCATTTCATGCTTTATGAGGTACAAAACTGAATGGTAAAACAAAGAAATAGGTGCATGTTTCTATCTTAGGAAAAGAATAGAATTTGTAAACAGGAATATTTCTAAGAGTAATGAATATTGTCGAAGGAATATTTTTACATCTGTCTCTATTCCCTGGTTTTCAGAGTGTATTATTTCTAGATTCTATCAGATACGTTGGCAGTTGTGGGCCTGAAAAGCTTTTTAGCTATTTCCATTTACTGCCTGTCTTGGACTATGCAGGTAGAAAGAGTCCTTTCCCATTAATAATCTTTCAAGCCACTATGAGAATAGGAATTATTGAAATAACAGCAGCTTAGTCTTTGCTGATGCGCTTTAAAAACCTTATCAGAGTAATATACTTCTCAGAGGCATCTGCCCCTGCTTGAATGGACTTGATGTTTCTGTCTGTCTTGGGCTGTCAGAAAAATTAAAGCCAAATACTTAAAACAGAATATCAGAACATAAAAATCTTAGAAGTCCTTTGGATGGTTTTATTACTATGTTTAGCATGCAAACAATTTCTTTTTTCTTTTTTCTTTTCTTTTCTTTCTTTTTTTTTTTAGCATGCAAACAATTTCAAGTTGTTTTGCATGCACTTTAATGGAAGGCTTTCAACATAGGCTGGTATTTCAGGTAAGTATTTAGTGGCCCTGAGCAGTGAGGCAAGACTGCACGACCCATCCTCAGACAGGGATGCCTATCTGTTAACGCACAGGAACCCACACCCTCATCTGAGGACTAGCTGGAACCGAGAGCCAAGGGGCCTGATATCTCCCAAGTCGGGAGTATGTGCTTACTTTTGGCAACTTTGGAGCTTGTGCTGTAGTGTTACTTCCCAGGCCAGAAATTTGCATCAAAGGGCTAAGAAAAATACATCCAAAAATAAACATGAAAGTCAGGATTTCATGCCAGGAACTCCAGCCACACACATCCTGTTGGCTGGTTCTCTTGACTCTCCTCACAGTTGTGATTCTTTTAAACCAAGCGGAAGCCTCCAATGACTTGGACCTTATGTCTGCGCCAGGGTCTTACTCCTCTGTCCTCGAGCTTTTCCATGGAGTGTGGAATGATTCAAATCCAGAAAGGAAGGGAGTGAAGTTACTGGGAGGTAACTACAGTTAAATATATACACACATATATGTATACAGGAAGTCTTTTCCTATTGCCTTCGGCTGCCTGAGCTTTTCTGGAGAACGACCAGCGCCGGGTTTCTCTCTGTGGACTGACATCCTCTGAACACTAATAGATACAAACAGGGAATTATCGGCCATGAAGGTGTATTTTGTTGTCCAAATAAAGGACAGATATTCACTGGATGTCTGGGAACTTTGAGTGACAGAAAAAGAAGGACATATGCTCTACAAGGTCAGAATGTATCTTTTTTTATTCTTTAGTGGGGAAATATTGTATGTCACAGTTTGCATCTTGGTTTGAAGAATTATACTCTGAAGCATCTCTGGCTTTTCTAATTATGTTCCACCAGACCTAAATATGTACAATAGGACTGACATAATTTGATTTCATCTTTATTTGTGATGTGTGTGTGTGTGTGTGTGTGTGTGTGTGTGGAGGGGGGAGTGACGGTTCATCTTTTTGATTGTGAAGGATGTGTTTGTTTAGCCTGAGATCTTAAATATGTTTACAGAAGATAAACAAAGACAGTTGTTCAGAACTAGCCAGTTACATTTATCACATTAATATTAAATGTTGTATGTATTTATCTGGTGACATGCTTGAATGGCATATATTAAAAACAAATTTGGGGCAAGGAAACGGATTGAGAGTGATGGTATTTCATCCCCTGGACGCCCAGTAGGTATCTTGCCTGCCGCTCTCAGACTATATGAAGTCCTTAGTGTTTATGGGAACTCTATTACATTATTGATGACTTGAAGTCAGACCAACTCTGCAAGCTATGATTTCACTGTTTCTCAGAAGATGATCAGGGGGTTGGAACAGATAAAGGCTTGGCTGGCAGGTGCCAGGAATGCCCAGATGCTGCGGGTAGACCTGTTGGCAGGGTGTGCCTGCCCTAAGCAGTGGTCGTCGCTTCTTTATGTCTCTGGGTGTTCATTTCAGGAGTGTGCACAGGATACTGGGATCTTGTACAAGTTGCTGTGAGCAGAGGTTTTCAAATGCCTCCCATGGCCGTGCATTTGCCAGCTTGCCTTTGACCCCTCCCTGCCTCCCACGCCCCGCACTTTTGTCTTGCAGTGGCCCTCATTGCTCCCCTAGCTAACCTACCACACTGCATGCCTCTAAGGAGTTTCTCAACTCCATGTTAATTGATGCCACTTTGAAAATTTCATCTGTAAGAAACTCCCGTCACATTCAACAAACATATGTACTTGGTTCCCACACTGTGGAGGTGTAAAATGTATCACGGCTGTCTGTCTGGCTTACAGTCTAGTGGAGAAGACAGACAAGCACAAACACAAGCCATCCTGATGTAAGACAAACTGGAAAGTACTATAAGAAAGATACAGCATGCTGGAGGACATACGAGGGAAGGGAGGGAGAGATTCATTTCCATCCAGGATATCATTTCATCCGAAGACAAAGAGATCTGGTTCTGAATTCTTATGTGGCTAA
Source organism: Puma concolor (assembly GCF_028749965.1). Taxonomy (NCBI): domain Eukaryota; kingdom Metazoa; phylum Chordata; class Mammalia; order Carnivora; family Felidae; genus Puma; species Puma concolor. The sequence goes on from NC_141674.1 coordinate 162,409,049, forward strand.
CAAGGCTGGGTTTCAGCATCCCCAAAGGCTTGGGGTCAGTTCACCAAATTATAACATTTAAGGCAGCTTGTTCCCAAGGGTCTGAGCACGCAGGAGAGGCAGGGCTTCCTCACTCCACTGTCTTGTGCTGTGTTCTGCCTTCTTCTCCTTGTGATTGGCCCTGGCAAGCTTGAATAGGGGTCCGCCTGCCCTCTGAGGGTGTCATGTGTTGTATTTCCAAATGCCTGGCTTTGTGTTTTGTTTGTTGTTCACTCATCAACTGGAGAAATCCGCTCTGAGGTTTAATGGGTCCCCCGGGTAAAGACGGTTCTAGTTGGGAAAACTTTAAGAACTTGAGATTCAGAAAGAACTCGTGGTATGGACTGGGGGATATTGTTAAGCTCTTTAAGTGTAGGAAGCCCTGTGGTCATGGGACTTTTCTGTTCTCATTGGGTCAAATTCCACTCCTGTGTAGTTTCCAGGCTGCCGCGGAGAGGTTAGAGCACAGTCACTGGGACAGGGTGTCTGACACCGAGGAAGGAGCAGCAGGAAATCCTGTCACAACTCAGCCTCTCTGAATTCCTGCAGGCTTGCCGTGGTTGATCTCACTAACCTCAGTGTTTTGAGCTGTCTGGCCCAAACCAATAAATGCAAGACAGACCTCCTAAAGGCTATTGATGTGGTAGAGTGGTCTGGCCTGAAATTCTGATCTATTCCTGGTTTAATCCAGCTCTGCTAGATGACTTTTTGGAAAGCTCTCTAGCTCCTGGGCCACCTAGTTGTATTATAAAGATACCTTGACTTAAATCCTGTCTTGCTGTCAGGAGTGCTCCAAGTTAATCTTGATTGATTGCCTTCTGAATTGGAAAATTTAGTGCCCCCCACCTCCCTTTTTGGTTTGCAAATTCAAGAAGGCAAAGCCACAAATTGTGTGAATGGAAAATATTAAATTATATCATTTGAAAGGCAAGACCTTTTTGTTATCTTTAATCATTTACAGTTGTAGTTCTTAAAAACTAGGTCCACATTAGAATTACCTGGAAAGCTAGTTAAAACTTCCCATATGTGGGCCCTGTCTAGAACACTGAAACCAGAATCTCTAGAAGAGGGGCCCTGAGTGTCGCTGGCTTCTTCAAGCTCCCCAGATGGGTGTACTGGGCACCCAGGGCTGAGAACCTGTCTTCCAGCAGTGGGCTTTGGTAAGTGGGCACTGTGCCCCTTTGCATCTGGGTCTGCATTTACCTGCCTGGCATTTTTGCTCCGTGCTAAGGCTCTGTGATTGAAAAATATGTTTATTCCTTGTTTGTGTTAAATCTCCTAGTGTAATTTTTCCTTCTCTCATATAGACATTCTACTTCCAAATTGGGGTTTCTGTCAGATTTAAGTAATAATGGCAAACAGTATTTTAGAGATACAGTGAGTGGGATTTTTTATTTAAGGGTTTGTGATTAGAGGTTGCCTGTGTGGTCTGGCTATTGAAAGTGTGAGAATCACATGCAAAATCCACCCCCTTCCTTCAATTCCACCATCCTACAAACACATATTCTCTTATCTGTCAGAGCAGTCTTGTCGTTACACATCATGTAGCTCCTGGAAAATTCCACTGTACCTTTGTAGGAGAATGAGAGTGAAAAAGCCAAGTAATATCATAGCATCATTATGAAGGGAGTTTTGAGCTCATGGGCCCCTTGAGAATGTTGTGATCCCCGACCCAACCCTGGACTATATACTTAGAGAGTCACTTCTCTAAGATAAATCCCCAGAAAAAGAATACTAAGTTGAAAGGTGTGGAAACATTTATGTCTCTTGATAAATATGATCACATTTATTTTCAATAGTTTTTTGTTTTTTTTTCCTGCCACCAGGACTATTTGAGCCTTGGCCAGCATGACTGTTATAGATTTTCCTCCATTATAATAGGCACTGTTATTGTCATTGTGTTTCTTTGATTACTGCTGGGATGGTTGAGATTTTCTTTACATATTTCTTTCCTGATCATATTTACTCACCCATACATTGGCATTTATTTATCAGTTTATGTGAATGCTTTATTTGATCAAGATACTAATCCTTTGTTGTAATTCCTGCAAATATTTTATCTTGGTCTGCTGACTTTTCATTTTTCATGAACTTAAAGTACATACATTCTAAATCCATTAAGTCCCCAACAAAAAGTTTATTTTATTGTTTAAAGACCTTTTTAGGGGCACGTGGGTGGCTTAGTCAGTTAAGTGTCCAACTCTTGGTTTCACCTCAGGTCATGATCTCCCCCACGCTGACAGCTCAGAGCTTGGAGCCTGCTTTGGATTCTGTGTCTCCCTCTCTCTCTCTGCCCCTCCCCTGCTTGTGCTCTCTCTCTAAATAAACATTAAAAAAATTGTTTTTAGTTTGGGGCACCTGGTGGCTCAGTCAGTTAAGCGTCCACCTTTGGTTTCTGCTCAAGTCATGATCTCACGGTTTGTGAAAAATCACATGATATAAGCAATAATGTGTTTTAGTTCTGTCTGCATGAATTGAATGAGTTTTTAAAACTTTTTTTATTGCTTCTCTCTACTGCTTTAAAGCATTTATAAATGCTCTTACAAATTCATATATTGCCACCATTTGTTTCTTATTACCCCTATGTGGACCTTATTTTATACAACTGTAACAAAATTTTCTTAAGATTTCTTTTCTGGATATTTGTACCATGACCTGTGTCTCTTCCACCACTCTTCTGCTTGCGTTTTTTAAAGATGCCAGTGATTTGATGGTAAAACCCTTTCCCACTTTCCTCCTGTCCCCCCAAACACTGCTCTAAACTTTGGGTCTGAGTGAAAAATGGGTGGGATTGGAATATCTCCTGAAGTCAGTGAAGTGAGTCCTCTTTTTTGAGCATCTGTAACTGTTTTCTCTCCTTCACTGTCCGGAATTGTATCTACCTCTTTAGTAGTTCTGGGGAAAGCGCAGCTCTTACCAATAAGTGTTAATGAAAATGGCTTTTCAGTTTTAGGCCTTTCTATTTGTTGTGGGTTTTACTTTGTTTGGAGGGCATTTTTGCCCATGTTTCACTTTGTTTAAAATTCATAGAATTGCCTAGTACAGGGGTGCGTGGGTGGCTCAGTCGGTTAAACATCCAACTTTGGCTCAGATCATGATCTCACGGTTCATGAGTTCAAGCCCCACATCGGGCTCTGTGCTGACAGCTTGGACCCTGGAGCCCACTTTGGATTCTGTGTCTCCCTCTCTCTCTGCCCTTCCCCTGCTGACCCCCTCCCCTCAAAAATAAATAAACATTAAAAAAAATTAGAAAAATAAATTTCCTCGTACAAATATACTGAAAAGGAGAAAACATCTCTGTAATAACTTGTTTCTAATCCCTGTTAAAAAGCACAGCAGAACTTGGAAAGGGGAAATGTAGTAAAATGATCAGATATGGCATTTAATAAGAGATCCACCTACTTAGGAATATATACCACTTTGTGAACAACACTGTAAAAAGGATTTACTTGTCGAAAATTATGAAGTTTCTAAATAGCTTGAAAAATGTTAGTTCTCTGAAAACTACTGTGGATCACACTGCTTCCATCAACATTTTCTTCCCTTAATTACCAAAGGTTTCATCGTACATAGCAGATGGCATATTTAATGAGATGATAATTAATAAAATAAAATTAATAAATTAGAATCATTACATGACTTCCCAGTAGTAATAATTGCAAGCACATGGATAACAGTCTAAACTATTATGAGTCCTGACATTGTTAAGAAATTTTTAGAGAAGTTTTAACAGAGTTGGCAATTCATCTTCCTGAAATTCTCTTTCTTGCTTTCTGCCTGTGGCTTTATACTTTCTTCTCCCTCATCTTAGCCTCTTCTTCAGACTTCTCTTAGGTCTGAAATGTCAGACTTACCTTTTTTCCCCTCCAACTTTTTATTCAAACTTTTAAACATTCAGAAAAAGTGAAAAAAGACTAGTAGGAAATACCAAGTTTACTTCACTATTTCAGGTTGATTTCCCCCCTTGGTTCTCCCCGTCCCAGCCAGCCTCCTTTTATAATCAATTGTATGTTTATCTCTCTCTTCAATTCCATCCCACCAGCACTGTTACCTGCCTTGTCTCTCCTCAGTCTAGCCAGTGTAAGGGAGGCAGCATGGTTTTCAAAGACCAGGGAGTGGAATCAGCCAGATTCTGATGATAGTCTGGCCGCGCCTGTGAGGAGCTCTGTGTCCTCAGGCAAGTTACTGAATTGCCTAAACCTCTTTCCTCATTTGTAAAAGGTGTTAACAGTAATCCTATCACTAAAGGTTTCGAGGAAGAAATGATATGAGACCATCAATCCCTTTGCCCCAAGGAAGCACCCGGTAAATGGTGTGGGAGGTAGAGATGGATGGGTACAGATGGAGGAGTTCAGATATACACGTGCCTGCTCAGACCCCTAGTGCTGCGGTCTCTGCTGCCCAGGGACATTGTTTAAACCATCTATGTTGGCACCCAAAACTTTCTAAATGTGGCCGTACATCCTTTTCCAGCCGTATTGCCTCTGTTAATTTATACAGATATTCTTATCAACCTAAGTCTTATCAGCACGCACTAGTTGGGCATCCATGAAGTGCCAGGTGCTGTGCTAGGCACTGGGCACACAGACATGAATAGCATGTGACCCTCAAGGAGCTCACGGTCTAATGAAGATAAATATATGAAAATAAATTTTAAAATCTGATGATATGAGTTATAGCAGAGCGGCATGTACGGGCTGGAAGTGGGGGAAGAGGAGGGTGGCTGCCAGGGAGAGTCAGAACCATTTTGAGAGAAAGTCTCCTTGTGTGTCTTGTCATCCTAAGGGTGACAGGAAGGTTACTGACAGCAAGGTGCCCCCAGGCACAAGCAGAGGATGCAAGTGCTACTGGGAACGTGTCCGCTTCCGTGGAACACGGAGGAGGGGTCACCATAACCCTCCCAGTTCCAGGGTGGGCTTGTCTCATCCTCAGGTTCTTTATGGAGAGATGAGCCTGTCAGAGCCACCTAGCCTTTCCTGAGAACGGCACAGGGTTTTCATCTCCTTCTGTACCCTCTCCGAGGCCATCTGCCTGCTCTTCTGGACACCAGCATTGTGCCTGCTTGCTCCCTGGAGCAAAAACACGTAACAAGCCCAGAAGTGTTAACCCAGAGAACTGAAGGGCAGATCGTCAGTGAAACATCCCTGAGCAGACTCCTGCTCACTCCCGCACCTGCATGTGCCTTCCCCATCTCTGCTGTACTTTCCCTTCTTTCTCCACCTGTCCCATGATCCAGCCCAGCTGCTGTCTCCCCTAACCTGCCCCCGTCTCCTCCCGATCAGGTGAACAACAGCAGGAAGGAATGACAGCAACCCTTTCACGTAGGTGTTACCTCTTGGCAGTTCGTGTTGTAAACCAGGTCTGTCTGTGAATGAAAAGCCAAGAGGAGGCTGTGTTTCCTCTTGAGGGGATGAGGATCCAGATGATGAAAAAGAAAATGACTTAAGAAAGACAGGTTGAGATCAGGTGAGGGGATGGGGATAGGAAGGCTAAACATGGGATTGTTAAGATTCAGGGAAAATGGCGGCCCAGAGCACTGTTGTTCCTCCAAATAGACCAAGAATCCTAGAAGCTGAGAGGTCCTGGGGCTGACAGAGCCCCAAGCAAGAGGCCAAGTGTTGCTTCAAAACTGACTCAGACAGGGGTGCCTGGGTGGTTCAGTCGGTTAGGTGACCGACTCTTGATTTTGGCTCAGGTCATTGATCTCACGATTTGTGGAATTGAGCCTGTGTTGGGCTATGTGCTGACAGCGCGGAGCCTCCTTGGAATTCTCTTTCTCTCTCTCTGTCCCTCCCCACCTTGTGCTCTCTCTCTCTCTCTCTCTCACTCCAAATAAACAAACAAAAAAAATGACAGAGGAAACTAAGGACTGTTAATAGATACACCCTGGGGATACATTTGTTTTCTGCCAGATTTGGAGGCCTACAGATCTTTATCAGTTGGGGTTTTCAGTGGGGGCTCTGCTGATGCTGGTGTAGCCAGGGTTCCTAGTAGCCATTAGGCCTGGGTTCTTGGGTCACAGAAGGCACAGAATATTCCATGTCACTCTTTTTTATCTTGTGTTACTGTGGGACTTGGCAGAGTCTTCTCTCATCTGATGGAGAAGGAAGGTGAGCCCCTTAGAGCATCCCATTTGTGGTAATCCATGACATGATCTAAGACCAGATCTGATTAAAAATCACTGTGGTCATTTGGATTTTACATTCACATGGTGGGTCTTTGTATTTGAATAATAACTACCAATAAAAGATGAATTTTATCAACCACCAACTAAGTGCCAGAAGTCATTCTTATCTTTTCACGTGTGTTAGTTTTGTAGTCATAAGTTATTACCAGCTTAGTCTCAAGAATATAGTTTAAGTATCCAGAAATCAGTTATGGGAGCTTTTGATATAAAAAGAGACTTTTTTCTTTTCTTTTCTTTTCTTTTCTTTTCTTTTCTTTTCTTTTCTTTTTTTTTTTTTTTACTTAGGAAGAATTCAGGATTAGACCCAATATTAGCATTTTGCCCTATAGTAATCGGATAACTTACTTAGTTATCTATTTAGTTAACCAATTTATCCATTGGCCAACAGGTTTATATGTAGTGTCGGAAAAGAGGATTGGTCCACAACAGGGGACTCTAATTCAGGTTTCATGAGCTCTGGGTAGTTCACAGATCAGCTATGAGAAACCTGCAAATGTCTGATAATTTTTATTTGTGTGCATTTTCTGAAAAGAGGGTCCAGAGCTTTCATCCTAATCTGAAAGGGCTCTGTTGACCCCACGAGATTAGGGACCATTTTCTATAGAATTGGGATACAGATCAGACTATATAGCCTATTCTCCCTTTATGTGGGAGAGTAACACTTTATGTGGGAGAACATTTACTCTCGACAAATCTTTACAGAATTTGTGATGTGAGAATGGAGATGATAGAAATAATTTTCATTGTGGCTTTCAGGCTGAGATATTGGTATCCAGAAACTCATCTTGTAGTGAAAAGAAATCATTAGGAAAAATGCCAAGTTCCAGCCTCAAAACAGAAATGCTTTGCAGTAAAGAGGTTCTACCAAAGCCTGTTTTAAAATAAATACTTCTAATTTATGGATCCATCGCTTCTCTAAATAGAGCACATTTGAGTATTTTGTATCCAATTCCAAAATTATTGAACTTTAATAAGTTTTCATGGAAGTGTGGTTTTGTATTTCTGTTCCATACTTCTCCCCCAAAACCATCCACATGTAATAATGCCCACAATGCTAACTGGATACCTTTAGACAATGGTACTTTTAAAAATTAGCTAGAGCATGGCCCATTATGCAAAGCAATAGCTGTCTTTGTTTTTTATTTAAAGAAATTTAATTTATTGAAACCAGGTAATGCATACACTCGGTAAAAATTCAAAAAGTACAACAGAATATATGTAATGAAAAACATGCCTTTCTCTCACCCCAGCCCTAACCACTAGCTCACTTGCCAGAAGGGAGCTGGCTTCTTCTGTAGAATATTTTGTGCAGAATATTCTCTTTGACTGATTATTGGGAATGACTTCCAAATCTTACATTTGACTCTTTTTCTCAACCTCTTGAGAAAAAAAAGAAGACTTAAAATTTCTAAAAGACATTTTGAATCACAATCTTCACACAGCTTGACTCTAACTTACCTATCAGGGATTTAGGTGACTTTTTCCTTTTCCTTTACTATTTATCTAAATTCCAACAACTTGGATCTCCTGTCAGCATGGTGTGATGTTGTAAATCTGAGAACGTTATTACAAAATGTGACTATGTTTCAGAGAGAAAATTCTAGCCAAGCATGTAGGAGTTTTTGTAATATAATTCATTTTAATTTTTAGTTATTACAAACTAATAAGTTTGTGGAAAATTCAAAGTAATATACATGATTAGTAATATTGAGAGTATAAGAAGTAAATAAAGAAATAACACCTCCTTAAATTTGAATAGAGGTGTTTAATCATCAAAGCTATGGGATATCACATTGATGCCATGCTAATAAATAAAACATGGGAAATTCTTTTGGCATTAATTTTCCAAGAAGTTGTCCCTGTAAATAACTTCCTCATATCTTTTACATTTCCTGAGTTGATGTATATGTACCAATCAAGACAAGCATCCCTTGTGGTGTAGATGACCTTGCATCTATGGCCCTTGAGAGAATAAATATTTAGGTTGATAGTGCAGCTGTCATGAATTGAGTTCATAAAATTGGATTTGTTTTTTTTTTTTAATCTGACATATTATTCTTGCTTAATTTGATTGTGCTGACTATGGTTTCAGTGCTATAAATCAGGGAGAATGTTTGCCTACAAAAGAGAGCAGGAATTATAATATGAAATATTGCCTTTGTTTAATAAAAATGTTTCTTTTTTGGGTACCTGTCTTCTTATCAGTTTCCTGGATATTATTTTTTAATAACTTAAAAAAAACCCAAATCTATGTTGATTTGATGTAATGGGTAGCATAAAGCTCATAAAACTTAAATGTAAAATTAAAGAGGGTATGGGATATGATAAAAATAAACCTATTTTTTAATGTAAAAAAGCAGGACCTATATATACAAACTCAAACAGTATAGACAAAATTGACAACAAATTGGTGGGGCCTAGCGCAAAATAAAAATGTAACATTCCTTATTTTTCCCACAGGAAGAAAGTGTCACTAGAGGTGCTAAAATAGAAAGCATTTTCCTTTCTGCTGCATTTTCTATCTCAACTCCTTATATTTCTTATTTGCTATTTAATGTTCAAAGTAAAGAAAAAATATTATTAGCACAAATTTTCCGTTTTTCTTTCTGTGGTGCAATGCCAGTTTTAAATGCAAATATAAGGATATTTAACTTGTATGTGGGATTACCAAATAATTTCTATTTCCTGGCTTGTATGTGCATATGTATTATATTCTTACCAGAACAATAGAAACCATGTACAAAACTAATTCAGCTGTTTTTATTTCAGTTCTTGATGCACACACCTTCTACCCACACCCTCTAGCTTCAGCTGACAGATCACTAAGGCAGGACTCAGGAAAAGGAACTGTGGGTTGCCCTAGCTTTCCTTTCCCTCTATGTCATTATTTTCAGTGTAAGTGGTTGGCTCATACAGGGAAGTAACATGAATAAGAAAGGATATGATAGAGTTCTTTTGTCAATACCATTGCACTCTTTCTGTGTTCAAAGGAAGATCTGATTAGAGTAGAAAATGAGGCTTCTGGGGCTGTCAGCACCTGGATTTGCTCATTGGAAGATATAACATGTGTACTGTGTACTTGAGTTGTGTTGAACTCCCATGCCTCACGGGTGGACCGGAATGCTGTTCTCATGAGGCAGAGAATTCTCTTGTGAGTGCCATGTGAAAGGGATGTCAGTGAACAGTGGACATGCACATTGTACTATCTCTGCTCACATACATATTCCACTGTCCCATTGTACTTCAGTTATAAAACACAAGTTCTAAGATAAAGACTAAGAATGTCAAGATGGTGATAGCAGAGAATTACACCAAGGGCTTAGAGTCCTTGAGCATTTGCACAGGTCTCATGCCCATGAAGCCAGCCCCGAGGATAGAAATGCATTAACTGAAAATTATTTTCTTACTTTTCCTTTGCTGCTCACATTCCCAGCTCCGCTCCTGAGAGGAAATTATTTTAATTGCTTCTTTGCTAACATTTCAGATAGATATAGCTATAGATAGGTAGATATGTACATATATAGAATGGTAGATTAAATATGGCCACAAATTTGGCCAAATTCATTTTTCCAACCAAGAGTTGGAGTCTGCTTTCCTCCTCTTGAATCCAGATTAGCCCCGAGATGTGCTTTCACTGAGGAAATGCTATGGGAAGGTCTGTGTTTGACTTTGAGTGTTGGCCTACAGAGACCTTGTGGTTTTATTCTTGCCCATGGGGAGCGCTTCCTCCATTATGTGAAGATACTGAGAGGAAGAACCATGTGGTCCATTCCAGTCATTTCAGTTCTACCAGTTGAGGGCCCAGAGGAGAGAGTGCCTTCAGTCTCAACCCACTTCCAGCTGGCTGCAGCCATCTGAGTAAGCCCAGGTGATACCAACAGAAGAACTGCTCAGGAAACCCACAGAATCTGAGAAACAATAAATAGTCCTGGTCTTAAACCACTAAGTTTTGGGGTGTTTTGTTATGAACAATAACTATATAATGGTATTTATAGTTAAACATTTAAACTATACACTTCCATAAATGAGATTACATCATTCATATTATCTGTATCTTCCTTTTTTTCCACTTAGTGGATCTTAGATACCCTTCTGTCTCAGTGCATTCAGGTTAGCCACATTATGCTACAGAGTTTTTCATTGGCCGGATTACCATAATTTATTTAACCTATTCCCCTGTTCACGGACAGTTATGTTGGTGTTTGTTCTTGTAAAAAGTTTTGTAGTGGACATTCTTGTACATATATCTTGATATACTTTTATGGAGTAAGTCCTTACTAATGGTATTATATGGATGTTATGTGAAATTTACAAGGTGAATATTTTCTATTAAAAAAATTTTTTTTTAATGTTTATTTTTGAGAGAGACACACACACAGAGTGCGAGCAGGGGAGGGGCAGAGACAGAGGGAGACACAGAATCTGAAACAGGCTCCAAGGCCCCAGCAGTCAGCACAGAGCCTGACAGGGGGCTCGAACCCACGAACCATGAGATCATGACCTGAGCTGAAGTCAGATGGTTAACCGACTGAACCACCTAGGCTCCCCAAGTTGAATATTTTCTAATTACACTTCAGAAAGTCAGCACCAGTTTCTACTCCTCCCAACATTGTATATTTTAACATTGTGTAATTTCAAATTTTGAAAATTTCTCCAGGAAAAAAAATTGGTATATTATTATTATTTTGTTTACCTAATCATGAATGAGGTTAATAAGCATCTTTAAAAATATTTCCTGGGGTCGCCTGGGTGGCTCAGTCGGTTGAGCATTCGACTTCAGCTCAGGTCATGATCTCATGGTCTGTGAGTTCGAGCCCTGCATTGGGCTCTGTGCTGACGGCTCGGAGCCTGGAGCCTGCTTTGGATTCTGTGTCCCTCTCTCGCTCTGCTCTTCCCTGGCTCATGCTCTGTCTCTCTCTCTCTCTCTCTCTCTCTCTCTCTCTCTCAAGAATAAATAAAACATTTAAAAAAATATTTCCTGGCAGGTTTTTTTTCCTGTGAGTGGCCACTTTATATCCTTTGTCCAGTAGTCTACTGGGTTGTATCTATAGTTTATAACAATATAAGAGCTCTTTGTAAATTAAAGAAACATGGTCCCTGTTTACCATATGTCTTAAAATGTCTTCCAAGATTTTGCTAAAGGTGCATATTGAGATACCACCTTATGCCAGTCAGAGTGGCTAAAATTATCAACTCAGGAAACAACAGATGCTGGTGAGGAGGTGGAGAAATGGGGACCCTCTTGCATTGTTGGTGGGAATGCAAACTGGTGCAGCTGCTCTGGAAAACAGTATGGAAGTTTCTCAAAAATTAAAAATAGAACTACCCTATGACCTGGCAATAGGACTACTAGGAATTTATCCAAAGGATACAGGAGTGCTGATGCATAGGGGCACAAGTACCCCAATGTTTATAGTAGTGCTTTCAACAATAGCCAAATTATGGAAAGAGCCTAAATGTCCATCAACTGATGAATGGATAAAGAAGATGTGGTTTATATATACAGTGGAATACTATTTGCCAATGAGAAAGAATGAAATCTGGCCATTTTTGCAGCAATGTGGATGGAACCAGAGGGTATTATGCTAAGTGAAATAAGTCAGTCAGGGAAGGACAGATACCATATGTTTTCATCATATGTGGATCTTGAAAAACTTAACAGAAGACCATGGGGGAAGGTGAGGGGGAAAATAGTTACAGAGAAGGAGGGAGGCAAACCATAAGAGACTCTTAAATACAGAGAACTGAGACTCTTAAATACAGAGAACACCCAACTGAGGGGTGGGGGGGGGCGGGGGAGAGGTAGAAATGGGTGATGGGCATTGAGGAGCGCACTTGTTGGGATGAGCACTGGGTGTTGTGTGTAACAGGAATCTACCCCCAAAACCAAGAGCACACTGTATATACTGTATGTTAGCCAACTTTACAATAAATTATATATATTTTTTAAAAATCCTGAATTTTCACTAAAAAAAAAAAAAAAAGATGTATTTTGTGACCAGGCACTTAGGACTAGAGAGACATTTTCTGACTTGCTTCATGATTTTTTTCCTCAAGACATTTCATTCATTAATTTTTTTCGTCTAATCTCTTTCTCTTGAACTATGCCCCAGATACACATCCCTAAAGACATGTTACCATAAAGCAAAACTTTTTAAAAGACATTTTGTTGTCTGTCACTTCTCTTAGAAATTATTTTAATTTATCCACTTAATGTTTTTATCCTTTTCTACTGGGAAGATGCTACTCCAGGAGGTTAATTCTAAATTAGTTAGTTGCTAGGTGTGTATACTACAAAATGCAGTTCCCAGCAATAATTCATCCTTACCTATGTGAGGGAAACTAAAGGGAAGAATGCCTTTTAAAATTATGTCGCATACTTTCTTGGCCAGATCAATGGCTTAGCCATTTCAGTACATGGTCCCTCATTATTTTTACAGATCAGATACTTTTGGTGGGACTGTCTTACAGGGTTGGAGCTAAAGAACCCTGGATGCAGAGATGAAGTAATTCCATCTTCATGCCTGGATCTAATCATTCCCAAGTACCCAATGCATTGCTCGTCAATGGTTCCAAAAAAAATGGGTTATAATCATGAGTGGAAAATGGCAGACACGGCTCCAAAAACTTTGGGGGAGGAGATTGCTAGGAGTGTCTAAGATTGGGTCCATAATACGAAGAAAGAGGAACTGAACTACTCTTAATTAAAAACTTGTAGAGGCAAGCTAAAATGGTGTTAAAAAAGTGCTAGTAAACAACAGAGCAGAGCTAGTGAGCTCCTCTTCCAGAAAAGCTTGGAAACCTCTTTTAAAACAAGCAATCCCCTTGGAAATAAATAAGGTGTTTATTTGTCAAAAACAAATGAGAAGCCTATTCAAAGATTGGTTTTTAATAAAGGGAAATATTCTTCCTTTAAACATCAAAATATTTTTGGAACAAATTTTTATAAATTACTTTATATTCTACTTCTCCCATTTTGTCTTAGGTAAAATATTACATTTTCTTTTCCTCCGACATAATGACTGTGTCATCTTTAGAAGTTCGTGATCTTATTCTGTACTTCTGTTGGCTTGTAGAAGCCCTCAAGGGTTTCTAAGCTGTGTAGTTTTTGCCCCTCCTCTAGATGGCACCACTGTGTTACAGAATTCTATAGTTTTTCTGTTTTCCCCCTTGCTCCAAATTCCCAGCTTTCACTCTTCATAGCAATCAGTATTCTTGTCTATACAACCCCCCCTTTATTGCCTTCCCTGGGTGCTTTTTCTCTGTGAAGTGTTGGGAAACGACACAGCCACCCTTTCAGCATGGTGTCTGAAGCAAGAGTAGATAGACCTTGAAGAAGGGAGCTTTCATGCTTGTAGCAGTGTCATGTGTAAAATAAATGTCACCTTTGGTTTGGTGGCTTAGATGACTTATTTGCAAGTCTTAGTTGTGCAGATTGATTAGGAGATCTGTACAAGGGACCTCTGGATTAGTGATATGTGGCTGGAGTGATTCAGAATCTTTATAAAACATTATTTCTCAATTACTTGTCAAGCTGTAAACATATAGTACAATATGCAAGTTCATTAATATGTAGATGGGGCAATTTCTAGGGTGGAAAACACATGGCCTGGCTATCATATAGACTTGAGTCAAAATGAGATTTTACTGCTTCCTGTCTGTATGATATTGAGCAGAGGTTTATACCCTAGTTTTCTCATCTATAAAATGAGATGAGATAAAATATAGCTTACATGGTTGTAGAGTGTCTGAGTGTCTAGCACACAGGTAAATACTGAGTGAAAGAATTTCATTAAATGATAACCATTATAAAATATATATATATATATATATATATATATATATATATATATACACATATATATATAACTTGATAGTCACTCAAATATGTTTTATAAATGTAAACATTAGAATACATTCTTATTTTTATGATAAACTCATGTGTTACCCTTAGTGATAAATAAATATGGAATTATAAAACACTAAAACAGAACTCCACACAATTGTATGATAATACACTTTCTTAACCGTTATCCATTTCCATTTCAGAAGCCAAATTCTCAGTGGCTCTGAAAGATTAGAGTCATGAAAGAGCTGAGGCTAACCAGTTTTTCATTCCTCTAAAGTATCCATTTCCAGATTGGAATGTGAGTCCAGGGCAAAAAGAAGATGAGACGAAGCATCGCTTTTCCAGACTCTCCCAATCCTTGATTGAAGGTGATATTTCTGGCCACTCCAGATCTTCTGAATAGAAATGGGAGGTGAGGTAACTCCTGACCCATTGTAATGGAAATACACTCTTCATGCAATTAAAGATGTCACATGTCAGTGTAGACACAGGCTTATTTTGAAAAATGCAAATTGATCAATAGCAAACATCTTGGCAACAACAATTTGCATAGTAGCTTCCTTTGGGTGCCCAAACTTTCTCATGTATAGACATGTAGGCTTGGGTAAATATGTGTAAAATGCACCCACTTCTGTCTACCTACATTTAGTTCTGTGCCAGTGAGTATCACTTCCAAGAGATATGCCAGAAGAAGCTGAAGAAGGCTTAGGTCTCTGTACTTTGAGGTGGGAGGTTCGGTGCTTTGGAACCACCAGAAGTCATCTGGGCAAGGGGTCAGTGGAATAGTTTCTTCGTTGTAGCTCTTTGTCACGGGGTATCTCAGATATGAGACACTAGTGTGAACTCACAGCCCTTGTCTTCCTTTCTGCTGTTGTGATTAAACATGCTCTGTTTGGGTGTTGCCTGGTAGATGAGAATAATACACTGTCTGAGTAAGAACAGTATTGTCCTGAGGTGTGGTGTCCTTTGGCTTCCTCCCCCAAATGGAGCACTTCCTGCTTTCCAGCTGAAGGATGAGTCATGTGAGGAGACTTGAGGATGTGACACAGGAGATGGGTCAGGCCATAATTATTTGAATGGTATAAATGACAAATCTGCACATATCCCAGCCAGGTAAAGCCAGGAAATACAAGAAGGGCTGGAAATAGCTCATGGCTACATGCAGCATCTCCCAAGGCTATAGTCGTTTAGTGCTTTCAGCATCCAAAAGTGCCACATCAAAGTCATATTGTCTACCAGCATTCTCATTGCAAACCTGAACATTCTGATGCTTAGTTCTATTTCTTGTGAATTTTGGCCACTGGAAGCATTTTTTGAGTTAATTCAGAGTGAAAGATTCATGAAGTGTTGGTATGCGTGAGCTAGACCTATGTATGTGCTCTAACAGTAACATGTGGCCAAGAGAGCCACTCAAGAACACTCCCTGGGGTGTGTAAGGAAGATGGCTCATACTGTCTATTAGATCATGCTCTTCTAGAATATAAGCATTAGCATTTGTTAGCTGTCAAGAAGCACTTATATATTATTTTGTTTTATCCTAATTGTGACTTGATGTGGTAATAATAATAAACAAAATCAGTGATGCCTAATGCTTACTGTGGGCTTGTCATAATGCTTAGTAGCCATTTGTCTCATCTAATCCACCTAACAACCCTGGCTAGTACAGATTACTGTCCCATTTTATAAGTAAGAAAACAAAGATTTAACGAACTTGCCCCAGGTTAGATGGCTAATAAAGTAAAGGAGTTAGGATGACCTAAACTAGTCTCATCTGACTCCAGACATCATGATTTGTACCATGCTGTTTCTCTCTCTTACTGTCCTAAGATCAAGAATATCAAAAACAAACCAGCCAACCAACCAAATAAGCAAGCCAATAACCACATAAACGAGCAAAAAGACCCAGTTTCAACCTCCTTTAATGGAATATATGTGAGAAAAATGCTTATGTTCGTTGGAGAGCAGTAGCCCAAATTAGTATAGAGTACTTACTATTCTCGCTGACACTGAGAAGAAAGGGAATCTATAACATTGAGTTAAATTCAACAAACATGAAGTGCTTCCTGTGTTGGTCATGCTTCTTATGAGACCCTGAGGTGAAAAATCAAGAGATACATAAGAAAAGAACATCCTCTTATACAAGAAAGCTACTCTTCTTATTATATTCCCTCATGCTATTACATATCATTTCCTACAAGAAATGGCCTGTTGGAAGGTAATCCCTCTAGTTACCTGAGACACGTTTATTATTCTGTATAGATCATGATGTGAAAGGACATCCTCCTAAAAAATGTCTTCTCCATTTCAATCTCAGCCCACTTCACAGGGAGAGTCATGTTAATGGTGCATCATGCTAAGATGATCAAATAGTCCAATCTCTAAATGCACTGGGAAGTCTGGGTGAAAGGTAATCCCACCTGTGTTTTCCCTGCAATTTGTTTTTGTTGTGATTGACTTAGAGAAAATGAAGTATGGTATATTATGTGAGTCAGCTTTTGGATATTTGATTTATGACAAAAACTAAAGAAGAATCCAAAATTAGTTTTGTCTAAGGAACTCTCATGTGTAGTATAAAGTGAATATCTTAAATAAATGTAAGATCTTTCTAAGCATGCTAGTGATGAACGTTTAGTTCTTTTTACCACATAGACGTGGGGTTTTTTTTAATTTTTATTTTTATTATAGGAGTGCTCTTTGTCTGGAGATGAATCCAGAGGACTTTGTATATACATTTTTTATACAACTTGAAGATAATGTGCACATCAAATGCTTTTGCTGCACTAGGTATTTTGTTTACATATGTGAAAATTTATCTAAAGGCCGGAATGGTATGGGATATTCACAATAAAACACCAAACACACAGTCGTGGGAGAGGTCAGGAGGAAGAATTACATGAGCCACATATTTGAAGAAAACCAAACCCCATTTACTGGTACCATATGTTATTCTTTACTAAACTTATTTTTTCTTAAGAACTACAATTTTTTCCAGTTTCCAAATGTAGGCAATACATAAGATTGTCTCCTAACCCTCCCCCTGATCCCCATGTACCAAACAGAGAACAGCCCCCTCCTTCTATAGATCTCCATGTCCCCAACTCCAAATTATCAGTGATAAATTGAGGATCTCCATTTATACTTTTACTTTTCATGAAAGAAATATATTGTGGAAATAATTATGGTGAGTTAGAAGAAATTATTCAGTTTCCTTATAAAGTCAGTATTTTCTATGATCTTAAGCTTTAAGGAGAAACTTCCATTTATTCACAGAATATTTACTGAATATTTAGCAGGGGCACATCATCATTCAGATAACATCCAAAAAATATATGTACCTTGGGCCCAAGTATATGTCTTAATTGAAGAGATAAGTCACATACATATGAAAGATTGAGGATTAATATAAAAATTAAAAGTACTAACATTAGGGGGGAAATTAATGGTCCACAGAATGATGAAATGATCTATGTCACACCTTCTATCCTGTTAAGTGCTAAATACCTGTTTTCTTTCTCGTACTTTGTCTTGTGTTTCATGTGTAATTCAAAGCTTGTGTAAAATCTTCCTCCATTGAAACTTTGAGCATGAGGTGACTTATGATCAGATTATCCATGGGTCTAAATTACTTCCTGTGTATCTTCCTTTCCATTAAGCATTTGTGTTTACTTGCTTTTTGCTTGTTTATGATTTTATTCCTGTGAGAGCTCGTTCAGAGATTCTGAGCAGGAATGTAGCTATTTACATGTCTTTACAGAAAGATTTTTCTTTAAGGAAAAAAGCTGTTCTTTTAACTGAGCATGCAAATCTAAAAGACAAAGGAGTAAATGGACATCCACCTACCAGACAGATTAACCAAATCAACCTGGTATCAGTGGAGTACTATGTTTCTACTTGATCTCCTACACAACAGTTATTCTACCCACTTAGCGATGAAGCATTTGTTCTTTGGTCCTCTATGACTTTCTCTTCATACTTTTACTGTCCACTTTACTTCCTAGCATTATGTGCAGTGTTGGGGTGGACTACTCAGTAATGGTCAAGTCTTTTTTTTTTTTTTTTTTTAATTTTTTTTTTCAACATTTATTTATTTTTGGGACAGAGAGAGACAGAGCATGAACAGGGGAGGGGCAGAGAGAGAGGGAAACACAGAATCGGAAACAGGCTCCAGGCTCTGAGCCATCAGCCCAGAGCCTGACGTGGGGCTCGAACTCCCGGACCGTGAGATCGTGACCTGGCTGAAGTCGGACGCTTAACCGACTGCGCCACCCAGGCGCCCCAGTAATGGTCAAGTCTTAAAGGATTGAGTAGAAAGTCCATAGCCAGTGACTGTTAAATGGTGGGCACTCAATTTATATTTACTGAATAAACAATCGTAAACACTTACATGTTGATTTAACCAAAATTAACATTACAAAGAAAATCCAATGGAAAAACACCAAGTGAAGTAGACCTTTCCTTCCCCTTTCTCAGGGTGTTTCTCAGGGAAACTATCTTGAGATGCCTGGGTATCCCTAGTGCAGCCTCCTGTTTTTATAGTTGAGAGGTCCACAAGGAGCTCCAAAGAGTTTTAAAGGATTTTCCCCAGGCCATCATGCAAGGCAGTTGGCAGAGTCAGACCAGCCTTGGTATTTCCCCATTGCTGGCCCAGTTCTGCCTGTTTAGCAGAAATCTCTGAACAGGAGTTACAAGAACATGTGATAATTGGATTAACTGGGTTTCCAAAACTATTTTGGGGATCTGTTGAGAGTCACGGACCCTCTCCTTCAAAAAACTGCATACATATAAAACTTTGTATATAATTACAGACATGAACTTCATGAATCTCATCCAATGACAACCATCTAGGATTCATGATCCCCATTTCAAGAAGTCCTGGTACAGGTGGCACTTGACAGGAAACATTCTGCCTATTTCAGAGCCCTCCTATACTCTAATTACACTTGAGTAATTACGAGACCATACAATGTGGATAGTTACTACCAGTTCTCAAAATGCCCATTTAGAATTTAATTATTAACGAGGGAACAATTCCGAAAGCAGACATCCAAATCTACACGTTGGCTGAACACACACCCGCACACCCACACCCACTTCTGAACATAAACTATTAATTAAAAAAAAAATCTACTTTACTCAATATAAAGGCAGTTTAATGACTTGAAATTTTAGATTTCCTATAACTACCTAATCCTCCATTTAAAATTTTGTGGTGTCCCTCTCTTCCTATCATTTTTTATATTAATCACCTGCCATAGTGTGTGTCACTTATTAAGTGCCTCCTGTGTGCATTTTACTCTAGAGGCTAGAAAATTAGTTATGCAGCAAGTATATATAGACCATCTGCTATGTGTAAGACATTCCGAGAGATGATGGGAATGGGTACCCTAGAAGATACAGCATGGTCTTTTTTCTCATGGTCTTGGGTCTTTATTGAGTGCTACTCAATAAAGTAGCTACTCAATACAGCTACTCAAGCTGTAAGCAAGAGAGACAGAGACAAAAATCACTTTTAGATGAGGTTAACAACATGAAGGAGGTGGGGGACTATACTGGGCTTTGGAAGGTAGGTGGGATTTGAGAAGGCCAAAAAGAGGGGGACGGTATTTTAGTCTAGTCCAGTTATCTATTGTTACATAACAAACTATCCTAAAGTTAGTCATTTAAAACAACCACACTCTTTTATTTTGCTCACAAATCTGCAGTTTGGATAGGACATGACAGGGGGTAGGGGTGAGAGAGAACATCTTATCTCTGTTCCACTTGGGATCATTTGGGGGCAACTCAGAGGACAGCTAGGGGCTGGAATCAGCTAAAGCCTCCCTGCTGGCATGTCTGTTGGTTGATGCTGGTTGTCAGCTGGTCCCAGCTCAAGCTAGTGACCAGACCACTACATGTGGCCTTTGCACATGGCTGCTTAGCTTCCTCCCAGCAAGGAGACTAGGTAACAAGAACCAGTGTCCCAAGAGAAACAGGCAGAAGCTCCTTAAATCTGTAAGTCATCCATTGCCACTTTATTTTGATCATAATTACAGATGCGTTCAGACTGAAGGAGAGGGAACATAGGTGCAACCTTTAACGCATTAAAGTCACATTGTAGAAAGACCATATGGGATAGGAGATAGTGTTATGACCTTTCTGCAAAACACAGTCTGCCACACAGGCCATGGAGTTATAGCAGTGATATTACAGAGGTGGTGAAGTTAAAGGCGCTGGGAAATCAGTTGGAGAATTTGTGGATAGGAGCCTGGGGAAAATGGGTAGGAATCTAAGCCAAAGAATGTGGACTTGGATCTGCTGATATTGGCAAGTCTTTAGAGTTTTCCCTGTAATCATAGTGCTAATTAACAAGAACGATCTGGCTGTAGAATGCTCCATAGTATGAGGGAGAGGTTGAAGGTGGCACAGTAGCTGGGCATTTATCACGGTAGTCTAGATATGCTGTGATGAGGCCATGCCTAGGGTGAATATAGGCCAGAAAAAGGAGGTGAGTATGTGAGATGTTGGTTGGGAATACAGGACCCAAAGTAATTGGATAAGAAGACTAAAGGAAAAGAATAAGGGGTAATGTCACTCTTTAGAGCTAAGTAGAAATATAGACACTTATCTAGTCTTAAGGACATGAGGTTATTTATAATCTCTATCCCATTTGTGAATATTCATATTCATATATATCATTGCAGCCATTTTGATTTTGACTTTGTGTTTGATTTTGAGATTGTGGGTTTGAATCCCCATTTATAGAAGAGAAAATTAAGCAATTACCCAAGTGTCCCATACTAGAATCTCTTCTCTGTAAAGGCCAATCTGTGAAGGCCTTCTCTGTGACTGCCACTAAATCTTGAAATCTGTGCACATTTAATATTCACAGAAATAGATCTTGCTCTGACACCAGGTGGTTGGTTAGCTTATATCCGAACAGCTGCTAGTACTTTTACCATGAAATTGTTAAGGCTCTTAAGGCAGGGTTCATATAGTATTTGTGTTATTTGCCTTAGATATAGAAGAAGCTTGAGGTAATAGATGGCTCAGTTGGTTAAATGTCTGATTCTTGGTTTCGGCTCAGGTCGTGATACCATGGTTCATGAGTTTGAGGCCCATGTTGGGATCTGTGCTATGAGCGTGGAGCTTGCTTGGGATTCTCTCTCTCCTGTTCTCTCTGCCCTGCCCTTGCTCGTACTTTCTCTCTCTCTCAAAAATAAATAAATAAACTTAAAAATATATGTAAGATCTCTCCCTCTAAATAAATATATAAGCTTTAAAAGTACATAAAAAAGAAGCTTAATCTTTGAGGTTAAATGCAATTGATATATATATATATATATATATATATATATATATATATATATGGCAAAAACTCTTCTTGTACATACAAGTTAGGCTGTATTTTATGCTTGGTTAGCATACACCACTGAGTAAGTCTGTATGCTCTGTCTTGCCCAGCACCCAGGGAGACTTGGAGCAGGCACAGCCTCCCAAGGGCAGAATGGCTATGACCTCACCCTGTCCTCTCTTGGAAATCTCATCTCAACGACCTAGGTTGGGCTTAGGAGACCTGGGGCAGAAGCTGGGGTTCAGTCTCTAATGCCTGTTGATAGTTTTCAGGTGCCACCTGGGAGAACGGGCCTGGAGAATAAGGACACACTTCCATCTCAGGCTTTTCTACTGTGAAGGCAGTCTCTGCTTTTCATGGAGTGAAAATTACTTCTGGACTTCTCACCTCCTCTCATTTGCCTCCTTCCTGTCCGACACCCCATGGTGAATCAGCTGTATGCTCTCAAGCATGAGATTCAATTACTTTTATTGTTAGGCTTGGCTATGATTGTCTTTAATAGTCAGAAAATTATCCAGCATCTAAAAAGCACAATTAGAAAATTCAGCCACAGTGTGTCCCTGTGAGTTTTGGCTGGCAGCAAAGAAGTAATTCTTCGGAGGAGTTCTTGTAGACATTTGGCATTTAGTACTAGCTCTCTGAATTTTATTTCACAAATGGAAACCTGAGGGTTTTTTTTTTTTTCACACTCCATTCAGTAGCATATTTTAGCCAATCTCAAAATGAAAGTATCAGTTTAATGTCATCCTTGAGGTAGAAAATATTTTATAGCTGAGAATCCTTACTTTCTATGTACAACACCAGTCAAATATATGAATACTAAACATGTTCAGACTGGTTCTAGGCCTAAATATATTGGCATCCTTGGGAAATTTACTTAATTCATAAGCAACTTGTTTTCTTATTGGGAAGAAGCAAAGAAAGATTGTCTGATCGGAATACTAACTAGTACAAATGATAATGGTGAAAAGAAGTACTCTAGGAATTATTGTAGATGATAGCGACCCAGGGCATTTGCAATAAGGATCACGTGGAAGTGATTCTAGGCCAGGCTGGAAAGGTTTTGGATTATATGGGAACAGGGAGTCTTAGAGCTTTATGGACCTAAAGTATTTTTGACAAACAGCAAGTGTTTCCTAATATGCCATGGCTAAATCTGCGACAGGAGAAGTCATTGCCTCCTACACTTTCGGGGAGCAGGAAGCCATGGCAGCAACACTTAATGAATGGCCTTGACAGTTCAGGGAACGTCCCTGCGTGAGTTGTTTTGAATGATGCCAACCGGTTTCAAGTGCACAGGATTAAAATGCAAACCAAACCCAGATTTTTTTTTTAATTAATATCTGATGTTTGCCAATCAGAGGAAAGGTGATAGAGTACAGCACACAAATTTCTGAGAGCTGTGTTGTCACCTGGACTAAGACATCCTTCTGTGAGATGGCCAGGGACAGCAGCTGGCCCTTCTGTGGCTACCAGGGAATGGATTTGACAGATGAGAGGAAAATGTGAAAATATTCCTCAGACGTGGCCACAACTTTTGGTAAAATGCATAAACATAAAACTTACCATTTTTGTCATTTTAAGTGTACAATTCAGTGGCGTTAAGTGCATTCAAAATGTTTTGCAAACATTACCACCATTTGATTCCAGAACTTTTTCATCACTTCATAAGGAAACCACATACCAATTCAGCAGTCACTCCCCGTTCCCCTCTCCCTCCAGCCCTGGCAACCATTAAGCAGGCTTTTTAGGAAGGGCCCTGAGGTTAGGAATTAGGAGATGGGAGTCTTTTCAAATCTGGGCTTCTGTCTTCGTGTTTTCCAACAACATAGCAGCTTCCTCATAACAGCATGATGGCAAACCTATAATTTATGACTCCCTTCACAAAACTTTTAAAACAACTTTAGTGAAGTGCATTTATATATCATAAAATTCACCCATTTCAAGAGTGTGATTCAATGGGAACCTGTACAAGGTGGTGTAACTATCACCACAGTCCAGTATTAGAACCGTTTCATCCTCCTGCTTATGTCCCTCATGCTGTTTATAGTTAAACCCATCCCACCCCCAGCCCCGGGCAACCACAGATCTACCTTCTGTCTCTATAAATTTGCCTTTTCTGGACGTTTCATTTCAGTGTGATCATGTGATGTGTGGTCTCCATTTCTGGCTCCTTTCACAGAATATAACATTTCTGGAATTCATCCACAGTGTAGTATATGTCAGCAGTTCTTTTTTTCATTGCAGTATTCCATTGATTGGATGTACCACATTTTACCTATGCACTCACTTGCAAACATTTAAGGGCCCGGCATACTTTCTTTGTGCAATTCCACTACACTGTGCAAACATTTTTGAGGAAGTTTCTTGTCTGCAACTTCTAGAGGGTTATGTTGTTGGATGTCCTCTAATATGCTCACTCACTAAGGTTCATCCAACATGAGTCCCAGGAGCAGATCCACATTCTTAGATCATTCATTTATTTAGCAAATATTTTTTGAGTGCTCACGGCATACTGTGCTCTCTGCTAGACACAAAGGATATGTTCTAGCACTCTTGGGATTTCTGCTGTAATGCAGAGATTCTTCACACCATGCACAGCTCCCCTTCTGGTGGGTTGAAGGAGCAGGCACATTCTATTGGGACTGATACTCAGTCACAGGCAGCTTTCTCTCTGTTTCCTTCCCTGAACTTCTCACTCTTGAAATACTCAGTGCTCCTCTCAGATGCTCCCATTTCATCCTGAGTCTCCAGCAAATTCTGTCTGATGTCTCTTCTACCTCTGGAATGTGATAAAACTTGGGGATGGAATGGTCTCATTGTATGCCTTGAATGTGTAAATGAATGATGAATGAATGACTCCCACTGATGAATGAATAAAGGAATGAATGAGCAAATAGAAAAATTAGGGGCACTGACCTCTTCAGATCTTGACTTCTAGACATACTTGTTCCCTCTCTTGTTAGAGTCAGGGGTTGCATGATTCCCTCTCTAGAATGAAGGCAAAAGTACATAAGAAGAAATACAGTAATCTGATGTTCCCTCTGCTCCTTGAAACAGAGGCTTGACATCAACTTCTTATCACTGTCATTGATATTTTAATGGTATCCCTAGGGTCACTCTCCAGGCAGACTATTTAGGGAAACAATATGAAAATGGTCTTGCATGGCTGGGTGACCTGGCCCAGATGCCAAAGGTAGTGACTTACAATGGCTTCTCCAGGCCCCTCCCTGCTCCATTCTGCCACCACCCGGCTCATGATGCTCTTAGCTTCCTCTTTGACTCCTGTCCTGGGTCATCCTGCCTGACCAGAAAGCCAGAAGCAAAGGGGACAGGACACACACTGTGTATTCCTGTGGGACACTGGGCAGAAGGTGGAAGAGGGAAGACCCAGGAGGCTAAACCAGGCAAGGTGCTTCATGTGGAGAAGAAAACAGGTGGTTCTGTGAGGGCTTTACTGCTTGCATTCTGGTGGCTGGGGTGTAATCAGAGCCCCATTATAACTACTGGGACAAAACATTAAAAGGGGAAGAGACATGGACATGTCTAGTTTCAGAGATTACTTAAGGTTACTTGAAGCTTTAAAAATAGATAATAATATTTTTAAGATTATGTTATTTTATAGGACTAAATACATATGTGTTATCTACTTTAATGAGACCATGTTTTAGCCTTGTCCATCTATGGATAATTCTGGAGATTTTCCTTTATTTCTATGGTCACTGGTTGGGGCCCATTGGTTTGGTCCATCATACAAATGTACTTCATGGATGGTGGACATCATACTCCTGTTGAGGGTCTACTATGGGTTACTATGTCCGTCCACCCCTTACAGAAGGTCTCTTCATCCTTGGATGAGCCATAGCCTGCTGGGTTCCATTTCTTACTGGCAGAGAAATATTGAGATGCTAGTTGGATAGAAATTACCTTGGGTTTGGGTTGATTCCGTTTTTGCTTAGCATCTTTACCATTTAAAATGTGCTCATTTTGAGGTACCTCAAATACATTTTATCTGTTCTAAATTCATATACAGAGATAACTTCTCTCTGAGCCAGCTCCAACAAAAATACAGTGACACCTGGTACTAATCTTGTGAATCAAAAGTCGAGTGTACATTCTTTTCTTTTTTTTCCTTCTTGACACTTTGCTTTTAATTTATACTAGATCCTTTTTGTTGAGTTAGTAATTTCATTTTAAGTATAGAAATCAAGTTTAATTAAAGCTTTCTTGCCATTTAAAATAATAATTTGTTTATTTAGCATTCTTAATTACCTTGGGTAAATTGCCTATAGAGGCTCACCTAATTCATTTGTTTGTTCAAATTATTACTGTCATTTGCATATTTTGAAAGACACCACTTTAATGAAACAGTGAGGTGAAGTCAGGGCAGATGATTCCTCTCTGTGGCAAATGCTAAAGCGATGGTCTTTCTGCTTTAGTCTGTTTGTTCAGCTGGAAGGTGTGCATCATCCTACTGAGTTTTCACAAAAGATCAAAGTTTTAAAAAGCTTCAGTATTGGAAAATCATTAGTAATGAAGTGTCTGGGAGGCATGGCAATATGATGAATTGAACAGCATTCAATTCAATTGAACAGTCCAGCCAGGGACTGCCACTTACACAACCTCCTTTAGCTTCTTAGAATGAATGCAAGCATGCCTCTCCTTAACCCCAAGATATGTCTTTGCAGACTTGTGGCTATAGATAACATTTCTAATGCCTTTGAAGAACTTAAAATAATTTGTTGAAAGACTTTCTGTTATTAGTGGGAAAATGTGATGTTGCACAAAGGCAACAATTTTATTCTGAGGGTATTATAACCATTTATCGGTGTTAATAAATAACCACCTGTAAGAGAGGAGTTTAGAGAACTTAAAATGATAAATAAGTGAGAATGATTTCTTATTTGCTTATCAGTTATTTTAAGTATGGGTTTTAGCTCATAATCTTTGGGAGTGCTATTTTGACTGTTCTTTGGGAGCTTTTCTTTTTTTTATTATGGAGGAATGAGGGATTTCTTCATAGTTCTTGACAAGTTTGCAGGATAACTTGGTTGAATCTGTTTCTGATTTATTGATTTTAAGTCAATCCCAAGCCTCCTAAACTTTAGAAACTGATTCATAGTTCCCACTATTAAAAAGAAACCCAATTTGATAGAGCATAATAGAACACATTGCATTAAGTATCTCCAGGTTTCCTATTGCCTATAACGAAAATGTGGAAAACATTCTAACAAGAGCCCTTCATTAGTGTTAGTTATATACTAAAAGCATCTCTGAATGATGTGGCCCCAAGGCATATCTCAAATAGGAAACATTCTCCTTTTTATACTAATGGATTATTTGTAGAGAAAGCGTATATGCATCTTATGAAACACTAGTAATGAAAGTAAATGAATGCCAGAGCCAGTTTTTGATGTTTGCACTCCAATTTAAAGTCTATGATAAAGGCAGGAAGTCTGCTCCTTTCTGAGCCTGGTTGAGCCTGGATCCTTCTCTTCTCTCTTTGTTCATGAAGGCACAGCCCCTTGTCCAGCATTAATAGGGCATGCACTTTTAGACCTTCTCTCCGTTGTAGCAGAAAAGATGCTATCCTGACACTCAAGAATCCTGCCGTGATGATGTAGTAACCCTGTGACCTTGGGCAAGTTACTTCCATAGACTCATTTCTTTACCTGGGAAGTGGTTGTCTGTAGATGAATTAGACATTTTAAAAGGTCATTTTAATTAAAGTCTGTGCTTCCAGTGGTAATAGATTGTCTCTGATCTATATTCCTCCCCATGGTCTCCACACATGCAGGGGTGGGAGTTGGGGAAGCTAATTCCTGGAGTCGAGGTACAGTGAGAAGGTATGAATTAGAGAAGAGCAGACCGGCTCACAGGTACATCAAGCTCACTGCCTTATCATGCTCTCAGTTCTGATGAGCCTCCTGTGACCATACGCTGAATCTGATCTGACCTGGGTTTGTAACTCTCCCATTCCCCATTAGGGGTAGAGGGAGGTGGGGGCACTGGGAAGGATCTTAGAGAGGCAGATATCTGGAATATGCTCTTGATGTCTAACATAAAACTCTACCTTTGTTTAAAAAACACAAAAGAATTCATTTTCTCTTGTTTGACTTAGAAAATAAAAGGAAGGACTCTAAACATTGTGACTTTCAAATTTTGATTTTTTTTTTTGCATTAGTAAGGGATTTTATTTTACCTTTCAAATTACAAAAATATCAATAAATATTAAAAATTCAAACTATAGGGGAGCCTGGGTGGCTCAGTCTGTTGACTGTGCAACTTCAGCTCAGATCACGATCTTGCAACTCTTAAGTTCAGGCCCCATGTCTGTCGGGCTCTGTGCTGACAGCGCAGAGCCTGGAGCCTGCTTTGGATTCTGTGTCTCCCTCTCTTTCTCTCACTCCCCTACTCACGCTCTGTTTCTCTCCTTCAAAAATAAATAAACATTAAACATTTTTGTTTTAAAAATTCAAACTATATGCAAAGGATATTAAGCAAAAAATGAAAGTCCTTTTTTTAATTAAAAAATATTTTTTAAATGTTTATTTTATTTTGAGAGAGAGAGAAAGTGGGAGGGGCAGATGGGGGGGGGAGGAATAGAATACTAAGCAGGCTCCATGCTATCAACAGAGCCCAATGTGGGGCTCTATCCCATAAACTGTGAGATCAGCCTGAGCTGATATAAAAAGTTGGACGCTTAAATGACTGAGTCACCCAGGCACCCCAAAAATGAAAGTCCTTTCTACTCCCATTATCTAGAGCTATCTGCTATTAACACTTTCATTTGGATATTTCAGACATTTTCCTGTGCACATATCAATGCAATTATCATATATGCATATCTTTTTGCCTTAAAAATTGAATTGTACTGTAACTACAGTTATACCAACTTCTTTTTTTTTACTTAAACGTCTTTCATAGATACTCTGCTGTGAGAGTACTTACAGATCACAGCAAGATATGTATTCATTAAAAACAACTGGACTTGTTTATGTGAGTATGTAGACATAATAAATCATACATAAAAGCAGTAACACTGTAGACAGTGTCAAACTATAACACACTTCATCTTTCTGTTTTTGGAATGTTAGTGAGAATTAGCCATTCTGGTGTTCCTTGCCCTGAACTTTTTCATAATCTGGGCCCCAGAATGAGGGTAACTTGATTCCTTGAAGTAGCTCTCTATTAGCTATTCTGATGAATAAATACTCATCGTCAGTAAGCTAATATGTAACCCTTCCTGATTTTATATTTAGGTATATGTAGTTTTAAATTTTGCTTAATGCTTACATAGTGTGTGTCAGGCACAGTTCTAAACACATTTCAAACTGAAACTCACTTGATTCTTTTAACAACTATATGAGGTAGCTACCATTATCCCATTTTGATTTCTTTGTGGTTTTTCTATCTACACAATTACGTTATCTGACAAAAGTGGGCGTCTTATTTTTTTCTTTCTAACCTTTATGCCTTTTATTTATCTTTCCTGCCTTGTACTGTTGAGGACCTCCAGCCCAGGGTGAATAGAATTGGTGAGAGTGGACATCCTTTCCTTGTTACTGATCTTGGGGAAAAGCATTCAATATGTTACCACTAAATAAGATAACTACAGATTGAGGAGATCCCCCTTCTGTTTTTAGTTTGCTGAAAGTTTTGATCATGAATTGGTATTGAATTTTGTCAGACTCTTTTCTGAGTATATTAACATTCTATATGGTTTTTCTCTTTTATTCTGGTAATAGTATCAATTATAATAATTGGTTTTTAAATGTTAAAACTGTATTACATTCCTGAGATAAACCCTACTTGGTCATGATGTAAAACAGGATGATTATCTTTATATATTACTCGATTTTATTTGCTAATATTTGCTAAGAATTTTTGTGTCTATATTTGTAGACACTGAGCCATAATTTTCTTTTCTTATAGTATCTTTTTCAGATTTGGTATCAGGATTATGCTGGCCTCATACAATGAGTTGGGCAGGGTTCCATCCTGCTCAGTTTTCTCAAAAAAGTTTGTGTAAGATTAACATTCTCTCTTCCTTGAATATGAAACCATTTGTGCTGGAGTTTTCTTTATGTGAAGGATGTTGGAAGTATATTCAATTACTTTAATAAGGATTGAGCTGTTAAGACTTTTAATTTCATTTTGTGTTGCTTTTGGTAAATTCTATTTTTCGAATGTGTCCAGTTTATCTAAATTTCCAAGTTCACTGGCACAAAGTTGTTTATCATACTTATTATCCCTCAATATAGTCGGGTCTGTAGAGACATCTTTTTCATTCTTGATATTGGTAGTTTGTATTCCCTCATTTTAGTTTTATTTCAATCTAGCTAGGAATTTGTCAAATTTGTTGATATTGCAATGAACCAACTTTCAGTTTTCTTGATTTTCTCTATTGCTTTTCTGTTTTTCTATTTCATTGATTTATGCTCTTTTAAAAAACAATTTTCTTTTTTCTATTTCCTTTGGATTTGTTTTTTATTCTACCTTCTCAGAAACTTGGGTCATTGCTTTTATACCTTCATCCTTTTCTTTTTATTTTTTTGTGTGGGTTTTTTTTTTTTTTTTTTTTTGAGAGAGAGAGAGAGAGAGAGAGAGAGAGAGAGAGAGAGAGCAGGGGAGGGACAGAGGGAGAGGGAGAGGGAGAGAGAGAATCTTAAGCAGGCTTCCTGCCCAGCACAGAGCCTGACATGGAGCCAGACATGGGGCTGGATCTCATGATGGTGAGATCATGACCTGAGCTGAAATCAAGAGTTGGGTGCTTAATTGACTAAGCCACCCAGGAGCCCCTACCTTTATCCTTTTCTACTATAAGCATTTACAGCTATAAATCTCCCTCTAATTACTGAACTATGGCACACGAATTTTGATATATTGTGTGCTCATTATTATTTACTTCAAAATACCTTTGCTGCGATTTCTTCTTTATTTTCTTTTTCAAAAAAATTTTTTTACTGTTTGTTTATTTTTTTTTTTTAAACGTTTTTTTTTTTTTTTATTTTTGGGACCGAGAGAGAGACAGAGCATGAACGGGGGAGGGGCAGAGAGAGAGGGAGACACAGAATCGGAAACAGGCTCCAAGCCTGATGCGGGGCTCGAACTCACGGACCACGAGATCGTGACCTGGCTGAAGTCGGACGCTTAACTGACTACGCCACCCAGGCGCCCCTGTTTGTTTATTTTTGAGAGAGGGAGAGACAGAGTGTGAGCAAGGGAGGGGCAGAGAGAAGGAAACACAGAATCAGAAGCAGGCTGCAGGCTCCGAGCTGTCCGCACAGAGCCTGAAATGGCACTTGAATCCACAAACCGCAAGATCATGACCTGAGCTGAAGTTGGACGCTTAAACAGACTGAGCCACCCAAGCGCCCCTGACTTCTTTGAAGTTGTTATCAATTTCTAAATATTTGGGGTTTTCTGGATATCTTATTGTTACTATTTTTAGTTTAATTTAATTATAGTCAGAAAACATACTTGGTAGAATTTCATTCATTTGAAATTTATTGAGACTTGTTTATAGCACACCAAATTGTCTATCTTGGTGAATGTACCATGTACACTTGAAAAGAATGTGTATTCTGCAGTTGTTGGGTGCAGTGTTGTGTAAATGGCAATTAGGTTAGTGTAGTTGATAGTGATATTTAAGTCTTCCCTGTTCTCACTGTTTTTTGTTTTGTTTTGTTTTTGTCTTGTTGTTCTATTAATTACCAAGAAAACAGTCTTAAAATCTCCAACTACGATTTTGGATTTGTCTATTTATTCATTAATTCTGTCAATTTTGTTTCAAAATGCTCTATTTTTAGGCACATATGCACTTACTATTTTCTTCTTTCAGATGCCTTTTTTATCATTATCAAGTGTCTCTTTTTATGTCCAGTAATACTCTTCACCTTGAAATCTAGTTTATATGATATTAATATAGTCACTCCAGCTTTCTTATGCTTTCTCTTTTTCCATGCATTTATTTTCAGACTATCTGTTCCATGTATTTAAAGGTTACGGAGAACATACTTATGAGTTTTAATTTTTTATGCATTCTACAATTTCCATTTTTAATTAGAGTGTCTAGTCTGTTTACATTTAATATAATTGTTTATATGATTGGGTTTAGATTTACAAGTTCTCTATTTTTTTTCCTCTTTGTCCCATCTACTTTTTTGTTCCTCTCTCTTCCTTTCCTGACTTATTTTGGATTAACTGAATATCTTTTAGAATTCTGCATTAATTTGGTTTTTCAGAAAGCAGGTGCCAAGGTGAAGTTACAAGTGCTAGAGATTTGCAGGGTGCAATGCCATCAAAAGATAAAGAGGAGAGAGAGCAGGTATCTGACATCTGTGAAAGGAGGGGACAAGAAAGGAGGATAGGGTAGAAAGAACCTTAAACTGCACTGTGATTTTGAGAAAGTTTCTGCCAGCCTGATGGAGGATTTTGATCAAAGATTGCTGATAGATGAATATTGCACTGGGCAGAATTGGCCAAGTGCTCATATCCCTGTCATGTTCAGTTATTGGCTAACTGCAAAGAACATAGCTTTGATTCACTCACAGTGGATCCCTAAGGTGCTGCCATTAGATGCTGTCAGCTAACCACACTCCTCACAGCTGTCAAGTTTCTTCTAGAAGGGAGATCCAGGTGAGGCAGGTATCTTCATGGCTGCCTCAATTTCCATTTTAATTTTTTTATTGACTTTTTAATTGTATCTCTTTGCATTAATTTTTAGTGGTTGCTCTAGAGAGCACCATATATATTTTTAGCTTTTCACATTCTGCTTAGAGGTAATATTGTACTGCTTCATGTCAAGCACTGGAACATTGCAACGGCATAGTTTCATTTACTGGCTCCTTCATCTTTTGTGCTATATCGTCATCATGCTTATGTTATAAGCCCCACAATATAGTGTTATAATAACACTATAGTTTTTATAGTTTATAGAAAATAGTTTTATGTCTTTTAAAGAATTTCAAAGGAGTGTGTGTGTTTGTGTGTGTGTGTTTTACACTTACTCACATATTTACCATTTACCATTTTCAGTGGTCTTCATTCCTTTCTCTTTCTGTAGGTCCAAATAACCTTTTGTAGAATTTATTTTTATCCTGTAGAACTTTCTTCAACATTGCAAATAGTTTAAATCTGCTGGCTATTAAGTCTTTGAGGTTTTGTTTTTCTGAAAGTGTCTTCACTTAACCTTCATTGTCTAAGAATATTTTTGCCAGATATAGAATTCTAGCTTGACTGTTGTTGCTCCTGTTGGCACTACAAAGATGTCATTCTTTTATCTCTGAGCCTACATTATGTTTGATGAAAAATTAGTGTGGTTTTATCCTGTGTATGATATGCCATTTCCCCTGGTTGCTTTCAAGATTTTCTCTTTATCTTTGAATTTTAGCACTTCCAGTATGTGCCCTGGCATGGGTTTATATTTTGTTTTATTTTTATTTATCCTGTTTGGAGTTGGCAGAGAGTTTTGAATTTGTAAATTTATGTCTGTTTTTACAAATTTGGATTGTTTGAATTCTTTTCTTGCCTATTCTCTCTTCACCCTTCCTTCTGGGATTTCAATTACTCATGTGTTAGACATGCTATTATATGCCCCTGGACCTTGAGGCTTTGTTCATTCTTAAAGTTCTCTTCTCTATTTCTCAAATTGGATAATTTATATTGTTCTATCTTTAAGTTCACTGGTAACTTTTTATTATTTTTTTTCTCTAATCTGTTGTTAGGTCATCCAGTAAATTTTCTTTTCAAATTTTTCTTTGGGTTTAGAATTTCCAATTGTTTCTTTTTATAATTTCTCCTTCTCTGCTGAAATTTCTTTTATATCCTTTAGCATAGTTATAGTAACTGCTTTAAAAATCCTTGTCTACTAATTCCAATATCTTCATAATCTGGGAGTACGTCTCTGTGGATTCTCTTTTCTTTTGAGAATGGGTTTTCCTGTTTCTTTGCATATCTAGTAATTTTGGAATGTACCTTAGACATTGTGAGTGACATAGAGATTCTAAATTCTGTCATATACCTTTAAAGAGAATTGATTTTCTATTTTAGCAGGCAGTTAATTTAATGGAAGTCAGATTCCAACTTGGTCTTCCCTGTGATGGACATTAGCAGAAATATGTTTAGTTCTTGTCATCTTTGCTGGGATACTTGAGGTCTGCTCCACATATGTATAGTATTGGGAGTAGTAAGAGATTTTCTCAGATTTTATGTACTGAATTTGAGGCTTCTCCTCTGTGGTTGTCTTCTCTCTGGGATTTCCTCCCACATTTCATAGCTGCTGTCATCTCTGATTTCTTAGCTACAACATGCCAGAGATCTAGCTACCACGTGGAACTGACTAGGTCTCCCATTACATAAAAAGCTATAAAACATGAGTAATTTATCAAGAGCCATTTTTTCAAGTGTTATCTTCCCCTTTCACTCCTGCCTGCTCTTGGTCACTCTCCAGTGCCTTCAGATAGCTGTGTTTTTAAAGGTTTTTTTTTTTTTTAAGTTTATTTATTTTGAGAGAGAGGGTGGGGGGGGGAGAACATGAGTGGGGAGGTGCAGAGAGAGAAGGAGAGAGAGAATACCAAGCAGACTTTGCCCTGTTAGCACAGAGCCCAGCATGGGGCTTAATCTTGCAAACTGTGAGACCATGACCTGAGCCAAAATCAAGAGTCAGCTGTTTAGCCAACTGAGCCACCCAGGCGCCCCTGTTTTTTAATATTTTAATCCAGAGTTCATGATTGTTATCTGTGAAAAGGTTGGTCTGATAGGAGTTATTTTTATGACCAAAAGCAGAAGTCTGTTATCCCCCTTTATAGATGAATTTAAAGACACTCACACTACATTAAGCTTACGTACATTACCCAAGGTCATACAATTGGTAAGTGGCAGGGCTGTGATTTGAACACAAGTAGTTTGGTTCTAGAGTCTTAGGATTTGGTCCAAGGGTACACTTCAATGATATGAATTTTTAAGACAATGGCAGGAAGAATAGGACATATTCTTGGACTCATGGAGCCTTCTGGTGTTAAGTCCTTATGCATTGAACCGTTCTCAAGATCTCATTACTCAGTGGATACTTCTTATATCTTTGGGTGTGTACATTATTTCATGTACAAAGCTTACACACAAGTTGTATTAAAGGATTATGTTGTTTTTGGTTAATTGGAAAGTAGATCTTTAGTTATGAGAAATTTCATATTTTCAGGGTTCTGTGATGTACTCCTTGGGCCGCCTTACTTGGAAACTGGTGTAGTTTATCATGTCGTTCTTTTAGTGATTAAAATAAAGAGAACTTTTGAAGGAAAGTAATATCAACAGTAATATAATGAATGTTTAAAAATTATTTATTGATGAAATTCAAAACCACAGTTATGGGATAGTTGACTTTTAAGAAGGTAAGTTTAAGATAGATTTAGCTGATGTGAACCATAGACCTTGGAAGCATAACAGTAAGACCAAACTTGGGGCACCTTGGTGGCTTAGTCAGTTAAGCGTCCAACTCTTGGTTTCAGCTCAGATCATGATCTCATGGTTTCATGGGTTCAAGTTCTACATCAGGTTCTGCATTGGCAGCACAAAGTCTCCTTGGATTCTCTCTCCCTCTCTCTGCCCCTCCCCAACTCATGCTGTCTCTGTCTCTCTCAAAATAAATGAATAAACTTAAAAAAAAAAAAAAAAAACTTGAGCAGTACTATTCCTTCTTGATTGTTTCCCTTTTTCTCCTCTGGACTAAGTAGTTTCAGTTAACATTCATGAAATGATTCGTTTCATCTTATCCCTGTAGCCCTTGATTTTATCTTCACTTTGCATTTTAGAGCCTGGCTGGCTTCATGTTGATTTCACCATAGTTTGTAAGCTGATTTGTAGTGAAATCTTATTCACGTATGTTACTTTCAAACTAAAGGGAAGGGCCTATGTATTTGATTTTGGAATTCTCTCAGCATCCCACACCAGTGCTCGGATACCGCAGTCAAGCTGATTGGCCAGTAAAGAGCAGGGGTTCAATACTTGATTGATTGATGGTTCTGAATTCCAGCCACTCAGTTCTGGGAAGGTGGGCTTATCTTCTGAGTTTAATAAAACTGAGTCCTTGAAGGCCGTGATAAAGATTTTGGCTTTCATCCTAAGAGTAACGGGAAGCAATGCAGAGTTTTAAGCAGTTGAGCGACAAGCCCAGATTGGAATTTTTAAAATAATTACTCTGGATGTATGTGGAGCAGTTTAATATAACCCAGTTCTAGAGTGTACAAAATTAATGTAAATGATTAAATTTTAACCCAGAGATATAATCTAGAAAAACTAAACCCCAGATAGTCTTCAAGCAGAACCTCCAAGTGTTATTTCTCTCAACTACAATTTTGAAGAATAGTGAGAAGCAGAAAGTTTGAGACTGACTTTTTCTTTGGCAGGGGGGTGTGTGGGGGAGAGTCAAGGGCCTAGAATGTGAGTATTTTGCATTTCTGAAAAGAGACTTTATTTTTACAATGAAATATTAAAGCAATATGAATATCAAGGAATTAGGGAATTGAATATCAAAAAGCTACTAAAAATGACAAGTCTATATTTTATGCCTTTATGGAAAATATATGTCATAATTTATTAATTTGAAAAAGCAAAATTAAAAATGTAATATAATTATGAAAACAATCATGCTTTCTCTTAACAAAAATACACAAAAATAGAGATGAAACTTGTTATACTTTGTTATCCACCAAATCCTGTTGCTTAACAGCTGTTAAAAAGTTATGTTGCTTAAAATGAGAAAACAAACCTAATATTTCAGTAATCATTGGAAATCTGAGTTAAAATCGTTGAGATGCTGCTAAGAGAGCAAAATTTTCGAGAGATAAAAATGTACTCTGACATGTTTCTTCTTCCCAAACATTTGTGGAGATTGAAAAAATTCCAAATGTGTCTTGAAGAAAGGAATTGACAACTCCTGAATTAAATACAGTGTTTGGCTCCTGCTTCAGACAGTATTTATTGGTAGGTTATAACAAGGTTAATAACAATTTGTTTGCTTGATTCCCCCAAAGTTTTGTAGGATTTTGTACTTCTTGTGTATAACTTGCCAAATCATAGCACTCATATTCCTCATTAAAATTAACATTAAATTATGCATATGTAAAACAAACCTGGGTGGAAAAAGAAAGATTTGTCAGTAAAAAAAAGTCAGCAGAAGGTGCCCTAACAGTGGGCAATGAGTGGGGTATCAAGTTACTCTGTTTTTTGTAAACAGTGTCAATTCTGTATTCTGGGCTGAAAAACCTGGCAAATGACAGCTCTCCCTCGTATTTCCTGAGGTCATTTCGTACCAGTTTAAAGGATAAATCATAAATAGACCTTTGAACTAAGACAGTCTCGCTGGACCTATCCTTTTGCGACTAACTTCCAGTCTCAATGGGATATTGAAGGGGAGGCTCGATAGAATACACAGTGGAATCCTTGTCCGGGAATGAAGTGCCTGGCAATTGTTTCATGGAAAACAGGGAGGGGTGGGGGACAACAACCCTGCTCTGTTCACTGGCTCTTTAATTTAGATTACCAATGATAAAGCCGGGGCTACGGCTAAAGAAAGGTAGGATGCATACGCAGAAACATTAGTGCTAATATGCTGCAGAAAGACAAGATAAATCAGCCCAGCTCTCATACATCACTGAGGGAGAAGCTGATTGCAACTTGACCATGTGCCTGAGTAGTCCCATCAGTGAGAAGAGCAGAGCATGGATTAAAAAAAACTAGAATGTACCCTT
This sequence comes from Puma concolor, assembly GCF_028749965.1. NCBI lineage: Eukaryota > Metazoa > Chordata > Mammalia > Carnivora > Felidae > Puma > Puma concolor. Next base: position 162,446,182 of record NC_141674.1, read on the forward strand.
AGGGCTACTGCCGTGCTGGACCTGGGAGAAGTGTCTGGTGTAAGTTTCAGCTTGTTTTATCCACGTATTTACCAGTGTGTTCCCATGCGGGGAGCTTGTTTCTCTTTCTGTGTTTTCATGGAAGCTTCAAGCATGTTTATTTACAGTCGTAGACTTCATTTTCTATGGATATAATATCAACCTAATAAAGTTCTTCATAGAGGACAGTTTAGCCCCGTGTTTATCCAGGAGAGAAATGTGAGAAAGTGATGGTTATCCTTACTGTCCATAGGAAGCCTGTGGGTGAGTTTTGTTTTTTGTTTTGCTTTTTGTTTCGTGGGGAGGTGAGGGTTACAAAGGTGGATTTTAAACTAAAAATTCAGTTCTTTTGCCATTCACTTAAAAAAAAAAAATGCAGTGGTAACCCAGCATTTCTTTCCTCCTGTGGTCTTTTGTTTTGAAAAACTGTGTTTGAATATGTAAGCCAGACTGCTTGGAATGCATTATATTTTATGACTGGGATGTTTGTATTGTTTCATATCTGTTATTAGACAAAATAATCATAAAGGGTGTTTTCTATGGACCTTTTTATATTCCAAAATTAAGTACAGATGGCAATTTCCAACAGTTTTAAAAATTTGTCAATTATTTAATTTAGCATCACTTAAGCATCTGCACAGGGAGAAAGCTGAGATGGTACAGAAGCTGAATAAGCATTGATTGCTCGTCTGAATTGCATCTTTAAAGTTTTCGCCTCAAATCTCTGATTTCACAGTTTATTTTTACCAAATTAGATTATCATATTTCATTATCAAGACTGCAAATGGGTGGAACTCTCTCAGATATCCTACATTTCCCGTTAGAACAGCGCGTAAAGCGCCTGCTGATTGTTACTCTGAGGGAAATTCTCATGCCGGCTCCCCGAGAAGATGGCTTAAATAATGCATGGGTAAGAGTGAAGCAAGCTGGAATTTATGGCCCAGACACTGAGTTCGGGCTTTTGTTCAGACGAAAGACTACATAAGTGTGAGCGTATTAACATACTCTGAGGCTCCAGGGGAAGGGCGTAACTGAATGAAATTAGTGGCCACATGGTACTGTCCACGTTATTTCAAAACAAGCTTTAAAACAGTCCACCAAGCCTAAAGTGTGGTTTGAGGAGCTGAGGAAGGGGAAACTTGAAGTGTCAGTTGCAAACAGGATTCCCTGACTGAAAATTCCATGGGATAGACATAGGAAGTGAGTGTTCTGTGTGTGTGTGGGGGGGGGGGGGGTGGCCCTAGAGAGAATGGATGAGTGACTGATGAAAAGCAGCATGGTGGTCTTGTTAGGAAGGAATAAACCTTGACCAGACTGCAGCATTCTATATATTATGTCTTCCATCTTGTCCTAATTAGAGGAATATGTCTGCTGAATCCTAATCTCTTTAATTGTTGATAGAGCAGGCATGCGATTTGCTATAAATACACATGAGCATTCATTTCTGAAATAATGGCTGTTGCCAAATATATTAGACCAACAGGAGTGCTGGACTAGGGAAGGCTGTGCTGAATAGTTGAGTTTTGGAGGTAATGGACCAGTTGAGAATCATTGCACAGCTGGGCCAGCAGCTGCACCCAGTGCTCTGTCAAGTTTGGCCTCCAATTTCCTTGAACTTGTCCTTGTTTGCCAAAATGATGAACATAGCAAGAGCTCGTTTCAAATGAGCCTGCTGCAAGCAAAAAAGACCCTTTCCAAGGAGTCTTTGTCAAGGTATGTAGTCAATAGTAGCAGTGGCCAAATGAGGTATTGATTAGGGAATGGGAAGTTTGAATAGTCATAAAAATAAAAACCGAAGGCAAAGTGGTAGAATGAGGTAAACTGGCAGAAGACCAGAGTACATTAAAAGTCTGTATTGGGTCATCACTGTCCTAACTAAAGGACATATGGAAAAATCCCATAATAATATCCAGCAATAATTATCTTGTAGTTAGGAAAAATAAATAGGCCTGTGGGTTGGAAGGCAGCCCAGTAATCTCAACGCCTTTTTTCCTAACATTGTATTGTTCTGATATTCCTTGGGACTGGGTCAAGAGGAAGTGTCGTAGAGAGCATTTTATATTAAGAAGCAGTGACTAAACAATGCGATTAGTGGCAAGCCAAAATAAGAGTAGCAAGGACTTTCCTTCAATTTCTTGGTCCTGGCTTGAGCAAGTATTTATTTAGCATGTACTAATTACCCAGCATGTTCTAGATACATACTCTAACCAAGTAGATTATAAACTTTTTGAGAGCAGACATGTGGATTTATACTTCTCCTGTATAAATCCCCTTTCTTGAAAACCATTGTCTTGTTATGGTAATCATTGCAAGTCTGTCTACTTTCTTGACTTTGAAGAGGTTAAATATCAAATCTTTGCTATGCTTTATTTTCCCCTTCCAACAAAGGTGACTCTCCTCTCTTAAGATTTGAGAGCTTGTGACTTAACCAGTCACAAGTTAGGTGATTTGCGACAAAATACCCCCCGGGAGAGTCTGTTTCCTCTTGTGTGAAATGAAGAAAGTAACCCTCATCCTGCAGGACTGTGAGAAGGAGACGTGCCTAGTGCACAGGCAGTGCTTTCCTCCTTCATAGAAGATAAGCAGGATAAATCACCATACGGACTGAGTGCGTGCTGGCCATGGAGGTGGAGGTAGATGTGGGGAGGGAATGAAGAGGGTAGTGGGAAAGCTGGCTCAGAATCTGGAGCAGAACCTTTGATGAGAATATGACCTGAGGCAGGATGGTGCCAGTGGAAATGCAGAGGAAAGGATGAATCTGAAATATATTTTAAAGGGAAAATTGACAGAATGTGGCAGCTGCTTATATTAAAGTAAAGTGAAGAAGAAGATTATAAAGAAGGAACAACCATGAGGGCTGAGAGCCAAGATTATGGGTTTGTGATAATGGCAGGTTCGGGTGTGTGTGTGTGTGTGTGTGTGTGTGTGTGTGTGTGTGTGTGTGTGTGGTTTGTTCTCCAAACCCCCCAAAGCTGAAACAATACAGTTCTTCGGGGACTTATAAACCAAGAAAACATAAGAAGAGAGAAGAGGAAATTGGAGTGCCTAGTTAACTTATGTAAAAGGAAAGGGAAAAAAATCAATAATAAACCAATAATATAGGACTAACGCTGACAATAGAGTGAGAATTCAAAGGAATTGCCTAAAATGGCAAATCTATGTTTGGAGTTTTTCCCAGACAAGACCCACAATCTGCAAATAATAAGGCTCTTCTGCAATCTTGGAACTTATTTAAGTTTTCCTGAGTTAAAAAAAAAATGCCACTGAAAGGATACAAATAGTGTCAGGATTGGGAAGAAAAAGAGCATGAGGAATGGAAATTCTCAAAATAGCTTGGTTTTGAAGAGGAGATGGAAGCCAAAAGATAGCTGGTTGACCTTTCAGAACTTAACCATTCATTATGACTTGTCAGAAAGTTTGACAACTGTTATTCCTTAAATAATTTATTGTGATTTTTCAGGAAATTGAAGCCAAACCACCAACTGGCAAATAGGTTGTGGTCAAATGCTCATTTGCAAATCCTTTATCAGAACAGTGTTGTAAACATCCTTGGGTTACTTTGCAAAAGTCTACACAACTCATCCTACAGTAGAAATCATGTACATTTGCAATAAAAAATTAATAGCAAAAAGACTTTTATGTTAATAATTAAAACATAAGCAGTAAGAATAAGAATGGAAAATGTTTTGAATGCTGGTACTTGGAGAAGTGCAGCTTAATTACAAGATGGTATGGGATGTGGCTATTTTAAAATTGATGCCCACTTTCACTGACTTTAAGAGACTTTGATTTCTTTAATCTTGAAATGTAGGGATTTCCTTGTCCTCCTTGAACTTTACCTTTTTAAAAAAAATTTTTTTTAACGTTTATTTATTTTTGAGACAGAGAGAGACAGAGCATGAACAGGGGAGGGGCAGAGAGAGAGGAAGACACAGAATCTGAAACAGGCTCCAGGCTCTGAGCTGTCAGCACAGAGCCCGACACGGGGCTCGAACTCACGGACCGTGAGATCATGACCTGAGCCGAAGTTGGACGCTTAACCGACCAAGCCACCCAGGCGCCCCTACTGAACTTTACCTTTAATAATACCTGCCATGACCAGGATTGTTTTCACACATTGAAAAAGGAAAGGGAATATGGATAAGATTAAAAGGGGAAGAAGGAAGGAGGGATACCGAAGGTAACTGGAACAAAAGTTAAAAGAAAGAGGAGAAAGAGCAGGTTTGAAGAATGAGTGAGAAAGATATTGCATGAAGGGAAGTTGAGGGAGTCCTGGCATTGAAAAGAGGAGTATGTTGCTCTTAAGGAGTCAGAAATAAGGGAGACCACTGGGCCTAATAGCTTGCTGGATCAGCCACTAGGGGGTGCTTAAGACTCAGACAAGTTGTTTCTTGAGTTGCGATGCCACTCATGTGATGGGTAGACCTGGGGATGGGAACTTTTGGTCCTCTTAAGTTTCCCCTTTTAGCCCCCTCTTGTCATCTTTGCCTTCCCTATTCAGTGTGGATACCGTGGCCTATCATTTCAACCACCCTCTTACCAATATTTTCAGTTCTCTCGTTCATCCATTTAATAAAGATGTGTTGAATAATTCCTGTTTGTCAGGCATTGTAGTATTAGATACTTAGAAATGAATAAAACAGATATATGCCAGCCCTTGGCACCTACCAGGCCAAATAAATACCAACCTTTAATCAAAGCAGTTGTGTTCTTTCTCCAGCCTCCAACCAGATGGCTAAGCACTGCTTGAGGAAATCATGTTACTGTCCAGATTGATGCTGTGATCACTTTATGACCTCCAATCTCAATTGGACCTCTCACTATAGCCCAGCAATCCTTATATAGTTTTCTAATATATTCCTGACATTCTCTTCCCAACACCTATTTGAAGACTTCTCAAGTTTTCTCCAATCTTTGACCAAATCACATCAGTAGATAGCCTTACCTCTTGGCATTCAGGATTTCAACTTCTTGCCACCAAATCTATTACCTGCATAACCCCAATTAAACCAATTGCCTTGTTGGGGCGCCTGGGTGGCGCAGTCGGTTAAGCGTCCGACTTCAGCCAGGTCACGATCTCGCGGTCCGGGAGTTCGAGCCCCGCATCGGGCTCTGGGCTGATGGCTCGGAGCCTGGAGCCTGTTTCCGATTCTGTGTCTCCCTCTCTCTCTGCCCCTCCCCCGTTCATGCTCTGTCTCTCTCTGTCCCAAAAATAAATAAACGTTGAAAAAAAAATTAAAAAAAAAACCAAAAAAAAAAAACAATTGCCTTGAGTACAGTTCAACATGGTGAACGTCAAATCTGACTCCCCAAAGCTTTGGAAGGCAATGAAAGTCTTTACTGAAAATTTCTTGAGGAGTCAGCCATGAACAAGAGGGGGAACTAATCCCAGAACACCTAGCCGGATTTCCTAAAAATTGTTTTTATATGTCTTTCTCCCCAAAGTCTGGCTTCTCATGGCAGCCATCAATTTACAGATGCTCCTGACTTAGGGTGGCTCACCTTAATGATTTTGTGACTTTACAATCATGTGAAAGCAATATGCATTCAGTAGAAACCAAACGTTGAATTTTGACTTTTGATCGTTTCCCAGGCTAGGGATAGGCAGTACCATATTCTCTTGTGATGCTGGGCTCCCAGTTGCCATGTGATCACAAGGGTAAATAACCAATACACTTACACCCATTCTGTGTTTCACTTTCAGTAAAGTAGGCAATAAATTATATGAGATATTCAACACTATATTATAAAACAGGCTTTGTATTAGATGATTTTGCCCAACTGTAAGCTAACGTAAGTGTTCTGAGAACGTTTAAGGTAGGCTAAGCTAAGCTATGATGCTCAGTAGGTTAGATGTATTAAATGCAGTTTCAACTTCCATTGGGTGTATTAACCTGTTGATAACTTACGAAAACCCTATCATAAGTTGAGGAAGATATATATACTCTTTTTCTGTCCTCCTTCTCTGCCTCTTCCCCTGCCCCCATGTGAATTCACCTTATCTTACTCCTGTCTGTCTGATCTCATTCCTTCGTAGGTAGAACAGACTAGTCCATCTTGATGTCTGTCATTTTCCTCCCACCCCTTACCTCAGTCAGCACAAGTCATAGACAGTTCAGCAGGGAAATCATTCTGAGTGAGAGGAAGGCATTGCAAATATTGGTGACTTAATACGTACATATTTTTTAAATTGTCCATTTGTGTACATCCCTTCCACCTTTCCACAGGTTAAAATAGAAGAGTTTTTTTCCCTCCCCTGATTTCTCCACCTGTGTTCTACACCTCATTCACCTCCATCTTTATGGGTTGCTTGCTTTATGCACACTTTATTCTATTTGCTATAACTTTCACCTTTTCATCTCTAGTGGATCCTGTTCATCAGAGTGTACTGGGACTCTACCTGCTCCAATCTTAAAAGAAAAAAAAAAAAGATACAACAAAACCTTTATCTTCCCTACATACTCTTTAATCTCCCTAACTTTTTCTCCCCTTTTATAGCTAAACTTCCCAAAGCGATAGCCTACATTTCTTGGGTCCTTCCTTCCCCAAACACTCCTCAACCACTATGGTTTAAATTCTACCTCAGCCACTTCATGAAAGCCCCTCTAGCTAAAGTTGTCCACTGTCTACTTGTTCTGAATGTGAAGGGGATTCTGAGTCCTTAATCTTTCTAGAGCATTTGACACCGTAGAACACCATCTTCTTTGAAATATAGTTTTCTTGTAGCGTCTTGGTGCTCTCCTACATTGTGGTCTCTGTGAGTTTATCTTTCTTTTTACTTTTATTAAAATACAGGTGATATTCAGGGGCACTGTTCTTTTCTGACTTTGGGAGGAATAGGGTGGGAGTTCCATCCATTCCTGAGCCTTCTGTTAATATTTATATGCTATTGACTTCCACACTTGGATCACACCAGCCCTCACCTAAGGAAGTAAGATAGGGATTTCTGCTTGGAAATCTCCTCCAAACTCAAGTGGGACTTGACCCCAGAATTGGGCATTCAGGAGAGAGGCCTCTTTCTCTGACCCACCGCATTAATTTGCTAATAAATTACTCTCTCTCCCAAGCACTTCCCTCAAAGACACCTTACCATCATTATCTATTCTGTTATATTGATCTCCTTTGGGGCTGAAACACTAACTCTGAAATCTTCTTACATTCTTTCTTACTCTATTATTTATAGATAAACTTGATGGAAATTATCCCTCCAATTAAACCAAAGATTTGGAACTCAAAGCCTTTTTTGTCCCATAACTGGTTATTAAAATAAAAAGTGCTTTGCCTTTCTGTGTTTTGAATTAAAAAAAAAAAAAATTCTACTTAGCCACTCAGTTGGCTTCTTTGTTTCCTCCAGGTCTTTTTGTGTCCTTGAGGTAATCGAGTGATCCTGGAGCAGTGCAGGGGGTCAGCAGGGCTAGTGGGGCAAGGAGACACAGAACCTTTAATATTTTAACCTACACTGGAAAGCAAAAGGTAAATGAGTCAGTTTTACTTGTGGTCTGAGGAGTCATCCAAGAGAAAAGACTTTTAAGCCTAAACACGAACGTTCACAGAAGTACCCCTTTGCATATATAAACAGATTCCTCATCATCTGAAACTGTACCTATGTCACTTTAAAACCAGAAATGATGGGAAGAGTCTAATTTTTTTTTAGCACTGTGGGAGTAAAATAGATTTGCAACTGAGGACATGGCCATGTGCAAGTTGTGGTCAAAAAGAGAACTAAATCTGCTAGCCTTGTTCAGTTTTACCCTGATCAAATGGGCACAGACTAATGTTCATCCAGGCCAGCCTATAAAGGCAAAGGGGTAAATATTTAAGAAATTCTTTTGAACCTTTGAATTCTAACTATATTTTGGAAAGGTTTCATGTGACATGGAAGAAGTCTAGTGGCTTAGGACAGAAAAATAAATATTTACATTGCTTATTTAACATATTTAAAGCTATTTTGTTGAAGAATATAGGATATATGTTAACTGTAATGAGAAAAAGAAAGCGGAACACCTTTCATAGATTCACATCGGGTCGTACCTAAGTTAATCCGAATTTTAACTGTTAATCGATGACCGAGAAACTGGAGAAGGTGGGGCATGCTTCAGTTGTTGGGCTCTTATCATCCAGGCATACAATTGCATTTTGAACAGATTGGAATCAAATGAACAGATTATTGGGCCACCTAACAAAACGGGCATCCCAGTAATCAATATCTGAAATAATAAAAACATGAATTAAATGTTTTTTGATCAATATTATTCACACAACTCATATCCTTAATGATAATGCTTAACTGAAAGACAGACCTTTGCTTCAAGGTTCATTTGCAATCCTCAGAGAACTCTAAATTTGTTTTGACATCCCAGTGCTTCTGGAAAATATGAGTCCTGTATTTCATTTTGTGGAATTAGAGTGGACTGCATAATAACGTGCTCTTACATAACACAGACCATCTCTCCTTTTTCATTCTAAGTTTTAAAAAGAGAAATGTGGAGGGGCACGCAGAGTGGGAGGAGCCTCGGAGCAGAGTGAGGAGCTAAGTGTATAATTCTGTCCTGTCAATGGTGCTCGTACTTTCTTTTACATAGATATGTGTATTTATTTTGAGGGAGAGAAAGAGTGAGCATGAGTCGGGGAGGGGCGGAGAGATAGGGAAAGAGAATCAAAAACAGGCTCTGCACTGTAAGCGCAGAGCCCGACTCGGGACTCGATCCCACAAACCGTGAGATTATGACTTTAGCCAAAATCAGTAGTCTGACCCTTAACCGACTGAACCACTCAGGTGTCCCGTGCTCATACCTTGCTTAAAGCATTAATTTGTGCAGAGATCTGAACACTGCAGGCAGCTATTTGTCTGAAGCTGACATTTCTGTTCATTTAGAGGACACAATTATGGTCCAGCTTCATCATAACTAAGTGGAGTCCTATAGTTTTTCCTAATCTAAAAGGAGAATGTAGAAAGGGCTTCAAACTCTTTAAAAAGACAACTAAATTCTAAAATTCGGTGTTGGAACAAGTATAAGCTTATATTAAGTCACATTTGGAGAACTGCAGAAGGAAAGACCTATGGATGTGGTCTTCCCAAAATACTAGCATCAGGGCAAATCTGTCAGCGTCCTCAGCTCATTCTGCAGCGGAGAGGCATGTGGAGCTACAAAGACAGACGACTCGTCTCTCCCTTGCAAAATGAGTCCTACGTTTTTCAGGCCATTCTAGGCCTCTGGGGAGGATGGCAGTTCGTCCAGAGACCCAGACAATGCTGCAATCATCCACGTATGTCATTTTGCCTTAGAACCAATGGTGATCTTCCACAGGAGCTCCTGATGTTTGTTCAGAAATCAGAGCGTAGGTGGCTGGAGAACCATTTTGACTATAACAGTTGAGAGCTGGTCCAAATTTGGAATAAGACAGAGGCTACCTTATACTGCCCCTGATCAATTACCATTCACAGCATAAAATCAAGATTTTATTTTATTTTGTCATTTTTGAGACATAACAAACACTGCATTCCCCAGCTAATAGTATTAGCCAACTAAATTCTTTCAGGAGGGAGAAGAGGTTCTATAATATTTGTTCTTTAAGATGTTCCTCAGTCTTGGAGGGACTGGCATTTTACCCCGTGTCCCTTTAAGCTATCTGTGTGCTTATTTCCATTCATTCATTGACTCTTATTGTGTACCAGGCATTATTCTAGGCATAATCTGTAGAGTGGTGAGCAAGACAGATTTATGAGAATGGTAAAGTGTTCACCCAAGAAAGCCTCTTCAAAAGGCACTTTTATTAGCACAGGAGCTTAGTATCATCACTTTATATTGTCCATAGCTCATGTGGAAAAGGAAAATTTTCTTTGTCTAAATCATAGGAGGTTTTGAGTCCTTTGTTTTTAAAGTCCCAGAAACACTTCTTCAACTTGAGACTACCCAAGGCCAATTAAGTGACACAACCTAGGTCTCATCTTTGTTACTTATTCTTTAATGTGAATGGCACTTGAGAGGGCTTAAAGTAGCCTACGTGAAGAAGAAGGGCTCTTCAGATAATTTTTTTCTAAAAGCAGAGATATCTACTCTTGACCCAGATGAATGTCCTGATTTCTAAGTTTTTGCATACTTCAGAAAGGCTTGACTTCCTGCTAAATAAAGTGTTTGCCAAAAAATGAAAAATAACACCAGGAAAAACAGCCAGTCAAGGGCCTGGCATCTGGTAGGTGCTTAGTAAGTGTTTATGGTACCAAATCTGAAGCCAACCAAAAACTTATTCGGAAGCCAAAGGTTAAGTTAAAAAACAAAACTGGCTTTCTTCTCCTCTATGAGAATCTCTAGAATGATTCATTTCCTTTTCTGTAAAGTGTGAATACTAATCCTTAGCTCATGGATTTTTAGGGAGCCTAAGTGAGATAAAACGGGAAAGCTCTTCATAAACAATTAAATTCTTTTCAAATAGAAAGTTTATTATGAAAAAAAAAAACAAGCCTGAAGCCTTGATAAATTCATTTATGTATTGTGTTCTCGTGAATAGCAACAAGTTAAAAAACAAACAACTAATCTGCACTATTTTGACCCTCCCCAATGAAAATATTAGAAATCTTTTTGTTGGAGCACCTGGGTGGCTCATTCGATTCAGCATCCGACTTCAGCTCGGGTCATGATCTCACGGTTCAGTTTGTGAGTTTGAGCCCATATCAGGCTCTCTGCTGTCAGCATGGAGCCCATTTCAGATCCTTTGTCCCCTTCCCTCTGCCCCAACCCCTATAGAAATCATAGGAAATCAACCCTGCTCATGCGTGTTCTCTCTCTCTCTCCCTCAAAAATAAACATTTAAAAAATATATATATTTTAAAAGTTCTTTCCCCTATGGGTAATTTTATACCTGTATATTTTGAGGAAAATAGTAGAAAGCAAAGGAAGGCCAACATCTTGAAAAGAGTTAATGCTAGATTTTGTGTATTGAAAATCACAGAAAATTGGTCTCTGGTATTTAGATATCTTCACCCATGTCACTGTGTGGGGTATATAGGACTAGAGAGTGTGTTCAGAACAACTCGACTCAATCTTCAAGTTGCAAGCCCAGTCACTAAGCCATTTGATCCCTCACTGCATCTGGTGACTTTTACTAAGTTGAGCCATACAAAATTGCTAATATTCAACCACTTTGGGCCTACAAAAGTGGCAATTGCATATATTCAGCCTAATGTCATTATATTTCTGTTCTTGCATGGGGATTCTTTTGTTTATCTGTTCAGTCTGATATAGACAGCTAGAGGGTAGGGATTATGTCCAATATCTAAATTGAAGCCTGGAAGTTCAGACTTCCAATATACTCACACATACTTCCAATATGCTCACACAATATAAAATATGAAAAGAATCCATAAAATATCTTTTCACCTGAGCTGTAGGTACTATTTCTGACACCCTTCATGGAGACATTGCAGTGGAAATCATAGGTGTTTAATAGCTGGGGACGCCCTGAAGGTGAACTCCTCGCTCCCAGGGAATGATCAGCTCAAACTAGGAGCCGTCCTGGAAACTCTGGTACCCCGGGGGTACTGCACTCCCCTGGAATCACCTCCTCATCTCTTATTCCCACTTCTTTCCCAGCTAGCCTCCCTATGCTGTCACGGCTGCTTTTGCCTGAGCTTACCAATTAGAGGGATTGAGGGTATCTGCTGCACTGCTTTTTAAGCCTTTTCTATGGTATCCCCTAGAATGGCAGCCCAAAGTAGGAATGCATTTTACATCAGGACCCTGTACACTATGCTGTATTACACATGTATGTGGCTGATGTATTTATATCTATATCTTGTATATATATATTACCAAGCCAGTTCCCAATTTTGAGAAGCTGTCCAGAATATCTTTTTTGAAATTAGGGTCCAATTAAACTTGTGGAGACTTTAAAGCTTCATGGGAGAGGGAAAAAAATGCCAGCTCAGTCTTTAAGCTTTTTATCCCCCTTAAGCAGCTGTGGCCTGTATCGGTTTATGTCAGGATTTGTTTTCCTATTCCTGTTTTTGAGCAGCCACAACCTTGGAGACGAGCTCTAAGATGGGGCTATGGCTTCAGTTACAAAGTTCTGAAACCCATATAATTAATTCTAGATGGTAATGGCTCATTTCAGTTGCTGTGGAATGTCTTAGAGTGACCAGGAATATCACCAGCATTCTGCTTTTATATGCATGGATATAGCCGGTGAGGTTATTTATCTTTTGCCTGTTTCTTATTCCTAAAATGATTTTATGATTTTATCCTATCTATAAGTTGATATTTAAGTCTATAAAAATCCTGTGTAAAGCCATCAAACTAAATGTATATTAAGGATTATGCTATTTGGATGAGTAGCTTGGGAATATTTAGGTTTTGATCAAAACCTTTGAAATGTTTTCAAAAGAGCTGTAGCACCTTTTGCTCAATTTAAAAATTTGGTATAAAACTTGTATATTTATTTCTATTAGAATAAGAAAAATAAACGCCACTTGCCAGCCTTGGGATTCAGATAACTTACCTAAATGTAGCTTGGCCAGTGGCCCACTGCTTTTAATTCACAAAAAGCCACATATATTTTCTTTAAAAACTTTTTTTTAATGTGTATTTATTTTAGAGAGAGAGCACGAGTGGGGGAGGGACAGAGAGAGAGAGAGAGCGAGACAGAATCAGAAGCAGGCTCCAAGCTCTGAGCTGTCAGCACAGAGTCTGACACAGGGCTCGAACTCACAAGCGGTGAGATCATGACCTGAGCTGAAGTCTGACACTTAACCGACTGAGCCACCCAGGCGCCCCTCACATATATCTTCTAAGGCGAAAAAAAGAGACAGTTACTTCTCCCTATAAGGTTCCATCATTATCAAACCAGACTGTATCATATCTGAAACCCTGCTAATTTGCAGGAATTAGAGACGTCAATAAGACTTTTCTTATTCGAGTTTCAGAATGTTGCTCAAAAGGGAAACTTGTGAATTCACTCGCCTTCCATTTTTCCTGATTTTTGAGGTGTGGAGGCTCTCAGCAGAGTGTTTTGATGGGTATTGGCATGCTGTCTGCCGGAGAGAGAGCTGACTCAAGTGAAATGTGGCAATCACAGGACATCGCTTTTCAAGAACTTGGAGAAATGCCTCCCAGAGTCCAGGGTTAGATGGAGTGTTGTGGAGGGTGAGGCACAAAATCTAGATGATTTATCTCAGCTTCTGACCCATTTTATATCCTTGAGTAAATCACTTAACCCTTCTGTGCCTAGGCTTTCAGTTGTAAAATGGAAATAAGGTCCCCATTTCCTAGACCTCATTTGAAGGGATATTATACATTCTGACAAAAGGAGGAAACAAATTGCTCTTGGCACTGAAGGAAATTCCACAGGGGAGTTGCAACTTTTTTTTGAGATGGTAGCATTATGGAGATAAGCAAATGATCATCCAAGGCAAATATATATTAAAACGAGTCCTTTGGATCCAAAAAACATTTCTTGTGAAGGTAGTGTATTCCAGCACTTTCCCATTTACTCTTCCATGGTTCTTTAATCCTCCCAGTCAGGAGGGCCGGGTGGCAGTTGGTTAGGGTCCTGTTACTGGTTTTATAAATAAAGAAACTGAAGCTTAGAGAAGTTAATCAGCCTGTTTGAGCCATACAACAGGAGAGAAGCAGAGCCCAGGAGCAAGCCTTCTGGTGCTGGGTCCCATATCCTTCTCGTGACATACCACCTACCTTTGAGGTGACATGAAAAGATGTGAGAACTAAAATCACATAAATCTAAAATCCAATTTCTGAGACACCTGGGTAATTCAAATACCTGTATTTAGTTTCTAAATTGTAACTTAGTTTCTACAGTCCTTCTCTCCTGGAATCAACTATACCTCTCTAATGTATAGATTATCACCTTGTTTCAGCTTTATTGTTTCTACCAAATATATGTTAACTGTTAAATGGTTTTTACTGGTACTTTTAGTCCCTGTTAACACAACTCTTCAGAGGCATATATGTGCAAAGCTAGGATTCTTTTTGAAAATATATGACTGACTGGCTTCTGGTGAGCAATCGTAGCAGCATTGTTATGCCTGTCTTTACAATTTACAACTTTTAGGTTAAGGAACTTTTTAAGCCATCTGGATGGTCTGCTAGTTACCAAGCCCTGGTTGTGTATTTCTTATAGTGTAGGATTTAATACTCATGGGGGTTCTGTTGCAGTCATACTGTCCTGCACAAAAAAGTAAAAGCTGTTGTGTCACCAAACATGCCCTCTCTTTGCCTTGAGTTAGAGATTATGTTTTCAAAATCTTGTCCGAGAGGCTGAACAGCTGAGCAAATTCTTGCTTTTCTTTCCAGCTTCCCAAGCAGCAGCGGTGTTGCCAACCCCACCTCACTTAGGCTCTCGTTGTCTATGAACAGTTCAGGCTGACTGGAACACGTTTATTGAATGCCCATTCCTTGGGTGCATTAGTCAAATGCAATTGATTGTTATAATACACCACCAGCTCAGGGAAGGTAATGGGGCTCTTTAATTGGAGATGCTACTTTAGAGGACAGAGTGTAAATCATTGAATACAAAGTCCAATGATTTTTTTCCACAGTGACTACAACGTGTCCATGATTGCACCCTCAATATAGTCAGACAAAAGAGGAATGGCTGATATTCAAGACTAGGCATTGGGAGACTCCTAAGAACTCTAAGATTCGTCCTATTTTCATCTTGTCTTGAAATATTCTCATGTGTCCTACTGAAACCTTGGTTCAGAGGGATGCCACTGTGTGTGTGCATACATGTACATTTAAGATGACAATTAGAATTTAAAAGAATTTGTTAGAGAATATTCTGGAAGCCAAGACATCTCAACTGTCTTCTATTCGTTACAAATACGGTCCTGGGACCGTATTTTTTAGAAGATATCAGAGTGGCTCCAGGTCTTTCCTCCTTAGCCCTTCAGCTGCTACCTTTTCTTTCCTAATTCAACAGTCACACAGCTGAAGATATGTACAAGTGCGATGATATAAATCTTTATTTATAAAGATTTCCTTGCTGCCATTGAGTTTAAAGAGAAGAGTTTAAAGTCCAGTCCAAGACCCAGATGACAAGCCACTCCCTACTCCAGACAAACCTTCCTCTTCCAGGCTTTCTTTATACCTTGTCGGGCTATGACACCAATTAGACCCAGCCCTCTTGCACACTTTGGTGTGCCTCTCAGAGTAAAGACCTCTCCCTCTGCCCTTGCTGCCTGCATCTTGGAATACACCTAGCCAAGGGCTGGTCTGAATCTCTTTCTTTGTGACTGTTCTTAAGACCCTGGGGAGCATTAGGTATGAAGGACCTTCTGTCTTGGGAGAGCAGTGACTCTACTAACTGTTGTGAAGATAGTGCTGTTTAATTCCAAACATATTAAAAACCTGCAGAGTGAATAGGATCCTCATTATTTTTTGTTCTCTTGCTCTAAGAAGATCCCTAAGAATAGAGGCAAATAGACTGAGAAACCTTGTCTGTGACCCCTCCGTGACTCAGCCAGCATTGCAAATTGGCTGTGGGAGTTGGGCTTTGAATTTGTTAAAACAAATTACTGAAGTTGGTGCTCTTTGCATTAGAATCTGCACTTGGCAATGAATTAATTCCACACCCACCTTGTGTGAAAAAACAAAGCATAAGGTTAGAGAGGCAGGGACACATAACTAGAGATGGAGAGGTGACGCTTGGGCTCTGATCCCACAATCATTTTTGTCTAGGTTCTTCCCTCCCAGTTTCCCTCAGTCATTTTCTTTTCTCTTTGTCCTGCTTGTGCCCAAAGTGAGGATGAATGGTTGCTGATGGGCCCATTCACATTCTCATCTTTTCCTTACATCAAGACATTCTAGTGTCCATGTGAGGTTGGATCCAGAAGGATTCTGTGTGTGGCAGCTGCAGGACACCTATTTCTACTTCGTCCATTTCCAAGAAGGACCAAAACCGCAGCTGGGGCACATAGCGACTTTGCATCTTATAACTTTTTTTTTTTTTACAATGAGAATGTATTATTTGTGAAGTTCATTAAATATATATATAAATATAGGAAAGTTGCAGCTAAGTTTTCTGGGAAGAGCACACAGAATTGCTTCCCAAAGAGAGTGTTCAGGAAACCAAAGGTGGGCGTAATGGAAGTTTTTCTTTTTTTGTTTTGGTAGTGGTTGGTCTATTTTTATGATGGATCAGGAGACAGGTTTTTTTCCATACTTTTCGGGAAACATACCTGCTCAGCCTGCAGATGAACCAGGCATTGTACATAGCTGGCCAGGGCGGCCCCCTACCTGCAGATTGAATAGAGTGGGGGAATCTCATGCCCATTTGCTGACTGGAACCAGAGAGTCCATCATTAAAGATGGGTGAACATAACATGTTACTCAGGTGCTACTGTCCACACCCCTTCCCTGCTGCCTCCAGAGCTTTGGTGGACTTAGACCTCAGGGTAGCTTAGGGAGGTGCAGAGGTCAGGGCTATTCTTAGTTTTCATGAGAGCCTGTGCACTATAAAAAGTGCTTCTCTAGGCTACCAGCCACCAGACATGGCACCGCATCTTCCTTGACCTGAGAGTGACCGCCCACAAATGCACGTTGTATGGTAGTTAATTGTTTCTATGTCCGTCTTCCTTTTATCTGTTAGTTCATTCGGGGCGGGAGTCGTGTTTTGTCCTTCTCTATTTCTAGCACCCAATACAGTGCCTGACAGTTGATGTTCAAGAAATGACTGTTGAATGAATGATGTAAGGTCTGAACTTCAAACAATTGATTTATAAATGCGCTTTTGAGAACTGGGGTTTTCCTATGGTTGGATATTAGGGAAAGGCCTAGAAACGCAACCGTTAAAAACGGGTACGGCTAAATCCAGTGTTTTGGCTTTGGAACAAACAGCCTATGTTCAAATCCTGGCACTTCTACTCACTAGCTGATGACTTGAGCAAGTTCCTTAACCTCCCTCTTCCTCAGTTTCCTCATCTGTAACCTACAGATACCAAAATTATCTACCTCCTGGTCTGGTGGTTAGGATTCAGTGAGACAATTAATGCAAAGCTTTAACAGCAGGACACACAGACAAGTTCATTTCATTGTTCATTCTTAGCCATTGTTATTATTCAGAACCTTTAACATGGGAATCATTCTAGTTGGTCAAGTTTTCTGAAAACCCGTTATATACCATAGTGTTTCTTATTTAACTAATTTAGAGATATAGCTTTTAAAAATGGCTTCTACTTCCCAAAACAGTATAATGAACATCCTTATCTTTAACTCCGGAACGTTATCATAAGCAATCATTATTATCCCGTGCCTAACGCAGGAATAAGTGCCCCAGCTTGTAGGTACGTGTATGGTTGACAGGCTTTTCTGCTCTGCTTTTTGAGTTCTTCTGTCTGACCTTCCTCAATGGTCAGCTCTCAACGGCCTACTTTTAGTACCTTCTCTCACCGTTAGAATTTTCTTTTTTGGGGCGCCTGGGTGGCGCAGTCGGTTAAGCGTCCGACTTCAGCCAGGTCACGATCTCGCGGTCCGTGAGTTCGAGCCCCGCGTCAGGCTCTGGGCTGATGGCTCGGAGCCTGGAGCCTGTTTCCGATTCTGTGTCTCCCTCTCTGTGCCCCTCCCCCGTTCATGCTCTGTCTCTCTCTGTCCCAAAAATAAATAAACGTTGAAAAAAAATTTTTTTTAAAAAGAATTTTCTTTTCTAATATGCTGTACTCTGGGGAATCAAAGCATATTTTAATTATATATAAATAAGAGTGACTTGATGAGGCTCTTAATGAGCTCTCTCATGACAAAAGTGAGTGATTTTTGCAGTTTCCAAATCGGTTATCTCCTATTTGTCATCAATATTCCGTATATTTATGACAGATGAAGTCTTGCCAGACACGAAAAAGTTATTGTTCTATTTTCTGTCCTACAGTTTTAACTGGAATTCAACATAATGCCCTTGGGCTGGGGCTCTTAGCACTTCCTCTAAACAGAAGGAAGCAGCCTGTGCTCCCTGGTGCAAGTCCTAGATCAGCACTTGATTTCTTTTCTAACAAGGACAATAAGACAGAATCTCACTTGTCAGTAGGGCTTACATGAGATAGTACTTTCTCTTATGTTAACATATACTTGGTTACTGCAAAATGCGAAAATTGTTATTATTAGCATTAGTGGTACTCCATCATGTTTGCAGGGTTTTTTATGTATTTCCGTGGATCTGCATGGAGAGAGAATACTGTGCATGCCTTATCAGAGAAATTCATCAGTGGCCTTTAAATGAAGTACCTTCATTTAAAACATTTTATGAAACCATTGTGAAGCTCCTGTCTGGTGGATGATGGAGGAAGGTGGGGGAATGGGTAATGAAAATGCCACCCTGTGGTGTTCAGTAAGCTGAGACGAGGGGGAGAAATCCCTTTTTCTCATGGATTTTGCCCGTAAGCTCTTTTGTACATACAGATGGGAAAGTGTTAAAATACGTATGTGGTGTGTTCATAGATTTTAATAAGGAGCCGTTGATAAGTAGATCTGGTAATTTTTTGTAAATTTATATTAAATTTCTCAAATTAAATTTATTAAGTTTATTTCTGGGCTAATCTTCTGTCCCGGTGTGCACAGTATGAAATGCTTTGAGATTATTTAACTAATGTTCTTTTCCTCAGTTTTGAATTTATTTTGCTATCTCTGTCTGTCTCATATTCATTTCCTAATCTCTTTAAACCTCTGTGGGTATCCACCTGGAATGAATTCCTCTTTGGAGTCCCATGTTCTCTGTGGGTAGCTAACCCCATGGTTGCCTTCAGAATGGGCCCAGTTTTGCCTTTATTATTCAGTTAATGGGCCCCACTTAGGGCATGTTTTACTCTGTTGCTTAACAGAGTGCAGGAACTTTAGAGAGATGACTAGGACAAAAATTCATGTTATCTGAAAGACAAGGAGACCTAATTTAAGCCACAAAGAATTTCAGAAAGTACCTTGTGAAGCTACTGGAGGAGGAGAAGGGTGGAGGCCATGTGCTATGAGAGAAGCATATGGAATTCAGAATCTCAAGACCTGCATTTATACGTTGGTCCTGCAGTTCATTACTGTGTGAGTCACTTCATCTCAGAGACTCTGTTTCTCCATCGACAAATGTGAGGATAGGATAATATCTGTTATATCTATATTCTAAAGCTGAATAAAGTTTAAGTGAGATGCGACCCCACTGTTAGGAAGCCAGATGCTAGATCCAGGAATTCTGAAGTGCTGTCTTCTTGGAGCATTAGGGCCATTTTCCTACATTCAGTTGCTTCAGGTCAAATTATTGTGCTTCCTCATGTTACATCATTAAATTTTAAACTTGCCTTTTGATTGTCCACTGATTTGGAAGGATGGAGAGGGGCAGGGAAGCAGATGACCCAGCACATGGGGAGACATCAGGACTAGGTTTGTTTTAAAAGCAGTGAGTTTTATCTGTAAAAAGAAGCTACCCCAACCTCAAGGACCCTGAGGCCACGCCTGTTCTGCTAAAAGGTAAAAAACATTCAAATCAGAGATGGAGGAAGACTGTGAAAAGGAAGATCAGCTCCTTGGTCAGACATACATCAGAAGAAGGAAAATAGGGCCTGTCATTAAGAAGTCTGCTGGGTAAATACCTGGTGAAGTTTTTACCCAGATGTTTTCACTCTCCTAGAAGATGTCTTTAGAAAAGGTGGTTTTGGTTAGAAGCCTACTGCAGTTAGCGGTATCTAAGGGAGGACTTCAGCCACAGAATCAATGCTCACATGGTTGTTAGGACCACAGAAAGCCCAACCCAAATCTAACTTCAGGCAGCGTGAAAATGAGATGCAAAATATGGTATGGAAGAAGGCCAGAGTGTCCAATCCTTCCTTAACTTGTATTTAGGTTAGTGAAAAGAACAAGCCATGTGTAAGAGTCAGTTTTGAGTAGAGGAGGGGAGTGATATATACAGTCAGCAAAATAATTGGACGCGTGGTGTTGGGACAACAGCTGGTACCAGACCAATTTTTGTCTTCATCGATCAGGCTTCTTCTAGCAACTAAACTGCCACCACAGCAATTTTGTTACAACAGTGACCTGTGATCACAGTGTTTAAATTCTACTCTACCCATGTAACTCCACCCCAGGACCAGGGAGCCAGCAGTGAGCTGTTAAAATGTATAAAGCCGTTCCTTGCTGGGAGGCCACTACGATAACAGTGTCTCCAAGTTGGAAGCCACGAAAACGGTTTGAAATATTTTACCTTCAGATACAAGACCTTAATCTCACGTTGACCTTGGACTGTAATTTGGATAACTAGCACTTTTATTCCCCATTTGCAGCAGGGAGGCAGATTGGTTAGAAAACCTGTGTTTGCAGTCAGTAGATAGTGTTCATGCATTGGAATTCCTGTCTTGGATTCATGTTTGTAATGTCAATGCTGAGTTTGCCCAGAAGACAGGCTTTTTCTTGAAGGAACTCATCCAAGATCCCTCTGGCTTCCTCATGCCACTGGGTCAGGCCGCACTTTCTTTTTCAAGCTTTACCTAGCTGCAGATCCAAAATCAATTCCCCCTTACATAAAAACTCTACATTTGCATTTGAGCCTTCCCTGTTCCATTCCTACCTTACTCTGGGAGCATTTTTAGAAAATATGGCAGCAGTGGTGTTCAGTGCGTCCACACCTAAAGGCCCCGAAAGAATTTGCAAGGGATCACGGCCCATTCGGAATGGTCAGTGCCTTTGCTGTTCCATTTGTTAAATATTTTGAATATGGTCCCCATGATATGCCATCAGTTTTATCCGATAAAATACACATGCAACATACATCAGCTTAGCAGGCTTCAGTTTTTGATAAAAAGTGAGAAATTTATTTAGGAAATGTTGATGGAATTTGAAAATCATTTGCATTTTTCTTGCTTTACCTACTTTCTAGTGAAACTGAGCAGTAATTTGTAGCAAACCCTGTTGTTGCCCAATTTCATATACTTTGGCCTATTTCTGAATTCATCTGCAGCGGCAGTGGACATCTGCCCTTGGGCGTCTTCCTACCTCGAGCATCTGTGTCTCTCTGCTTTTGTCTGTTGAGGGATCATCATAGCCAACAAACTAACCAAAAATTATCAAGGATTTGATGCCTCTGGGGTAGCATTCAACAGATAAGGGGTGAGGGTTGGTGGATAAATGCCCCAGCTTCCTCATCCCTCCCCAAGACCTTGTTGAGGTTTGTTCTACTCACTTCTTCAGTGGGTCCCCAGTGAGATGGAACCCCAGTTCCCCGCAGCAGTAATCCACTCATTAATATGCCCATTATCCCCATTATTGGCTTTTCTCTCTTCCCTGCCTCACTTTCCCCACTTTCTTACATGTGCTTCCTGAGATCACCCCCCGAATACACTCTGTGAACCCAAGACCTTGTCTCAGGGTCTGTCTCAGTGGAAGCCAACGTAAGATACAATTTTTTCGTGGCATACCAGTCCTGGTTTCCAGCCTCTTGTCACCAGCACCTCTAAATCTGTTAGAAATGCAAATCGATCAAGTTCTGCCTGAGTTCCAAACCTTAAATGGTTTTCTCTTGCCTCAGAATAGAATCTAAGATAGCTGTTGCAGCTTAGCGCCCTTGAGTGGCCTGGCTGCTTCTTCACTCCAGCTGCATCTGAGATGTATGATGTGAAGTGTTTTCCAGATGCTTCTACGGGGGGCTACTCTTCGTTTCTCATCTCTACCTCTGTCCCCCCAACCCCGACCTCATCTCTGCTTCTCTGCACTGCTGTTCCTCTGTCTGGGCTGTTCTTTCCCACTGTCTTAATTACCCACTCCTTCACATCCTCAGCTTCACAGGAACCTTCTTGGACCTTCCCAGCCTAGTCCAGTCTCTCCAACATGTGTTCTAGACTGTGCTTCTCCTTCAAGAGCTTTGCATATTTGCAATGATGTGACTTATTTTCAATGATGTATTTAATGTCTTTCTTTCTCTAGGCTAGGGATCTGCAAACAATTACAGGTTTATTGGAACACAGCCACACCCATTTGTTTTCCTATTACGTATGGGTGCTTTGGGGCTACAATCAGAAAATTGAACATTTGCAGCAGAGACCCTACTGATCAGACATTCTCAAATATTTGCCATGTAGACCTTTACAAAAATGTTTACCAATGCCTCCTCTAGGCTATGAACTCTGAGAGTGAAGTCTCTTGCTCACTTTTGTGACCTGGCACTCGACACAGTCCCTGACATGAACCAGCCATAAATAATTTTTTTTTTTTTTTTTTACTATGTGACTTGAAATAAAGTTTCTATGAATGTTGCCTTTTTTCCTTCCTTACAGTTTCCCCCTCCTTTTGTTAATTCTGCTTGTGCACGGGGCAATGCTACTTATAGCAGGTGAAACATTTCCAGACCTACAGATGATTATGTAGTACAACCTTGTAGCCCTTTATCAGACAGAAGTCAGATTCCTGTCTCCACTGTGATGTCTACTAGTTTTATAGGCAATGCTTTTACTAAAGAGGTAAAGATTTTATTATCCCTTTTCTTTCTTTCTTCCTTTCTTTTTCTTTCTTTCTTTCTTTCTTTCTTTCTTTCTTTCTTTCTTTCTTGCCAGGTGTTTCGGACCAAGTGGGGCATGATGTATACTATATAAAGTGTTTTCCAGATGCTTACTTGGTTGAAAAGAATCCCACTCCTAAGTTTTCTTGGGAAAGCATGCCCTAGCTAGATTTAATTTTAGAATATCAGTGTATAATGAGGTAAAGAAATACCATAGCTTTTATTTTAATGATACTGGGTGCAAAAACGTACATGTTCCATGCTGCTGTTATCATTTTTCACATACAAATTTTATCATCTCACCCTTTTCTTAAAAAAAGAAAAGGTAGTATTTCCCCCAAGCATCTCTGTGATGCCTAGAGAGACTTCTTGAATCTGGTTTATGAACTTTCCTTTATAATCTTATCTCCTGATGTTCTAGGATAGAGGATGTAAAACCAAGGCCTGTAGGCCACATTGAGACTGCTGCTTGTTTTTGTAAATAAAGTTCTGTTGGAACACATCTGCACTCATTTACTCACATATTATCTATGGCTGCTTTTAGGTATAATGGCAGAAGTGACTGGTTGTGACTGAGACTGTGTGGCTTGTAAAGCCTCCTATATTTACTTGCTGCCCCTTCACAGAAGAAAATTTGCTGTTCCTTGCTTTAGGAAACTCCTTATATTGACCATGACCATCTGCTCTCACCATTTCCTGTGCTTGTAAAACTTTGTTGTGTCTCTGAGCCTTTGCACAGACTGTGCCCTCTGTCTGGAAAAGCAGCCTCCTTTTTTCCTGCTTAGAAAACTCATGCAAGCTATCAATTCCCTGCTTGGTTTTCATCTCCTTCGTAAAACTTCTGTATTCCCCCAAATGCATTTTTTTCTTTTCTGAGTTCCCATAGCACTTTGTACAGATGTGTATCAGGAGTACTTATCATTGCTATTTGTATCATAATTTCTAGTTTTTTCTTTATCTCCTACTAGAGTATAAGCTGTAGAGGATCAGGTTCTATATCTTCATTCAGTGTATCCCCAGGTGCTTAGCAACAAATAGATACTGAGAAGTGGCTGATTAATATCAGAAGGTTGCCTGCTATTAACCAGTGCACAGGAAAGGTATGGTGTTAATCAGAGACACACAGAACAGTTGGAGGAATTAAAGAATTTTTAACTTTAAAGTGTTTAAGAATTGTTTTTGGGAGTGCCTTAGTTGGTTAAATGTCCGACTTTGGCTCAGGTCATGATCTCATAGTCCATGGGTTTGAGCCCTGAACTGACAGCTCAGAGTCTGGAGCCTGCTTCAAATTCTGTGTCTCCCTCTCTTGCTCTCTGCCCCTCCCCCACTCGTTCTTTCTCTCTCTCTCTCTCTCTCTCTCAAAAATAAATAAACATTAAAAAAAAAAAAAGAATTGTTTTTGTTCTACTTTTCCCCTTCCTGCCCTTACAGATGGAAAAAAAAAAAAAGGAAGGGACTTGCCCAAGCTGACTGAGCAGCACCACCTCACAGAGACCCTATGGTGGGGGTTGACTAGACAGTGTGTTAATTGAGAGTTAACTGCTTAGTGAAATCGTTAGTACTTATTTCCATGGTGAAGGAAGCAGGGAATTTGTTGGTGGGCAGAAAGTAGATCGGAGACTTTTAGTATTAGCTCCATCTTTCATTTGCAGACAAATAAGTTGATTTTCTACCTCCTTCAGTTTTTACCTTTGGTAAATAAGGGTGATTCTGATTCCCTGATATTATTTCTACCTTTATATGTAAGTGTTGAAAACTTGTTTTGAACCCACCATGGCCTTTGCAATAGCAGCTTTATGACCTGGCTTGCTATGACCAACTTAATATTTTTCTTCTCTTCTATGAAAGGTCGAATTCAAAATGGAAAGCAGTCTTTTTAAAGAGTTTCCCTCATGTGTCTGAGTAATGGTGATTTCATGTTGCTAGAGCCAGTTAACTGCTGGATGCTTCATACTCTCCAAGTGCCTAATGGGGGGAATTTGATCTGGCGAAGAGCCCAGTCGTCCATCTTCCTGAGGCTGGAAACCACTTATGGGGTGATAAGGATGAACTTTAATCGACTTCCTAGGCACCCCTTCCTTGAGGGAAAGAAGAGGAGAAAAGGAAAGGAAAGAGTGCGTGCTGACAAACAATTTCTGAGATTGATAGTTTGGACCTAATGTTAAATACCAATAAAATCATATTTGTCATGTCAAAGATCTATTTGAATGAAAACTCACAAACTAAAATCTGTTTTTTAATATTTATAAAGTTATAAGAGTTGTGGCACTGATTTTTTTTCCTTGAAGAGATCACATGGCACTGTCCACTTTGAAGTTAATGGGCTTTTAACATCTTTGGGGGCATGTTTCATAACGAAAGAAATCCATTTTTTGCTGGATTTCCATTGTTAAGGTTTTGGCAATAATACTTATGCATGGTAATAATGTCAGTAAAGAGGTCTTGTTTGCTTACAAACAGATTTCAATTGTTGAGAGACCAAATTATATCCTGTTGCTATAAACATGGGCAGTATTTGGTCTCTATTCATCAAGCTACTTTGTAATTAGGATTGCATCCAAATAACAAGTGCCTCTTCTCCCATGGAGGTCATTTCAACTTGCAATTTTCACTGATGGAACAAGGTTTCATAAGAGGACATGTCTATGCACAAGCATGAGTTTTAATCAAATCTATATGTATACATATATTCAGGCTAACCAGTGCATCTATGATTATGTCTAGCTTATTACTTTTTAGTGTCAGTCAGCAATAAAAATTTTTAAATATGGATCGACATTTTGTAAAATTCAGGTCAAAGCCAATATTTAAACTTCTAGATAATAAATGGATTCTCTTAGCAGATTTTGTGAAGGAAAACCTACTATAGCTTGCAAAACTGTTTAAGGTTGTTTGTATATACCTGGAGCTCTATCCACCAGGTTTTTGGAGAATGACCCAGGGAACATTGAGTATTTTTCTGTAGCCCTAAAAGAAAGAAGAAGGTATGCATTAATATTTTACAGCTGTCAAGCTAAAAAGCCACTAGGGCCAGCTCCTGCAGGATCGAGAGCAAGGCTTGAACAACCATCACAGCGGTAAACAGTGAACAGAGGTCATGGAAGGAAGGAACTGAAAGTAATTTAGAGGGTTTTTATTTTGGCAGCTGAGGTTCTGACGCCAAATCCCTGATTTTGTCCTAGGAAAGCTGGTGGTGACATTTGTAGTGGCTCTATTTAAGGAGAGGAAGTTTGATGACTGATACGAGCCAAGGCTCAGAGTCAAAAATGGCGACAGCCATTTCCACAGTTGTCCTTGGGGACCACTGGGAGACCTTTTGTTGCTTCTTCTGCCCTCTCTTAGGAAAGTCGATTTCTAGTCAGGCTGCACTATGGGAGACTCTCCACGCATTTTCTTCATAGTGAAGTTAGGCTTTGTATAAGTGAATCTTACTTTGAAGCATGGTCAGTGATTATTTTTTGAGGTATGATTTCCTCACTTCTGCGAATAAGGAAACCAGGGAGGGGGTTTAGAATATCATGCATTTAGGACTTCATCCATGAGACTTCCTATTTTCAGGGCTAATCTACCCCACCTGTCAGTTCACTGGATGCATGTGACAAGGCACATGGAAATCTGAAATTCCGAGAATCTTCAAACCAAAAGAGACCACTTCACATGAATTAGTGAGAAGCACGGAGTGAGTGCTTTGGGAATACCTCTGCAAATACTTTTCTTGTTTGGCTTTAGCCTGCAAGGGAACAATCTTATTTCACATTTCCTATTCTTTTACTCAGGACCGGATACATAATTTGTCTGGCGTGAAATGAAAATATGGGGCCTTTGTTTAAAACTTATGAAGAGTTCCAAGATGATAGCAGAGCATTAAACTAAGCACAGGGCTCTTCTGGGGCTCAGGGTGGCTGTGTGGGTCACACATCCCTGAAGCCAGACTAGATTTATATCTTTTCTTATCTTTCTTATTTGAGATCTTACCTGCACTTTCAAAACATTGCCCTATGACATCTGATAGATACTGTATTTCAGGCACGTGTCTCTTGGTGTTTTCTGATTTCACTCAGTCTCTTGATGTATATTTTGTGTCCCTTTCCTTCCTATTCCTTCTCCTCCTCTTTTTCCCTCTATTTATTAATTTTTAAAAATTGACATTATTTTTTAGGGCAGTTTTTGCTTCACAGAAAAATTGAGGGGAAAGTTCAGAGATGTCTCATATGCCCTCTGCCCCAACACATGCACAGCATTCCCCTCCCCTCTTCCCCCCCCCCCCCCCCCGTTATCAACATTCCCCTCCGTGGTGGTAACATTTGTTGCCACTGATGAACCCCCACTGACCCATCATCCCCCAGAGTCCCTAGTTTATATCAGAGTTCACTCTTGCTGTTGTGCGTCCCATGAACTTGGACAAATGTATTCACCATTATGGTGTCATACAGAATATTTTCACAGCCCTAAACATCCTCTGTGCTCTTCCATAAAAGACCTTTCTTTAGAAGCTAGCCTTGATTTCTGATTTTATGTCCCTTTTCCTCATCTCACTGCCATGACATCTGTGTATCTCAAAATTCTGGGCCAGTATGAAGCTGAAAGGCGCATGTTGGAAAAGTGAGACTGATTGCAAGAAACAAAAGGCCAAATTTATTGACAGTTGTTCTGCGTGGTGGGAGCAGAGCAGATGGGGTGCATCCATGGAGGGTGCACGTGCATAGAGGAGGGGTGGGGCGGGTGCCTGACGTCATCTCTACCGAGTAAAGAACAGTGTAGTACAGAGGTTCAGGTAAAAAATAACAAAAACTCTGCAGTTGGTCTCTCCTTTTTCCCATCGGCATAGAAAATTCCAGTGATAATGAATATAAGAAGCTTTATCAAATATACTTGGAGAAAGCTAAGTAGTAGAAGTTTGCTGTCATTTGTAGTAGACTCCCCCACCATGGAAGGTGGATAGGAATTCCTCCTAATCAATTATCAGGGCCCCAGAGAGGAGAGGGGAAGAAGCTATCTGTAAATGCTTGAACTTATTCAGATCGGCAAGTCCCTTCTCTCCTCTTTGCTGCTGCCTTCACTTGTTTTTATAAAATGACCACCAAGACCAATTTACATGGTGAAAAGAAATCATAGCACATGAGAAAAGATGTATGGCAGTTCTCAGCCTTTTGTTTGTCCTGTGAATGGTGGGGGATGGAAGGGAAGGTAGAGGGTGGGAGTCAGGGCTGGTTGGGGGCCTGAATGAGATGTATAAATCTCAGATATTACCAAGTATAAGCTAACAATGTCACCTGGTCCCCTGGGAACTCTATCCCCAAGGTCTAGCTAGGACATCCACATCATCCCATGAAGCACTTTCTTTTTATGGATTAATGGATTGTGTTTTGGAATCAAGTTATTTATTTAGCTGCATAGTCCTGGAAAAGATGATGCAAGACCTTATTTAGTTCCTTTATAGTTAAATGTGTGCCTGGCCTACCTTCCATTTCAGCTGCAGCTGGGATGGATAGCTCCTGCGCAGTCAACACCCCACCTAAACTGTTCCCTGCCTTGGCGCCTCAGGACTTTCCCCTAAACCACAAGAGCTTGCACAACCTAAACTCAGGATAGTTGGAAAGTTTGGAGGGCGGTAGTTAGTGCTCGGGAAGTACTCCTCAAATAATGGGGAATGAGAGTCTGTAGATAAATCCCCAGACTCCTGTGCTTTGGAGACAGAAATCTGGGATGCGTTCTACAAGGGTCCCCAGTAAGAAAACCAGCTCAGTAACACAGCCTTTCCGGTCTTAACCTTCCTTCCTTGCCTCGGTTTTCCTGCCCTTCACTCCTGCTTCCTGGGTTCACCTCCCAAATAAGCTACATACAAGTCCCAGTTTCAAGCTCTCTTTAGAGGAATGCAAATTAAAAGATGCCCATAAAACGAATAGGACACAGTGTTGGCCAGGCTAGCACGCATTTATGCCAGCCTTCTGTGTGTTGTGGTTCAGCTGTGGCATTCTTGCATGTACAGGTCTTCAAACTTTGAACCTATAAATGAAAGAGAAAAACAGAAAATTAAAAATACCTTTATATTGAAAAATGCCCCATATATTGATAGCAACTCATTACATATTCATCTGTGCAGGCAACTTTATCAAGGTCCCACTCTTGGTCAGGCACCATGGGACAGGCTGGGGCTAGAAAGAGAAGTAAGGTGTGGTTCCTGCCAAATAGGAGTGTATGGTCTACCAGAGAGAGATGATGCTAGAAATCTGCACAGGGTATTATGAGAGCATGACGGCAGCAGTCAGTTGTTCATCCATGGTTAGGAGTTGTGAAGAATGAGCATGACCAGACAGGGGGAAGCTGAGCAAAGACACACTTGCCTAGAGGTGCAAGTCTCTCAGTCCTGGGGGGAGAACTGCAGGGGTTAGGGCACAGTCTGAGGTTCATTTAGAACCAAGAGATGAAAGCATCCACCTGATGTCCTGTGGGAAAGACAACGGAAGTTGGGGAGGGCTCAGGAGCATTCCTGAGCCATCATGAAACAGTAGTACTTTGCAAAGCACCTCCCCAGATTGCTTGCTGCTTCTAACCATGGCAGTGGAGCACAAGGCTTTGTGACTCAGGATTCCAAGCTCTTTTTCTTTCTTCTTAATGTAATGACAACTTTATTTCTATTTTTTCAAAATGAGTTTCTTGATTTAGTTAGGTCCTCAGGGGCACAGGGTATTAGCCACTGTCCTGTTCTATATGATGCAGTTGGTCAGGGCAACCTTAACTTTCTTTGTCTTCTTCGGAAGAAAGGGCTCCAGGATTGCCTGAAAGGCTTGAAGCAATGTGAAGCCAAAGCACCTTTACTGAGACTGGAGTCCTTTCAGGCATGGTTGCTAAATCCCGTCAGCGTGCTTTTCACTTCCAAATGCACCTCCAGTGTCAGCCCCCACTCATTGAAACATTGACGTTTACAATGCTACAGTCTGATCTTTCAGGTCCAAGCCAACAGGAGATTCCACCCAGATCCTTGGTAAAGATGCTATTTGAGAATCCCTGCTTTACTTCATTATTACAAATACCTCTTTCACATTCTTGAATTTAAAGACACGAGAAATCAGAGAAAATGTTTCTGCCCCCAAAGATGCATGGTGGGCTGGACCTGTCACAGTTGTCAGTTCTACGTAATTTCCAGGGTAATCAATCCATAGCCTCACCCATACACAGCTGCACCACTTTTTTTTTTTTCACTTTGTCCTCTGTTTCCAGGAATCTGCTCACTGTGTATTTGGTGTGGAGTAGTCTGTAGAGAACATTAGAGTCTGAAGCATTCCTATACAGATTTGTATAAAGACCTAAGTTCATTTACAACTTTATCCTGGATGGTTTCATGTAAAAATAGTCACCTCACAGTGGTACATGTCTAGCCCGCGATTCCGGGTTCTTCGCACTTTGCAATATTGCTTTCTTGTAATGACTTCCAAATTTTAAGCTCCCTTTTATTGCAAGGCTTACGGTACACTATCAGAGCTAAGCCTTATAAAAGTTCCAATTCTAATTCTTACACTTTTCCTTCTTTCTCTTTTTATTCCAGGGAAAAGGGTTTAGTGGGAGAGAGTAAAAAAGTTACTTCGTTAAAAAAAAAAAAAAAGTTTATTTTGGAAGTACATATAAGTGACTCTGTCCGGACAAATAGGAAAAACATGATACATTCATTTCAATCTGAATAGGAATTTAGTCTTCCACGAGCTGTTAAGACTGGCTGCAAGAATGAGGATTTAATGAGAAGAGAAAACTCATCTGTGACTTTGTGATGAGCAGGTGCTGAAATCTGTCATTGCTTTGAGGGGGCATTTCAGAGAAATCCAGAATAATGGTATCAGTGTCTTGCCATCTGTTTTCTTCTTCCACTTTGTACCAAACTTTTAAAACACATTCACTCTTGGGGCGGCTGGATGGCTCAGTCAGTTCGAGCTCTTGATTTCGGCTCAGGTCGTGATCTCATGGTTGTGAGATCAAGCCCTATGTTGGACTCCATGCTCAGCATGGAGCCTGCTTGGGATTCTCTCTCTCCCTCTCCCTCTGCCCTTCTTCCCCGCTTTCACTCTCATTCTGTCTCTCTCAATTAAAAAAAAAATTTTTTTTAAACACTCATTCTTACACAGGCATCTGCACACACTATTTTGGCCTTTGAAGTGGGCAATGAATATTGCATAACAATTATCATAATATTGGACTTGAACTTTCTGCGTGTTCATTGGCTGATTGGTGCTTCGTACATTGAGTAGTCTTCAAAGAATCCCAAACAGAAGAACTGTGTTTTGAATTTTCTCTAAAGAGCTCCCTATAGCTTCTGGTATGTGAGGGAAGGTGGGAGAGAAGAATGATTTGTTGCTACTTTCTGGGTCTGTTTTAAATGCTCTCTGGTAGCATCCCTGAAGCCCTTTGCGTTCATGTTTTCTATTCTTTGTTTTTAATCTTTCTGAGGCAATAGTTGGATTCTGCTTTTAGTGATTATTCTTGATTCCCGTCCTGTTATGAGCCATTCTGGTGGTGTGTGGTGTTTGGGGCCGTTGTTCTTTTTTTGTTGGTTGTTGTTGTTGTTGTTGTTGTTGTTGTTGTTGTTGTTGTTGTTGTTTTAGGCATGTGGCATGCTACTTTTCCATAGTATTTAATTAAAAGTTTGGCTTTTTGGAACTTGCCATTGGCAAACTGCTAGACAACTGAGCCAGTAGGTATTTGCAAGGAGTCTAAGATCCTGTTTGATCCTTGCAGTCTCCCTATCCAAGGAGTGCTTTCTACCAACTCTGCTTTTGGGGAGAGTTCATGGTGCACCCTTCACTTGAGATAAACTGCATGTGTTGATTTGTAACTTACATGAACAGGCCAAAAAAGACATATTTCCTGAGTTTTTGTTCACAATTTTATGTGATTTTAATTATTACTAAAATGGTTAATTTTAAACACAGCAGATCTACTTCTAACTTGGTTCTCTGAGATTGCCAATTTTGAATTTTATCCTGACATAATTTGTCCCAGAATTTATATGCTTGGGTCACCGAGGGCATTCAGAGATGATTATCTTATTTTTGTATATGGAAGGAAATGGTTGGGGAGAGGAGGAATAAAAATAACACTCCCCCCCCCCCCCACAAAAAAGAAAAACAAAACCAACAAGAATTTCCTTTAAAGTCATTCAGAATGATTGGCTTGTCCAGATAATGAATTTATATGATATGCTATATATTTATGACAGTTTAAAAAAATTAACCCACTTTGGTCAACTTTCTCACATTTCCCATTGCCATGGTATTCTCTTCTATCAGATTTATTTTAGAAAATTATAGTGAAAATAGAGCCTTTTCTGGGAAATAACTCAGCACTGAGAAAGACACACCATTAAGGCATTTTCTGAGAAATCAAAGTTTTAAACTTCTTTTTTAAATCCTCCATTTTTATGCCAGATTGTGTGAACTGCTGAACTTCATACAGAACTTAACGAACAGTAAGTAAGAGAACAGAATCTAAGGAAGCTGTCAAGATTTATTAACCTTCTTCTTGAGGTCTTTGATTCAAAATGTCCTCATTGAGATAGCACAGAATGAAATTACCCAGTGAATGAAGCATTTTAGGATTTGTGAGAAAAGTTATCTTAATCAGTTTTTAATTTTTTTTTTAAGATAACGTATTTTCAGGATAAATCATTATGGAACACTGAATTATAATCTACAAATTAGAATATAATTGTGCAATTTGTGTTTAATTCTCTTGTTCACATTTTATATTAGGCTTATTTCTTTGCAGTCTTACAGTATTGTGAGTTTTTTGTAAACAGCTATTTAAAGGCATTCACATAATCAAAATAATATTTATAGATATTCTAAAAATGATTAATCTCAGGATTGTGGCAAAGCAGAAAACCTTACCACATGGGTTTGCCACCCTCCCCCCAACAAAAAATTCAAGTTCTGGTTAAGTTCCCTGAATGAGCGTAGTGAAAATTAGTTTCCTTTGGAAAGATCATACAATTGAAAGACTAATTTAAATTAGGAGGGCACACCGGGCTTGGCAGAGGGCATTGTGAGAAAGCAAAGCGTAATTTTCTCCCAAACAAAGACAAGCTTGTTGGAGAGCATGCTTTATTGCCTGGAAATTCTATATATATGCAAAGTTGCTCATCAATTCACTGTTGGGTTTTATGTGCTCGGTTTCTCCTTTTGTTTGGAAAAATCAAATGCTGAAGAAAGTAGGCGTAACTCTGCATGCTATAGGCACAGAGAAGCCTACGCACACCAGTTCTCCTGGTTTTCCATGCTCCTGTGTGGGGAGCTGCCTGCGGGAGGGATGGTCAGACTTGGCTTCATGCAGGTAAATCAGGGTGTATGCTTCAGCAGAGCGTACCCAGAAGTTCCAGAAAATGACTTTTCTGCATCTTTTTTCTGATCCCTCCTTCTGGCAGCCAGGTGGATATATTCAGTAGGTTAGGTGCACATCCTGAAGTCCACATGGTGTTTTCTCTTTGTTAAACAGCTTTATTGAGACATAATTCACATACCATACAATTTGCCCACTTAAAGTGTACAATTCAATAGCTTTTAGCAGGTTGTGTAACCACCACCACAATCAATTTTAGAACATTTTTATCACCCCAAAAAGACAAACCACACCCCGGTTAGTGGTCTCTTGAGAACCAGATTGGGATACATTAATTCAGCAAAACAAAGGTGAGCACTCATTTCAATGGGAGGCTTTTAAATGAGAGTTATCTTTGGAATTTCCTTCTTCACTGCATGTCTTAGCTTCCTGGCGTAGCAACTACATTCAGTGCTTATAAATTTTTTTTTTTTTTCTCAACGTTTTTATTTATTTTTGGGACAGAGAGAGACAGAGCATGAACGGGGAGGGGCAGAGAGAGAGGGAGACACAGAATCGGAAACAGGCTCCAGGCTTTGAGCCATCAGCCCAGAGCCTGACGCGGGGCTCGAACTCACGGACCGCGAGATCGTGACCTGGCTGAAGTCGGACGCTTAACCGACTGCGCCACCCAGGCGCCCCCATTCAGTGCTTATAAATAGCATGTGTACAGAACTTTGCAGTGCGCAAAGTGTCGTGTGTCATACTTCAGGTGAGAGGCTTGACTGGCAGCATGACAAGACTGAGGGTGAGAGGCCCTCAGGCTGACCTCGGGGAGAGGAGCTGTGTTATTTGGCAAAATTAGAGGGCCAGGCCTACAGGCTGGAACCAGGGCATCTGAGCAACCTGCACATAAGCGTGTCGGGTCTGGTCTGGGAAAGTAGATGGAAGCTGAGAAGAGGGATGTGGGTCCCAGGAGGATTCCTATCCAGGAGTTGCGGGTGTGAGGGCCAAGCATCAAGGTGGAAGATCCTCAAAGCAGGAGGCAAAGATCTGAAAGGGAGGTGGAGATCATGGTAAACATCAAGATGGGGATTGGGTCCGCTCCTGAGGAAGGAGGAGCTGGCATGGACACAGGAGAGCCAGGAAGGAGTGTCATGGAGCTGCCGGATCCTGCACCCTGTGAACGCATCCTGCTGGCCAGCACTGGTATCACCCAGACCAGCACCTCTTTGCTCTATTGGAATAGCGCTGGTTCTTCCTTTCTTCTCTGCAACATCTCTCCCACCCCCTTCCCTTCCTCGGGCCTGCCTCACTCTGTGGGCCCATTTAGACAGTCTCTGGTCAACATACTCTCTTAGACTCAAATCCTTCCCTTTGGCCAGCTCCTTCCTTACACCCACAGATGAGATGAAGAGTCACTTGGCCAGACATTTCAGTTTCCTGGGATGCAGACAGGCTGGAGCAGCCCACTTCTCCTTGAAGGAGAGAGCAGGGGACAAGCCAGAATGTCATCACTTGGAGGGGTTGGGGGTGGGTGGAGAAGGGTTAGACAAGATCCACCTGAGAGCTGGGGTCCAGATTTAGAGTCACTCACCTGGCTGCTTCCCTCCTGGGCTGTCCCCATGTCTGTCCTTAATGGTGTCGTTTTCAGCTTGACACTTTCACTGAAGGAAGGAGAATCCTTTTTGTCTGGATTAGCTGCATACCGTCCAGGAAAGCAGTTGGCAATATTTCCTTCCCCTGTGAGGCTGCTAAAAAAATTTTTAATAAGGTACTCCTCTACTCCCTCAAGTTTTCTCTTCTCAACATTGTTCTACCTCTCTGATGCAATATGCTATAATTTCCCCCCAAAGTTTAAACACAAAGTTTAAACAAAGTTTAATCACTATATTCAATAAATGTGATACTTAAGCTATAGATGTATTGATTTGGAGGAAAAGGTAATATTATTTTTAAAACATCAGGAATTTTATTTAAACCTGCAATAAAATCAAGACTATCTCTGTGTGTTACAAATATTGGAAAGCACACATTTGTGTTTTATGGTTTGGGTTTTCATAATCATTGTACACTTGTATCATCTTATTTAGATTTTTGTGTTGACTGATAGAAAGGTTGTTTCTTTCCTTCTAGCACCATAGAGATCATTTATAGGAAAGTCCAATGTAGGCATATTCTGACTGCAGAATTGACATTTGAAGTTCAGTTTCTAGATTGCAGAAAAATCTGTTTTGGTGTGTGATCAAAGGTTAACCTGAATGGAGCAGTTAGACTGTTCAGCTCTGTTAACATTGGAGATGGGACATCCAGTGTCCTTGGTCCTCATGGAAGCCAGAATGCACTTCCCAGAAAACCTGGTTACAAAAGCTTTAAGGGAAGTGGCCAAGAATCAGAATGACTACTAAAAGGGCTTAGAAAATTCCAGTTTGATAGAGGATGGCATTGAGACCCAAGGGATCCTCTGGTCTGGTGAGTGGGGCCTGGGGAAAGTTTTGCCAACAGTGAGAGTGAAAAATATTTGTCACAGCAGGCAGTATTTCAGGCCAGAATTAACAGTGGAAAGGACAAGAGGTAGCCCTTAGGGAAGACAGGCAGACAAGGGCAAGGCAGGCTGTGGACTGCATTGAGGGCCAGCAAAATACAAACAAACAAACATATACTCATTGAGGAGTAAAGGCCAAAGCCCAGGTATGGGGGCCATGTGAGGTGGGATTAGGGGAAGGCTGTGGCTTTGTAGCTCTGGGGTGCTGTCCTTCCACCCTCTTGCACCCCTCTCCCCACATGCCAGGTACGTGGACACATGACACCCAGGGGCAGCGCTGGCCCTTCCCAGCCAGTGGGGACAGAGTTTCCGCTCTGATAAGGACTAGCTGCAGAAGCAGAGGTTGTTGGACCTAGGAAATGCAGGCAGAGCCTGTGAGTTGGGGAAGGCAGATGTTGACAGGATAAATGCATTAAGAGTAATCCTTTTGGGGCAGCTGGGTGGCTCAGTCAGTTAAGCATCTGACTTCAGCTCAGGTCATGATCTCGCGGTTCGTGACTTCAAACCCCGTGTCAGCCTCTGTGCTGACAGCTCAGAGCCTGGAGCCTGCTTGGGATTCTGTGTTTCTGTCTCTCTCTGCCCCTTCCCCCACCAAAAGTAAATAAACACTAAAAAAAGAGAGTAATCCTTTCAAGTTTCAACTCCCAACTCCTTTTCATTTTTTGGTAACTTATAATTTTGATGTAACTTAAAGTATACCCAGAAAAGTTGGAAGGGTAATATGAAGAACTCTCCTAGACTCGACTGCACTTCTGCCTCTTGTTTTGGCATGCTCTCTCTTTCTCCCTCTCTCTTTTTTTTTTTTTTTTTGAATCATTTGTAAGTTGAGAAGTTGTACTCCTTTACCCCTAAATACTAAATATTTCAGGGCATGTTTCTTTAGAACAAGAACAATTTCTTCTATAACCACAACACGGTTATCAAAAGCTGTAGATCTGTTTCCTTTTAACAGTAATACTCAAACACCATCTTAATATTTTACAGTTTCTGTTCTATTCTTCTTAAGCTGACAGAGACTGAAATTAAATTTCTTTTTTCTTCTGACAGCGTTAGGGGAGAGAACACACACATTTTTTTCTTCAGCTGTATGGGAAGCCTTTGCCAAGGTTACAGATACATAGTTGGCACTCAGTGGAGTTACAACATAATGACACCAATTAGATAAAGCCATCGGAGAGATCAAAGAAATTTTCTGAGTGATATGCTTGCATATTTGTTTGCTTGGAATTAAATTTTTACAGTGCTCTCTCATTTTCATGAATATAGCTGAGATCTCCACTTGATAACACCCTTATATATGATCTTTATCTTTTTGCTTTACATTCAGGGAAGATATTTTGATTCAGTATATTTTCCAGATTTCCCCCAGTTGGGTTAAATGGAGAAGTGGGCAAAAAAAAAAAAAAAAAAAAAAAAAAAAAAAAAAAAAAAAAATGAGGTGTCTAACAAAAAAGCAATGGGGAAATGTGTTCTGATAGCAAAAGCCACCCAAAATACATTAATAGAGAAAGAGAGAAAGAAAAAGGATAAAACATCACGTACCATATGATCTCATTTGTTTATCAAACCAATTGATAAGAAGATAGATAGATACATGTATTGATAGATATTGGTGTGTGTGGAAACACTCTGGACGTTACAGAAGAAGTGAGTGTCAGCAGTGATTAGCTTGACAGTGGGACTGGGTAAGTCATTAGTAGGTAAGGTGGAGGGTCAGGAAGGGAGAGGATTATTTTTTTCATTTTGTACACCTTGTAGTTCAGTTTTTTATCATGTGTTCTTACTTATTTTATAGAAGTAAAATTTATTTTTGTGAATTTGTATAAAGGGAGGGAGGTAGGATGTAAGGAGAGACAGGAAGGGAAAAAGAGAGAGAGAAGAGTAGTTAGAACAAAGCCAAAAGGCAAACTTATTAAAAAATGGTAGGCCTTAGCAAGTAGCGACAATAGGCGGAATTACGGAAAAAAATGTTGGATATGTAAAATGAATCATTTTCTACCTCCAGCTATTTATATCTAGCTGCCAGTTTTTCCAGCAAGATTTATGCATGGGTCTCTTAAAACTACATTTTCACTAATGAGTGTGTTTTGGCACTAATTCTGGTGGAGCAGACGGGTCACTCTGTCCCCCTGTACTTCCTTTTAACTTACAAAATTGATCAGTATCATAGATTTTGATGAGTTAAGTTTAGGTTTTGTTTTTATCAGCATCAACATGCTCCCACTGTCCCTTCTCTGAAAGCAAGAAGCTGATTCATAAAGAGCAAACAAACATCACAGAGATATTTGACCACATACGTCATACAATTCTAAGTGGCTTCTTTCATCATATCTTCCAGTCATTAGATTTGTTTTTGTAGATCTCCACGCATTAGACAGTTTTTTCCTCCAAGCCTTAGTTTTTTTCAATGGAAATGCACCCCTTAAGCAGAATCAGTGTGAGAAAAAAATCACGATGTAGAGGGAATAGGAACCAATATTTGTTGTTTGCCCGGGCTGTCAGAGCTTCACACGGGTTGTCTCATTCAGTCCTTCCATCAACCGTGAGGGGTATATGGTAATATGTCTGGTTTATTATTGAGGAACCGAACCTCAGAGCGGTTAAGAAATTCTGTCAGTAATTCATTCACTCAACAAATATTCGCTGAAAGCCTGCTATGTCGCAGGCCCTGTGCTCAGTACTAAGTATGCAATGAGAGAGAACATAGATGTGGTCCCTGCCCTCCTGGTCTGTAGTGGAACAGAGGAGAATGGCATTAAGCCAGCACACATACAGTACATAACCTCACATTACTTGGGCACACCGGTAAAAGACATGATGGCAAAGACATGATGCCAGGAGAGGGGTCACAAGAGACTAACATAAACTGGGGGCTCAGGGAAGGCCATTCTGAAGAGACCATGGGTCAGCACAGGTGAGCGGATGTTGGCAGGGTCAATGGCGGGAAGCAGGAGATATAGGAGGCCTGAGGGGAAAGCTCAGTGTGCTAGAGCATCTGAAAGGAGCCAGTATGGCTGGGGAAGAGTGTGGGAGCTGAGACTGGAGGGGAGGCGGGGGCTGGCTTGTGTCAGCTCTCACAAGTCTGTTAGCATCAGCGGAGGTTTGCAGAACTGGGACAAAGCCCCACATTTGCCTGAATCTTAAAGCTTGTGTCCCCCCACCTCTTTCAGCCCTGCCCACTCCCATACCCCCTCAGACATATGGCATTATACTGTTCTCTTTCACCCTATTTTCCAGAATGGCTAAAGCACTGCCTCCATTATTGACACCTCCTAGTATTCCTACTAGGAGATGTGGGGCCTCGTCTGTTAGGTGAGGATAGAGAGGGGACTATAGAAAGTGTGGGGCCTGGGTGAGGCCCCCGAGTTCACACTCTGTAGGAGAAACAGAGTTCAGATTATCTAAAGTAGAGAATTGATAGAAACCAGGAACCACTCAAAGGATTCAAGGCATATAATATTGCATGATGATTAGAAGCTTCCACAACCACACACCTATATGACCGTGATTCCCAGATGTGTTCAGTAGGGATATATTGGATTTGGATTGATAAGGATGCTGTAAGGTTGTTTATGGCAGCTTGAAGCAGAAATAATAGAAATGATGATAATGAAGGGGGATGAAGAAAGTAAGCGCAAACAATGTGCATGGGCAGAAATGCTGCAGGAGTTGGGTCTGAATCAATGTAGACAGTCTCCAAAAGTCGAGAGTGGTTGAAGCTGAGAAGTACCCGACTCCAGGCTATTGAGTTCCATCAGAGTACAAAACAGATAAAAGTCACTGTCCTTGTATAGTTTCCCTTCTAGTGATCAATGTGCCTGCATATGGCAAAAGCTGGTACTAAACGCCCACTAGAGGTTATAGGGTAGGACTGAAGTTGAGGAGATAGGATAGGTGAGTTATGTATGGATGCTTCTAGAAAAACTTGCTCAGAATAGAACCAAAGAAATTCTTAGTTCCTAGGCTCCAGTGGTTTCAGATTTTGAGAGTTGAAGCCAGAAACTTAAACGTCTCTAATGTGGGAAGTTCAGATATCTAGTTGGGGCAGAAAGTCTTCCTGCCTCCTCTTCTTAGTCCATTTGGGCTGCTATTACAAAACCGGTGTGGCTTGTAAACAACAGAAATTTATTTCTCACAGTTCTGGAAGCTGGAAGTCTGAGGTCAGAGTGCCACATGGCACTTCTCATTGTGACCTCCAATGGCAGCAGGGATGGGGGAGTCTGTGGGGCCTCAGAAGAACATTGACCCCATTTGTGAGGCTCCACCCTTATGACTTAAGAACCCCCACAAAGTCCCCCCACCATCATGATAGGTGTTAGGATTTCAACTTGGGAATTTGGGTGGCGGGGGGATACATCCAGACCACAGCACCCATTGAATTACTATCTCCCTCTTGCTCTGTCTACTCCCCTATGTGTGGTATATTGTAGACCCAGAAAGCAAAAGTAAAATGTTGGTAGTTTGCTCTAATGGGATGACAGTCATAGGCTGTTACTGTGAAATGATCCTTTATTTTAGGTTTTTAAATGATCAGTGCATCCTAATGCTGTATGATCAACATTTAAGCACTTTCTTGGAATTTGCATGTTTCCATGATATATGTATTACTGATAGTCTTGTTAGTTTCATAAGTGCTGGGCTTGATTGTTCTAATTCAGAGTAACTATATTAATATCCACCACCCTTAAAGAGTCATATGCTTAAATAAAATGTCAACCAACTGTTTTTTCTATAAACAAGGAGGCAGAGGCTATTTTTTCAACATGCATAGTCACACTTATACATTAGATGGAGTAGGTACAGCCTTAGTGAAAAGAGAGCTATGAGAATGGACTATGCAATAATAGCTCCACAGCAGAGTATTTTATGATTCATTTAAGTAGCACTGACCTACTGTGTGTGTGTCTTGCTTTCAATTTGTGTTTCCCTAAGAGAAACTCACGGCTAATTTAATTACTCAAATATGCAGAGCATGCACTAACTTAAATTGTAATCATTCCAGTGAGCCCCCAGAAATCCCCAAACTTTTTAGTCATATTAAAAGTATAGATGTGTTGAGACACCTGAGTGACTCAGTTGGTTAAGCATCTGGCTTCGGCTTAGGTCATGATCTCATGGTTCATGGGTTCGAGTCCCACATCAGGTTCTGTGCTGACAGCCCAGAACCTAGAGCCTGCTTCGGATTCTGTGTCTCCCTCTCTCTCTGCCCCTCCCCTGCTCTCACTCTGTCTCTCTCTCATAAATAAACATTAAAAAAAAGATTTGGAGAGACGCCTGGGTGGCTCAGTCGGTTAAGCGTCCAGCTTCGGCTCAGGTCATGAACCACAGCTCATGGGTTTGAGCCCCGCGTTGGGCTCTGTGCTGACAGCTCAGAGCCTGGAGCCTGCTTCATATTCTGTCTCTGTCTCTCTTTCTGCCCCTCCCCTGCTTGTGCACTCCCTCTCTCTCTCTCAAATATAAATAAACATTTTTTAAAAATTTAAAAAAAATATTTGGAAAAAACAAAGTATAGATGTGTTGAATGTGCTTGAACAAGAAATCTGAGCCTTTAAGGTCATTGACCGTAGGTAGTTGGAGATTACCTCACCCCTAGGAATGAAGTACCTTTACCCCCTACTTCACATCTCCTTCTCTTGCCTCTCCTCCAAGTTCACTTTCAGGTCTGTCTCTCCCTTAAGGGCCCAATGCCTTCCTTGTTTTCCCATGAAAAACATTCTCCAGGCAGCAGCCAAAATGATCTTTTAGAGACACCTATCTGTTCTTGTCATTTCTCTACTTAAACTACTCTGTGTTGTATGAGGGTGCTGTTCAGAATCCTCACTGTGACCTGAAAGGCCTTACCTGTTCAGTCCCTGCACTGCTCAGCCTCACGGCCTTCCCCTCTCCCCAGCCCCCTGTCCTGACTCTCTGTCCCACCTGGCCTGGTCTCTTAATATCACACCTGTTCCCCCTCTACCTGGAAGGCTGTTGTTCTCCATGCCCCCTGCCCCTTACCCCCAAACCTCTTCAGCCTCAGATTCTGTGTCTGTGTCCTGACTCTGTAATCTGAATTTGCCCCACCCTCTACCATCCGCCAGTGGGAGAGAGAATTTCAAATAGGTGCGTTTTTTTTTAAATTTTTTTTAATGTTTATTTATTTTTGACAGAGAGAGAGAGAGAGAGATAGAGCATGAGTGGGGGAGGGGCAGAGAGAGAGGGAGACACAGAATTGGAAAGCACAGAATCAGAGAGCCCAACGCGGGGCTCGAACCCACAGACCGTGAGATCATGACCTGGGCTGAAGTCGGACGCTCAACCGACTGAGCCACCCAGGTGCCCCCAAACAGGTGCGTTTTGAGTGAGACTTTATTTGCTTGCCTGCAGGGTCATCTTGCTTGGGCTTTAGCCTAGCACTCTAAATGACTCAGGGTTGGAAATTTTCTCTATTAGGACTATCATTGTGATTATCACACTCCAAACTACTGCTCTTGGCAGGTTAGTTGTGAATTAAAAATGGCCAGGAGTTGGCAAGCAGAATTTTGCTTCCATTTAGAAGTGTCTATCTTAGGGGCGCCTGGGTGGCGCAGTCGGTTAAGCGTCCGACTTCAGCCAGGTCACGATCTCGCGGTCCGTGAGTTCGAGCCCCGCGTCGGGCTCTGGGCTGACGGCTCAGAGCCTGGAGCCTGTTTCCGATTCTGTGTCTCCCTCTCTCTCTGCCCCTCCCCCGTTCATGCTCTGTCTCTCTCTGTCCCAAAAATAAATAAAAATGTTAAAAAAAAAAAAAAATTTTTTTAGAAGTGTCTATCTTAGGACCAAAGGGTATAATTAAATATCACTGAAGACATGGTGATGGAAGTTCTTTGAGTCCTATTATGCGAATGCTATAGAAATCGAGAAACAGGGAAACAAAATAACTTGGCATAAGAGGTAAACTCAGTCCAGCCAGTGATCTGCTGTGGGAGAAGCAATAACAGCTTTAAAAGGGTAAACAGAAAAATTCTGCTTGAAGTTTTCCGTTTACAACTGCTTTGCTTTTCCCCTTCTTTCCTGTTCTTCCTATGTTTGAGAATTCTCTAGCTCTCTGAGATTTTAGAGCAATGTGCCATGGCCAGTTTCACATCACATATTGCACACAATACAGAAGTCATGAAAAATTCTTACCAAGAAACCGAAAACAGGGGGCCTAAACGTTAGATCCCTATTGTAAGCTCCTTTCCCAAATACTCCTAATGCTTTCAGAGAAAGTACAGGTAATTTGTTTGTCATTACATTTTACAAACTCGACTTTACTAGGTTGGCAGAACCCAGTGCAGATGTAATGAGTGGGATGTTATGACAGGATATATAGCCTCAGACCCCCAGAGTGGCCCTCTTCTATTCTGCCCCAATCCTGGCCCCCTCCACACACACCTCTACCATGAGCTCGTATTAGTGCTTTCCTGTTCAGAACACATCCCCCTCCCCCGGGTGTTCACAGCAATGCCTATCAGTCATCCTTATGACTTCCTGTTTTTAATGCTTTTCTAGCACTGATATCCCAGCCTAAGGATGCTACTTGTGCTCTCCCTG
Source organism: Puma concolor (assembly GCF_028749965.1). Lineage (NCBI taxonomy): Eukaryota > Metazoa > Chordata > Mammalia > Carnivora > Felidae > Puma > Puma concolor. The sequence goes on from NC_141674.1 coordinate 162,489,068, forward strand.
CAACCTGATGATCCCCTAGGCAGAGGGGTGGGGGGACAGAGGGACTGTTGCTGGGAAAGGATGTGCCCAGCATCTCGGCCTAGCTGCTTCTGGCCAGGCAGGAGTGTAGTGACAGTCCTGTACCGCCCTGGCCCCGCCGTGGGGGCTCCTGCTAGCAGCCTGGGTAGGTCGTGGCAGCAGGCAGCAGCTTGCAGACCCTCAGACAAGGCCTCACAGTGTGTCAGGAAGACCTTCACCTCCAGGGTTGGGAATCATACTCCACTAGGACCCCATTTTCTCATGTCACAATGGGTCCAGCTAGGGTTCAAGCTGCCAGCCTTTCTTTATTCTCTGTTAGTCCTGCTTTGTAAACTGAGACATGGCTCTGTTATGCCTCCTCCCCCAGCAGATGCCACTCCACTTTTGTATTCTGGCTCCTGTACTACAGCTGGCTCATACAGAGCCTTTGTGCAAACTAGAAAAAAAAGTTGCCCTAGCTCTGGATGGGAGCAGCACCGGCCTGGGACTCAAGGCGTACAGAGCAGAGCTGGGTTTACCCCCTGACCCCCTTCCACCGGGTGGTTCTACCTGCTTTCCAGTCAGCTTTCTTCAGTGAGGGGGCCATGAGTTGGCTGAGAGACAAACCAGAGTTTAACCTGAGACTGTCATCTTTTGTGTCTTCTTCAAATTATTAGTGTAGCTTGGTGCGCCTGGGTGGCTCAGTTGGTTGAGCATCTGACTCTTGATTTCAGCTTAGGTCCTGATCCCAGTGTTGTGGGATCTAGCCCCACGTTGGGCTCCACGCTGAGCGTGGAGCCTGCTTGGGATTCTCTCTGTCTCCCTCTGCCCCTCTTCCCGCCTCGTGCTTTCTCTCTCTTTCAAATAAAAAATTTTAAAAATACATATTCATGTAGCCTTTAGCACATCTCCACCTGGATTTAGAGACAGGCATCTGACCTCACAAGCCCCAGGATGCCATACCCCTCACACTGCCTTCCCTCTTCCCTCTGTTCTCAGCCACAGACACTGATGTGACTTCATAAACTGGCCAGTTGTAAGTTACAGATTAATTTTTTAAAAATATACTGAGAACAAACTGAGGGTTGATGGGGGTGGGGGAGAGGGGAAAATGGGTGATGGGCATTGAGGAGGGCACCTGTTGGGATGAGCACTGGGTGTTGTATGGAAACCAATTTGACAATAAATTATATAAAAAAATAAAACACACAAAAATAAAAAATACCCTTTGACTATAAAACAGTTCTGATGGCTAAAAGGCTTTACTTATTTTTGTGAAATTATTTTTGGGCTTACTGTCTTGTGCCCTTTCTTTCTTCTTGGACAGTTTTACCATGTGGGTATAAAAATAGGCAGTATACTATAAAATTATTTAAGAAAGTCTATTATTTAAATTCCTATTTCTCCACAGTCCTATTTAACAGACCAGTCAATAGATGTATTATAGGTCTTTACATTATGTATATCCACATCCTCAGGAATGTGAAATTGTCATGAAGAGAATGTTCTTTGCTAAAGCTGAATGGTATCTGCTTGGGAAGCATATCAAATATAGTGTGATTATCTTGATTAATCCTTGGTTGCATTGTTGTTGTTGTTGTTGTTGTTGTTGCTGTTATCAGCAGCAGCAAGTATATTAAGTGCCTAATATGCGCTGGGCACTTTTATAGATTTTATTTCATATCCTCCCAATGGTCCTGAAAGATGAGACTCCTCACCCAGGCAACTGAAGTAACCAACTTCCTCAAGTTCACACAGGTAGCATGTGGTAGGATCAGAATTAAGACCTGGTTCTTGTACGATTCCGATGTCTGCGTGCTTTACATAACATCAGAGGTTCTTGGTTTTTTCCACTGAAGTTCTCCAAATGCAGAGGAAATCAATACATACTGCCTGGGGTCTAGACCCTTTGTAGCTAGAAGTAGCCAGCAGCAAGCTCAAAATTTCTTTGAAGTCTCATGCTTTAATCTTTAAAATTTATGCAAATTTAGCTTTCTACTCCATAATATAAAAGTATAAAGGTAATCCTTTAAACTACTTGACATAGAATAAAATGTAAGCTCCAGGAAGAGCTTCTGTTAACCCCTCTCGCACCCCCTTTTGCCCTGCTGTGTTCCATTCCAGGGCTCTGTACACCTTTTGAGATGGCCCACAATGCACTGTGGTGCATCTCTGTTAAATTCTCAGTACCAATTTTGTTGATAAACCTTTCAGGTACAGAGCAACCTGTCACTCGGCCAATTCTCAACCATAGGAGTCTTCCTAACAGAGGGTAGAATCCTTAATACCTCGTAGACAAATCCTAAATTGGTCTTTGTTGATTCTTTATAGAGATCTTTGAGTGACATCTCTGGCTGGAAGTTCAGGGATTAGTCTTGTGATTTGTAAACTTTTATTTTTTAGAAGCGAAAGTCATCTTTCAGATGAAATTGCTTTTCAAACTCTAATTTATAAAACAGTTACAAGGGAAGGCACTCTAGTTGCCATAGGGGCTGAGGTTTTGTTTGCATGGTACCCTTGCCTGAGGGTCCTCCAACCCACCAGAGTTCTTCCCAAGGAACCCTTGATCTAATTTAGAGCACCCACTTTATGGACGATATTGAAGTCAGAGAGCTCAGAAGACTTGTCAGATTGACCCAGATGACTAGTGACAAAGCCAGGAGCAGATCCTAAGAACGAGTCCTACCGAATTCTTCTAAGACCCTGGAAGACCCTTGTGGTTCTCTTGTCATGTGAATAACTGATTTCCTAACTGCCCTCAGAGTTCATGCAGGGCTAGGGAGTGGGACCTGTTGAACAATCCTCCAGCTAGGGCCCTTACACAGTGAGGATCTGTGTCTGTGGCAGTTAAAGGTATAGCTCTTTCCCAGGTGCATGTGGTGATTTTAAAATGATTGAGTGATGGTGGAAGCCTAAAAAAATAAAATAAAATCAATTATTGATGTGTTAGAATGTGTTGGGGTCCAGGGAAAAGTTTTGCAGGGAGAGGTCAACCGGGGCCCCAGGAGGACATTGTCAAGGGACTGAACTGGGCCACTGCACACCCCCAGCAGCCAGGGTGTGGGAGGCATGTGGGAGTGACGTTGAGTAAACACCATAGACACCATGTTCCAGAGGTGCTGGGTCACCTCTGGAAGGCTGCTGACTCAGGTTAAAGCTGACCTTGTGCTGACTTTCATATGGGAGTCTTGGTGAATTCCCTTCAGTTTCAGTCTGTTACTCAGAAAGCGTGGCATGGCTTCAAACGTCTGTGAAGAGACCAACCACCCCACAATCTAGGTTTACTAATCCATTCATCTCTCGTTTTTCAATTCATCACTTGAGCACCAATAAGTGCGATAAAAGGTAGCCCATTTCCGCACCCTGGGGAATCCTCCATTTCCCCACTCTGAAAGATTTTATAGTCAAAGCGAATTATTCCCAACTCCACATGTTTAAGAGAGAAGGGCTGTCTGCTCATTCCACTGCCGTCGTTATCCCTTTCTGTATGCCACTGCAAGCCAGCGCCGCCAGTCTGGCCCCAGGCAGACAGCCACAGTGGGTGATGAACAGGGAAAACTAAGTCCCTCTCCCATGTGACCTTCAGCCACTAGGATCTCTTTCCCAGAGGCAGTCGTTCATACTACTTTCTTGTGTATGTGTCCAGAGATAGGCTATGTATTTACAAATCCTTATAAATATTCACATATGCACATGTATTATCCTCACAAAATGATAGCGTACAGTGCTGTGGAGACCATTTTTTTTTTTTAATGTTTATTTTTTGAGAGGGAGAGAGACAGAGCGTGAGCAAGGGAAGGGCAGCAAGAGAGGGAGACACAGAATCCAAAGCAGGATCCAGGCTCCGAGCTGTCGGCGCAGAGCCCGACGCGGGGCCCGAACTCACGAACTCTGAAATCATGACCTGAGCTGAAGTCAGACGCTTAACCGACTGAGCCCCCCGTGCACCCCTGGAGACTATTCTATATCAGCAGGTAGTGCTGCTTCATTCATGGCTGCATAATATTCCAACATCATCTATTCATCAGGAAATAACCCATCTTTACTTATCAGGAAGTAGCCCAGGTGCCATCTACTTGTGGACATCTTAGTTATTTTCTGTTTGAGGCTGTTATTTTGTCTGCTATTACCAACAGATATGCCTGTCTGCCTATGTATTCAGGTATTTCAGGAGGTCCTATTTCTGCCCTCTAAGGGAGGGTCTTTCCTCAAAGGAAATACAGATTTTTAAATGTGATGGATGCTTCCAAACTGCCTTCCTCTGAGGTTGCATCATTTTACATTCCCGTAAGCAATGTCTGAGATCACCAATTGTACGTTAGTAAATTTTTTGAAGCTTTGCCAAGTCTGACAAGTAAAAAAGGACATGGCACTCTGTAGTTTTAATGTGCCTTTCTGTCGTGAATGAGGTTCAGCATCTTTTCAGACGACAGGTTCTTTTGTAGACTGTTTTTTAAGTGGTGCTTGGAAGATGACATGCTGCCCGAAGACCAAGCTGTATGCAGATTATATGTAAATCATTTAGGAGTCCCAATTTTCTGACACAGGTTTTATTTCCGTGAGCTGTTTTTATCCTGATTGGTATAGAGTGCTCTGCACTGTGCTACACAAGAAATCAATTTCCCTGATTATGCAGATGTTTTCTAAAAAGTGTCCCATCAATTTTGAAAGGCTGGCTTCTTATGTGTAGGTATTAATATTTCAACCCTGTTTTTGCAATCTCCACTATGCCAAAAGTTGTTCTGCTAAGACTGATGTTGTCTTATTAAAGTACTTTATAAATTCAATTCAGCAATGACATTTATGAAACATAAATTTGAACATCAAACGGATATTATGGAAATGTTACATTTCTTAGTTGTGATAGTGACATTGTAGTTTTGTTTGATGTATCTGAAATATTTATGGATCAAATGATAGGATATCTGGGATTTGCTTCAAAATAATTCTGGAAAGGGCGGGTGGATAGGAGTGTAGAGGAAACAACATTGGTCATGAGTTAATAATTATTGAGGCTAGATGTTAGGTATGTGTTATTCTGTTTTTATATATGTTTGAAATTCTCCATAAAATTTCTAAAATTCGACAGATAAGTGTTTAGTTCATATTAGGCGTAAGCCATGGTGCTCTATGTTGCAGGAGATAGACACTTCATAAGTGCAAAGGGCCCATCTGCTTATTTTCTGCAGGAAGCCCAGTGCCTGGGACATTGTCTGCACATAGTAGGTGTTTAATGCATGCATGTCCTGAAAATTAGCCCACCTTCTGCTCTCCAGAGGGTTGCTCTATTTTCTGTTACCAGGAGCAACAGCCATAATGATGTGCTCCATGAACGAACAAGCAACAGACCAAGTGCTATGGAGCTGAAAGAAGGCAAAGGCCTGTTCACTTAGGGGTCAGGGGGTGCTTCCGTGGAGCTCATGGGAACGGGCATAGAGGTGCCTGAGACAAAGAACATCCGCTGCATCCGAAACAAAATTTATAAGCAAAGCAGATTGCTCCTTTAACTTAACATGGATTATTTCTTTTAAGAGCCTGGTAAGGAGTTGCTAACAATAAGAAGAACTCAAAAGGCTGTGGGTGGGGGGGTCACAAAACCTTCTCAGAACATATACCAGTCCCCATCTGCTCTCTGTGAGCCTGTTTTGTTCAGAGTCCAGCATAATATCATGCCCAGAAATGTGTTTAATCAGTGCTCTCTCAGGAGGAAGAAGAGTGGATGGTGTCATAAGAAAGAAGAGAATCAGAACTGAGAAGCTATCAAAGGAAATGTCAGGAATTCAGGGTGATAGATTAGTCCTGTGGGTATGTTTGAGTGATTAGTTAACTCAGAGGCAGGGAAAATCGTGATTTTTAATGTTTGCATGCAGGTGTTAGTATAGTTGCTTCAGAGTGAGAAGAAAAAAGGATTAAAAAAAAGAAAAAAAGCTAGTCACATCTTGACTAGAAGAAGGCTCTTTTGAGAAATCATCAATGTTACATTACAAACACCATTCACATCTACCAAATGGGCCAGATGGTTGCTCAAACACTGCATGTCGCCAGCTGCCCATTGCTACAGATGAAGGCTTTTCTGCTGACGTCTGTGTAACCCACAAACACATTATAGAGTGTTGATTCTTTTGATACCATTTAACACTTATGTGTCATCATAATTATAAACCATAAATATACATGACACCATGCAATAAATAAAATTGCCTGGCTTTCATTCTGAGAGGGGAGGAGGCTGTATTTATTACCTGAGAAGACAGGATGTCTAATGTCTATTTTCCATTCTTTGTAAACGTCATCCCTCTCTCAGTGGATGGTCTAAAAGGCTTTCTGCTCACCAAGCCTTATTCCTTCAAAACAGCACAGACTCTGGGGGCTCATCGATGTCACTGAGCCCCAGGTTTTAAGGCATGCCTGGCCCAAAAGCCAGGGGATTCAATTCAGAGGAATCCAAATAGTCCTAAATGAAGTCAAACCATCTATTTGACAACATACCGAAAGTTCTGTAGGGGTCACGTAACGGGCAGGTGTACAGAGTAAAAGAAGCAGGTAAATGGAAACGAATCAGCTTCTTTCAAAACTGACGTTTTCCAGAGATGCGTTTCTTTTTACTTTGAAAGAAAGCTGATTCAGTACCATTCACCTATTAAGAAGGCAGCACAATTATTTGTATCTGCCTCTATGAAAACCAAGTGTCTGTGCCTTCCACAAAAACCCAAGCATGTGTTTGCTGGAGTGAGAAGCAGGGCAAGAGGTGGAGGGAGGGTAGAAGCCCATGTAGTTGGGTTAGTCAGTAACGAGCACTTAAATGAACTGGCTGGGATGGCACCCCTGCCTGGGCGGGGGCAGGGGGCACTTTCTGTCTCATCCAGGAAGACCTCTTATAACACAGCATCTTTATTTTAGACCACGGATCCCAGACAGCACGTTTCATGGCTCTGTAAATACTCGAGTCAGATGCTTCCTGACACCCAACATTTCTGCTTTTTATTGTGTAAATAAATGAATGCCCCACGTGAGTCAATATCTGTGCATTGAGTTGACAATTTTGTCTTTCAGAAATATCGACAGTACATGGCAGGACTGCTGGCTCCTCCTTATGGTGTTATGGAAACGGGCTCTAACAATGACAGTAAGTGAAAAATGTGAACATTTTGCCTCTAAAAGTCCGTTGTGCATTACGCGTTTTTATGTGACAAAAAATATGTCCTACACCAGCGTGACAGAGTAAGTCATCAGACTCTTGTGTGGCTAAACAGACTTGCCAGCCTACACTTGAGTCATTTTTAAAAACTGTTAATATAGTATTATTTTGTGGTCTGACCTGCTAGAAGGAGGTGTGCTTTGGTACCAGATGGAACTTCATACTTCAAACGCTTTCCCAAAATCTCTTCATTTTCTGGTGAATTCTAGTGTTTCTGTGCTCTTTGTAAAACGGGATTTATGAATTGTGTTTGTCTCAGCCACATCTAGACACCTGAGAGCCCCACCTCTTTTTGTTTTGATGCTCTTGGTCAAGGAGAGAAGCAGCGTGAGTCATTATTTATTCTTTGTAAATCACGGCCTCTTTAAATTCCAGGCCTTTGATGCGACCAGTCTCTGGCTGATCACAAAAAACAGGAAGTTTTTCTCTGTGGTACTTTCTTCTCATGAGTGTCCACTAGACTCAAAGAAGTCCTGAGTCTGTCTGTTCCCGTGTATCGGGAGCACGTCTTGAGCGCTTGTTACTGGCTCTGGGAGTTGCTCGTTGCCGAGTCCCCTTATTCGAACAGCCCTTGAACCTGTACGGGTGGCAAGGTGGCCAGGGCTGAGGTTTTTGGAGCTGTGGTACTTCAACAGCTAGACAGCGAAATGAACCAGGCAGAGCCAACACGCCGCAGTCTTCTTTGTTGTTGTTGTTGTTGTTGTTGTTGTTGTTGTTGTTGTTGTTATTGTTGAAGTAGGCTTCACACACCCAGTGCAGAGCCCAACGGGGGGCTTGAACTTAAGACCCTGAAATCAAGACCTGAGCTGGGATCAAAAGCCGGACACTTGACCGACTGAGCGGCCCAGGCGCCCCCCACACCAGGGTCTTCTGAGCGATAGTCACCCTTCAAATCCTCTCTGTTGCTCCTCCAGTCCCCACTGACTGCCAGTCTTGTCACTCTCAGGTGATCCCCCTCCCCGCTTGACCAAGATCGTAAGGGAACTTCCTCACACTCGTAGCCCTCCATGTCATAGTTCCTGTGTAGCCTCTGCCCTGTCTCTGTTTCTCTTTTGTCCTTGGGGTGGGGAGCGAGCAGGAAGACAAGGTCTCTCTTTCCTTTCCTTTCCTCCCTGTGCTTGATTTTTCTTTCCTGGCTGAGGTAAGGATGACTGGCTCATGAGGAGTCCTCCAGTTGAAATCCTAGCTGTGCTGTCTCCTATCTGTGTGACCTCAGGCAAGGCACTTAACCTCTCTGTGCCTCAGTTTCCTCACAAGATTGCTGGGAGGATTAAAGGAAGCAAAACACATCAGGTGTTTAGCGGGTGCCAGGCATAGAGTAAGCACCCAAGTGATGTGAGCTATTGTTTCCTCACCCACAGTCACTCTTCAGCCCCTAGATTCTGGCTTCTGCCACACACCTCTGGACTCAAACCATCTAAAATCTCCAGCGACCAGCCAACACCAGACTCCATCATTAACATTCCCCATCGCTCTGACTTTGAGTAAGACTTTCCCTGTTCAGATTCCATTCTCCCTCGGTCCCCAGGCTCCACCACATCATCCTGGTTTTCTGGTATCGTGCTGGCCACTTAGCATCTTGTCTCTTTCACAGGTACTTCTTCCTCTCAGCTAGAAGTTTGGGTCCCACCCAAGAGTCCACCCTTGACTGTTTTTCTCTTTTGTTCTCTATACTTTCCCCATGACCATCATTTCTTACAGTGGATACAGACTTCCCGAGCCAATATCTCTGCTTGATTGTTTCTGTGGTGGCCTAGCTTTCCAAACGACTGCTGGTTCCCTTTCCACCTGGATGTTCTGCTGGCCTCTTAATGTCACAGTGTCAGTAACAGAACACATCGCGATTCCCACAAAACCCATCCCTTGTCCTGAAAGCCACATTTCCATTCCCATCTGCCCTGTTCTCCTCCCATCCCAGGCTCTGAACCTCAACCATTTTGGAGTCCTCCCTTCTGTCACCTGTATGCACTGAGGTTAATCACCCATCCTGTCCTTTGCTCCTTCCTTTGCAGGGTTCATGTTTTTTCCTTTCTGTTCCCTCTGCAGCCACCTGGCCAAGGGCCTCATCATTTTTGATCTGAGGGCAAGAACGACTCAACTGACTCTCAAGTTCAGTATCTCGCCCTTGGTCTACCCTACACCTGACTTACACCTGACTTCCACAGAACTTTTTAAATTTACTTTTTCTTGTGAAAAATTTCAAACATTTGGAATGATGTAGTTAATATCCATATCTTCATCACTTTAATATTTTAATACTTAAATATGGGTTTATTAATTGCTATATACACTTTAATATTTTAATATTAATATTTGCCTTATTTCCTTCTAATCACATACACACATTTCACCCCAAATTCTTTGGCAGGTATTTTTGAAAATAAAGACTTTTCCATGCACAACTACAACACCATTATCACACCTAATAACTGGTATGACTTTCCTTAATAACATCATCTGCTGAGTTCATATTCAGATTTTTCCCACTGAATGTCTTTATAGTTCTTTGCTCAAATTGGACTTCAAGGACCACGCTCTTGCATCTGATTTTTATGTTGTGAGTGTCTTTTCAGTTTGACCAGACCCTTCCCTCCTTTTTCCTCTGTTCAAAACACTTTTTTAATGTTTGAGAGAGAAAGAGCATAGTTGGGGAGGAGCAGAGAGGGAGAGAGGGAGACACAGAATCCAAAGCAGGCTCCAGGCTCTGAGCTGTTAGCGCAGAGCCCGACGTGGGCCTCAGACCCACAAACCGTGAGATCATGACCTGAGCTGAAGTCGGATGCTTCACCGACTGAGCCACCCAGGAGCCCCTTGAAACATTTTAATGATTGCCCACCGCTTGCCGCAGAAGGTCAAATTCCAAGATTCCTCATGTCTTAGCCCAACTTTCAAGTTTCTGCATGGCCCCAAATCATCTTTTCAGTATTATTTCTCTACAGATACCCTAATTTCTAGTCACTCAGATAGGGTGATTTGTGCAACTGTGTATCTTATTGAAACTCCTAGAAAGGAAGTTTCTGTAATACCCCTGTATCTCCTCATACAATCAACTCCAGTCTTTTCAAAGGGTTGTTGAACACATGGATGGAATAATGAATGGATGGCTGGGATTCAAAGTTTCAAAGTGCTGACATTAGGCCACCCTTACTCATTCTGACAGACTTGGGAACTGATGGCAAACATGCCCCTTAATACTCTCTCTGTCCCCCTGCTCCTGCCTGGGCTTTGATGTCCTGGTACTATCTCAGTTTGGGGGCTCAAAGTTTAGTTAGGGAGCGTTTCCAGAATGTCTCTTCCACCCTTACCCATTCTGTGTACTTTACTGCTACCTATTAAATTTTTTTAATTTTTAGAGAGAGAGTACATGTGCGAGCAGGGGAGAGGGACAGAGCAGGGAGAGAGAGGGAGAGAGAGAAAGAGGGAGAGAGGGAGAGAGGGAGGGAGAGAATCCTAAGCAGGCTCCATGGTCTCTGCGAAGCCCAATATGGGGCTCGATCCCATGACTCTGGGATCATGACCTGAGCTGAAAGCAAGAGTCAGGTGCTCAACTGACTGAGCCACCCAGGCGCTCCTGCTGCTGCCTATTAAAGTGGGCACTCAGTTCTTTTAAAGCCAATTGTGTAAACCCTGTGCACTCCTTTATTAAACATAGAATGTGCTGTTTACTCAGAATTTGGATGTACTGTATTTTTACATCGCAGACCACCTCAGACTGGCCCAGGGGCAAGCCACACATACAAACCACCTGTGGTTCCATCTCCCAGTATAAAGCCACTTGGAAGCATTAAGCTCTGCTGGGGCTGTGGACCTTCCAGTCTGGCTACCCTTATCATATGAGCCAGTGTTAACAGCCCCAAAGGAAGTGCAAAGGACCAGGGCCTGCCTGTGGCTCATGAAATGCTTGTAAATGAATGAACAAATGTGTAAATGGATGGATGATTAACTTTTTCACTGAGAAAACTGGGTTACCCCTGGAAACAGACACTGCCATGCTCAGACCTGACTTGGAGGCAGCAGGAATTTGCTTTGCCCCAAATGGAAGTTGTGTTCTGTAGTTTTTATGTAGGACTTGAAGCTAGGTTGAAATCCTTGGAGCATTGTGAGTTAGTTTGAAAAGTAAAAATACAGTATGTGCAACCTTGAGAGTTGACATGTCTGTCCCAGATTCTGAGTGTTCTGGTACCTAACACAGAGGAATTAGTTGTTTGTATAGTATAAATGAATCAGAGATGGATTTTTACCTGTGATTTTTATGAGATTTTGTTGTTTGGCACACAGCCCCGCTCCTGATTCATTGATTTATGTATGTTACAGAGTTTGGTGGGTGCTGCTGTTTTTCTAAGCAGCACGATGTAAGTTTTGATGGAAACACAAATTGGAACCACCAAAATTTTACTTGGTTTGATTCAGCAAAGAATTTCAGTTCCATTTTACAGATTCGTCTTACAATTCATGCTCTCTCTCTTTCTCTCTCTCTTTCTCTCTCTTTCTTCTAGGGATTCCTGACAAGGAGAACGTGAGTAGCACCCTCTCTGCCTAGCTTCTAAACACTATCATAAGGTAAAAAAATAATTATAGTAACCCTACCAACAAAGAGAACTCTTCCATCCACATTCAACAGAGCAATAAATATTTTTCTAATCTTACTCTGGCATCTTGGGTGAGTCACTTTGAGATATGAGGGAGGAGAAGGTCGATTGCTCTGACATGGTCATCACATGTCCTTGATATTAACTAGTCTGAAGAAAGGTTATTCTAGGGGCAAACAGTACAATTGCTGAGTGTTTTTCCTTTTCCCACGATGTATCCATGGCAGTAGACCAAATCATTACTCGAACAACATACAGAAAATTAGTTGTTTTTCCTTAGTAGTAATACAAAATATGAAATTCAGTGTCAGTTGATTTTTTTAATCGTATTCAAGTACACGAATTCCAACCCTTCTCTTCGGAAGCTGCAAATAAGTAAATGCTCTAATTGTTTAAGATAGACAGGTAAGAGAATAAGTTTAGGACAATCTCTTCAAGAACCAGTACCAGGTGCACATTTCAAGGATGGTAGTGGTGCAATGGCATTGGCTTTGCATGTAAATAATAATAATATTAATTATATATTAACTAGAATCTAAATTTATTCAGCAACATGGAAGGGTTAATGATGGAAGTGTGTAGTGATTAACTTGAAGCCATGCTTGGTGGCTCTCTTAGATGTATCATTGTGTTCCTTGATTGCTCTACCCAAGTGGCAACATTACAGAATCATTACAGAACCTTTTCCTTTCCTTTCCCTGCTTTTGATCCTGTGTCTGTGGACAAAGATATCATCTTAATTCAATTCAAATTATTTGTATCCCTTTTCTGAGATCTTACTCTAGCTTTCCTTAGGTCTTCTTTTCATAATGTTAGTTTCAAGGGCTGGTTGGGAATTCTGGCCCACTGTTGTACCACCACAGATTTGGGTTCCAGACCCAGCAATGTCACTTAAAATGTCACACCAAAATTTCACTTGGTGTGGTTCAGCAGAGAATTTCAGTTCCTAACTGTGGGCCTTACACAAGCTACTTGACTTCTCTAAACATCTTTGCTTCATCTTTATTTATTTTTTTAAGTTTATTATTTATCTTAAGACAGAGAGAGAGTGGGAGAGGGGCAGAAAGAGAGGGAGAGAGAACATCCCAAGGAGGCTCCATGCTGTCAGCGCAGAGCCCAACGCAGGGCTCAAACTCACAAACCATGAGATCACAACCTAAGCCAAAATCAAGAGTTGGGCACTTACCTGACTGAGCCGACCTGGCACCCCTCTTCACCTCATCCTTAAATGTGGATGTTAGTTGTGACCACCTTAAAGGCCATTATGAATATTGAATGGGATAATCTGTGGAGAGCATAGAGACGAGTCCAATAGAGCTCAGTAAATGTTAAGACTATTACTGTAATTATTATTTTCTCGATACTTGTATCATTTTCTCAAGATCTTTCTCCACTGAAAAATATCCTATTCTATATGAAGTAACTGTTCTTTTGCCTTTTATGGTTCTCCTTAAAATTCCTTCTGCAATGAGTCTTTCTGTTGATCTTTTGCTATTAAAATATATACATATATTCAAATATATATATATTATATATAACATATGTATCTTTGTAGGTTGAGCAAAGCTCTAGATAATCAGGTTCATGGAAAGCCAAAGCACGAGCCTTTAGAGTCTAAACTAACAAACTCATCCTGCCACAATTTTGGATACGGATGTCCCAAAGCACTCCAAAACAAGTAATACACAGATCACTAGCCAAGTAAAGAAGATGAAAGAGTCTGGTGCTTCCTCATCAAGGAACCATCAGTGATGTGGAGGCCAGAGACAGAATGGCCAAGCCATAGGAGGTCTAAGATGTTCTAAGCTTCAAAAGGAAGCTCTGTCTCTCTTAGGCCCCTCGTGACCTTTAGGTTGGACCTCCCTGCAGTGGGACAACAGGCACAATGTTCTAAGCAGAGGCGTACCAGCTGTCATCATGTAGCTCACTTCGTGACAAAATAGGAATTTGAAGTTTATAGGAAGTCGGATACATTGAATTGTTCCCAGTATATTGCCCTTGAAGATTTAGGGGCTAGGCTGTCTCCCCAATATCAGTTGTAGTGGATGTTTATTTGTATTTACGTGGGTAATTCATTCTATGTCAAATTCTCTAACAAACAGAAAAGCACCCTTTTTCTCCATCAGCAAATTGAGTGGATGTAATGTCACCATATGCTTTTAAGAAAGCTCTTCAATGCCATCAGTCAAAGTAAGGCAAATGAGATGAAAGACATTCATGAATAGAGTCAAAGCTCTAGAAAGATGAAAAGAAGCTTAAGAGCCTTAAAGTGGTGTTAATTGAAATTTTTCCTTTATAAGAGACAAGTTGTGTTATGATGATTTCTTTTATCCTTTACCTCTGTTAACTACACGTGGGGTGATCTTATATTCCCTTTATGTTTCTAAATAGCAATAACATGCCTGTGGACCGAAATAAAAGCACTTAGACTATTATTGTTTCGGTGTCCAGCAGCTTCTTTGTGGAGAGAATATAGTCTCCTTTTCAGTTCCTACTCTTGATTTCATTAATCATCATGTTTAACTTTAACCAAATACTTAGGCGTCAGTAAGTGGTGTTTTAGCTGCCTCTCAGGTCTATTTTATTTCCAGACACAGTCTCACCTTGCATAAAAAGAACTTTCTTGGGGCGCCTGGGTGGCTCAGTCGGTTGAGCGTCCGACTTTGCTCAGGTCACGATCTCACGGTCCGTGAGTTCGAGCCCCGCATCAGGCTCTGTGCTGACAGCTCAGAGCCTGGAGCCTGCTTCAGATTCTGTGTCTCCCTCTCTCTCTGGCCCTCCCCCTGTTCATGCTCTGTCTCTCTCTGTCTCAAAAATAAATAAATGTTAAAAAAAATTTAAAAAAAAAAAAAAAAAGAACTTTCTTTTCATCAATTGCACTTTCATAGAAACAAATGGGCTGGCAGTTAACTTGCTGGATTATTTTGTTTACTGCTTACTGTAATTGATAGGGACATCATTTAACTTTAGATGACACAGGGTACTGGAACCTATAAAATAATTAATAAAATATTAGAAAAATGAGGGGCACCTGGGTGGCTCAGTTGATTAAGTGTCTGACTTCAGCTCAGGTCATGATCTCGTGGTTCATGAGTTCAGGCCCTGTGTCCTGCTGTGTGTTGACAGCTCAGAGCCTGGAGCCTGCTTTAGATTCTGTGTCTCCCTCTTTCTCTCTGCCCCCTCCTGCTCATGCTCTGTCTCTCTCTCAAAAATAAATAAACATTTAAAAAAGATTAAAAAGAAAAAGAAAAATGACCCTTTGGCCAATAAAGTAGACTATTTTGATAGGGTTATGATTGTTTGGGGCTGTTGGTTTTATAAATAAATTCTCTTTGATCTGTTTAAGTTGTAATTTTTCCGTCTTCTGTATGTGCCCTGTTGAATGACCATGTTTAACACAGAAGCTAAAACTACAAGAAAGCTTTACAAGAAAGCTTTATAGTTGAAAGTTACAGTTGCCCTTTGGAGGAATGTACTTGTCTAAAATTTTCTGCTACTTATGTAGATTTTGTTCCTTATTGTGCGCCATCCTTTTGACAGGCGATTGCTATGGAGTTTTGTAATTTTAGAAGTTTATCCTTTTCTTCCTCAAAGTAGAAGGAGCCAGAAAATAGACTCAGGAAGATATCACAAAGTAATCCCATTTCCTTATTTATAAACATCTAGTTTCCAAAAGGATCATCTGAGGTCCCATTTTTTTTAAGGCAGTTACAGTGTTGACAGTGTGATTAGTGAGGTTCCTACTAAATATGGAAGAGTACTTTCCCAATATAAAACACTAATCAGTTCAATAATTCAGTCACTTATGGAAACAGCCCAAGTGCCCATCGACTGATGAATGCAAAAAGAAGATGTGGTGTTATATATATACACACTGGAATATTACTCAGCCATTAAATGGAATCTTGCCATTTGCAATATAGATGAATCTAAGAGTATAATGCTAAGCGAAATATGTCTGTCAGAAAAAGACAAATACCATACAATTTCACTCATATGTGTACTTTAAGAAACAAAACAAACAACAAAGGGGTAAAACGAGAGACAGAGAGACAGAAACCAAGATACAGACTCTTAACTATAGTGAGCAAATTGACAGTTAGCAGAGGGGAGGTGGGTAGGGGGATGGGTGAAATAGGTGATGGGGATTAAGGGGCGCACTTGCTGTGATGACCACTAGGGGTTGTATGGAAGTGTTGAATCACTATAGTGTACGCCTGAAACTAATATTACACTGTATGCTAACTGGAATTTAAATAAAATATTAAAAAAAAACCATGAATCAATTTAGAGCTCAATGGTTTCCTCAGCACTAGAAGAACTGGACGCTACCAATTAGTAACGAGCAAGCTTGGGGGTCTTGTAAAACTATTTGGTAGGTCTTATTTTAAGAAGATGACTGAAATCAGGAGTTTGTGAAACTTTAAAAAATCATGGGTCATTTATATAAAGAATCATTTTGGGCATCTATTATAAAGACATAGGTTTTAAGTGGCAAATAGGGAAGATATAATTTACACAGCTTGAAAATTCTCATTAAGGTGACAACAATAAGAAGAAAATAGCTATTAGGGTCAAAAGGATAGGAATTTCAGGCATTTTGGGGGACTATAATAACATTTATTGCTGCTCTTTTTTAAGGTTAAAGAAAACCAAAATATTTCCCACTTATTAAATAACAGCATCTTATTTTACCATTATAGATGGGCTATGATTCTGGGCCAGATGAAGAAAAGGGAAACTGTGTATCCTCATACAAACTTAAAATATAAAAACAACAACAACAACTTAGATAACCCCCTAAAAACCCTGTAAAACCTTTCAACTCCAGCTTTAGAACACCTGCTGAATTCAAACCAACATTTTCTGTGAAACCATTTTTAAAGTCCTGCTTTAAAACGTGACTGATACACGTCCAGAGCTTATCAAGACATCTTGGCCAGAGTTCACAGGTTTACTGCCAGCAGCCAGTTCTCTCTGTTCTGGGGTGAGGATGGCTAGCTAGTGCTGTCACCGCCATGCAATGACACATCCGTTAACTGGCCAAAGGCGCGAGGCTCTGCAAAGGAGGGCACACCAACCACACGCAAAGGACAGAAAACCCTAAGCCTGTTCATTTTGATTTGAAAGGACAAACCGCTTATCACTCAAGTGAAGATTAGATGTGACAGTGTTGCTGGCTCCGTCCCTCCCGTTGAGCGTAAATATTATTTCTCTAGCTGGCCTATTGGAACACATAGCTCAGGGAGCCAACACTTACTTTGCCCCGCCTCCTGCAAAAACACCAGTGACTTAATGTCCAAGGTGCCAAGGACAGCATCAGCTCTCGGTCTCTGAAGAAATGTTTGTGTTTGTGTTTGTGAGTTATGCATTTTATGGGGCAGAATGCCCTCGCTGAATCTCTTCCTGCTTTTGTCCCATCTGGTCCTCTGCCCTGTTATAAAAGCTGACGGTGCCTTCTCTGTCTCTAGCTCCTGCAGAGGTATATTGATTGAATTTTTAAGATGATGTATAATTGCCCTTTATCCAGATAGTGAACGGTAAATGTGGGTAACACTCTAAAAACCTGATCCCCCTCTTGCCAGTTAAGCTATGGGTTTGTGACCTCTGAATGTTCTCAGCAATGTTCACAAGACCGGCTTACCGTGAGTTTCCTGGATGAAAGGGCACTTATTGGGGTGCATTGGGGTGGTGGTTCATTCATGTAGTTTAGAGTTATTTTTATAATATTATGAACTTGCTGGATATTTCGGTGCTCTCATTTTGGTTTCTCTACGGTGCTTAGATTTCTTTAATGGAATAGAACTTTTTAATGTTGCTGCGATGCTTGTGGTTTCCTAGGGTTGCCACTGAGCTTTACCACATTTCACCCTGCTTGGAGTACATCCCCTCAGGCTTTTGTGTAATCAGAATTTGACTTGGGCAAGATATCACAGAGAACATCCAAGTGTTTAACTGTTTAAAATAGTGATAATACAAGAAATGAGATTCCCCAGTCTCTGAAGCCAACAGCGTCTTCCCTGCTCTCACGTTAAAAAATGGCATGGCCTTGAGATGAGGCCCATATTGGCCGTGGTGCCGAGAATCAGTTCCATTAGCAGCAGGGGCAAGGAACACAATGTCATGTTGATAGTAATATACTATACTGCTGATTTCAAAGTCACGGGAGAGTATATTGCTGTCTCCAGAAATATTTTATCCTGTGCTACAGGCAATTATGTTCATCACCAGTAACTTTGGGCTGCTAGCACGTTATCTCAATTGATGGTGAGAATAAATTAGATGGTATCATTTTTGTTTGATGTATCTGAATTTTTATTGTTCTTGTTTTGAGAAATTGAAACCAAATTATTTGCTAAATATGTCTTATGTTTAGGAGAGAAAAGTCTGTAGTGTTCTCAGATTGGGTAAATTAATATAGTGATTACATGTCATTTAGGATTTGGATCCTTTTCTAATAACAATTCTGTGTCAAATAGATATTAAAATATTCTGTAGTCATTCTCTTTACCTTTAAGTAAAATTACGTGGAAGATAGATGATTGATAGATGCACATATACACATACGTACATATATAAATACATACATATGTATGTATGCGTATATTTAGCTATTTTCATTCTTTAGAATTTCCAGAAAATGAAATTGTAAAACTACCTTTTCTAATATGATGTCATTGTTCATAATTCTAGTTGCCAGTTTTTATAAATGTTTAAATTCTGTTCACTTCAACTTAGTTTTATTTTTTATTTTCCCTCAAAGAATGACTCAGAAATACCCACAGAATGTGCCATCTGTTTTCTTGAAAATCTTTAACAAGCATGTAGTGATCAATCCCAAGCCCCATGTGGGGCTATGAAAATAAATAAAGCATGGTCCCCTCCTTCAGGGAGTTAGAGCCAGTGTGAACACATAAGTACATAAGTACAAGTCATGGGACCTGTGGTCGGGAGAGCGTGGCATGAGGACGTGAGCTTAGGAGCTCTTCAGGCTTGAGTTACGGTCACAACTCTGCCACATACTAACCGTGTGAAGGTGCACAGGTCAGTTACTTCTCTGTTTCCATCTACAGTGGAAATAATAGCAGTGTCTTACCCCAGGGGGCTTCCAGAAGGATTAATGAAATGATTTATTCCAAGTGGTTAGCCAGTGCTGGCGCCCGATATGTACTTTCAGGAGACTCATGGGAGACACATTCTGTGCAGTTCTTGGGGAGAGGGGGAGGGGTTCAGAGCAGGCTTCACAGAAGAAGAAATGCCTGTGTCCATTCTTGGTGGAAAGTAGATGTTACTCAGGTGGAAGGGAAAGAATATTCCAGGCCAAGAGCATTGCATAAATAAAGGAACAGAGATCCAGAATTTTCTCTTTTGAGGCTAATTTCATCAGATCTAAAATAAAAACTTTCCATTATTTTAAACACTGTACTTTGTAGTATCCCTTTCAAAGTCATCAAGACCTGGTTTCGAAGCTCCAGGTATTTCAGGGTCCCAAGCAAACACACTTTTATCCCTAAAACTTGGTCTATTTTAGAAGTGTGAATGGGGATTCACTTTGAATTTCCCCCTAGTTGTACTTCCCAATAAAAATGACAGATCTAGATTGCTAATATCTTTGGAACCTATTGTTCACTCTAATCTCCAACTCCTTTTCTTCTGTAATTGCCCAGGCAGTGCTCCCTTATTTCTGTGGTTCTCCTTTGTTTCTCCCCAAGCCCCCACCCCTGCCCTCCACACACCCTTCTTTCGAATGAATCTGCAGTGTTGCCTATTGAATTTTGTCCTTTAACTTTTTCATTTGTCAAGGCCACTTTAAATTTTATTCCACTTCTCCTAAGGGCCAGCCACCCCCACCCAATTGGGTATCATTGTCAAATTTAGTAAGAATGCTTTTGAGCATTAATAAGCATGTTAAATCCAGCAGCATTCGGCAAAGGATCTGATCTTGTGGAATTTAATTTGTTTGTGCTAATTTATTTGCATATGTGATAAAATTATCCCATCCAGACATGAAAAAACTACTTAGGAAAACATACCATGGAAATGCTGGGTAAAACAAGTGCTAAGTCACTAAATTCATGTCTGTGATGCTTTTCACTCACTTCTAACATGAGGGAAAAGGAAGGTGATAATTTTCTATCCCAGAAGACATGAATATGACTGAATTAATACCTGTTCATTGTTATAGTCTGTGTCCCCAGAAATGCATCAGTTTCTGTCCTTGATGCTTAACAGGGGCGACACTAAACAAGTAAGTTACTTACTTCCCTGAGCTACAGTTTTCTCATCAACAAAATGGCGATCCCTTACCTATCAGAGTAAAAGGATTATTGGGAGATCAAATAAGATAAGGCATGGGAAAATTCCAAAACTCCGTACCGCTCAAATTTAGAACTTATTAAACCTCCCTGGTGCTTAATTCTAAACAAGATCACACCCCTGTCTGTAGCCTCAGCCCCAGGCCATCTCTCCAACCGGGATAGGGGATCACTGAGGTTGGCCAGTGGGTTCGATTTAAGTGGAGATTGGTTCTGGGGAAGCCATATAGAGGTTCTCTTGAATCCTGTTAGGACTTGGTCCAGTTCTCTGTTCTAGGAAGACTGCAGGATGCCAAATGGAAAGTCGTTCATCTTAATGTCCATGTAATTTGGCTCAGCCAGGAGAATGAAAAATTCCCATGTCATACCAAGTGCTCACTCAGTGCTGTAATTTGATAGCCCAGTTCCAAACAAAGTGAGGAAACCACACCCAGAGTTGACTACAAAGATGGACCAGGATAGAATAAGAACAGGAACATGAAGATAAGCTGGAGAAGGGGCCTGGCTTGTTTGGGGGCACAGCAGAACATTATGGATGTTTTCACGGCAGTCTACCCTGGACCTTCTAGTTTTAGGGTATGTGAGATTTTTAAATATATGCTTAACCAATTCTCCTAAAAGTGTCAAAGCATTGCAATGTACAACCGCCTACTAAAAGAATTTGTAGCATAAATGCAAAAATAGCTATGTCATTCAACAAGAAATTCTTTTAAGTGACTGAAACAGGTAATAGTGGGCCTTCCCGCCCCACTCCTTCGTTTATGGTTTCTATTTTCTTTTCTCTCTTTGGTGTGTGGTTTATTCAGAAAAACACTTGGACTCCCTCTGGTGGCCATCCCCGTGTTTCTGCATGTCTAATCTTAAAGCTGAAGTTTCAGTTACATGGCACGAAATGCTTGCATGAAAGTGGAAGTGGAAATATTAATAGTAAATGTTATTTTCTTTTGTAAAATACCTACTACTTGGAAACTTTTTAGTCAGAATATCCATCTCATTCATTCCTCTATTTATGTCTTCTAATCTAATATGTTGATATTTGACTTTCCTGAAAGAAGGGGTATCTGGTTTGCAAGTCCATAGAAAGATGCTGAGTTCCAATCCTGTAAATCAAACAGATTTTCCCAAGAAGTGATTCTATGAATCAACAAATTTTTATAGAATGTTTACTGTGTATTATACCAGAGTTAGGCATTACGAGAAACAATTTGCTAGTCACCATTTTTAAAAACTGTAAACACACTCTTCTTTAACGATTAGCAATATTATGTTATTTCTTTTCCTCCTTTAAATCATGTTCCTGCTCTATTTCCCCCACAGAATTTATTGTAATGTATTTTTTCCAGAACAAATTACCTTTTAATTGTGTCAATGCGTTAGTTAACATACAGAGTCAACAGCAAAAACAAAGGCTCAAACATAACAGTGTCTTAAAATAGAAGATAATTTTTCTTCATGTTAACTGTTCAAATGTAACCTGTCCAGGGTTAAATGGCATCTCCATGTTGTGATGCATTTTTATGATTGAAAGTTTCTTCTTGATTGCCCTTTTATACTTTCATGTATCAAAAAGAAGTATGTAAATTTTAAATCTTTCTTATGACTATAGCTGTCTGTGAAAATTTTTCTTCTGGCCTGAGTTATGACAGTAGTAGTACACAACTGTCAAAGTAAAATAAATATTTTATAGATTTTTATAAACAATTACTAAATATTAAAGTAAATTATTATTGGAAATGCTTCATTGAATGCCTTGGAATGCTTTCTAAAAATGAATTCGTTATATATCTGCAATGGGTTTAACATCAATTCTGTTCTTCTTCTTAGATATTATATGGGTAAGTGCTGTGAAATCTGATTCACACAAACCAGCAGATGAGAAGGAAATAGTTTTAAATAGCAAGGTCATTGAATTCTTTGACTCCTAGGCAGCTAGTGGTACCTCCAGTGGTACCTCCTGGAGAGAGAGTGACGATGGTGTGCTTGCAGGAGAGGTGTGGGAAGTGTTGCATTCTGGATGGATTTGAAAATAAGAGTGATGGATTAAATGTGAGGTGAGAGAGTAGGAGAGGAGTTAAAGACACCTTCAGGGTTTGGGCCCTGACCACATGGAAGTATGCAGTTGCCAACAACTATAAGAGGGAAAGCTGAGGATTAGGGGAGTTTAGAGACCTGGTTTGAAGGTCACTGTACTAGAAAGCATCCAGGAATATAATCAGGCTTTTGTACTCTCCCTCTGTCCAGCCAATAGTTAATGATAATAAACATCAGAGAGTGAAAATGAGATTAAATGTTGGGTATTTATACTAAGTAGCACATGCCTGGGGCATGAATAAAATTAGAATGTGTCTGAAAAAAATAAAAATAATGAGACAAAAATCAGCAAGGATTTTATTAAGTTCATCCCCCCCCCCACACATTACATTTTGTAGATTTTAAGATAATTTATGTTTGTAAGTAAACTCTGTATACAACTGCAGATATCACCTTTCAAATTAATAAAAGGTTGATTTGTGGAATATATCAAGTACAAATAGTAAAGGAATCAAGCTAACAAAGCGTTGCTCAATAGACATCCTCAGGGACCTAATTTAATGAATAGGTAGAGGGATGGTTTTTGTAACTGAGCCCACAAATTATTTCTATATGAATCAGTGATTTTAAATGGCTATGGCCTGCTTGAAACAATTTGCTTTCTTAATTAGCTTATAATCATTCTCTTTTATAGTTTCTTATACTACTAAATGGGCTAATAACCCCCTTTTTTAAAATAAATTAATTTTTCCAGCCTAGCCACAAACTTCCAATTAATAAAGTTTGAAGGAAAGAAATAATTCCATGATAGGATGAAAAGTGATCATATTTTATGTAATCCTTTTAAAATCAACTAACATTTATTAAGTGCCTACTATGTGCCATGCAGCCACATGCTTTGGCTCTAGAGATGTCAAGTCCAATAAAAATAATTCTTGACTTCAAAGAGCAAACAGCCTAACAGCCTAAACAGCTTAGGAGGGAAGTAGGTAAACAGATCATTATATCAGAATGCTACTGACAGAGATTGGAGTTAAGTGCTAACGTTGTCTGTGCATTGTAAGAGCCATGTCACTTGAACGCAAAGGATTTCCAAGAAAATGTTGTATTATTCACCCCCGACATTCTCCCTCTTCATAAGAATGCAGTTACTAAGTTACTGTATAATGTCAGACTACATAAATTACAGGTGACAGAAATCCATATCAGGCCTCCTCAAAAGCAAACAAGAGGGGAAGTTGAAGACTCATCCCCAGTCCACAGGAAGAGCAGGTGTGGAGCTGGCCCTCTGCTAACAGAAGCCAAAGCCTCTACTTCTTTCTACTTCTCTGCAAGCCTGTAAACATGGCCACCACCAGTCCCTGGTTCTTCCCCAGCAACTACAGTTAGAAAACCTTGGGGAAAGACACTGACTGAGACCTAGTGTGCATAGGGTGGCCCCTTCATTCCAACTCTAAGCCAGTGTGGGTGAGATACCACTGTGGGCTCAGGTCTGAAGATGGGGAGAAAGTCTGTGCCCTAATGAAGGGGGAACAGGAAATAGTACCTGTTCACTCCTTCTCCTCAGGGAGGCACATTTAGCTGACTGCTAAAAAATCAGTCCCCTTCCTCTGGTGTACTCAGATAACATCATAATGCAATCAATATCTCATTTAGGGTTAGTCTTCATCTCTTGTTTATGAAGAAATAGGACAGAAGACTTATGAGAATAATGTTGACATCACATTTTGCAATACCTTTGATTGCAATACGCATTGTGCTTTAGAAATTCCATGCATTCCATTCAGTCGGAATCATAATCTCTTTTTCACTGTCTTAGCATGTATGATGTGGAAATTAACAAGATTTGATCTTGTTAAATCTTTTGAGCTACTTAGATGTGGGTTCTGAACCAGTAGATGACATAAGCAATCCTATTTGTCCTAGAATATTACAGGAATTCTTCTTTTTTATCTATTTGATTTTAAGTCTTTAAACCCAATGAGCCAAATTTACATTCAGATGAATCATTGAAGCTTATATTGTGTGCCCAAAAGGAAATGTTTATGCTAAGAGTCTCAAATGAAGTCTACTGAGACAGTGAATTTTTTAAATAATGGTTATCTCTTACGGATCATAAATGTAATAATGCTTGTGGTGAATATTTGGAAACATAAAAGTATTTTTAAAAATCTCTCATAGATGCCACCACCCAGAGTTCTGTGTGTTTCTGTTTTTAACATATAGAAACAAATACACATATAGAAACAAAATTTAGTTCATACTGCATGTATAGTTTAATATTCTACTTTTTTTCAATCAAGTTTTTTAAAATACTTTTTTATTATTTAATATTGTCTCAGCCATATCTTGTCAAGGCTAGGTTTTTCACACAATCCCCTTCCTGTTTCTGGGATTATTTTTGGTCACTTCGCTGTTGTTCTTCCTTCATTTTTGATGTTCTAAGATTCCCTGTGGTATTATTTCCCTTCTGTCTGAAGAACTTCCTTTAGAAATTCTTGTAGAACAGGTCTGCTGGATATGAATTCTACTGAATTTTCCTTCATCTGAAAATGTCTCTATTTTACCTTAATTCCTAAAGGATATTTTCACTGGACAGAGAATTATGGGTTGGAAGTTTTTCATGTTTCAGCATTGTTTTTATGAACCAATTTGCTACATTATCATTAGCTGAAGACCATTGTTTACAGATCTCCTTTGTTTTTATGTGGTATCCTTTTTCTGTTCCACTCTCCCATCCACAATATCACTTTACATTTAGTGACCATGTCTCCTTAGGCTCTTTTTTGGCTACTACAGTTTCGCAGACTTTCCTTGCTTTGATGACTTTGACAGATTTGAGGGATAGTGATCAGGCATTTTAGAGAATGTTCCTCAGTTGTGATTTGTCTGATATATTTTTTCAAGATTAGACTCAGATTATGGGTTTTGGGGGAAAGACCACAAAGTTATAGTCCACTTTCATCACATCACATTAAGAATACATACTATCGGGGCGCCTGGGTGGCTCAGTCGGTTGAGCGTCCGACTTGGTCTCAGGTCATGATCTCACAGATTGTGAGTTCGAGCCCCACGTCAGGCTCTGTGCTGACAGCTCGGAGCCTGGGGCCTGCTTCATATTCTGTGTCTCCCCCTCTCTCTGCCCCTCCCCTGCTCATGCTCTGTCTCTCTCTGTCTCAAAAATAAATAAAAACATTAAAAAAAAAAAAAAGAATACATACTATCAATATGATTTACCATTGACTATGATTACCTAGCTAAGGTAGTATTTTCAGATTTTCTCAACCGTAAAGTCACTCTTCCCTCACCCCTCTTTCCATACCGAACTCTTTGGAAGGTAGTCACTATGCATAGCTCACACTGTAGTATAAGGAGTCAACATTGACATTATGTCAACAATTCAAGCATGCTATGCCAGCCTCTGTTCTCAGCACTGGGGAATAAAACAGAGATGACCTTCCCTCTGGTAAAAAAAAAAAAAAAAAAAAAAATCAGAAAGGAAAGAAGTTATTACAACTAAAAGGAAGTACAAGATGCCCTAAAGAAGCACGGTCTGATAAAAAAAATATAATGCTGGTCACGCATGTAACTTAAAATGTTCTAGCAGCCACATTTTCAAAAGTAAAAATACACAGGTGAAATTAGTTTTAATAATATATTTTGTTTATCCCAAGGTACTTGAAAGATCCCCTTTTCAACATGTAACCAATGTAAAACATTATTACCAAAATATTTTACACTCCTTTTCTTGTATCTACTCTTCAAACTTAAGCAAGTACTGCACACTCACACCTGGATCCAGACTAGTCACATTTCAAGGGCTCAGTGGTCACATGTGGGAGCAGCTAGAAGCTCTGGAAGCACCTAATAGAGGGCCTGGCACATCTTCCTGAGACTGAAGGTGAGGAAGTCAGGAAAAGGGAAGAGAATGCAGGTTAAAGGCAGAGGGAACAGATTGCACAAAACCTCCAGAACGGAAGAGTTTGGTGGTTTTGAGGGACTGGAAAACATTCTGAGCAATTGGAGCAAGGGGGAGAATGGTGGAAATGAGGCTGGAGAGGTAGGCAAGGGGTGAAATTAGGAAGAGGCTTTTAGACAGCATTGAGAAGTCTGGATTTGTTTCAAGAAGAAAGGGGAACCGTTGAAGGGTTTTAAATAGAAAAGGACGTGATCAAGATGGGCTCTTTTTAAAAATCGCCGTTACTTCACAAGGAAGATGGCCAAGGACATTTTCTGCAGCAGGCAGTATAGGGTAGTGGCTAACCAGAGGGTTCGTGTGCCAGAGTTGCCACCTGCCAGCCATATGACCCTGAGTCTCAGTTTCATTATCTGTGAAATGGGAATGATAAGAGTACCTTCTTTAAGGATCGTTGTGAGTATTCAGTAAGATAATTCACATGACTGACTTATTTCACCCATAATACTCTCTAGCTTCTTCCATGCGTTGCAATAAGCAAGATTTCCTAAGTCAGTCAGAGAAAGACAAATGCCATATGATTTCACTCATATGTGGGATTTAACAAACTAAACAAATGAGCAAAGGGGGAAAAAAGAGAGAGAGATCAAGAAACGGACTCTTAACTATAGAGAAAAAACTGAGGGGTACCAGGGGGGACGTGGAAAGGGGGATTGGTAAAAACTTAAAAAACTTACTATTATAGGGGCGCCTGGGTGGTTTAGTCAGTTAGGCGGCCGACTTCGGCTCAGGTCATGATCTTGCGGTCCGTGAGTTCGAGCCCTGCGTTGGGCTCTGTGCTGACAGCTCAGAGCCTGGAGCCTGCTTCTGATTCTGTGTCTCCCTCTCTCTGACCCTCCCCCATTCGTGCTCTGTCTCTCTCTGTCTCAAAAATAAATAAACGTTAAAAAAAAAAAAAGAAAAGAGAAAAAACCTTACTATTATATATTATATGACCTCCCCACCACCACCAAAAGATAATTCATGTGAAACACTTAGCACATAGCACTCAATAAATATTTGTTCTTATTCTTCCCTTAGATTGGAATAGTCTCTTATAGGATGAATCCACAAACCTTCCTTCTTCCTCTTCTTTTCTGTATTCCTATTCTGGAAGGCCCTAAGCAGATGAGATGAGAAAAGAATGGAACCCTATCCCACAACCCCAAATCAGATAAGAAAACCACTTTCATGATCTCCCCTTCACCCCGGTTTATGATTACATTTATATCCTGAGACCAGTTTTCATATGAATTATATAGTCTCAGAGTTTTCTCTGCTCTGTATCTTTCTAAAGATTCCCATGGGCTCCTTATTTTTTTTTTTAATTTTAATGTTTATTTATTTATTTTTGAGAGAGAGAGAGAGAGAGAGAGAGAGAGAGAGAGAGATCAGGGGAGGAGTGGAAAGAGAAGGAGACAGAATCCCAAGCAGGCTCCACAATGTTGGCACAGAGCCAGATATAGGGTTTGAACCCACGAACTATGAGATCATGACCTGATCTGAAACCGAGCTGGACACTTAACCGACTGAGCCACCCAGGTACCCCTCATGGGCTTCTTCTTTAAAAATATTCTAAGATCACTGAGGTTTAAACTCCTAATGATAGAAGTAGTTTTCAAAATGGCTATCTAAGTAAGAAAAAGCAATGATATTACCAACTAATAACTAACAGATCAATAATTTATGGCGTTTTCAGGCATACTGAACCACCCAGGGCATTTTACTTACAAAGTTTTGAAATAAGATAATTTAGTACAAAATTAAATCACATGGAGATTGTTTCCCTCACTTCTAGCTAAGACATGTGAACAGCTAAGGCTGTCCCCTCCCTCCGTCCCTCCCTCCTTCCTTCCCTCCTTCCCTCCCTCCCTCCCTCCTTTCTTCCTTCCCTCCCTCCTTCCCTCCCTCCTTCCCTCCCTCCCTCCCTCCTTTCTTCCTTCCCTCCCTCCCTCCCTCCTTCCCTCCCTCCTTTCTTCCTTCCCTCCCTCCCTCCCTCCTTCCTTCCTTCCCTCCTGCCTTCCTTCCTTCCTTCCTTCCTTCTTTCCTTCCTTCCTTCCCTCCCTCCCTCCCTCCTTCCTTCCTTCCTTCCCTCCTGCCTTCCTTCCTTCCTTCCTTCCTTCCTTCCTTCCTTCTTTCCTTCCTTCCTTCCCTCCCTCCCTCCCTCCTTCCTTCCTTCCTTCCCTCCTGCCTTCCTTCCTTCCTTCCTTCCTTCTTTCCTTCCTTCCTTCCCTCCCTCCCTCCTTCCTTCCTTCCCTCCCTCCCTCCCTCCCTCCCTCCTTCCCTCCTTCCTTCCTTCCTTCCTTCCTTCCAGTAATGGAGTCCTCTCTTACTGTCTTGGGTGGGTGCCCAGAGCAGGTCTGTGTTCCCTTTACAGCCAGTCATGACTACCTTCCCACATTAGGCGGTTCTGTTTCATAGCTGCAAAATAGCCCTTCCAGAATCTGGAGCCTCATGTACTGGTGGCAGATGGGAATGAGACACTTGGTGTTTTCTCTAGAAACAGCCTGTAAATCAGCAAATCTTTTAATCATTAACCCCAGTCTGGCTGAAAGCTTTAATCAAGGGGCTTCAATAGCTTTGCTGTATATGCACCGGAACATTTCACCTTCCAAGAGACCCTGTGAAAATAAGTCCACAGAGGGAGCTGTAATCCTCATCTTACTTAAAAAGGAAAAAAAAAATCATGTCCACAGTTTAAGTTTCTAGTCAATAAAAGAACAATAACATTTGATTCCTTCTCATTGTACTCGCAGATGTTTCAAGTATTTCTAAAGCCTTTCAAATTACTTTGAATAAAAAGCTGCCGACCCTGAGGTAGAAATGCCAGGTTTCTAAAGTATGATTAAGGCTCCATAAGCTTATTATTTCTCCAGTAATAGTAAGGCTTTAAAATTTGGGTTTCTTCTTCTTCTATATACTCCAGAAAATTAGAAAAATACAGAAAGGGAGAGGAAGAAAACTATGAGTGTAATCAAATTTTATTTCATAGATCACGTTTCATATATCACTGTACTTATTTCTTTGGCCTTTTAAGATACACAGTTTGCGTATCTCATGACACCAGCATCTGCACTAGTGTAACTTGATGATTAAAAGAGAAAAAGAAAGAAGACTGTGTTTAGGGGCCCTGGTGTAGAAGCCAGCTGTGAAATGAACTGGCATCTTAAGGTAATATATATGCTTTCCTGCCTTGTTTTCATACTTTGTATGATACGCTCTGTCGAACTTTGGTGTTTTTTGTTTTGATGAGCTTTGTAAAGGCTCAAAAGGTTTCTTGAAAACATTAATAGGTTTTTGCTATTCCAGGAATTTTATATGACGTAAATCAAATGCTACTATCGGGTTCCCGAGCCCGTACAGGTTATCGAAATCATTTGTGTGTTCCTGTCCTGTATGGGTACTAAAATTGTGCTTATTATTATAGCTTTAACCTACTGGGTTGCCTGAGACAGAAAACGGAGTCTTTTAAAATTTCCAGTCAATACAGACAAATACACCTACATGCAGAAGATTGTATAAAAGTCCATTTAGTGGATGATTTTCAATTCATGGACAAAGAAGTCTGTTTTTTCATGGTAATTATTTTACCTTTCCCAATTGGGAGTTCCTATGCTATTAAAATAATGGCTTCGGGCATTTTGCAAAGCATGCATTTAAAAGCTAGGAAAACCTATTTGTGTTTTCCTGTTGGAAAGTTGTATCTTAATTAATTTGTTCCACATTAATATTTATTAGTTTTAATACAGAAACCAATGGCTATTTTCATTTCTGTAGGACAATCTGCTTTCTAGAACTTCCTTGATCTAAAGGAAATACAAGGTCAACTTGAAATTAATGTTTCTCTCTTCCAACTTGAAACACCTTACTTTAGATTTGAACTGAGGAGAAATGTTACTCCCAGGAAGGAAGAAGCAAAAAGAAAATAGTCCATAAATTGATTGCTAACAGCCAATAAGCTTAATCTTTACATATCCAACCCTGAAGAGCAAAACTGGAACTTGAGAAATGAAAAGAGGAAAAATTCTTTCCATTCTTTTCATACCACTGCCAGGGGAAAGCTCCAGAGATTTCTCCATGTATTAAATAAATATTTAATGAATAATCTCTATGAACAAAGCACCACAGGGATTCCAAGATAACAAGGACACAATTTTTTTTGTTATTTATTTATTTATTAACATTTTTTTAGAGAGAGAGGACATGCAGGCACACAAATGCTAAGGGGAGGGACAGAGAGAGAGAGAATCCCAAGCAGGCTCTGTGTCCAGCACAGAGCCCGAGCCCAGCGCAGGGCTCGATCTCAAGACCCTGAGACCATGACCTGAGCTGAAATCAAGAGTTAGAGGCTTAACCAACTGAGCCATGCAGGCACACCACAATTTTTTAGTTTAAGGAGCTCATGCTGTACTTGGAGAAATAGATATGTGCATAACCGTGGCACAAGCCGTGAGATATTTGTAGTCATGGAGACTGAAGAAATGCAGAAGGGCCCAAAGGTCAACTCGGGACACAATTGATGTCTATAGAAAATATATTCCATAGATTCCCTAAAAATCAAGAAATTTAGGAATACTTACACCTGATCCCTAATCTCCCCAGATGGCCATTTAAATTGTTTCACCTAACGGCATTGATTATGAAACTTCAAAGCACAGAGAATGAGAAAAATCACCTGTAGTGGGCTGATATTTTTTAAGTGGTTTCTGTGCCGTCCCCAATTGTATCAGAGTGTGTCTCTAATTAGGCCGATCTCATTTTTAAACATTTTGTAATCCAAATCTAGCATTATAACCAAACAGCATAATTTACCAGAATAATCCCCTTTGGATTCCTTTGAGTCACATTAGCATAGTACAGAGGACATTCTCAAATATCCGTTGAATAAACTGATATTTACACAGTTTTACTCAGAATTATAGAACATGGTGGTTCGTTACGTTATATGTCATTATATGTGTGTTAACTATGTTACATAATTTTAAGGGTTAATTTATACTAAATGGGTTTGTAAGAATTTTTGTTTGAAAATACTTCCAAATTTTTAAGAGATAGGAAGTTTGGCTTTTTTTCAGGATAGGTAAGATAGATGCAATTTTGATTATATATTATATAAATAGTTTTTACAAGTTTGGCACCACAGTTAAAACACAACTGTGTGACCCAAACTCTGCCAGTCTTTGGAGAATCCATTTCTTTGGGTGAGGGTAGCAGGGGGAAAGGCTGGGTTTTAGGGTGAGCAGCGACAGAGTTTCTGGGATCCATCCTGTACACTTGGTGAGTCTCAGTGATGCCCCATGGCAGAGGCCATGAGGCTGGGCCAAGGGAAACTGCAGTGTGGTTTGGGCCTTGGTCCTGGCTGGCTCATCACTCAGCCTGTCTCTATAGCTTTTCCAGAGAGTCTCTGAATGTTTTACTGTCCATTAATACATTCCTTCTCTGCCTCATCCACCTACAATAAGGACAGAGACTGAGATACATAGCAAATTCTGAAACTACTTTATGCCATTGATATTTAGATTCATATTGTGAACACTCCTTCATTTTCTAATACTAATTACATAAATATTGAATGCGATTACTTTTCCCCTTAATCCCTGAGGAGGAGAGTATAAGAATTATGCTGGGTTACACCTATGCTTGGAAACCTTATTAAGTGTTTATGTAATGAATTTGGTTGAGATGAATTATTTGTAATTTAGAAATTTTAAAGTGTGTCATTTGTGAATGTTAAGTATATATTAGTCAAATATTCCTAAAGGCCAAATACATTTCCTTTAATAAATTGTAAGCATTTAATTTTCCTGTAAGGTCCTTGAGTATTTTAAAAAATAAATAAAAATGGTTTGGAAGTTATTCCTTTAACTAGAAAACATACTGATTTATTTGGGTCATATAAATGTTGTTAGGGTGATGACCTTATAGTTGCATCAACTAAACCCAATGTTTAGGAAACACTCACACTTTAGTAAGGGATCATGACATTATGGATTCAAAGGGTGCTGCTGGTAGTCCTCTAATTCCTGGATGCTCAAAGTGTGGATCACAGAGCAGTGATCCACAAAATGAAGATCATTTTGCAGAAATGGAGAATTTCAGGTCTCGCCCCAGACCAGTAGAATTAAAATCTATATTTTAGTGAGACCCTCATGTGATTCATACAGATATTAAAATTTGAGCAGCACTGATTTTTTTCCTCATGTTATCAGACACAAAACCCAGCCCATTAAAAAGCCAAAAGCTGGGGGGGAGACGGCATAACTTAATAGTCCTCTCTATCAGGAAGTTTCTACTCAATTGGAAGTCATTGAACCCACTTCTTTACAGCACAGTGGCAAAGGAAACAGTGAGTTTCTTCTCACCACTCCGTCGTATACCTGAACACATAAGGTCCCCTTTACCAACTCCTCGCAAACCCCTCAACTGAACATAAACTGCCCATTGCCAACTCTCACAGAGTTTCCTCTTCACTCACCTACAAACAAAACCTGCTAGAAAGAATGAATCAATGAAGAAATTCTTCCATTCATTCAGTAAATATTTGTTGAGTAGCTGCCAAGAGCCGGGGGTAGAACAGTGAGTAAAACCAAGTTCTTGTCCTTATGGAGCTAACATTACCATGGAGAATTCAGTTCGGAAACAAGTCTATAAAATGCCAAGTACAATAAGCACTATAGGAAGAGGGACAGAGAGTGCCAGATGTGGGGCAGGGATGCATGTGTACTGCTGTAGGATGGGCAGTGTATGACAAGATGGCCCAGGCTCATCTTAGACATTCCTTGCCCCTGGAATCAGCCATTTCTCCCAAGAAGCCTTGATTTCAAAACTCAAGATGTTCATTGCTATTGGTTTGGTCATTGATTTGAAGCCTAACATCGATCTCTCTTCCGCAGTGAGAATTCTGGGTTTTCAAGGACACAGGGATGATAGATTTAGATATCTCATAATTTCTTGTGTGCTTTATCCTTCATCACGCATACAGTAAATTCGGGGTTAACAATGCTACATGTCTGTCAATAAATGATTGTTAAATAAGTTATCTATCATATCTGTACAATGGCATTCCCAAAAGTGCATGTAGATACACCAGAAAAAGGATGAGGTAGCACTTTATGTTCTGATTTGAAATGATCTCTAAGATACATTAAAAAAGCAAGGTTAGGTCAATGTATATTCCTCTTGTGTGGGAGAGGAGTAGGGGACAGAATATATATTTATATTGGCTTGTATATGTCAATTCATTTAGCATCTTCAGCATGAGATACTTTTCCAAAATGTGTGATGAACACTATTCTCTTGCCTTTGGATTGTACCCAGCAAGAGCCTGACCCCCTGGCTTCAGGGAAAGTAGAACTTCAAACATAGCGTTTCTATATTCATTCTATTTTAAACTATTAAATAAATGTTAACTTCCGTATGTACCATGCCCAGATTTAAATTTGAAGTTATAAAAGGAAATGTGAGGGTGTTCTAGTTCTTTGATTAAGAAGAACTAATCCTACAAAAGTTTTGAAAATTGAACACTGTCTCTAAGTCTTACACTCACTTTCTATTTCCCAAAAGTGCTCAACAAACTATTCCCAAATTTGGAATAGGCAGATTCGCAGTGCTTAATTCTGGCTCAGTGGACAGAATTCTTGTAATGGAAGAGAGGGCAAATGATGAATATGAGGCTGAAATTTGTAGAAAGAGAAAGAAAAGGATATTTAATAATCCATAAGCTTATATTTGTATGAAAATCATAGTTGTGAGGGTTAAACATGTCACAATAGACAGTGACTGCTGTGGAATATTACAGTTGGCTTATTTTGCATCTCTTAGCCCCTATTCCTGAAATAAAGATTTACTAGTGATATGTTGCTACTATCATTATATGAATATCTGAGCCTAATCAGGCCAATTCATAAGGGAAAAAAAATGAACGAGTTTCTGTCTGACCTCAAATAGAACAATTCCAACTGATAAAAATGGGTGCCTCTCCAGAAAGTTAGCATCTTATTTTTGCGTCTAAATATCTGGCTTAGGGGTATCTAATAGACATTTAGACACACCTCCTGGAAAGCAAACACTCAAAAGATCCTATATGTGAAAAGAAAGATTAGTAGCTAATTGAGGTTCTCTCCCACAACTAGAAGAAATCAGAAGCAATCTTTATTGTAGATTAGGGCTTGACAGAATCTTTCTAAAAACATGTCATCTTGCCACATTGCATTAGAATATGCTGGAGAGAAGTTTGAACCATTTGCTAGCACCTGCTAGAGAAGCAGGCTTCCCACACCAGAAGCTTCTGGGCAACCTTTTCCTGTAGGCACTTCTTTGTTCCAGTTTCATGGACTCACCACGCCGCCTTCAGTACACTTTAAGTCTCTTCTGATCTATAAGCCTGACCAAACAGACTACAACCTACGGCTAAAAACTACAGACTTCAGTTCCCACAACTTAAAAGCCACTTTCTAAAAATATGAACTTGTATATTGATTTGGTTGGATTGAGGAGTCTCAATTCAGTGACATGAAATAGTCCCCTCTCTCCAATAATCACTCTTAACCACATTGAGTTGAATACTTTCTTTCTCACTGATACATGGCAACCATAAAAATACCTCAGTCTTAATCCATAAATGTTTTTGTTTCTTTGGTCCCTAAAGATATATTTCAGTTATTATGGATTAGTCATGTCCATTTTTTATATTAAGAGCTTATATTTTAGGGCAGTTTAAGGTTCATGGAAAAATTGAGGGGAAGGCACAGAGATTTCCCATATACCCTCTGCCTCTACACATGCATAGCCTCCCCCCCAAAATCAACATCCCCCCTCAGAGGGGTGCCTTTGTTACAATGGATGAACCTGCGTTGATACATCATAATCACCCAAAGTCCCTAGCGTATATTATGGTTCCCTCTTGATATTGTACATTCTGTGGGTTTGAACCCATAGCTATGTATATATGTATAATGACATATACTCATCATTATGGTATCATACAAAGTATTTTCACTGATCCTTTTTTTTTTGTAAGTAATCTCTGTGCCCAGTGTGGGGCTTGTACTCCCAACCTCAAGTTTGAGAGTTGTGTGCTCTAACAGCCAAGCACCCCTGATCTTTTTAACATGGCCTCCATAATTTTGCCTTTCCAGAATGTCATATAGTTGGAATTATATATCATATAACTTTTTCTTAGTTCACTTTCTGTGTATGTGGACATAAGCTTTCAATTTCTTTGGGTAATCACCAAGGAGCATGATTGCTAGATCACATGGTAAGACTATGTTTAGTTTTGTAAGAAAATGCCAAACTTTCAAAGTGGCTACACCATTTTGCATTCCCACCAGCAGTGAATGAGAGTTCCTGTTACTCCACGTCCTTGCTGGCATTTGGTGTTGTCAGTGTTTTGGATTTTGTCCATTCTAATAAGTATATAGTGGTATCTCATTGTTTTTATTTGCATTTCCCTGATGACATAAGATAGGGAACATCTTTTCTTTTTTTTTTTTTCTTTTTTTTTAATTTTTTTTTTCAACGTTTATTTATTTTTGGGACAGAGAGAGACAGAGCATGAACGGGGGAGGGGCAGAGAGAGAGGGAGACACAGAATCGGAAACAGGCTCCAGGCTCCGAGCCATCAGCCCAGAGCCCGACGCGGGGCTCGAACTCACAGACCATGAGATCTTGACCTGGCTGAAGTCGGACGCTTAACCGACTGCACCACCCAGGCGCCTCAGGGAACATCTTTTCTTATGCCTATTTGCTATCTGTATATCTTCTTTAGTAAGGTTTCTGTTAAAGTCTTTGTACATTTTTAAATCAGGTTGTTTATTTTCTTATGGCTCAGTTTTAAGAGTTCTTTGTCCATTTTGGATAATAGTCCTTTATCAGATGTGTCTTTTGCAAATATTTTCTCCCAGTCTGTGGCTTGTTTGTTCATTCTTAACATTGTCAGAAGTCTTTAATTTTAATGAAATCCAGCTTATTAATTATTTCTTTCATTGATTGTGCCTTTGGTGTTGTGTTCTAAAAAGTCATCACTGTACCCAAGGTCACCTAGGTTTTCTCCGGGGTTGTCTTCTGCGAGGTTTACAGTTTTGCACTTTACATTTAGAGTGGGTGATCCATTTTGAGTTAATTTTTGTGTAGGGTTAAAGGTCTGTATCCACATTTTTTTTTTTTTTTTTTTTGCACGTGGTTGTCCAGTTGTTCCAGCACGGTTTGTGGAAAAGACTGTGTTTGCTCCTTTGTATTGCCTTTACTCCTTTGTCAAAGATCAATTGACTATATTTATTTGGATCTATTTCTGAGCTAACTATTCTATTCCATTGACCTATTTGTCTATTGCTTACCAATACCACACTGTGTTGATTACTGTAGCTTCATAGTAAGTCTTGTGAAATCAGACAGTGTGAGTCCTCCAGCTTTGTTCCTCTTCTTCAATATTGTGTTGGCTATGCTGAGTCTTCTGCCTTCCCACATAAACTTTAAGATCAGTTTGTCAATATATTCCACAAAATAACTTACTGGATTCATTTCTAAAACCTCCAGCTTTTGCTGATGTCTAGTGTCTGAAGAAACATGGCTGGTGGGTTGAGAGGTATGATCTGCCTTCTCCCACATCCACCCCTTTCTGCTCTACCTTCTCTGTTGCTGGTCAGTGGAGGAAAAAGGAAGGAAGACGTTCCTTTCTTGAAGTTTCTATCTCTCTGTTTATATTACCCAATCCACTATTTCATATTATCTGCTTTCTTATTAGTATTATTAGTGGAATACAATTCCATTGTTAATGTATTAATCATAGTTAATTTAAATTTTCTGCTTGACAATTCTAAAACCTGTGTCATACTTGAGTCTGATTCTGATGCTTACTTTGTCTCTTCAGACTCTGTTTTTTCCTTGCTTTTAGTATGCCTTTTAATTTTTGGTTGAAAGCCAGATATGATATACTGAGTAATAGGAGCTAAGATAAATAGGTCGTTAGTGTGACTTTTGTGTTAATCAGCCTGGGAGTTGGGCATTGTTTAATGTTTGTTGTAGCTATAGATGCCAAAGTCTTCTTTTTTTTTTTTTTTTTAAATTTTTTTTTTTTCCAACGTTTTTATTTATTTTTGGGACAGAGAGAGACAGAGCATGAACGGGGGAGGGGCAGAGAGAGAGGGAGACACAGAATCGGAAACAGGCTCCAGGCTCTGAGCCATCAGCCCAGAGCCCGACGCGGGGCTCGAACTCATGGACCGCGAGATCGTGACCTGGCTGAAGTCGGACGCTTAACCGACTGCGCCACCCAGGCGCCCCAGCCAAAGTCTTCAAATTCCTCTAGTGCCCTGTTTTTGTCTCTGTTGTGTTTGGGCTTCCCTAAGAACTCCTCCTTAGATAGAGTCTGCATGTTGCAACTCTTTTGGCTGTGATCCACTGCTTTCATACTGGTATGGTAGGGGCTTATAGGGGAAGGGGAATGTCCTGTAATCTTATCATTAAGGCTCAGGCATTTAGTGGGTCTGTGTCCCTGCATTGTGACCTTCCCAGCAGTTTCTTAGCTTCTTTTTCCTCCTTGGGTGAAAAAGAAAGACTAGAGGGGGCTACAATTAGAGAAATGCCCTTCCCCCATGTAAGATAAGGTTCTAGTAAAGTCTTCTCCCAGGACAGTAGGCCTTTGGTATGGAGAATGCTCTGGGTGTATTTCACAATACACTCTCTTCCCTTCTCCTGCTAGAGCCACTAGGAGATCTTTTTCGGCTCCTCACCAAGAGGACCTGATCAGGTTCCAGGAGGTAAAACCCACAAAAGTGTAGGGGCCCACCTAAGACTGCCCCCGCCCCCAGAAGTTTCTCACTCTCAAGTCACTTCAGCAATTCATCAGAATTACCACTGTTAAAACATACACTGAGGAATATGAAAAGGTTTTTTTGACCAAAAATTGATTTGAATCTGGCAGCCCCAAACTGGAAGTGGTCAGGAGCACTCCACTGACAGGATTTCAGGGAGATACTTTTATACTCAAAAGATGGAAGCCAAGTAAAGAAATTGC
The DNA here is from genome assembly GCF_028749965.1 of Puma concolor. Classification (NCBI taxonomy): domain Eukaryota; kingdom Metazoa; phylum Chordata; class Mammalia; order Carnivora; family Felidae; genus Puma; species Puma concolor. Next base: position 162,527,169 of record NC_141674.1, read on the forward strand.
TGACTTGCTATGGCTTCAAACCTAGTTGGCCATTTGTGATTGTACAGGCTTAGATTTTAGTTTCCTTAATTAAGCAGGCTGCCATGATGTTAGAGACACAACAGTCTAAAGCTTTCTCATTTAATTAACTGCACACCATTTAAGGGCACCTACCAGTCTGTGGCCTCTGTTCCAGGTGGGCAGATCCCAGGTGTGACCCCAGATTCTCTTGTCTCTCCCAATTCTGGGGTGGTGGTTTGCCCTGTAATCTCAGTCCTCTGATGGGCCCCAGAAAAACCATTATTTTCACTTTGTTTGGCTCTTTCTTGTTGTATGGACAGCAGTAGTAACTTTTAATCTTTCTACATGTGAAAGCTGAAACTGGGAATCTATAACCCAATTTTGAACTAAGAACTTTAAGAAAAAAAAAAAAAGGCCTACCCAAGAAACCAAAAACGTCTATAGATGATTTATTTTTCCATTATTTAACAAGTGGAAAACTTAGGTAGTCATTTCAGAGTGGTGAAATCTGTTTATAAGTCTGACTTAGGCCCTTAATTTCATACCGTTAACCAAAGAGTGCTGACACAAATGACAATTCTCATGAGACATATATTTCTAAGGCCTTAGTTGTATTATTTCAAAATGCCAAGAAATGTAACTCCTAAAAGTATAGCATTTCCACTAAAAAATAGAATATGATTCTCCCCACTTTCTTTTTTTTTTTTATTTTATTTTTTTAAATTTTTTTTAACGTTTATTTATTTTTGAGACAGAGAGAAACAGAGCATGAACGGGGGAGGGGCAGAGAGAGAGGGAGACACAGAATCGGAAGTGTGCTCCAGGCTCTGAGCCATCAGCCCAGAGCCCGACGCGGGGCTCGAACCCACGGACTGTGAGATCGTGACCTGAGCTGAAGTCGGACGCTCAACCGACTGAGCCACCCAGGCGCCCCAATTCTCCCCACTTTCTAGAGATTTCCTCACTTCAAATTGGAAAGCGGAAATTTGAAATCTAGAATGTCGTCGCTTTTGTTTGTTGACTCCTATTGTCTCCCTAATTGTTTAACCCCCAGAAGTTTTGCCTTCCCATCAGGATCAAGAGCTCATGCAGACCGGGTACTTTATCAGGCTTCTGCTTTAGCTTAGCACGTTGTTCTGCACACAACACAACTTTAGTAAATACTTGCATTACACTGGATGTAGACTTACTTTCTTGCACTGAGTTGCCAGAGTTCTGCCATGAGCTTTGGATCCCAGTCTAGCTTGTTATTCTTATCTCTTGGCTTAAAATGTTGTGCCTTGCAAAAGGCTTCTGTGAGCAAACACTCGAGTCAAATGAATTACCCCCTTTCAAAAGGGCCTGAATATGGTTTTTCATAAGACCTATTACCGTGCCTTATACCTCATTATAACCTACTGGGGAGTTATTGTGCATTTTGTAATAGAGGCTAAATTCCTATTTTTCATCACCTGATTAGTATTTCTGAATTGGCTCCGGTGCCAAAAGGAATATTTTCCCTCACTGTTTCTCCTTTTCAGTAGTAATATAAATATAATAAAAAGCAGTAGAATGCATCCCCTCTCCAGAAACAAACAAAAACCAATTACGGTCAATCCTGAGGGAAGTCTTTGGTGGAGAAAGCCAAGAAAAGCCGAGAGAAAGCTGAATACGTCTGCCTTTATCTGTTCTCTCTGCCTAGCTTTTTAGGATCATATTTTCACAGACCAATTTGGATTCTTTCATGCCCAGGTGGGGAAGAAGAATTTTTATCCTCAGCACATGATTGATGTGCTGAAATGTATGCAGTTTAATCAGGGAGGGGTCTGTTCCTTTTTGGACTTATTTGTGATGTGTGTTTTCTGGCTATAGGACAAAACATTGGGCAGCCCTAGGAAACACACCAAAGAGGCATTAATGAAGCCTCACCCTGCTAGCTCACTGTCCACCTTCCTTGCCCGTGGTGCAACAGGAAGAATGCCCGGGAGGACGTGGAATCATGAAAGGGTGACAGGACTGGCATGTGGCAGCCCTGTCCCCACTCTGTGGCCACTGCCACCACCCTGCTGTGCAGGTCCTGGGTCTGCTTGTCCTTAAAGTAGTTCTTGCCCTTCCTGCACTCAGCTGTGTATCACAAGGAGACCAACTTCTGCAGAGAGTATTTCCCAGGCTCCTCTGGCCACAGCTCTGCTTTTAGGACTGGTTTTCTTACTTGGATCATCTCACTAATACCACCATGCTACCTTTTTCTCTCTTCTGTATAACTTAATAATTTATAAGTGAAATTCTTTTCCTTACTTCTCTGGCCCCTGGTTGGAGGGAGATTGAAAGCAAGAGGGTTCTTGCCTCCCTCTTGGCCCTGGGAGGGCGGGCAGCATCCCTAGCAGCACCTCTACAGCTAGGACCTGGGGCCCCCCCGGGGTTCCAGCTTCTGCCAGGATGCCCAATTCAGTCTCCCGTCCCTCTGTCCCCCACTGGAGGGCTTCCTGCTCTGCTGACATCTGGATTTGGCATCTCTGTTACCCATTTGCCTTTGCAGGTCCTCCACCATCCATGAAGCCAGTTCCCAGCATTAAATTACCCCTGCGAGAAGTATTGAGTGGCTTCATTATCCTGCTTACCCTTTGACTGCTACCCATGTCCTTGGAATATTTGTCTTAGCCCTGGTGGGACAGCTCCTCCTCAATACCAAATGTTCTATCGTAACAAACACGCTTTTTAAAAAGTTAATTCAGACCAAGCATGATGCATCAGTGCTAATGTGTCATCTCAGTGGGTCATAGTGAATACTTATTGCTAAAGATTCTTAAGGTCAAGTCTGATACCTGAGAACTTAGAAGGGCTTAGATGCACTTTTCTCAATGGACTTGAAGTAAGCAGAACATTAACTCATCCATAGGGTGAGCAAAAATGTCTCTCAAAGAAAAATGCAGGTGGTATGGGGTTGTTGTGTCTGCAGCATAGACACTGGAGTGGGATAGACCCGGATTCAACCCCCAGCTCTTCCAGGTATTAGCTGAATGAACTCAGTCCCTATATTTCTCTGGCTCTAGTTCTCGATAAAGAATGAGATAACAGATATAAAGGTGCATGTGTAGACAGCGTGTATAAAAAGCCTGACACAGGAAATGCTTAGTCTTGCCCTTAGGGCTGCTTTTCTTGTTTTAATTCTCACCAATATTATTATCCTGCTTTTTTCCCTCCCCCATTTAATCTAATCATTTGTGAAATGACATTCCTTTCCTCATTTCTCTAAGGCACAGCTAAGGTGAAATTCCTAAAAGGAGCTTTACTTTGAAAGCTAAGGGAACCCAAAAAGGAGATAAGCAGATACAAAAGCAATAAAGCCATACTCATAATGGAGGGGTCTCTGAGCAGGCATTGGACAATGATTTTGTTTCTCAGGGACCCAGTCTGCCTGTCACAGATGCCCTCTGTCTCACCACCTATGGCTGCTAGACACCACTGTAGTTCTTACAACATGGACTCTTGCCTAACTGGATATAGTTTCCCTTTCAAAGACAAATTTTTATTCCCCCAAAATAAAACTTTCCCTGCTTTCACCCTGCATGTGTTCCTTGGAGGTTTTATTTAAATAAAAAGACTGTCCCCTTCTCAAAGCATCCATTCATCGCATTACCCCTAAACCTAAAATCTTTGAGCCAAGGAAGGTTCTGAGAACGCTGCCTTTCAACAGATTAAATAGCCTCTTGGTCCTGGAACTGGTACCAGGATTATGAGGCTGAATGGCAATGTTGCCTACATTTTACCTCTTCAGAAGTTACAAATCAAAGGAACAATTCTGGTTGCAGCCTGATGGTTCCTTTGCTTTCGTAATACTTTCAAAGGAATCAAAAAGTGAACTATCCAGATTAACTGACCTAGGGACCATTTTTAGCATTTTGTTCAAATATAGCCATCTCTGTAGAAACAAATGAAAAGATTCACTCTTCAAATAATGTTTCATTGCACCATCAAAGAATGAATACTCATCAGTAGTCCTCAAGCATGGGCATCTTCTTGACCTCTAGCCCAGCCAGCCTCTCAAATACTACTGCAAAGGAAAGTCAACTTTTTCCTAGGGAAGAAAAGATCGCGTCAGAAGCTAATCTCACATCCATCTACTCTAGACCACATATGCCTGTACCTCTTCTAAGACGGGAACAAGAAATGGGTTTCTATTATCTTCAAGAATAACCAGAAGCTTCTACAATTTACATATACAACCAGGCATAGTCCTGGACATATAAACCAACCCATGCAATGTAAAGAGGTGGGACGCATGACTGCTGGGAACTCACAACTCGGAAATAATCAGCATGTTTTAACTGCACACATTTCCAGAGCCCTGATGCATGCTGGTCTGGTGCTTTTGAACATTTTTTCAGGTGACTTGGGATCACACAGCTCTGTCTTCTTTGAGGAAGTAGTACAAACACAGGGCACGGTAGCTCTCCCATCTAGAGGTCTGCCCTAAGGGAATGTGGGCTATTTCCGGGCAAAGTCAGTCTCTGTTTAAAGCTCCTGTTGAATTGGACCACGCTGACGTTCCTTGGTCTAGATTCTTTGCTGGTTGGGGGCGCCTGGGTGGCGCAGTCGGTTAAGCGTCCGGCTTCAGCCAGGCCACGATCTCGCGGTCCGTGAGTTCGAGCCCCGCGTCAGGCTCTGGGCTGATGGCTCAGAGCCTGGAGCCTGTTTCTGATTCTATGTCTCCCTCTCTCTGCCCCTCCCCTGTTCATGCTCTGTCTCTCTCTGTCCCAAAAATAAATAAACGTTGAAAAAAAAAATTTTAGATTCTTTGCTGGTTGTAAACATTATGCTGCTTAAATACTATAATATTGCTTGACACCTGTGCTCTAGTGATTTCAAGAGGGAGCAAAAAGTCTCCTTGATGCCAGGGAGGTGATGAAAATGTTTAAGTAAGTCAGTGAGATTTCATTCATTCTAAGTAAATCTGCATCTCACCTATGCTTTTCTTAAAGCTTTCCATTCTGTCCCTTGTTTCCTTAATTCTATTATAATGTCCAAAGCAGCAACTCATCTGAAATTTATTGTTGATAAAAAGGAAGGTATATGTTTATACATGCATATTTATATTTAGGTACATAAAGTATTTTAAATTAATATTGAGTTTTATTTCCTCCATTGGTTGTATTTTTTAAATTAGGACTAGAGGGAAAATCTACCGATTCATTTTCAGTGTAATGGCTTCAGTTTGCAAAAAGTAGAGTTTTCATTATAAAGTATAATAATGTCCATATTAGTTTTTTGCTTTTTGTTTTTTTACTGCTATAACAAATTACCACAGGGTTAGTGGCTTAAAACAACACAAATTAATAATTTTACAATGCTGTAGGTTAGAAGTCTGAAATGGGTCTCACTGGGCTAACAATGAAGGTGTTGGCAGCCAAGTCCTTCTGGAGGTTCTAGGGGAAAAGCCATATATTGCTTCGCCTTTTCCATCTTCTAGAAGCTGCCTTCCATCCTTGGCTCTTGGTCTCTTCAATCAGCAGAGTCAGCAAAATCAGGCCAAGTCCAACTCACACTGCTGTCTCTCTGGTTCTAATGCTTTCCCCTCCCTCTTCCATCTTTTAAGAGCTCATATGATCACACTGGGCCCACCAGGAAACACCAGGATAATCTCCCTATTTTGAGCCTTAACTTAACCACATCTACAGAATCCCTTTTGCCACGTAATCTAATATAATCACAGGTTCTGGAGATAAGGATATGGACGTCTTTTGGAGGGGGAGGCATTATTTCTGCCTATCACAATCTCATAACTAAACCTATCATCATTTGAAACCTTCTGGAAGTGACATAAATAGCATTGTGTTAATGGTCCTACCACCATCTTTAACTGTACGTAACTTTCTCTTCCGTTTGGAAATGCCATTGCCAGACATCACAGAGAACTAGAGGGAAGGGTTTGGCAGGACTAAGGGACCTATCTGTGTAGCTGTGTAGCAAGTCATTTTCCTGGGATTGCAATTCAGCACCTTCATCTGAAGAATGTGGATAATAGTGGCAGCTTAATCTGTATCCTAGAGCTGTTCTTTCAGTCACGGAATCCTGAAAACTGTATACCACTTTGCAAATGAAAGAGATGGTGCCCTAGCTGCCCCAGTGGGTCCTCGGAACTTGAGTACATAAAACCACCAAGAAGTATCATTTAGAAATTACAACTTTTTTTCCAAAAATACAAATTGAGGGAAAAGAATCTTAACTACATGACAGAGGATGAAATTGCTCATTTCCATTCTAATTCAGTACTTTATCCCTATCTCCCGAGATAGGTCATTTTAATCTCCATACATGTTTATCTTGTTTTGCTTTTTCTTCTGCTCTGATGTTTGTTATGCTTTGAGTAGATATTGATTCCCTTCTCATTAAGCCTGCAAACATCTAATCATTCCTATCTGTTTGGTTTTTTTCATTTTTAATAATTTATATTTAAATTTTGGCAAATTGAAGGTCTAATTTTGCCCTTTGAATGCATCTGCATTCAAGTTATTCAGGCAGATTTTATCTCTTGTTTTTTTTTTTTAATTCTATTTTGAGTTTTATAAAAATGGATGTTTCTTATTATCCCCCAACCCATAATTTTCTTTAGTGTACTTTTTGTTTAATTTTCTTTTGCCTTAACATTTTATTTTTCAGACACCTCTCATTGAACCTCACGTTCCTCTTCGTCCTGCTAACACCATTACCAAGGTAATGGGATGTAGGTGGGTTGATGAACCTTCAGAGCCAACTTCTTAGGTAACCACTGGAGGCGGCCAGTATGTCAGAGCATCACATCAGGAGACCTCGGGTGCATTTTCTAGACATAACGACTATTCAGTGTGTATCAGTTCTCAAATAAAAGGGACATGTCATACAAGTGAACAATGTAAATATGTGAATGTGTTGTATTTTTCAAGCCAGAGTCAGAAAGTGATTTCAGTATTCATCTGGTTTGTTTTCCTTCTATAAATTCTCCCTCTTCCTCTTTCCCTCCTTTCACCTGATTAAAATGTAGGTTCCTTCAGAGAAGATCCTCAGGGCTGGAAAAATTTTACGAAATGCCATTCTCTCTCGAGCACCTCACATGATAAGAGATAGAAAATACCACCTAAAGACATACAGGTATGTGCAATAATTCCAAAGGCTTTGGCCTCCCTCAGATTCATGTTTAGTGACATTGGAACAAACTTGCGTTTTCTTGTTTTCCATCTATGGGTAGCATGTTTTATAATCCTCCAGGTTTTGGAAGATCTAAGCTTGTCTTAGATCCCTGCTTAGCTTTAATTATCCTTAATATTCCCAGCAGTTACTCCTAAACTAATTTGCTTGGACATTCGTTTAATTGTGATAAACAAAGAGAAGAAAACTTTTCCATTTCTGTTCGCTAGTGTTTTTTTAGGGGAACTATTAGATTTAGATGAGATTAAACTAACATTTACTTAGCATTTATTTCTTCTTGAAGCCCTCCACCAGGCCATTTTCCCTATGTTATCCTATTTCATCCTCACCACAGCCCTGCTAGGTAGGTGTTAGGCCATTTTTCAGATGATAAAAGTGAGGCTCAGAGAGAGTAAATAGTTTTCCTTGTCCAAGTCACAAGTCTAGTGAGTGGCAGAGCCAGGGCTTAAGCCAACCAACCTTGGTTGATTTCCAAGTTCAGTGATCTTTTCATTCATTCTACCATTCATTCATCCCACAAATGTATTAAATACCTATTGGGCACCAGATGCTATTGTGTTCTAAGCCCCAAGGATACAGGAGTGAATAAAATATACAATGTTCTTTACGGAGTTTACTTTCTACTGTAGGATTTCATTCTAGTGCGCATATAGTGAGTATACAACTCTATCACGTCTATAATTATTTAGAATAAGGAGTCACTATAGCTGTCACTGGAGTTAAGGAATTATGTAGTTGAATCTTCTGGAATGACTGAACACTGGTGGGTCAACTGAGGATTCATGTCTGATCTTTTAGCTTTTGATTTTTTTTCACTTCACCATAGGTTTAGGAACTGGAATGGCCTATGCATGGCACACAAGCTTTCACTTTCTCCTTGCACCCGTGGTTTACCCTCATAGCCCTTTTTTAGCAGTCACTCAACTCTCCCATTTAGTCTAGACATGACCTCAGAACCCATCAGACTTGGCGTGAGTCAAAACCCATTTGATTCACATGAACCAAATTCATAAGACACAGTGAAAGCTAGGATACAAATTTTATTTTTTAACATTTTTTTTTCAACGTTTATTTATTTTTGGGACAGAGAGAGACAGAGCATGAACGGGGGAGGGGCAGAGAGAGAGGGAGACACAGAATCAGAAACAGGCTCCAGGCTCCGAGCCATCAGCCCAGAGCCTGACGCGGGGCTCGAACTCACGGACCGCGAGATCGTGACCTGGCTGAAGTCGGACGCTTAACCGACTGCGCCACCCAGGCGCCCCCCGGATACAAATTTTAAAGTTACCATGAAGGATAAATATATTTCTATGACTGTCAACTATGATAGAACCTGTAAAATTAGACCTCATTCACCCTATAGGAAACCTTTGAGTACATGTGCCTCAAGATCCAGTCTGTTTCCCAAGGACAGAGATGGCAAAACAGGCAAATTCCTCCTCTTTGGATCACTTTTTCTGCACTCCTTGAAAACAAACACTCTTCCACTTGTGCTTGTCATGAACATGTTTATAAGACTAAAACTGACAGGATATTTGTTACATTAATTGACCTCGTCTTGAAGAGAATTTTGGAAATGAGATGGGATTTGAGAAACACTTTAGTCTTATCAAGAAGACACATTCCATTTCTTAAGACAGACTATTCATCCAGCCCTTTTTTAAAGTTTACTTATTTATTTGAGAAAGAGAGAGCATGCATGCCCACAAGTAGGGGAGGGGCAAAGAGAGAGAGAGAGAGAGAGAGAGAATATCCCAAGCAGGCTCTGTGCTGACAGCACAATATTCTCTCTCTCTCTCTCTGTCTCTCTCTCTTCCCCAAAATAAATAAATAAACTTTATTTTTTTTTAATGTTTATTTATTTTTGAGAGAGAAAGACAGAACATGAGTGGGGGAGGGGCAGAGAGAGAGGGAGACACAGAATCAGAAGCAGGCCCCAGGCTCTGAGCTGTCAGCACAGAGCCCAACGCGGGGCTCAAACTCACAGACCGTGAGATCATGACCTGAGCCCAAGTCGGATGCTTAGCCAACTGAGCCACCCAGGTACCCCCAAACTTTAAAAAAAATAACAAAAATCATGTGTTACATATTCCCAGAGAGAGTTAAAGCACTTTAACTCCTCAAGTGAATCTCAAAATCTCATATGGCTAAAGGACCTTTTTCTTTCTAAGCCTTTGTTATTTTTTCCCCTGACTTAAGATGTGACTATGCTTTTCCAAGTGTGGACTTGCATTAGGGAAATTCCGTTAAAATATGTCATCTTTATGACAAAATGGAAACTAGAAGTCAGAAGCCGTAAACTCTTTCTTGCTCCATCATACTAACATTTTCAATCCCTGAAATACAGGTGTCGTGTGTATTCCACACCCTATGACACAAATTAATGATCTGTTGGTAATAACCCATGGACTCATTTGGAAGCCAAAGGCATGATTTCTCTTTTCTGCACCCCAGTTTAAGTTCCTTGCCCCACATCTTGTACTTTCTAGTTCCATCTCTCTCCTCCTCCCCACCTGCTTATATCATGGCTGCAGTCTCCCCAGACACGGTATCCCCCCAAGTCATCACCATGCTAAGGCCTGCTGTCGATTCTAAAGTGGCTAGAGATCTTTAATGGAGAGGAAACTCAGTGATTCTATCAGCTGCAAGTGGCACAGCTGTGGGTCTTTGTTCTGTATGCTGACTGCAGGATTCTCATACCCTGAGCAAGGACCCAGGTGCTCTGAGATCATCTCAGAGTTCCTCTTAGTAAAGAGAATCGTTGAATTAAAAGCCACATGGAATTGATTAGTTTATACTTTTATGACACTTTTCCCGTTAATAAATTCTGAAATTAGAAGAGCCATGTTTTGACAGTTCCTGTGTTCAGAATGAATAGTTACTAGGTGCCCCCTTTGCTCATTGAAGCTCTTTTTGTGGGTGTAGACTGTTTTCAGAGTAGCCCTGGAAATCTGACGGCCTCCTCAGTATATCTTGCTTGCGAAATGTTCTAGGATTGGACCTGAATCAGGGCATCCCAGGAGCTTAGACAGATTTCAGAGTTCCTAGAACATTAGGGGCCATCTTTTTGTCCTCGTTTTTTTATAGATGAGAAAACTGAAAACCAGCGAGTTTAAACGACATGGCCAGACTCACACAGCTAATGTCTAGCAGACACAGTGCTGTATCTAATGACTCCTCCCAGGCTAAGCCTCTTCCTAAAGTCGCACAGCACCAGGAAACCCCCAGTTTAAACTAGAGAGGAGCTCCTGAGCGCCCCTCCAGAGATGGTGCCATCCTTAGCCCGGGATGGGAGGCCACCAGTAGCAAAGACCCCAGCTGCTCTGTGACTTCCTGTGTTGGCCCTTGGGATTCATTCCTAGGGCTTCAAGATTCCATTTCCTCCTCTGAACCATCATGCCACAAACACCTGCCCTTCTCCCTCACCCCACTGAAGGTCTCAGTATTTCCTAATTATATGTTTCCTAACTAATGCACGCAGTTCACCCATCCTGACGAACTTACCACAGAGGGGCAACTTAGGGGTGAATGTGTGACTATGCAGAAAGCATGTGGAGCTCCTCAGATGACAAGCTCTGCAGAAGTGCTGATGCTCATTACATAGGACTTTTTTCAGAGAGATTTGCATCGCTAATTGCTTGTTTCTCCCAACACCCCTCTGGGGAAGATCAGTAGTATTACTTGAAAATATAAAGTGCTATATAATTTTGCACTTATACACCGCCTTTCGTGGAGCACCTCCAAGTGCCTCACAAACATTAACTCGTTCCTCACAGGCTCGGGTGAAGGAAGTCAGATGTCACTTTGCCCTCGTTTTACACTGAGATTTTCTGGGACCAGCGAGACAAGAGAGTTCCTGGCCCTGGGCTTAGCTTGCTAGATAACACTCCCCATCTAGTGGCCCTTCGGTACCCTCTGGTGCTGCAGTGTGTAATGCTCTTTCATTGCTTGGAAGGTTCCCTCATGAGCTGAGTGGTTTTGTTGGTTTGTACAAAAGTTTGAAAACCTGAGGCCACGCCATGCCATGCTTTGTTTGCAGTGAGACGTCTTATGGTGGAGGAGCACAAGTGCTTCGGGAAGGTCTTTCAGAAGCCATCTCCCGGCCTTCCTCCGCGAGGGCGTGCCTTCCCATCCTTTGTGTTCCCCTCTCCTTAGGCAATGCTGTGTGGGAACCGAGCTGGTGGACTGGATGCTGCAGCAGACTCCCTGTGTCCACTCCCGAACTCAGGCTGTTGGCATGTGGCAAGTGCTGGTAGAAGACGGCGTTCTCAACCACGGTAAGATGAGCCCTAGGCCCTGGAAAACCCTTTCCCTGGGTAAGTTGTTGCTGCACTCCCAAATGGGCCAAAAAGGAATTATGGTCCCTTTAGGGGCCTAGAGAGCCGGCATCTTCATTTAGCAATACGAGTGCGGCGAGCGGATGCTATTGATTGCTATGTTCCGCCATCGTGCCCCCCTAACATGGGAGAATGTATGAAGGGAAAATGAAATTGCGACCCGAGTGCATCAGTTCCAATTATGTTTATTAGTTTGCATTCACGGTTCATTGGTAGTGTGATTATACTCTGAGCATAGCAATCCTGATGCAGGGGCAGAATGAAGAGCAATGCGATGTGCAGCGGGGCTGGTGGCAGGAAAAGGAAGTAATGAATTCAGAAGCTGCCTTTTAACAATGGCGTTATCTGGGAGAGCCAATTTGTATCCACACGGGATGACCATATTTAAAATCAGGAATGCGCTCCACTGTTGCAGCCCCTGACACCTGCAGGGGCTATTGTGGGGCAGGGTAGCTGTTCAGGACTGGAGTATGACTGTGGTTGATCTGCTCATGCCATTTGCTTTAACGACCACTTTTCCAAACTGACAAACCATTAAAATCGTTCATTTAATTTACCAAGGCCTGAGAATCTAATGATGGCTTCACCTGTGTTTCTCAGACTTTAATGTGCATTCAAGCCATCTGGGACTCTTGTTAAAATGCAGATTCTGACTCAGCAGGTTTGGGATGGGTCCTGAGGGTCTGCGTCTCTAAGACATAGAAATGAGAGATCCTGAGCCAAGTTCACTGACTGTCCTACCAAGATCTAAGTCTTTTTCTTTAAAAGGAACAAGGGGAAAACAAAACTTTTAAAATCAGAACTGGATGGAAATTACCCTAAGTTACTTCTAGGGTTATTTGACCTAGAAGCTCGGTCTCGTCAGTTTTGTTCAAACAATTAATTTTATTCTAAACTTTTTTTTATTTAAAAAAAATTTTTTTTTTAACGTTTGTTTTTATTTTTGAGACAGAGAGAGACAGAGCATGAACGGGGGAGGGTCAGAGAGAGAGGGAGACACAGAATCTGAAACAGGCCCCAGGCTCTGAGCTGTCAGCACAGAGACCGATGCGGGGCTCGAACTCACGGACTGTGAGATCATGACCTGAGCCGAAGTCGGATGCTTAACCGACCAAGCCACCCAGGTGCCCCTCTAAACTTTTTTTTAAAGTGCAGACATGTTAACAAACAGTACATATGGAAAGAAAAATACGAATCCTGATCCCTATAGAGTAAGATTGTTTTAAGTCTGTGCTCGAAAACCATTATAGAGCATGATCTGGCAGTTGGTTATTTTCCTGTTTGGGACACATGTCCCACATGCCAGAAGATGTCACCAAGACAATTTTTGCTGGTCAGAGTGCTCATCTTAGAAAAGCTGGCAGGTTCTCATAAGAACGTGGTGGGGCTAGCCAGTGGCGGGCGGGCCAGAGAGAGCCTGCATGACCGCAGTTGGGAAGTCATGTCTTCCAGCTGCACGGCCCTGGGCGAGGCGGGGTCAGAGGGCTGAGGAGTCTCACCGCTCTGCTGCCACTTGGCTCTCTTGCCCGACACCAGCCATTTGCTTCTGGTAAACGGGGCTGTGAGGCAGAGGGACAACAGCTGATCCTTGGCTTCATGTTTCACGTAGTGGACCAGGAACACCATTTCCAAGACAAATATTTATTTTATCGATTTCTGGATGATGAGCACGAGGATGCCCCTTTGCCTACTGAGGAGGAGAAGAAGGAGTGTGATGAAGAGCTGCAGGACACCATGCTGCTGCTGTCGCAGATGGGCCCGGACGCCCACATGAGGATGACCCTCCGCAAACCGTGAGTAAGAGCGCAGTGCGCACCCTGTGCCAGTCCCCTGGGGCCACGGGCATGCGGAAGCACGACGCTCACCTGGGCCACAGGGAAGCAGGCTGATTTCCCAGGTCCTGGCCTGCACTCAGGGCCAAAGGGGAGGCTCTGGAGGTGGGACACAGCAGTGTTTGTCTCTTTTCTATTTTACTTTTGAGCCAGATAAATCCATTTCCCTTTTGCATGAGTTAAAACTGTACAGAATTTTAGTGGTTGGTTCGAGATGTCAAAACTAAGTCCACATATTAAAAAACCTTTAGGGGGCTCCTGGGTGGCTTAGTTGGTTAAGTGTCTGACTTCAGCTCAGTTCGTGATCCCGCGGTTTGTGGGTGCAAGCCCCGTGTCGGGCTCTGTGCTGACAGCTCAGAGCCTGGAGCCTGTTCTGGATTCTGTCTCCCTCTCTCTCTGCCCCTCCCCCTCTCACACTTTGTCTCTGTCTCTCTCAAAAATAAATAAACATTAAAAAAAAACCTTTGGGCAATGACGAACAGAAACTGCTCTGTTTCCATGCCAGAATGTGACAGCCCCTGTCTTTCTAATGCAATAGGGCGGAGGTCATCAGAACCATAGACATCATGCCTGTGCCTTTGTTCATTCATTCATTCAACACATCCTTTCACACCATTTTGAACCTTCTGCTCGTTAGCTTAAAGACACGTTCCTAAAAGAATACCACTGCTGCATTAGTGCTTCAAGACCTCCTCCCACTAGTAAGATGCTCTCTCCCTTCCATCTCAACTGAAACCCACCTCACCTTCAGTAACAACCTATCCGCTAAACTGGAGGATTCTGAAGTGTTTAATCAGATGGATTCAAGAAGAATGTACTGAGCCCCTGTTGTACTTAGAGAACTCTCCCAGTCGCTGTGAGGCATATAAAGAAGCATATGCCACAGTCCCAATCTTGGGGAAACCTTTTTAATAAGGCATGACTTGGCACTTGGTGTTGAGGCCACCATGCACAGGCTTATGATTTTCTTCTGGGAATGAAACGGCCCTCCACCCTGTGGCCAGTGCCAGCAGCTGTGGATGTCGATTCTGAGTCACAGGCATGGCCAACCTCCATTTATTCATGGGTCTCAACAAGTGCATTAAACTTCACATGTCTTGTATGTCCACGGGGCACTTTGCAAAAGTGCCATGCCCCTTAGGCCAACTTCCTCAATATCTGCCCCTCATGCCAACTTATAGTACTTCTTAGTGCTTCTCTGTTTCCTTTCTTCAACATATTTCACTTGTTGTCATGCGATGTCTCCTTTGTCAGGACTTTCTCTTGGGTCTTAATGTCCACCTCCATGTGTTTCATAGGCCTGCCCTTATCCTAGTTAGCACCACCATGTTTAACTCTAGAACACTGGTTAGGTTCTGGTCCTTTATCCTCAAAACCCTTTCTTCAAACAAAAATTGTATGGGAAAATCCAAACTATCAAACAGAAAAGCCAGAACTTCACTGACCTAATTATGGGTAGTATCCAAGAACCTTGCCCAGCTGATTTATGCTCTGTCTGTCCTGAAACATCACAGGGGTGGGTGGCTAAGGGGACACAAGGGAATCATCAGGGCATGGAGAACTCAAATGAACACCGTTCCAAACTGTGCTTTCTTTCATGTGAGTCCACTTCCTCTCTCCCTTCCCCACACACCTATGTCCCATTGTCCATCATTTTTACTTTCTCATCATTTCCTAGATCCATCCCCTTCTTGCTCTTCTTGCCTCTTTCATTCAAGTCAAAGCCATACAGTGGTTCTGAATCAGAAGTGGGACAGAATCAGAATCAGAAGTGGTTCTGAATCAGTGGGGCATTTGCAAGTGTGGGAGGATGTTTTGGTTGCCTCAGTACATGTGGGGACACACTTCTGCCATTCACTGGGCAGTGGTTAGGACCAAGGGTTGCCAAATACACCCAACAATACCTAGGACCCTACAAAATAAGGAGCTGTCCTGAAAGTAATGCTCCTATTGAGAAACATTGCTTTAAACTGAGTTTCTGAAAGGCAAAGACATATCCCATTTCTTTTTTCATTTATTTGTTCACTTCACCAATATTTGATAAACACCTATTTTTGTCCTAGATACTATGTTAGTTGCTAAGGCTAAAATATCGAAAAAGAGGGTTGCACCTTCTTCCTGGAGCTTTCTGCGTAGTCCAAGAGACAGACCTTAAATAGTTAGGCAAGGAATCATTTTGTCATAGCTGCAGTACATGCTACAAAGGAAAATGTAGTGTACATTAATAGAGTATAATATGGAGAGGGGGGATTTAATCTGGCATAGAAGTTAGAAAAGGCCATATTCCTAGCTCTGTGCATTCCACTAAATAGACCACCAATAAACTTTTGCTGAGTGAATGACTGAACAAATGAATGTCTGCTGGCAGCTAATGTTCCTGCAGCTCTTCGTTGCTTCAAGGGAAGCAGAAATGCCATTTGATTCACAAAGATTTTTGAGCATGTACCAAGAGGTTTTCTTTAAAAAATAATAATAAAATGGTTCCTGCCTTTGGAGAATTTATAATCCAGGAGGTGAGGCACTCCCAAATTAGGATCTGGTGCAACAAACACACTTATTGAGTGCCTATTGTGTGCTAGAAACATTCATGTGATTCACCCTCACAAGACCCTGAGAGCTGGTTTCTTGAGTCACCCTTAGAAAGAGAGCCTGTGCTTGTGCTTTTTTTCTTCCATACAGCACTGAATTGCATGATCCTTGGCAGCCCAAAGATTCTTCAGAGAAAACTATATTCCAAAGGTTGGATTTTTCCAGTCTATCACTAGAACATACAGGTTATACTAGTATTCCAAGACATCATTTTGAGTTCCCTTGGGATTTTCTTACCTTTCCAGGTTTTATCAAACTACAAAATTGGAATCGAACTGGTAGTTCTTCTGACTCAATACTCTTAGATTTTCTTTCTATTGGAATGACAGCTCCCAAGAGATGAGAAAGTGAAAAAGAAGGAATCTAATTTTTTTGAGACAGACTTTCAAACCTATGCACGTGCACACACACGCACACTCACACACACATACACACACATACACCTTTTTGGGGGTGGAGGGAGTCTGATAATAACCTTTGTAGCGTCTAATTTATTTAAGTGGAAAGAAAATATGCTTAGGTGATCAAGAATTTCCAGTATCACTGCTGTCCTTAAAGAGACCCCCTGAGCACTTTGCTCCTAGAAACCTGAGGGCATGTGTAAAGGTCCTGGAAATGTTGACGCTTTACTGCCCAGACAGCCAAGTCATTAGGAAATGTGGAGGCATGAGATGCATTGGCTCCATGTCGACCAGGGCAGGACCCCCCAATTTTTAAACTCAGCACAGCTGCATTTTATAATAGTCACCACTGCCAGAGAGGCTGCAGAACTCTGATAATTACTGGGAAAGAAATAACACAATATTCTTTGATGAGAAGATTACTTTGAGAATTTGATTGTATAATGAAGATGTTGCTTTGAAAGGTACTTCCCATTGTTCTGAATCTGAGACTCACTAGCAAAAAAAAAAAAGTGTCACTTGTTTTGACAGGCTACTTAGAAAAATTCTCTGTTTATTACATTAACTGCAGCATTTTAACTGTCAAACTATGAAAGAATGTTCTGTAGTTTAAAAAACAGAATAGAGCTTCAGGGGAAATTTTTTGGCATACTCTTGTTGCTATTGGTATTGAAAAAAAAACATACATCCCGAATGTGAAATTAGCTTTTTATGTGGTGGCAGGCAGAGTGACTCACAATGCCCATCCTGGTTTCACAGGTGCAGACCTGGATGGCACTGGGGGGCAAGTGCTATAGAACAATGACAGTTGATGGTGCTGTTGTTGCAGCTCACAGACAGAGCCATCAAACCTAAAATGAGCTCTTGGAGCTAATTGTTTTGATTTTGCTTTGTTTATAAGTCTAAAAGCAAGAGGTTACCCAACAGCGAGTAGATACAGTGGAGATCCTTGCCAATAGAAATGTTCCTTCTGCTTACCTTTGAGCAGATATTTTGGATAGGGGGCCATGGGCAAAAAGATGTGGAGTGACCAGATAAGCAGAATGTTATAAACTTGCAGCTAGCTGGATAAAAAGAGACAAAGAAGGTTCTTGCTGTACATGCCTCTCAACCTCTTCTTCCAAGAAAAGTGAGACATGATGTCCCGCTGTTTAGCATAGTCTATCAGAAACCAGCTTAGAAGTGGGAGGGAAATGAAGTAGATGCCATTTGCCAAATCTAGTTCTAGGTAGATCTGCAATTCGGGAATTCCCTTAAAGCCTAGAAGCTTAAGTAGTTCAGAAAGAGATAGGTTAGTTGGCTTGACCAGAAGGAAAAAATATATATATATACTTACATATATATATTTACATATATATATAATATATAAATACATATATATAACATATGTGTATATATATACATATATATACATAAATATATATATATATATGTTTAATATGTAAACATGTAAAATATACATAGCTAAGGGAAAGAGAATCAACAAAAAGAATTCTTGGCAGATTCTGGAATCTTCCCAATAAGCCAGAAACTTGAGTTCATTTATTTCATATGATAAACTAATATTTTCTAACATATGCTATGGGGCATAAGTTTAAAAGGAAACAATTCAGATGATCAAATGATAGGAGAAAATACCAGGTGGGAGTGGGGGTGTTAGTTGGCTGCATTAAGATAGCTCCACCTGCTGTTCCACACATTTGCTCTAGAGGGCATATGAGAGGCTATGTATTTCTTTCTAAATTAGTAGAGCCTCTTTTAATAGGGTCTTATTCTGTCCAAGCTGTTTTTGAGGGTGTGAAATTTGAAATCCTGATAATTATAGGGAAAGTTGCTTCTTCAGGGGAACCCAGATTAGCAAGCCTAAAGTCAGTGGTTCCTAGGGTTTTGATTTCTGTTGGGATGTGCTAAGAAATGTTCAAAGTTATGAAATTCATCCTCAAATGCAAATCAGATGAAAAGAGAAATATGAAAAAAAAAAAAGAGAGAAACATGACTTAAAGATCCTAATCTCTATGAAATAAGAAATTCACTGTGAATCTTTTCTTTCACTGCATGACAAAACTTTGCCTTTTTTGTTTTGTTTTGTTTTTGTTTTTGTTTTTGGTTTTTGGTTTCTTGTTGTTGTTTTTGTTTGTTTGTTTTTTCTGGAAAGATTGCTGTGCCCTAAATGAAAGTTTATAGAATTTACCAGAAGAAATGATGGCATTAAGAGGTCCATTTCTTAGGTTTGGGTTTATTGCCTCTCCTCTCTAAAGACAATTTACTACTTATCCCTCATGCTTACATGAAGCCAGCCATTGGATCACTGCCATTGAGATTCAGATTTGGGAGAGAAGAAGATGGATACAGCTGCCCATTTACAGTGTAGGGTTCATTATAAGATTTTACTGACTTTCTATTGTTAAAGTCAATATGTTCATTGTAGAAAATTTGGAAACTACTGAAAAGAGTTAAAGAAAAATAAATAACACCTGCAATTACATCTCCCAGAGATAATTGTTAACATTTTGGTGCCTGTCCTTCTTATTATTTTTAAATTCCTAACTTTTTACACTTAGTAATATATTGTGGGTTTTTTTTCAATATATGAAATTTATTGTCAAATTGGTTTCCATACAACACCCAGTGCTCATCCCAAAAGATGCCCTCTTCAATGCCCATCACCTACCCTCCTCTCCCTCCCACCCCCCATCAACCCTCAGCTTGCTCTCAGTTTTTAAGAGTCTCTTATGCTTTGGCTCTCTCCCACTCTAACCTCTCTTTATTTTTTTTTCCTTCCCCTCCCCCATGGGTTCCTGTTAAGTTTCTCAGGATCCACATAAGAGCGAAAACATATGGTATCTGTCTTTCTCTGTATGGCTTATTTCACTTAGCATCACACTCTCCAGTTCCATCCACGTTGCTACAAAGGGCCATATATTGTGGGTTTTTTCTCTTAACCTTAAATGTTCTTCAAGGATGGGATTTTTAAGAGGTGTATAATAGGCTATCCTCTGAATGTCTCTAATACATTCAGTTAGTCCTTGTTGGATGTTTAAATTCATTCTCAAGCCCTTTCATAACAGCAGCAAAAATAATATTTTAGTGTTCTTCTTGCCAGAACAAAGAAAGAAAACAGCCTGACAGGAGTGCAGAGGTGGGATTGGGGCCAGAAAGATGTCAGGAAAGTTCCAGCAGGGAACAATAAGCTGTTTCAGAGTGAATGAATGCCCAGACCAAGAGTGCTAGTAAATGTGGCTGGGGAGGTAGGCCCAGGTCTAATTGAGGGGGGTCAGCTATGCACTCTGTATGCGCTGGCTATTATTTTATAGACATTTGGGGCACCATTGAAGAACATTAAAGAGAGGTGTGGATGGTCCGCTTTGCAATCGGCAAGTTTCTCTGCTGTCTGTAGAGAATGCTGAGACTAAAGACACAATGCAAGATATTGAGTTCTGTGAGGTTAAAATTAATTATTTTTTGAGAATTTAATGACAGCATTTGAGATACATGCATTTGACCCAAGAAACTGCCAAATAAAGTGAAAGCAAGACTGGGCTCCAGAGCCTTGGATTCTCATCTTACCAAATCACTAATTTAGAACCCAACATCTCCAGATGACAAATCTCTTAAAGTATAAAGGGAGTTTAGTAATACCGGCTTGCCCTCTCCCAGCTTCACAAGGAGATTGTAAAGGGAAAAACAAATACGATTATATTTAATCACAGCCAACACTTATTGAGCTTACCTATGCTAGGCACTATGCTCAACAATTATCTCATTCAGTTCTTGCAACAGAACTGTGAGGTAGTTATTAATACCATCCCCATCTTATGGATTAGGAAACAGGCATAGGTTAAATCACCTGCCTGTGTTTATCCCAAAAGTGTTGGACTCAGGATCCGGTGCAGGTCTGTCTGACTCTGGAGTCTGTATTCTTTACTGTGGCCTATCACCTTTCCCAAGCCAAACAGGATTCAAAATGGCCTGCTGGGTTTATTCTTAGAGCATTGGTGAGGAAAGACGTCATGGGTATTTGATTTAAAAATAATAATTACAGGGGCGCCTGGGTGGCTCAGTCGGTTAAGCATCCGACTCTTGATCTTGGCTCAGTCATGATGTCACAGTTTGTGAGTTCGAGCCCCGCATTGGGCTCTGCACTGACCGCGCAGAGACTGCTTCCGATTCTATCTCTCCTTCTCTCTGCCCCTCCCCTGCTTGTGCGTGCTCTCTCTCTCTGTCTCTCTCTGTCAAAATAAATAAATAATCTTAAAAAAATATAATAATTATGACAGACTAATCTCATCTTACTCAATTATGACCTCATGGACCTGAGTGGAGTACAAGCGTTGTCATCTACTTAGAAAAATATTCACATCAACCCACTGGCCGGAATTACAAACAAAACTTAATAATTAATGTATGAATCACACTGTATAGTTTACATAGTGACCTTATATACATCATGTCCTTGAACCTCAAAACCACTCTATGGAATGAGTAGGACTTATGTTATTATCCACGATTACATTTGAAGAAATTGAGTTTAGTAGATGTCAAGTGCTTTCCTTGACATCACATGGAAGTATGTGTGGCTGAACCAGGATCTGAGTCCATGTCTGCTTACTCCAAAGCCAATTTCATTTTGTTTTTTTTTTTTAAGGAGAATATTCAGTGTTCTCTATTAGGTTGCAACTTCACCCTCTCTAGTGTGTTTATTAAATAAGAAGTGAAATCCAAAGAAATATAGGTAGTCCATCTGTCCCTGATTAAGAATTAATTTTTGCAAAAAGAAAAAAAGTAAGAATGAATTTTTGCAAGGAAAAAGTAATAATGCGTATACATAGCACCTCCTCAAAAACTGTTTGCATTTTCTATCTGATTATCTATATGCATCATACACGAAGGCAGGTAGCTATACTCTCTGATGCCATCTAAATTTGTTGTTTTCTCAACTTGCTGCTTAGATGTTTTGCAGGAAAATATTTGTACTTGCACCTTTTAAAAAGTTTAATATTAAACTTCTAGTGTGTCCCCATAGTAACCACTTTTGCTGGAAGTATGTTGGGCATATTCAATTGCTAAACATGAAAAACCTTAAATTACTTTGTCCTAAAAACACTTAGCACTCAGGGGCCTTAATTATGGCTCCTTACCCATGTCCTGATGAGGGTGACTTCATTTCTCACAAATATTCATAAAGCATCTGCCCTTTACTGCAATGGTGGACAATGTTCATTTCTAACCTCACAAATAAAGGAAAGAATGTACATAGGGATGTACAGGCTTTGCTATCAGAACTAAAAAAATGCCTAATTGCATCCGATAAACCTAAAATGTTCTTTTCTGGGTTAAAGATAAGGCGAAGGGGTGGTGGTGTGGCAGAGAAGTGAGCAGAGAGATCTGGACAGGACGCTGCAAAAGTCCAGTCACCAGGTTCCTGGAATATCTCTAACATGGAAGATGTAACTCTTAAGAAGCAAGGATCCTGGGAGGTAAAGAAAAGAAACACGTTTTGTTGGTTTATTACACAAGAGGGTGGGAAATAAAACCAAACTTCCTTTAAGGGAAGCGGAAAGAGGTGAGCTCTCACAATCTTAAGGGTGTTGGAAAATGACCACGTTTGAGAAATGACTTATAAGCAGGACAGTGAGGTGGGATGAGGTGGAGTGTTGCAAGAAAAATAAAGCATTCGTACCCCCACCCCTCAGAAAAAAAATAATAAAGCATTTCCTTTATTTTGAAGCATGACCATGGCTTACTAGATATTTATAACATTGACTTTTCTGGGTATTTTTCCCATGCACCAGAGAATAGGTCTACTAGACGACAGGTCTAGAAGAATGGCTTATTTATTCTCTCACCTGCATATTTTACCACTGGCCATGCCCACATGCTGCTTGGTGTCTGGACGAATCCCTCATTTTATCCACGTTCCAATAACTGAGGAGCTCAGTCTCTGACCTTGATAAATTCCTTGATAAAACTGTATTTACCAGCAGCTTCCAATATCACCTGAGCCCTCCCATCCTTTAATGTATAAACTGCTTCTCCATCCATCCCCGTTTATTATCTTGTCTGTAACTAGACATTGCTGCCAGAATGCATCCCCTGCAGAAACTAGGCCTTTCCACAGCAGGATCCGACAAATCCACATCAATGTGGCACCACGCAGATTTGTAAAGAAGCAGGGATGCCTAATATCTCTCCCTGTGACATCTGGAGAAGGACAAGTAAAGACCAGGTACATTCACCGGCTGCCACTCAGAGCAGCCAGAGAGTCAATTCACTTCCCCAGCCTCATAGGTTACTCTGTGAAGGTGCATGGGGTTCCCTCCTCCCGCTTGGGGCACAGTGTTCCCTTGACTCTTGAAAGCCAAATTGCCTTCAGTCCTTGGGACCCTTTCATTACTGTTTGAACAGGCTGGGGTCTGATTTGTAGGACCTCTTCTCCATTTTTTCCCTGTCACCCCCGTAAAGACCAAAGCGTGAGAGGTGCTTAATGCCACTGTTTGCCATGAGAAACCCGCTTTTAAAATGTGACTTTGTTCAGTGATTGTGGTGGGGAAGGCTCACTTTTAGTTGTTATCAGGTGCCCTTTGGCGGGGGGGTTGGGGAAAGCTGCAGATCAAGATTGAGTAGAGAGGGGAATCTTCTCTGAGACACTAGATGGCACAGCAGCTCCGAGCTGGCGGCCTTGGGAGAGGCTGGGCTGCCTTTCCGTCATCGCTGCCACAATCCCGAAGATCCACCTGGGATAGGAGAGGGGCTCGGATTGTGATCCACCTTCGTGGGCATAGGCTGGCTGCCCGTGCTCCATCTGACCTCCTCCCTGGGACTTCCCTCAACTTTCAGTCCTAGCGACAAGTCAAGGCCCCCTGAAACATCAGTGAGTTTGCTTGTGGCAAACCTCTCACAAATGCTTTTATTGCTTTGTTGACTGAATATACTCATTTTTTAGAGTAAGTCCCCTCACACCTTGCAGTCCTAGCTTCTCTCACCTCATTAAAACATTGGCTGTAAACAGAACCAAAAAGTTCACTGCTACCTGGGTCGATTGCCAAATAACTGTGGCCTGCCCCGTGATTACATTGACCGCTTCAGACCACAGGATTGTAGCTTTCTTTTCTTTTTTTTCCTTTCATTTTGAATGTTATTTAGGACTCGGAGACTAAACTGTTTTTAAGCTTTGTTCCATCCTGTTTCAAACAGCTGCCATGGGTTTCTCCACAGCACCCAGCCAAGTCCCCAGGGAAGTGTTTACTTCTCCGGAGTGGCTTTTGCTGAATGGGGAACCAGGGGGTAGAATAAGCCGCCACATGGATTTCTGTGTAGGTGTGGTCTGCATCCCCATCAGAGCTGCCCCTGAAGGCAGCGGAGGCCATGTTTCCTGGCAGGCTTTGCTTTGTGAGAGGCACGTGGGGGAGCAGGCAAGCTGAAGCCACCCCTCTTCCTCCCACTAGTTGCCAAACTAAGGAGGATTTCCCAGGAATGGGGCCTTTCTGGGTATTTTGCTCCTGGGAGAGCTGCTACTCCTTTTCCTCCTCTGTGTCCGGCAGGAGGGCCCAGGGCTTCTCTCTCAGGCTTCTCCCCGGGCATGTTTTAGAGAGCAGGTCTCAAGGTTTAACCTGGCAGTAAACTCTGCCACTGCCCACTGCTCACTGTGGGGCCTGGGAAAAGAGGCCACTGACCCGAAAGAAGCAGTCTTTTGATGAACCACTCTGACCCTGTCCTGCCCTTATCTCATCTGCTGTCTTCCTCCTGTGGTGATTTTCTGTGAATATTGAGCTGTGGCCCCTTCCAGTCATTTCTCACACGTTTTATCCCTATCTGTTCTCTGTCACCCAAGAATTCCTAAAACTCTGTCTGCCCATAGTACTATTATGTGGTTTGTGGTGATGGTGATGCTTGTTTGTTTTCAGTGCTGTTTTGGATTTTAAAATACCTTTCCAGGGGTGCCTGGTGGCTCAGTCGGTTGAGCATCTGACTTCGGCTCAGGTCATGATCTCACAGTTTGTGGGTTCAAGACCTGCATCAGGCTTTGCGCTGCTGGTGCGGAGCCTACTTGGGATTCTGTCTCCCCCTCTTTCTACCCCCCTCCTGCCCATGCTGTCTCTCATTCTCTCTCAAAAATGAACATTTAAAAATTGTATAAAATACCTTTCCAATCAGATCGTTAGCATGGTAGATAAAAATAAGGCCATAAAAGGGCTGAGCCCCACAGGTGCTACTTGGTCTTGGGTGGTCACCTCTGTCCAAGCTGCCACTGATCTTGATTTAGTTCTACTGAGTGACTTCAGCTGGTCTAACGTGGTAATTTCTTCCTCACGGCTGGATGAATAAAATCTATGATCCTATAGAAAATATGTCTTTTCTATCATTTTATGGGATTTGGAGTAAGAGATGAGGTTCAATATTTTCACCCTATCTCCTTCCTTCATTATTGATGAACTATTTGCCATGACACAAACGTGTGCCATATCAAAAGTGAGTTGTGTCATGGGCACGTCATCTTACTTGACCTTTGATAGGAAGGATGGCAGAGCATAAGCCCCCATTTCCCTTGGGCACAGAACAAGAACTGGTCCATAATACTGCTGCCTTCTCCCTTGGGTAGACCCTCAGTTCAGCATGAATTGTAGGAACGTGTGTCTTCATTCATATTGAACATCCACCCTGGTGATAATGCCATCCTGCACTTGTGCTCTATTTCCAATATATCAATACTTTGCTTATATTAACTCCTGTGATCTTTATGACAATCGTATTAATTATTCCCATTTTACAGATGCAGAAACAAGGCATTACACCAATCACATACCTAGGAAGTTCCTGATTTAGATCTCCAGTCCAGTTTCTGCTTCCAATCCAGTGCCCTTTGCACTACCAGATGCTGCTTCTCTTGAGAAGAGCAGACTAGAGTTACGGATATTTAAACAAAGAGCATTCTTCACAGTATGTTGTAATCACCACAGCAGCAGGACCATGTGCCATGGAAGAATAAGGGTTGAACAACCAATTTTAGCTGGGAGAGATGACATCTGAGTTGGGCTTGCAGCAGAAAAAGATATAGCAAAGAAAAGAGCATGTGGAAAGTCTTGGAGACACGAGAAAGCCTAGCATTTTGGAGGGATACAGAGATGTCTGGTATGGCTGGAGCAGAGAGCAGAGCCATGAGGTAAGGTGTGAAGAGAGGGGAGATGAATGTGTCTGGAAGATGTGGGAGATTGAGATCTGGCTTCACAGATCCTTGTGTGATGATGAGGGAGCACTTGTAGTGCCTATGGCTTATCTAGGAGGAGATGGAGCTGGCCAGAAAACTCTGGGAGCTCAGGCACGAAGTCTGTTTGGAGATAAAGATTTAGGTGTCAGCATTACATAGATGAAAGGTGGGGTTTTTTGTCTTTTTCCCCAGGGAGAGAAGGTAGAACACACTGAGCACAGAGCTAATGGCAGTAAACAAAAGAATAACAGACCAGAGAAGACACTGGGAAATAATTGGGGGGGGGGGGGGGGGACGGGGGTGGTAAGTGGCGGGGAGGGAAAGGGGTAAGTGGAGCTCCAGGCAGTGCTCAGTTGTGTGGGGCAGCTGGGCGGTGAAGAGATTTCAGAAATTCTTCAGAGTCACTGTCTTCACTTCTCCTCTCCCACACTCTGATGCAGGTCCTAAGATGACCTAGCGTGACTCACAGGGCAACCTTGAACCACTGCGTCAAATTTGCAATATGCTGCATTGAGGACTGGACAGCTCTTCATTATATGTTTTAACTCTTGGATGAAATATAATCATTTTCATTTTTTTTTTTCATCTTAGAGAACATGAACGGGAGAGAGGGGTGGAGGGAGAGAAAGAATCCTAAGACATAGGGCTCGATCCCACAACCCTGGGATCATGACATGACCCAAAGTCAAGAGTCAGACGCTCAAACGACTGAGCCCAGGAGCCCCTTCATTTTATTTTTTATCAAAGTATAGTTGGCATACACAATCAGTTTTAATATAATAGGATTTATAGATTCTAATGCCATAAGAGTTGATCAGAATGGATTTCACATTGATTTGGATTTCCACAATGAATGGATTTCCAACTTTGAATCTGTCAAGATTTTTAGAGATAAATTCTAACCTTTTCTTTTCCCAGCTGAGTTTCCTTCCTCCCCATGGAGGTGAGAATGAGACTTGGCAACTGTTTTCCCTTTTAGCCAAGCTTCTAGGAGGGTCCATGCTATTTGCAGCTGATGTCAAGTAGCAGGAACAGCAGGGCCGCTCCTCATGCTGAAGAGCCATAATCCTATTATGCCTACCTGAGACTTTCACATTAGCTGCCTCTATCGTGGTAGATCAGCTGGGGTGATTCAATTGACTTTTAAATCTCCAAGGGTCCCAGTTTCAAAATCCCCATGTCTAAGTCAAGTAGTAGATTAGGCCCCTTACTAAGAAGGGCTGGCCATAGTTTTTTCTTTGGTATCTTTGGGTCCCATACTGTCTGAGATCTGCCCTGAAGCACTGGATTGGTGCACAGCTGTGTCCTTCAGTGGTGATCCTTCACAGGAGGTAAAGCTGGCTGGCATCCCCCTGGGTCACAGATTTAGTACGTGTCCCTTTGAATAGTCAGGATTAGGAAACATCCTCTGTTGATGCTACAAGAGAAAGATACCATATTCTTTTGTTCGCATCAAAGCTGCCCTTGAGAAGGTAATGTGCAAGGTATGCATAGAGCTTTCTTCCTCCAGTTAGTCCCACTCGATCAACTCCCTACATGATATATAATATGGCAGCAAAATTATTTAACCCAATCAACTATTTCAGGATATTCACAATTCAGTTTTGATTGCTCAAACTGCTTATCCAATGACTTAGTTTTAGATGTAATTTGCTGGCCCACATGTTATACTTTATCTGTGATAGTATATATACTTTATCTGTTTGTTTACCTTATTTTTTTTAATTTTTTTAATGGTCATTTTTGAGAGAGAGAGAGAGAGACAGAGCGTGAGTGGGGGAGGGATAGAGAGAGAAGGAGACACAGAATCCAAAGCAGGCTCCAGGCTCTGAGCTGTCAGCTGAGAGCCCAATGCAGGGCTCGAACCCACCAACTGTGAGATCATGACCTGAGCTTAAGTCAGACACTTAACTGACTGAGCCACCAGGTGCCCCTGTTTAAAACTTCTTAAAGGTTTGAGCTTTGAAAATCACTTTGCTATTTTTTTCCCACTTAAATACGCAAACACCTTCACATTCGCTACTTCCTTGGCTCTCGCGTCTCTCTCAGGAAGGTATCGTCCTCAGTTTGCAGATGAGACTGAGACTGATGCCGCATAGCTGCTGAGTGGCTGCACTGAGGTTAAAACTTGATCTGCTCATCAAGTTAAAACTTGATCATACTCAAAATCCAGTGCTGTGTTCCGTACTCCAACACACCCAAATTTATCCGACCAAGGAACACTTTTTAAAATGTAATGCAATTAAGGATGAAATACCATCAGTAGCTCGTTAAGGTTTAAATGTTTAACATACAGTAACATTGAGTAATATCACAAATTGTTGGAATTTCAGGACAAAATACAGAAAACAGACTGATGGTTACAGAATAGGTAACATACATGATTGCAACAGTTAGTGGAAAGTAAAAGCTGCCTGTCCTTCCACATAGCTCTTTGAGATTTGATCACCCCTTTGTTTGTTTTGAAGTTTCAAAAACACATTAGCCAGGGTTCCTTATATTGCAGGGAGCAATAGAACACCCAAATTACTGATCAATCGTATTGATTATCATTGGTGTGTTATTGAACACTACTAGTGATTCCAGAATAGTCACACACATTAAAGATGGTTAGGAATCCACTCAGTCCTCCCATGCCAAAACGTCCATAACACTTCCATATTCTATCCTCAAAGGCAGGCTGTTGGATGCTAGTTTAAAACAATTTATATAAAAAAAAAATAATTTATAGAAAAAAAAACCCATACACTGATTGACATCTCACGAAAGAGCTGTCATCCATGGAACAGATTTGGGGAAATGAGAGTGTGTACCTTCCTTCTTTCCCTTTAGTACTAATCCTAGACACTGCTGTTTGCTTTCTGCTCATCTCATGCCCTCACTTTTTCAGGGATAAGTAAGAAAATGTTGAGTCTACATTAATCCTCTATTTGAGTCCTGTCTAGAAACATATTACATCATCCGAAACAATAGTAGTAACAGCAGCATTATTCTGTTAGGCTAAGACATCACACAGGATCCCAAGGAATTTGGATCAGTCATCCAGCTAATGAAATCAATTGTTCCTAGTTGCGTTAAAAGACAAGTTTTGCAGTTACTGATTCTGATGGTAATGACAAGCAATTTTTTAGAGCAATCATCTACAGAGTGAGAGATAAGTTAGCCAACTACAATGTGAGTGGAGATGTTCCTCCCTCAGATTGGAAGGGAAGAGGACTATGCACATTCTTCCATCAAGGAACACATTCAATTCAAAAATCCCTTTAGGGGTTCTAATGGCAGGATCTTTTCTTCTGTCAAAGTCTTTTCATAGAGATTTCTCCTAGGAAATCCCTAAACACATTACTGAATCCATTTCTATATCTCAAGCTTTTGTGATGACTTTTTTTCTTTGTTTTCTTCTTACTTTTTTCTTTGTAGACCTGGCCAGAGGACCGTGGATGACCTAGAGATTATCTATGAAGAGCTCATTCACATTAAGGCCTTATCCCATCTTTCTACAACAGTAGGTCGTCTCCTTGTTGAGCATGCTCGGGAGGGGGAGGTGTTGAATGCACTGTTAGCAATGAAGGAGTGTATTTTGGCATGGGGGTGGTGGTGAAGGAATGCCTGAATTCATCATAAATCATGCCTACTCTCTCTCATGAGACATAAAGGAAGTTACACTCAAGAATAGTCCCCAAATGGGATCAAGTGCTACCATGTTGTTAGTAGTTGTTCATGTGCCCTAAACCCTGAAGCAGTATGAGTGAGTGAGTAAGACTGGAAAATGTACTTCATTCTTCAAAACCTGAATCTTGGAATCTGTACACTTTGACAAGAGATCCAGACCTTAAGGGGAACTCTGAGACCCTTCCATGAAATATAGAGGAAGGAGAAAAATCAAGATGGCCTGTCTTGGCCCACAGGGCCGGCTTTGCCCAGGTTTGCTGCCCTATGGAGAAGGAAGCAGAAGGTTCAAGGAAACATTGCCTCAGATATGTTAGGACACAGTAGCAGGGCCCATTAGTGAAAAATGGCCCAATGGCTATGTCTGACTCTGAACTTTTATGTGATGAAGTTATTTAGGAAGGCAGTGGACAGAAATTTGGCTCTGAATAGGGACAGAAATACATCCTCCTATAGAAGAAATATAGGAATGTGTTTTCCAGGTAGCACAAGTCTCCTATATGTTAATAATTCAATAATAATAGTAAATAGAAGTTGTTTCAATATTCACAGATCATATTCTGAGGCCCCTCGGCAATATCTACATACCTAATTTGCCTATCACTCCCAGCTTACTTGCTGGCATTATGCTACCACATGCATGGTAGCAATGTCTGTGGTCCTTTCTCTGGGGGCAGAGGTCAGGTCTCTGCCGAGAGCAATGAGGCACTTGCCACAGCTCCAAGCAGAAGGGCTCCAAACCCTCCCCCTTCAACTCAGATGGAGCTGCCTTCCCATCCTTCTCCTGCTGCACTACTGTGGGTCCAGAAGCTTGCTCACCTACCTACATAGGGCATTCAGGGGTGTAGTCTAGCCCAGCCACCCTTCCCACATACCACTGCCCTTGTCATCCGCACTCTGTCCGTGGGAGGTGGGGATAGGTCTAGTGCCTGGGCGCCTCAGCTGGGGTGCCCCTGCACCTTGTAGGTATCATGAGCTCATGCTGTAGACAGAAGTGAGGGGAGATTCCTTTTCCCTGCCTGCACTCCAGGTCCCCAGCACGCCCCTGCTGTGACTTGCTCAGAGTGGTGGAATTGAAAGGACTATGGGGAGTCTCCTCCTCTAGCTCACACCCCAGGTACCCAGGCACTGGGGGAAATTCTGAGGTCACTTTGTTCTTAGGGAATTAGAGCCAAGATTTGCAACCATAATTTAGGATTTTAAAACAATTAGCTATGTAGGAATATAAATCTGCCTGCACATTGAAGTTTCATTTGAATTTTCCAGTGTGTGTGTGGTGATGTAGTATGTGTGATGCAAGGAAGAGCCTCTCATAGCAGCAGGGTCCGATGATATTCTCACCCAAGATGGAAGACTGGCAGAGAAATTAGCTAGTTCATACATGTGAAGCCACGTTTTAAATGGTTTCTGGGGAGACTGTTTTGAATGAATTAGCTTATAAGATAGCTTTTGTCAGAGCCTTACTAATCTAGTGGTAGGGGCACCTGGGTGGCTCAGTCAGTTGAGCGTCCGACTTCAGCTTAGGTCATGATCTCACGGTTGATGAGTTTGAGCCCCGCATCAAGCTGTCAGCCTATCAGTGCAGAGCCTGCTTTGGATCCTCTGTCCCCTTCTCTCTGCCCCTCCCCTGCTTATGCTCTCCCAAAAATAAGTGAATCTAGTGGCAAATTTGGTGAAAGTGGTTCTAGACGAGACTAGCAGCTAGCGAAGTGGGAAAGGGCTGTGTGAACAGAAGGGTACATTCAGCACTGCTCAGGAGAACAAGTCCCACCCCACCCCCCAATCTGGCCTTTCCCAATTCTTTCTCTTTTTCTTCTAGGTGAAACGAGAGTTAGCAGGTGTTCTCATTTTTGAGTCTCATGCCAAAGGAGGAACCGTGTGTAAGTGAACGTAATGGGACGTTGTGCCTGGCGAGCTTCTCAAGAGCATATGCCATGGGAACCTGACTGCAAATGCTTTCCTTCTTGGGGGGCCAGGTCAGACCTGGAAGGACATGATGTGGCAGTTCGGTTTCTCGAGCCTCACGACTATTCCCAGCATGTGCCTGTTATTATGCTGCCCTAGGGTTTTCTGGTACCAGCTTGGTAGCAGTTGGCAGCCTGAGTCTCCACTGGCTCCCTGCTGACTCAAGGCAGTATTTAAAGAGGGTGCGGTGAAGTCACTGCTCTTCAGGAAGGACCCTACAAGGACCTTTTCACGCAGCTTCACTTCAATTTGATTTTCAGAGAACAAGTCTGTCTCTCCAGATCCCTAGTTAGAGTGACAAATCGCCCTGCTTGGTTTTTCTTCTCTCACTTGCTCTACCAGTTCTGAGCCTGAGAGAAACTCTTTGCCCCAAATACCAATGCAGGGCTAATATATTCTTATCTCTTCAGAACCCAACTTGTTTAGTTCTGTGAGGGCATTTGGAAGCAAGACGTTCCAATTTGATATTAGTAAATGTGAACAGAATCGTTTAAGCCATCCTTTTCCTCAAGTTCTACAAAATCCTTCTTGGTAAACGTGGCTCCTGGTCTACTCAAGGCCACTTTCTCTAATCTCCCTTGGAGAGTCAGAAGACACCTGAGCATACTAAGGTTCTCAAAGTTCTGCAATAAAGAAAAACGTCCATTCCATTTAAACTGACACTTTTTAAATTGAGTGAAACATAAGACGCTTTTTTAAATGGACACCTGTTAACTTTTCAAGAGAGGTTCTTTGGAAAATCTTGTTCTTTCTTCAGACTGTGTTAGTCAAAGAAGCAGGAACATGAATCGTAAAAGCAAAAAGTGTCATAAAGATTACATTTCAAAATGTTTTACTTCCAGTCATCAATAGTGGTATTTCTCATATGGATATTAATTTTAGGAAGAATGTTTTCTCTTTACATTTTAATGGTTCACTTTAAGATTTTTAATTTTTATCATCACTGATGACTTAACTTCTCATTTATTTTTTTTCATTCAGACTTACTGATTGTTTTCATTTTATTAGAAATATTTAAGTATTTCCAACAAAAAAAAATAGAGATTATTACCAGCAACTTTTTTTATCTTCATCAAACCCGGACATGATACTATCTTTTCATATTTTCTAAAGAATGAAATTATAGATACAAACGAAGCCCTCTTGTTCCTTCCTTTATCTCATTGTTTTCTTTCCCTCCCCAAGGTAATTCCTACCCTATGTGCAGTGAGTGTTATCACAACTCATTTTTTAGTAACATATAGACACGTATCCATAAACAGTATGTAATGCTGATTTGCACGTTTTTAAACTTCACACACTAGTGTGAAGATTACTTTTAAAAGCTATTTTCTTTTTTTTTTTTTAATTTTTTTTCAACGTTTTTTATTTATTTTTGGGACAGAGAGAGACAGAGCATGAACGGGGGAGGGGCAGAGAGAGAGGGAGACACAGAATCGGAAACAGGCTCCAGGCTCTGAGCCATCAGCCCAGAGCCCGACGTGGGGCTCGAACTCACGGACCGCGAGATCGTGACCTGGCTGAAGTCGGACGCTCAACCGACTGCGCCACCCAGGCGCCCCTAAAAACTATTTTCAATAGCGTAATAAGTTTTGATGGACTGTGGGGGAAAGTGTATTTATCGCTTTAAGAAATGGATTGCTGGCACATGGCTCAATAGTAAATCCATACCTTTTAGAGCCTAGCAAGTAGCGTGGTATCTGTGTTCCTTTCGTGTTCTATAGAAAAGGAAATACCATTCCACCTGAATAAGTTAGTATTTGCCAGTGACTTTTTTTTTCCTTCTGGAGTAAATGTATAATTCTGGGGACTTAAAAATGATGATTTGATAAGCTGTAATTTATATTGATGTGCTTCTATTCTTGTCATAAGTCTTTTCATCTTTTTGTGTCTAGTGTTTAACCAGGGGGAAGAAGGCACCTCCTGGTACATTATTCTAAAAGGATCAGTGAATGTAGTCATTTATGGCAAGGTATATATATCTTTTTCTTTGTGAAACTTTATTATGCTCCATTTACTAGTGTGGCTCTAAGTATGGAAGTGCTACAATTAAACCTGCAACAACATTGTTACTCGGTGTAGAAAAGACATTACAGCATCTCCAGTCACAGATTATCTAAATTATTATACTCATTCGAATTGAACTTTCTGGGGCTCATCTCCTTATAGATGTATCAATTTAAAATAAATACATTAAATGTGTACATTTTAGTTAGGCCATAGCCCATATTACTAAATGAAAGAAAAATAAAACATTATAATCTAATTCTGCAATTCTCCTTTGGCATCCCTGGCGCAGTCCATTTATATATACAGTGTTTTGGGTAAAGGGGGTCTTGTGGCATGAGGTGAGTTGGTGTCTGCTCAGATTCAGGGATCCTGTTCATCTGAATGTTCTGCTCCCTCCAGGGTGTGGTCTGTACCCTGCATGAGGGGGATGACTTTGGCAAGTTAGCACTAGTGAACGATGCCCCAAGAGCTGCTTCTATCGTCTTGCGAGAAGATAATTGCCATTTCTTAAGAGTGGACAAGGAGGATTTCAACCGGATCCTGAGGGTGAGTCCAAGGCAGTGTGGCTGAGAAGTATCCCATTTTTCCTTTTGCCAGACCAGCAAAGATCAGAGTGTGGTATTAACTGAGCGGTACTGTGACTACTGAATGCTCTAGGAACAAAGAGCCTTGGTTCTAAACCTGGTATGTTCAGTGTGCTGGTGTGCGTTCTGGGATCCAAGGGTGATATTCCAGTAAAGCTGCCAACATGGTACGTGTGCCACACCAAATAATTGTACACACCCATACTGGCCCATGAGAATTAAAAAAAAAAAAAAAATCTAGGGACTGCCTTGGCCAAATGCCAAAGTCTGAGCCATTTCTCTTTGGCAATTCTAGGCTTGCCCTTTTGTGTCCTTTCCTACCTCACTCCCCAGGTCTTTCTCCATCCTAGACTTTCTTAGTCTCCACCTCCAATGTCTTCCCAAATCTGAAGCTTTCCTGTATCATCACATCCTCTCCTCACTTATTGAGTGATTACATTTTAGTGGGAATTAACGTCACCCATGGTTACTCCAATCAAGCATTGCCAAGTGCTCCATGTCAATTTGATTCATACTAAAGGAATTTCAGACTTTAGCGGGTAGGCGAAGAATAACTGGGGTGACAGAGACATGAAATTGCACTTAAAGTTGGCTCTGCAGATGGGCCTACCCAAAGCTTGTTCAATAAAGTATTTGTGAGAGTGGGTGAGGTTGAGAAGAGATGGTCCCTTGTCTTCCCACACACACAACCCCTAGAAAGACTGTGGACTACTAGGGAAGATGACAGTGTCCCGTCAGCCCTGACCTCTCAGGTGGCCTGCAGTCCAGCCTGCCCCAGCTTGAGTTCACTCTGGGAGACTGTTTCCTCTAGGGTCATTTTGCTCTTTTTCTACACTGAGCACACTCTCTTCTCTGTCTCTCCCAGCCTTAGCATCTTTCTCTATCCTACCCTGAAGTTCTAAATGCAGTTACTGGTACGTTCAGCCTTACTTAATGATGCTTCACAATGTCATTCTCCGTTCCTTATGTATGAACACCTATTCTCACAGGGCCTTAAGCCTTTGCCTTTGGGGACAAGATTCTGACAACAAAGTTTGTCTTAGAAATGTGTTCCCTTAATGCAAAAAAGTTAAATTTAAAATTATACCATTGAATAATATAGAAAAAAAATGCCTCACGGAATTTGACTTGTTATCTCTTTTAAAATGGGGACCAAATGATGAAAAAAAGTCTGTCAAGATTTTTAATTTAATTGTTCAAGTGACATTGAAATTTAGAGGTAAACTTTAGTAACTCTTTGAAGTTTACACACAAGGAGTTTACACTTAGCCAAAAAAAATTCTTGGAAAGAATCAGGTTAGGATCATTATCATTGATACGGTTTATAAAATTATTCAAAATAACTGAAAAATGTTTTTAACATATTTCAAACTGATTTTTTTAATGTTTATTTATTTTTGAGAGAGACAGAGACAGAGCATGAGTGGGGAAGGGGCAGAGAGAGAGGGAGACACAGAATCCGAAGCAGGCTCCAGGCTCTGAGCTGTCAGCACAGAGCCCAATGTGGGGCTCAAACTCATGAACCGTGAGACGAGGACCTGAGCCAAAGTCAGACGCTTAACCAACTGAACCACCCAGGTGCCCCTCCAGCTGATTTTTTAAAAAAACAAACAGAATCTTTTGATGAGAGAGAAAAGGTGCATGCCTATGAAAATGACACGCCCTCAGAAGAAAGCCACATATTTTTCTAAGGATAAGTGTACTTGCTCCCCTCTCTTCCCGTTATGCCACTCTCTCTGAAAGGTTTCTCACAGTACAACCACACTCCTCTCTACTCGGTTGTTTTTCTGAATCTGGGGTAAAAGCAGAGTTTTAAAACCATATGTCTCAAACCTCATCTGGTCCTGTCTCTGACCATTCCAGCCCTGACTTTGAAAATGACTTAATTTGTAGATGCAACAATTAGCATCACAAGCACCAAATGAGTTTCTGAAGCATTTGAAATTTTTTTCATTGTCTGAGAAAACAGCAGCATCTGTATGTGGTGTAATTTGTATTTGCAGGACGTTGAGGCGAATACAGTCAGACTTAAAGAACATGACCAAGATGTCTTGGTGCTGGAGAAGGTCCCAGCAGGGAACAGGGCTTCTAATCAAGGAAACTCACAGCCTCAGCAAAAGTAGGTTTGCATCCAACACTGCAATTGCCAGACTATGATTAACCTTTTCACATGGTATCATCATTTCTACAATAGCATGCTCTCCTTTTTTGTGGAAGACGGCAGTGTGTGTGACTTTTTTTCTCTCTATTGACTAATCACACATCTTGTGGAGTATAATGTATCCATTTCTGGCACTGCATTGAGCTTGGTGCTGCCTGGAGTAATTCAGAGGATACTCTTCCCCTACGCTAAGGACACTCTCTGCATACAGTGTTCAACCGTGATAGCTTTGGAACAGAAGGCGGCGAGAACAATGGAAATAGGAGTGCCAGGCCACACAGAGGATAGGTAGGCCCCGAGGTGATAAGAACCTTTGGTATTTGAATTTCACATGTAGGATTTCTTGAGAAGTGTTTTCATCTTGTTATCAGAATGAGCATCTTTGGCAGGAACCCAGACTTAAAATATAAGACTGTCTGTGGATTGCAGTCTAGAAGCATCCATCTGGCCTCATCTGTACTCAATACTGCTAATATCAAAAGGGTGTTCGCTTCACACTTCTTAGGCTCCCAGGGTGTTTTGTTTTGTTTGTTTGCTTTGAGAGAGTGAGAGAGCAGGGAGGGGGAGAAGGAGAGGGAGAAAGAGAATCTTAAGCAGCCTCCATGCCCAGCGCAGAGCCCAGAGCCCAACACGAGGCTCGATCTCACGACTGTGAGATCACGATCTGAGCCACAATCAAGAGTCAAATGCTTAACTAACTGAGCCACCGAGGCGCCTTTTGGTTCTCTATTTAACTTGAGCCTTTTTTAGTATGCCTATATCCCATTCCATCTTTTGTTGCAACTTCTTTTTTTTTGTTGTTTTTTTTTTTTTCTGATGTTTATTCATTTTGGAGAGAGACAGAGATGGAGCATGAATAAGGGAGGGGCAGAGAGAGAGAGAGAGACACAGAATCCGAAGCAGACTCCAGGCTCTGAGCTGTCAGCACAGAGCCTGACGTGGAGCTTGAACCCATGAACTTCGAGATTATGACCTGAGCTGAAGTCAGACACTTAACCACCTAAGCCACCCAGGCGTCCCTTTTGTTGCAACTTCTTACATGAGACTTTTTTCCATCAAATGTACCAACACTTGAATAGTAAGACAGGAGAACAAGGAAATGTAGCTTTAAGAAATTGTGAAAGATTGCAGAATCTTGTTTTTAAAATAAAGATTAATTTTCAATCTTAGAATAACAAAAACACCACTCCTGTAGCCAAAGAAGTGTCACCAAATAATATGTTGAAAAAGAATGCATCCCAAGTAATTTTCCTTTGTTTGCAACACAAATGGGGTGTTCCCTTTAATCAGGCCACTCACGGTAACTGATGAATTTTTATTGTTTGGACTCAAAGCCCAAAGCTCAGACATTTTCATCTGGATGAATCAACGTATTTTCAAAGAAGGTGGGAAGAAATAGAATATTATTGAGTAGCCATAATATATTTTGCGTGTTTCATGTAATCCTGACTACACACTCCTTTTTACCGATGGAAAAAGCAGGCTCAGAGAAGCCAGCTACTTGCCCAGGATTAGAAAGCTTGTAATGGTAAAGCTGGCAGCAATTCCAGCTGACAACTTCAATGCTTTTCTTCCTTCAGCCATGAAGCTTACTATGGCAATATACAGTATGTAAATACTGTATCCTCAACACTATCATGTAAACACTGCAAACCAATATATTTCAAAAGGGCTGACATAAAACAGACCATATAAAAAACTGTTCTTTCACTTCCAAATCTGTAAACTGCCATCCAGAATTCTTCATGTTTTTTTTTTTTTTTCCGCTGCTACCCATTCTTGAAAACGTTCTCTCATGAATGTTTTCAACAGTTATCCGTTCAGCCCATGGAAGACGAGAATGAAGATATTTTTAATGCGAAGGTTAGGTCCCTCCCCACTGATTTCCTTTAGTGTGCTTAAATATATCTGGAGCATTTTACAGTGTAGATCTGCATTCTTTAATAATGCCTCAGATGTCTCAGGAAAATTTTGCCACCTGAAAAAGTAAGCCTTGAAAATTCTCCTTAACCTTGAAACATTTGACCAAGAAGTCCCCCGGAGGCCCCGCTTCTTTCACCTCTTCATACCATGGGGGAATGATCAAAAGCGTTTGCTTGTTACAACATAGTCCATTCAGAGCGCCTTCCAAATATAGATTTTCTTATGAAATCAAACTAAAGGGAACAGAAGAGGAGAAGCCCATGTATTCAGTTTATTTTAGGCCTGGATCTGATTTCCGTTACATCTCCTTTTCTGTGTTCTGTAGACCGATCCAGATTTCTTATATAATTCAAAAACGTGTGCATGTTCACAGTGCACCCTTTAAGAAATATCCGTCAGCACAAAATAATGCGCTGGGCAAGATCAGCTCCCTGAAGAGGAAAAAGTCATTCTCTCGAGGGGTCTCTTTCCATGTCGGGCTTTCTCATGCCAGACCAGAGTTAAAGGGGGCACGGCACCGTGTAAGTGAATTTTGGCCTGATGTTCTGGATAACTTTGACAATATGCCAACAACAATGTCTGTGGGTAGACTTAAAATTCAGGAACATATAGGGCCTCCATCTTTTCAGAAATCATCCCTTTTGAACTCAAAGAGGGTCATCACATTGGTGCCAATAGTAATGTTATTTTTCTTTTCTTTTTTTTTAAGTGTTTATTTATTTTTGAGAGAGAGAGGGAGACAGAGGCTCCAAAACGGGCTCTGCACTGACAGCAGTGAGCCTGATGCAGGGATTGAACTCACAAACTGTGAGATCATGACCTGAGCCAAAGTTGGACGCTCAACCAACTGAGCCAACCAGTGCCCCGTAATGTTATTTTTCTGATTAACTTTTCCCCTGAGAAATCCAGAACAGTTTTTCATGTATACATTTTAAATTTTCAAAGCTGCCTGACTGCCCAAGCCACTCAACTCTGAGTGTGATATTAAAACATCAATATCAAGACAGTGTTTCTCATGCTGAATAAACTATCTCAGGCTCTCAAACATTTACCATTTTGGTTATCTTCTGCTGTGTGGTTATGTGATTTTAATAGGAAAGAGAGAATTTAAAGGGACTGCTCCTGCTTTAGTTACTGTGTTGCTTTTTCCTTAGACTGTCAACCACCCAATTGCTCAGGTCCATTCTGTTTGCAGAAAGATAGTCTCTTTTAGGTTCTCCTCCCCTCCATCCTTTGTCGTTGTTGTTCTAGGTGCAGATAGAAGTGTCCTCATTTCCAGACTTGGCATTAGGAACAGATTTTTCTGTCACAGGCTTAAAAGCCCACAGCTTGGATAATGTAATCAATTTGGGCTTCTTTTTAACTTGGACTAGAATAGCTCCTTCATGAAATAAACTGAAAAAAGCCGTGCTGTCTGGGATTCAAGTCCCTCAGTTAAACAGAGGTCAAGCAGAGGGTGTCTGGCAGTGTCCAGCCTGAAACAAAGCAATAATATGGTGTTTCAGCCAAGCCCAGGGCTACAAATTCACAGATGGCTACATCTGGCCAGAAGCTCCCTGGCTCTTTCTCTTCAGAGTTCCGTGACCTAAGAATATCAACACCTGCACTGCCCTCTGTGGAGCTGAGGGAGAGGATGGGCTAAGACAGCCACAGCAGCTGTACCACTAGAGGGAGCCCTTGGTAGCAAAAGCAAGATCTGGTGTCTGAGACTGACGAGGTGGGCAGACATGTCACTTCTCTCTAAGGAGGTGATAGGAAATCTGGTTTGCCCCTCGGTCTTCATTCTTTGTGGCCAGACATAAATACTCTAGCTAAGGGATGTCCGAACCAAGAACACCAGAATGTTAAGCCAACCTGGCAGAGTTAAACTTCTGAGGAGAGAACACATTTCAAACTGAAATACCCATCATGTAACCAGCCAGAAAGCTTACAGCCTGCTAGCGACGACTGCCCAGTGCCATGCCAAATACAAGTCACTGGTGTTCTGTGTAATGTATTTATCATCTTATTTAAATAAAACTTGTTTTCAGACACAAACAAGTTCCTTTTCAGAATGAGCTCCAGGTACCTAGACATACCCTCTGCCCCAAGCGTCTTGGGGCACAGACAGAGCCGGGCCACAAGACACACGCTTGTGCTCCGAAGCCAGACCAGGCTCACAGCAGAGATCTGGCACTTACTAACTCTGTGACCATAGGCCTGCTGCCTCCCCTTGCCCAGCAGATTCTCCATCTGCAGAATGAAGATAATATTTAACTAACAGGAATAAGCAATGACGACATGGTTCAGTGCCCACCTAGCTGTTTGGGGTGTAGGAAATACTCAACAGATGCTGATGCCCTCTCCAGCCCGATTCCTTATTAATGTGGTCAATGCCACCCATCTTCCAGCTTGCCTAGAGAGTACTATCCAAGGATCAGGTATTTTCAGGAATTACTGAATGAACTCAGCGGTTTTCTCCATTTAAGTGTTCAAGGCCATTATCGATACACCCTCTCCTTTCCTCAAATAGCCATTGCCTACGAGAGGTAAAACCCTTGTCTTTTGCCTTATTTATTTTGAGAAAGGGGTGATACTTGTGAGGTTAAAATAGATCTTTTTTTTCCTATTCCCCCTTTCTTCCTCTAGGCTCCAAAGTCAGGTTTCCTCAAAGATTTAACTCTTCAGCTTCTTTTTGGTCCTGAGTGCACACACACACTAGCATGCACACATAGAATAGTCTTAACTAATGGTCACCTTACCATCCGGGTAGACTGCATTTTCTACTCATTCAATACCAGAGTTGTTTCAGTCAGTCTCTGTTCTCACATGCATGGGGCTATATGTTGGATTGCTTCTTCTTTACTCCCTCAGGCAGGAGGTTAAGACCTTGAGGATTAATACATTAGAGATGTTCTTGGAATCTAAGCACACTTCCTCCAAGGTCTCAAACAGGCAAGGAAAGAGTGTTGGTGAGGAGACAAAGAAATCTGAGTCCTCCTGGAGCCGAATCATACCACTGCTTTCTGAACATTTGTTTTTCATTGTTGTTTTTCTTCCCATCAGTTTGCTTTATGTGAAATTCCGAGCAGAAAAGCAAAGTCTGAGTTTTAGGATAGGAGTGCCCAGATCACCTTAATGTATTTTGCCTGTGGTTTCATTCACTGCTTTGTTACCATCTTCGATATGACTTTGAAATAGCCCACATTCAGGTTAAAAAATAAATCCTGTCCTGTTGGTTGATGAAACCCACGGATGGATCTTCTGAAATAATGACTAACACACCCTACCCCCAAATAATATACATTTTACGTTGAAATAAATCTATGGATTTTCTAGTGTTGATTTATTTCCTATCCAGATGCTACTGGAGTTTGTTTGCTCAGTGGCGTTTGGGGTTTTGTGTTCCTTTCTCTTGTTTTATTCTTAGCTGTGTTTCCAAAGCACACACCAGTGTACAGTTGGGAAAGACAGAGCATTCCAGAAATAGGCAGGGGAATCCAATGTGGGACCGAGATTGTGCTACAAATAACCCATATATGGGTAACCTAGTTTACTGTCACTTGCCCTCGCCAGCTCCCCCTGCCTGACCCGAACTGCCCTGTGATTTACATGTTCCTTTCCATTCCCCTTGGAGCAAGGCTGAGGCTTCTCAGTTCCCAGCCTGCTAGAGCCGCTCTCCAAGTTTACTTCAGTTCCATGTAGGGAAAAAAGAATTACGTTTTAGTAACTACTTCAATTTGTGAAGGGCTTTTTCATTGTCTTCCTGTGTGGCTTTGGCAAGGTACATGGTCTCTCTTACCATAAGGAGAATGTGGACCATAAGTTAAGTCATAATGGTTCTCTGGGACTCAAACAAGGAATAAGTAAACGAAAACAAAACAGAAAACACACAAAAAACTTAGATATGTGAAAAGTCATTCATTAATGATTTGCCCACTTTTGAAAAACTGATGATGTTTTTTTTTCTTATCCAGGTATACTGTGATGTCAGGAACACCTGAAAAAATTTTAGAGCATTTTCTAGAAACAATACGCCTTGAGCCAGCTTTAAATGAAGCAACAGGTAAACACCGAGAACAGTTTTGTGTGTCCATTAAATCCATGCAGAGCACTGTAAAAACAAACAAACAAAAAAGATAACAACAACAGCAAAAATCCTGAATTCATTCGCAGTATGTGTATCCAAACAGTTTTAGAGGGGAGTTATGTGTATTAACATTAGAAGAGC
Source organism: Puma concolor (assembly GCF_028749965.1). Lineage (NCBI taxonomy): Eukaryota > Metazoa > Chordata > Mammalia > Carnivora > Felidae > Puma > Puma concolor. The sequence goes on from NC_141674.1 coordinate 162,569,219, forward strand.
ATTCCTGCGTGGCTGAGTCAGGGACCAATCTTTCAGACCCTCCTCTGCCTGCTCAAATTCTGTCTGTCTTTTGTAGATGGCTCAGTCTTACACATATTAAGAATAGACTTTCATAGACATCCATTAGTTAATAACTCAAATCCTATCTATTTCCATAAGGAATTTGAAGCTGTCTACCTAAAAGGCACAACCTTGTTCCAGCTGAGAGTTAAATGATTCTGTCTGTGGTTGTAGATTCTTAGGCTTGGACCCTGGGCTGCCCCAGGGTGTAACTAAACACCAGCACCTGTTAGTCTCCCAGGGCTGTCATAACAAAGTACCACAAACTAGATGGCTTAAACAATAGAAATTTATTGTCTGACAGTGCTGGAGACTACAAGTCCAAGATCAAGGTGACAGCACATTGGCTCCTTCTGAGAGCTGTGAGAGAGTCTGTTCCATGCCACTCTCCTAGCTTCTGGTGGTTTGCCAGCGATCCTTGGCATTCCTTGTTTTGTAGATGCGTATTGAATTAGGGCCCACACTAATGACCTCTTCTTAACTACATCTGCAAAGACCCTATTTCCAGATAAGGTCACGTTCTTAGGTATTGAGGGTTAGGACTTCAACCTGCCTTTTTGGGGGGACAAAATTCAACTCATAATACCACCTTACAGTGAAACAATCCTGTTGACTAAGACACAGAGATTCGAGGATGAATGAGATGAATCTCACCACTGAACCTGAGTGTTCAGAGTTATGATATCATTCTCCATTTTGGTTACCATCTTGTACATGACTTTGGAACAACGCATATTCAAGTTTAAAAAAAAAAAATCCTGTCTTACTGGCCTGTCTCAGAATAATAGGTTAATATTTTAAGCGTATTAAGCCCAAAGAAGAACATTTATCACTAAAAGAAACTCAAAGATTTATCTCAAATATTTAGTAATAATTCAAAGCCCAGTTCCATCACTTCTGCAATATACTCAAGGTAAAGTCATCATTATTATTATATATCTCCTAAAAGTATTTTGCCACTGATTTACTTCTTATTTTATCTCTTCATTCCAGCTTCTAATTTTATAAATAGATTATCTGAGATTTGCTTTCTCGTGTAGCAAATTAATTGGGGAGTAGTGGATATAAAAGCCAGGATCTCTGACTCCAGGGCACTCATTTTCGGTTCAATATCTGTTGAGTATCTTGTTGGGCAGAGACAAAGCTGGATGCTTTGAACTGGGCAAGGTGAAGAAAAAAGTCACCCTCCTGTCCTCAGGAAGTTTATAACCTGCTAGAGGACATAAAGGAATCTGCAAATAACTTGAACATAAGGCAGAATGTGGCCAGTGCTTCAGGAGGGGACTAGCTGAGGGTACCTGAGGCAAAGTGTCATGGAGAATATATAGCCTTGAAGTGGCCCTGCAGGAAGGCTGGAGGTTAGTGACTAGAGACTGGGAACAAAGCCTTCCATACTGAAGGACATTAGTGCTGACCTAGAAATGGGCAAGGAGCATCAAGCGGTCTGGTTCTGCCAGACTATCATATATATAAGTAGGAGGAAGAGGGCAAGGTCTAAGAATAAGGTCTAAGATCTTACAGGGTCTTAAATACAAAGATAAGCATTGGGGAATGGTCGAAGATGTCTGAGCAAGAAGAGTGTGATAAAACCTTTTTTTTTTTTTTTTTTTTTTGAGAAAGGAAACCCTCAATGGACCCATTAGATGGGGAATCCTTGCTTCTAGGGGGCATACCTAACCCCAAATAAACCACTTTTCTAGAACCTGAGGTCAGGAAAAATATAACAGATCCCCCTCTACCCCCGATTAAGTATTTGCCCAGAATGTGTGATTACCTGGTACAAGAAACAGCATATTCTGTAAAGTAAATATTGACTGAAAAGGAGGATTCTGGTACATTAGAGACTATGGCATCTAAGGAAAGATCTGTAAGATCTTTACTACCCATGAAGAACAAATATATCCTTTCTTTTAAAGTCACCTCTAAGAGGGTTGGGAACTAGAGTATTGCTTTCTAAAAATTGAAGCCTAGAAATCAGTGCATTTTGTGGCTGGCATGTAGAATGTGATTCCTGACCCTTTCATTTTTGTTGTTAGAACTAGGTTAACATCAAAATTTAGTATCAAACTTCATTCTCTGCTGGCTTTTTGGATTCTTTCTCACAAGTGTAATGTTCATGGCTTGGAGATAAAGAATAAATCAGTATCTTTCTCATAATCAAAAATATGAATGTGCCATAGTCATCCTAAAAGTAACGCTAGTAGGCCCTTGAAACACAGATGCAGTAGAGGGAAAGACCTTGGCATTTATGGGTTTATAATACAGTGAGAAATGTCAGAGTTGACAGAAAAACTGGTTTTCACCATAGAAATAAACACTCCTGGGTCTGACAGTACATTCTCTTAATTTACCGAAACATCTATTTTCTACCTAAGACCTATTAGTTTCCTAAACTTTTTATTTCTGTGACCAGCATTAGTCATTGAGTGACTTGAGAAATTATTTTCTAGCAGGAAATGATTTTTTTAAATCAGTCCTCAAGAGTTCATGCCTATGAGTAGAGAACAAGAAAGCCACAGTAAAATATGGGTGCTGGGTTGTTACCTTGCTAGGTGACCAGCTCACCAACCTTGGAGTCCCCAACTCAAATCTCTGCTTTAGCAAAATTTAAACTCCTGTGCAGCCTAGTCCTTCTGAGAGCCTTATAAACAAGCATTACTCCCCTGTCCTCAGAGAATATCTAAAATGTCTAAAGGCGAGCCTAGATGTGAAACTTAGACAAGCCAGACTCCTTTTGTACTTAAGGGGAGAAGTTCCATGCAGCTAGTCTGGTGTCTGCTCTGCTTCCTCTCTGGGACTGAATAATAGGACTGAAATAGCTGGCAATGCCAACTGACAACTGCGGAGGATTACACTCATCACTTATATGTAAATGAGTATAATGGCATTATGTGACCTGATAGAGGTGTCAGCTGACGCTACAGTGGTGATCCTGTTGTCATATGTAAATGTATCAAATCAACACGTCATATACCTTAAACTTACACAGCGTTACCTATCAATTATATCTCTTTTGTTAAAATATTATTTAATTTAAAACATAGACATTGGAAATCTAATGTATTCAGTTAAAATTTTCACATCTCTTACCATTTTCTATATGAAGAGTCTCACCAACCCCAGCCAGTATAGTTCATTTCTTAATCAGAATCCACATAGCATCTCAGATAGCAAGTTTCAGCAAGTGTACTTCTAAACACCTGCCTTCCCCTGCTCTCCCAACAACGCTGACTGGATGCTGCTGTCTTTGCAATGAGGAACCAGCCCTGAATTCAAAATGAAGCTTCTCTTTGGGACTTACCTATTTCCCTACCCATCCCCCTGCTTACCTACTGACAAAATAGCTTCAAATATAGGACAGCCACCATCTAACTGTACTAGAGAGCTTTCATTTTGCTTCAGTTACTGCTCAGAGCATTTATCTTGTCCTTTTTTTTCTTCTTTTGTTTCTCCCACCAACTTTCTGTTCTGATCACCTCCTTCTAGAAATCCGTTGCCTCCGATCTTTCATTGCTCCCTCTGGAAACTGGGTGATAAAGATACAAAGGAAAACGGATGTTGACAAAAGAAGTATGGTGTCACGTAGACAAAGAAATGACCGTGTCTTAATCCTGCATGCATGGATGCCCATGGGTGGCTCTTTAATTACATGTATTTTTTTATATATACATTGTGGCTAAGGTGACCAGTGCTGTTTGTAAAGGCAGTCTCTTTTAAAAAATACTATACTTTTTGTTCACTCTCCTAAGAAATGGAGTTTTGACCTCAAGCCTGTCAACATTATTATTTTTTTTAAATAATTTTTTTAATGTTTATTTATTTTTGATAGAGAGAGACAGAGCACAAGTGGGGGAGGGGCAGAGAGAGAGGGAGACACAGAATCTGAAGCAGACTCCAGGCTCCGAGCTGTCAGCACAGTGCCCGACGCGGGGACTCAAACTCACAGACTGTGAGATCATGACTGAGACAAAGTCGGACGCTTAACCAACTGAGCCACCCAGGTGCCCCAACATTATTATCTTTTATATGCAGCATCTCTACGTACAGTAAAACCACAATCCCCCAAGCCAATGTATAAGAACCATTGGCATTGACCAAGAACAGATAAACAGACACTCTTGCTTTCCTAAGGATTTCTGCAAAAACCTAATTTCTTTTTCTGCTTTCCTTTTTTTCCCCCTGCAGATTCCATTTTAAATGACTTTGTTATGATGCACTGTGTTTTCATGCCAAATACCCAGCTTTGCCCAGCCCTGGTGGCCCAATATCCTTTTGTTGTGAAAAACCTCTGTTCCCTTGAAGACACTGCACATGTATATGGTCATTATCTCATTTCATTCTCTGAAGGTAAGTCATGACCCAGGCAGGGTCATGCTGTCCACCTTTGTCAAACTCTGAAATGCCCACAGTTTTCCCCCACCGTAGGCTCCAGCCCTCTCTAGCATGGTTTTGTTGTGCCGTGTTTCAGGATTTCCTCCCCATTACCTGTGTAGGGGAATGTGAGCCGAGTTACCTCAGGAAGGTGATACATACCTGGGAGGTAACCTAAATAAAGTTATGGAGAAGAGTGTTATTAGAGAGTATTAGTAGGGACAGTTCCCTAACCTTGGAGGCAGACTTTGTACCTCTGCAGGGTACCTGGCAGCATGGCCCGGGGCCTGCCTGTGTTCTTCCTCTAAGCGCCAGTATTAATCCTTTTGCACATAAATACAGGTTATCATCATGGGGTAGCTTTTCCTTCACATCTGTCCTAGTCCATGCTCTCCTGTAGATACAAAATGTATTCCTTCACTGTATTATTACTACCACATTGCCTTAAGTCACACAAACCTTGGCATTCTAATGGCAGTTCCCCTACGCAGCTTGAGTACTGAGTTTGTTTGGGGGCAGCTTTTTAATAGTCTGCTGAATTGACCATTTGGTACACGGTTTCTGGCACAGAGACAGCATTCAGAAAATTAAGTCGAACTTAAATAAAAATGGTGAATGCTATGCAGTTATACCCTCAACTTTGGGGGTCATGTGACAGTATATTTTCCAACTCTACTTTCTTTTCAAAGGAACAAAAATTTAGACCCCAAAACACTTTGGCTTATTGAGTAGTTAAATATATTGAAGGAGGAATGGCTTTCTTTTTTCCGAGCAATCCAATCAATGTTACATGTTTTTCTTTTTCAGAATTATAATTGCCCTACCTGATTCTCATTTCCTTGTTCACTCATAATTCTCTTTGAAGTCAACAGAATGTGTGAGGATGGGAGATTTGAGTTGAATGTGTTATTCAGAAGAAGCTGCAAGAGTGAGATTTGGGTGTTTATTTGCCTGGAAACTATCTTTCCAAGTAATGACAGCTTAATGAGACTTACATACATTATATATTCTTTCTGGCTTATATTTGGTTTTTCTCAAGTTAACACATTCAGGATCTGTCTGTGCTCTTTTAACAACATACATAATAATTGTTATGACACCTTTGAGACTTTTTGGAAGAAAAAATAAAAACCACCATTGAATTCAGACTTATTTTTTCCCAGGAGTTAGCATGTTGATAAGATTAAGGCAAACAAAATGCAAAGAAGAGCGAGACAGTATATGGGCCATGTCATATTATCTTTACAACTCAAAACCCCAAACACCAGGCTTCTATTTTTTTTTTTTTTTTTTTTTTTGCAAATTCTTATTTCTTCATTTTTTAGCTTGTTCCCCTTTAGAGTTGACTGAGAACATTCATAGCACTGGTCTGTTTTTAAAACAGAAGCTCCCAGAGTGAAAGTCCGTACTATGTCCAGGTAGGGAGGTGTGTGGAAAAGGGTACTGGGTGGAGGAGAGGAAGTCACAGAAGTGAACAGTAGAATCAGGGGAGGCCTATGATATACAATCCTGATTCTTTTCTCTGTAGATGGAGGGAATCCAGGATGGCTGGGTGTCATCTAAACTACCTAGTGCCCTCAGATCACCTCTTTCACTCTTGGTCCTGTGAGAACTTAGATTCTCTTCATTGTTCTATTTTGAATCAACTCTGCCAGGCTAATAGCATTGATCCATATTATACTACTTTGTCCTTATAGGAGTCGGTTGGGTTAATATTAGCTTTATTTTACAAATGAGAATTCCAGGACTCAAAAACAGTAGAGTGACATGCCCAAGGCAAGTGGCAGAGCCATGATTCATCGAGGCCTTAGGATTTCAAACCTGAAGCATGTCACTGTTTTTCTTCACAGATTATTTATTTAAGAGTTTATCCTTCAGGGGCACCTGGGTGGCTCAGTCAGTTAAGCATCCAACTCTTGATTTCCACTCAGGTTATGATCTCACGGTTCGTAGGATGGAGCCCCCATTGGGCTCTGCACTGACAGCATGGAGCCTCCTTGAGATTCTCTCTCCCTCTCTCTCTGCCCCTCCCCTGCTCATGCACAGATATGCATGCACTCTCTCTCTCTATCTCAAAATAAGTAAATAAACTTTTTAAAAAAGTCTATCCTAAGGAGTTTAACAACATTTCTTGGCAATGTATTGCATGATACATGTTTATCTGTTTCAGGTGGCTCAAAGCAACGTAGATATAATTTGGTGAAGCCAAATAAATCAAGCATTCAATAGAACTTTTTGCAGAAGTTTCCTATTTCTGGGCTAGACCAGTATCCACTAGCCTTGAAATTAGCGACTATTACTGAGGAACTGAATTTATAATTTTACCTAATTTTCATTCATTTAAATTTAAATAGCTATATGTGGCTTATGGCTACCGTGTTGGACAGCATAAGTCTCGTCCTTAGATCTTGGGAACGAGAGCCTCAAACAAGAATTGCTGTTCTGTAACACCTAGGGAGGGCATCCTGGGGACACCAGGGGCTCACCCTGCTGCAGGCAAGCAAACAGAAAAGGCTTACTCCCTGAAGATCATGCAAGTGTTTCTATATTATGCTGAGGACTCGATTTTTAGTGCCCTTTTCCTCCGGGGACTTCTTATATAACCTATATTTTTTGGTCATTAGTAACATAAACCAATGGTGACTATCTTTTTTTTTTTTTTTTTAATGTTTATTTTTGAGAGACAGAGAGAGTGTGAGCAGGGGAGGAGCAGAGAGAGAGGGAGAACCAGGATCCAGAGTAGGCTCCAGGCTCCAAGCTGTCAGCACAGAGCCCAATACAGAGCTTGGACCCACAAACTGCAAGATCATGACCTGAGGTGAAGCAGACCCTTAACCAACCAACCCACCCAGGCATCCCCCAATGGTGACTATCTTAAGGAATATAGGAATTCATCAGAGGAATATGGGGTAACTCAGAAAATAGAAGGAAACCTTGAGGAGCACCAGTTTTCAAAAGGGGCCTCAGAGGCAACAAGTAAAGACCCTGCTATTGGGGCAAATCTGCTGCAAGCATCCTAGGCCCTCACCTCATTCCCACATCCCAAGGAAGGAGGGTCTAGTTGGCCTAGCTTGGGTCACTGCTGACATATTGGTCAAAGGAAGGCAAAGCACTTTATACGCAGTTCCCCAGAGATGGCCTGTAAAGAATAACAGAGAGAGTGGAGAAATAGGTGGCAAAACAGAGAAAACAACAAATACACATAAACTGCTTACTGCCTTGCGCACAAGTGACAGGAGAAATAATGTAAAACTGAGCAAGTGGGTTAACGCCCATATTGTTGACATGAGATAAGGGATAGCGAAATCCTTAACCCCGTTCCATTAAAGCACTCACATTCAAGTGAGTTGCTTTGGCTCAGTGTTTTCAAAGTACTTAATATCTGTGACTGTGCCTAGCAGCCCTGTGAAGAAGTCAGTATTTTCACTGCGCTTTTTCCAAATCAATAAACTAGGATAATGAAAAATTATGATTTGCTCAGAAAAAAGTAATTACTAGTACAGAAAAGATTTGAGCCCTGAGCCACTGACACCTATTTCTGTCCTTAATCCACATTGTGTGTCACCTCCAATTTTGCTTTTAGCACAAAGGAAGATGGTAGAACTCTGTTTAACATTAATATTTCAGGCCTTTTATGTGCTAATGAGAGAAAATCTCTATTCATTAGCTATGCTTGGAACACGATTTCACCGGATGAATACAAGTGCTTTCTAATGAGTTTTTAAAATTATATTTGTTCAGTTTCTGTACTTTTCATCTTTAGTTTCTTTAATCTTTTTAAAATTTGCACTTAAAATTCAGTTCAATTTTCCACTGGTCTTTCAAAAGAAAAGTCAAGCCACCTATAACCCTATCAGGTATTCCTATTGTTAATATTTTGGTATGTATCCTTCCAGTCTTTTTTCTTTACATGTAGATATATATTTTTGAATATAACAATAGGATCTGAGTGTAAGTAATTTTGTCTGCTTTGTCACTAGAAAATATTTTATGAATATCTTTCTCTGCCATCAACTACTTTTCCACACTATTTTCTAAATATAGATGTCTTATATAAGTGAGATCATGTTGTATATGCTTTTTTGTAATATGTTCTTTCTCATATATATACACATATATATACGTATATATATACATACATATATATGTATGTATATATATACGTATATATATGTGTATACATATATATATATATGAAACTATACCTTTTTTCAGTTAATTTCATAGATACTTATTAAACACAATATGTCATATAGTGCTGGGCAACAGAGTGACACAGATACATGAGAAAAACATGATATCATTTTTATTGATTCACAATATTAAATGATAGATATATCATAATTTATTAGCTTCCTCCTATTGTATATTTAGATTTTTTTCCACATTTTTGCCTATAACAAACACAAAAGGATGAATCAACATCCTCACAGCTAAATCTTTGCCCACTTATACAATCACTTACTTTAAAAGGCAAAGGCAAGGAATATGTAATATTTTAATGCTTTTGATATTTATTACTGCACTGTTCCCCTATTGTCTTAATTTTGTGTTTTATGATTAAACTATCATATTTTTATTTGCACAAATGCATGCAGGCCTTCAGTTCAGTAAGTGATCACAACTAAGTTAATATTATTTTGAATTTGAATAACTACATCCTTGATTCGGAGCATTTTTTAAAATTTTTTATTTTTTTTTAATGTTTACTTATTTTAGAGAGACAGAGAGAGACAGAGCACAAGTACAGGAGGGGCAGAGAGAGAGGGAGACACAGAATCCGAAGCAGACTCCAGGCTCTGAGCTGTCAGCACAGACCCCGACACGGGGCTCAAACTCACAAACCATGAGATCATGACCTGAGCCGAAGTTGGACACTTAACCGATTGAGTCACCCAGGCGCCCCCTGATTTGGAGCATTTTTACATCACTTACTTTATCTTTCCAAAACCCAGCCCCCACTTGTGAGGCTTCAAAAGGACTGGTATGATACTTACTTCCTTTTACATGTAGGAGAAATCAAGGCACAGGGAGTCAAGTGAGCCAGAATTCCACATATACTGGCAAATATTTGGAGAAACTCTATGTGCCACTAATATAATTCTAGTTGCACTAGACATTGTAGTTGCCATCAGGGTCGTCTCAGTGGGTTGACTGGCTTTGGCCGTGATTGGCTCTCTGATTGCATGTCCAAAGTAGACTGAGCCAATGAGAGTCAAAGAGAGGCTTCCTGAGGCTTCTCAGGAAAAAGTTTTCTCAATATTTAAGAAAGAGAGCAGGAAGCCTATAGCTCCAATTACCAGTGACCACCTTGCCTTCGTACAATGACGAGGGGGAAGAGTCCTATGACAAAGCTGACATGCATGGAGACTCAGGAAGAAAATGGGTCTGCGATGGCACCTTTGCACTGGTACCAATCCTGGAGCTAACCTACTGAAGATTCTTTGTTATGTCAGCAAATACAGGTCCTTGTCATTCAGAACAGATTGTTACTACAGCTGAAAGAATCTTAAGTGATCAATGGCTTATATTTAAATTTATAAGAATGTAAATACAGCAATAATTTTGGTCAAATTTTTTTTCTTAGTATCCTAATTTCTTTTGGCTTAGTATTCAACACAAATTCTGTGCTTTGGGCATGGAAATAATTCATTTCATTTCTTGAGTTAAAGAGAAAAAATAGAATGCAGATTTGCCGCTAAGTTTCAGCTAAAACTACCTTCATATACCTCTGTGTATCTCTTACACAGAGACAAAGCAAACACAACACCTTCCTTTACTGAAAGGAAGGGCCTCCATCATTTATTTCTCTGTAAAACTGTCCTAGGATGTTCTCTTTATAAGTTCACTTGTATTCCCTAGGAGGAACTTTTATCAAAAATTGCTTTTCTTATTTTTTTAATGTTTATTTATTTTTGAGACAGAAACAGAGCATGAGTGGGAGAAGGGCAGAGAGAGAGGAAGACACAGATTCTGAGGCAGGCTCCAGGCTTTGAACTGTCAGCACAGACCCCAATTTGGGGCTCAAACTCATGAACCGTGAGATCATAACCTGAACCGAGGTTGGACTGAGCCAACTCAGACTGAGCCAACTCAGCCAACTGACTGAGCCACCCAGATGCCCCCAAATTTGGGGGGTTTTTGTTGACTATTTACAAAACAGTGTTGGGTGTTTATTATCTAGATTAAGCCAAGTTTTTAGGAATATTATTTAGATGTCTAAGGGAAGTTGTGAGCTTAAATTTTGTTGAAGCCAAGTTTTACCATTGTAGTCCCCCAATTGGTTATGTGGGTGTTTAATCCATATGTTGCTACGAGAGCAATTTACTTCTGTAGGTATGCAACTTGAGACTTTTATTTTCAATAAAGTAGATTTGGTTTGATGATAATATGATGTGATCATGGTGCCCTCTTTCTGAGAAAAGGACCGTATTATCAGATATTCTACAAAGTACTATATATGCATTTTCCTAGCCTCATATCAACACCATGGGATGGGTACCCTTTTTACACTAAGGAAGTGAGCCTGAGCAGACATGTAATTTTCCCCCAAGCTACATAGCTAGTCAGTGTTAGGACAGTATTTGACCCAGCAGTGGGGTGTTACCCTACATCCTAGTTCTCTACTCTGAATACTAGCCCCTGAGCTAAGACTAAAAAGAATAGCCAAGAACTAGAGGCTTCCAAAAATGCAGAGAGTTCTGAAAATCAGTGAGAAAATAAAATTCTGAGCAAGAAAATGGGAGGCACTTAAAGAAAATGACAGCACAGAAAGCAGTCCTACAAGCCCAAGTTCATAGGCTGACACAAACACAGGAGCAGCTGTGTGATGGGAATAGCATCACAGAGTTAAACCCAGAAATGCTGGGTCCTGTGAAAAATCCCCAAAAGAATCACCCATCCAAAAGATGCAACATTATTTCCAGAGGTGGATCAATAATAATGATGTGGCTAACTCTTGCTGAGCACTTAATATGTCTCAGATACTATTCTACATGGTTTACCAGTATTGTCTCATCTCATCCTTAACAGCAGTCCTATGATGTTTACTGATGAAGAGACTGAGGCCCTAAGTGGTCAATTAACCGACCAAGGGTCTCATGGTTTGTAAGTAGGGAAGCTGGCCTGTGAACCCAGGCTGTCTAATTCCAGAACTTGCATTCCACACACGTGCCGCGTGAAAGAAGGGATAGATTCAGCGCTCAGGATATTGAGGTGCTCCACAAAGGCAAGCAGGTAGTAAAGAGGCCCCATAACACAGTGGGAAAAGCAAAAGCTCTGAAGTCAGAAGACTCTGTGTTTAATGCCTGCGTCTTACAAACTATATTACTCAGCAATTATCCTTAACCTTTCTGAACCCCGTCTATATGAAAGGGTAATTATACCTGTCCTGCCCAGCTCATCAGGTTGTTGTAAAGATCAAGTGAGGCTCTGTGTGTGAAAGTACATTATAAACCTTAAAGCCCCACATAAATATTGCCCCACAGAAATAAATTACGGTGCCATTATGAAAGGAATATAGCATAACGTAAAGAATATACTTAAGCTTTGTCTAGTCAGTGGGCAGATGACCCCCAAAGTTTGTTTTCAGCTGCAAGCAGAGATCTTGTATGCAAAGCAGGGCTTAAAAAACAACAACATTGAAGAGTATCAGTTTGAATGTTGATAAGTGTTTTATAAATAGCTGCATAATTAGCATGTACTTACTGCAAAAAGTATACATAATATTTTATTCCCTGTTGTAGGCTGTAATGAATCTGCTGCCTCTACGTCCTAGGTGGTTTTCACTTACTTTCCCCTTGATAATTTTAATACGTGGAACCATTATTAGCTGAATTAAGAATAAGTAAATGAGCAGTAAAAAAAAATACAGAAAAATTACAGGTGCCTGTGGTGAGTAAGATAATAACTAGGTAAAAATATATGAAATAATTACAGTGTTTGAACGGCAGAGCCGGCATGAGGAAAATGACTCAATGGAATATTAAGGCTGCTGTTGGCAGGGTAGAAAGACCGTAGCCTACACTGTGGCCTTCACCTCTTCAGATTCTCGGCTCTAATCCTCCCTGAGAACAGATCCAATTTTCCTCAGCCACGTTTGTGGTGCCAAAGGGGCTGGTCCAATTCGACAAAGGTTTAGTCATTCTGAAAGTCTGTGCTCCTATGGATTAAATACCCAGTATCTAAAAGCTTCTGTTTCAAAGATGCGTCTGACGTTTGGTACTTAGTGGACTTAGTCCATCTGGTGATATCGAATACGAACTTATTTAGGATGTATCTATCATCTGTATTTGACATCTTGACAAAATGGAATTTCAGATAATGTAGATAAAGGGTTTTTAAGGAGCTGTGATTTGTTTGTTTGTTTGTTTGTTCTAGAAAACTGGGTTATATATAACACCCCAAACAGTGTGATTGAATTAAGGTAACCAGTCAATCAACAAACATTTGGGACTTTTTATGTTTCCAGATCCTGCTGCTAAGGATTCTGATTTAATGCTCCCAGATGGTGAAAAATCTTATTACCATAAGAAGAGAAACCTCAAGTTAGGATTTGAATCCTCACAAATGTTTGGTTAATAGCAATGAGCCACTGCTTTTTATTTTTTTATTTTTTTATTTTTTTTAAGCAAGCTCTACACCCAATACAGGGCTTGAACTCAGGACCCTGAGATCAAGAGTCGCATGCTCCACTGAGGGGTGCCTGGGTGGTAGGTTAAGTGTCAGACTCTTGGTTTCAGCTCAGGTCATGATCTCACGGTTCGTGAGTGCAAGCACCACATCAGGCTCTGCGCTGACAGCATGGAGCCTGCTTGGGGTTCTCTCTCTGTTCTCTTTCTGCCCCTACTTGACCCGTGTGCTCTTGCTCTCTCTCTCTCAAATATATAAACAAAAAAATTTTTTTTTAATGATTAAATAAAAGAGTCACATTCTCCACCGACTGAGCCAGCCAGGTACCCCCAAGCCACTGCTTTTTAAATCAGCAGGTTCTGGACAAGAGCACGGGTTGAAGCTACAGCAGAGAGGAACAGTGGAAACCCTCTGCTTCCCTGACTGTCAGATTGTCAGGGAGTTGCAACAATTAACACTTGATTTTCTGTATGTGCTTTGTCTTCTTTGAGGATTTAGGGGGATCAGTTTCTTCATCTGAGACAAATTTCTCCGTTATCTAATAAACCTCTAAATCACCTAATTCTACTGCATACATAATATATGTTAGCATTAAGAGATACTAATATCAGACAAAATGTGACAACATAGGTAAACAGAGTAGTGGGGAGAGGGATAAGAGAACTGAGTTCTAATCCCAAGAATCCCATTGATAGATTTGGAAAAAATCATTTTAAACTCATTCTACCTCAGTTTCCTTACCTCTGAAGTGGTGGAGTTGGAGGTAAAATCAAAGGGCTTTTGCAACTCACAGATTCTATGATTCTGTGAACCATCTGAAATCAACTCTGTGTCCGTGATGACTTTGGCCATTTTGACTATTAAGGCCTTTTCTTAATTGTGTTTAAAATAAAAATTCAGGGACACTGGGGTGGCTCAGTTGGTTGAGCATCCGACTTCAGCTCAGGTCATGATCTCACGGTTCATGGGTTTGAGCCCTGCATCAGGTTCTGTGCTGACAGCTCAGAGCCTGGAGCCTGCTTTGAATTCTGTGTCTCCCTCTCTCTCTGACCCTCCCCTATTTGCACACGTGCACGTGAGCACACACTCTCTCTCTCTCTCTCTCTCTCTCTCTCTCTCTCTCTTTCTCTCTCAAAAATAAACATTGAAAAAAAATTTTTTGAATAAAATAAAATAAAAGTTCAGTAAGGGGCACCTGGGTGGCTCAGTTGGTTAAACATCTGACTCTTGATTTCAGCTCAGGTCATGATCTCATGGTTCCTGAGATGGAACCCACACTGGGCTCCACACTGGCAGTGCGGAGCCTGCTTGGGATTGTTTCTCTCTCCCCCTCTCTGCTCCTCCCCTGCTTGTGCGTTCTCTGTCTCTTAAATAAATAAACATTTAAAAATAATAATAAAAAATAGAAGTAAAAATTCAGTGAATAATTCTAGATTCTCTTACGGACTTTTAACTGGCACTTTATGTGACACCATGTTATCTTTCTGTGTCTTTTTCTCCATGAATTCAAGCAGCCATATTGCTTTTTTTTTTTTTTTTAAATGTTTTATTCATTTTTGACAGAGCATATTTGGGGGAGGGCCAGAGAGAGAGGGAAACAGAGGATCTGAAGTGGGCTCTGTGCTGACAGCAGCAAGCCCAATGTGGGGATTGAACTCATGAGCCGTGAGACCATGACCTGAGCTGAAGTTGTATGCTCAACCAACTGAGCCACCCAGGCACCCCCGCCATATTGCTTCTTACCTGAACTTAACTGTCATGATCTCAGGAGTCATGGCCTTACTTAATCCAAGTATTTCCTGATCATTTTTATTTTCTCTGCTAACCTGCACATAACATAGACATTAGCCACATATATATTTCAGATAGTGTTCTTCAGATGTTAAAAGTAACTTATGTGGGGAAAAAAAGTTTATATGTGTGGTATCTGTTGATAATCCTTTTTAAATTGTTACTTGTCCTAGAGAAGAGCTAGATTTTTATGCCGTGTATGTAGAACTTTATCCATCAAGTGGTTAATGCATTATTCTGGTTTTAGCCAAAAACCAGAAACCTGGTTTCTGCAACCTTCCTGATGTGTTTGAATGTATAAACAAACTATATTTGAAATGTTACTCTTTTTAGGTTGCATTGTTTTACATCGCATTAAGACATGGGACCTGGTAGGATTTCTTTCCCCTTTTGGCTGCTATCTGAAGGGAATATAGTTTTTTCCCCTCTCTCCACCTTTTTTGTAAAAGTTAAATAAAATATCAAAATAAATCTTCTAAAAGCCTGGTGAAAGTGTTATGGGAATCAATAGAAGCCCCGATACTGCATCAATAAGCATTTCAGGTATAATCAATTACATAAAGCGTTCTCTGTGCCCCTTGAGAATCTGGCTCAACAGACTGTTCAAGAATAGAACAATATGTTGCCTGTGGAGGGGCAGAGTCCTTGAGCATCTTTCTGGATTCCGCTTCTAAAAGTACTATTACCCCCACCTCCAGTAACATCTGTGAGGGGAAAGGGAGACTTTATGAAATAAATCAGTGCTTCCTTTTATTTTCCCAGAGGCAAAAATACTTAACTTTCATGAGAAAAGAAAGCAAGCCTCATTCTCGTCCCTCTGGATTTGGTCATTGCTGGCTCCCAGGAGGCTGTGGAACCACTCATTAAGAGCAGAGGACACTCAGAGCTGGTTTAGAAAGTACTTGTCGGCTCTGGGAAACTTAGAACTTAGGCAAAAAAAGAAGGAGGAAGGAAGGAAGGCAGAAAGAAAGACAGGAATATTTTTCTCATTAGGATTTTTGCTTCCCAGATGCAATCATTCTCAATAATTTCATGAACCCAAGCACTAATGTCCAGTCACTATAGCCACTGTTTAGGACTGGGGGCGGGGTAGTGGTGATGACAATGGAAAGAGCCCTGTCTGGATTTATAAACCCTGCCATTTATTCACTGAACAGCCTCAGGCAGATCTCTTCTCTCTGTTTCATCCGTAAATATTTATAGAGAGCGTTATACAATCATGTGAGTGCATTGGGCATATTTATTACAAACTATAAAGCTCCATACACATTTATAGGTTTATCATGTTAATTCTTCCAATCCTGTGTTCTATCTCATTGCAGACAAAATAAAGATTTTCCCCCATAGGAAAGAAGCCAAGAAAAATCTTTGTCCTGACCCACAGAGATGATATAAATTTAGTATCCTATCCTAAGGCCTTATAGATTAGCCACAGGTATGCTGCTGATAGCACTGTATCCAACTCACAAGCGTTTGCATTACTTCCTGAGTCCCAAGTCAAAATAACCTGGAAAGTTAGCATTATATCCACTTGATATCAACCTTAATACTCCAAACCATTGCAGTCTTGTGCAAGTAAGAAGAACAATCTCTTTCTCTCTCCCTCTCTCTTACTGACTCTTGGGTGGAACACTGTGTATTTTCCAATCAGTCAAGAGTAACTCATTTGGTGCCCACTGTGTGCCAGACTGTGTTGCTAAGATACCGTAAAAAAATAGTGATAAAACGTAGTGCCCAGCACTGCAGTTCTTGGGAAAGAAAAACCGAGTTGTGTGTATATACAAGCAAGAGACCTAAGGGTTAATCAGAAAAGAAATAATTTTTGCATAAAGTGATCTTTCTTCCCGTTTTTTTATTGTAAGCTCAGAAAGAATTGTAGCAATACAGGTTGAGCAATTTTCTTTTTTATGAATCCTGTGCTCAATTTATGAAAGTCATTTTGCAACCCATTTACATGCAGTAAACTTTGCTTTAAGGTTCTGTCATTTACCTTGATCATGATTATTTATAGTCCCTTTAGAAAAGGCCCTTTACTGGTTTAGGTCTCAAGCACAGCACTGCCACAAGGCAGTTTTCTACTGAGCCTTTTAAGTCATGGTCGTAAGCTAAGGCATAGCCAGTCTTATAGCCAACTATGAGGCACAGGGGTGTTGTGTAATGGGGAAGAGAAGTAGTTGGAATTAAGAGTCTTGGTCAAAATCAACTCTATACTCTCACCATGTAATCCTGGTTATTTTTGCTCCTTTACAGTCAGTTTGCTCACTTGTAGAAAGGGAAGGATGCTTAACTGAAGTACTCTAGTGCAAGATACAGGGTAAATTATAAAGAGGAAATTGTTCCATGAACTAATTGTCTAATTGCAGTAGGAACTACTATAAATCACTGAAAAAGGAATGGTATGTCTAATCTAAAATCTTTCTTGATCACATACTATATTCTCTCTACTGTAATACACACATGAATGCAAACTGAGAGCAGAAGCCCTTACCTTACACATAGTGGGCATTCAATTATGTATTTATTGTATTGATGGATAAATACAGTTGCTAGCTGAAAGTCACTGTGCTAAGCATGGTACAGAATACAAGGTATTTAATGTATCTTCCTAGGCCTGCAGGAGCTTCTAGTTTAGTTAAGATGACTAGCCATAAATGCACAAAAAGCCAATATGAGTTATGTTGTGGTTCTAGACAGGAGAAGTTATGATGTAAAGAGTGTGTCTGAGTCCCTTACCAGACCTATATGGTAGGAACCCTTCCTCTTCCTAACAATGGGAGAGCCTGTCTTCTTCCAGCCTCACTTTCCCCCATGCACTCCTGGTATGAATTACAGCTCCAGCAGAACTTAGATGCTCACTCAGAAGGGTTTAGCTGAAATGTATACAATGAAGTGGCTTAATGGAGATATATGCAGAATTCTGGGAAGCAAAAAGAGATGGCAAGGGACAAGCTAGAAAGACAAGCAACAGTAGGAAGCATTCCCTACCCTAGAGGTGAAGGGCCAGGTGAAGGTCAGGCAGGGAGTGCGGTGGTGGCCAGAGCTAGGCACAGAAAGAACCCCTGTCAACACACAAGTCCAGGTGGAGTCATGCAAGTCTCATTCCTTGGACAACTGTCATGTCAAAGTCCGCAGACATTAGCAAAGGTTTGTATGCATTTGCTCCAGAATCTTTACATGGGCGGGGCTTCTCTTGTGGGCCTGAGGAAGGAATGCCATCAGTCCAGAAGGCTGGCTTTCTGAAACCGGGACCTGTCACTCTCTACGTTTGCAAGTAGCTCAGTGAAATGAGTGTGAAATGGCTAGATGTCTTCCTTGACTCCAAGGCACTTACCACGCACAGCCTTCACAAGGCACGGAGCAGGAGAAAACAGACTACACCCTCAACAATAAGAGGCGAGTCATCCGCCTAGTGCTGCAGTGGGCCGCCGTGCACGGGGACGTGCTACAAGAGGATGATGTGGCCGTGGCTTTCCTCGAGGTACGTGGGGTCATCCCTTCCCAGAGTACGTCTTTGTCTTACGATCCAGGACTCTCCATAAGCATGGTAGCTTCCCTGGAGAGACTGTGATTGCAAATTCTCTTCTCTGTTAACATGTTCATCAGAAGGGTACTCTGAGAGGGATAGAGAACAACTTCAGCCATTATCTGGCCACTCATTCAATAACAGCTAGCATTTTAATGTATTTTCATTTGGTCTCTTTTTCTTTGTGTATTTTCTATGGTTATAATCACATAGTACCCATCATTTTGTAGGCTGCTTTTTCCACTTTATATAAGGAATTTTTCTATGTCAATGCAGTCTTTCTAATAAAAATTTCGAATGACCTTTAAGTAGCCCTGCCACAGATATACTTCTTTTCCTCATATTGTTGAATATTTACATCATTTACAGTTTTCACATTCCTCAAATAATAGTACAGTGAACCTTTTTCAGCAAGTAGATCTGTCCTTGGTTACATTCCTAGAAATAGGATTACTAGATCAAATGGTACCTATTTTTGAGTGGAGTGAAACAGATCATTTTATTGAGGACTTTCTAGGACCATGAATTGGTTTCCAAAGGGACACGATTTATTTTGTAAGCACTGCTTTGAGCTGAACTTCCCTTTTCCTTCCCATGGTCCCAGCCCCACATTGCAACATTGACCCTGGCACTGAGTCCTTGATGACTCACTCTGTCCTCCAAAACTTAGATGAGGATCTTCTATGCAGGCAAAAGGCAATGTGGCTTCTATTTCAAACTTTATCAGTCTGTATGTTCAAGAATGAATTATCCAAAAGGAATGTACCCCTTCTCTCCTGTGTAATCATGTAATTTGGCAGGCAGATTGGTGGGGAAGGGAGGAAGAGGAACTATGAGTGTCCCCAAAAGCTGTGGAAAGAAGTATTTTGAAAATATAAAGGAAAAATAGTAGCCTGGCTCATACATTGACTCCTGGCTTCTACAGGTTGAACAAAGGACTGTTTTGCAGATGGACCACAGTGGTGGTTAAGAAGGCATTGCCACAGTTGTCATCTTCTGCTCCTCAACAAAGCAGGGCCCAGCTGCTGCTGCCGGGCCATCAGGATAGTTCCCAGGACGTCCATAAAGAGTCCTGAGTTGGTACAAACTCAGCATAACTTCAGTACGGTACTGAAGACTATGCCGGCATTTTACTACCAAAAATCGACCACCATCAGTGGGCAATATTAAACAACAAATGCTAAAATAATATTTAAAATAAATGTTAAAATTTCCCTGAAAAAATAGAGGTGAAAAAGTGCTCTTAAAGCATAGATTATAAAGTGACCCATTCTGAAACATTGCGTTACGTTGCCTTTCCAATAAATACCACATGAACAATTCATTTGCAATTAAAAAAAAAATTTGAGTTCTTTTATTGTGGTAAAATATATCAAACATAAAATTTGTCGTTTTAACCATTCTCAAGGACACAGTTCAGTGGCATTATTTAATTCACAATGTTATGCAACCCTCACCACTACCTATTTCTAAATCCTTTTCTCACTTGCAATTTTGAAGTTAGACATTTTGTAATGTTTTCTTTTTCTTTTTTGTCTCCAGTCTATGAAACCATAGTCTGGAGATGGCTAGCAAAGCAGATAACATAAGGACACATCTTTATTGATCTTTACAGAATTGTGCACCTTTGCAATTCTTATTAAAAGCCTGTGACTTTTGCCAATTACAGGAGTTTTATGTGTCTGTATCAGATGATGCCCGGATGATTGCTGCCCTCAAGGAGCAACTGCCTGAGTTAGAGAAGATTGTCAAACAAATGTAAGGAAGGGGTTGGCTTTGGGTGTGTGTTCATGAAGTAAGTGCCTGCCTCTCAGGCCAAACATCTTACAAAAAGCCCTTTGCCCCAAAAAGGTGAAAGCCAGTTTTCGGCAGGCACACAGTGTTCTGGTTTGAGTGGATGGGGCCTCGGGCATAGGTGTGATGAGGCCAGATAAAGAGGGGGGAAGTTCTGCTCAGCTGTCTTCTGTTGCTGGACATCTGCCAAGAGAAAGCCTGGGACAAGGCAAAGATCCTCCTATGGGGCATCTAACTCAGTAAACTTGGGTCCTTTTTGTTCGAGGCAGTGAATCCAGTAATAGTCAGTGGCATTTAAAGAAAGTATAGGAGGAATTACTTTATGGGAAATTCACTTTCTGCTGCCAGAGCTGTTGCCGGTGAATGTTTGTGTCCTCTTAGTGAAAACATGGAAGGTTTCACACACTGTACTTTGAGCCATACAGTAAATACTGGAAAGAGCGTCTGCTGCTAGAAAGACCTGAAAGCTAGAAAATGGTTTTCAACGTCAGTTCTGCCAGGGATCTGCCTGTGATGAGAGCTGATCTCTTTGTGTCTCCTCTGTGCTTGGTCTCCTGGTATTAAAATAAAGAGGTTTGGGGTGGCTGGGTGGCTCAGTTGGTTAAGCGTCTGACTTCAGCTCAGGTCATGATCTCATGGTTCGTGGGTTCGAGCCCATGTCGGGCTCTGTGCTGACAGCTCAGAGCCTGGAGCCTGCTTTGGATTCTGTGTCTCCCTCTCTCTCTCTGCCCTTCCCCTGCTCCTGCTCTCTCTCTCACTCTCTTTCTCTCTCTCAAAAATAAACATTAAAAAAAATTAAGAGGCTCATATTGCTCCCGAAGGATTGCTGCCATTTCATTTTTGTGATGTAAGATTAAAGTTATACACAAATGAAGTAATTCAAAATAACGGTACCAATGCTATTAAATAATGTGCTTTCTCTCTTTCTCGTAGTTCAGAAGATGCAAAGGCTCCACAAAAGAAGGTAAGTGACAATGGATTAGGATTCTCTAATTGTGCCCTGTTGCATAACAATTCTCCAGAAATATTATAGCGCAATATAGAAAAGTGATGTGTTTGTAAAAAGAAAATATGTTTTCCTCATTTCTTGACTCTGGCTGTTTCTTGGGTGTGTTTCCTCAGGGTTGCAAATATACATTGGTCATTAAAAGCTGTTATTACTCTTACAGCACAAAGTTCTTTTGCAACAGTTCAACACAGGCGATGAGAGAGCCCAGAAGCGCCAGCCTGTCCGCGGCTCTGATGAAGGTGAGACGTGTCTTCCAACTCATGGTTGTACAGATTACTCAAAGTCAGAATAAAATCTCCCCCCGGGAACCCTCAGCCCCACAGAATAGCTTTTCTTGGACTATGTCTTGGCACTCCAAATAGTTTACTTGAAGGTGCCCTTTTGCATTCCGATTATTTATCTTCTTGAACTCTGGGCCTTGAGTGGAAGTGCTGGTCCACACTTCCCTGATTCAGCCTCTCCCTCACTACCACCTTTTCCTGAAGGAAGGAAAGATTATGTCAGGAACTAGTTGTCAAGGTTGCCCCTCTGGGAAGAGCTGTCAGGAAAGCAGCTGGCACTTTGCAATGTCACACAGAGGAGAAGGGCCAGGGTCATCTGCAGAACAGGACTCCTGCCCAGGGGGAAGCACTCTGATCCTGAGCACGGCCTTGTTGGCAGCCGTCAGGGAGGTGCAGATGCTGACAATTACCGTTTGGTCACTTAAAGATTTGTCTAGAGAATCACAACCAAAATAAAATTAATAATAATGATAACATTTTCATTTGAAGCCACAAATTGTAATTTAGCAGTGCCTCTAAACCCAAGACTTACAGTAGCTGCAGTTGCTTCCAAGATTTGTGTTCAGAGGTGAGCATGTAGGTGTCGTATATGGGTTTGCTGAGCTCGGTACCCCACGTGCTGTGGCCCAGCCCCAGAGTACACAAAGCAGTGAACAAGTGAGCAGGAATGTCAGCGTGTTCACGTCCTAGGCAGAAGCACTCCTGTTTGCAGAGGTGTTCGTGTTGACTTCGCACCACCACACCAGGCAGCAGTGACCCA
Source organism: Puma concolor (assembly GCF_028749965.1). Lineage (NCBI taxonomy): Eukaryota > Metazoa > Chordata > Mammalia > Carnivora > Felidae > Puma > Puma concolor. Next base: position 162,591,439 of record NC_141674.1, read on the forward strand.
GCAATACGCCTACAGCACAGCACTTCCTGTGTTATGAAAAAGAAACCCTCACAGACAAGGGCACACCCAGAAAACAGGCCTACACATACTTCATTTTTTCCCATCACTTCTATATGGATTTTTCACAAAAATCTGCTATCGTTTTTTTTTTTTTAATGTTTATTTACTTTGGCGAGAAAGAGTGCACGCAGGATAGGGGCAGAGAGACATGGAGACACAGAATCTGAAGCAGGCTCCAGGCTCTGAGCTGTCAGCACAGAGCCCGACGTGGGGCTCGAACTCACAGACCGTGAGATCATGACCTGAACCGAAGTCGGACACTTAACCGACTGAGCCGCCCAGGCACCCCTGCTATCGTTTTTTGAGTTGGAGATGGAAGCCACGTGTGTACCTATTCTCAGACCAATGCTGAGGTCAAGAGTTTGGGAAGCGGGCAGGCATAGGCATAGGTGACTGCAAATAGATACAATAGTAAGAGTGACAAGACGATGCCAATTTGGGAGGATATCTAAACATTTCCCGTTGCTGATGGTTTTCTTCAGAATTCCCAAGACCAATTTGCCATATTGTTACTGCCTTCCCAATAGTTCTGTTTAAAGTCTATTGCATGGACCACACCTACACAACCATTCGGGTGCCGGTGGCCGCCTCGGTGAAGGAAGTCATCAGCGCAGTTGCTGACAAACTAGGCTCTGGAGAAGGCCTGATCATCGTCAAGATGAGCTCTGGAGGAGGTAACAGCCTTAATTAGCACTTTGGGCTTCTGCAAAATGGAATATCCAGTCCAATGAGAAACCCTGCCAGGAGTTAGCGTTGGCCCATCCAAGCGGATCCAGAGGGACAAATTGGTGCTTGTGTGTGCTCCCACAAATAACAAAATAATACGGTTAGAAGTGGGCTGGATAAGTGTCTAATATGCCCCATTTTGTAGGTACCCACTATAAAGCAGAAAAAGGTGAAGTGATCTGAGGCCAGCTGGAGCTGAGGACTCTGGTGTGGATGCCAGCCTGGAGTTCTTTCTGTGTAAACCCTAAACAAAAAAGCGTAAGGCCTTCGAGCTCTGAGAAACGTGGACCCAAAGAGGGCCTCTGGTGTGAAGCTACAGGCCATAGGTTTCCAGAAGTCTGAAGTTGGAGGTGGTCATGGTCTAGTTGTTCCCATCTGTTGATGGTTCCCCTCTTTACCCTGTAGAGAGGGCAGGAGCTCAACTCATCGGATAAAATAAGCATATTTTCCCCATGGGATTACATGATTACCTTATGCGTTGTTGAAATGTCATATATTCATGCACCATATATATCCACTGGCCATTGACTATGACTGGGACCGGAGGGATGTGCTGTGGCGGGTGGGAGGTAGCTAGTAACGAGTTACAATCCATACTGGCAAGAGTTTTGGAACCGTCAGCACACGTTGCAGTGAGTCCAGAGGAAGGAGCAGTAAGCCCATCTGGTCTGGCAATGATTTCATAGCCACTGGGGATCCTCCAGGATCGGGTAAGCCATTTTTGCCATGTCTGAAGGCAAATGATTCTACTGCTGCAGGATTTTTAGATGCATCATGGGTTCCCTAGATATCCTCTTCCATTTCTGCCCCAGTCACACGGGACCCAGGATGTCCCTTTTCGCCCATCCCGCTGGCACACTTCCCAAGCTATCCTGGGTCCTTCCTCACCTTCCTTCAGTTTTTTACCCAAATGTCAGTGTCTAACCGAGGCCCCCTCCTTACTTTCTTTGGTTCTCTTTCTAAAATTGTATCCTCTCCTGCATATAGAGACTTCCTTGCTTCCTTCCCTATTGTTTTTTTTCTCCTCGTGGCCGCTCGCTCTCTGATATGTTTGTCTTTCTCACTGTGCGCATCCCTCACTGCAATGCAGGCTCTTTTTGGACTGGGATTTTCTTTTGTTTGCTCCCTTCTGTATCCTCAATACCAGGAGCAGTGTCCAGCAAATAGTAAATGCTAAATAAATATCTGTTGAATGAATTAATTTTTACAATATTGGAGGCTTAATCCAGGTAACGCAATTGCCCTCCAAATGAGGGACTAAGTGAAAAAATAATAGTGAATTTTACATCTAAAATCTATTTGAGATCTCAGAAACCCCCTAAGTTTTCTACAAGTGATCTTTCCATCTCCAAAGTGCTGGGCATTATTACCATCTGGAAACATAATTTGTTATATAAATAGCAAATGTGGTTTTTATATATAATTACAGTTGCAACGCAGAACTGGGGGAATTGACCCTCGGGTATTTCCATTCCTGTTTTGTGGTCATTTCTGATGGCATTCTGAGTGTCATGTGCCTGCATGAATGCTGTATCTTTTTTATTCAGTGGGTCCCTTCAGGACTGTATTTTATGCAGTCGCTCTGCGTGTTCCGGTAATTCACCGAGCCGGCAATTTGTTGGTGTGATTAGGGCAGTGCAGCAAATCTCAGATGCATTTAATAGGCAATCTCATGCTTTTTATGTTCACAGAAAAGGTGGTGCTCAAACCTAATGATGTTTCAGTATTTACGACGCTCACCATTAATGGACGCCTATTTGCTTGCCCGCGAGAGCAATTCGATTCACTGGTAGGTGTGGATGGCCTCCTCAGAGTAGTGTCTGCAATCAGAAAAACTTGTCTGGAGCTTAATTTTGCAGTTACATTGAACCTAGTTGCCAAAAACTCTTGAATGTTACTCGGCTTTTTCTTTTTCTGTGCTCTATTAGGTAAGCCTCAGGTGTTCATTTGATACACTCTGAGCTTTAGATTTTCTTTCGTGAAAATTAGCCAAGTAGCACCATGACTGGGGCCTAATTCAGCTTTTAGAACTGTTTGTAGTAAATCACCTCCTTAAATCCCTCCAATTTAAATATTAATGTTAAAAATCTGAATACTTAGACCAGGATAGAAAAAAAATTTTTTAAGACCAGATATTGCAATGTATCATACTCCTTAGGGAGATGTAGAAAAGGTATTATGGCAAAGCCACTCTCCAGTCTAAGAAAAATTCTGTTTCCTGGAAGTGGTCTAACTTGTGTAGGAAATACCAGAGGCCAGCCCTTTCTTCCCTAAGTTTCTAAAATATTTGTTCCAAGCCCACACAGAGCTGTCTGCAAATTAAAAGGATTAATGGGCTCATGTTAGCAACGGAGTAACCTACTCTCTTTTATGCAGGTAGGGTTTATGGTAGGGTTCGTTTCTATTTACCCTATAAAAATTAGACATGTTGGTGCATAGCTCTCAACGTATCTTGGAAAACCTATGGGGCCAGTTCAGAGGATAGAGAACTAGTTTTTTTTCCATCTTTGGACACACAGGGCTGCTTTTACTAAGAAAAGTACAACACAGGAGCAAGAGGTAACCAGCCTCACATTTCAGAGAATTTAACCACATGAATGTTGCATAAATACATTCAAATGTCATCAAAACAGACATTCGAAGGAAATCAAGATTCCTCTCCTCTCAGGAACATTTTAGAGCTTGTTTTGGCCTCATGGTAATTCTGTGTTCTAGTCTGGGGGGAGCCATTTTGTGCACTGCAATGCAACTGTTGTATCTTAAATCCGCCTGGAGGGGAACTTGGCAGACATGGCATTCGTTCTCTGACTGTCCCGCATCTGCCCATGAGCACCCTTGCTGGCCTCAACCACTGGTACTGGAAGATCTGTCTACACACAGCCCTCTTCATTTAGAATTTTAGTCATCTACATTCATTGCTTTCTAAAAGGTATTTCCCAACACTGAGGGATTAGGGGGGGAGACTGTCATAAATGAGTCGTGCTGCCCTCTCCTGGAAATGAACACCATCATAAGCCAGGTCGGCTGTAGCCCTATTTACAGGTGCTGCGTGATGTGTTGGCCACACAGCGTTCAGCCTGTCTTGCCAACTGGTTCTTGGCCATACTATCCAAAGACATGGTGTCTGGATGGACAGTATGGACTTTTTCCAGCTCCCTGTAGGGCGAGATACTGACTTTTTAAGCCTCTGTTTATCCGCACATCATCCTGCAACCTTATGAATTCTTAGTCCTTGCTAGTCTTCCATTTTAAGGCCTGAGTAATTGAAAGGCATTTACTTGGCAACAAGTACTGGGGAAATGAACTTGTTAGCTTCCTCCATGTCTGTGCTCTGCCATCCACTGGGGCACAGTTTTATGTCATCATACTAAGAAATGGTTGAACCTTACCTGCCTCACAACACCAGAGACATGGGGCCTTGTCAGGTTTCTAAAGATTTCTCTGAGGACAGTCTTTCTAGGAAGAACGTATGCAAGATGACTCTGCAGTACAGAATGTTGGCCAAACTCTTTGATCTATCAACACATACTTAGGAAGTGTCTGCTTTGTACTTGGTGCTACGCTGGCTTCTGTGTGACACTAGAACTAGACCAGTCAGCCCAGAGACTCCATTCTTATGACAATTATGGTCATGTTAGGGAGATGAGACTAACACAAACAGCCTGGAGCAGAACAAATCATAGGGCTAAATTGTGTTGTCTAGAAATAGCAGATTGCCATCAATTTATCCTAGTTGGTTAAAGGCTTGGAACCTGCAGCTTTACTCTCTTGACACTTTATTTGAGCATAAATGTGAGTACAGACAAATTATAATAAAATCCCATTATACTGTAATCTGGTTCTACTCTTACCAATTCACTAGTTCCTTAGACTTTTATTTAGGGCCTATTATATCATTCCAGGCATCATGGATGGTTCTGCCTCTGGGATGGTCTTGAAGACGAATCCTTCATGGTTTTTGTGCCTCAAGGAGCTCAGAGTATAGTGAGGGACTCCAGAGTGTAAGGAGAATCCAATGTGACAAATGCCATTGCAGAGCCAGGCACAGAGGGAGAAAGAGGGATGCTGGGGTGGCAGCTTACTTTAGCCATCTCTTTGTCACTGACAATCAGCATATCCTTTTTATATCTTAGGTTCTTCAACTGGATATTGGGGGATGGGGGGCGGGTAACAATGCTGTTCTCCCAGGGGGAGAGTATATGGGAGTTCTGTGCCTCAGGATAGGCAGTATTCAGACCTGCCTGTGCAGTGTAGACCCCACAGAATCTCTGCTGTGCTTCATCTGGTAGGAAACTTCCATAGGACCATCTATGAGGAAGTGGAGCAAGGAAGTGATCTGTTGGGCCCCCAGGATCAGCATGTAAATTCCCCACTTCACTTAGAAGAGCCACTTTGGCCACTTAGACTGCCTCTTCTGTGTTTCATGGAGGGAAGGGATCAGCCTGCCCTTTGTCAAGGAGGGAGAAGGCTTGGTAAGCCCTGCCCACTCGAAAAAAAGAAATTCTGTTACTCTCTCAAAGGGGATGCAGCAGTGATAGTCCAGCATCCATGACTTAAAGAATTTGATCTTTTTTTAAAATTTTTTAACGTTTTATTTATTTTTGAGACAGGGAGAGACAGAGCATGAACAGGGGAGGGTCAGAGAGAGGGAGACACAGAATGTGAAACAGGCTCCAGGCTCTGAGCTGTCAGCACAGAGCCCGACGCGGGGCTCGAACTCACGGACTGCGAGATCATGACCTGAGCCGAAGTCGGCTGCTTAACCGACTGAGCCACCCAGGCGCCCCTGATCTATTTTTTTTAATATTGGCATCGTCCCTACAGTTGTTGGGTTGGTTTCTCCCCTCTATGAGAAGCCATGAGGCCCCAGGGAAAAGAGTCGGAGGGCTGGGCAGGCTGCAGAGGGAGAGAGCAGGAGGGCAGTTCCACAGAACTGCTGTTCATAGCAGCAGCTGCAAGAGGAAAGGGAAAACTTTGAGAGCCTGTCTGAGCCTGACAAGGAGTCCTCAGACCCAGTATTTAAAAGTGTCCCCAACTTTCCACCTGAGACCTGGCCTGCTTAAAACCGTTCTCCTTACTTGCTTCCACATGCTACTTACCCATAGATTCAGGTCAGTTCCCTAAGTTTCAAAACTTGGGAGTAAATGTTTTTCTTCCTTGCCGTCCATGCCCTGCATAGCGTGAATCCGGAACAACAGTGCTTAGCTCTTACATCCAGGTATTGTACAGATCCTGCTTCCCCGGACATTTGTATTGCTGCAGTACATGCGGGGACACAGTAATTTGGAAGGGGCTGCGAATGGGGACCTTCTCTGTGCCAGGCGCTGTGCTTACGGGATACACTCAAATTATTCCCGTTCAATCCCCTTAAAAAGCCTGTGTACCCGGTACTGTGACACTGAGTTCCCAGTGCCAGAAACAGACATTCAGGAGATAAGGGAATTTGTGGAGTTAGAGTGAGGTTTGCATTTAGAGTCTGTTGCTCTCTGAAGCCAGTCTATGCAAAACCCCAGCCCCTTGTCTGGTACTCACAGACTTTGTAAAGCTGTTCGGTTCCCCTAGGCTCTTTGTTTCCGATAAACACGTCTTGTGACAGCTTCCCAACCTTCCTGCCTCCCTTGCTATCCTTCAACAGACCAACTTGAGTGCTGTGGGGAAACCTTGCTGTTCTAACCCACCCAGGTTTGCCTGTTAAATCTTTTACAGCCCGGCTTCTTGGTCTCCAAGAACCTCTTCAGCCGCAAAATTCATTCGAAATGCCCACTAACTCTCAAAAAGCCCATTCATGTTCTCCCACGTGTCTGTCTGTATCTGGGTGTCAGGTGTGTGTTGATTCTGTCTGTCCTTTATACCCACAAATGAATGGCAGCAGCTGTTTATTGAGTGCAGAGCGGTACTCTCTGGTCAGGGCTCACTCCTCCCTTAGACTAATATTGCAGGGACCACTTGCATCCTGAATGTGTCATTTCTTCAGTGTCCAGAATGCAGTGAGCACTTGAGGAATACAGTGGTTATGCATGATGATGATAATGAGGATGATAGAATTTGCACAATATTCGGGTTTCTAAACTAAATATTGAATATCCCAATATGGCTAGCGTGATATTAGGGAAATTCTCTTTTTTTTTTTAATTTAAATTTTAGTTAACATACAGTACAGTATTGGTTTCAGGAAAACCCAGCGGTTCATCACTTACATACAACACCCAGTGCTCATCACAAGTGCCCTCCTTAATACCCATCACCCATCTAGCCCTTCCCCCACCCACTTCCCTCCCTCAGCTCTCAGTTTGTTCTCTATTATTGAGTCTCTTGTGGTTTATGGAAAATTCCCCTTCCATTCATGTGCCTTTGTAACTTTGGACATACATTACAGAGCCATAAATATTCACATATTATACATAAGTTTCCAATGTATGCAAATCATTTGTTTTACTGAGGAGAAACCCTCTAGGTCATTTATCAAAAAATACAAGGTGAGATGAGTCAGTGGGATTGAAAGTTTTGAATGAGGGCGTTCCAGAAAGTAGCAGCGTTTGGTTTTCTGATGCCCTAGCCCAAAACACCTTGACCATGTGGGTATCGTTTCTGGCTCAGCATGTCTCAGAGTGGAGATGTAACCTCAGTGCACAGAGCCCTCTGTCACCTAGTAAGCCCAGGCAGTGTGTTGTAAGAGCTGGATGGACAGCACCGTCACCACAGTCTCTGGCTCCTGCCGCAGTAGGGAGTGCTGTGGCTAAATGTCCACAACTGCCATGCCAGCACCTGCTCCAGAACAGCTTCAGTGGAACACAGAAGGAAAACCTCCCCAAGAAATTCTTATATCTTCACCAGACAAGAGGCGTTGTTTCCAGGGATCTCCCAGGCCCCAGCACAGGTCACTCCTTCCCAAATCTTAATTGCCACGGTCCACGTTTTTCAGTCCCTGGAATTGATGACAGTGAGATGGCACTGCAGCTAGTGGGCATTAAGAGCAGAGGCATCTTTCTCCCCTGGGCAAAATCAAAGTTTCAAGACCCTCCTGAAAACATCTCCAGAATCCTTTCCCCTTGGGACCTCCATAAAGCATTCAGCATTAAAAGTATTTATCTGGGGCCCCCGGGTGGCTCAGTCTGTTAAGCGTCTGACTTTGGCTCAGGTCATGATCTTACGATTCATGAGTTTGAGCCCCTCATCCGGTGAGGTCGAGCCCCTTCCGGGCTCTGCACTCTCTCTCTCCCCTCTCTCTGCCCCTCACTTGCTCTGTCACTCTCTCTCTCTCAAAAATAAATAAATCAATCCAATTTAAAAAATGTTTAAAGTACTTCTCTGCTCTGAGATTCTGATGTATTTTTGCATTATTATTCATAGACTCCCTTGCCAGAGCAGGAAGGCCCAACTGTTGGAACAATGGGAACTTTTGAACTGATGAGCTCCAAAGATTTAGCATACCAGATGACAATTTATGATTGGGAACTCTTCAACTGTGTGCATGAGGTAAGGTGCTCGATTGAGAGCATTAGTAGGCACCATTGCAATCCTGGATGAAGTCTGCTGGCATTACTCCAATGCCAATGTCGGTTATGTGCTGCAATGTGGAAACCACATGATCCTTTTTGTAAATACTGAGTTGATTAATAAAGCCTATTGTAAAGTCTTTGAGTATTAAAGAAAAATCTTAATGGTTTACAGCAAGCTACGTCTTCCTGAGTATATTAAGCCAACAGCACCTCGTGTATAGTTATATATTTAACAAGCCTCCCTGAAGCCCTCTAGCTCTGTAGTACGAGTTGAATCCCGGCCAGTGATTGTATTCACATGTGCTGACCCATGTCAATTTGTCTTGACAAATAGAGAAGCCTCATTGGTGTTTTGATTGAAAAACAAAGAAATGAAATTGTTTTCCTTTCTTTTCTAGCTGGAGCTAATCTATCACACATTTGGAAGGCATAATTTTAAAAAGACCACAGCAAACTTGGATTTGTTCCTGAGGAGATTTAATGAAATTCAGTTTTGGGTTGTCACTGAGATTTGCCTTTGTTCTCAGCCCAGCAAGCGTGTTCAGCTCTTAAAAAAATTTATTAAGATAGCAGCCCAGTAAGTATCATTAGCTTAAGAAGAGAAAAACATTTGAGCTGCATTTTCATTTTGTTCCCTTAGGCTGCACCTTAAAAAAAAAAAAGCAAGATATAGGATCTTCTTATGCACAAGGAACAATCACAGGAGCTTCAGAATAACTGAACTCTTGTAAAAGATTCATTTCATATGGCTTTTGGAATACTGGACATCAATACATAATAAATTACCATCTTATAGCACTGCTGCTGAAGTCAAAATTGTGACCTCTTTTTGCTCTGAACTACCGTGGCTTTGTGCCTCCTCCAGTTTATTGAGTCCTTCAGCAAACAAAGTTCTAGAAAAGTTGTATTTAGAAGGCCGTTCAAGTCAATGTCCAACATGACACCATCTCGCCAGTAGAGGGCAGTAGAAACATGCATGTACATCAGCACGGCCCAACTTAGCCAGAATAAAATCAGTAAAATGCATAAAGCTGAGCTAACCTAGTACATGAAAATCATCTCCATCAACATCAGAAAAAGCAAGCAACTTATAAATATTCTATTTAATAGCACTTCATGGGAAACAATTTATTTACTGCAGGGGCCAGTTAGATTTCTCCCTGACATGAATTTAATCTTCTCCTGCTATTTAGATATGCCTGACAACCTCCTGTTTACTTCCATGTTTTTGGTATCACCACAGTGCTAAAAATAAAATGCTAAATGTGGCCCATGGCTGGGAGACTTCTTTCTAAATTCAGGGAGCTCTAGCACAGGAAGGTGGGGAGCACAAGTGACCCCAGCTAGCAATTTTCTTGAGCCAAATAGTTTAGATCCCATACAGAGTCTGATTTCCAGAGGTAAACAAAGAAGTAAATGCTGCTTGACATTTTATACACGCCAGTTTGCCAAATGCTCCGAATTATTTTGCCAAAAATTTGAGGGTTCAACAGCCTATCCAAACCCTCAGATTCAAATGCTGTTATCTCTTAATTTGGAAAAGCTGCCTTTTTGAAGAAAGATTTGGTAAAATGTTACTTATGAATTTCTGGCTCACAGGATAGCCATTTTTTCTAGGAGACTGAACAGCCTTGTTGCAAGGGACAGGTGCCTTTGCATATTTGGAAGGAGAGGATCGCCGAAACTCTGAACATATGTGCTTTCCTGTGGTAAAGAGCACATCCGGTCTTCACCTTTGCCTGGCAGTGCTGGCTGGAGCAGGGGGAAGAGAACAGCAATCTGCACACCTATGTGGGAGATCAGACAACCTTTGGGCTTTCCCAGTCCCAGTTATTTATGGTGGAAACATAAGAGAGCCTTTCAAAAACTCAGGAATTTTTTTTAATGTTTTTGTGTTTTTTACCTTTCTTCCTTCTGATTATGGAAATGAGTAGGTGGCTTTGGCCCTTGGTATAAATTGCTTTATATTATTTAACCTTTACTAAGCTGTGCTGCCCTACAGTGGAACTGTTTACACAGCCTTGCTGGAAAAGATTATGAACTCTCATAAACCAAGATCTACAAGAATGTGATCTAAATCTGGGGGGCAGTAGCATGCTTTACGTGGTATTTTTAGAGAACTTCGACAAATTCTATTTAAGCTCTTCGACTTGCCCAGAACTTTATGAAGTTGGGGGTCCAAGTGTTATCATCCCCTTTTACAGATGAGGAGACTGAGGCATGGGGATATTTCGTGACTTCCCTAAGGCGATAAAGTCAGTTGGTAACACTGACCAGAGCAGTGATCAGAAAGGCAGGTCTGTGTGCCTGCGTGTCCTTTCAAGATCACATGGAAAGGACAAAGGCAAACACATATTCGTGATGTTATACCCCTTCCACCCCAGGGGGTCTCTGAAACTCCTTTCAGCCCCTGACCTGAGAGCCACTGCCCCAACACAGCAAAGTCCTTGCTTACCTTTTCACCAGTGAGATAAGACACATGATAGCTTCTCTGAAATCTGTTTTCCTCTTTCCACAGAGATCACTTAAGAATCACTCATTGCTTCTTCTGTAAGGATAACACAGGCAGCAAAAGCAATGATTTAATTAGCCTTTTGCAAGAATGTTCATCCGAACAGGATTTAATTATGATGCAGTCGACTTAGTCGACCATATTGATTTGGGTAAAGGATTTGCACTTGTTGAAAAATTAATTCTTTCCCTTTTCAAGGAGCTGGTATGAGGAAGTTAGGGATTCCTTTTTTTTTTTTCTTTAAGTTAAATCAAGTACCTAGGCTAAATATTGCCATTCTAATAAGAATCCTTGATATTGTTCCACAGTATTCTTATTCCCAAATATATACTCATAAAGGCTAATAGTTGCATAAGTACAGATTCAAATTGATCAGCCTCACTGACATCAGTTAAATGCAAAGAAAATAAGGTTATTTTTAGGTCAATTGTTTAGGTTATTTCTCAGCTTCATAGGGATTGTAAATTGATATTTCTCAACAAATTAGAAGCATTCACATGGCAGGTAGAAGTTACGGCGGCTGTAGCAATATGACCTCCTAGTTCCTCTCTCAGGCTGCCAGAGGAGGCATCCAACTTCAGGCTAAAAGTCTGAATGTCTTTGAGGACGTTTTGCCTACTTCTCTTCTTATCCCATGAGATGTTTCCTTCCATGTCCAATGAGGCTTTTAGGAAGCTTTGGGATCGTAGTAACGATCCCCAGGGTAGGGGTCTTTCAATTCCTTCTCAGAACCTGAACCTAGATGGCCAGAACCATTACAGTGGGAAGTCAAATAGCCGAACATGGTCATCCAAGTGGAACTTCTACGGTGCACTAAATCTATCATTGCCTGGTCTCATAAAGAGTCCTGACGAATATTAATGACTATCAGAAAATAGAACTCTAAGTTTTTTAAATCTCACTCAAAAGTGGCATTTTACTCAAACACGTGCCTCTTGTGTTTCAGCTGTAAGGAGTACAAAAATCTGAATTCCTTTTTTGCCATCGTCATGGGGCTAAGTAATGTTGCTGTAAGCCGCTTGGCACTCACGTGGGAGGTAAGCTTCAGCTGAGATCCAGCTGTGACTTTTGCCTTAAGAATAAAAACACAGGCTCACCAGTGAGCTTTTTGAATAGAAATATCACTCACACTGGTATAACAATGGAAAAGGTGGGACACTTTGAGGGAAGTGACCTGTCTTCCTTTTTCCAGTTGCCTGAGAGTGTGAATTTAAAAAGGTATTGTCCTTTTGTGTAGGGGGGCGATGAGGGGGCCTTAGCTTCTTGGTCTCTACAATGTAAATAATAATACATCTGGTTCCTACGTACAACATGAATCAACATCGTTGCTTGGATGATTTCAAAGGTTTTTTTGTTCATAGATTCTGTTCTCTGGAATGTCTGCTTATTGCTTTTGCAATAAGCCTTATCTATAATTAAGAGAGGACAGAAGATCCATTTTTAACCAAGTAGTCATTTTGCTGCAGGGAAAATTAGCCAGAAGGCCAACTGTTTGGCCCAGTTGAGTACTAAGTATCTCTTAACCGCCTGGCCGTCGGCTCTGTGTATGGAAGAACAACAGTTGGCTGATATTCAAGTTGGAGCAAAAGTTATGCAGGTGTATAGCAAATATGATTAATGGTTTGTTGACAGTTGGTTAATTTGTGGTACACATCTCCAATTTTCATCAGCTAAGTACTCAAAATGTGCCTGACCCCTACATGTGGTATATAGTTAAAGAAATACTAATCTCTAATAGAACATACACACAAAAATAGACTCTTACTAAAAATAAAAAAGTATGTGTAAGTGGGACGCAAAAAGAGGTCAAGGAGTAGGTAACGAGACTTAATTTGCAAGGGTGCTTTTAAAAGGCACCAAAGGCAGCTGTTTGCATCTCTAAATATTTTCCTTAAAACATTTCCTTCCCCACTTCCCTCTTGAAACTGTTTTCTTTCTCCGTCTCTCCTAAATGTTTCCATTGTTTATAGGACAGGTCCTCACAAGTTCTTCTGTCTTGGGTTTCTCTTAAAATTCCAGGCAGATGCAGCACACAGCAGCTCATCCCCTGAATATAGGAATGAGGGAATTGGTGAGGCCTGCGTGCCACGCAGCTGTATCATCTTCCAGCTGGTAAAGGACGGAGTTAGGGCTGCCACTGAATTGAAGCAATGAAGCCGTTATGCAGGCTCCCCTGTCGTGCAGCCCAAGGCTCCTGGAATCTGTGGAAACCTAGGGTTCCCTCTCAGACAGTATGCTTTCCCCAGCCTGTTTCCAGCGACTGATGCCCACGCGGGGTCTAGATGGTTTGGCTGGGAAAAATCAAGGAAGGTATAAAGCCTTACAGGGGTCCCGGAAGGCAGGTGTGAGTATCACATAACAGCAGCCAGACGTCAAGGCCATAGCACGGTGGAAACACGACCAGAGCCTCCTTTCTTGTCTAAAGAGAAAAATAGGAGGCTATTTGGGTTGAGCAGGACGGTGCAGTCAGCAAAAGGAGAAAGTTAACGGGGAATATGAAGAAATCCATCAGTCTGTGAGCTTTTGGCCTGTTGCTGAAAGAGAAAACCCCTCCTCATTCGTAAGATTTTATTTTATAAGGTGAAATATAATTATATCATTCTGTAGGAAGACCTTTCATTCGTAAGCATCCTTGATTGGGGTTGATCTACCCAAATCCATGCGCTTCCCATACGGGCCCCAGCAAAGAGCATGATGCCTCCCTCTCACAGGGGCAGTGCGAGAGACGGCGCCTGACCGCCCTCCCCTCCCCTACCCGGAACTACAGAGCACACGTGAAACCGTCAGTGAACAAAACGGGAGGAGTTAAACCTCATGGCAGAGGGAATGGTCCCACTTGGAGGGGAAAGACCACTCTGAGATCAAGCAAATGGGAGTTAAATCCTGGAGCGCTTTCTGGGCTTTGGCAGCATTGACACCGTGGGCCAGATGACTCTTCATTGCGGGCTGTCCCGTGTGATGTCGGATGCTTAGCAGCATCCCTGGCTTCAGCCTGCTACCTACCAGTAGCACCTGTCACCCCACCCCACCCCAGGTGTGACAACAGAAAATGTGTGCAGACATCACTAAATGGCCCCCAGTGGATGTGGGGGGAGGGGTGCAAACCTGAGCCCAGTTGAGAATCGTTGCTCTGGAGGCACAGGGTGTGCATAGATAATAGTATTAAGACCCACAAAAATATGTGTTGCCCTATGCCCTTTGACCCAAACACCAGTTAAGAAAGAGAGGTAGAAAGACCAATCTAACCAAAAATGTAATTCACTTCAAATTTTTAAAGTAGTCTGTGTTCGTAGAAAGTTATCAGCTAACGTGGTGATTTGGATACTACACATGGAATGAGATTCTTGCATCCTTTGATCCTCTCCCAGCTCTCCTCCCTTTGGACATTCCCTCAGAGCAAGGATATCCGGTTTCCCAGAGACCTAACTTGAAAAGAGGTACTAGGAAAATGAGCTTGGAGGACATGTGGGAGACTAGTAAGATTTTTGCACAGATGTTTAAATGGGAAGATGACAAACTAATTCAGCTATGAGAGAGAAAGAAGAGAGAGGAGCTCTCCTGTGATTGCAGAAGCCGAACTGGTGAATCCGTTGTTGCTGGTAGACTTCCCGTGGGAAGCACAGCTGAACTCCGGATCTCTAGGGCTGAGGACGGTGCTTCCACAGACTCGGGAGAGGATGCACGCCACGCTGCTCTGCCTTGGCGTGGCCCTGTCAGAAGAGAGAAGTTAGGGTTACTAAGATCTCAGGACCCAAGCAAAGTGAGAGCCAGTAAATTCAAAGGTGACTCAATAATGGCCTCCTTGTGTCAATCGATATATGGGTACAGCCCACGGTGCTACCTCAGGTACTAAATTGGTAGAATCATCAGTTTTTGTATAACAGCAGGGCAGAGAAATCAGGGGGGAGAAATGCTTGTGTGGAAAAGCACAAGTATGTAAGAGAAGCCCTAGAAAGGGATAGGTGATGTGAATTACAGAGGCTCTGGCCATCAGTAGCTGTGCCACGTTGGGCATGTCATTTAAACTGTGAGACCTCATGTGTCTGGGTGGCTCAGTCGGCTAAGCATCCAATTTTGGCTCAGGGCATGACCTCACAGTTCATGGGTTCAAGCCCTGAGTCGGGTTCTTGCTAATAGCTCAGAGCCTGGAGCCTGCTGTGGATTCTATGTCTCCCTCTCTCTCTGCCCCTCCCCTGCTCACACTCTGTCTCTCTCTCTCTCTCAAAAGTAAATAAACATTAAAAAAAATAGCAATAAAAAAAACTGTGAGACTTAATTTCTTCCCTATAGTAAGCAAAGGTTTAATCTGTTCAAATAAATATTTATTAAGCAGTAACTATGTACCTGACACTTGTTTAGGCACTGAAGAGATAACAATCAACAAAACTGATAAGTTTCTGTCCTCATGGAGTTTACATTGTAAGGGAGGAGGAGGATTGAAATAGGTGGTTTCTAAAACTTTTAATCCTAATATTCTTTGGTCTAAATTCCTAACTGTGGGAATCGGAGAATTTAAGGTGTGGGAGGAGGTGATTCCAAACCACTTATGGTCTGAGAGTGCAGTCCTCCTAATGAATAATTAGAAAACATTATAAAAACAGTAAGACCAAAGCATCCATAGTTACTTTTGTTTCAATGAGGTTAAGAGTTTTAAAAGGTAAGTTCTCTATATTCCAGAATATGCTCAAATGACAAGACAGATAACAGTCTGGTCTGCTTTAGAGATGTTTGATTAAGAGCCAAAGAAATACATTTCCCCTAGAAATGGTAACACGTGATACAGATCTAGATATTGAATCCGACACATGAGTGTGGTATTTTCGTTTCATTAACAGAAACTGCCAAGCAAGTTCAAGAAGTTCTATGCGGAGTTTGAAAGTTTAATGGTAAGTGACAGTGGCTCCTTTATTCTGTTCACTGTCTGCATTAATCCAGTTTCTGATTAGCTGAATTGAAGTTCTCATTTCAGAAATTTTACCTGTCCTTGTATGACTTTAAGAAGTTTATGATCCCGTTTTAGTGCTGCTAAAACAAGCATGTCTGACTAATGAATGGCACCCTCAGGAACCAACTTAAAGAGGACTTATGTCCCACATAAGGTCAATTTGTGTAACTAAGAAAAGCAGTGTAATAGGATCCTTTCCGCCTAGCATAGGTTGGCTATGGGTTGGAAGCTGCATTTTCCTTGGCTTGCCAAAATTATTGTTCCCCATTGGCTGGGAGGTGTTAACACCAGAAAAGGAGCAAGTAGGTCTTGGTAGGAGTGATGGAATGGTCTCAGAGAGGGCACATGGGGGCTGGCTGTGCAAGGCAGAGAGGAGGGGAGTCAGAACTCCCAGGGAGGAGGGGGTGCTTTGGGAGAGGGGGATCTCATGGGTGGGGTTTGTTTTACACATTTTGTATTTGCTCTCAAAGGGCGTCTCTCCCCCTCAGTCCCTGCAGGCAAATCTCCCTCTCAAGCAAAAAACGAAACAAAAAGCAAGTTATTTTCATGTCAGCAGGGAAATTGTCTTAAAACAAAACTCAGGGCTGCCTGAGTGGCTCAGTTGGTTGAGCATCTGATTCTTTATTTCAGCTCAGGTCATGATCCCAGGATCATGGGATCGAGCCCAGCATCAGGCTCTGTGCTGAGCATGGAGTCTGCTTTGGGATTCTCTCTCTCTCCCTCTCTGCCCCTCCCCACTGGCTCATGCTCTCTCTTTTTCTCTCTCTCTAAAATTAAAATGTTTTAAAATAATAAATAAATAAAGCAAAAATCAATTTAAGTCTACCTTTCTTTTTTTTTTTTTAATAATAACAACCAATCTTTATTGAACTCTGTGTGTTCCAGGATTGAGCAAAGTAATTTGTAACCATTAATTTATTTAATCACCAAACAATCCTATGAGGTAGCTCTCATTATTATCAGCTCCATTTTTACACGTGAGAAATTGAAGAACAGAGATTAAGAATCTTTTTTTGTGCTATGAACCAGCAAGTGTTTTTTTTTTTTCCAGGTTATTAATTCTTTCTTTTTGTTTTATTTTTTATTTTTTTTTAATTTACACCCAAATTAGTTAGCATATAGTGAAACAATGATTTCAGGAGTAGATTCCTTAATGCGCCTTACCCATTTAGCCCATCCCTCCTCCCACAGTCCCTCCAGTAACCCTCTGTTTGTTCTCCATATTTAAGAGTCTCTTCTGTTTTGTCCCCTTCCCTGTTTTTATATTATTTTGTTTCCTTTCCCTTATGTTCACCTGTTTTGTCTCTTAAAGTCCTCATATGAGTGAAGTCATATGATTTTTGTCTTTCTCTAATTTCACTTAGCATAACACCCTCCAGTTCCATCCACGTAGTTGCAAATGGCAAGATTTCATTCTTTTTGATTGCCGAGTAATACTCCATTGTATATATAGACCACATCTTTTTTTTTTTACAAGTAGTTTTTATTTTTTTTCTGTTCATTTCATAGTTTTTTTATTATGAAATTTATTGTCAAATTGGTTTCCATACAACACCCAGTGAGACCACATCTTCTTTATCCATTCATCCGTCGATGGACATTTGGGCTCTTTCCATCCTTTGGCTATCGTTGATAATGCTGCTATAAACATGCGGGTGCATGTGTCCCTTCGAAACAGCACACCTGTATCCCTTGGATAAATGCCTAGTAGTGCAACTGCTGGGTCATAGGGTAGTTCTATTTTTACTTTTTTGAGGAACTTCCATACTGTTTTCCAGAGTGGCTGCACCAGCTTGCGTTCCCAAGTCTACCTTTCTTTTATAGCTACACTTGGTTGAAAACTATCTGATTGTGGGATAACAAACCTAGGTGTGTTAGGAGGCAGAGGGGGTGGTATGTGTGTCATTAGTCATTAACCAGCATCTCTTTGTTTCTCTAAAGGATCCTTCTAGAAACCACAGGGCCTACAGGCTGACAGTAGCTAAGCTGGAGCCTCCTCTCATCCCCTTCATGCCTTTGCTCATTAAAGGTAATTCTGAGGGAACCCACAGGTCAAGCCAGTGATGAGTGTGTGGGGAAGAAAACGAATAAGAGCCTCAACAGACTGATCTCTTTGGGAAGAACAGTCCTGTCCCTTGCACCTTCTTCATCACCTCCTCTCCCCCTTGACTTTTCTGAAAGTGTTAGGAAGATTACGGGAGCAGCAGGGATCCATGATTTGCAAGACTTGCTAGGGAAACAGTTAGTTTGGAAATTTTACTAATCTCAGGTAAAGTGCTTTCAAAAGTTAAACACCTAACATAAAAGGAACTATTATCAGCTTTCTTCAACTGCAGTGTTATGCAAATCCTCCAGCATAATCTAATGGTGCTATTGTGGTTTCTTAGTATGACATATTTCTGTTAGTGATTAGAATGTGACTTTTATTTCTTTGCAGATATGACATTTACTCATGAGGGGAACAAGACGTTCATTGACAATCTAGTAAACTTTGAAAAAATGGTACGTACAGTATTGTAACCTTAACCACAATGTTTCTTTAAAATAAAATTTGCATTTGTACTAATAAAGGAAATAATTTCCATATATGCTGCCATGTTAAAAAGGTAGTTACGCATAAAGGAGTTTTGAAATATTCGGCTCAAATTGGCTACCTATTTTAGCCTGTCAGTTCTCTTTTGTGCAACTGAATGGCATTTGTGCTGCAGTTCACAGCAGCAGCTAGCTTTTATGCCGTGTGCTTCGTCCTTGGCTGCCTGTTGCTAAAATGCGTGAATGTTCCAGAGTGACTTCTATGTTGTTGTTTTGTTGTCAGGTTTGTAGAGCTAGACTTCCCTAGGATGCCTTTGAATTGTTTATCTGTTGAGCCTGACTTTAGTGCACGTAGGTAAAAGGCAACTCCATGGCAGATCTTTCTTGCGGAGTATTCATCTAAATGTATAAATAAATAAAGTTCGCCCAAGTTCAGAGAGGGAACTTGAAAATCTTCACAACCAAAAACAATTTTTTAAAGAAATAACAGAAGTGAAACTGGCACGTATTCAGTATTCTGCAGCTCCCTTCATCAAGGAAAAGCTGTTATCTGGCATTGGTTACTTTGCAGTTTATTTTCTTATCTTCCGTGAAGCAATAAAGCAGGTCATGCCAAAACCTATCTTTAGCTACAAAGTGCATGTTAATGGAATGCTCCATTGTCTTCTAAATCCTTTGGCTGCAGCCTGGATGGATGGGGTGTTACAGCCTTATCTCTGTGTCGGTAAGCATCTGCCTGGGGTTATGGTTTGCAGTGGTGAATGTGGGGCACTGCAGGAAAAGCTCAGGACTTGGGAGTTCAGGAGACATGAGGTTCAATTCTCAGCTTCGTCCCCCATAGCGGCCCCATAAGTTCTCTGTGCGTCCGTTTCCCCAACAGGAAGTAGCGATCATGCCTACTCTCTCCATGTCTGGAGATTGTCAATGGGTCCAGGGCATGTAAGCATTCCTGTATGCCATAGAGTGCTATAGAATTCTTCTCAGAAAACTGTTCTTCTCATCATTCCTTGGTATCCAGCCGGTATGTATGACTCCAGGGCAACTGGAAACATCATGCAGTGATCCTGTAAGGATTGGACCATCCAGCTTTGGGAATGAGCAAGCCCAGCCTGGTGAAGAGGTCGAGCAATTGCTGGGCAACAGGTTTCCATGTCTTCGGCTTGTTAGGAAATAGCACATGAGTTCACACCTCCTCAAAAGGACTCCATACTAGGTGGCAAATATTTCCTCAGCGGTCTTCCCCTCCAAAGGCAGAGTACAAACATCTCTAATACTGTGTCAGTTTAGTAATTCTTTGGTCAAAGGAAAAAACATTCTTTTGTCTTGCTCACTTATTAGTATGGAGAATTAAACATATTTCCCTGATTTCTCAAAACTTGTTTTCCAGAAATGAAAGATTTAGCAAATAGGTAAAGAACCTTCCAGATCACTTATGCAGAAATGCAAACTGAGGGGTAGCTAAGCCAACTATTTGACTATAAAATATACATGTGCACAGAGGCGTAGAAGTCAGAGTTTCCTAAAGAGTTGACTGAGCTTTAGAACTTTTGATCATTAAAGTTAACTGAACAGAACAAACAAGGATAGCAAAACTATCTGTCAAGGAGAATGAAAGTTGTTTCATCTGGGCTTTTAGATCTTGGTGTTGCCTCCGTAACCTTCAAAGGAAGAGTCGTATTCATTGGATATTAAGAGAATCCCCCTTCTCCACTTCTCCACTTCTCCACTTCTCTACTTCATGCCCACAGCCATGGGTTCTTAAATGCCTACCTGTGAGAGGAGACCCTTCATACCCTGCTCCTCACATCCCGTTCTCAGAGAGATTCCACTTTAACTTAAAAGCAACTGAACGGCCGGGAGAGCAGTTCAGCTGTGATAACAGAAACCTAAATTGACAATGGCTTAAGCAAGCTAAGTTGTTGTTGTTGTTGTTGTTTTCTTCATGTGAATGTCTAAGCGAATGTGATAGCTTATGAAGCAGTCAAGGTTCCCGGCTTCTCCTCCCTTGCCATATCACCATGGTCCAAAATGGCAGACCAGCACCACCCCATTGCAGGTGCAGGGAAGGGGAAAGGGAGAAGGTGAAGAGAGTGAAGGGAGTACTGAAAGAGAACTGTTTAGTTCTCTACTATAGCAACTATAAATTGTATTTCATTTAATAAATCACACCACGAGAAAGTTTAATTTTACAATTACCTTTCTGTGAGTTTAGTGTTACTGGTAAATGAAATGGAATTTCAAAACAAGATTTGATTATGTTTTTTAAACCTGACCTTGACCAACCTGGCACTTGTTGTTAGCTTTCCCACCTTCTATCCCCATAAACAAGCCCACCCCTGTTCCCATAGCATCACCCCTGCCACATACAACTCCCACTAGTGGCCCCCCACTGACGCTGTGTGTCTTGGGAAGGATACAACTCTCTTTTCAAGTTGATGTCCACACCACTTCCCAGTCATTCATCAGCCAGGCCAAGGTGGTGAGCAGAACTGGCAGACTTTGTGGGGCTGGTAGGCGGTGTCCCCAGAGGGAACCCCTGCCAGGGGCAGAAGTCACCAGGGAAGCCAGGAACACAGATGCCTTTTCTTGGTGGCAGCATTGCCCAGTCACAGCAAACTACTGTGCCAGCCCTAAGTATTTTTATTTTGAACCTTTTTACCCTTGAGGTATGAAATGAGGATTAGAGAATTTGTTGCATATTGGTTTTCAGGATTTATGAGTATGAACAAAAGAGAATTCACACTCTGATCCTTATGCAAAAAAAAAAAAAAAAAAAGGCAGACATTCTTTCATTTGGGGGAAACATAAAGGAGTATTCAAAAAAATGTTTGAATAAAGCCCTTTGTATCTTTCTATGGCATACATGAATATTTATAACATTTAGGAGGTAGACTAGCAAAGGATTAGAGGATAATATGCTGGCTGGCTGCCACTATCCCAGGCTGCATAAAGCATGCTGATAGCCACGGATGCTACTGTATTAGGAGGTTGGTTCTATTTCAGACATACCCATATTTAGGTGTATTTATTTATGAACATTATTTTAAGATAGTCATTTTATTTGGAATGAGAGGCATGGGGCAAGCTTCTACACTTCTGGAAACATTAACAGAAGCTAACTCATTGAGGAAAGAGAAATGCTTTGAATCCTTTTATTTCTGTATCAGTAATTACAGCATTACGTAACTAGCAATGATATGTTTTCTATCACCAATAATATTATTACAAGATCCATGGAGAAAGCATCAGATTTATATCAAGCTATGGAGAAAAGAACCTCCAAGTAAAAATCAAAATGTTCAAATACATGCAGTTCTCAGAACTTTCCAACACAATAAAAACCTACAAGAGGAACTTGCAAGTTTATCTCTTTATATAGAACTCACAAACTGGGCTAAAAGCAGATTTTCCAAAAAATATGTTTCAAAGCAATGCAGTATGTGTTGACTGTTCCGGCAAAGGGTTTTGCTAGGAAATGCAAAGAAATCCCATCATCTTTGACCATTAGGA
This sequence comes from Puma concolor, assembly GCF_028749965.1. Lineage (NCBI taxonomy): Eukaryota > Metazoa > Chordata > Mammalia > Carnivora > Felidae > Puma > Puma concolor. The sequence goes on from NC_141674.1 coordinate 162,613,223, forward strand.
AATTATTTATAGTGAAGAAGGTAAAACATAAACATGTGAAATATTAAAAGCAAAAAAAGATATAGAAACTAGTTTACAATAGTAATAAAAGAGATGTCCAAAGGCACAAAGAGAGGTAACTTGAGCTATATCAAGAGGAAAACAAAACCATGTTAAATACAACAACATAATGTAATCAAATCCAGACTTGTTACCCTGAGCACCATCCAGCCTCACCTCACACTTCATCGTCTCTGTATTCAATCCAAGTTGGCAAAACCAACCTTTTTCCTTTTTTTTTTTTTTTTTTTTCCCTGCCTCGGGGCCTTTGCATTGAGTTGCTACCTTTGCCTGAAACTGTCTCTCTGCTAGTCTTCATCTATCTGGGCTTTCTCATCATTCGGGTCTCAGCTCATGTGTCCCCTCCTCCAAGTGGTCTTTCCTGACCACCCTCAAACATTCTTCTTTACTTGTCTGTCTTCCCCACTAGAATATAAGTGTCCTAGACCAGGTATTTAATCAGTTTTGTTCACTGATACTTCTCTAGCACCCAATAAAAGAATAACCCAGTTATATTCCAGTTTGGGATTTAATCCAAAAGTGTTTTCTATTTTATTAGAACATTTGATTAAGCGGAATTTCCCAAGCACTTTGCATTACTGATAGTTTATGCAAGATGATTCCCTCAGCCTTCTTTCTGTTCCTAACTGGACATCATCCTACCTCCCCTCCTACCTGTGGTGCTGTGTCTGCCTCTCATTGTCCTTTCCTGAATGCAGAGAAGCACAATAGTCTGCATTTGCCTGGACAGGCACCTGAGCTACCATGTCCCATGGCCATGATATGTACAATGTACCGTGAACATCTTGCACGTTACATGTGCATATCTGTATGTCACACACCTCTTGGATATTAAAGATCCATAGCCAGGGGACAGGGCTCAGGGTTCTTCCTCAAAAATGCATATAGTGGAGCCTGGCTGAGCTCCCGGGCCTTTTTGTCTTTTATCTCTGTTCCTTACCATGCAGTTAATTCTACTTGGTTGCTATCATGGGCACCATCCTTGTAGGTGAGAGACTATATATTTCTAGATCTTGTGGGGAAAAAAGTCCTGTCCTAAATATATGAGGATCTGATAAAATAATCAGGTGATGTAGATGTGGTTTTACACATGCTCAGCAAGGAATTATTGACGGAGATTTTTTTTATTTGATAGGCATTCAGATGGACGCAGAGTCAAATCAGTAGGGGCAGAAATAAGAAAAGGTAACGTGGGAACATTAAGAACAAGGTTGGCAAAGATCTCAAGTGGCGAGAGAAGGAAAGGCCAAACTGTTCAGGGTAGGCATTTAAAAGAGGGCTGAAGTCCAGGAGCGGCTCCTCAAAGGACTCCGAGCTGAGAGGCCACATAGCCTGTGAAGAGGAAGGCTGTCCTGGCAGCTGTCTGTCTGTGGGAGGGAGGTCAAGAGAGTGTAACAGTGCAAGGTGGCATTGCCTGGAGGGCCTGCTGGTCTGAACTTGAAAAATAGACAGAAAAGCCTGTTCCTCTTCAAGGATGGGAGAGCTAAGGGAAAGCTGGGCCCCGGGGGACCAAAGTCAGTATAGAGGTGGCCAGAAAAGCTGGAGACAGCCTGCTAGGCTATCAACTTGTCTGGATAGGCACAAAGGCAGAAGTTGGCCAGCCCCCTCCTGAGGGCACGGTACCACAGAAAGGTAAACAGGGAGGTCCAGGCCAAGGGCCCAGTCTGAGAAGCGCCTCCGACCCTTCACAGGATTCAAGGGGAATTACCTGCATCAGAGCTGGAGGGAAATGTGTTTGGAACTGCAGCCTCAGGGCCACTTGCCTGTGCCGGGTTGGAGTACAGACAGCCACTCGCCCCTTCCTATGGACAGCACCTTTGTACTGGGCATCTTGTAAGGCAGGCCCTGGGAGAGACTTCTGCTTCTGAATCGCTCTGTTTTCAGCTAAAGAAATAAGAACTTGAGGGTAGTTACAGAGTCCTTGGCTTGCTACCTCCTTTTTCTTCCTGAGCTTCCCTCCATGAGTTCATGTCCTGAGGGAAATTCATCAGCCTTCCTGTGGGCCCATCTCCTAGCCTCCCGGGTGAGGAACCGCACGAACATATTAATTTGTGCAAATAAGCGCTGAAGACCTGGACCTAGAATTAGTCTCTGGAAAAAGGGGGTGGCTGTGTGCGATCTGAAACGTGGAACCCCAAGGTTCTAACTTCTAACTGTGGACTGCTTTCTTGGCGAGGGCCCTTGCAACTCTGAGGTGGAGATTCCCAGTGGGGGTGGTGGGGACACATCAAAATCAGTTCAGGTGTGGAGTGGGGGGGTCACGCCGTCCACCTATACTGATGGTGAGAGCGCCTTCGAAAGGAGCATATTCTCCTCACTTCACCCCCCACGTACAAACTGCTATTTTAATAAGCCAGTTTCGAAAGGGAGTGTGTCATAAACCTCAGGGCTGCTGAGATGGGGGAAAGAGATGGGAGGCTCTGCCTTGGAGTAAGCAAGTATTTCCCCACCGCCTGGCATTATAGGAAAGCTGCCTGGCCTGCTCCAGGCGGGCCAGCCTGCTCCGGCAGGATCAGCGAGCCTAGGGTATAATCTTTGGCTTCATCCCTGCTGTGGTAGTTGGATAACAAAGCCTGTGTTTCTCTTTAACCTTAGTTTCTGCCAACCTTAACTGAGAACACCAGTGAATGAATGGCTGTTTGCCGTCAAAAACAACATGTAAGGCTTAAGTCTGCAGAAGGATAGAAAGACTCTAAGCAGATAAATGCAAAATCCTCCACTTTGGGCCAAGAAATCAACTGCACATCTACAGAGAATGAAGCTGTGTCCAAACAGCTCAATGAAATGGGTTCGGAGGTTTTATCCGCTAGTAGTTCAACAGATGTCAGTAAGGTGACTTTTCTTTAAATTGTGGACTCAGACCTGTAGCATCATCTAGATCAAGGAAGGAAAATAATTCTTCTGCACTCTGTGATTTGCTTAATCCAGGGCACCGTGCTAGAGACTGCCTTAAAGAGACCCAAACAGGTCTTATGGAAAATTGTTAAAGCGATTGGAAATACTTCACAACTTTTATTTTATTTTGAAGTTTATTTATTTATTTTGGGGGAGAGAGAGAGAGCAGGGGAGGGGCAGAGACAGACACACACACAGAGAGAGAGAGAGAGATAGAGAGAGGCAGAGAATCCCAAGCAGACTCCACACTGTCAGCATGGAGCCCGAGGCGGGGCTCAAATTCACAAACCGTGAGAGATCATGACCTAAGCCGAAATCAAGAGTCAGGTGCTGGGGTGCCTTGGTGGCTCAGTCGGTTAAGCGGCCGACTTCAGCTCAGGTCATGATCTCGCAGTCCGTGGGTTCGAGCCCTGCGTCGGGCTCTGTGCTGACAGCGCAGAGCCTGGAGCCTGTTTCAGATTCTGTGTCTCCCTCTCTCTGACCCTCCCCCGTTCATGCTCTGTCTCTCTCTCTGTCTCAAAAATAAATAAACGTTAAAAAAAAATTAAAAAATAAAAGAGTCAGGTGCTTAACTGACTGAGCCACCCAGGTGCCCCAGAATTGGCAATATATAGATTGAACCAGAAAAGACTTGGGAGGTGGGGAGACATCCACAATGGTTGTCTTCTCGTGTTTGAAGAACTGTCCTGATAAGAAGGAACTAAATGTATATGCTGTGGCTCCAGAGCTCACAACGAGGATCGGTGGGTGAAAAGCAGAGGGAAAGTGACTTTGACTGAGAATGATAAAGAAATGTCTAATAGTTGGAAATGTCTAAAAATGGAAGGGGCTGGCCTTGGCGAGAACGAGTAGCTCTCGCTGGATGCATCCAAACGGTGGGAAGCTGCTGTTGACAGGCAGGCTATAAAAGGCATTATGCACCTTGCAAACACTTGAAGAAGGGGACTTCTGAAGCCTCTTTTGGCAACCCAGGAGAGAGCCTGGTAGTTGGGTGCAGCTGTTAACAGCATAGTGCAGGTGTCCATGGGTGCAAAAGAGGGTGGAGTCAAAATACCAAGTTAACCCTTCTTTGGCCTTGTGAAAGCATTCCGTAACTATGCATCGCCTGGCAGTGCTGGTGGGGTTCACAGGCGGTTACCGAGGGTTTACATATTGCAGCGTTTCCCTGCGGACCTCACGGAGGAAAACAATGGGCCTTGTTGCAAAGCCAGGTTTGGATTTCAAAGTTAAACTGAAGTTACCTCTGAGTACAATTAAAAAGGATTCGTCAAAATTAAAACCATTGTTAGAATTAATCAAAGATTTAGAAAGGTAGAATGAACTCCAGAGCTGGAAATTACTGATTTAAACAATTGTTCTCACATTTTAAACCACATAATGAGCTAAAAATTATGAAGCCTCAGAGTATAGCTGTAAAGAGTAGTCTAAAACCGAAGTCAGAATGAAATGTTTTAGCTTTCAAAACTAAAAAGCAGAACAATTACTCCCTACAAAATGGTATAGGAAGAGGTTTCTGACCCCTGCTAATTGTTTTATTATTCTTCAGAGGGGCACTCTGGCAGCATTTCCCTGGGTTTTCAGTAATTACACTCCATTCAGTATCTGAAGAATTACAATAATTCCACACAGAATATACTCGTGCCCTTCCGATGCAAAGCCTTTACAGAAGTGAAAAAACAACTTACAGTAAATTAGCAGGAAAATTATCATAGTTACTGTTTATTTCAGGGCTCCATATATCAGAGGCTAATTCTACATTGTATGTTACGTTTTCCTGGAGGTATTTGTAGTATATTTCACATGCTGACCAACAGACATGCTGATTTTTAGGATCTTTTATGAAAATGACGTTCAAACTTTTCCGATTGCCTCTCTGTGTATGAGAAATTACCCAGTGCAGACGCATGTCACTTAATGCTTGACAGAGTCCGCAAAACCTCAGTATTCAGCAGGCTGCGATCAGTGTTCACATACACTTGTAAAGCTTTGACTCTTCTGTGAGTTTTTTTTCCCTGTCAAATAAGTTGGGGTTTTGTTTGCTTGTCTGTTTTAACACTACAGAAGATTTCTCAGTCATTTTGTATACTTTGGCAAGCCAAGGGTCCATGAGAGAAGAAAGCAAGGACTAGAATTACATGGCCACTCAGAGATAAGAAAATCTCTTTCCCTGGCTGGAGCCTGATCAATTTTCTGCTCGTGTTAGAATTAATCCACCATCTCCGCGGGACCCCCTTTAGAGTCTGAGCAGCAAAGGTGTCCTGAGATAATACACAGAGTCTGGGGGTCCCAGCTGCTGTTCAAATACCATCAGCAAGAAATGTGCATACATTCTGGCTGAGAAATGGTCTCATGGATGTTTTTCCCCATGTGTCTGCCCTTCGTATTTTTCCTCCTTTCTTCTTTTGTCTTAAACTAAGTTGAGTGCAATATAAAAAATTCACTTGTAAGTCTTTATGGCAACCAAAACATTACAAAGAAACTGAGAGGATCACTTAATGACAAAATTAACAAAGGTTAAATAAGTTACCATCCATCCATAAAGTTGAATACCTACTCGTTTTTTAAAAATGCTTGAGGGGCGCCTGGGTGGCGCAGTCGGTTAAGCGTCCGACTTCAGCCAGGTCACGATCTCGCGGTCCGTGAGTTCGAGCCCCGCGTCAGGCTCTGGGCTGATGGCTCAGAGCCTGGAGCCTGTTTCCGATTCTGTGTCTCCCTCTCTCTCTGCCCCTCCCCCATTCATGCTCTGTCTCTCTCTGTCCCAAAAATAAATAAATGTTGAAAAAAAAAATTAAAAAAAAAAAATGCTTGAAAAAGCAAGTGGCATGGAAAACAGTCACAATGCCACGTGAAAAAAATGTATATCACAACAGAAATACATATGTAAAATATGACTTCAATTGTTTGAAAAATTTTTACTTACTTATTTTTAAAGCATTAGAAGGAATTGTACTAAAATATTAATAAAGTGACTCTGTGAGGTGTATTCTAAGTGACTTCTACTTTGCTCTTAACTTTTATTCATTTTCTCAAATGTGCACGCATTAGTGTTATGATCAGAAAGGAAGAAGAAGGAAGGAGAGAGGAAATCAGATAATTGAGATTAACATTAAAACACACACTTTGGCTGGAAGATTAGAAGGGTCAGTAATGCACAGTGTTCAGAAAAATGTATAGGTAGAATATTTTGATTATATTCAGTCTAATCTAATGCCTCATTACTGAGTCCTGTTTCTTATGAGGCACTTGATAAACTAACCCTCTCCAAATCTCGGATAGTCACAAATTCGCTTACAAGTTCACAGTGACCTCTGGGAAGGGATGGTGAAAACGAGTCCTGAGGAGTAAGACACAGTCTGAGAAACAACAGACTGATTTTTATGTCAGAGGCACAAACAACTCAACTAGAATTATGCCATTAGTACTCCTCATCTGAGAAGTGCCTTGTATGTGTGACTATAGATGCCTCTTTCAAGTAATGAAACCTGTTCTACATCAACCAGCTGCCTCCAGATAGTCAATGTCTCAGAACAGAATGTTTTTCACGGGCTCAGGTGTTACTGAAATAAATCATGGTTTGGTTTCCTTTATGGACTATACACTAAGCTTACTTGCATTTCATTCTTCCTTTTTTTCTCTATTCTTTTTAGCGCATGATTGCGAATACTGCCAGAACAGTGAGATACTGCAGGAGCCAGCCCTTCAGTAAGTTAAATGCTACCGTGTGCTGCAATCTAGATCTGGGTGATTAAGTCCTTTTTAATGAGGCTACTGAGACATTCTAGAAGTCTGGGTAGTATTTGATTGTGTCAGGGGCACTTTGGACCATGAATTCTCATGGGATAGAGGCCTTGAGTTGAAGGATTTTCTAGCTGTAGAACTAGAAACTAACCATAGAAATACTATTTTATGAATGAACTTAAAGAGAATAAATTTGCTCGTTCTAGTGTGACTAGAGACGACTAAGGCATGATCACCAACGAATCCTGCCTCAAAGCAACTCTTTATGACTCACTGCTTGATGTTGAGAAACTCACATCAACTCCTGATGACTCAGTTCTGTCGTTTATAAACTGGGAAAGATAATATTTATTGTCTCTTGGGGTGTTGCAAGAATGCATTAATGGGTATAACACATTTGTAAAAGGTCCCATAGCAGGAATTCATATTCTATTTCTAGTATTCTCAGGTGAATTTAAGATGTTCTTCCTAAATCTGAACATATAGCAAAATAACTGCTGCCATACAATGCTTTAATATAAAACTATTACCAATAATAAATAGCAACCTTAAACCGATGGGGATTAGGTTGCATCACAGAACCAGATCAGCTCGCCAGACCAGTGCTGCTGTCTCCTGGGCTGGGACTTTGGGTGGGGGTGGAGCTTTGGCTCCCTCGAGCTGGGCTGGGAGTCAGAAGGTGGCCCCTATAAAAGTTCTTTGCTAAATTCATTGTATGAGTCACTTGAAGTCATTTGGCTCATTAAGCCAACATGATCATTTGAGATGGACGTGACTTTGAGGCTACCAGTACTGTCCCTTCCAATAAACCTTGTGCTAAAAGAGGCTAAAAGTTTCTCAATTTACTAACCAGAGCTGTCTTTACCCTCCCTAGCCCAGGACTGGCTCAAAGTGAGGGTTTGCTAACGCAGGATGCCAGAACTGAAAACTGCTGACTTTTTAATGTACAGAGGGGGAAAAAAAATCTATGAAAAGTAATCATTCCTTAGGGAGCAAGTAGCCCTTTAAAAATTTTACTCAAATGACTGTGCCTCCTCTTCCTTCCAAAATGGGAATAGTCTTGCATGTCGTCAACCGTTCCTGCGTGGATTCTGCAAGGATTAAAATGTCTCACATCTCTTCATCTAGTAATTTACTGTATGTATAAAGACATGGTCTTAACGCAGCCATACAAGTGAAATATGAGAATATATAAGTGATGTCAGTCTACAACAAGGCCCATGAACCCATGGCCCTTTGGGGCTCTAGGAAATTCCTGAAATGAAACACAAAATTTCTGTGCCTGAGAGGGTTTGTAGCCTTGGGAAGGTTCTCAGTGAGATCGAAGAACTGTGATAGAATATGTTTTGCTCCATAAGCTTCTTTGGAAGTAAATCCTACATTCTCCTACATCTTCTCCTAGAAAAGTGGGGGTGGGCTGGGGGGATTTTATATATATGTGTGTGCGTATATATATATATACATATATATATATATACACACACACACACACACACACACACACACACACACAATATCCACTGCATATGTTGAAGTTATCAGTAACTGCTGGTAAACAACAGCTGCTCAGCTCTGAAGTCAACAGTCTATAGATAAAGCTATAGGAATAGATTTGTAAACATTGTGGGAATATGTACAATGTAATTACAGTATATTGTACATATAGAGTACACTGCCAGGGAAAAAGCGAGGAATTAAACACTGTGGTATTATTTATATGTGATAATTATACTGATGAGTTTCTTCCTAAAGCAAGTAAGGGCCTTTGTATTTTCTCTCTGCTATTCTGTGTTCAGACCTGCAACACTACCCTCCACCCCATATGCAGATGGCATTCTGTCTTTGGGAGTGATGTCAGTGCCCTGCTTAGAAAAGAGCCCCCTACTGGTGATCCATGGGGCAGAGGTAGCCCATGGACCACAGCAGAAGTGTTGGGTCTACACAGAACACGTTTCCCCTTTTATTTGGAAATAATGTTGCCATTAAAAAATTCCAGGAAAGAAATCCAGACTTCTCATTTCTCTAGAAAAATAGGAAGATCTGGCAACTCAGAATGCAGATTCCCAGACAGCAGCATCATGCGGGAGCTGAATAGTCACTTTCAAAGGGACCTGGGTTTCCAGTTCACCACTGTCAGATTTGGCCTTCCTCACCCATATATATTCTCTGCAGAGGGCTCTGGACACTTATTTGATTCTTCTTTCAGCCTGGTTTTGGAGAAATCTGTGAACTTCAGATGGCTCCACTGCTTACATGCTTGGGGAAGTAGGTGAGACTAGAATAGTAATTGGGATTTCCAAACAAGTAGCATCAGGAAATCGAAGGTCTAGCAGAAGTTATGACTTCAGCGCATGAGCTGAGCTTTTCCTTACATGTGAACAGTCTTGAAGAGCACACATCTATGCAGTGATACTGTATACTCTTTGCAAGTAACAAGGAGAGTCAGATTTATTAATCTCACTGGCTTGCTTCAGTTCAGCCCAGGTGTTAAGCACTTTTGTTAGGAGCTACTGAAAACTATGTCTTGGGGCGCCTGGGTGGCTCAGTCAGTTAAGGGTCCTACTCTTGGATTCCGCTCGGGTCGTGATCTCATGGTTTGTGAGTTCGAGCCCCACATCAGGCTCTGTCCTATCCGCTTGAGATTCTCTTTCTTCCTCTCTCCTCCCTTCCCACTCTCTCTCTGTGTCGAAAATAAATAAATAAAACTTTTTAAAAAAGAAAAAAACTACGTCTTTTGCCATTAGTCCTTGTCTGTATCAAAGGGAGAAGAGAGCTAAGTGTGAGACACAGGTGGGATGGAAAGAGGAAGCAATTTTTAATGTATAACCAGGGGCTATCAGGTGATGCTTTCACTTTAATTTGGTGCCATTTTTTTATCACAAAGGAAAATTACCAAAATAGGTGATTCCAGAGAAGAAAAGGGTAGGAGAGAGGAGATGGAATATCCCAGTGGAAACATTTCAATGAATATGGTATGTTGAAAGGTTTCAATGGAAACTTGGAATCCATGGTAAATGTAACAAATAATTGGAGAAAATAAAGCTGTATCTTATATGCATATATTACACAATGCCAATTTGCTCTCTTCTCTTTCAACAGATCCTGATGCAGCTCAAGCTAATAAGAACCATCAGGATGTCCGGAGTTATGTCCGGCAATTAAATGTGATTGACAACCAGAGAACTTTATCACAGATGTCACACAGATTAGAGCCTCGTCGACCGTAGACATTTAAAGTGCCCAGAGCAATGGTTTGCCTCCAGTCCACAGTCTTTCAAAAATGCCATTTATGCTACTACTGACTGTATTGTCACTAGAAAATTCTACAAAACAAGCAGAAACGCACCCTGAGACATGTCAGGGCTGCAGCGTACCAGCGTCATAGTAAGAGAAGAAATTCTTTGACTTGCATAAAGCTTTCACACTCTAGCATAGGAATCTCCGATTTGTAGTCACACTATTTTATTTCCAATTGTGCCATCCTCTTTGCTGAAACATAAATTAAGTCCCGATGATAATGGTAGAAACACCATTGTCAAGAGACATATCAAGCCCCTGACAGTTTTTCTCAGAGAGTTGGCCGAGTGAGATGTGCTACAAATGCTGTGGTGGTATAGTTTCACAATTTTATCTCAACCTTGATTTTGGAGCATGGGGGTCTTGGAAGGTGTTGAGGAATCACACAAATCCAAACCATAACTTGTATTCTAGCATCTTCATAGTCTTACCTCTGAAGGAATTGAACCCAACCACATTACTATAAAACATTATGGCTATTGATGTAATTTAGGGAGGACTGGTCCATAATTTCTGGATGATATATAGAATAATATTTATGTTTACAATGTAACTTTTTTAAACTCACAAATCAGGATTACATACATAAGAATTCCACTAAGAAACTCCAAGGTTCTAAAAATTGCCAGCGTTAAGATAAGAAAAGAACATTTCAAAAGAGCACAATATGCACAAAACATTTTTCAAAATTAAAATATTTTCCTGGGCATTAAAAATCTTTACTATTGGCTAATTATTGTTACTGACTAAAAAAACACATATTTTCTGGACTTAAATGTTATTACAGATATCTTAATTTTCAGCAATTGTTTTGCACTTTCAAATAGATTGTAAATAGTTCATTCAATCGATGGTATAGAGTTATTTATTTGCTATATAATAGATATTGTGCCAAATGATTACTTTTTATTTATTTTATTTAGTATGTAATTTTGGAGTACATTTTTTCCTCTTTTCACAATTAGGCTACATTTAATGTGTAGGAATTGTATGTATGTATATCTTCTGTAAATAACAGTATCTTCATTAAATATAATTGTTGACAAGAAAAGGTTGTGCTGTTCTCAGTTCCTATAATATGGGAGGGGTAACCATTCGGTATGGTGGGGACTCAGATTTTTTTTAATTGAAATAAAATTCACATGCTATAAAAATCACCCTCTTAAAAGTGTAAAATTCAGTGGCTTTTAGTATATTCACAAGGTAGTTCAACCATCGTCACTAATTCCAGAACATTCCCCTCATTCCTAAGAGAGAGCGCATGTTCATTAGCAGACACACCTCATCCCCTCTCTCCCAGTCTCTGGAAACCACTATCTGCTTTCTGTCTCTGGATTTACCTGTTGTGCACATTTTGTGTAACTGGAATTGTATGATATGTAGCCTTCTATATCTGATTTCTTTCACCTGGCATACCATTTTCAAGGTTCATCCATGCCATAGCATGTATCCGCACTTCATTTCTTTCTATGGCTGAATACTATTCACTTATATGAATATACCACTTGTCAGTTGATGGACACTTGAGTCATTCCGCTTTTTGGCTATTAGCCCCTATGAAAAGGCTTTGGATTTTAGAGCTGCCTCATACCGTTTCTCAGTGATTCAAGCACTTAGTAAATATTTGATGAAGAGATTTCTAAAATTCTTTAAAGCTCAAATATGTCTCTATTTTTCATGTTAGCATTTTCCAGCATGTGTTTCAGGCTAGACTGGTCTCACAAGTTCACAAACTGTTCTAAAAACAGACCCACGACTGTAAAGCAAAAGCACAAAACCAAGATGGTATCTTCAAATAAATTTAGGAACCACTGCATAATTACCCCATTCTTAGAAATGATTCCCAGTGTTCATTAATATATTAAAGAGTCTGAGAAGTCCTGCTGTAATCTCTCCTAACATCTCACAGTGGACGTTCACTTTGAGAAATGCTAAAGCAGGCAAATGCCTTTCTGTGTTCATTTATATCATAGTTCAAGGTCCCCAGGGGAGTTGTTTTATGCAGTGTTCTCCCTCCTGCCTAGTGGAGCATAGTGTCTGGAATTTACTAGAGAATGTTTTTAAAAAGCCACTGAATAAATTTTCTTGATGTCTTTGTTGCTCAACATTTCACTATCTTGTAGACCTCAATATTGGCTACAAATTTCACCATTATATAGTTTTCCCTTCCTAGATAATTTTGAAAGCTGAGAGATGAAGCTGATAGCCGGTCCCTTGGGCATTTTTGCTCATTTACTCTTCTTTATTCCTACCTCACTTAAAAGCTGGTATCCTGGGGCGCCTGGGTGGCTTAGTCAGTTAAGCATTGGACTCTTGATTTCAACTCAAGTCATGATCTCACAGTTCGTGAGTTCGAGCCCCGTGTTGGGCTCTGTGCTGACAGCGTGGAGCCTGCTTAGGATTCTGTCTCCTCTCTCTGCCCCTCCCCTGCTTGCTCTCTGTAACTTTCTCAAAATAAATAAAAATAAATTTGAAAAAAAAGCTGGAATCCTATGTCTGACAGCCTCCTTCCCTCAATTTCACAATGACTGACACCTTTTGACATTTTAATTTAGTTTCAACATGATTCAAAATTGATACATATCCCCCAATGTATATTCCTTAGTCTTCCAAATGAGAATAACTACTGCTGTACTTAATAAAGATAAGAGATTTTTAATTATGCCTGGGTTCTTTGAAAATGCATTAAATGCCGTTATTCCAAGTAGCAATGGCAAAGTAAAAGAATTAACGCTCTAAAAATGGATAGTAGCCAGGCAACCTTTCCTGAAGCAGGAGATGCAGTTAATATTTCAAAACTTGCAAACAAGCCAAAAGAAAATGAGAGGCCTACAGGGTCACAAGAAGGATAATGAGGTTTCCTGTAGGACATGAAAAAGGAAAAAGAACGTTTTTACCAAAAACACCTGTAGAAAATGATACATTTGAGTGTTTAACATACCTGCTTAACAAGGTCACTAGACTGTACAGGAGCTAAGCTTTTCCAGCAACTTCTGAATACTTTTCAGGTTAAATAGATTTCTCCTGAGTTCAGTGGCTTTTCTTCTTAAAATTTTTTTTCATTTATTTATTTTTGAGAGACAGAGAGAGACAGAGCTTGAGCAGGGGAAGGGCAGAGAGAGAAAGACACAGAATCAGAAGCAGGCTCCAGGCTCTGAGCTATCAGCACAGAGCCTGACGCGGGGCAGGAACCCACGAACTGTGAAATCATGACCTGAGCCAAAGTCGGATGCTTAACCAACTGAGCCACCCAGGCGCCCCCATTTCTTCTTAAATATGAATGCAGATCAATGACCACCAGTGTGAGAAAATCAAATGTATTCTGGTTTCAAAATGTGCTTATAATTTTTTTTAAAAAATCAGCATAGATATGCAATGTGGTAAAAATGAACCCCTACCTACCGTCAATAGGTTTCCTTTTACTGTCAATCTAAAATGTATTACATTTCTTGCTTTGGAATGATCTTAATTTTCTCTATTTGTTTTAGGTTAGGGAGGAAGAATTTCCTCTGCCCTTCAAGATTCTTCTAGCTGGACTAAGAATCAAATTGACACGAGACAGATTAACAGGAGAAAATCAAATTTAATAGCATACTCATGGGAAATCCCCACACAGACATGGAAATTTTAAAGATGGGCAAAATGAGGTATACATATCATCTTGAACTAAGGAGAAGGGAATAGGGGGCCAAGTCTTCAAAGGGAAGAAATGCAATCTTCAGAAAGAATGAAAAGAAGTCAATGTTTGGTAAACAAATGTTTGCTGGGCCACTCAGAAACAATGGGGCAAAGAGAGGACTTTGATCAAACAGGTCTTGCTAGGTTCCTCCTTCTCTACAGTACCTAGTTCATATTATACTGTAGTTACTTACGGTGATAGCTCTCTTCCTGGAGCAGGTCCTCTATCTAAATTCTTTTATGCAATTGAGAGAGGAAGTAAAGAGCTTTTCCTGAATCTGCTGGGGTTTGATTGCTTTTTGACTCAAATAATCTTCATGCCAAAGTGGCCCATCTTGGGCAGCCTACCCTTGAGCCCTACACCTGCATCCAGAACAGCATGGTGTTGGATGGGCAAGTCACTTCTAAACTGACTTATAAACATTTAACTTAATTTGAAGAGACCTTAACTTAATTAGTCTCCGTTAGTTATCTTTCTATTCACTCGCTCGTTAGCAAATAATGGTCAAGGGGCTTACTGCGTGCCAGGCCCTCTATGAGCTCAGGATTCAATGGTGAGAAAAACTAGAGGGTTTCTGTTCTCCTGGAGCTTATCACCTAGCAGGGAAGACAGAAGATTAATCAAATAATTGAACAAATAATATGAGCACGCTTCCAGGGAAGGATATGGTGTTGCAAGGACCTGTCATAGGGGATCTAACCTGACCTGAGGTGAGGAAATGTTTCCTGTGGAAGAGACAGTAGGCGCATACTCTGAAGAATGGAGATGCTAACTAAGCAGAGAGAGAAGAACATGTTCAAGCAGGAATAATCTCGGCAGTGTGAAGGGCGGGAAGGTCACGGTGGCAGAGCTGAGGGAGCGCTGGTGAGCATTCCCAGATGTGGCTCAGAGCTGCAAAGCCTCCAGGCCTTTTCAAGGAGCCTCGTCTTTTACCAAGAGCAGTGAGAAACCATTGAAGTAATTGAGGCAGGGGTTGGCGTTCCTAATGGTAGCCCTTGGAGGGCAGGGTCATGGCTTCATGGCACCACATTGCAGAGACAACGTGGTGTCATCCTTGATTCCTTAATGACTGTTTTATGCAGGCCGAAAGGTAAGGCAGGAGGAACCGTGGATAATGGCAAATATCAAAAGCAGTCACGGACCTGGACACTCACACAGAGTCACGCCATCCTTCCTCCTGACTTAGTGCGCACTGAACCGCTTTTTAATTCTTTTGCTGCAAAATAGACACACTATAAAATTTACCGTGTTAACCCTTTACAAGTGTACAATTCAATGGTGGAAGGTCATTCACATTGTTGTGCCACTGTCACCAGTATCCTTCTCCAAACCTTTTTCATCAACCGAAACTGAAACTACCCATTGCACGGTCATTTCATACTCTCCTCCCCCAGCCCCCGGTAAGCACAAGTCCACGTTCTGTCTCTATGGATTTAGAGGTTGCCTCACATAAGGGGAACCACACAATGTTTGTCCTTTTGTGTCTGGCTTGTTTCACTTAGCATTGTGTTCTCGAGGTGTATCCGTGTTGTAGCATGTGTCAGAACCTTTTTCCTTCTTAAGGCTGAAAAAGATTGCATTTCATGCGTATACCACATTTTGCTTATCTATTCATCCGTCATTTGGTTTGGATGAATCTTTTTTGGCATTCTGAATAATGCTGCTGTGACCATGGGTATACAAATATCTGTTCGAATCCCAGCTCTCAACTCTTTGGATATGTACCTAGAAATGGAATTGATGAACTGTATGGGAATTCGTGTCTAATTTTTTGAGGAACTGTCATGCTGTGTTCCACAATCGCTGCACCATTTTATAGTGTATCTGACATAGCCCATGCCTACCTATGTCACTTCCTTGGAGACCAAGGCTGCCGATGTATGGCATGAATTCTGGGAAGAGCAGTGGCCAGGGCACCCAGGACTCAGTACGTGGATATCCAAGCATTGATCAGGAAGCTTCCATTTGTCACGATGCCCTCCTTTAAGCCCCCTCCTTTAAGCCCCATCATAGCCCATGAGGCAGTGACAGACCCAGAACTGTGGACTGTCCCTGCTTCTTTCTTGGTAATCATGGCAGATTACCATTGCCTATTGCTCGACGCTGAAGGACTAGAGGAAATGTTATTAACCCCAAGAGAATAAGGGCATGGGAATGGGAAAAGTGTCTGTCTTGCTTCAGCTCCTTTGCACGTGCTTATCCAGCAGCTAGGGAAGGTCAAGGAGGATGCTACAGGAAGCCAGCATTTTTGTTCTTAGGGCAATTTAAATCTGGAAAGACTGGGACCAAAGGCCTGCTATAAAGGGAAGTGAGCACAAGGCACTGCGACCTCAGGGGCACTGGTGTGGGAGGCCCTCCAGACCTGGGGAAGAGAGAGAGGCTGGGGCCAGGGCATGGGAGAGCTGTTTGATTCTGCAATAGTCCCCTCTCTTCAACCAGAAGGGAGGGTTCAGATTCTTCCCTGGCAGGGTCAATCAGAAAGAGTGGAAATTCTACAGTAGGAGGACCAACACAAGAGAATAATTGGAACAAAAGTTGGCATAAAAGTCTTCGGAATGGGTTTTTGCAGCACCTGAGACTAGAAGAGGATTGGAGGACCCTCATGAAGTCTCCATCCATCCATCCATTTATTATTTATTTATTTATAATGTTTATTTATTTATTTTGAGAGAGAGAGAGAGAGAGAGTGGGAGGGGCAGAGAGAGAGAAAGAGAGAGATCCCAAGCAGGCTTTGTGCTCTTAGCACAGAGTGTGACACAGGGCTCAAATTCATGAATGGTTAGATCATGACCTGAGCCAAAATCAAGAGTTGGACACTTAACCGACTGAGCCGCCCAGGCACCCTAGTCTCCATTTAATTGAAGGCAGGTGGCAAGAGTCTCTAGCATGATAACAACAGACACCTGGCAGGAATGGAGTACAATTGATGGTTCCAGTAAGAGTCCTGACATTTCAGGGCAGAGAGACAGAGTCGAATGGTTCAGTCTCCCCAGTGAGGAGAGGGGCTCAAGGTGAGGAGACACAGCAGCTCTGTGGTAGAAAGATTCTGCACCAGCCAAGATGAAGCAGCTTTAGAAGGATGGGGAATGAGGTGGTTCATTCCCGTTGTGGAAAGATAAACCATACAGGCAAGTATATCGGTTGTTGTGTGTATATTAGACAGGGTTCTCCAGAGAAACAGCACCAGTGAAATGTATGTATATGTGGAAGGAGATTTATTTTGAGGAGTTGGCTCACACAACTGTGGAGACTGGAGACTCCAAAATCTGCAGTGTGGGCCAGCAGGTTGGAGACACAGGAGAAGTGATGGTGTAGACAAAGTCCAACCAGTGTGCTGGAAAATTTCCTCCTGCTTGAGGAGGCCAGGCTTCTTGCTCCGTTCAGGTCTTCAACTGATCGGATGAGGCCCACTCAATGATTAAGGGCTTTCTCCTTCCTCAAAGTTCACCAATTTAAACGTTTATCTCATCCAAAAACATCTTCTAAGTTCACACAGAAAATAAACCGTTGCCCTGTGTAACAAATCTCCCCCAAATTAGTGCCTTAAAACAACGACAACGATTCTACGGTGGAACTGGGTAGTTCCACCAATCTGGGCCAGGCCTGGTGGATCAGGTTGTGGCTCAGTCACACACCTGCAGGGGGCTTATATAGGCTGGCCTCAGATGGAATGGGTTCATCTCTGCTCCACACAGCCTCGCATCCTCCAGCAGCCTAGCCTGCGCTCACTTGTCAGTGGGGAAGGGTTCCCAGGGAGTAAGCAGGTAAGCAAGAGCCCTCGCGTCCCAGGCTCAGAACGGGCTCGCCATCGCCAACACTCTGCTGGCCACAGTGGGTCAGGAGGACAGCCGAGATTCAAAGGGCAGAGAAATAATTCTGTCTCTAGATGTGCCAGAGACACATCTAGAGACAGATGTCTCTAGAGACATCTAGATGTCTCTAGACAGATGTCATCTAGAGACAGATGTCTTCCAAGTCCCATCACAAAGACTGGATACAGGGAAAGGAAAACTTGTACCCTTGTCACCAACGGTCTACTAGAGTGAGGCTAGCACAAGTCGCGACTGTCTGGAAGGTACACTGCTCTTGTTTGTGGAGAGTTTTTCGGGACCTGGTGCCGCCAGGTGTTTTTTGTTTTTTGGGGGGTTTTTTGTCTTGTTTTGTTTTTATTTCTTTAGAGTTTTATTTATTTATTTATTTTGAGAGAGAGAATGAGCAGGGGAAGGGTAGAGAGAGGGGGGGGAGGGAGAATCCCAAGGAGGCCCTGTGCTGTCAGCGCAGAATCCGATGCGGGGCTCAAACTCACAAACTGTGAGATCATGACCTGAACCAAAATCAAAAGTCAGCCGCTTAACCGACCGAGCCACCCAGGTGCCCCTGGGGCTGCCAGGTGTTTAAAGTGCTTCCCTAGGGTGAATCTAACTCTTGGGGAAGGAACATGGAATATCAAAAAGATAATAGGCTTTAAAATCAGACGGATCTGGATTTGACTCAGCACCTTCACGTGTGTTAGGAAAAGAGGCAACCCTTGCCTCCGGCTGCCACCGCCCCACTGGAGACTTCCTCTCCCACCACACTTCTTTGTGTGTGCCACAGCTTGCACCACTATCCGCGGTCGGTCTCAGCTGTGAACATGGGCCGATGTATTTAACCTCTGAGCTCCAACTTCCACATCTGCTAAGGGGAGTCATAATACCTTCCTCACAAAGGCTGTGTGAGGCTTCAATGAGTTAAGGTATATAAAGCACCTAGCATACTGAGTGCTTGGTGCTCAAGAAGTATCAGTGCCTTTCCTGCCTCTCTGCTACACTGACAGGCAATAGTGAAGAGAACTTCAGAACATTCAAGGACACCTGAGAGTCTTCAGCCAAAACAATCACGAAAGGATGGAAAGGTGAAGAAACTTACATGGCAGCGTTGAGCCATTGAAACTGACTTGAGGGGCACCTGGGTGGCTCAGTCGGTTAAGCGGCCTACTCTTGATTTCGGCTCAGGTCATGATCTCATGGTTCATGAGTTTGGGCCCACATCGGGCCCTGCCTTCACTGCATGGAGCCTGCTTTGGATCCTCTGTTCCCCTCTTTCTGCCCTCCCCCCCCCCCACCTCTCTGTCTCTCTCTCTCTCTCTCTCAAAAGTAAATAACGTTAAAAAGTTTGTTTTTGTTTTTGTTTTAAGAAAAGAAATTGACTTGAGGGAAGGGGCAATTTGAGAGGCATGGCCTTTACCCTCAACCTTTGTCCTTTACCCCAACTTATACCAATTTCAAAATGTTCTTGCTGCAATAATTGAAACAGGATACCGCTATCTTGAATGGACCCATCTTAAAAGTTATTTGCAATGGACTAGAAAACATTCCAAATTACCGAGTGAAAGAAGGGAGAGGTGAAAAGACTCAGGCTTTTTACCAATGGATAAAATGCTCATGCGTGAAAGAGTAGATCAGAAGCTCCACCAAGTGTGACACAAGCCATACACAGATCACACTAGGAGTTAGATTTTAACCTAACTTGGGTGTTCATTTACATGTTCAGTCCACACCACCTCAAGACGATTATATGCTCTTATGAGGTTCCTCCTAAGAAAGGAGTTCTTCATTGGTAGTTCTAATCTTCTGTCACTTGATGCTCACAGGTCGTTATAAACTCTATTTGTATTTGTGGCTTAAATTGAAGGTATGAGCCAAAGGGTACGCTAAATTAGGGATTATTGCTTATGGCACTCTATGTGAGCCAGGTGATGCTGGGTCCTTTTAATTAAGAATGTGTTTTCAATAACAACACAAGCAAATGAATAACATTAAGTCAACATTGAAAGGCTTGCATGGGAGAGGATTGTGGGAATAACTGAGATACACAGTTGTATTATAAGCCTCATGTACAGAGTTCACTTACACATTAAAAAAAAAAATCTTTGGAGCAACTAAATAAAGTCTGTAACACAGGGCAGGGAAATCTTTTGAGCACCAAGAGAAAATGATGGCTGGAGGGGGGAAGAGGAAATTCTATACTTCCATTTAAAATGAGAATAAGGGGCGCCTGGGTGGCGCAGTCCGTTAAGCATCCGACTTCAGCCAGGTCACGATCTCGCGGTCTGTGAGTTCGAGCCCCGCGTCAGGCTCTGGGCTGATGGCTCAGAGCCTGGAGCCTGTTTCCGATTCTGTGTCTCCCTCTCTCTCTGCCCCTCCCCCGTTCATGCTCTGTCTCTCTCTGTCCCAAAAATAAATAAACGTTGAAAAAAAAAAAAATTTAAAAAAAAAAATAAATAAATAAAATGAGAATAAAAGTCAGATCAGTAAGGAAGATAGAGTTGTAAATACAAAGTTCTCTGAATTCTGACTTCAGAAGAGACTTTTCTGGGATATATTGGTTCAGTAATCAATGCTTTTCACCTGTCACTTCACCTGCCATTTTTTGAATACCTACTATATGCCAAATGCATGCACATAGCATTTTCTTCTAAATACCTATGAGATGAATAGTCTTACTGTTTTATGCATGGGGAAACACTGAGAGAAATTATCTTGCTCAAGGTCACATGCTTAAATTACAGCAGAGTTGGGGTTTGAAACCAAGTATAATCTGCTTCCAAAGCATATGTTGTTAACTATGAGCCCATACTGTCTGCCTCTTTTTTTCGTCCCCACGAGAACTGATTATTGAGGCTTTTGAGGCCACAAACTAAAAAATAACAGAAAAGGGTTTAGGAACGAAAGCATGAGATTTATTTTACCAAAATATTGTAAGTGGAGTTTAGACAAGAGATTTGGGTCTATTTTTCTCTAAAGTTTGTCTTCAAAACAGAACTCTGTGTGTGGCCCTCACACTTCATATATCTGCCATGGGAAATCTTTAATTTCACAGGATATTATAACATTTCTCTGTATTTGCCATAAAGAATCCACTCATATTCAGGAAAGGGCTTCTGTTGTATTTGAAACACTTTATCTCTTAAGCTGAGTGGTTGTCTTCATTCATGTTTTCATATTATTCTCTATGTCTTATTTCATTAAAATCAAGTCCTGAAATTTGAGGGATGTAGATTTACTTGAATATTTTGTAGAAAAGATGGAGAAGGGGGTTTTATTACAGAGTCCCATAGTATTGGATTTAAAAATATCTCCACAGGACATATCTTGTCTTCCAAATCTTTCTTCTTTGCTGCCAGTCATATGGTCTCCTCTGTCCACTCCTGGTTCCCCACCCCTCTAGTTTGCAGATCATCCTTGGGGACCCAAAGTCATGTTTTCTTTTGTATGCACATCAGCTTAATTTTCTCATAGCCCTAGTTCCAAACATGAAAATCTCCACTCCGACCGAGGACGAAGATATTGTTTGTCCTCAGCAAACAGAAGACCCTCCTGTTATAGGGTCATTCTCTTTATTTTTTATTTTTTTAATTTTTTTAATGTTTATTCATTTTTGAGAGAGAGAGAGAGACTGAGTGGAAGTGAGAGAGGGGCAGAGAGAGCGGGAGACACAGAATCCAAAACAGGCTCCAGGCTCTGAGCCGTCAGCACAGAGCCCGACAGGGGGCTGGAACCCACGAACCGTGAGATCATGACCTGAGCCGAAGTCGGATGCTCAGCCGAGTGAGCCACCCAGGCCCAGGGTCATTCTCTTTAGAGGGGTAGTATAAAAGACAAAACAAACAAACAAAAACACCTTTTGTAAAATTGTTATAATAGAGAAAATAGTCTTATTTAAAACCAAAACTAGCTAAGCTCCTTCTGCCTCCTAAAGGTGAATGTCATAATTCATACTGGGAAAAGTAAATCTCTCCCCTCTCACTTTCGATTTCAGAAACCAGTGGGAGAAGAAAGAAGGAGCGACTGAAACATCAGTCTTCCGCAATTCTGCTGTGCCCTAGCACACATTCAACACGGACATACATTCACAGCAATAGGAGCCTACCAAATCATTACCTTTCCATGCGGATAAATTTCCAGAATGCACATTGGTGTCACTCTTCCTTTGTCTTAAAATCCCCTAAGTCCTAATAAGCTTAGGGAATAGTTTTTCCCTGCTGTTCTTGACAAGTCTCAGAGGCTGCAATGATATTTTCAATGCCCTTCAAAATATCAAAGGACTTCTACCAATTCCGAATTTTTTCCTGACCTTTACCATCTTGATAACTGGATGCTCAAGTTGTAGCAAACATTTCATTTAACTGTTCATTGGGGCTACTCTTCCTGGGTATTCTTCCTGGCTATGCGTCCAGCACTCTTTCTCATATTTTGTCACTAGCTATCATGAGTTATAACTTCACAAAATGAGAAAGAACAAGTCCAAGACATGATAGCACTAATTCTAGTGTACTGGCTGAGTCAACTATGAAAATACCCTGAAGCAAGCTTGCCAATCAACGTGTCCCTCTATGTACTTGAGATTCCCATGGAATCTTCCTATTCAGGGAAGTGTCCTATAGGAGAAAAATCTACTTCACAATAGCAGGGAAAATCCATGCCAGCTACTTAATAGTCAACAAAATTTTTAATTCTTAAATATAACTAGAGATATCCAAGAAAACTAGTACCATAAGAGAGAAAAATAACGGGAAATAAAGAGAAAAAACTGACTCCAGAGGAAACAGAAATAATTCAGTAACTGAATAATAATAATAATAGTAGTAATGATAGCAAATATTTAGAATGTGGAACATGACTAATAGTAATAAGAATAATACATAGTTTTACTGAACACTAATTCTGAACCAGGTCCTGGTTTAAACACTATATATATATATATATATATATATATATATATATATATATATATTACTTATTTAATCCAAACATACACACACACAAACAAACCCTATTATGGTCCCAATTTTACAGATGAAGAAACCAAGGCTCAGAGAGGCTGAATAAAATACCCAAGGTCACACAGGTCATAAGCAGCATACCTCAGCCCTGGTCTATTTAATTCTCAAGCCCATATTCTTTGTCCCTATGCTATATTGCATTGAGAAGCTTCATCATTGAGTTTTAGATACTTTGAAGTCGTCACTAACATCTGTCTCAAGGGATCCATCAAGTTATCAAGTTCTCATATACTAAGACCACTCAAGTTCCAACCTTGATTTGCCTAAGAGTCTGGGAAAGGGTGAGAGCTTGAATTTGATCCCCATCTACATACACATTAGAGATAAGACTACCGAAGTAAAACCTATGACTTTGAGAATACCTATAAGCTTCATTCATAGGATGTTAACACTAAATCTTGTTGTATCTAGATCCCTTGGGACCAGTAATAATCTGAATCATCTGGAGATACATCTGATGCAACTTCCCTCAGAGTCTGGGGATGTTTGTTATAGATCACAAGCTGTATAATCTAACACACTAAAACTTGTTAGAGGGGTTTATGCAACTAAAAATGGAAAGTGGAAAAATGATGCAGATAAACCGGTTGTATAGACAAGCCAAGGTTGGTTAAGGGAGGCTGAAGTTTGATTACTCAAAGGAAATAATTCAGTAGGATTTTGCAAACCTGACATGATTATTTTGAAATGTTTGCCTTAACAGTTTGGTAAGGTTTACTTTGTATTAGTAAAGTAAAACACTAAGACAATGATCCAGCTTTTCAACTCTTTTACTTTTGCCTGATATCCAGGGGTAAGGAGAATTGTGATATGTAGGAACATGAAGATTAATCTCATGCATAATGATTTAAAATTGCAATATGTGAACGTAAGTACTGAAATAAGTGGCATGTAGGAGGCCTCAGCTCATTGAAAATGAACACTGGTGTGATGGAAGGCCTAATAAGTAAGATGATATATGACATAAAAGGAAGCAAAGACTTAATGAACCTCATTCTCTGATTTGAAGGTAACATGTCTAAGCCTATGATAAAAAACAAAGTCACCCCAGATTCTCTAGGAGTCAGGGAGTCAGTGAGTAGATTTGTAAGAAAAGAAAATATGTACACACACTGACTCTAATATATATATTATCTTATCCTATATATATTTAATACGTGAATGCAATATATATATATATAGGCATTCTCTTGCTCAAAAAAAGATCTAGAATCTGTCTCTTTTTAGAACACTGATACTACACATAGGAAAATAAAATATTACTGTTTTAATTTTTTCATGTAGAATATTTCTTGTATCAGTGGAAGAATATCCACTGAGAAAAAAGGCTTAATTTCCTTTTATAAATAGCTGTGGATTAGAGTACATCAATAGTTCTCTGCTATTGCTGTGCGTTTTAAAGCCAAGATGATGACTGTATTGAAAAAGAGGGAAGAGAAAATCAATAGATTATTGCTTCAATGGAGCTCACAACAGTGCTGATTAGAGAACACAAATGGATTGCATAATAGTAAAATAACTATAAATTGGGGATGGATTTAAGCCTATGTTAAGACCATTCTTAACTGCATTGTATCTTTAGAAAACATGCATTGAAATTACAACAGCAAATTAAATCTATTCGACCGCAAAATTTAATACATAAGAAATAGCATTTATTAATGATCTGGAAGAGGGAGTAAATAGCATGTTAATGAAATTTGCAGATGATACTAAATTGGAAGGTGTTACAAACAACAATGTGGACAGGAGTTTAATACAAATGGACCTTTAAAAGTTAGGGAAAGCCAATGGGAGCAAAAAAAAAAAAAAAAGGGCATACAGAACTTAGAAAAATATTCACTGAAAAAATTTCAACTTGAGAAACAATAATATAAAAGAAGTGTGGATGGAAAAGTGACTTTGAA
Source organism: Puma concolor (assembly GCF_028749965.1). Lineage (NCBI taxonomy): Eukaryota > Metazoa > Chordata > Mammalia > Carnivora > Felidae > Puma > Puma concolor. The sequence goes on from NC_141674.1 coordinate 162,637,623, forward strand.
ATTTGATCAGGATTTCTGATTTTAATAAACTAGTTAATCTACTCTTGAGAGGTCCTAGACCAACTACTAGGAAAGAATCATTCCTTTACCCCTCCATCCCCTCTATAGGCAGACCAGAAGAACTATATTGCTCACTTGCAGGCCTTTGGAAGGTAAACAAAATGAAGAAAAAAGAGACCAGGTAAAATAGTTTTTAAAAGTTGCATATTGAAGACAAAGGAATAAGTAGTAAATAGGGAAGATACATGATTACATATTGGTATCATCATCTAATAGTGTTTACAATGAAGAGGGGCCATGAAAAATCTACAGATGCTTGAAAATTTTATATAAAAGCTGGTTGATGTCACTTGATTGTTTAAGAGCATTTATTCATTGGAACTAATAATTACCATATGAAATATAAGTCTTGCTTTTCCAGATATCAACAAATAAAAGAGTTTTCCTTCTCAATCACAGGTGCCCAAACCCAACAAACTTGTGATATGCTGAATGTCTTATGGGAAAATATCATTGGTCTTCCTAGGATGTCTGGAAATTTAATTTTCAATTTGCTTTATCTAGAAAAATGGCAAGATGGGTTACCCGGAAGCTCTGGAGACACTAAGAAACTGAGTAATGTGTCTCTAATGTCCTACCAGCTCACCCGGGGCTAACCTATGGGTATCTGGGGATGAAAGCTTGGGTCTGCTTATTGAATCTGTTAAAGCAGAACCCTCATTTTCAGAAACATGACTATTTTCATAACGCTCTCTGTTTCCCTTAAGATTTCATCTTCTCCTTGAGTGGAATCTGCCACTGCCACATGTGTGATGGAGGGAGGAGAGAGTATTCCTGGTGGCCAGGTGTGATGCCGAGAGTGAGAAGTGATGGAGGAAAACCCAGGGTAGGAGGTGGAGGTGCTGGGAGAGGGGCAGCGCCAGGCCCATGAAGATGGGGATAACGTTGGTGAGGAAAATCTGGATTAGGTCACGTGCCCTAAGGATCTTGGACTTGATTTAGCAGTCAGTGAGGTGTCAGCAAAAGTGGCTGAGTAAAGGTTTTAGAGTTTTGATATGATTCTTCTATATACTGTAGTAGATATTCCTTCCAAATACATGTTATTCCCTAGTAGGCATGCCTCCAGGATCTTCATCCAAAGTACAGAGAAGTTGGACAGGGCAGGATAGAGAACAAAAGGCCAGCAATATACCATTAGAAAGCCTTTGTAATGGAACACTGTACCCTAAGTGACACCAGTATTCCTGGAGTATACCTTTGAAGCTGTTGTCCATCTGACAGCAATTTACTGTATTATGTTGTCATTAAAATCCCCTTCTGATTTTGTCATGTTTCACTGAAGAAGTCCTCACTGTCCTCCGTGATTCCAGCAGAGAAGACTAGGTTTGTCTGATACATCTTGATTTCAGTGAATCCATGACGGTTCTTGGTGTTCACATTCAAAGCAATTACCAGCTCTTCATCGAATCCTGGCATTTAATAATAACTCTAGGATCTTGCCAGAAAATCATATCAACTGTTACATATTTGGGGAAGAAGCATATGAGTTTCTTGCAGTAAAGTAGGGCTCAGGGCCAACAGGAGAGATGGCGAGGCCCAATGCTGAAAGGGTATAACAAGCTCAGTTATCATTCACATTTTAGATCTTGGATATTGAAGAAGAATAGCACAGCAAAGAATAGAGAGTAAGCAGTGCATACAACTCAAGATCCGGGTATGTAGGCTTTTATCATCTTGCATGACCATCAGGCAGTATGATCCCAAGCAAGTGACAGCTGCCTAGGGATAGCCTGATACCATGTCCCAGATTCCTGAGGTCTAGCAAAATGCTCTCTTTCCTGTTCCGGGCAGCTGACCGGTGATGCTGCGTCTTGAGGCACGCAGGACACAAAGGGATGGATTCCCTCCAGCTCAAGGAGCACCTCAGACTCTCTAAAATAGCAGTTCTCAAAGTGTCCTTCTGGGAACCTCTTTAGTGCACCTGTAAAGTCAAATCTCATCTCCTAAAGATGCTAAGATGTTATTTTCACTGTGCTCTCTTACGAGTATACACTCCAGTGGACTCTCCCAAAGGGTACGTGTGGTGTGATACTGGAATACAGGAAATGCAGATGCAGATATGAGAATCCAACTTTCTTCTTTTAGGCCAGACATTAGAGAGGTTTGCAAAAAGTATAAAACAATGACACTCTTCTCGCTACTTTTTTTTTTTCTTGGACAAATATTTGTTTTTCATTAAAACATGTTATTTAAGCAAGCATAAGTGAATTTTAAATACAGAGATTTCTGTTTTGATTTCTAATGTGATAAATATTGATAGAATTTACATAAACAAAAACTGTTTGGCACCCTCAAGCACTCATTTAGGGTGTAAAGGAGTCCTGAGACCAAAATGTGGGAGAATTGCTTAATCTAAAAGAACAAGCTCTAAAGTCCATCTCTTGCTCCCCGAGGGAAGACAAGTTGCTAAAGCTTTCCAAGGCTTTTTCCTGCCCTACCGTGCAGGATGATGATTCGAACTGCCTGATAAGATGGTGATGATGGAGAGTGTGTGGAAAACTCTTAGCTCAGTGCACAGCACATGAGCTCTCAGTAAATACTAGCCATCACTGTTACTATTATCATGATTATTTTTCTTGTTGCTACGGCTGCCACTGTTTCTACCATCATGAGAACTATTACTCCCTCCTGGCCATGGCTTTACTCAGATATCTGAAGGATTTACTCCTTGAACTTGTTAAATGTTCTTGGGCCTTTGTACTTACTGTTCCCTTTGCTTGTGATACTTTTCCCATCTTTTTGTCCAGTAAATTCACTTCATTCTTCTATGGACGTAGGGTTTCTTTGACCTCTCAGAATTGTGTTAGGTGCCCTGCTGTAATCCCACATCTTTGCCCTCTTAAGAGCACACCACAATATAATCACTTGTGTCTTTTCTGGTTTTTCCACTGCGCTCAGCAAACTCCGTGAGAACAGAGACCACGTCTTGGTCACTGTTATGATCAGCGGCTCAGCACAGTGCCTGCCGTTCAGTAAATGCCAGTGGAACACATTTTGCAAAAGTCTCCTATTTCTCTTCTTTCCCTTCTGCTTGCTCCTTTCATGCCCTGGAACACCTAAGCAGGTTTGGTACCTGAAATATTCCTGTGAACTCGTAAGTCCTTACATTAGATGTGAAAGCTAAGTTCCAACAGTGACCTGGGCTTCATTTGTGATTTGAAGGTAATGGTCGCTTATCTTAAAGGATGTGTGACCATGTGCCTTCATTTCCCAGAGTGGTGCAGGAGGTAGAACACCAATCATTGTGTAAAAGCTGGTCATTCTTAGCTATGATGAGACTACTCACAGTCTGCAATGGGGGACTGAGATGGCTAAAGAAAATGCTCCTGGGTACCAGCGTGCCTTAGAGCTCTGGTCACTACAAAGGGAGGGAAGGATAATCAGAATGCTTTCTTCCTTGTAAATTGCCTTTCCTTCTATCCTTAATAGAATTTATGTCTGCACTTCTCTGATCTACTGATAGCTGGTGGCAGTCCCAGAATTTCTATTCAAGGGGAGCATAGGGACAACGATCTGAATGGGGGACCAGAAGACTTTTTTCTGTAAGCTCTATTTGCATAGCAAATATACTGTTTTTTACTGACATTGCATATTTATTTTGGAGGGTGTTCTTGGATATAAGAGGGTGCTAAGGACTCCCAATCCACCCCACTGCTGAGAGTACATCTATTTTTAGTGTGGAGACATTTGAAGTAAAGGAATAGGAAGACTTGATAAGAGAGGTTTGACTAGGTCTCTTTTCTATTGCTATTTATATGTGTAAAGCTATGCAGGTGAGAATTAACCAATATATTCTCACAAAAAAAAAAAATTGAAAGTTTGAAAAAGCAGAGTCAGTCAGGCATGGGAATAAGCACTAGACTTTATTTATTAGGTCTGGGGCCCAAAGAGATCAATATAGTCATAAGGAAAAGGGCAGCTTGACCAAAGAAGAGTCAGACTTGAGGCAACCAGTTTATCACACAACTATGTATTTATTTCAGCTACGGACAGAATATAAGATATGACCTCAAGGAACTTGCCACCTAATTGGGAAGACGAGAGAATGCCTACCAGATGATCATTTAAGCAGACTTGTGAAACTACTCTTGAGTGTTCACTGTTCCTGCTGGTTAGTCTCTTCACCTAATTAAGTAAGGAAAACAGAATGAAGGAAAAATGGATGGGTAGGAAAGGGGATGTGGTAAAAATATGACGACTCTTAAGGCACGTGCTCCAAATTTAAAGTAATACATTCAGGTTTAAAGCTGGAGCCTGGGGCTAACATCTAACTGGGCCCTCTTATTTTGCAGAGGACAAAACTGTAGCCTGTCTAGCAAAGTACCTCAACTGATAAGTGGCAGGACTAAACAGGAGCCAGGTCTCTGATTCCCAGTGTCCTTTCCATCACAGTGCAGCGCCTTCGAAGGTGAGGTAGAGTGACTGGAGTCATGTTATGCCTGGGTCCATCCTGAAGTCTTACTTTACTCTTTAATGTTTAGATGATTTTTAGAATTATGTGATCACCTACAACAGTAATTTTGTTAGCATGACAGTTTTCATCAATCGCGATTTCTCAGTTACCAAAATAGACTCCATCAGTGCCGAAATTCCGAGTTCTCACCACAGGGAAAATTCAATAATTTAAACAACAGGCTAGAGTTGTGTGTTTAGCTTATGTTCCCCCATCCCTCCACTTTCATATCTTCAACAGGCTGATGACTTACAATTGTATTTCTCTCATGACCTCTTTTCCGAATCTCTGTTTCATATTTCAACCGCTGCATCTCTACCTGTTTTTCCTCCCATGACCTGGAACTCAACAGGAAGCCAGCTTCTCCCCCACACATCCCTATTTCTGTCAATGACACCATCCTTCTTCCAGTCATCCAGGTCTGACACTTTGGCATCATCTCTGACTCTTTCCTTCTTCTCTTCTACCTCCCCAGTTTCTGTGGCCTCTTCCTGAAACATGGCTCTCAATTCCATTCCTCCTTGTCGGGTTCCATTTTGTACACTCTTGCTCAGGTCCTCAGAATCCTATTACTACATTGTGACAATATTGACCTCTCATGCTGCCTCCCAGTTTTGCTCTAGCAACACATCCTACAACCATGTGGGCTGCGCTCTCTCTCTCTCTCTCTAAATCACTGTTCAGACACAAACACCTATTTTAATGATTCTAGTTCTCCACAGTTCCCCAGTGCCCATGGATAATAAACCCCAAACTCAAACCCCTGGATAATGCTGCCAGTATCTTTGCGACCTCGGCTCACTTTTCCTCCACAGAATCATCCTTCCCAATCAACAATCACTTTTCTTCCCAATACCTTTTACCACCTGTTGCTCACACGTGAAAAGGATTCTGGTCGTCTCATCTGAACTCAGTTTTGTTAAAGTCACCAACCAGGGCAGCAGTCCATGACCCCTCCTCACAATTCCGTAGGTATTTACTTACGGTTCCATCACGGCAGCCTTCAGCCCTATCTCCTAGAAACATCTTTCCAGGTCTGTGCCCTTCCTTCCCAACTAGATAATTAACTCCTGCAAGGTATGAAGCAGCCTCCCATCTCTTTGTACTCCCAGCGCCTCTGACACAGTAAATATTTGTGGGAAAGGACTGACTTGACCATACAAGTGGGGTCAACTTGTTAAAATGAGGTGAAGCTACCGAGAGGTCCACAGGCACGCCTCCCTCTCCCCTCCACGCGCTGCAGGGCTAGTGCGCTCCCCGCTCAGCTCCTCCATCCGGGGCTGCGGAGTCTGCCGAGGCGGACGGAGCCCTCGGGGGTGCAGGCCCGGGAGGCCCGAGCGCTTCCCCACGCCCCGCCGGCCCGCTAGTCTGAGCAGCGGCGCGGGCAGTGAGGCCCGGCCGTTCCGCGCTCGGAGGTAGGTGGTGCTGTTGTCGCGACTGTCTTCCTCATTGGCGCGGGGCGGAGAGGCGGAATGTTCAACTCCTGACTCGGGCGGAAGCGTGGGAGCCGCGCGGGCCGCCGTCCTCTCGACCCCCGGTCGCCGTCCCTGCCCTCGCCGCGCGCGGGCCTCGGCGCCCCCGGCTGCCGCTCGCGCCCGGCCCGGAAGCCAGGTAAGGGCCAGGCCGGAGGCCGCGGAGGGCGAGGTGGGTCGGAGGCCCCTCGCGCTCGCGAGTCTCCCGGCGTCTCGGGGCCGAGGCCCTGACGGCCTGCGGGGCCCCGCTGGGCACCCTCCCCGACCCAGGGCCCTCCGGGCGGCTGCGGCCGGAGCGAGCGTTCCCGCCGCCCGCGGAGTTCCGCGCCGCGGCCCAGAGGGCCCAAAGTTCGGACCGGTCCCACGCAGAAGTTGGCGCCCGGAAGGGCGGGCGCCGCGTGTGGGGCTTTCTCGGCCCTGCGCTCGGCGTCGGGGGCCGCCGCTTCCCCTCGCCGAGCGCCGGGCCCCCCGCCGGCCGAGCCCGCGACCCCGGGGCCCGAGCGCCGGCTTCTCAGCGGGCGAGCCGGCACCTCTGGGAGGCGAAACCGAGTCTTCCAAATCAGGGCAGGGCGCGGGCCACTTCCCAGCAGAGGGCTGTGCTTGCGAGGAGAGACCACTAACTTCTGCTTTCCACGCGGCCCGGGCGGCTTCTTCCACCTCGAGCGGCCTTCCCCGGGACAGCGTGCGGCTCGCGCCTCCCGCACCCTCCAGCGGCCCTTTCTGCCACCGGCGAGGGTAGCCCCCACACTACCCGGGTGTCCCTCGGCGACCCCCATGGCGTCCCCCGGTCCGCGGGCCCCGCGACCTGGCCCAGGCCGGCAGGGCAGCGCTGAGGCCGCCGCCACGCCTCGCTTGCTCCTGACAGCTAGCAGACCGACTTTGATACAGACCCGGCGAGATGGCTTCGAATTGCCTAAAAAACGGGGCAGCCCATTGTTAAGACTGCTGCAAATGTGCGTTTCTGATGCGCCTCGAGATCTCTCATAAGCACTGTTTATGGAGGACTTAATTAGTATTTTTGTTAATAACGAAAGCAACATCGTTTAGTGGCCCGCTCTGGATGATACTACAATAAGCAGCTCTCGATTAATAATGGTGTATTAGAATCGCCTCAGATGGTTGCTGAAGTATATTCCTGTTTTATCCCCGAACCTGTTTTACCGGGAGCCTTCTTGCTTTCCTGACCTCAGTTGAAGTGAGCAGTCAGGATTCAGTGGATCTCAACCCACAGTCACTTTTAAAGACAAAAATAAACAGGTGATTCAAGACAGTTAATGATTTCTTTGTAGTAGGCCTACATCTCCACAGTGAAATTTCATGTCGTTTTTCGATTTTCAAAAAAAAGTATGTGACAGCTACATTTTAATTATGGTTTTGGCCTTTGTTTAAAGTTCCAGCTACAGTAGTGAGAGATTTGGGAGATTGCAAATGAACGTGAATTTGGTTTGTTTGGAAACAGTGAATTAAGGTAGGAGGAAAATGGTCTTCTAAAGCAACGTGTACTCTTAGTCTTTCACAGCATAATTCCTACTATAACTTTTCTCGAATTTTTTTTAACCTGGAAGATATTATTGAAATCAAAAGTCGTAATGGTAATAATTCCAGAGTAAATGACCACCGTGCAATGACAAGGGCCCTTGTCTAGGAAAGGAAAGATGATTGATCTCTTCTTACTCTTTTAGGGGACACATAAGACACATTAAAGAGACACAAAGAGAGAAATATCCAAATATTAAGCAGGAGGATTTGGATCTAAAAATGGATGGTCAAAGATCTTGGGAACTGAGGGACCTTCTTGCCAAATAAGGAAACTTGGCAAGCTGCTCTGTGTATTTTAAGTTAGCACAAGAGTGAGTGTTATTGGCAATATATTGGCTGAGTGCCTATCTGAAATGAGCAGTGAAACTGACTTTGACAGGGCTACCAAACTATAAACAGGAGTTATGAGGGGCGTGGAGTAAATAATCTAGTCAGAGAAAACATTGGCGAAATTGCAATGACGTTTCATGAAAAGAGGTCAGACATAGAGTGAAGCTATTAGTGTGGAGTAAAAGAGAAAAATGGACAGTTTTTAGAAATTGTTAGATTCAAAGAAAAGAGAGGAGAGAATCAATGATTTTTTTTTTTTTAAGCCAGAAAAAGGTGTTTTGTGGTGATATAGTACCTCTTGGAATAAGATAGCCTTATATCTGGATCCAGAGATACTGAAAATAAAAATCAATTTGGATCATTTGTTTTCCATTTTATTCTACCCAGGACAGATTGACAGGGAGGGTGTCTTGTCTATCTAAATGTAATAGGAACAGCTAAGGCACCTTTTGGTCTTACTGCAGGGAAGATTTAGGCTACTTCTTTCGTGGCTATTAACCTTGCCCCACTACACACAAATAAGCAGAGTTCCAGCTGTGACCAGAAAACTGTACCTGTTAAGGAAAGAGAGCTATAAATGCTAGAGCTTAGATTGGTCTGACTGATACATGGGTGCTTTTGTGTCAGACCCTCCTATGGACAGCTGAAGCATCGATTATGCCCTAATAGCAGTTAAATAATCCCAACACTGTAGAAGATTCTCTGAGAACAAAGCAGCCATGCTTTGCCACCCTAACCCCACATCACAATTGCTAATAGGAAATTAAAGCCTCAAATGGAACTTCAGGTGGATGACAAGCAATCTAGTGATTATTGTAATAAGCAAAGTGTTTAAAGAAAACGGCAGATTAGAAGGAAGAGGCAGAATGATACAGTGAGAAAAAAAGACATACGGTAAAAAAAAAAAAAAAAAAAAAAGATATGACTTTGAAGTCAGACCTGAGTTTGAATCCTAGTCATGTTGCTTGTAAGTTCAGCACTTGGCTTGGGCAACTTTCATACCCATCCTCAGTTTTGTCATGTGTACATTGGGCACAGTAATGCTTTCTTGCTGCACAAGCTTATGAGCACGTGGTAATGCTTGAACCAGAGCTTAAAACTTCAGCCACCATAACTGAATAGTAAGGAGTGTTTTCCACATTCTCAAATCAGACACAGAGCAGGCTGCTTGTCTCACCTATACCCAGGTAAGGCTTGCTCTTGGTAGCTGGCCCTGTTCCCAAATCATACTTCATGTGTATATGCAGGGCTGGGAGGTTTTCATAGATACTCTCCTGCTTTGAGTATAAGGATTTGAAAAGCAGCTTTGTGTACCTCTGTGTTTATGTATAACTTTGAGATTTTTGGGGGGAAGAATCTGAAAGTTAATGCATTTAAATATCTATATGAAGAATTTGAAGAACTCAGGAGTTGTGTGACTAGGGGAAGGTTATGACCTAGAAAAGCTAAACCAAAATTACTTGGAACCATTCTTAAAGCTGGCTTTGAGCACAGTTTATCTTCAGGGACTAACCTCCTTCTTTCTGGACTTTGTATAGGAAAACCAAAAAGAGAAGGCAAGAATCATTATCTAAAAGGTCATGGAAAAAGTCTGCTTATGAGACTTTTTTTTTTTTTTTTTTTTTAACCAAAGTATCCTATTGTGGAGAAGAATGTATTTCTTCAGGGATCCGTAAATATCCTCGTAAATAAAACAAAGACTCCCATATAAGCAAGCACTTTCTTTAAAATCTTGTATTTAATCTTAAAAACTCATGTGAATTTTGCATTCTCTTCTGTACTGTTTGACTTTACTGAACAAACCAGTACAGGCATGTATAGTCCCTTAGATCTTAAGGTAAAATTGACTTGTAGGAACTGGATTTTTTCATACACCTGCACAGTGCTGGGTGCTCCACGTATGGGGGAGCGTGAGCCTGGTTCTGATAAATGAATGTGTGCCATTAAGCTTTGCAGCCCAGCCCACTGCATGGGGTAATGCAATTTCATTTTGCTGAGAAAAGAATAATAGTATATCATCATCCAAAGATTTTTTATTTTCTGTGGTTATAGTGTGGCTTTCAGCATGAACAAAGCTTTTTGCCTTTGGAAGTGGAGGAGAGGGGAAAGAATAGTAGAAGGATAGAAATCTGGAATATGATGCTCACCTTTTCAACCTGTTTGGGAGGAGAAATTGAGGAGTATGGCCCAGTCATCTCCATTATTTCCATTACTGATGCTGATCACTGTTCCTTTACTTTGCCAGGGACTCTTAGGTTCATGACTGTATCCCTGAGAAAGAATACCGTCCATACTTTGTAGTAGGTTGATTAGTCATAGCATACTCATAGGGTTGGAGTAGGTCTTAAAAACCATTCATGCTGTTCTAGCTGTTGCAAGAATCTCCTATTCCACATGGCCACCTCCCATTGAACACTCTCAGCGATAGGCAGCTCACTACTAGACTGAGTGGCATATTTTCTTATTAGGTAATTCTAATAACCAGGAATTCTCTCTGTAGTTTTTAGCTTTGTCTCTGGATCGATACATAATATAGGGTCTTCCATGGTCTTCTCTGGTTTTAGCAATCCCCATTTGCTGTCATCTTATGTCGAGGTTACTAGGTTTTAACTGTCGTATTTACCCTTCTCAGGGAACATTTGTTCCAGGTAATTAGTCTAAGATGGTACCTGTTTGTACCAGGTACTAGGGTAGTCAGATACTTTCTATTTGACAGAAAATGGTGCAGCACAAGAAGCAGCACATTTGGGGATGGGTGAGCCTGCTGACTGAAGTAAGCCTGGTTTATTCTTGTTTTCTCCGCCACCTCCCCAAACATCTGTGAATTCCTCTTCCTGCCAACCCATGGAAATGTGCTGTCTCAATGCTCCTTTATTTTCTTCAGAGACTCTGGTCCAGCTTTCTTCTATGCCTCCAGTCGCTCAACACAACAAGCACCTCTGCCATGACCCATGTTATGGATTGTACCTACTCCATGTTGCCTAGTTGGGCTTCTATTTGAGCACAGACACATTTCCACACAATATTTCTGTGCCATAAGTGCCCCTGTCTCCTACATTCCTGTTCCTCCAGTGTTTTGCCTCAAGTAACGACATTTCTGGCAAGGAAGTATGTCATGGAAGTCTATTTTCATTAATTGAAATATTAAAGTACAAGTAAGAATGTTTCATTTAACTAGCTCGTTTTTATTTTAACCTTTGCTCTAATTAGAGGGGTTTGTTACTTGTATGATGAAGCATAGAGGAAAAAAAAAATGAAACAATAGCTATTTTTTGGATTCTTAAAGTCTGCTTCTTTCTGATATCCATGACTAAAGATCCTATTCACTGAATTCAACCAGTTCTTTACAGGATATGCTATTTTCCAGTAGAAGCCTTGGAGGAAGGAAGGGATATCTATGGCAGACACAAGTACTAGTTGGTTCTATTTGCAACCTAGTCTCCTCCAGCGAGTCTTACAGATCTTTTTTGAGTGGTTTAAAAACAACAGTAGAACAGCAGTCCTGTTCAAGAATAGAATCTTAGAATCTTTGACCTTGCTCTTATGAACAAATACGCCAAACTCCAGCTTTCCCCATGCTTTGAAGATAAGACTTGTAGGAAAGAAGTAGTTGTAGAACCATAATCCAAGTGGTATTGTTTTAATACACATGATGAAAAGCATATTTTTATTATTGTATTCACTAATCTGTGTTAAGGAGGCTGAAATAATACTAGCATAAATAAATATTAGAGCAACAAGGTTGGCAAAATAATTTGTCGAGAGCTGTTTTATTTAAAAAAAAATTTTTTTTTCAACGTTTATTTATTTTTTGGGACAGAGAGAGACAGAGCATGAACGGGGGAGGGGCAGAGAGAGAGGGAGACACAGAATTGGAAACAGGCTCCAGGCTCCGAGCCATCCGCCCAGAGCCTGACGCGGGGCTCGAACTCACGGACCGCGAGATCGTGACCTGGCTGAAGTCGGACGCTCAACCGACTGAGCCACCCAGGCACCCCTGAGAGCTGTTTTATAAAAGGGTTTTTTTTTCTGGTCAGATTTAGGTCATAATAAAATAGTTTTTTTTTTTCTATACTGCGTCAAAAATAAACTTTTGTGAAGAAGGGAAAAAGGAAAATGTAAATTAGGGATAGAAAAAGAGGAAGAATCTGAATTCAGAAATCACAGGTCCATAGAAACCTAAAAGAAAAATCCAGAAAAAGTCCAAAGACCTATTTTCTAGTAAAGTTATTAGTCCTTTTATAAGGTGGGTTTAATTTTAAAAGAAGTTATGATTTGCAGGTATTTAATGAAGCTGGTTGTAGTTTCTTGAATCCATTTGACATGTAGTAGATAAGATTTAAAGGAAGACAGTGGCCACCATGGAAGTAGGTATACTCTAGAAATGTACCAAGTGAATGCTATCATTGAATTAATAGGTCCTAAAAACTTAGTATCTTAAAAAGTGCCACACACACACACACACAAACAAAACAAAAAAACAAAAAACAAAAAAAAAACTATCATCTTTTAATAACTTAGTCTCATTATGAAAAAATAATTTAAAAGAAAATTATAATTACTTAATAAGATCTTGCAAAAATAGCCAAAACCAAAAGCAGCAAACAGAGCAGTGAGAAAGCATTAAAACATATGCAGATAAGAAGGATTCATGGACCAATAGTACATTTATCTATTAATCATTGCTCTGCAAAACTAATGAAGATACAAAACAATTCTGAAAACGCAGGGAGGGAAACTGAGGAAAGCATACCCAATGGTGAAAGCTGAAGGAGTAGATGACTAAATATTAAATATGGTAACAAGACTTATAAAGATAACTTGAGAACCATCATTTCCATGTATTGAGTATTGTGTACTAGGTGCTGGGCACTATGCCAGGCACTTTCATGGCATCTCTTACTCCCCAGCAACTATGCAGGATGGGTATTATTTCCAGTGAGAAAATGGAGGTCAGAGAGGTACAATGCCTGGGCCAAGGTCTAACAGCTAATAAGCTCAGATTCACTAATGGATCTAATTGGGGTGCTTCCCCTGGACCATGCTGCTTTTGTGTTGGAATAGTGGCATTTGGAAGTAAGACTCATTAAAGAAGTCAGGTAATACTCTGCAAACTTCATAATTTTGAGCTAGCAACTTGAAGACCTTTGGTAACAGAATGGAAGAGATTTCAGATTTTTTATTTATTGGGTTGGAAATGTCATGGTCAGAAAATGTGATTGGTTCAAGGTTACCAAGAGCTAGAGGCAGAATTCAAACTCCTATCTATTTAATTCTAAATCTTGTTTTTTTAATGTTAGAACGTTAGTCTTTTTTGTTTTATTTTATTGTTTTTAATTCAGGACCAAAGTCCATTTTTTTTGGACTTGAAAGCTGAAAACTTTAAAGTCAAATAATACTCCACTCAAGGTTTTCTGCCTCCATATAGTTTCACTTTTAATAGTTCATTGATGGTGACACACACACACACACACACACACACACACACACACACGTGTATATGTTTGCTTTCAGCAATTTAGTAGTTAAAAATCTTTTTTAAATTTCAATTTTAAGAAAATTTTTAAAAATTGAAAAGGTTTGTCTTACTATTCAAGTACTCAAACGATTGGACTCAACCATCACATTAGTGATTTTCAACATTTTCAGTGCTATGACACCCTGTTATGCTCTGAGTTTTGTGCTGTCCCTGCTCTAACTTACCCATCAGTGCTGTGTGGTAGATACTTACTAATATTTAAAGCAGCTGTGAGAGTTTAGGAAACAAGTTAAAATGCTACCAAATTAGGACTGGGTATTGCATGGAAAAAATTGCCTTTCTTGTGTAAAAGCAATTATTTTAACATGGCGGGATATAAACCTTTGATTGGGTATACCATGTAAATACATTTATATAGATGACTCTTATTATTAAATTTATCTGTATTCACTGGAGAACACATCTGAAAAATTAGAATGTGATTTGATCAGGTAACAGTCTTCCCCAAGATGCTGTAAGTATGATTAATCAGCAACTCACATTTGCCATTCTTCTGATCATACGTTGATCCTCTTAGAATAATGATTTTAAATTAAAGGGAGTTAGCTCAAGGGGAAAAATAAATATACAGGTATCTTCTGCTTTTCGAAAATTTGCATTATACCACTTTGCTTTATGGAAGACCTATATTAGTACCTGTTTTTGCTAACAGAAAGAAATCTGAGGAGGATTTTCACTTTTAGGGAAAAAAATGTGAAAAGGGAAAATTGCATTCAGCATTTGTTTTGCAGTGAGCTCTTGTAGAGGCAGCACGTACCCTGAGCTTCTCTCCCTGGAACCATGCTCAGCATCAAGCCGTCATAGCTTTGAACTGTGTTTGAGAGCATCTGTACTTTATTTTATCTTGATTTATTTTGTGCATTCATTAACAAGATGTGTCCTGAGGTATCAAAAGCCTTAAGAGGGGTTACTTTTTGGGTCTGGAAATGTTAAAAAATTTTCCATGTAAATTAATGGCAGTTTCTTTTTTGCTTTACAGCATTTTGGCTAACGAAAGATTTCATGGGAAGGCTGTACTTTTAGATAGCTGGGGAAACCTATACGTGGTCTGATACTCATATAGACGGCAATGGGAATCTCAATTAGGTTTTTCATCTCAGTCCATGATGTTTGCCAAGCTCGCTGGAATTAAAACCTGTGCTCCTATACCCCAGAATTGTTAGTCTCTTCCATAATAAGATGGGACTTAATTTTTTATGGTCTCAGTAAAACATTCAAATAATTACATAGTCCCATTCATACATAGCTCTTTTCCAAATGGCAGGATGTATCACAAAGTGAGTAACAGTGATTCTGGGGAAGAATATGATTAATTGCCTCATCTTGAGGAGTGAAGGTCCTGGAGAACTCTACTTCTCCTAGATCAACTTCCTCTGGCACTTTTAGATCAGTGTCAAATGTAACTGATCCTACCTCCGTTCATCCATATTCCCTGGACTTGCTCTGTACCTGAGGTTTAGATTTATTCATATTGATCTCATCCTGGTTCAGATCTCTAGGTTTGTTTTGAAAAGAATTTCCTTCCTTCTTCCTCCTCTTCTTTCTCCTTTGGACTCCTAGACACCTTATTCTGAAGTCCAAACATTTTATCCTCAGTTTCCCAAGCATACCCAGGCAGTAGTTTCCAAATTAGGATTTGCCTCATAATCCCCTGGGGGAACTTGTAAAAGCAACAGTTCTCAGATTTTAGTCTGATTGGAATCTTTCTAGCTGCAAAAGATAACAGAAGAATAGCCAGAAACTATTTATTCATTCATTTGTTCCTTCAGCAATTTTTGAATAGAAAAAATTCAGTGCAATGTGCCTGGCTGTGTACTAGGTGCTTAAGAAGATCCAGATGTAAATGGAAATGGGTTTTGCCTTTAAGGGATTTATGGTCCCTTAAAGGTGGGAAGTTAAGTGGGAAAGATGAATAGGTAAAGAAAGGTGCTAAGGCACAGAGGGAGAATTTAATTTTGCTCACGAGACTTGAAACAGATAGGGACAGGAATTTCCTGAGAAGAGAAAGACATTCAAAGCAGAAATCCCTTATGCAAAGGAATGGAGATGTGAGAGGGGTAGGAGTACCATGTACTGGTAACTGCAAGGAGTTCCTCATGTGTGTAGTGAGAATGAGAAAACAAGAAGCAAAAGTAGCTATAAGTGGTAAAGGAATAACACAAGAACATTGCCCAGAATTAAAAGATGAGAGTTCGCTGGGAGTACAGGCTGAGAGAGTTCACCGAATGTCCTACCAATGAATGAAAAAGATTCATTCCTAAATATGCCCTATTAGTCTCGGGCATCCAGAAATGAATACAGGGTCCTAAAAGCTTTCAGAGAGAAGGTAATAGTGTGAAAAGGATTAGTTACCAGAGCAGTATCAGGCTGCTTTACAGCCACATTAGAAATTAGAAGACTATGAAGTAATACTTTTAAAATTATAAGGAAAATTATTTCCTACCTAGAATTGTAAACTCAGCCACGCTGCCAATGAAGACATTTTAAGACACACAGATTCTCAAAAAATTACGTTCTGGGTACTCTATTAGGTTGCTAATGGGAGATACACACTGTCAAAACAGAGAAACCAGGGAATTCTAGGACAGGGGTTCTCACAGAGGAGAAGGTAAAGGAAATTTTAGGATGATCATGAAAGGAAGTCCCAGTCCAAGTCAGGCCTAGAGAACAACCATTCCAGCCAGATTGAATTGAGATGTAGAGTATAGGAGGAATGTCTTTAACAAAAAAATAGAACAACCTCCCCCAAATGACCTGATATTTTTATTTTATTGAGAGGAGTTTTGCCATTCTTGGGAGAGTTTAATGAGGTGAATAAGTGCTAAGTATATAAAAAGCTAAGCAAATAACAAAAACAGAACAACTAATAACTCTAGGAGAAACAAAAAGTTGTCCAAGAAAGGAAAAGTCATTGAATCCTACAGAGCATTCCTAGGAATATTTACTTTGTCAGCCTACTATTGACTTAACTAGATGTTACAATATAGGTGGAAGCTGGGACGATTGGGCAAGTGTGACATATTTCTATGCAAAGAGGTGAAAGGGGTATATGAGAACTAAATCCTTTTTTCCACAGGAGAAGTTAATAGATAACATCTGAAATGGAACAATCAAGAAATAGCAATATGATCACACTTTTTAGAAATACAGAGGTAAATAGCAGAAGAAAATGCTAAAAGAGTTGAAATTAGTTCCCTCTGGAGAGAGAATAAGGTGTGGGGAGGGGTGGAGCGGGAGAGTTCTATTTTTTTATTACAAGCTTTGTAGTCCTATTTTATTTTTATACTTTGATAAAAATAAAAGCAATTAATAACAACATAGATGGACGTAGCATCTGTAACGTGGAGGGAATCTTGCAAGTGGTGCTTTGCCTTTTATTGAACAAACTTCTTAGCTTGCATATTCTATGTACTTACCTTTGGCACATTCCTAAATTTTTTCCAAACTTTCTTCTTTTCTATGATTAACTGAATGTGAACTGAAACAAAAGTTAGTAAGGTGAATTGTTGACTTACATATGTATAGACTAAAGCTGGATGCTATGGGCTTCCCCCCAACCCACCCCTGTATTTTTGTGTAGACAGTAAGCTTTTAAACTTTAGGATAAATAAACAGTCCTCTCTCTTGCCTTCTCCCCAAAGTAGAGCAGAGTTTGATGTTATGTAAGAAATCAGCACTCTTGAGGTGTCTGGCTGGCTCAGTAGGTAGAGCATGTGACTCTTGATCTTGGGGTTGTGAGTTCAAGCACCACGTTGGGCTTACTTAAAAAAAAAAAATCAGCATTCTTCAGTGACATGATGTTCCTAAAATGGGATTGCTAGTCAGCTGCACATTAAGATCTCTGAGCCGACTGTGGACATCACTCAGCAAAGCTTCAAGTTGTTTATGAAGAAATTTTGTCAATTTTATAGATACAAACTGTCCCCTCCACTTTTTTATTTTGAAAATAATCAAACCCCACAGAAAAATGGAAAGAATAGTGAAACACTCATATAACTTTTGCCTAGAATCACTAGTTCTTAACATTTTGTTACATTTGCTTCCTCTCTATGCCAGTGCCCTGTTTTTAGAGATTAAGGAGCAGGGGTTTGAACCATTTTAAATTAAGTTGTAGGTATAATGCTTAAATATGTCTCCCAGTAGATCTCCCAGTAACAAGGACATCCTCCTACTGAACCAGAATACTATTATTATCCATGGATAAGATAATAATACCTAATATATAGTTAGTGTTCAATTTTCTCTAAAATCCCAATAATACTTTCTGTAGATTTTTTTTTTCCAGAGTCCAGTGTTCATTCATTGCATTTAGTCATCATATGCTAGAAGTTTTCCTGCTTTTTTTTTTTTAAGTCTCTCATGACTTTGACAGTTATGAAGATCCCAGACCAGTTGTTTTGTGTACATATGCATTTGTCTTTCTGCACCCACACTGTGAGATTCTGGTAAGAATCTGTATACAAACTTTTGTTCTCCACCTGCTTTTTATGCAGGTTCAACATTTTAGTGTTTTATTTTCTTGTTTTCTTGTTTTGTTTGTATGTTTTTGTTTTGTTTTTCCTGGGAATCTGTGGTTTGGCATGTGGTGTAAAGAATGACCACTTACCCAGAGAATAGTAAAACTCCTTAGACTGCAGAAAATATCACCGTAATAATCTCTGGGAGAGGTAATCTGTTCCTCTGGAAACAACATAATATTTTTTTTTTTTTTTTTACACTCTTGGCAGAGGTTTTTGGATGACTTAATATTGTAATCAAGGGCAAATTTTCTTCTCTTTAATTAAGTCCTGCTACAGTATACAGTCCAGGGAGCCACTTGTGGAAAACACTTGGCCAGCTTTGCTATCCCCGAGCTGAACGCTTGCTTTTGGAATCTAAACACCGTATGTGTGTTCCCTCCGCGGCATTTGGGCTCTCCTTGGGGCAGGATGCTCCGTTGCGTAGGTGATGTATATTTCGTGTGAAGTGAGCACACTGTGGGAGAGCCGGCATACCTCACATGCCGGGAGAGCTATGCAAGTTTGCTGTGGAAAGCATGCTTCCTGTGTGTCAGGGCTCCCTCATAGACCTGGTGACACAGTAGCCTTTAGGCAGAGCTCCTCGGGATGTGCAGGAAGTGCCGCTACAGGTTTTGTCGGGGGAGAAATCTGAGCCATTGCTCTGTGAACAGCTGTGTTTCAGAGCCTGGACAAGTTGCTGTCAACTTTTGCATGGGCTGCCGGGGTAAGTGTTTTCATTTTGATTTGTTTATAGCCTTGTTGTCCTTGCTCCTGAGTCCTCAGGGTTCTTTCTGGAAGTTTCACAGTGCTTGTTACACATTACCTACAGCAGCATTCAGAGGATTTGTTCTAATATGTTTATAATCCAACTTTTCTTTGTCTCTGCAGGTTTTGTGGAAGTCTAATACTTCGTCATTATGAGATGTCGTCTCTCGGTACCTCCTTTGTGCAAATCAAATTTGATGACTTGCAGTTTTTTGAAAACTGCGGTGGAGGAAGTTTTGGGAGTGTATATCGAGCCAGATGGATATCCCAGGACAAGGAGGTGGCTGTAAAGAAGCTGCTCAAAATAGAGAAAGAGGTAAGGCCTTTCCCTGCTCTCAGAACTGGTGGCGATTGCGCTTATGTAAGCTTTTCCACCGAGTCAGAGGTCACAGGCTGCCGGGGACCTAGCGAGCGAGGCCTTTGGGGCCGATCCATGAGGCTGTTTCCCAGTTTCCATTCTGGGAGCCCCATAAATAGAAATCACGGCCGCATGTGCTTTAGGGTTGAGTTCTAGGGGTCATCTGCACGGAGAGTGTTTCCTTCCATGGCATGAAAGACCGAATGTTCTCTGAGCTCTCTTCGAGGGGAAGGTGAGGTTTCAGACCTTCCTTGGCTTCAGGCTTTTCTTTTCCCTAGGTCAGCCGAGAGGGGTCAGTAAAGAGTAATGTGTGAACATTTTATTCCCTTTTTATTTTGGGTTTCGTGAATCTGTGGTTATCAGGAGTTGTCTGTTAAAAACTAAAAAGCATTATTTTTCTACTGAAATGAAACAATACCAGCTTCTTGGATTTCACCTCTACTTGAAGCCAACAGTGATGGTTTTTGTTTAATGAAGAATTAACAGATGCTGGACAGAGAGCTGTCTTCTTTGTAAAACCAGAAAAGGGTCTTGGCTTCCAGAGTCTGGGGCTTAGGCTGGTCCTAGTGGGCCCTTCATCTTCCTTAGGAATATGACACAGCTTGGTCCCCATGTTCAGTTTGGTACCTGGAGGATGAAGCTAATTGTGGAGCTGACCTGCAGGCATGGCGTTGATAGCTTTTAACAGCTACCCTCTGGAGCTTGTTTTGGTCATTTCTATTTATGTCCTGTTTGGGTTAATTATTATTTTTTTTCAATGTCTTTTTTTAAAGTGAACTTTTCTATAAATACATTTTAATCTCCCCTGAATGATTTCATTTTTTTTTTTCATTAACTGCTGTCAGTGAACCGTAGCAATTGATTAGAGAAGGAAACCCAAATGGCAGCACTTTGTGGTGTTTCCTCCCAGCAGTGCTGTGTGACTGTGTGATCACCAGCTGAGTTTCCAATTGTTGAAGCCAGGTCAGAAGGACTAAGCTATTTCTGCCTTGGGGTACCTGTAGGTTGTGGAAAGCATTAAGGAGCCCATATGTGCACAAAACGGGAGCATGCTTTGTATAGAAAGTTTCCTCCCCTCATTTCTTGATCAACACATTTTTCGTAGTAGCCAAATAGTAAAACCATGTCTTACTCTGGATGGAACCTAGCTTCGTTTATCTAGTGAACTCTTCAGTCCTTTATAGGTAAACATTATTGTACCCATTTTATAGCTGGAGAAATAGAGGTTTGAAAAACATAGTAAGCTTCCTCAGGAGGGGCAAATGAATTCCAGGAAATCAGACCCCCCGTTCGGTAGTTCTCAATTCCGAAACCTGTAGGTGACCAGGTTAGATGGAAAATAAACCAATTCCATCAAATTCATATTCAAAAAAGTATATAAGCATGCTAATATTTGTAAGCATTAGGTCATGCATGCTTAAGTACAACAAGCGTGTTCTTATATGATTGTTGGATGCGACACTTTTTGAGTTATAGAACAGATTTTGACAGGAAAACAGTAATTGCTGTGTTCACTCCACACCTCCCCCCAACCCCATACATAGTGCCTTTGTTTTGTTTTGTTTTCTAATCTTTAAGAAAGCTAATAGAATGACCTAGGAAAGCACAGGGGTGAAAGCAGGAATTGGAAAATGCCAAGTCCTGCTCTCATGTAGGTATTTAACCTAAATGGTTATCGTTCAGAAATTGAGTGGATTGTAGTAAACGGTAGGAGCATAACTCATAAATTTTAGGAAAAACACAAACTCAGTTTCAGCTTTGGGGCTTGGTTTAGCCAGTGATTGTCAGTGATAAAGAGACATGGTAAATTATTGCAAAGCATCCCTCCTTGAATCAACAGGAGTTTAAGATGTAAAAAATTTTGGCTAGGGGTTGGGAGGTATTGGAAAGGAAGTATGCATTTCTTAGTTTGATTTTTGTTCTACTTTGTGAACTATGTATTGGCTTGCTGGCTGGGTGTTTTCTAAGTAAGATAAAAGCAATAAGCTCTAGATTTTTTTCCAATGTGTAGATTCAGTCTTCTGTTTCTTGGTCACTTTTTTGCCAAGAAGCAATGGGACATTTAATAATATGTTTGCAGCTCATTCACGTACCTCTTTAAGGTGACTTGATATCTGATGAAATATGTTTTATGAACTTAGTGAAAGGTGGAGAAAATATTTATCAGGCTCCCTTAACTTTGCTTATGTGAGGGGATAGAAGACCTTTGTGTTTGCTTTTTTTTGTAGACCTCTGATTTAGTGAGTATGTATTACTTTTCTCTGCTTTAGTGAGTACATATTACTTTTTTAATTTAGAAGAAAAGAAAGAAAAATGGAATTTACTTAAAATCTAGGTAGTTCTTTAAAACTTAATTAAAAAAAAAACTTTTACACCTAGGGAAAAACTCCAAGAATAGTACCGTGAACTCTAGCTTATCCTTTCCCTAGAATCACCACTAATTAACATTTTTCAGCATTTGCTTTCTTTTTATATATCAAGTTGTATGTATTCCTATTTTATTGAACCATGAGAGTAAATTGTAGATGCTGTGTATATAACATCTGTATTTCAGCATCTCCCAAGAATGCAACCATAATACAACTATCAAATCAGAAAATTTAACATTGATGCAATAATATTACCTACCTCACAGTCTATATTCAGACTTTGTCAGTTGTCCCAATAAGGGCTTTTTATGGCAATTTTTCAACCCAGGATCCAATCAGGATCACATATTGTGTTTAATTTATATATCTGTTTAATTGAACAGTTTCTCTGCCTTCGTCTTTTAAACTTTGACATTTTTGAAGAGTATGGGATTGTTGGGTAGAATGGCCCTCATTTTGGGTTTATCTGATTTTCCCTTCCTTTTGCCTAGTTTAAGATAATGTAGAATTAAGATAATGTAGAATATTTTGGTAGAAATATTGCATAGGTCATATGCCCTTGGCATATCTTAATGGGAGACTATGATGTCAGTTTGTCTTGTTATTGGTGATACTAATACTTTTGAACCTTTGATTAAGAAGGGTTTACCCAATTTCTCTATAGTAAAAATACCCTTTTCCGAAAACTCTTTGTAATTAATCATTAAGCTGTTGGAAGATACTCTGAGGCTATGTAAACATCTTCTTTCAACAAGTGTTACCCAATGCTTTTAGCATCTGTTGGCAATTCTTGTTTGAACCAGATGTTATTATGACAGTTACTATGTAGAAAGAAAAGTTCTAGCATAAATGAGAGCCTTCCTTTCTTTACTTATTCACCCATTCATTTGTTTATCGTTTCATTGTGGACTTACGGATTCTTTTTCAAATTGAAAATGTACCATTATATTACTATTGTTACTTTCAAGCTTAAATTGTCCCAATTGAGCAAGTTAGAGTCCCTTCAAGTTAGCTCCTTTGCCCTTTGGTATGTCTCCATCACTTTTTAGCATTTTTTTTTACTTCCTGGCACAAGATTTTCCAGGCTCATCTAGTTCCTACCTCATTCCTGGAATCATCCCTTTCTTCAAGAATCCCTGATCCAGGGTACCAGAATTGGGACTGTGATATTTAGAAACCAAGATTTGGATGCTGGTTTTGCATATTGTAGACTTTCTTTTAAAAAAGAGCCTTTATGGGGTGCCTGGATGGCTCTGTGGGTTAAGCCTCCGACTTCGGCTCAGGTCATGATCTCACGGTTTATGAGTTCGAGCCCTGCATAAGGCTCTGTGCTGACAGCTCAGAGCCTGGAGCCTGCTTCAGATTCTGTGTCTCCTCTCTCTGCCCCTTCCCAACTTGTGCTCTGTCTCTCTATATCTCTCAAAAAATAAATAAATGTTAAAAAAAAAAAAAGAGCCTTTGTTCTTTGGGAGAAAGAATAGTTATAAACTTTACTTATGGAAGCATTTAATTCAAATGTTAGCTATGATCTGTGATACACTCCTGTTAGGAGTGTAAATTGGTAAGCTTCTTGGAAAGAGATTAGCAAAATGCATCAAAATTTTTAAAATATTTACTTTCTTTGAGCCAGAAGTTTTACTTCTATGACTTCATCCTAAAGAGGTAGTCAGAGATATGCAGAGAGATGGCTACAATAGCTGCTCATCTCAGATGATTAATGGTGAAGAACTGGAAACAACCCAAGTGTTCTTTAACAGATTATCTTTTAAATTACGCTACATCTCTCACACACACACAAAGGCAGATATGGAAGGTGATGGATGTGTTACCTCCATTGTGTGAATCTTTTCACTGTGTGTACGTATAGTAAAATCATCATGTTTTATACTTTTAAAATATTACAATTTGTTGAGTATATCTCAGTAAAGCTGAAAAAAGTATTCTACCTCTGTATAATAGAATTCCATTGCATTTGAGAGAATATTTAAAGAGCTGGGGAAATGCTCATTATATATTGCTAAGTGGTGAAAGCAAACTACAAAACATATAGTAAGATCTTGGGTGTCTGCTTGGTCTCTGTATGGTACTTTTATTTTACTTCCTTTGTTTTCCATATTTTTCAAAGATCTCACATTTTTCCCCAACATTTTATTATAAAAATTTCAAACATAAAGAAGGGTTGAAAAATTTCAAACATAAAGATGTAGTGAACATCTACATATCTACCATCTAGGGTCTCTGTCATTAATACAAATATTTTGTCACATGTATATTCAGCTGTGTATCTTTCTATCCATCAATCCGTTTTGATGCATTTCAAAATAAGTTGTATGCATCAGTATCTTTCCCCTTAAATACTTCAGCATGCATATTATTACCAGAGTTCAGTATGTGTTTACTGTTTTGTTTTCTTTTAAGGTAAAATTTACATACAATGAAGTGCACAGATCACTCAGTTTTGACAAATGTGAACACCCTGTGAGCCATATGTTTACTTTTATAATTGGAAAACACTCAAGAAAAAAATTCTAGCTCAGTTAATCTATGTCACTTTCTCAGGACGTTCAGGTGAATTGAGTTTTATAAAACTCTTCAGTATGTCACGGATTACTAATTTTCCAACCTCAGTATGTGCCTCTGAAATGTTGAATGTTTACTTTTCCATCACTTTTCTGTAGCAACGCCAAATAATTTTCCAATGGTAATTTAGCTTGTTTATGTTAGTTGCAGATTTACTTATTTTTGTTAAAAACGAGTTTTCAACAGGAAAAAAGTAATATCTTAGGGACATATACCAAAGGTAAGAAGAGATGCCTTTAGTGTATCTTTTTGGTAAATTCCATATGAGTTGAGATCAAACCATACTGCTTAGGCAGAAATCGAAGCAAGGAGTGGAGA
Source organism: Puma concolor (assembly GCF_028749965.1). Classification (NCBI taxonomy): domain Eukaryota; kingdom Metazoa; phylum Chordata; class Mammalia; order Carnivora; family Felidae; genus Puma; species Puma concolor. Next base: position 162,661,905 of record NC_141674.1, read on the forward strand.
GGGCAAGGAAAGACGTGGGTCAGTGTCCTCTTTCCAGCCACTGACCTCACACAGCAGGAGTTCATCAGCCTCCCAGTCCTCATAGAAAGGCTTAATCACAACAGCTTCATTTTGCTCTTGCGATGTATTTAATGATATGTTGAACCAGACATGTCTGCACATGGTATGTTTTTCTGTCTGAGAGATGGAAACCTGCAAGCATTTATGTTCCCTTGATATGTGTGGGTATCCAACTGATAGGAAGAAACCAGACTTAAGTATGAGATAGGGAACATGATTCCTTTTTGTTTCTGCAGAAGAATTGAAAGGAAGCAGAGTGCTCAAGAGGTAAAATATGAGGATTCACTTGCCTTGCCTTTTGCAAGGCACCACTCCCTTTATTTGAAAAAGAAAATATCCTACCAGATTTGTTAGAAATATTGAAATCCAGGTAAATTTGAGTTTCAAAACTGTCTCACACTGTAAGTATTTATAAATAAAGAGAGAAGATCAAAATGTCAAAATCGAGGGCAGAATTTGCTTGGGATTCTGCCCCTCCCCTGCTGGCAATCTGTCTTTCTCTCAAAATAAACACACCTGAAAAAAAAGGGGGGGTCATAAGAACAGGAAATACCAATAAGCTTTTGTATAAAGGGGGAAATACCTACGTGAAATAGAAAATACAATCTTAAGATTGGCACAGAACTCAACTAAGAATAAAAGCTTTTATTATACAGACTTTATCAACGTGACAGCATTTAGTGTTTCATGGAAGGCTAGCAAATATTATTATCACTTTGTTAGCTCATGGGAGACCCTTTTTCCTCCTTGCAGTTCTATAGTTTTTTACTAACGAATTATTGGCATTTACTTTAACTGTAGGAATGTTGTTTCAGTATTACCCCCGTCTCTGAACACAATAGAGAGGAATAAAACTGCGTTTATTTTCTTTGTAAATCCTCTCCTTATTTAAATACACTTATAGGACCAATGTAAGCAAGAATAGCTTGCATACGTGATACCTGCCGTTCAGTACTGGCATAGTTTCTTCAATGATTTGTCCAAAATGGTGTTCAAGAACGGCGATACAGTATTTTTAAGTGTCAGGAGGGCAGACTTCACTATATTAGAGCTAACGTTCTAAGTTGCTACTTTCCAGTGCCCATACTCTCAGTGCCTAGCCTGTTTGTTACAGCATGTCGCCACTTCCCTAGTCTCCTCTGCTTCGCTCAGGAGGCCTGTCACGGCTCCGACTCACGACCCTAAAAGTCAAGACCTGAGCTGAGATCAAGAGTCAGACGCTTAGCTCCCTGAGCCACCCAGGCGCCCCATGTTTTCTTTAAATTTTTTTTCCAATGTTTATTTATTTTTGACGAGAGAGAGAGAGAGAGAGAATGAGCGGGGGAGGGGCAGAGAGAGAGGGAGACACAGAATCTGAAGCAGGCTCCAGGCTCTGAGCTGTCAGCACAGAGCCCGACCCGGGGCTCGAACTCACAGACCGCGAGATCATGACCTGAGCCAAAGTCGGATGCTCAACCGACTGAACCACCCAGGCTCCCCCCATGTCTTCTTTAAGACAACCCTGTGTACAGTTTTTTCTGTCCCCAGTCAGAATTTACCGATTCTGGATTCTGTTCTTTTAGGCCAGTGGTTCTCGAGGTCTTGCCTTTGGACTAGAAGCATTAAGCATCACCTGGGAATTTGTTAGAAATATAACTTCTCATGGGCCTCATGAGAGGCCTCATGTCCATCTTCTGAGTCAGAAACTCTGGTTTGTGGGGCCTGGCAGTCTGCTGTAACAAGCTTTTCAAATATTCCTGCCGCCCTCCAGAATCTGAGAAACATTGCTTGAGGTCGTATCTAGCCAATCATATGTCACATGAGTTTGGTCAGTGTGTCAATTTTGGTTTGAAATTTTAGGTTCCTTAACTGGTAGTGGTTGTTAGAGGCTTTTTAGACCCTTACATTTACCATGTTCGGGTGACCATCTGGGCACAGGCCCTGCTTGGCAGTGTCACTGAGCATCATGAGCTAAAGGCTGACTTGGGGAATGGCCCACATCTGTGAAACCTCAGGCAGATGCCTTCAGACTCCAAATCTTCCCCCGCTCGGGTCCTCACCTGACTTTCCAGCCATGTCTTTCATGTTCTGACCTCGACTCCTGTCGCCTTTTTCCATTTCTGTGACCGTGGTCCCTCTTTCCTTCAGCCGTAACACCTTTGTCCTCTCTGGCCGGGCAGATCCTGCCCATCCTTCAGATATAATTGCTTCCTTCTCTGTGAGACAGTCTCAGGTCTTACAAGCATAATTTTTCTTTTTATTCTGAATTTATTAGTCAACACCGATACCATTGATTTGACTTGCGATGGTTATTGCCTTGTGTGTGACTTTGGTACACTGTAAACTATCGCCACGTAACTTCTCATGCCCGCCGGCCTCGTCTCCTCTTCTGAAAAGTGGAGCTAACAGCGGTACCTACATCACAGGCTTGTCAGGAAGAGTAATTGAGAGGACACATGTAAAATGTCCGGGAGAGTGCCTGGCACACAGGAAGGCCCGGGTAACCGTCAACTATCAGGTGTATGTTTACAATCATACTCTGAAGTCAGGATGGCAAATCGGCATCCTGTTTAGTGAAAACTCCACAGTTTGTTGGTTCCTAGAACCTTATGTGGGAAAGGGGTCAGAGCCACGTTTTCAGTCTGCAGGCAAGAGCCACGGCAGGGCTCAGTGTGCACGTGGAAGGGCAAGGATGTGTGAGGTATGTTCCACATCCCTGTCATGGGCTCTCTAAGGGCAAGGACTGGCTTTACCTTTGTCGCCAATGCTGCCACCTTCCTGGCTGTCTTCATTGTACCAAGTACATCACCTCTGTGAACTAATCACTCGGTTAGGGGCTTTCCATTACTGCCCTCCTCTTCTTCACACTCCCGTTATGCGATTATAACCTCCATTTGATAGGTCAGAAATTAAGGCTCAGAGAGGTTAAGTAACCTGGCTAATATAAACAGCACCCTTCCTTGCCTGCCTCACCACTCCCAGCCCTGTGGCTTGCTCACAGTAGTGTTTGGTTGGTAGTGTTGATGTTTGGTATCCTGATGCAGTAGACTTTCGTGTCATTCTCATCCAGGAGGGATCTCCTGTATCAGTGTACCTGCATTTTGTTCATTTACTCTCTTTGAGCTGTGAGAGAGGATGGAGCAGGCCTGTCTTTACTTACTGCTGATTGTGAGTTCACTTGGCTACATAGTGACAGAACTGTCCTTTTCTTTAGGGTAACTAATGTTTGATTTTTACAAGTACCCTTGCTTGTCTACCTTTTAGACTGGCATGCCATTTCCGCTTAAGAAATTTTAAACAATTCAGTGTGCCGTACTTTTACTTTGTGCTAGATCTAGAAATCATCACTTAGAGAATAAGCAGTTCACCTCATTTTATCTGATAATTAACGTAATCGCCATCATCCAGAAGTGCGCACTGAGCAGCTCTCCTAGACGGAGCTCCTTTCCTCGGGGCAGTTCTCTTCCTGGGAGTTTGTAATATAAGATACCCCAAAGTGAATGGCTATAGAGAGACTTAAGAAATTAGACACATATTGAACAAATGTATCAATGAAATGATACTGATACTTCTGAAGGCAATACAAATCTTATAGGAGAGGTAACCACAGGAATGGCTTCTCCTAGAACCAGGAGTTTAGAAAATCACCCGAATGATAAATAATGTTCTCATCATGGTATGTGACATGCAGTTACATTAAGACAAATATCACTCTTTGCTATTTTTCAGATTAACGATATGACCATAGAAATGTTTTGTTTGCAAGAGAAAGCCCTTATCCTTTTATTTTAGTTAAACAAATTTTAAATCCTTTCAAAACTTTGTTAGATTACATGTTTACTTGCACTTAGAAGTTATTTTTGTTTTGCCATGTGAGGAACATTATTGCAACTGTTATTTCAGTTTTTCATTAAAGTACTGATCTCAGTATATTAAGCAATAAACATTTCAGTTAGTTAATAATCAGTTAATTAATATCCAGCCATGTTCTAAATATTGTGCTGAAATCAAACCAATGAATGTATTCCAATAAAAATGTTACATCCTGACTGGTGTTATACAAAGCTAGGCTCTTGCTTCATAAAAATAGTTTGAAGCACAAATTGAATTTCTGAGAAATTCAAAGCTTAATACAGAGAGAAAAACTGAAAGATTGAAGGAGAGGAAGAGCTATCCATAAGTATTCCAGATAGTTTCAAAAGAGATATGATTGGCTGTCAGTCTTCAGAATAGAAGTATCTCACTTGGGTATTAAAAAGGTACCTAGATTTTTCTTCTCTGCTTTCCAGTGAAGACAGGAAGTCACATGAAATTATCCAAGATAGAGACCATTTTCTTAATTTTTCTCCCCCCTACTCAGGCTTAATTCCTGCTCCTAGTTAGGACATCCAGTTTCTGTTTGAATACTGCCTTTGGTGACATATGAGATGCAGGCTGTTCAATTTTGGAGCAGTTTAATTCTTAGAAAGTTCTTTATAATGTAACTTAAAGGCATCGCTGTTGGACTCTGGCTCTCAGAAAAAATCTTACCCTCTTCTGTATGTCAGCTTCTTGATGAGCACAAGTTCTGTATCGTATTGATGTTTATATTTCCTGAGCTCGCTATAAGCAATCAATAAGTGTATAGGGCATAAATAAACAGTAAACATGGTGATCACGCTTCAACTTTCTTCTTTTGTAAGATTTACAGAAAGGTTCTGCTATTCCTGAATCCACAGAAAAGAACACAGTTTGCCATTCCTAGTCTACTACATAGCCTTTCTTTCTTCATGTTTGGCTGACTTTTTGAGTTCTTAATAAATTCGTTTGTCTTTCAATGAAAGGTTCTGGTCTATAACAGCTAGGAAGGATTTTCCTGGCCATGTTCTTACTTTTTTTTTTTTTTTTTTTACATGTTTCCAAAAAAGGAATCCAAGATCCTTTTTCTTAGCTCTGCTAATATCAGATGTTCACTGATTGATGACCTGAGAAAAATTAAGGTGTCCTACATGAAATGAGACTGCCAGAATCTTAATGACTTGAAAATATGACTTTTATCCCTGTTGCTGTTCTTCAGAAAATAGTGCTTGGTAAAATTAGCTACTTAGAGCAGCTACACTGATAAGGAAGAAAATGTCTGGTGAGTGTTTGTGCAGGCTCTGTTAAAGAATGAGAGGACTCTATGCCTGCTCTGTTTTTAAAGAGAGGTAGTAAGTGATAAATGAATATAATCAGTTTAAATCACTAAGTTAAAAAAATTTTTTTTAACATTTATTTTTGAGAGAGACAGAGCAGGAGCAGGAGAGGGGCAGAGACAGAGGGAGACACAGAATCCGAAGCAGGCTCCAGGCTCTGAGCTGTCAGCACAGAGCCCGACGTGGGGCTCAAACTCACAGACCGCGAGATCATGACCTGAGCCGAAGTCAGACGCTTAACTGACTGAGCCGCCTGGGTGCCCTTAACTCACTAAATTTTTAAAACATGTAGAACTGTGCTTCCTTTAGTAGGACACTGAATTGCCTTTGTTATTAGAACTATAGTTGTAGAGTCTATCTTAAGCAGTGGGTATTCATTTTTATATCATTGGATGGGTATTTTAAAAGACAGTACAAAGTTTAGTTGGCATCTAAACTGGCTTTTCCTGAACTAATTCAACTGTGGACAAATCTTTAACGTTGTGAAAATGGATAGCTTCTTCCCTTCAAAAATCTCAGGACAATTTCATAACCACGAGTTAAGGCCCCTGTGTGTAATCTGCATTCTTCCTTGGGAAAAAGTTTATCCTCAGAAGAACCTGGGAACTGTCACTAAGGCCAGAGTACATGTCACAGAACAAGAGGACATGTGGGAAACCCTGGTTCTAGATAGACTCACCTCAAGTACTGATCACCCCAAGAACAGAATTTAGTAAGAGATCAAGAAATTAATATTAACTGGATATGGGGGTGTGGAATGTTAAAAAATATATACTCTGCCTTGTGTTGAAAACAATTTAAGATTGTTAGGTAGAATAAGTATATTTTTCAGGTTCCAGGGAAGACCCTATGAGCCCCCCAAATCTCCCTTTCCTAAATGTACAGTAAAGAAATAGAAGAAAATTGACATTTCTTGAGTTCCTGTTAATTTATGGCTGCTATTCTAAGCAGTTGGCATATTCTATTTAATCCTATTGCTAATGCCTCAAGTTTTAGTATTGCAATTTCACTCTTTAAGATAGTTTCCCCGGGGCGCCTGGGTGGCGCAGTCGGTTAAGCGTCCGACTTCAGCCAGGTCACGATCTCGCGGTCCATGAGTTTGAGTCCCACGTCAGGCTCTGGGCTGATGGCTCAGAGCCTGGAGCCTGTTTCCGATTCTGTGTCTCCCTCTCTCTCTGCCCCTCCCCCGTTCATGCTCTGTCTCTCTCTGTCCCAAAAAATAAACGTTGAAAAAAAAAAAAATTAAAAAAAAAAAAAAAAGATAGTTTCCCCTAATAAAAATGCAAACAACACTGAGAAGGGTAACTCAACATGTTAATAATACCTCAGAGTGAGTGACATATGTGTTGTTGGTGTTGTTGTTTTTCCCCTGAGCACATGGTTTTCTAGGTGGGGGATGTATAATTGTTGCTGTAAGAGACTGTGACCTGAACAGATTACTGGGAAATCTCCTTTTTGATATTCTGTCATCCAACAAGTACTATTACATGCTAGGCACTATTTTAGATACTAGAGCCTTCTCGGTAATAAAATAGACAAAAATTCATGTCCTTTTAGAGCTTACCTTCAAATGTGGAAATAAAAAAAAATTAAATTGTATGTTAAAACAAACATAAAGACACTCACCCCTTTTAAATATGGGCTGAATTTAGTGACTCACTTGCAAAGACTGGAGTATAGGAAAGGGAAAACTAGTAACTTTAGGCTTTAGTAACTTTACAGTGGACGCCTGGCAGATACCATCTTAACCAAGCGATCTGGGTTAGCATCGCTAGTGATAAGCCACATCAGCACATGCATCCCCTGTGTGGTGTGATGAGAAAAGCACCTCATCTCTGCAGTCTTCTTCCCCAAAACCTGTAATCCCAGTCTAGTCATGAGGAAAACCCCAGATAAGCCCAAGCTAATAGACATTCTACAAAATACTTGGCCCCTGCCTCTCAAGGCTATTAACAGAAAGTGTCGCAATCCAGAAGAGATTAAGGAGGCCTGGTCAGCAAACATTTGGTATCCTGAATTGGATTCTAGAACAGGGGGGAAAAAAAGGCATTGGTAGAGAAAATGGTGAAATCCAAATAAAATCTGGAGTTGAGTTAAGCAATCATGTACCAGTGATGGTTTCTTGGCTTTGACAAATCTAAGTGGGCAGCATGTTAAAATTAGGGGAAACAAGGTGAGAGGAACGATCTGCATTGTCTGTTCAACTTCTCTGTAAAGCTGACATTATTCCAAAATTAATACTTTATATAAAAATACAAGGAACACCACAGAACAGAGTAAGGGAAATCAGGAGTGCCAGCGTGGGGTCAGTGTTGCAAATTAGGTTAGGCAGGGGAGGCCTCGTTGAGAAGGTGATACTGGGTAAAAACTTGAAGGAAGTGAAAACGGAGCCCCGTACTTATATGCAGGTGAGACTTTCAGCAGAGATGACAGGTGGGAGCATAGTTGCTGCATTGGAGACATAACAAGAAGGCCATTGTGGCTGGAGTGGTGTGGATGAGGGGAAGAGAAACAGGAAATGGGGCCGGAGAGGTAACAAGGCCAAACGGTATAGGGCCTGGTACGCAATTCTAAGAGCTTGTAATTTAAATTGGGAGGAAATGGTGAGCAATTGAATGCTTTGGGTTTGTGCAGTGAGATTATTTGATTTATGTTTTAATGTGGCCACTCTGGATACTCTGTAAGAAAAGACCATAAGGGCAAAGGCAGGGGCAGAAAGACCAGAAAGGACTATAATCAAATGAGAGGTTTTTGTGTCTGGGGCCAGGAAGGTTACAGTGCAGGCAGTAAGAAGTGGTTGCATTTGGGGTATATTTTAAAGGTAGAGCTAACCAGACTTGCTCACCTGTTGGACATGCTGTGTGAATGTGGAGTCCTGGGGGTCTCAAAGGCTTTGCTCTTAGGAGATGGAGGGTGCGTTTGCCATCTTGTGAGATGGGGAACATCATGCGTGGAACAGGTTTGTGAGAGTAGATCGGGAGTTCTTTTGTGGGGGGGGGGGTGGGTCCAGAGAGAGAGTGTGTGTAGGCAAGGGGCAAAGGGGGAGAGAGAGTGACTGAGACTGAGACCGAAGCCGACTCCATGCCCAGTGTGGAGCCTGATGCAGGGCTTGAGATCATGACCATGAGATCGTGACCTGAGCCGAAATCAACAGTCGGACGCCTAACTGACTGGGCCACCCAGGCACCCCAGGAGTTCATTTTTGATATAAGCAATGAAAAATTGGAATTAGTCTAAAAAATACCATTTATAGTACAACAAAAATATGAAATAGTTGGAAACAACCCAAATATCCATCAACAGATGAATGGATAAACAAAATATTGTATATGGGTACAGTGGAATAGCATTCATCCCTTTAAAAAAGGAAGGAGATTCTGGAACACTTTACAACATGGATGAATCTTGAAAGCAGTATGCTAAGCAAAGGAAGCCAAATACAAAAAGACAAATATTGTATGATTTTGCTTCTGCGAGGTACCTAGAATAGGCCAATTCAGATGCAGAAAGTAGAATAGTGGTTACCAGGTGCCACGGGGAATAGGGAGTTTCATTGGTACAGAGTTTCTATTTGGGGTGTTGAACACATTCTGGAAATGAATAGTGATGGTTGTGCAACATGTGAATGCATTTAATGTCTCATACACTTAAAATGATATTTTATGGGGTGCCTGGGTGGCTGAGTCAGTTAAGTGTCTGACTCTTGGTTTTGGCTCAGGTCATGATCTCACAGTTTGTGAGATTGAGCCCCATGTTGGGCTCTGGGCTGACAGTGCGAAGCCTGCTTGAGATATTCTCTCTCTCTCTCTCTCTCTCTGCCTCTCCCCTGCTTGCATGTGTGCTCTCTCTCTCTCTCCCTTTCTCTCCCTCTATCTCTACAATAAATAAATAAATTTTTAAAAAAATGATATTTTATGTACCACAACTAAAATATAGAGTTCTGTTTCTAAAAAAACAATACGAAATATTAAAGGATAAATTTAACAAAAGCACTGTGCAGGATCTTTACATTGAAAACTATAAAACACTGCTGAGAGAAATAAAAGAAGGCATTAGTAAGTGGAGAGATCTACTCTGTTCATAGATCAGATATATGCTATTAAGATGTCCATCCGTTCTCCTGAAACTGATTTGTAGCTTCAATACAGTCCCAATTATAACATCAGCCAATTTTTGGTAAAAATTAATCAGCAGACTGTAAAATCTATATGGACATGAAAAGGATCTGGAGTAACCAAAACAGTTTTGAAAAAGAATGATGTTGGAGGACTTACATAATATACTACCTTATTTTGTTACTTACTGTAAAGTTACAGTTACCAAGATTGTGTGGTATTCGTGTTATAGATGGACCAGTGGAACAGAACACAGTCCAGAAATAGATCCATATTTGGTCAATAGAATTTTGACAAAGGTACCAGGACAGTTCAGTGAGGAAAGGATAATCTTGTCAACCAATGGTGCTGAATCAGTTAGTGTCCATATGCCAAAAACTGAGAGCCACTGGACTAAGGAAATGTAACAGGGCTATGAGCCTTGATAATGGTGTGTGTTTTCATCAGCCATAGTCAGCTCAACAGGTGCAGGAGTGGAGTAGACAGAGAATTGGGTTTTTTTCAGGGTTGTGGTTTTCCTGAGTACAATGAAGTGAAAGCACAAGAAGGGAGTTGAGGATGGATGCAAAGGAAGGGTTCTGTGATTTGCAAAGGAAATTTAAGTTAGGAAGGAAGGGAAGACCTCTGGGAAGGAAGTGGCACTGAAAAGGTGTAGGAACGGGTGACTATAGGTCACGGGACCATTGGAGCCCAGGTACTTAAACAGAGGAGCTGGAAATCTAGGAAGTGGGATGGATGGGTTTGGATTGTGGACGGGTGCAGTTTAATGGTAATGCAGGGTCTAGGGTGTGACCAAAGGAATGTGTGGATGAGGTGTGGTGAAGGATTAGGTTATTGCAGGGGAGTTCAAGGACTTGAGAGGACAAGTGCCAGAGGCTCATTTATGTGCATGTGAACATTCCCACACTATGAGACAAGAATAGTAATTGGAGAAAATGACAGTGAGCCAGGAGCTAAAATCATCAAGAAATGAAGGGGAGCTGTTTGGAATTGTTGGTATATGTTGGCAACAATGAAGGATGATGGATGATGTGATCTAGTGACCTAAGGTCCAGCATTTAGGGCAGGGGAGAGCTGTCTGGAACTGATAATGAGGAGAGCATAAGGAGGTGAACAAGGAGAACACTTTGCTCACCTCCAGACCTACTGGAGCAAATGCTGAGAGAGGGATTGGCTGCCATTGAGAGGCCCACAGAGACGAGCCCAGCGTCTGTCAGAGAAAAGAAGGAAAGTTTAAGGAAGAGGTTCAGGATAGAGGGGGTCTGGCTGCTGGTGGGGCATGAGGGCACCGTGGAAGGGTTTCGGGAGCGGGAGAAAACTGGAAAATAGGGTCTAGCCGGAATATGTGCAGTCATATAGGGATTGGCACTTGGGAGATGGGGGATGGGCACCTGGGGCTTGGGTCGTCTTGTGGCAAAGACATAATCAGGGATCGTGGGCACAGTGAGGTGAGTCCTGAAGTTCGTAGGTCGGAAAGTGGTGGCCAGGCTGTGGAGGTAGGAGGGAGTAGGTGTTAGGGTTCACCAGGCCTTCGGAATTGGGCATGACAGACCTGGGAAGGAGTATATTGACTATGAAAATCTGGTTAGCAACAGAAGGGATTTTCTTTAATTTCAGGTTGTGTGATATGTGTTCTCTGGAATTTGTCAGTGGCTCTCTGAGGAGATAACTGATAACAAGGCCATTCTAGAGTAACCAGGAAAAACTTCTTTCCAGCAGCATGTGCTTAATGGGGAGTCAGTCCATTGGCTGAGATAGCAGTCAAAATGTTTACGAAGACTATAGAATGAATTTTCATTGGCATGTCTTAAACCAAGTCGTCTTTTGTTGAAGATGGAGGCATTAATTCCTAGGAAGCTGGATAGCTACGTGTTTTAAGAGCCTGCACTCCAGAGTCAGACAGTGGAGATTCAAATCCTGGCCGCACTCCTCATTACTTAAGCAGATCTCAGTTTTCTCTTCTGTAAAATGTAGATAATAATAGGGCCTGCTTCACAAGGTTATGACGAGGGCCAGCCGAGGTCATCCATGTTGAGCACGCCTAGCTTGCTTCCCGGCACCTGGTCCGCTTCAGCGTTCGTGACTGTTGCTATTACTGTTCGTTCGGCAGCTTACAGTCAGAACATACTCAGTGTTCATACTGTCCTCTGTGGCTTGCCGAACATATTTAAGCATAGTTTTCTTTTTTAAGAGCTGTGGACAACTTAGTTACTTACATTACCTTACAGTATAATGTTTCCCAGACTTTTAAAATCCACATCTTCTGTGATCCTTTCTCATCCTGTTGTTTTTCATTTTCTTACGAGCCAACAATATTTTATCATTTACTTGATATATATTTGTGTTATTAAGTAGAATGTTTTAACTTAAAAAAAAAAACTATACTTTTTATACTTCCGCTTTCCCTGTCCTCCAAAAGCTGGTATCTTCCTCCCCCCCCACCCCCCACTGGAGAATCATTGTCACCTAGGGTCCTTATGACGGCATCATAGAACAATTTGGAGATATCTTCCCACACACAAGACCGGTAGAAGTGAAAAGAACTGATGGCACTTAGTGCTGGTGTGGATATGGCATAATGGGCACCCTAGTCCCTTGGTATATGTTGGCAACAGTGAAGGATGATGGATGATGCAGGCTAATGACCTAACATTCCGGCTTTGGCCGTGGGGGGGCAGGGGGCGCGGAGAGCTGTCTGGAACTGGTAATGAGGAGCAAGGTGGATACCTTGCTCGCCTCCAGGCCGAGTGGAGCAGATGCTGAAAGACACCACCTAGCTGCCGTTGAGAGGCCTACAGAGGAGAGCCCAGCTCCTGTCAGAGAAGATGAGGCAAAGTTCAGAGAAGTTTAAACTTTCTGTGGATGTCCAAAGGGGCAGAGCCTTCAGAGGGCAGTTTGAGAGATTCTCAAAAGTCTTAAAATGTCATTTGACCCATCACCCTCACTTTTAAGAATTTGTTCTAAGGGAATAGTTGGAAAAATGCACATGCAGATGTATTCAGAGCTGTGTATGGCCATGAAAAATGGGAAACAGCATGTGCTACTTTTAAAACTAAAAAAAAAAAAAAAAATAAAGCTGGGGCACCTGGGTGGCTCAGTCGGTTGAGCTTCCAGCTTTGGCTCAGGTCATGATCTTATAGTCTGTGAGTTCGAGCCCTACATCGGGCTCTGTGCTGACAGCTTGGAACCTGGAGCCTGGTTCGGATTCTGTGTCTCCCTCTCTCTCTGCCCCTCCCCTGCTCATGCTCTGTCTCTCTCTGTCTCAAAAATAAATACAAACATTAAAAAAAAAAAAAAAAGCTGACCAAATGCATGGAATCTTATAGCATGGAGACAGGGGAAATATCTTTATAATTGGTCTGTTCTGTACACAGGAGGCCTCTGTGTACTAAACTAAACCTCCTGTTTAGTGTTGAATCATGCAAAGTACCTTGAAAGTTTACGCATATGTTTCCTTAATCCTTTTTTTTTAATGTTCATTTATTTTTGAGAGAGCATGAGCAGGGGAGGGGCAGAGAGAGAGGGGGACAGAGGATCCGATGCAGGGCTAGAACTCATGAACCATGAGATCATGACCTGAGCCGAAGTCGGACTCTTAGCCGACTCAGCCACCCAGGCGCCCTTCATATGTTTTGAAATATTTTCTGCTTCACCTCTCCTAGAAGAATATCATTGATGACCCAGAATTTTAATCTCCTTATTTATCTTCCTTTCTCCCCCCACCCCCCGTCCCCAATTTCTTTGCTGTCCTGAAGCTCTGCATACATATGGTATAAAGTAAACATGGATTCTTCTTAAGAGTTTCTTGGTCTTACTTGATAGTTGGAGAAACACTGCAGACACTTTAAGTTAAATGTAATTTGCATTTGTCTGGCCACTTGGTACTAGTGACCAGGAATACAAATAGAATGTTTGGTTACTAACCAGTAAGGCTTTAGAACTTTGCCTATATTTCCAGCTTGCTCCCGATCTGGTAATTATAAAGGGGAGGAATCTGTATTTGCTCTGTGGGTGCAAATGTGTAAAGAACAAGTGGCCCAGTACTTGGGTGGTATTAGAAATATGCCTTTCCCTTTATTATGGTGGATTTTCCCCCCCCCTTTTGTTCTAGCAAACTCATAAAGGTTCTGGAATGTTTACCCACAGCCATTTGTCAGGATGAGTTAGGAAGAAATTTTCCTTTTTCAGAACTGTATATAAACAGAGAGAAACATTTCACACCTGTTTATCTTAGCGGGGCCTGCGCAAAGGGGGAGATAGGTTCTGCCTTAACTCTTCCATTGAGAGAGGAGTTTAGAAAAGAGGCAGAGTGTCCTGTGATCTCGTGAGCTTTGGATTAGAGCACTCAGAACCAAGTGGAGGGGCCCACCATTTGCGGCTACGCATGAAAACCTTTCCTAAATTTCTTATTTCTCTATTTGAGCCCGTCTTTCAGCTCACCTAGCTGAATTGTCTATGTTCATGAGATGCTTCTATAATACATTTTCAGACATACATTTTCGGATTCAGAATTTTTTCCTTACTGAAAACTACCTTTCAGTTTTGGTCTCCATTTGATACAAATCTCTCTCCTAGTATTTTAGGAAATCTTGTTGGAGGGTGGGGCATGATCTATAGTGTCTCCTCTAAAGGAATGTTTGATGATCCTCTTTTAAGATACTGTTCATTCAATTTTGTAATAAGTAAGACCTAATAATAGCCTTTTAACTTTAAAAAGAGAGTCCTTTTGGGGCGCCTGGGTGGCGCAGTCGGTTAAGCGTCCGACTTCAGCCAGGTCACGATCTCGCGGTCCGTGAGTTCGAGCCCCGTGTCGGGCTCTGGGCTGATGGCTCAGAGCCTGGAGCCTGTTTCCGATTCCGTGTCTCCCTCTCTCTCTGCCCCTCCCCCGTTCATGCTCTGTCTCTCTCTGTCCCAAAAATAAATAAAAACGTTGAAAAAAAAAATTAAAAAAAAAAAAGAGTCCTTTTTTATACAACTTCGAAATCAAAATAAAGTGTGTCGTCTCTGACTGAATCAGTTCATAACCCGTGTGAGCAAATTAGTCTGTCTTTCCATTTGCTACAACCTCTCATCGCCGAGTCTCTTTCCTTACAACCATTTAGACCATTTTCTCTTGCAGATGTTCCAACCTTACTTGGTTTCAGTGCCTACCTTGGTTAATGACTCTGCCCCGTCTTTGCCCATCATCCTGAGTGAACTTGGTACCCACTTGAAGGCCCTCTGAGTCGACTACCCGCTTTTGTCACTACTACCACTTTGTCTTTCAGCTCCACTTCCCTGCAGCCACTTATGGGTGAAACCTTCAACATCTCAACTTAGAACTACTCCCCCTTGAAAATAGCAAGCCTTAGCTTCCCCTCTCTGCCCGCAATTCGTCTTACCCAGTCTTCCAACAACCCTGCTTTTCTTCACCCTTATCATGACCTCCAGCCTGTATGCTTCAAATTCTGCTCCCACCCCCTTTTTAAATCTGTTTTTAATTGAAGGAGAGTTGACATAGAATATTACATTAGTCTCAGGTGTCCAGCATCGTCATTTCACATTTATATACGTTACAACATGCTCACCACAGTAAGTGTAGTTACCATCTGTCACCATACAAAGTTTTACCATATTATTGACTATATTCCCCTTTTTGGATTCAGTTGCCTCCAAGCTTGCATGTTTCCCACCACGTACTTATTTCGGTGCTCACCTCTTAATCCTATTAAATCCCTTTCGTCTCATCTCCTTGACCTTCCACTCCTTGAAGACAAAGACAGTGGCTTTGTGTATCTGTGCATCACTTTGAACAGTGTGTGTGTTCTTTTTAATTTTGTTAGTGTTTATTATTTTTGAGAGACAGAGAGACAGAGTGCGAGCAGGGGAGGGACAGAGAGAGAGACACACACACTGAATCCGAAGCAGGCTCCAGGCTCTGAGCTGTCAGCACGGAGCCCGATGCAGGGCTTGAACCCATGAACTGCAAGATCATGACCTGAGCCGAACTCGGTCGCTTAACTGACGGAGCCACCCAGGTGCCCATTATTTTCTTAATATGCAAATGAATGTTAACCTATCTGTTCACAGATTCAGGTCTAAACTTTTGGCTGTGCCAAAAATTAATACAACTACCATCAGAGGACAAATATTTACAGCACCGAGGAACCCAACTAATAGAATTGCAGGGTCTGTACTTTCAGGGCTGCAAACTCCAGACTCCTCATACAGTAATCTAAGGGTGTGAGGTTGGCCAGACATCACACGGTGGGAGGTGCAGGAGCTGGGGAAGCCGAGAGGGTGGCCTCTGCGCTGTGTAGCTGCGTGCTAGTCTCTCAGGGTTGTCGTTCAGAACATGGTCCAGATTGGCAGCTCATGGGGGCATCTGTCCTGCAGGTATGTTGTGTTTGGTCCGCACAGAAGTCTAATTTTTCAAAACTCATCATGAACGTTTAAAACTTAGATGATTTTACATGAAAATCCAGATTTCTGGCTTCCTTGAAAAAGAAGCAAACTGGATCTATGTTGTTGAGTGGTGACACTGTTGTTGACTTCAATGATGAGGGCAAGGCTCGTTTGGAAGTATCAGTTCTAAAAGATTAGTGAATTTCAGTACTATAATTTTATAACTGAATCATAATGAGATGCAATTTTCATTAGCATTTAATAATGCAACCAATAAAATAAAAGAATTGGTCTTTTAAAACTATTTATCTGTGAAGGATAGCTGAAAGACTAAGGACTGTTAAGCTGAATCTTTCCAGAATGCCCCCCAAAAGAGCTCCTTATATGAAGTAGGGATATGTTCTTGTAAACTTTTAAACTTCCTCGTTCATTTTTTTTCTTAATAAAACATACTGAAATTTATTCTTGGAATTTATGGTAGCACAGAAATTTTAAGTGCCAGTGCAAAAATGCAAAATGTAAAAACCAGGAGCTGAAATGTATGTTTCAGCAAGCAGCAGCTTTCTGCGAACTACAAACACCACGTCCACGTTTCCTGAATTATTTCTGATGTGACAGCAGTATCTTCCTTTCACTGTTTTTATTTTCCCAAACTACAGACACAGTGATTATTTTTATGTGGTAAAGGGTTAATGCAATGACTCTTTGTTCCAGGTTTATTGTGGTAATAAAAGAATGAGACAAATACTAAGAATAGTGATAATGAAAAATCACTCTTTTCCATTTTATTTTTCCACATAAAGCTCTCTCTTCTATCCTCTGTTATCTCTGTGAAGAAAGCTACTCTAAAAAAGGAAATCTTTCTTTGAAAATTCTGGAATGATCAGACTGGGCATATTCCTCTTATTTATTTATTTATTTTTACTGATTTTGATTCTATGATAGCAAAAGAAATAAAACACATAATGCTTTTTATACATAGAAGAATATTAGCAGACATTTCCATTCCATTTAAAGGCTTCTCCAACCCACACATCCCTTTTAGAGTTTTCTTCAAAAATATAAGGAGTGTTAAATGCACTGGTATATTTAATTCTTTGCTTAATCGAAGAGTTTTTAAAAAATGATGAAATTTGTAATAATAAAAAGATGAAATTTTATATGACTTGGTTGCTTGATGATTTACCCTTACATGAAAGTAATACCAAGGCCTTTGAATCATCTATTTTGCTATTTATTTTCTTAATAAAATTTCACTTTTTAGATTATAACCTTAATACCCTTAATTATACAGAAAAATTGGTTAGTAATTTGCAAGATTATACAGTACAGAATAAATATTAGGATAGTCTAGAGGAGTGCTCATCTAGGAAATGCATCCAAATGAGGCAAACTGACATAAATCATTTTGGACTACAGAAATTTTTATTAATCTCTTGTGGCATTTAATACTGAGACATTGTCCTCTTTTCCCCCTAAGGTATGTTAGAAAAACACCTAAGTTATATAAAGGTCTTCCCTGTTTAGCTAGAGCGATATACCTGCTGTTCGTCAATGTAAGGACAAGGGAAGAGATGGCAGGTGCTTGGGAGAGTGGTAAATGGAGAGCTGTGACAAGAATACAGATCTAAGTCTCTGCAATGGCAGGGGACTTGTCTTAAGGGGTTTTCTGTTCTTACGCAATTATAATCAGAACATTTTGGACCTGAAAGCATATTACCTGAGGCCAGCTATTTTTGCTTCCATTGTTTTACAAATGGAGATACCTAGCCATTTAGTAGACCTTCAGATTAATTATGTTCCATCTCTTTTCTCTTTATAAGTCCACTTTCCTTGAAGTCAGAATATTTCTTAGTTTATTGTATTGTTTACATTTAAGGAGATAAAAATATTTTCCTTTTTTTTTTAATTTTTTTTTTTCAACGTTTATTTATTTTTGGGACAGAGAGAGACAGAGCATGAACGGGGGAGGGGCAGAGAGAGAGGGAGACACAGAATGTGAAACAGGCTCCAGGCTCTGAGCCATCAGCCCAGAGCCCGATGCGGGGCTCGAACTCACGGACCGCGAGATCGTGACCTGGCTGAAGTCGGACGCTTAACCGACTGCGCCACCCAGGCGCCCCAAAATATTTCCTTTAATAGATGTACCTGAAAGAGTGAGATCTGAAGTTAGTAACCTAATGATCTAGTTGGGGGAGCAAGAACTAACCACACAGTTTTATGGACCTCTCAGTTTTTTGAAATGACTTCCAAATTCTTGGGTTTGTGGTGGGGAGCAAATTTAGACAAGCAGCAAGTAAAAGATGTGAATATTTCATGTGTTGGTTACTTGGGTTGCCTATGCATCTAAATTTGATCCTTGTGGCCATGAACACTGAGGAGCCACAAGCATATGTGTATATACACAAACACACCCACACGCTTCCCCCTAAGATTTTTACAAGACTCTGTTCTGGATCCAGCGATTTCATAGTGTAAAGTAGGGAATGGAGAATATATTTGACAAAGAGACTTGCTAGATTCCTTGAAGGAGAGAGAGCCCTTAATGGAAAGGCTCGACTTAGAAGTTGGTAGTCATTATGCCAGTTCATCTCCATTGTTTGCATCTACATCATCATGGAATATGGGACTTGATTTCAAACTATCTTCTTTGATTCCAGAAATTACAACTTCCTGTCATTTAGTTGAAAACATTATCAAAATAGCGGTTTTAGAAGTAGTTGTAGAAGTGTGTAAGTTTTAAAAGTGTGCAGTTTGTACAGTTAGTAAATCCAGCCCAGTGGGGAATACCATGATAGAGGAGATGCGTCAGTCCAGAACAGGACATTCTATCAGTCAGGATCCAGTAAAGACACAGAAACCACACCTGTAATTTGAACAGTGAAAACTTAATACTAAAATTACTAACTAGCAAAAAGTCAACCACTATTAACTAGTAAAAGCATCTAAAGAACACAGGAATAGCAAATACAGGGGTAGCTACCAGCTCTTAGGGGGAATACCAAAGGAAGGAACAGCCTTAGAAGAGTCCTTCCCACCCCCACCCTGGGCCGAAACGTATACCTCATTGGAGAGCAGGTAGCTGTAGCCTATTGGATGATGGAGGGGCTTGCTGTGGTGTCACAGGCTGGAGCTGGGTGACAAGTAGCCATCTGCTGCAATTCTACTGAAATTCTCAGGGGTGCCATACGCTGGTGCTGTGTGTGTGGGAAGCCATCTGCTGGGGAACTGGTAGGCTGAAGGTGGCCCACAAGAATCTTAAAGCCGAGGTACTAATAAAACACTTGAGGGTGAGTAACATTGGATCTCACACTTACCACTGGCTACCACAACTCCTGGGGGAAAAAATCACACGGGAATCAGGAAGAGAAGTCTCCTCCTCTGCTGTGCCTTGCAGTGTCCCTTCAGTGTCCTTTATTGACACAGCTTAACGTTGCACCAGCTGGGAAAGGGAAAATGTTTGTAGGGTGTAGCTCTAGTATCACAAGGCAGAACAAAAAGCAATAGATAATGGTGCTGAGAGGCAGCAGATTATCAGCTGGCACAATTCATGCCTTTGGCTACTCAGCTGCTGTGTATACCCTTTATACACACTTGAACTTCCATATAATTATGAAGCAACTATGCTTTTACCAGACAAGATCAGCTGTCCTTCGTATAAGTGAAGTTCTTACCATTCCCCAAAATAAGGAGACACAGGGTCCCAATGGTCATTGTATCCATTGCGTGCTTCATTAGTTTCTCCTCAAATTCCATCATAGTCCCACTGAATACTTTATTACCTAAAATCTCAATCATAAAGTTAACCTCAAACACCTTGTCCATAAAATATGGAGGAAATAGTCATTTTTCCAAAGAAGACATACAAATAAAAATAAAGATACATTTGTAAAAATACAAATAAAGAAAATATGGTTTGTAAGGTACAAACTTTCAGTTGTAAGATAAATCCTTGAGACCGAATATACAACATGGCGATGATAGTTAATACTAATGTGAAATTTATTAAGAGTAGATCTCGAGACCTCTCATCACACATATGCAAAAGGTAACTATGTGAGGTGACAACTGTGTTAATTTGCATGATTGTGATAATTTCACAATGTGTATGTATAGCGAACCATCATGTTGTATATCTTAAATATATGCAATTTTTGTCAATCATACTTCAGTAAAGCTAAGAAAAAGATAAAATAAGGGGAAGAAAAAGAAGAAATAGTTGATATACACAAATAAGTGTATATATATTTATTTTTTTAGAGAGAGCATGTGAGTGGGGGAGAGAGGCAAAGGGAGAGAGAGAATGTTAAGCAGGTTCCAGGCTCCGGGTGGAGCCAGAGTTGGGGCTTGATCCCATGACCTTGGAATCGTGACCTGTGCCAAAATCAAGAGTTAGATGTTCAACCGACGGAGCCACCCAGGCACCCCATATATTTAGATATAGATATACAGATATCAGGCAAAGGGAAAATATACAAATCTACTACCATTCTTATTTATAGTCCTCATTTCTGTAATTAGTCATTATCTCTGGCTTCCTTCTAACACTGCTCATTTTATATTTTATTTTCCCTGCAGCCAAAACCTCAGCTGGCTGGGAGTCTTTCCCTGCTGGAGTGACTGAACTTTCATTCCGGAAGGTTCCAAATCTTCACTAGTCCTGCTTATTATTGGTTGTCCTAGTGTTTCATTAACTTTTATTCTTGGGCATAAAAGTACTAGGAATCACCGCATAGAATCTCCTGAGTTTCAGACATAGACTTCCTTGCCACCACTGTTTGGCAACAACACAATTTTTCTTTGGTAATTAGGATCCATCTCTTTGGTCAATAGAGGAACCTCTTTTTTTTTTTTTTTTTTTTTTTTTTTTTTTCCGCTTGGTGGTCCAGTGGCATACAAAGTGAAAATAGCCAAGTGATAGTATTGTATTTCAATTCACTGGAATCATTATTGTGTCCTCTGGTGGAAAGATTCCATCAGTGGGGGCTAAGACCTTCCAAACCAGCAGAGCTCAAAGTTGTTGGGTTGGGGAGCAAATAATAATGACAGGAACCCATTGATTCCCAGATCCAGTGGCCTCTGATTCAAAGCATACATTTCATCCTCTAAATCAGAAATGCTTTTAGGATGTTGTCTCCCAACTCGACGATGTACCTGAGACGACCTAAGTGATTCCACCTTTCTGTTAGGCTAGCTGCTTCTGAGTGAATGGGTATAAAGTGAGGCCGTTTAATCCTATGGGTTTGAGCCCATTGCTACACTTCCTTTGCCATGAAATGGTTTCTCCCATCAGAAGCGATGGAATGTACTGAATGGAATAATGGTGAAGAAGGAATGCCATGGGGCAGCTGAGGAAGATTCTGTCAGAAATATTCCAGGTATTACTGCTGCTCAGCTCTGCTGAGGGGAAGTCCGTGTTGCTGGGCCCACACGTGGGCTCCACCTCCGTCATCATGGCCAGTTGAGCCAGCATTGTGGTGGCAGGGAAAGAGTCTGAATGACACCTATGGAAGAGAGAGAATTTTGTTCATGTGATTATTGAGTACCTCCTCTGCAGTGGATGCCCATTGATGAGCATTCATATGGGACAGTCTGTGCCCCATCTGAGAGGTCCATCCACATATTTCTTCCCCCAAATTCTTTGCCATCAGTCTTGCAGTCTTATTCCTTTCACGTCCCTGATCGTCCAGCCAAACTGTACACAGTCATCCATGAATTAGTGTAAATCCACACTTCTGGCCAGCTCTCATTCCAGATAGAGTGGGTCACTAAATGTACTGCCCAAGTTCTGCCTCCTGAGAGGATTTTCCTTAAAAGCTGTTCTTTGGGGATCACCCCTGACTGGGGCTGCAGACATCTAGTTTTAGTCAGTACTACTAATGTATGACACAGAACCATTTATAAATTGAGCTCATGTTTTTTCTTTCTCAGTCAACTTGTTATTGGGAACTTAGGATCAATTCAGAGCTAGTGTTTAGTCATCCCTGCAACCACTGGGTATTTCTTTTTCCCCAGTGTACTGTCCAGCTAGTAAATGGCGGCAGGTCCCTTTGATGGATTCTTGGAGGAGGACTTTCTTTTTTTTTCTTTTTTAATTTTTTTAACCTTTATTTATTTTTTGAATGAGTGGGGGAGAGGCAGAGAGAGAGGGAGACACAGAATCTGAAGCAGGCTCCAGGCTCCAAGCTGTCAGCACAGAGCCCGACATGGGGCTCGAACTCACAAACTGTGAGATCATGACCTGAGCCAGAGTCGGACGCTTAACCGACTGAGCCACCCAGGCGCCCCTAGGACTTTCTATACTTGTGGCCGAACTGCAGGGTTTTTCCTTAAGGAAACCTGGCCTTCCCTTCATCAAAGGGTTCTGGGTCTATAAACTGTCCTAGGCCTGGAAACTGGATATGGAGCTGGGACTCTGCCTGGTGGTGATTTAATGGCCACCAGATCTAGACTTTTCTTCTGTTTTATAGATCACATAATATTTTAATAGGTTCCATGCCGATTTCATTCCTAGGGATACCAAGATAAATTACTTCCAGAGATTTCTCTGGGAAAAGCATTCTGACTATCAGTATGTCCCTGCTGCCTTTTGTGATAAATGCACCTTTATCAAGGTGCATTTAAATCTTGTCTTTGGCATTAAGTGCTGCCACTTGGGCTCTCTGCCACTCCTGTAATCCCTTCATCCCCTAGGAAACCAGAAAACCTTTCTCAGTGGCAGCATCTCCTATGGTCATACCTGGTGTACAAATGAGAATGGCACAGAGTTTTTCAGAGATGCTGTATTTCTTACTGATTTATTTTTCAGTGTCTCAGTGGAAGGAGAATCTCTGGTCCTTCTCAGGAGATGTGGTTGGGATAGGCGGGTGGATATGCAGTTATAGGTGATAAATCCACTCCAACTTTCCTTTCTTCCTAAGCCTTTAGTTTCCTTTCTCCATATCATGCCAGGGAAGGTCTGGCATCCCAACCTTATTACATGTAAGTAATAAGACTATCCCTGTGCTCAAGTTTCTGTCAACCAACTAAGTAAGCTTTTAAGACACTTGCGGCTTCATGAGCTAATACATTAATCTGGAATCTCTAAAAAAATGCATCCATATCCATGAAATCAGCCTGATCTGTATATTCCCACCCTCTTCTAACACTTTTGATATTTACTCCCCCACTCATTCCCTGGGCTTTTCTAATACATATTAACAAAATCTTGCAGTTATTTTGGCTAAGTTATTTTCTTCTGGGTAGTACTGTGTACCTGACCCCCTGGAGCATGTTGAGATTTGAGAATAATATGTGCTTATGGCAGATCTTGAGGGGAACGAGTGTCCCTTTGCAAAGTGTCCACTTCAGATGAGGCTTTCCAGCAAAAGAAAGCTAGTCTCTTGAGACACAGGAGGGTAAGCTACTCCCAGAGGCGAGGGAGCCTCAGAAAGACTTTGAGGTTTGGAATTATCAGTTTCATCTTGAATCCAGGCAGATGTTTCCCTTTCCAAGTGTCTGGTTCCATTCTTCCCCAGTCAGTA
The DNA here is from genome assembly GCF_028749965.1 of Puma concolor. Lineage (NCBI taxonomy): Eukaryota > Metazoa > Chordata > Mammalia > Carnivora > Felidae > Puma > Puma concolor. Next base: position 162,685,140 of record NC_141674.1, read on the forward strand.
TGCCAACTAACGTTCGTGTGAGGAACTTGGTGAGGTTGTGAATTCAGCTCACGTTGTAATTCAGGAACACACACAATAAGTTTTGTTTTTGATTTCTGGAAATATTAGCCCTGCGGCTACAGTTAAAAAAGATTCTTTCAGGGGCACCTGCGTGGCTCAGTCAGTTAAGTGTCCGACTTAGGCTCAGGTCATGATCTCACGGCTCATGAGGTCAATCCCCACATCGGCCTCCGTGCTGACAACTCAGAGCCTGGAGCCTGCTTTGAGTTCTGTGTCTCCCTCTCTCTCTGCCCCTCCCCCACTCGCACTCTCTCTCAAAAATAAATAAACATTAAAAAATTTAAAAAATTCTTCTAGATTGGCTATGGAAGTTTTTGTGGTTCTTAGACCATGACTTGGGCTGAGGATTAGAGGACCTGAGTTTGTCATTTTCTTTTGGTAAAAATACCTCCTTGATCTCAAAAGAATCTGTCCCTCCCTACATCCTTCTGTTCATCATTACTGCCATAACGGTCAACGATAGCAGCAACCTTGACTTTCAGTCCTGGTTTCAGTTGGAATTTTCATGCACTGAATCATAGATGATAGCATGATTGATTTTGATGCCAGTTTAGGCTGTGGATTACTAACCTCCCATTTCCCACTGACAGGAACCTGTGTCCTTCATTCTGGTGCAAACTCATGACCAAACTAATCCTAAAATCCTGTTTTTGAGGGTCCGTAGCCTGGAACCACACCCAGTACCAATTCTGTATTAGTCAGGAAAATTAGTATAGAGAATTATTAACTAGTAAAAGATGGCTAACTACTAAATGGGGTAAAAGAGACTCAGGAACACGGGAATAATGAATGCTCCTGCTCCCTGGAGCTGAGGGACAGTATTCAAGGAAGAAACACACTTGGAAGAGTGTGCATCGCCCAGGCTGTGACTGAGACCCGTTGGAGGGCCTGTATCTGTGAAAGGATGATGGCGGAGTTTACTGCCGCTCCGTGGGCTGGAGTCGGTTCCTGAGAAGCTGCCTGTCGGGGTGCTGGGTTAAGTTTGACATAGTACCATAGGTTCGAGTTCCACAAGCAGCCACTCTCTGGGTTACCTGTGGGCCAGAGCTGGTGAACGTGGAGCCACCTACTTGGGTGCCAGTGGCCAGAGCTGGCAGGCAGGAAGCTGCCCGCCAGGGTGTAACGTGCCAGAGCTCGTTCTCAAGAATCTTGCTGCTGGGGAGCCAGAGAAAACTGCTGCGGGCTGAGCACCCCTGGATCTCCTGCACAGTGCTGTCAGCCATGCTGTCAGAGTGAGCACCCAGGAGCAGGAAAGAGAAGCGCCTTCCTCTGATTTGCCTTGCAGTAACCCTCCAGTGCCTGCATTAACAAAGCCTAAAATTACACCCGCTGACTCAGGAGAAACGTTTACAGGGTTTAGCTCTGGTGTTACAAAGGAAGGAAAAGTGTAGGTGCAGAACTGAGAGGGAGTCAGTTCATACCTGGAACATATTTATAAAGTACAGGATCATTTTGAGAAGAAATGGATAATACAGTTTTTTCTTCCTACGTTGAAAATCAACGGCCTAGTCATTGGGTTATATATTGTGTGGAAGTTGTGCGTGTTTCGTTCATGTTTAAATAGATCCCTTGTAGAATCTCATATATGTTACCTCTTAAAAGAAAGCACTTTCTCAATAAATTCTTACCCATGTATTTCAGGCTTCAGATCATTAATATACTCATTAGTTCTGGGACTATAACTAAAGAACACACATTGTTTTACGGCTTTTTAGCTGGGTGAGAGCTCTCATCACAGTAAAACAAAGTTCTCGGATTGCTTTTGTAGCAGCCTCTGTTAGTTATGTTTTTCTGCCTAGAAGCCTCCACCTCACAGTTTGAAAATAGAAAAGAAAGTTAAACTTCAGAAATGTTAATTGAAAATAGAACCTTACATTATTGAATACACTCCTGTTTTTCGGTCTAAGACTAAAAATATCAGTGCACTGGAAAACAGAAGATGCATTTCACAGAGAGGGGTTTTCTCAAAAGGCTTTCTTTATTTCCTTTTAATTTTCTAAATCGAGGGATGTATATTTTCAATTCCATTTCACAGTATGTTCTACAGTACCATGTATATATTATGCAGTGCAGTGTACGTTATAAATGAGCTGAAAATTATACCACTAGAATGATTAAAAACACATGATTAAAGCAATATAATCAAGTTTCTTTATGGAACTTTAATATGTTTAATCTAAAGAATGAGACGTTTTCTCTACGTGTATTCTAAAAGTGCTTTGTGTGACGTATTTGCCTCTGGCACTTCCATAGGATTTGTAGAAATGAGAGTATAGGGTTTGGGTTTTGTACTATCTGGCTGGGGAAGGGAAAGAATGACCTGTAGGACAAGATAGAGATGATGCTCCGGGGTTCCAGTGGTGCCCAAAGTGACAGAGCCTGCTTCCTTACGAAGAGAGTATTCATTTCCTGTTTCTGCTGTCCAGAAGGAGAGTGAGCACCCCAATGGCAGAGTGCTCTCACAGACTCTACCTCGGACAGTGTGGGGGTTTATATTCAGATAGACAGCATTCACACGTTTAACTCTGATGCTGGCCACTACGGTGAGTAGGAGATTGGCGTTTTCTGGATTTTAGAAAATGAAATGGAGCCTGCAAGTAGCGTTCACTTATGTGACAGCCATGTGGTTTTGAAAGGGACATTTATTTTCTTGCCAAACCGCAATCCTATCTGGGTTGGTTTTGTGGTCCGCTCCGCTGCCCCCCCCCCCCCCCCCGCCCCCAACCAGCCCAGGAACAGGAAGTAGGGACTAGCATTGTGATCACTCCATAAACACCAGGATTTTGATTGCAAAACGAATAAAACAAGGAGTAAGAAAGCAAATTTCCATTGCAGAGGACCACCCAGTGGTCATTTCCCTCGGATTACATCAGTGAGCCTAAGAAAGAACGGAAAGGTGGATGGGTGGACATACGCTGATTCTAAACTCTCATTCTTGCATTCCATTTCTAACCTCATTTAAACATTCTATTCATAGTTAAATAATTTAATCATTTACTACTCTCTCACCCTGTCTTTCTTTCTTTCTTTCTTTCTTTCTTTCTTTCTTTCTTTCTTTCTTTCTTTCTTTCTTTCTGTTTGTTGTTTGTTTGTTATTTTTATTTTTTTAAGTAATCTCTGCACCCACTGTGGGGCTTCAACTCATGACCGGGAAATCAAGAGTTCAACACTCCACTCACCAGCCTAGTGCCCCACTTTTTTTTTTAAGACTTGCTCTGCTGTTCAAAATGGGGGAGAGAAAAGAAAAATACTTTTGTAAACAATTTGTTTAGAAGTAGAAATTTTACTTTTCTGAGGATTCCATTAGAAAGGTGACCTTTAGGGGCCCCTGGGTGGCTCAGTCGGTTAAGCGTCCGACTTCAGCTCAGGTCACGATCTCGCGGTCCGTGAGTTCGAGCCCCACGTCGGGCTCTGGGCTGATGGCTCAGAGCCTGGAGCCTGCTTCGGATTCTGTGTCTCCCTCTCTCTCTGCCCCTCCCCTGTTCATGCTCTGTCTCTCTCTGTCTCAAAAATAAATAAACATTAAAAAAAAATTAAAAAAAAAAAGTCAGTGAAAGTTAATAAAATTACAAATTATTTATAAAAAAAAGGTGACCTTTAGAATTAGCATCTTTCAAATTTAGGACCCCAGCTGAAAATAAGCATGTTTATGTTTTGAAGAGTTTTTGATGGGGAAGAAAAATAATAAAAATTGATAGGAATAGGAGAAAAAGCTAAAATGTACACTTTAAGTAAACAAACCAGACCCTCTTTCTTGGGAAGCTTTTTAAAAAATTGCCTAATTCCTAAAAGAGATGGGGATGGGGAGGAAGGTTCTGACCCCAGAAATGTATATATTGATTAGGAATACAATGTTCATAAAATTTATCCTAAATTAGGGCAAAAGAAGTAAGAGATGAAGTCAGAAGCCCCATAATTTGCACATTAACAACTAGTATTCATACTTTCAATTCTTGATTAAGCGTTTCCCGTATGCCAGCGCTCTGTGTGCATGGTAAACCCCTAGTAAGTTAGGTGTTGTTAGCAATATGCAGGTAAAGAAGCGGAGAGAAGCGAACTTAACATGCCCAGAGACACATAGTGAGGGGTAGGTCTGTAATTTGAACCCGGACCATATTGGCCCCCTGTATTCAACTGTACCTCTGTTAGCTGAAGCCTTCCCACACTTAGTTATACATTTATTTTTGACTCTAACGAGACAGGTACAATGAATTAATTTTGTGGTGAAAAATTCATGAAAATTATTGACAGAACAAGAGAAAGTTTCCCCTGTAATACTAGGTTTGTCTCCCACTCCTGCTTGATGCCCTCCCCAGTATTTCTCCTGCTAGTTTTCTACTGGTAATTCCGGAGAAGCAGCCATGTGGGTTTGTGCGTCTGCAAAAGATCTTGTGACAGAACAGCAGATGGAAAACATTGTGGTTACGTTGACTTTAATTGAAAGTTCCCACACCGTTCTTTGCATTATTTCTTCCCATAGTTATTTGGAAACCTTGTTTGAGATCATGATTTTAGGATATTATTGAGCTGATTCTTTCCTAAAAGTGCAAAATAATAGATGACTTCCTGCTCAAATAGAACTTCCTGTAACTTGCACTAAACTAGCACCTGTTTTATCTGTAATAATTTTAAAAGGAAAGATGGTCAACTGTTTGGACAATAAAATATGATTCAAGGAACTAAAAGACATTCTTCAGCTCAATTTTAGAAGTCTTAAACATTAAAAACAAAATTATGGAAACACGTAACACTATGTCAATTACTGGTAACATTCCTGGAGTGTTTATGAGGCTAGGCTCATAGATGCCACGTTTCATGTCGTTCTGATCACAACCCTGTGAGGCTGGTCCTACCCTATCTCATCAAATCTAAGATGTTTCTGGTTGAAAATGAGCCGTTATTAATTATATGCACCACTACAAAAGAAAAAAGGCTGCCCATGAAGGTTGTAAGGGACTGCTTGTTGTAATACGACCTTAATGCTAGTGATCCCTGGAAAAATAAAGGTACATGTTAGAGTAAATGAAATCTAACATTATTCCTAGTTTTACACATGACGAAACTGAGACACAGAGGATGAAATAAATTGTCTCAGATCACTAGGTGATGGGTGATGGTGCTGGGATTGGATCCCAGGTCTCTGACTGTGGGTTTATGTTCGTAACCATTACCGTCGTGCTTTCACAGATGCTTTCATTAAAGGATTTGGAAGTATTTTGAGGTGAAAACAATGATCCCGATCCATATATATTGACACGGAAAAATGTCCATAGGATACCCCCTTTTGTTTTTTAAGAAAGCAGCTTATAGACAATATACAGTTGCTTAATAAAGAACTGTTTTGAGATGATATCCACTTAATTTCTGTCACTATGACAAAAAAAAAAGCACAAAAAAGTCATGAGACTACCTTAGTATTTCTGTGCTGTCATGGAGAAAGTGGCATTCACATTTTTATCCTAGATTCTGATAGGAGTCCCTTTACCATTCTGGTTCCCTTCTCTGTAAAATGATAGGGTTAAAAAATGGAATGGTGAGAATGATGAGAGTCTTTCCAGTTGCAAAATTTAAATACACCTGCTTGAGAGAGCAGAATTGCATATGACAGGAGAATATGCTGGATCCCATCCAAAGTGTGCTGGTTGGCTGAGAGGTGCCTGGTCAGGGTGTGATGGGGCTGGCATGGGCGGTGGACACCTAGCTAGGAAAGTGCTCTGTGGGATGTGGGCTTTGCCCGTCCCAAACGGTCTTGTAGATGAAATGAGATTAGCGATGGGAGAGACGGGTAGTCAGGCTGATGATTGTTACTGCTACTGGAGTATCATTATAGCAGTAGAAAACAACAACTTTTAACTGTACCAGAATTCAGAGTTTGACAAGATTTTAGAACCTACCAAAATTCTGTTGAAATATGGCAATGACTAAAACAAAATACTTACACATATTTTGACTTTGTTTTTTTTAAATTTTTTAATGTTTTTATTTATTTTTGAGACAGAGATAATGAGCAGGGGAGGGGCAGAGAGAGGGGGAGACACAGAATCTGAAGCGGGCTCCAGGCTTGAGCTGTCAGCACAGCTCCCAACGCGGGGCTCGAACTCACAGAGTGTGAGATCATGACCTGAGCTGAAGTCGGATGCTCAACCGACTGAGCCACCCAGGCGCCCCAGATTTTGACTTTCTGTCAGCACCTTTGACAACAGTGTGCATACAGTTTCTTGGGAATTATAATTACTTCACATGGTAGTGGCATTTGTGCAGAGTTTTTGTCTGCCTGGATGAAACCCTTGGCTGTGTCTTCTAACTTGCTGAAAATAGCAGAACCAGTGGCAGCCCAAAAATCTTAAATCATCCTTGTGCATACACTCATTTTGTTTTTTCTGCTCTGGCTTTTACTCGCTAGAGAGGATAATGCATTGTCTCCAGAGAATTCAGACTATCCTATTTGCCTTACAGAATATAAAGGAGATTAAGTAATACACACACATATAAAGTTACAAGTATAGTAATTGACATTAGGTGCTCCATTAAACAATGAAATGCCACAGTGTACCAGTTCTCCAGGACATGTTGCCATGGATACCCAGTGTGATGGAGATGGGGGAAGAGTTGCTTAGGAATTCAACAATTTCATTTTGAAGTGGAGTGAAAAATAAACCATCCAGAGATGGGAACCATTAAACCAGTCACATATACAAATAGCTGTTTTTAAAATTGTCAATGAAAAGGAAAACATGTTTCAAAATGAGTATCAATTAATGACCATAGCCAGGTAGCATTCATCATTTCAGCTGGGAAATGATGTGGCATTTAGATATTCTTAACAGAAGAAATGATTTTTAAATGTTTATTTATTTATTTAGAGAGAAATCATGTGCACACGAGTAGGGGAGGGGCAGAGAGAGAGAGAGAGAGAGAGAGAGAGAGAGAGAGAAACCCAAGAAGGCTCCATGCTGTCAGCACAGAGCCCCACATGGGGCTTGATCCCATGAACCACGAGATCATGACCTGAGCCAAAATCAACAGAGGCATAACTGAGCTCCCAGGTGCCCCAATAGAAGATATATTAATCAAAGATAAATAAAATTAAAAACTCAAGTGTAGAAGTGCAGAATGATGGCAGTAGGCCAGGAGGAGGCAAGTCCATCCGAGGGTCTGCTCCAACATGCTCAGTATTGTGGACCCTCTGGTTAACCTCTGGATTTATTGCAAAGCAACCATTTGGGAAAGAAGCAGGTTTTAATAATGAATAAGACTATGGAAGCAGTAGTAAGGGCGGCAGCTAACTGGTTTGGCGTAATTTCATGTCTTCCTCCATGTCTGAGAGTAGTTTGCAACCAAGATTGTTTCTAATTCCTCTGTTTCCTGGAGATGGCCCAAGCTCACCCCCAGCCAATGGAGTTCACATCTCTAATCAAATGGGTTCCAAAACAGTCCTGAGGAAATGTTTCTGTTTTGTTGACAACAGAAAGATGTTTGTTTTTTTTTTTTTTTTTTTTTTTTTGGAATTGGTCCTCCCTTATCTCCATCTCTGCTTCTTTTAACTCATGTCATTATTATCTCTCCTTCCAGCATCTGGCTATTTTCCCTTTCTGATCCATCTTCCATATGGGCACCAAATTAAAAAAAAAAAGAGAGAGAGAGAGAGAGAGAAACAGATCTTGTCATTTCAGCTTCTTTCCCATTACCCATAGAATAAATTCTAACTCCTTAATGTGACATTAGGCCCTCTAAAAAAATTGCAACCCTCTCCTGCTACCTTCCCTTCCTTCAGGCTGTGTTTCAGCTTCAAGAGAGGACAGAACGTTCCTCGGATGAGCAGTGTGCCTTCCTGCCTCCAGCCACAGTGTTTCTTTACCGCTCCTAGGCTGTCAGGAGCCTGATGTCCTTAAAATACTCGTCCTTAAAAGCTCTTCTGGCCCTCTTTCCTCCCCCCCACAGTGGAGTTCAGTGTGCCCTCTGTGTTTTCATAGAGCTCTGTTTACACCTCTACTATGGAGCCCTAGTCTTAGGTTGCTTTTGTAAGACGTTCCCCTTCCCTTGTCAGGATGTGGAGTGGAGTGGTTAGAAGTACCTACTCCGCATAGTGCAGTGGCTGGAAATACAGGCTTGAAGTGGTTGTCCTGGATTTGAGTCTATCTGCTGTTCCACCTGCCGGCTTAGTGACCCAGGGCAAGTTACTTAACCACTAAGTCTCACTTTCTTCCTTTGCAAGCTGTAGAGAACATCAGTAGCTCTCACAGGCTTGTTAAAGGAATTGAAAGAGAATGCACAGGGAGCATTTAGCACAGTGTCTAGCACATAGTAAGCATTAAACAAATGTTAGGAATATGCACTGTAACTTTTTATCTCTTACATTACCCAGCTCCCAGTGGCACTTTACATATAGTAGGCACTCAAAAACATTTATTGATTAAAAACTATGGCTCATTTCTATAGAGTCCTCAGTAAGTTTTTAGTATGCAGATAATGATACTATGTAAAATTTAGGGAACATTATTTATTTATTTTTTTTTTAAATTTTTTTTTCAACGTTTTTTATTTATTTTTGGGACAGAGAGAGACAGAGCATGAACGGGGGAGAGGCAGAGAGAGAGGGAGACACAGAATCGGAAACAGGCTCCAGGCTCTGAGCCATCAGCCCAGAGCCTGACGCGGGGCTCGAACTCACGGACCGCGAGATCGTGACCTGGCTGAAGTCGGACGCTTAACCGACTGCGCCACCCAGGCGCCCCTAGGGAACATTATTTTTGAATGCCTTGCCTAAATATTTGTGTATTTTAAGAGGGGAGAAGTATGGTGAAGAATACATATTTTATGTATTCTTATGTAACTTCTAAATTTCATTTTTAAAACATTTTAATGTTTGTTTATTTTGAGACAGAGTGAGTGGAGGGAGGATCAGAGAGAGAGGTGAGGGAGGACACAGAGAATCCCAAGCAGGCTTTGCTCTCTCTGACGCAGGGCTCGATCCCACAGTTCATGAGAATTTTAGAAGACAGTATAATAGCAAAGCAATGTATACTTTTAGGAGTCCTTTGCGCGTAGAGCTGATGTCATTGTTTTTATCCATGGTCATAAAAGTGGTATGACCTGAAAACAGATTGGGTAACATGTAGAAAGATGGCATGCAATTGGGAAACTCCAAGTGGACGCTAACTTCCTGGAAGAAGCTCACTCATAATAACTGTAACAGAAGGGGCAAAGTGAAAGGGGAGGTGAGGCCAGAGTTTGATGTAGAGAATGAGGGTCAGTCAGGGACCGTATGTCTGTGGTACTTGAGAAGTTTAAATATGATAATGATAAAATAAAGAGACAAGTGAAAGCACATCTTCATAAAATTATAGAAGCTTAAAGTTGAAAGGAGCCTCACAAGTCCAGTCTTCCTACTTTTGACTGCATATCACAGTGACCTGGTGGGCTTGTTAACATACACATAGCTTGGTCCTACTTCTGGGGGTTCAGATTTCGCAATTCCACAATAGAGCCAAGGTGCCTGTGTGTGTGCGTGCATGTGTTTAAGAAACATTTACCCCTGATGTAGCAGGTCCATGGACTGGCGTTTAGGAACCACTGGTCTACTCTAACCAGAGATTCTAAGTATGGGGTTATTTTCTCCATCATCCGGTCATCCAGACGCTTGAAATACTGCTGATAATAGGAACCTTATAGTAAGACACCTTTTTTTCTTTTGTATTGCTCTCTTTTAAAAACCTTAGTTGGCTTTAGTTAGAATTTGCTACCCTTTAACCCTGTCCATTGATTCCAGTGCTATCTGCTAGAGCCACATAAATTGGGTCTGATACATCCTCCTTCTGGCAGCCCTCAGGTATTTGGAGACCTGCTATGATGCCCATTTGAAACCTTCTTTTATTTAGGCTGTAGTGCCCTCTCCATCCTTATTGTGTTGTGATTTCAACTTACCTCAGAGGCCATTTATTAGGGACTTAATATATACCAGAACTGTGCTGGGTTTTGGAGGACACACAGGTCCATCTTGCAATAGAACCGGGAGAGAGAAACTTACAGACAAATACTTTCCATACAGCGGCAGTGGATTGAAATGTGAGTTCTGGAGTCAGACCCGTGTTGGAATCCCTAGCTCAGCCACTTGACTAGCATAGTCTTTGTGCCCTATTTCCTCATATCTAAAGGAAGTAAGGGACACTAACAGGACCTACCTCAGAGAACCTGGTGGTGGGGGGGCAGAATTAGAGGTTTTCAGTGCAATGCTTGGAATACGTTAAGCGCTCAATACGTCTTGGCTAAAAAATATGCTAAGGGTTTTAATAGTGATAGGAACAAGAAGGTGGATTACTATGTGGATGGCAGAGTTTATCTGGTACTGAAATAAAAATGAGATAAAGTTTCCATGCACAAATTAGGTGAATGTGTACACACTCTTACAAGTACTTAAAGAACACTTAATCCTTGTGGAATTAAATAATTTTACCCATGCCCTATTCAACACTTAATAATTTAGGTAGCACCTGACTCACTTAATATGATAGTGGGAAACATACTGACATGCTAAAGGGCACAATTAAGATCAAGAGCAGGAGACGAGTTCACATTACAGCAGTGAGCCAGTAGATGGGAATGAAACCACATAGACTCTGGAAGGCTGAGTGTGAGTAGATGATGAGGAAGATACAGCTTAACAGAAAGACATTTTATATGTGGCTTATTATGAGTTAAAGCATGATGTATTTGCCAGAGAAGCTAATGTGATTTTCAGACTGTGATAGGCGAAATGGAGGGTCCTGAGGAGTGGAGACTGTGCCCTGTTCTTCCCGTTTAAAGTTCTAGAGCTGCTTCTACTTGGGGCTCACACTGACCTGGACGTAGGGCAAGTCAGCTCACTTTCTAGAACTTAGTTTCTTCATCTCTAAAATGGGGGTAGTTCCTGCTTAGTTATATTTCCCTTGAATTGTAAAGATCAAATATAATGAATGCAAGTGGTGTTTTTGCCGCTTTAGAGAATTCTGTCACGTTTTATTCAAAACCCTCTATCCCTCGTTTGATATGACTGACATCCCTCGTTTTTATTAACCATCCAGAATTGTAATTAACTGAAATTTAAATTAACTAAAATCTTAGAGATTATAGCACATACATTATTGTTCATCTTGCTTCACATTCAGTAGAAATATGGGCATCAGTGATTGGTAGATGGTGAATTATATTTTTGCCTCTTTTAGTTTGTATATTCACTGACAAACCTGACCAAGGTGCTTTCAAATAGGTTGAACTAAATACCTAACAGCATCAGTGCTAAGATTAGCTATAGCAAAAGCAGCATGAAACACCTCACTGAATAAGCCTGTGTTCTCCTTTTGGGAGAAAAGGATACTCCGGGAATATAGGAAAAGAACAGGATGGTAGTTTCTCTTACACTCTTTGCTGCTGGTGACTTGTGCTTTTTATTGGGGGTGGGGGAGAGTGGAGGGAAAGGGTTCCTTTTTCCAGTTTTCTCTCTGTGTCCCTGTCTCTGTTTGTCTCTCTTTCTCTCTTATTCCACTGTTACAACAACAAAAATTCATAATATGGAGATAAAGATCCTGCAGATTACAGTTCTTTCTAATTATGTTTTAAACCCAAACATGAAAATTAGAATCCTTCTACACGCAATATGACCGTTTTCCATCAGCCTTAAATTGGCATTTTGGATTGTGTCCTGTGTAACTACTGAAGAGCCTCAGTGGAGAAGGAAAAAGAGGGTGAGAAAGAAAGGAAGATTCTAAATGACAGTCTTTTGACTAGTGTAAGTTCAATCCCTAAAACAAAAAGCAAGATCTTTTTTTCCCCTAAATAATGTGCTCTCCAGCTTCACCTCTTATCCTGAGAAACATGAAAGAGAAAGTAAAAGAGGTGACCCAAATCACAGAGTGCCTTTGATAGGAGAAATTCAGCTGTTTTGAACACTTACAATCAAAGGAAGTGGTTTCCCTAATTACATGAACTATGTGAAATCTCTCAGAATAGCTCTTCCACCCCAGGATTCCTTGCACTTTAGAAGTTTGCATAAAAGCTCACATGGAGAATCAGATGCAAAGTGTTTGATTCAGATTTTATTAGGCAGAAGAGTGCCCACATCCATCCTGCGGTTTGCCAGCTGCTTAGGCTAGGACCACTGTACCTGGTTTTGATGTGGATATCTTTCAGACCTGCAACATTAAGATCTTTGTTCTCTCCTCTTCTCGCAAGAGGCACCACTTTTCAGGAGCAGTAGCTATGAAAATATTCGGAAGATTGGTCTTCCCAATGTCTCTCTCATCCTAAAAAAGGACCCATGGCTGTGTTTGTGCACTTTGCATGGGAAAATATGATTTCCTGTGTTTGTTGCTAGGGAGTATTAAACTGCCAGATTTGATTAAGCTCTTCATTACATTTTTTAATATTTTAAATGTAATTATGATTTACCATAAAATTCATGTGCAGAATTCCCCATTTACTATCAGAATCTAGAGTAGGAATCTGCCAAAACACTTGGCCTAAAGAATAATAGTGATTATGACGATATTAAATCTTTTGTATTTTGATAGTCACCTTGTTATTGAGGCACACAGTTTGGTGCAGGTGTATAAAGAAGAGAATTATAAATATCCTAAGTTCTCTGTTTGGGGAGACAGGCACAAGAAGACAGAAGCATCCATTTTAATTAAAATGTCAACTTGTGAAGATCTTTTTCTGGGTGACTAATTTCATGTGTAAGGGAGATTGTCTAGTAATCATATATAGCAGTAAGAAAGAATTGTGTGTGGGTTTTTTTTTTTTTTTTGTCTCTTTTCAGCGAACAAGTATGTTGCTATTACTGTATTTTATATTCTGTTGAAATTTTGTGGGTCCTAAGAAACTAACAGGAGTCCATGAGCAGAAACAGAAGGAAATTTAATTTGTCTAGTGTTTAAAGTACAGTGGTGACTTAAATTGTAACCCACACAAAATTTTCTAATACTAGGACTGTTGGGTCTTGGGCAGCAAAGATTATGTAAAAATAAAGTGCTCTTCAATCAACCTACAAAAATGTATTTAAACAATTACCCAGCCGTTTCTTTCTACTTTAACAGTCCTCATTTACTCCAGGGAAATTAATAAATATTTGTAATTTTAGAATATTTAAAATCTAAAAGTGTTCATGATTGAACTGTGAGACTTTTTCCTCTTCTGTGTGTTGTGAACTGATTATGGATGGGTCAGGATTTGGCCATTTTGTGTATAGTCATATCAATATAGTAAGAGAAAGGGAATTTGAAAGGTGATGAAGGGTTGATACTGTGGTGGGTTTGCACCTACTTGTGAAAAGGTCTGTTATCTTAGAAATCTAATACAATACTCACACTGAAATTTTAATGGCTATTTTAGTTCAACAATCCCAAACTGCCATTTTAAAAATCAGTGATTTGAAGTACAGCACGGTTATGTTGGGTAACAATAAATTCAGTTGCAGGGCCCAGGTCTTTGGTTTGCCAGTTTGGAGCTTTTGTCAGGAGCACGCTGTCAGGTTCCTACTGTGTGTGTGTTAGATTTTAAATGACATTCAACTGCCTACTCTATGCTTGTCATAAGAAAGAAGGTTAAATATGCTTGAATGACAGGCATTTGATAACACTTTAGCATTAGCAGTAAAAGGTCATTTTGTTTTTCTTCTTCACAGTGTTTCCAGCAGCTAGGGAAATAGTACCACATAAATCAGAATGCAGCTTCTTGTTCTAGATCAAGACTGTATCTAAATCATCACAGATATAGAATTATATATCTATTGTCAAAATTCTATAACCTCTCTAGAAAAATGAGTTCTATAGTCCTTACCTTAATGACTGGCTTAGATAACTCGTGTTAAGGTTTTAACCCAGTATCCCTTGCATTATCCTCAAATGATAATGGTATTCAGCTAGTGCCTTTACTATTTACAAAGCACTGCTACTTTTATCATTTCCTTTATAACTGATGGAACGGGATTAGTATGATTCCCAGATTATACTAGAGAAAACAGGACTTCATCTTGGGTTCTCTGGCTCTGGACCCACAGCTTTTACCCTTGATGGAATCTTAGCTTTGGGAAAGACCTTTATCGGCCATATTTCTGATGCCTGAATCTCCTGTGCAACATTTCTGCTACAAGGAAGCATTTAGCTTCTATTTGAATTCTGATTACTAATGATGGAGAACTCGTTAACCTCCTGGGACAATCCATTTCGTCTTTGGAAAACTGACCATCAGAACCCTCTTCTCCAGATTATTCTGAGTCTATACCATGTGCCAACAGTACATCTTTGGCCAAGCATGAAAGGAATAATGTAATACTGTAATGTGATTTTTATTTTTATTTTTTATTTTTTTAATTTATATATGAAATTTATTGTCAAATTGGTTTCCATACAACACCCAGTGCTTATCCCAAAAGGTGCCCTCCTCAATACCCATCACCCACCCTCTCCTCCCTCCCACCCCCCATCAACCCTTAGTTTGTTCTCAGTTCTCAACAGTCTCTTATGCTTTGGCTCTCTCCCACTCTAACCTCTTTTTTTTTTTTTTTCCTTCCCCTCCCCCATGGGTTCCTGTTAAGTTTCTCAGGATCCACATAAGAGTGAAACCATATGGTATCTGTCTTTCTCTGTATGGCTTATTTCACTTAGCATCACACTCTCCAGTTCCATCCACGTTGCTACAAAAGGCCATATTTCATTTTTTCTCATTGCCACATAGTATTCCATTGTGTATATAAACCACAATTTCTTTATCCATTCATCAGTTGATGGACATTTAGGCTCTTTCCATAATTTGGCTATTGTTGAGAGTGCTGCTATGAACATTGGGTGTAATGTGATTTTTAAAAAGAACGTTAAGATTATACTCAGGAAACTCTTACCAAGTGACATTTATTAAGTGTCTAATCATCCCCTAATTCTTACCTTATCGATAAGTACTATAACTCCACTTATTGTGGCTTTTTAGTTTTCCGTGAAATTTTTCAGGTTTTTTTTTTTTTTCTTTTCAGAATCCCTTCCTAGTATTAAAAGTGACCAGGTCTTATGTAAAGGACTGTAATTTGGATATAGTATACTAATCGAAAAATAGATTCCTAAATATTATATATTATTTGATACACTTCAGTATCATGCTTCTTTTTTAAATTTCCATTTTTATCTATTTGTTCACTGTTATCCTTACAACCAGATATTTCCACGTTATATTTTCCAAATTTTATTTTTATATTAAAAAATGAGCATGTTCATTCTAAAATAAAGTCAAGCATTAGAGCAGTCCATAACATAAAGAAGTAAAACTTTTCTCCTCCTGGCAATCCTCTACTCTAAAACTTACCAGTTTATGAACAACTTTCCAGGTTGGTATTTTTCTTTGCATTTATAACTATAATAATATTCCCCCCCTCATAAAATGGATCATATGAAAAGGGTAGCATGAGGGAAATATGTGATGGAACTGTCTGTATCTTGACTGTGGTGGTGATCACTTGAATATATGTATGTTAAAATCATCTAGAACTAAACACAAACATATGCATATAAAACAAGTGCATATAAAACTGGTGAAATCTGAATAAAGTGTGTGGATTATATCAATGTCAGTTTCCTGATTATGATATTGTACTGCAGTTATGCAAGATACAAACTGGGTAAAGAATACATGGGCTTTTACAGCTACATGTGAATCTATAGTTATCTCAAAAGGTTAAAAACTTGGACCGTGCTGTTATATGTATATACTGTTCTGAAACTTGGGTTTTTAAGTTAGTATGTTGAGGTACTATGTGAGTATAAATAGAGCTATCTCATTTCTTTTAATAGCATTTATATTTTGTGTTTAATATTTATTTACCCTTACTTATTATAGTAAATTATATTTTTGACCAATGTATAATAAAAAATTACTAGACACGTGAAGAAATATGAATATGTTTCACTGGAAACTGTGAGATAACCTAGATGTTGTAATTAGCAGACAAAGACTTTAAGAAGCTTTTATTAACATGTTCAAGAACTTAAAGGAGAACATGGCTGTAATTAAAGAACAGAATGGGAAATTGAGCAGAAAGATGGAAACTAAAAATTCTAGACATGGAAAACTGCAGTCTTTGAAATGTAAATTTTATTAGATGGGGCTTAACAGCAGATTGAGGGAGGCAAAAGGAAGAATCAATATATAGGAAGACAGATTATTAGAATTTATCAAATCTGAAGAACACAAGAGAAAAAAGACTTAAAAAATTGAACACTCAGTAATATGAGGCAATATCAATCAGTCTAATACATATAATTGGAGTTCCAGAAGGAAAGGAGAGAGAGGATGGACAGAAAAAAAAATTGAAGAAATAATGACTTAAAATTTCCCAACTTTGATGAAAAACATATAGGTCCAAAAAGTTCGTCAGATCCTAAGCAGGATAAATCATTTTGCCTACTTTCACCATTTGTGTTCAGTGTTGTACTGGACGTGTTAGAGCAGTAAGACAAGAAAAAGAAGCAAAAGGCTGTAAAGATTGGAAAGGAAGAAATAAATCTGCCTTTATTTGCAGATGAAACCATTATTTACATAGAAAATCTTAAGTGTTCAAAACAACTATTAGAAGTGATGGATTAATTTAGTAAAGTACAGGAAACAAGTTGATTATATTTCTATGTACTTGGAGCAAGTAATTCAAAAGACAAAATTTAGAGAACAGTTTTATTTACAAGCATCAATTTAAAAATACTGGAAGTAAATTTAATGGAAGGTAAGAAAAACTTCCATGCTAAAAACTACAAAACATTGCTGAGAAAAAGGTTACCTAAATAATGGAGAGAGAGATCATGCCCGTGGATTGTAAGACACACTGTTATTCAGATGGCACTTTTCCCTAAAAATTGGTTTGTACAAGAAGAACATCGTTGGAGGATTCACACTTCTTGATTTCAAGACTTACTGCAGAGGCCCAGTGTGGTATTGGTGCAGTCAGAAGCGTAGATCAGTGCAGCAGAAGAATTTCAGATTTAGCCCCCCACATATTAAAGTCAGTTGAATTTTAATAAACATGCCAATGCAATTAAATGCAGAAAGGAAACTATTTTTAATAAATATTTCTGGAGTAGTAGGTATACATATTTAACAAACTTAACCATAACTCCTACTTTACACCATACACAAAAATTATTTCAAGATCCATTTGAAACCAAAATATAAAAGTTAAAACCCTAAAGCTTCTATAAGAGAACAAGGAATATTTTACAATCTTATGGTAGCCAAATATTTCTTAGATAAACCACAAAAAATGCTAATAATAAAAGTAAAAATTGATGACCAGAGCTTCATCAAATTAAAATTTCTGTTCATAAAACAACAGTTTAAAAAATAAAGGAAGCATGGGGCGCCTGGGTGGCTCAGTTGGTTAAGCGGCCGACTTCGGCTCAGGTCATGATCTCACGGTCCGTGATTTCGAGCCCCGCGCCGGGCTCTGTGCTGCCAGCTCAGAGCCTGGAGCCTGTTTTAGATTCTGTGTCTCCCTCTCTCTGACCCTCCCCTGTTCATGCTCTGTCTCTCCCTGTCTCAAAAATAAATAAAATGTTAAAAAAAAAAATTAAAAAAAAATAAAGAAGCAGGCCACAGACTGGGAAAAATATTTATAATAGGTGTATCTCACAAAGGACTTACTTGTACCCAGAATATTTTAAAACTCCTACAAATCAGTATTAAAAAGATAAATAAGAAAATTTTAAAATAGAAGATTTTAACAGTCATTCCACAAAAGATACACAGTTGACTCTTGAACAATAGGGGTCTGAATGCAGGCCCACTAATACATGGATTTTTTTTTTTATATAAATTCAGTGCAGTACTGTAAATGTATTTTCTTTTATGATTTTCTCAGTAACATTTTCTTTTCTCTAGCTTTATTATAAGAATATAGTATATAATATACAAAATATGTGTTAATTGACAGGTTATGTTATCAGTAAGGCCTCCGGTCAACAGTAGGCTATTAGCAGTTAAGTTTTGGGAGGAATCAAAAGATTTTCGACTGCACAGGGGGTCAGTTTCCTGACCCCGGTGTTGTTCAAGGGTCAGCCATATGTGGATAATCAGCAAGTGCGTGTGAAAGTGCTCAGTAGTATTAGTCATTAGGGAAATGCAATGAAAACCACAGTGAGATCCATTTCACACCCACTAGAATAGCTGAATTTTTAAAACCAGCAACAGCAATGTTGGTGAGAATGTGGATTAGCACCTTGTCATATTGTTGTTTAGGGGAGTGTCAAATGGTATCACCACTTTGGGGTGTTTTTGCCTGTTTCTTCAAGAATTACCTACCCAAGCGGGAACCCTCTTGCACTCTTGGTGGGAATGCAAACTGGTGCAGCCACTCTGGAAAACAGTGTGGAGGTTCCTCAAAAAATTAAAAGTAGACCTACCCTATGACCCAGCAATGGCACTGCTAGGAATTTACCCAAGCACCAATTTACCCAGCACCAAGGGGCACTTGCACCCCAATGTTTATAGCAGCACTTTCAACAATAGCCAAATTATGGAAAGAGCCTAAATGTCCATCAACTGATGAATGGATAAAGCAATTGTGGTTTGTATACACAATGGAGTACTACGTGGCAATGAGAAAGAATGAAATATGGCCTTTTGTAGCAACGTGGATGGAACTGGAGAGTGTGATGCTAAGTGAAATAAGCCATACAGAGAAAGACAGATACCGTATGTTTTCAGTCTTATGTGGATCCTGAGAAACTTAACAGAAGACCATGGGGGAGGGGAAAGAAAAAAAAAAGCTAGAGAGGGAGGGAGCCAAACCATAAGAGACTTAAAAACAGAATAAACTGAGGGTTGATGGGGGGGTGAGAGGGAAGGGAAAGTGGGTGATGGGCATTGAGGAGGGCATCTGTTGGGATGAGCACTGGGTGTTATATGGAAACCAATTTGACAATAAATTTCATTAAAAAAAAATTAAATACCTACCCTATGATCTGGTAGTTCAACTTAGAGGTATTTACCCAAGTGGAATGAAAACATGTTCAAAAAGACTAGTGTAAGAATATTTATAGTATCTTTATTCATAATAGCTCAAAATTGGGAATAACCCAAATGCTCATTAATAGGAAAATGGGTAAGCAATATTATATTGATAAAATACAATTATAATTAGCAATAAAAAGAATGAACTGATAAATGCAACAACGTAGATGAATCTCAAAAACATAATGTTCAGTAAAAAATCATATATATGGTATGATTCCGTTGATGTGAATTTCAAGAAAAGGCAAAACTAATCTATGGTGCTAGAAAGCACAACAGTGCCTATGAGGATGGTATTGATAAGACAGTACATGGAAAGATAGAAATAGTCTATTTCCTGATTGGGATGAAACACAAATGCCTACCTGTATCAAAACTCTTTACATTATTCATTTAGTATCTGTTTATTTTATGATACATAAATTTTACCTTAGTTAAAGAATGAAGTTCAGTTTTTTTTTAAAAAAGGAAAAGGAACAAGCCAACCAAATCTGTTGCCTTTTAAAGGGCTTCTCCCAAAGCATCAGTCGATAATTTCATATAAATAAATATGTGCATGTATATTCATATATGTAAAATTGAATATGAAATTAAATGTAATTAACATACCATATAATCCATGCATTTAAAGTGTACAATTAAATGGTTTTTAGTACTTTCACAGTGATGCATTTATCACCACAATCATTTATGAAGTATTTGCATCACCCCCAAAGGAAATCCATATCCCCTCGACTCCCCCACAACCCAGCCCTAAGCAACCACTAATCTTTCTTTTTCTATAGATTTGCCTTTTCTGGATATTTCATATGAATAGAATTCTATAATTCTATTGTGACTGCCTTCTTTGACTTAGCATGTTTTTAGGGCTTATCCATATTACAGCATGTATCTACTTAAGTGGGTTCCTGGACCCAATTCCAGTGTGGGGAAGGTTTTTTCCCCCCACACACAACAAGCAATTCTTGGACACCAGTAGGGTATCCTACAGTTCAACTCAATTCTGAAATCAATCTACTTGGAGATAAGCATCAGCTAACACAGGTTAAGCCCAGGTTGTTACGGGTACTTCTGACTAACTGGCTGTAAGTTAGAAGTTTCCATGACCCCCTTCTTGGGTTCAGTTAGTTTGCTAGAACATCTAATAGAACACAGAAAAACAGTGTTACTTACTGAATCATCTATTCGTTATAGAAGGATATAATTCAGGAACAGCCAGATGGAAGAGATGCTTAAGACAAGGCTGTGGGGAAAGGGTGTGTCTTCCCTGCCCTCCTCAGGCGTGGGCTCTCCCAGCACCTCGGTGTGTTCCCCAACCTGGAAGCTCTCGGAACCCTGTCCTTCTGTGTTTTTGTGGAGGCTTCATTACATAGGCATGATTGGTTAAATCATTGGCTACGGTCGATTGAATCCCCCTCCAGCCCCTCTCCCCTCCCTGGGGGTCAGGGGGATGGGAGGGAAAGTTGTAACCCACTGATCAGTCACTTGGTTGGTTGTCCAGGCAACCAGCCCCCAGCCTTAGGTGCCTTCCAAAAGTCACCTCATTAACATAACAAAAGACCACTTTTCTCCCTCATCAGTTAGGAAATTCCAAGGGTTTTAAGAGCACTATGCCAGAAATGGGGACAAAGACAAAATATATAGTTATTATAAATCATAGTATCACATACTTTATCCCTTTTTATTACTAAATAATATTCCATTGTATGGATATACCACATTTTATTTATCTGTTCATCAGATGATAGACATTTGAATTGTTTCTACTTTCTGGCTATTAGGAATAATGCTCATTAATATGAACATTTATGTACAGACATGTTTTTAATTTTCTTGCCATTATTCCTGGAGTAGAATTGGCTGAGTCACATGGTAACTCTGTGTTTATTGTTTGGGTAATTGTCAGACTGTTTTCCCAAGTGGCTGTACTGTTCTACATTCCTAGTAGAAGGGTATAAAGTTCTAATTTCTGGAGAAATCTTTACCAACACTTGTTATTCTCACTGCTTTTTGTTATTATAGCCATCCTAGTGGATATGAAATGGAATTACATTGTGGTTTTGATTTGTATTTTCCAGTAAATAATGGTGACGAGCATCTTTTCTTGTGCTTATTGGTCATTTGTATATCTTTTTTTTGTTTACTGCTATTCAGGTTCTTTACTTATTTTTAATTGGGTTATTTGTCTTTTTATTATTGAGTTGTAATAATTGTTTACATTCTAAATACATAAATACATAATATTCTATTCTAATATTTTAAATACATAAAGAGTTTTTATATATTCTAAATACAAGTCCCTTATCAGATGTATAATTTACACATGTATTCTTTTTTTCTTTTAACGTTTATTTATTTTTGAGAGAGAGAGAGAAAGAGAGACAAAATGTGAGCAATGGAGGGGCAGAGAGAGAGGAGACACGGAATCTGAAGCAGGCTCCAGGCTCTGAGCTGTCAGCACCAAGCCCCACGAGGGGCTCAAACTCATGAACCGTGAGATCATGACCTGAGCTAACGTCAGACGCTAAACTGACTGAGCCACCCAGGTGCCCGCACATGTATTCTTTCATCCTGTGAGGTTTCTTTTTTCATTTTCTTTGTGATGTCTGTTGAAGCACCAATGTTTTTAATTTTTATAAAGTTCAATATATCCTTTCTTTTGTTGCTTGTATTTTCAGTGTCGTATCTTAGAAGGCTTTGCCTAACCCAGGGTCACAAAGATTTGCTCCTATATTTTCTTCTAAATGTTTTATAGTTTTAGCTCATTGTTTATGTTTATGACCCATTTTGAGTTAATTTTTGTGTATGGTTATGAGGAAGGGAGTCCAACTTTATTTTTTTACATGAATCGTAACTTCTCATGTCTTTTAGCTAGAATTGCACTATATGGTCATGTTTAGTTACAAGAGGGTTGGGAGGTGACACTTTGGTTGGGGGCATTGCTACCTTAAACAAAATAAAATGCAAGCAGCAGATGCCACAGCATATGCTGTTTTTGCTTTTGACTCAAAATAGTATACCACCAAACTTCATGAGGCTCTGAAATATGAATTTGATCAAGAAGCATTCTATAACTGGCTTCAAAAAAGATTTGAAGAAAAGTTTCTGGGGGCACCTGCGTAACTCAGTTGGTTAAGCTTTGGACTCTTGATTTTGGCTCAGGTCATGATCTCATGTTTCCTGATATCGAGCCCCATCTCAGGCTCTGTGCTGATAGCACGGAGCCTGCTTGGGGTTCTCTCTGTCTCCCTCTCTCTCTCTGCCTGTCCCCTGCTCATGCTCACTCACTCACTTGCTTGCTCTCTCTCTCAAAAAATCTAAAAAAAAAAAAAATGTTCTCTGAATTTTATTTGTTAATATGGTTTTCCTGAAGGTAATGCTGAAAGCTGAAAAGGATTGCTGTTTATTACAACCAAACAATTTACTTTACTCTTTCTTACACCTCCACTCAGCTATTTGTCCACCATCCCCATCTCAGCCTTTCTCCCTTTTTTCTCTCTCTCCCCTCCCCTCCACCCACACATTGGAGTGTTTGTTTGCTAACATTACATTATATTTAATGGGTTTGACATGCATACTGTTAAGTGGACGTGCTGGCCTCTGCACTAAAAAACAACCCAGTATTCTCCCTGTATGTTGGGCCATAGAAGCTTCTGAACACTTCTTGGTAAAATGGTATGCGGTGAGAGGCAAGATGTTTAGTCTCCTTCAGTACCAGCTCTGCTCTGCTCTAGAGCTTTTCCTTCCTTTTATTTTTCTAAAACAACTTGGAATTTATTCACAATTTCCTGGTATCAGTAGGATGAGTTGTATGAGGAGCTTTCTCCCGGGCAAGTTTAACAAGTTCGGTGTGCTGACCATGAAGGAAAGTATCACTTCCCTGCCTCCCCTTCACCACGGGTCATCATCTCTTACTTCCTAATGGTGTTTGGAAGCTGTGTGTTGACTGTCTAACAGGAAATGAGTAAGCATTTGTAACCTTGCTGGTTTCTATGGAATGGTGAAATGTCCCCTCTTGAATTTCATAGCTTCTTTGGTTGTGTTTCTCTGGGGTGCATGACTGATGTTTGATGATGAAACGAAGCCCAAGTGACTTCTGAGGTTCCGCCCATGCCTCTGCATTCACTCTGTCTCTTCTTGCCTGTCCTGCTCTTCTAGATTGAGCTGCTTGTGCTAATTCAGTTGGTTAGAGCGAGAGGTTTTTGAAGATTTGGTCAAGGGCTAACTCTATAAAGCTGACTTCCTAGAAAATAAAATCTGAAACAGTTGAGGAATTCTGAACCCTAAGCACCTGTTGAAGACGTGGAATTGATCACAGTGTAGATGGATAGGTCTAAATGTCTATCATGATAATGCTCATAACCAAGATTTGGAGATGAATACGTTCCAGGCAGTTTTCTTGGTGCTTTACATGCATGGATTCATTTAATGTGTAACAGTAATAAATTATATTCTAATGCTCCTCTTCATTTTACAAAGGGTTTTCACATGTATTTGATTCTTATTGAAACCCTGTGATGTGCGGCCAGAAGAGAGTAGGGAGACATAACAATTGAATGTGAGGTGGCACCCTGGACTGGATCCCAGAACACATGGAGGACATTGATGGAGAACCTGGTGAAGTCCAGACAAAGTCTGCTTAGTTAGTGGTAATGTACTATTACTAGTAACAGAAGGTGTTAACTGAGGGAGGACTATCCATGGAGTCTTCTTTTTCTCTTAATCGAAACCCAATCTAAAACACAGCTTTTCTCTGAATCTAAAAAACACTCCAGAATCCAAAGTTTATTAAAAAAAAATTTTTTTTTTAAGTTTTCATCAACCCCTATTCCACAGATTTCTGCTGTTTGAAAGGCTAGGTAACTTGATGTGCTAGACATGGGGAAGTGGGGAAACCGGGCCCTGGAACCCCTGGCTTATATCCCCAGCTCAGTGCCTGTATTCATTGCTGCCTCAGTAAGAATATACTGCTTCCCATGTCATCCTCCCCGCAGATGATATCCTCGTTTTACAACTGATAGATCATTACGATCTGTTCACTACTGGAGAAATAACTCAAATATATGTCTGCCTTTGACTTCGAGCCGGGGGCCCTTCCATGTTTGAATGGAGAATGTAGTACATATTTTGGGGTTCATTATTAAACCAATACAATAGAAACCTCACTGTGATGAAGGGTGACAGGTGTTTGGGAAAAGAATGATGGTATCGTGTGGTCTTCTGTGACCTCTGACACAGAAACCTGAGGAGGGGCAGAAAATAGAAACACAAGCACTGCCCCATCAGATTCAGATTCAGGTTCATTCTGTATGTGGAGCGATAGTGAGGCTAGTGATGCCATCTAAGCTTCATTCCTTACCCTGGGAGTGGCAAAGAGAAGTGACGTTCCGTTTCTTTCACCTCGGCACTTTATTTTTTAAAATAGTAGGGGACTAGGGCGCCTGGGTGGGTCAGTCGGTTAGGCGGCCGACTTGGGCTCAGGTCATGATCTCGCGGTCCGTGAGTTCGAGCCCCGCACCGGGCTCTGTGCTGACAGCTCAGAGCCTGGAGCCTGTTTCAGATTCTGTGTCTCCCTCTCTCTCTGCCCCTCCCCCATTCATGCTCTGTCTCTCTCTGTCTCAAAAATAAATAAACGTTAAAAAAATTAAAAAAAAAATAATAGGGGACTGTAAGAGATTTGTCTTGAAGCTCTAACACCTTTGGTCGTCTTTCTATATTTTGGTCTTTGAAACAGAGGTTCTTCTACCAGGTGTGGTATGACTTGAGGATGCAGGATGACATGTGCCTTAACTCTTTTCCTGTGCTGTATTCACTGGACTCTCTGGTTCGTGCTCAGTGTCTTGCCCAGACCTGTGTTTTGGCCTCTTTCTTTTATGAGTTTCACTGTGCCGTTGCTATCAGTCTTTGGATCTATTTTCCAGTAGTTCGTAGTTCCAGCTGGTGTTGTATATATCTGAGTTCAGTTCTGTGTATCCTTAAAAAAAAATTTTTTTTTTTTTTTTTTGCTCACTCTAGGTACAATTCCTAGCGGCTAACATTTATTGAGGAAAACCGTGTGCCTAGCTTGTACTTTCCATGTAACTTGGGTCCTCACAGCCATTTTAAGTGGCTTCATTTTAATTTTACAGCTGAAGACCAAGCTCAGGGACATGGAGAGACTTGAAGGGCTGCACATACATGATACATGTATGTATAAATACATGCTCATACATGATAGAACTGGTATTCAGTCCCAGAGTTTTCTGACTCCAGAGTAACCAGGCTACCATTCAGCTTGCCCCAGAACCACCCTCTAGGTCAGAGGGTCTAAATCCTGGCTGCCTGTTAGACTCACCTCAGCTTCTAAGAAGCACCTATGCCTGGGCCCTACCCCATACCAATGAAATCAGATTTAAGTCAGAATGTTAGAGGTGAAAGGACTTTAGATCATTCATTTCTGTGCTTTTTACCTCCACATTTTGACATTTTATCAGTACGTAAACTGAGACCCCTACTTGCACAGCTATCAGGTGTCAGAACCAAGACTAAAATGCCGATCTCGTGATTTGATTCTAGAGTTCTCTCCATACTCAGGTCAAATAAATATGTTAGAGTATTTACTGTGTACAAAGTCAGAGGCACAAGTGTAGTCATAGGTGAGTTTATTTATCCACATGTACTATCTAGAAACGTGTGTGCATGTTCATCTGTATACATGTATAGGCGTGTACATCTATGTGATTTTGAGAATTAATATTCATTTGTAAGAGA
This sequence comes from Puma concolor, assembly GCF_028749965.1. NCBI lineage: Eukaryota > Metazoa > Chordata > Mammalia > Carnivora > Felidae > Puma > Puma concolor. Next base: position 162,710,970 of record NC_141674.1, read on the forward strand.
GGCAGTATTGCATCATGGTTGAAATCATAGGCTTTCCAGCCAGACTGCCCGGTTTGAATCTTGGCTTAACTGCTTCTTAGCTATGTGCCCGTGGGCAGGTTACCCAAACTCTCTCTTCTTTGGTTTCTTAGAGATAAACTGGAGCTAGCAATAGTACTTACTTCATGGATTAAATGAGTCCGTGGATCTAATGTGATGAGACGGTGTTGATACACAGGAAGCTTTCCATAAGTATTCGGTAGAGTAATGTATGATTAAGGGTGTATTCAGCTTACAGCTTCTGGAACTCCATAGTTTTTGCATTCATTGACTAGAGAAGAATTATAAAGGTGATAGTACTTATGTGATGTGGTTCATCTGTATGAAATCCCTTTCTCTCAGCCTTAAAGATGTTTGTGTAGCTTCCTGGAGGCCCTTATCAGGGTCTACACGCTCATGCTTTATAGTTCACAGTCTTCTGTCTTATGAAAAACATGCTGCTGTTCTAAAATATTTTCTTCTTTATCTCTGGGCCCACTATTAACATCTCAGCCATGTTTAGCTACGACTTTCTGTGTTTTGCTAAATGCCTCGGGCTGCCAGAAATGTTGCTCTGATGCAGGTTGGAATTGGCATCAGTCACCTCCAAGTTTATATTTATTTACATGCAAAACAATTCTTGTTTCTTGAGAATCATAAGTAGTTGATAAATAGTATCATAAAGAAAATCTTGAATTATTTTCTCTGGGACTTTTCGTGATGAAGTCTTTTACATGAGAAAAGTTCCACCTAGAGAACTCAAAATATAAACTGAGGCCTGTCCCTGATCCGTTACACAACGCCGTCAACTGGCATGGAAGAATGGATCCATTTACAGTGTCCTTAAGTACCATTTATCAAATGCCTTTAGAGGAACTCTTTTTCTTCCTTTCTGCTCAGAGGTATTAAGGTATTAAGTAGAGTCACAGTCAGATTAAAGACAACAACTGATTCTTCAAGCAAAGAGAAAAATCAGAATTTGGAGTGAAGTGGTGTTTGGAAAGGAGATAAAAATCTGAGCTGCAATGGATATAGCAAGCCAGTTCAGTTCAGGAACACAGGAAGTTACATAAGTCAGCTCTAGTAATTTGAAATGATTAGAATGGGAGATCATGAAAAGTAGTTTCCTGCTAGAGGAGATCTTACGGCTCCCAAAGATATAGTGAAGGTACCTCCTGGGCACAGCTGCCCAAATAGACCCCTACTAAGGTAGCTTTTGTTTTATGTGTTCAGAAATTTCACCTTAAGAGTTCAGAGTGTAGTGGACTCAGGACGCTAAATCACTCTCACGTATTTGACTGTGACTGAAGAATAAAATCAACTTACTGATTTAAAAACTTTTCTATTTGTAGGTGAGTTATGTGGGAAACAAACTCACAAAGACCTTGCTTTGTGAGTATGGATTTAGAGCAGGAGGAGTCAGTAATGGGAATTGAATATATTCTAATACTACTACACTCTGCTGATAATCTGATTTATCTACCCTTCAACAGGAGGACCCTTCTCACTGGGGAAGTTATTATTCCTTAACCCCTTCCCTACATCTCTTCTCCCTCCCTCCTTATTATCTCTCTGTTTTCTGGGCCATTATGGCTGACCATGTCTCACTGTCACCAAATACACACATGTGCATGTGCACATGCACACACAGTACTCTATAAAATATCTTAATACTTTCAATGAAGTTATTTCCTGTCTTCCTGACCTGGAATGATCTTTCATTTTAGGGTCACTTGGCCTATCGCCAGTGTCACCCATTTAGATCAATCATTTCTCAATTCCTAACAAAGCATCACCAGGTGTTAACCTGTCATTGGGAGCGATCAATCACAGGTGGGGTGACTATTTCTTGGAATATATCTCAAGGGATAACTTTATGACGAGAACAGTTGGAACAGGTGACCTTTAAGTTCCACATGGTAGGAAATTAATAACTCTTTCACCTCTGTACACCTCACTGATTCTGAAAGGTCTCTTTGAGGTAACTAATATGTTTTTGTTCTGTTTTGTTTTGTTTTTGTTTTTACTTTATAGGAGTTGCTTCTAGTGAAATGCGACCTGAAAATCAGCTTGGCATATTGTTCTGTTGCTGTGTGTTAGCAATTCCATTACCTACTTCTCTTCTCCTGCGTATCTTGCACATTCCAAACCAAACAGAGGTGCTACTGCTGTTCCTCAGACTTGCTGCCCCATGCTGCCTCTCCACCAAATCTCTTCCTATTTCTTCTGCTTGGAAGGACAAGCCTTTCCTAGCTATTAATCCAAATCTAAACCATTATTCATGGTCTAGTAGAAGCTTTCCAGTACCCCTCACCTTCACCAAATGTCCCCATGGATCCTCCATTGCACTTTGTTCTTCTGGTGGTTGTGTTGCATCTTGTTATTATACACTTTTATTTTCCCTTTGATGTTGTGTAAGCCCTTGACAGTAGTGGTTTATTTATTTTCACTTGACTTACAATGCCTGTCCCATCCTTGTTTTCATTCATACCCGGATATAGCACAAGTATAGAAACTAAAGATAATATCAGAATGTTAAGGGGAAGCATGGTTATGTTGAACTTGAAAACTCAGAATAGAAACTGTGTAGGATATTTAAAAGAAAAGATCAGAATTCAGATATTAGGGAAATTTTAACAATAGAATAAAAATCCAGCCAAATATAATGGGATTTAAGGGGTGAATAGAAAGTGAAGAAAGAGAATTTAGGGTGAAGTATTATTTCAAGAAGTTTTGATGTTTAGGAATGTAGTTTGAGAAGAAGATGAGAGTCAAGGAAAATTGTTTCTTGGGGAGGTGAAACTCAAGCATTTTTTAAAACCTAGATGATCACTTAGAAAGAGATGAAAGATTCCAGAAAGGACATAATTGATGGTGCAGAATATCCTGAGGGAAGAAAGGGAGACATAAAGAACACAGGTGTCAGGGTAAGGTCTAGGGGAAAGGAAGGGTATCTTTTTCTCTGAGACAGGAAGGAAGATAGTAAGTGTAATGTCGGAAAGCGGAAGACAGCTCTGCCTGTTTCCCCAGTGTCAGAGTATTCCTAGTAATCTGAGGATGACAAGGGTTAGAACAGCTAAAGGATGTTGGACTTGGCTCAGGAAAATTATTTATTTCTCGAGATCGACATTGTCTATCTTCCCCCAGTAGACTGTAAACTCCATGAAGGCAAGGGTTTTGCTATCTTGTTCGTCACTATTCTCAGCACCAAGAAATTGTACCTGGCACATCGACAATATGTGTTGGACGAATGGAGGATGAAAAGGGGAGCCAGTTGAAGATACTCAAAATCATTGCTGTCATCTTTTAGCTTTCAGTAAGTGTACAGACTGTAAATACACCGTGTTAATTCTCTCAGGACATTTCTGTCATAAGAGCTTGTCTAAAAGCACTGAGAAGTATAGAAAGGTAATTATTGGATTTCTCCATACTTAGAAATGGTAGGATGAGAATTAGAGCTCTATAGAGTGTGGGCAGTATTTGACCAAGGGGTGTAAAGTTGTGTGTAGTATCCTGAAGATCCTTTTATTAGACAGAATCTTGATCACAAATAGCATGGTACATACAGCATTGACTATTAGTTGTTTACCCAATGTATATTCTCCTTGTCTTCCTTAGGATTCATGTATTGTTAGATGTGCTCCTGCAGCATAAAACTATATTCTCCATCTTTCCTGAAAGTAAGATGAGATTTCTGAGAAAGCTCTTTAAAGGAGGCTGATGTAGGAGGAAACTCTTACGCGCTTCCCTCCCTCCTGCTTCCTGGAACGTGAATGTAATGGCTTGGAACCCCAGTTTTATATTGTAACTATTAGGTGACCTTGAGGATGCAAGCCAGTGCTAATGATGGTAGAAGAGTATAGTTGTGCAGCAACCATATTGAGCTTCCTGCGGCCTTCTTATTTTGAGACAATATAAACTATCTTGTTTAAACTACTGTTATTTTGGATCTCCGTTTCTTTCAGGAGACCTCAGTTGGTTAGAAAGGAAAACGAAAAGGAATTAAGGAAAAAGAGACCTCAATGGGTCAACGAAAAAGCAGATATTGGGAATCAGGATAAGATGTTGAGGTCAGAGAGGGGTTTCTAAGTTTGAGATGGGTGGGTAATGAAAAAGTCTAAGGGATGGTCATAGGTTGCTAAAGTAGAATGCTATTGAAGTCTCCTAGAGAAGAGAAAGTCAAAGAAACAGTTATTTCTATATGTAGATCGGTCAACAAGAGTTTGCCCTTCAATTAGACCAGTGTTTCTTTGAATTTGATTTCCTGGGCCACCAAGGATCTATCTGTAGATCTGGAATCTTAAGGACTCTAATTTGAGATGCACTACTGAATATTATTATATGGCTTTCTTGCCAAAATTATTTAAAGCAACTAATAAAGATACAAATTGTGGGGCACCTGGTGGCTCAGTCAGTGGAGCGTGTCCCTCTTGATCTTGGGGCTGTGGGTTCGGGCCCCAAAGTGGGTGTAGAGATTACTTAAAAATAAGGTCTTAAAAAAATAAAGATACAAATTATAAGATTAAAAAATTTAAAAATATGAAAATGAGGGAGAGAACAAATATGGTGAGATACAAAATTGAAGTGGGAAGGAAGCTAACACAAAAACACCCCCATGAGGTTCTCTGTATTGTTAGATGTGGGCAGCAAATTTGGATATAAGCTTTTCCAGCAGTCAGCTTGAAAAACGTAACATGACAGGTTGTTACAAAATCGCAGGAGCAGTGGGATAAAAACAAGTCAGTTCAGGAAAATTAGAAATATTTCTTTTATTAAGCCTATTTTGCTTGAATTATAACTTTGCATGATTGGATTAAATAATAACATCAAATATTTTCTTTCAAACGGGAGGAGAATATAAAGACAGTTTTGGGGAGAGCCACAATAAACAAGTTGACACTATACCCCAACATCAGGGTAAAAAGTGAGCATGTTCAGTTGGGTGGCTCTGCCTAATGCCAATTATCTGTGTTTTCAGCATGACTGTCTTTGCATAGATATAGGTAAATAACCAAAAGACTGGAAAATAAGACACGTCAAGAAAATTGGTAAGAATTAGAATTGTTAGGCTTAGGGGAAATGATAATGCAAAAGATTAGCCTTCGGATGTTATCTTTCACCGCCTCTACTGAGCACAAATCACTTAGATTTCAGCAAGAAGATTAGTAAAAAGAAAGGTTATCGTGGTTGGTGGTGATGGTTATTAGGAACGGGAGGCTCTTTTCATCAAACCTTGAGAGGAGAATGATCTTTTGCCTTTAATAGTGGAATTGCTTCAAGGTGGGGCTTGTAGTTGGGTACAGTGAAAGAAAAGACTGGAACACTGCAGATCCCTTCCATTCTTCAGAGTCTAAATCCAGATTATTTTTACTCTATATTTGTTAGGGTTTGATATTTTAAAAAAATCATCTGGCAGGTGTCACACACATGCCTTTGTCATTAAGTTGTTTTGAGTGTGCTGACAGAACCCAGAAATAGTGAAATCATTAATTTAGCTGAAGAATCCAGGTATTCAAGGTACTGTCTAAGTGGAGTCTAAGGTATTAAAGGACTTTTCAGACTATTTTAAAATTAAATTTGTCTGCAAAATCATTTAGAAGAATTCAGATTTCCATAATAAATGTGGCAAACATTTCTCTTATGGGATGTAAATAATCAAACTCTGTTGCACTGTAGAGTAATATTATAAAGCACTTAACTAATCAGATTGTGAGAGTCGCTCAAAATTTCTAACCATGTAATTTTTGCATAGAGAGAGGGTACTTCATGCTGTGCAATTAACTGGTTTTATTAGCTATAAATTTGGTTGTTGCTAGCTGGCCTGACGGGCTAGTGCCTGTGGAGAATTGGATCTTGGTTTTTGACGTGTTACTGCATGGTCAAGTGTCAGGAAGGCATGGAAATTTGTAGTGGGGGCAGAGGCCCTAAGAGGGAGTCAGTGAAGAATTGTTTCTCACACCTCTGTAACTAAAGAGAGCTTTGAAATTGTCTAGGCCTGTTGTCGTTTTTGGATGTTCTATAAACTAACATTCCATTCTGTATTCAAATAAGGTTTATAAAGCAAAATGGGATGGTTTAGTGATTGTAAGTAGGGCTTTGGTGTCAAACTACCTGTGTTAAAAAACCTGGCTTTGCCATTTATTGTGCCCTTGGGCAAATTTTAAAATTTCCTTGTGCCTAGATTTCTTCCCCTGTGTAAGGGCAATAGTAGTAGGCCCGAGGCTCATGATGTGCTGTGAGGATTTGAAGGTTCAGTCAACATGACATGCTTGGCCTGGCTCATAGTAGGCACTCAATAAATGGTAGCTCTTATTGTGGAGCTTATTTGTGTCTGCAAATTGGAATGTCTTTGAGAAAGGGCAGCTTACAATAAAAGATGTTTAGATGGGGGCACCTAGCTGGCTCATTTGGAAGAGCATGCAACTCTTGATCTTGGGGTTGTGAGTTGGAGCCATATGTTGGGTATAGAGATTACTTAAATAAATAGATAAGTAAACTTAAAAAAAAATATTTAGGTGAAAGGACTCCTATTTTTATTGTACTGCATTTTTTTTTTGGAGAGAGGGAGGAAATACATAAAAATATATAAAATATATTAATTAAAAATATAAAAAATATATAGAGGTGTAAGATATCTAGATTCAAATTTTATTAGACTTTGACCCGGCTCCTGAAGTGAGCTTACACAAATCAAAGACCCAGTTTTCTTCACTCTTAAACACAATAAAATAGCAAACTTATTTGTGAGGGTCAAATAAGAAAAGCGTTTTGAAAATGTTAAAGTACTGTATTTAGGTAAAAACATGGAAATATTCTTACCTAAACATGGAAAGTCACATATAATAAAATAAATGAAGCTAATTAAAACAAGCAGAATATGACAGGAGGATCACTGCTGTAAGAGATTTGAATTTGCTCAGAAGGTTGACTTGAGTCTGAGGATAAATTGATTATCAAGAAAGGGGATGTCAGAGAAAGGAATTAGCATTGGTTGAACACCTGGCATTTGCTGTGCACTGAGATAGGATTACTGTCCCCATCTTACAAATGAGGAGACTGAGGCCCAGACGGGTTAAATAACTTCCTCGTTTATAAGTGGCAGAGCCACTATTCATACTGAAGCCTGTTGGTCTCTAGAGGATGTCCTAATATGCTGTGGTTAATTCAGTTTATCAAATATTTATTGAGTACCCACTCTGTATAAAGCACTGTTAATAATACATCAGGTTTTTTTTTTTTTTATAGAAATGGATAGAAATTTAAAGCATAAAGGAATTTGAAAGATAATTTTGTCGAGCAAAGTCATTTTCTAGGAAGAGAACAAGGCCCATGGTGACCAAGGCAGCTTTAGGGCCATCCATTTTGGAATTAGAATTTAAATTCCACTCACCTGTCCCGTGTTTGATTAAATTATATTGCTACTCAGTCTTTTAAAAGCCTAATCCTTCACTAGTTCATACTTCAAGGCTTATTCAAGGGCTTTCTTTGGAGGCAGGATGGGCGGGAGGAGGTTCTATGTAATTTTAGCACCAAGTGGTCTCTGTGACCGAGTTACACGGGGTGTTTTGTGGAAAGCAGGGTGCTTGTAAGTAGTTTTGTCACCCAAACCGAATGCAGATTGCTTACAATGTATTGGACTTTTTCATGCCATCACAGTGACATTCTCTTGTGAGCATGAAGAATGTAAAATCTCTTAGCCGTTTTATGATTTGGGAAGATCTCTTAAATCCCTGCTCTTGAATCTTCATTATTTGTCTCATTCAGTTTTAGCTGCCTTTCCATCCTGCCAGGTTAGCCTGCCCTTAGTTGGGAATGTGTCCTTAACTAGAGAGCCGCCTCGCCTGATCCCTGGATAGGAGCCCAGGCTGCTGTCTTGAATGGTTGCACGTGGAGGCTGCTGCAACCTACTGGGAAAACCACCGGCTTCCCAGCACTGGTGACGTTTGTAATAAATCCCACATGGCTCCATCTTGGGGCCATGGCCAGTGGGTAGAATGATTCGCTTATTTTTTCTTCTTAGTGTTTCTATCCATGTTCCTTCCAGAGAGAAGTCTTTCTGATGTCAACATCATTAGAAATATAGGCTGTATGATATTATGGAACCTGAATTCATTTATCCTTTTTTATTTCCCTGAATACCTAATGGGCAGCGTTTGAACGAGAACCCACAGAACTGTGAGGGTTGCTGCTTGTCATGTGACTGTGTTATTGAATGGGACTCATTAAGCCTAAAGTGAGTCAGAGAGCTTGACCTGTGGGTGACACTCTGGCGATGAAGTATGGGATTGAAAATCATCTGAGCCTACTTTGTAAGTTGTTCTTGTGGCATAGCATTTTTAGGAGCAGAGGGGCTGGTTTTCCATCTTGCCAAACATAAAAGAAATCAAGCTTTTCTTTTAGGAAAATGCGCCTAGCCATGATACTCTTGGGGAAAAAATGCAATTAATTAAACAGCATTTTCTTGTTTTTGACCCTGGTTTTTGTGGTCTGATGCATGGAAATCCTTTGATTACTGAGATTGAGCGCTCTGCCTCCATTATCTTTATAATCAGAGCCTAAAGTAGAAGGGAAGTTCTTTCCACCTGTGTCTTGCCTGTAAGAGCTAGGTGTTTTGACCTTATAGACTTGTAAATACTGTTTTAGGACATTTTAACTCAAAAACTTTACTTTGTCCCTTACCTTCTGCTGCTAATAAGTACAATGGTTATGGGCCCTGCAGTGCTAAAGAAAAGAGTTATGCTGTACTGACTGGTGGCCGAGTCAAATCCATCCTGTTCATTAAGAGACCTGGCTGAATTGCTGTGGACTTTTATGACACTGGCCCAAGCTGGCTGCTTTAATGGATCACTAAAGACAGGGTGACTTATAAATAGCAAGCATTGATTTCTCATAGTTCTGGAGGCTAGGAAGTCTGAAATCCAGATGTGTTAGCAGATTTGACTTCTGGTGAGTACCTGCTTCCTGGTTCATAGATGGCCATCTTGCTGTGTTCTCACATGGTGGAAGGGGAGAGGGCACTCTCTGGGTTCTCTTTTATAAGGGCACAGTCCCTTTCATGAGGGCTCTACCCTTATAACCTAATCATCTCCCAGAGGCCCCACCTTCAAATACCGTGACACTGGGGATTAGACTTCAGCATATGAATTTCTGGGGAATACAAACATTCAGTCTATAGCAGGGAGCGTCTATACCACAGTGTTCAGGGAGAATAGTAGGTACGGAAAATGTGTGGACTTGACAAAAGGCTGGCTTACTTTCAGAGGTGATTTTGGAAATAGAGTCGATCCTTGAACATTTGGGGGTTAGAGATGCCAATCACCTTCCTCCCCAAGCACAGTCAGAAATCAGTGTATAGCTTTTGGCTCCCCCAGAACTTACCTACTAAAAGCCTACTGTTCTCTGGAAATCTTACCAATAATGTAAACAGTTGACTTACACATATTTTGTATATGTATTATATATCATATTCTTACAATAAAGTAAGCTAGAGAAAAGAAAATGTTATTAAGAAAATCATAAAGAAGAGAAAATACATTTAGAGTACTGGACTGTATTTATATATATAAAAAAAATCTACCTATAAGTGGACCCGTACAGTTTAAAACTGGTCAACTGTATATGGTAAATGTATTGGGTAGAATACGAGAAATGGAAGATTTAAGACTCAGCAAGGCTTTACATTCTCATTCTGAAAAAGTGCAATGTCAAAGCAAGGGCATGCATAGGGAATAACAAAGCAGGAAAGGACTCTCAAGGAAGTGTGTTCATGGGATTGCACTGGACTGCAGAACCTGCAAGAGGCTAAGTACAAGCCTTCATTTTGAAAGTTTAAATCAAGAATGAACTAGTGAGCATAAATTTCAGATGGGGCTTTTGCTGTGGTTCTGTAACTGATTGACTGTCATTCCTATGAAATAGTAGCCTTAGTAATAGCCCTTGTACATGTGAGAAAACAGAGTGCATCCTGAAGCAGATCTGCACCCTCTCGCATCTTACTCTTCCACGTTGCGGCTCAGAGTAAACATTTACTAATGCAGACTCTCCACGACAGTCATTTCAACACACTAAGTATCATTATCATCAGATACTGTATGTTCTTCAGGTAAGATTGAATGCTGCTTATATATATAAAGTATTCGACCTTTCTCATATGGTGTTATGCCAGACATTGTAGAGGATGAGCAATGTAGGAAAGGCTTCCCTAAGGGGCCACAGAAGCAGATGTAAACTGCGAGGAGATCATTTAATAAAAGTGCAGATACTGAGTAGGTTGAAATCAATCTAGATTTAGGTTTTCAGTACTCACATCTGTGGTCTCATGGCCTCTCTGAATCTGTGGCCTTTTTCAAGAATACCCTAGGTGAGGGGCGCCTGGGTGGCTCAGTGGGTTAAGCGTCTGACTTTGGCTCAGGTCATGACCTCACAGTTCGTGAATTCGAGCTCAAGCCCTGCGTCAGGCTCTGTGCTGACAGCTCGGAGCCTAGAGCCTGCTTTGGATTCTGCTCATGTTCTCTTTCTCTCTCTCAAAAATAAATAAACATTAAAAAATAAATTAAAGGGGCACCTGGGTGGCTCAGTCATTTAAGCATCTGACTTCAGCTCAGGTCATGATCTCAGGGTTCAAGCCCTGTATTGGGCTCCGGGCTGAAGAGCTCAGACCCTGGAGCCTGCTTCGGATTCTGTGTGCCCCTCTCTCTCTGCCCCTCCCCCACTTGCATTTTGTCTTTCAAAAATAAATAAACATTTTAAAAAAGTTTAAAAAAAAGTGAACACTGATTTGTTCCAGACCCATGTCAGGAGACACTCACAGCTTACAGGCTAACTACCTAGTTTTTATATGTCTAGGGTAGTTCTAGGAAAGTAGGGAAAGAGTTTTACTTCTTCCTGATCCAGTCCTAGAGAAAATAAAAATTTCCATGCAAATAAATATTTTTATTTTATATTTATATTTTCTGGTCATATATATTACATGCATATATTGCTTTTTTGTGATTAAAAAATTATATGAGCTCATTGTAAAAATTTTGCAAATACCTAAAAAGGTAAAATTATTTATGAGTCTTTTTGCTACCTAGATATAACCATAATCAATATTTCATTTCTTCTCAGTCTCATACATATACAATTTCTGTTTTTATTTATTAAAAAAATTTTTTTTATGTTTATTTCTGAGACAGAGACAGAGCATGAGTGGGGGAGGGGCATAGAGAGAGGGAGACACAGAATCGGAAGCAGGCTCCAGGCTCTGAGCTGTCAGCACAGAACCCGACGCGGGGCTCAAACTCACAAACTGTGAGATCATGACCTGAGCCAAAGTCGGACGCTCAGCCGACTGAGCCACCTGGGCACCCCAACAATTTCTGTTTTTAAAAAGCGTGGGATCATTTCCTATCTTTTTGAACTTTGAGGGAATATACTGATCCTGGATCATATTGGTACTCTGGAGACAAAGCAGTCTTTGGAGAAAGTCTTTTGACTTTGGTTTCTATAGCATTGATTTCTGCTCTAATCTTTATTATTTCCCATCTTCTCTTTGGGGTTTTATTTGCTGTTCTTTTTCCAGCTCTTTAAGGTATAAGGTTAGGTTGTATATCTGAGACCTTTCTTCCTTCTTTTTTTTTTTAATTTTTTAAAATATATTTTTTTTAATTTTAGAGAGAGAGACAAAGCACAAGTTGGGGAGGGGCAGAGAGAGAAGGAGACACGGAATCTGAACCAGGTTCCAGGCTCTGAGCTGTCAGCACAGAGCCCAATGCTGGGCTTGAACCCACAAACCACAAGATCATGACCTGAACCGAAGTTGGATGCTCAACTGACTGAGCCACCCAGGTGCTCTGACCTTTCTTCCTTCTTTAAGAAGGCCTGGATTACTATATACTTCCCTCTTATGGGGAGTATATAGTGCTTTTGCTGCGTTCCAGAGGTTTTGCGCTGTGGTGTTGTCATTTTCATTGGCTTCCATGTACTTTTTAATTTCCTCTTTAACTTCTTGGTTAGCCCATTCATTCTTTAGTAGGATGTTCTTTTGTCTCCAAATATTTGTTATCTTTCCAAATTTTTTCTTGTGATTAATTTTGAATTTCATAGTGTGGTGGCTTGAAAATATGCACAGTATGATCTCAATCTTTTTGTACTTATTGAGGGCTGATTTATGTCTCCGTATGTGATCTATTCTGCAGAATGTTGCGTGTGCACTCCAGAAGAATGTGTATTCTGCTGCTTTAGGCTGAAATGTTCGGAATATATCTGTTAAGTCCATTTGGTCCAGTGTGTCATTCAAAGCCATTATTTCCATGTTGATTTTCTGTTTAGATGATCTATTGCTGTAAATGGAGTGTTGAAGTCTCCACTATTACAGTATTTTTATCAATGAGTTTCTGTATGTTTGTGATTAATTGATTTATGTATTTAGGTGCTTTCACGTTTGGAGCATTAATGTTTATAGTTGTTAAATATTCTTGGTGGATAGACCCCTTAATTATGATATAATGCCCTTCTTCATCTCTTGTTACATCTTTATTTTTTTAGATTTTTTTTAATGTTTATTTTTTTTTTGAGAGAGACAGAGACAGAATGCGAGTGGGTTGTGGCAGAGAGAGAGGGAGACACAGAAGCAGAAGCAGGCTCTAGGCTCTGAGCTGTCAGCACAGAGCCCGACGCGGGGCTCAAATTCACAAGCTGTGAGATCATGATCTGAGCCGAAGTTGGATGCTCAACTGACTGAGCCACCCAGGAGCCCCTACATCTTTATTTTAAAATCTAGATTTTCTGATATAAGTATGGCTACTCTGGCTTTCTTTTGGTGGCAATCAGCATGATAGGTTGTTCTTCATCCTCTACTTTCAATCTGAAGGTGTCTTTAGGTCTAAAATGAGTCTCTTGTAAACAGCATATAGATGGATCTTGTTTCCTTATCCATTCTGTTACCATATATCTTTTGATTGGAGTGTTTAGTACATGGACATTTAGAGTGAGTACTGAAAGATATGAACTTATTGCCATTGTGTGGCCTGTAGAGTTGGAGTTTCTGGTGATGGTCTCTGGTCCTTCTTAGTCTTTGTTGCTTTAGTCTTTTTTTTCTTTCTTTCATCTTTTCTCCCCTCAGAGAGTACCCCTTAAAATTTCTTGCAGGGGTGGTTTAGTGGTCATGAACTCCTTTAGTTTTTGTTTGTCTGGGAAACTCTGTATCTTTCCTTCTATTTTGAATAACAGCCTTACTGAATAAAGAATTCTCAGCTGCATATTTTTCTGATTCAGCATGTTGAATATATCCTGTCACTCCTTTCTGGCCTGCCAAGTTTCTGTGGATAGGTCTGCTGTGAACCTCATCTGTCTTCCCTTGTAAGTTAAGGACTTTTTTTCTCTTGCTGCTTTCATGATTCTTTCCTTGCCTGAGTATTTTGTGAATTTGACTATGATATGCCTTGTTGATGGTCGGTTTTGGTTGAATCTAATGGGAGTTCTCTGTGCTTCCTGGATTTTGATGTCTGTGCCTTTCTCCAGGTTAGGTAAGTTTTCTGCTATGAATTGCTCACATAAACCTTTTACCCCTTTTTCTCTCTCTTCATCTTCTGGGACTCCTCTCATTTGGATGTTATTCCTTTTTAATGAGTCACTGAGTGCTCTAATTCTTACATCGTGCTCTTTTGCCTTAATCTCCCTCTTTTTTCCTGCTTCATTGTTCTCCATAAGTTTGTTCTCTATATCGCTGATTCGCTGCTCTGCTTCATCTGTCCTTGCCGCTGTGGCATCCATTCTAGATTGCAGCTCAGTTATAGCATTTTTTCTTTCATCCTGACTAGCTTTTACTTCTTTTATTTCTGCAGAAAGGGATTCTAATCTATTTTCAACCCCAGCTAGTATTCTTATTATCGTAATTCTAAATTCTGGTTCAGACATCTTGCTTGTATCTATGTTGATTAAGTCACTGGCTGTCATTTCTTCCTGTTCTTTCTTTTGGGGTGAATTCCTTCATTTCATCATTTTGGGGGAAGAAAATTAAAAAATTAAAACCAACACAAAAAAATCAAATAAAAGATGCTAGATTCTAGGTGTGTTTTGGTCTGGCTGTTTAAAGAAGCTTGGTAGAGAAAAAAGGGGAAAGAAAAGAAAAGGAAAATGTTTGAAAATTAAGAAAAAATGAATACAATAAAATAGACTAAAATGAAATGATTAAAGTAGAATAGAATTAAAAATTTACAAAAAATAAAAAATATAGTAGAAAAAAAACAATCTTTTTTAGAAGAACAGAAATAAAAATACTTTTTTTTCCTCTTTTGGTATTCAAAAATAAACAAAAAGAAAAAAAAATGAATAGATGGACCAGTGAACAGAATGAAATACACATGAAATTACATCCAGTTTCCCCTAGAAGTTAAACTATGAAGCACTTTATAGTCTGTAAACTAAGTAAGCAGAGAGACATGTAGTGTTCCTCTAGAGCACAGTTGGATGGGGCTTGGTGTAACAGCTCTGTTCTCCATTAGATGGCGCTGCTTAGCTCACTGGGGTGGATTGTTGTGGTACATGTATGCCTGTATGCGCATGTTTGGGAAAGGTGAAAATGGTGTCACCCAGCTACCTGGTCTCTAGCATCAGAACTCTGTGCTCTTGGGGCACCTGGGTGGCTTGGTAGGTTAAGCATCTGAATTCAGCTCAGGTCATGATTTCACAGTTTGTGAGTTCAAGCCCCACACTGGGCTCTCTGCTGACAGCTTGGAGCCTGGAGCAAGCTTCTGATTCTGTGTCTCCCTCTCTCTCTCTCTGCCTCTCCACCACTCACACTCTGTCTCTCTCTCAAAAATAAATAAACATTTAAAAATTTTTTTAAAAAAAGAACTCTGTGCTCTCACCAACCAGCAATCAAGCACCCCTCCTCTGTCTCCAGCTTTCATCCACTCCCCACTTATATGCTGTCTGCAACCAAGCTGTCAGCCTGCCAGGCAGTACCTCCCTCCTGAGTTTTATCTCAGATGGGGCTGTGTTTCCAAACCCCTCACTTCTGAGGGCCCTGTAGCTTTGACCTGCTCTCACCCTTTGAGAGGGTCTTGTGGAGCAATGGCTGGTGCCAGCCCACCCCCATGAACATTTGTGTGACTGCACTGCTGCAGATGTCCAGAGACTGTCAGCCTGCCCCAGAAAGTTTGTGGGATCGTGTAGCAGCAGCGTTTCAGGGATTGTGGTAAATCACTACACACATCTGGCACCAGGCTTCACTGCTCCCTAATGTCCTTATTCCAACACCAGAAAACGTGTTTGTTCTTTGGGGTCTTCTGGGACCTCTGCCTGTAGGAAAGCCACACAGCCTCTACCAAATGACTTCCCAGGGTAACCATCTCTCCCTGTGTGGCCCGAGGACCCCTTGGACCTCACTGTCTGCTCCTGAGGATTCACCCTTCCCATCAGAGCTCTGCCGGGTATCCAGCTGCAGAGTTTCAGACTCTGCACTCCCTTGTTTATAGAATCCTAATGGTATTTAAACCCTGCCCTTTCTCCTTTCTCCCTTTCTTGTTCAGTCCCTTATGGGTGTTTCCACTGTTTCTCTCCAGCTGCTTTTAGGAGGAATGCTTTTCCCATATTCTCCCTCTGTCTCCATCCTCTCTCTGCAAGCAAAGATAGCTCCCTGCCCTCTGAAGCTTCTCTCTTCCCCAGTTCATCTCTCCGTGCCATGTTCCTGCTGAGTTCTGTGACTCAAGTTATGCAGATTGTCGTGTTAATCCTCAGATCAATTTTCTAGGTGTGCAAGATGGTTTGGTACTGATCTAGCTGCATTTCAAGGATGAGAGGGGCGCCTGGGTGGCGCAGTCGGTTAAGCGTCCGACTTCAGCCAGGTCACGATCTCGCGGTCTGTGAGTTCGAGCCCCGCATCAGGCTCTGGGCTGATGGCTCAGAGCCTGGAGCCTGTTTCCGATTCTGTGTCTCCCTCTCTCTCTGCCCCTCCCCCGTTCATGCTCTGTCTCTCTCTGTCCCAAAAATAAATAAACGTTGAAAAAAAAAATTAAAAAAAAAAAAAAAAAAAGGATGAGAGAAGCAGAAAACTTCCATGCTGCTCCACCTTGTTGGCCCCACCTCCAAAAGCCTTTGACTTTGAATGCACAGTGTGAAGGACACTGCTTCCTTTGAATGATTGAATGAGCTACTTTGCTTTTTTTTTTTACTATCATACTTTGATGGATTCTCTGGAATCTTGGAATTGGTGAGGACCTCCGAGATCAGGTCCCTGGAATATTTTAAATGTCACATGCACCAGAGGGCAAGAAGGAGCAGTTGACACGGACAGTAGACATATACCTTGGACTTTTTTATACTTACTGTCTTTGTTGTCAGTGTCACATCACAGGCAGAGAGGGACCCTGTGTGACACAGTCCTGCTGTTACATGGGGGGTCATAGCTGTTGATAGCCAGGGAGAAAAACCTGTTCCTAAGGTGTAAATGGAGCCTGCCAGCCTACTGATGTGGGTCTTCATCAACTATTTCTTTCATTAGAGAGTGTTGTTTGTATAGATCAATAGAGTGGTGTCAGTATCTTTACTTTCTTTCAAAAAGGAAGTGAACTCACTTTTATTAATAACATGTCACATAAATACATAGAGACTGTATCAGTGGAATGTAAAAAATGTAAAACAGGCTTTAAAAACAGAATCTTTAAGGGTTTTATGACAGCTCTCAAATATTAAACATATTTAAATTTGGGATTAGGTTGAAAAACTTTTAGTTATAAGCCATGGGGATATAATATACAGCATGGTGACTGCAGTTAATAATACTGTGTTGTATATTTGAAAGTTGCTAATGGAGTAGGTCTTAAGAGTTCTTATCACAAGAAAAAACTTGTCACTGTGCTGGTGATGGATGTTAGTTAGACTTACTGTGACTAGTTTGCAGTGCATATAAATATTGAATCTTCATGTTTTATATCTGAAACTAATGTTATATGTCAATCATAACTCAATTTTTTTCAAGAAGGCAATTTTGCCAAAATAAAAATACGTTTTGAATCAAGGGAAAGGGATTGCTCCGAAGATGAAGCTATTAATTTAAAATGTTCTTTTAAGACTGTTAAAAGTACTTTAAAGGAAGAAAATTAAAACTTAAATTCCCTTAAATGTATTTAAATTATGATATTTAGCTAAATTTAATTTAAATTATGATACTTTACTTCTCTTAATCTCTCTGAATCAGCCATTTGGACCCTGTGTGTTAGTCAACTTCCAAAACCATGGCAGACTGAGCTAATGGCTGACTCATCTCCCCATATAAAGATATAGAAAGGCCAGTTAAATTAAAACTAACAGAATACCTCCTCCCCAGCTCTGTTAACAAACTACAACTCCTCTGTAACCCTTCCCATAAAGGAAGAAGAAGTAGGGAAGGGGCAAAGGAGGAAAGGGGGGAGGTAGAGGAAGAAATCAGCCAGCTGGAAACAGTAGGAACAGTCACGTAGCTTACTGTAAGCGCAGATGAGTTCGGACATTTTTGTACTCCCATAAAGACGTTTTTATGGACAGACTGTGGCTACCTCACTTCTGTATCAGATTGGGACTCTTTGTTTTATGGAGTGTCTTTGAGCCAGAGGTAAAATTGTCTGTCACAGAGTTTCCTTACTTCCTTAAATCCTAATCTGGAAAACTGCTTCTTTACCTAAGGATATCTAGACCTTGAGCTGTGTAACTTTGAGATGATTACTCTGTGTGTGTACGTGTATGGGGGTACATATATGCATATAAATAGAAGATCATCATCTCCGCAGAAGTCTAGAATAGAATTTTTTTAAACTTTTTTTTTATTGTGGTAAAATATACATAGCATGAAATTTGCCATTTTAGCCATATTTAAGTGTACAGTTCAGTGGCATTAGTTACATTCACAGTGTCGTACAAACATCACTACTGTCTGTTTCCAAATCTTTTCTTAACTCCGAGCAGAAACTCTACACATTAAACAGCATTAGTGTAACCTTAACCTTCTTTCCTTATCTCTGAATTTTCCAATTCAAGATAGGTCATAAAAGCAGGATCATGCGATATTTGTTGTTTTATGTCTGGCAGATTCACTTAGCAGGATGTGTTCAAGGTTCATCTGTGTTGTAACATACATCAGAACTTAATCCCTTTTTATAGTTAAATTAATATTCCATTGTATTTATAAATCATGTTTTATTTATTCATCAGTTGATTGTATTTGGGTTGCTTCTACCTTTTGATTATTGTGAGTAATGCTGCAGTGAGCTTTGGCATACACATATTTGAGTTCCTAGAATGGCATTTTGCAAACTGAGAAATACATAGATTCTGTACATAGAAATATTAGGTCATCTGTATTTCCAACATTGATTAAAATTATTATTTCAGGGTAACTTAAGTATACACAGAATAGGGGTGCCTGGGTGGCTCAGTCGGTTGAACATCTGACTTCAGCTCAGGTCATGATCTCACAGATCATGAGTTCAAGCCCCACATCAGGCTCTGTGCTGACAGCTCAGAGCCTGAAGCCTGCTTTGAGTTCTGTGTCCCCCTCTCTCTCTGCCCCTTTCCTGTTCATACACTTTCTCTCTCTCAAAATTAAATAAACATTAAAAAAAATTTTAAAAATATATACATAAAATAACACTAAGAACTACTTGTGCTTTTTAAAAAAAAAAAGTTTTTATTTTTAAGTAATCTCTATTCCCAACATGGGACTCAGACTCAAAACCCCAATGTCAAGAGTCACATGCTCTACTGACTGAGCCAGCCAGACACCCCAGAACTCCTTACACTTACAGCTCTTATAAAATCAAACCAATTTTCCAGTTAAGTAAAAATAAAACTATAAAATCAGTATAGCTAAAGTGAACAATTTTCATCAATTACATTTACTGAAAATAAATGGGTTTTGCTGATGTTGATAGTATAAAAAGATAAATTTTTTGGCACAATGGAACATTATTTTAGCCATCGTTATTATGTTTCCTTTATAACAGTGAGCTTGTTTTAGACCACTATTCCATTATTTTGATGGGCAGTCTATTTGCTAGAGTATTCCAGAATATAAATCTGGAAAACAACAATTTAAGGAGAAGTTTTTTTGTTACTACAACAGTCTCACCAATGAATGGTTGGCAAGCAGGTTCTTGTAAAGACAAATCCACAGAATACATCCACTTGATATCAGATACTGACTGCTACAGCACAGGTTTTATTTGGCTAATCCCACAGTTATTTCTGTTGGAACTTGCTTGAATTGGTAACTTCATATTACTTGACCTTCCTTTATTGTAAATACCACTTATTTATGTAGTCTGTGTTGATTATAAATAAATTCATTATCATAGAACTAGTATAGCACTCTAAAGTAGTATGTTGTTTTCATGATGTTAAATCAAATTCTTAGTTTATTAAATTAGAACCTAAGTCTTATAATGTGAAAATGTCTTTTACTTACTAATTATACCACAAGAATTTAGTTTTTCTTAACTAAAAAAAATTTAAATGAACATGATAGTGGCACACAAGATGGTCGTTAGTTGAACATTAGCATATCTTACCAGCACTTGATAAATTCTATTTCTCCAAGGCATCACTTGGCAATATCTTAAATGTAAACTTGAAAATTAGCTGGAACATTGAAAATGCCATGTAGTGCTGAATTATAAAATGATCATCCATGGATTTAGAATATACTTTTTTTTTTTAAGTAGGCTCTGCACCCAACATAGAGTTTGAACTCATGACCCTGAGATCAAGAGATCTTGAGATCAGTAATCAAATGCTTTAATGACTGAGCCAGCCAGGCACCCCTTAGAATATTCTTGTATTTATTCTTTCTTAATACAAACATTTTTGTAAAGATTTTATTTTTTTAAGTAAGCTCTACACTCAATGTGGGGCTCTACTTACAACCCCAAGATCAAAAGTCACATGCTCTACCCACTGATCTAGCCAGGTATAAACATTTTTGATGGTCACAGAATTTAGATAGCCAAGAACATACCAAAACATACCAAAGGATAAACACTCCCCTATTTTGACAAATACTAGTCCAAACGTTAATGCTTTACTCACATTGAATTCTAATGCTTCACTTGGAAAGAGTTGATCTGCCTTAAAAATAGTGGGGGCTTAGGGGCACCTGGGTGGTTCAGTTGGTTGAGTGTCTGACTCTTGGTTTCGGCTCAGGTCTTGATCTCACAGTTCTGTGAGGTCAGGCCCCACATGGTTCTTTGTGCTGAGCACAGAGCCTGCTTAGGATTCTTTCCCTCTCTCTTCCTCTCTCTTCCTCCCTCTCTCCCTCTATCTCTACCCCTCCCCTGTACACGTGCTCTCTCTCTCAAAATAAATAAATAAACTTAAAAAAAAAAACCATAAAGGGGCTTATGTTTTCCAAACTTCACATGAACTCTGTTTAATAACAAAGTTCATTTATTGTTTCTTTCTTTTTTAAAATGTTTGTTTATGGGGCGCCTGGGTGGCGCAGTCGGTTAAGCGTCCGACTTCAACCAGGTCACGATCTCGCAGTCCGTGAGTTCGAGCCCCGCGTCAGGCTCTGGGCTGATGGCTCAGAGCCTGGAGCCTGTTTCCGATTCTGTGTCTCCCTCTCTCTCTGCCCCTCCCCTGTTCATGCTCTGTCTCTCTCTATCCCAAAAATAAATAAACTTTGGAAAAAAAAAAATTAAAAAAAAAAAAATAAAAAAAAAATAAATAAAAAAAAAAATAAAATGTTTGTTTATTTTTGAGAGAGAGAGAGAAAGAGAGAAACAGAGTGTGAGCAGGGGGAGGGGCAGAGAGAGAGGGAGACACAGAATCCGAAGCAGGCTCCAGGCTCTGAGCTGTCCACACAGAGCCCGACTCGGGGCTTGAACTCACAAACCATGAGATCATGACCTGAGCTGAAGTTGGACACTTAACTGACTGAGCCACTCAGGTGCCCCTTGTTTATTGTTTCTTAATAAGAAATAGGATTGCCATATAGATGAATAATTATCTTGCCCAATTAATGAATTTTGCTTCTATTTGGAAAACTAAACTATGAGAAGCAGGTTGTTTGATGAACACAGAACCTCTGCACACAGTAGGCACTCAGTGTGAGAGAAATGTTTTGATAGCCCCCTTCAGCACCTGTATCACTGAAAGAAAAACATTGTCAAAGAAACCTTGATAAATGTCTCAACCAGTTGATAATAATTTTCCCTTCTCTTGATTCCATATTGACCTCATGGCAGCCCTTAAATTTCTCTTTTGTGCCTAGTTCTGATTTTAATGAAATCTCAATTCTTATCCTATGACAGAAATTTATAACAAATAACACCAACTTACATTGTGCAGATTCCCAAAGGGGAGTCCTCTTTCTAACCAACCCTTGTCCATTTTTCCTTAATTGCTTACATTCTTTTTTATTTTTTTAATGTTTGTTTTTCGAGAGAGTGAGACTGTGAGCAGGGAAGGAGCAAGAGAGAGAGAGGGAGACACAGAATCCAAAGCAGGCTCTAGGCTCTGAGCTGTCAGCACAGAGCCCGATGTGGGGCTCGAACTCACAGACCATGAGATCATGACCTAAGCTGAAGCCAGATCGACTGAGCCACCCAGGTTCCCCAATTAATTGCTTACATTCTTGATGATACCCTTTCTGGCATGGGGA
Organism: Puma concolor; assembly: GCF_028749965.1. Lineage (NCBI taxonomy): Eukaryota > Metazoa > Chordata > Mammalia > Carnivora > Felidae > Puma > Puma concolor. Next base: position 162,732,604 of record NC_141674.1, read on the forward strand.
ATTATAAATCTCCTATTTACTTACTGCCAATAACATGCTTTTCATTAAAAAATGTTAAATGTTTTCATACTTAAGTGATTTTATATCTAACTGTATTATAATTCCTGATTAGCAATATTTTATCTCCATAAAACTGGTAACTCCATGTGATTTAGTTAATTTAGAAAATGTTCTTCTACAGACATTTGCAGAAGTAGCTTTGTTTTTTCATTAAAATTAAGTTTAATAAATAAAATTTATTTTTTATGATGTCACTCTGCAGTAGAGTTTGCTAATATTTAATACATTTCAAATGTAAAGTATGGCTTCCCTATCAAATCACTGCTGAAGGTCAGGAATCCACCCTTACATCCTTTACAGCACCTTGCTGCATATAGCAAAGAGCGATAATACATTTGAACGATTAGATACTATAAATGGCTATTACTTGAATCTATTTCAGTAATAGTTAAGAAATCCTCCCTTAATTTTGTCATGATTCTTCACCCAGCCAATAGAAGGTCAGTCTTGAGTCTCTCAGAAGACGTGATGCAGAAAACACCCATTCAACTCTTAGGAAGAGGGCTTTCTGTAAATAAATATGGTATTTCGCCACTTCGTCCTCCTCCTCCACTATCAGTCATGCTGGCCTGCTAGGGAGCAGTTCTGTTGTTGCCACTTCAACCCCATTTCCTTTTTACATTTTTAGGAAGTTTCAATAGAAATTCTTAAACTTGGGCACTTGGGTGGCTCAGTCGGTTAAGCGTCCGACTTAGGCTCAGGTCATGATCTCACGGTTCATGGGTTCGAGCTCTGCGTCGGGCTCTGTGCTGACAGCTCAGAGCCTGGAGCCTGCTTCAGATTCTGTCTCCCTCTTTCTCTGCCCCTCCCCCGCTCACACTGTGCGCGCGCGCGTGCGCGTGTTGTGTCTCTCTCACAAATAAAATAAACATTAAAACAAACTTTTTTTTAAATCCTTAAACTTTCAAGACCACTGCTAAGACAGAGTTCTATCAGCATCCCATACTTGTTGAGCATACATATATCTTTGTAAATGTATGTTAAAGGAAATTGAATAGGAAACCTATTTTATGAGACTTTTATAAAGGTGAAATTTTATGTAACTTTGTATTTGATTTTTGTACAGGCAGAAATACTCAGTGTCCTCAGTCACAGAAACATCATCCAGTTTTATGGAGTAATTCTTGAACCTCCCAACTATGGTATCGTCACAGGTAGGCACGAATCATTTGACTTTTCTTTCCCCAATTACCTAGCTTTAGATTCCTTAATATGCTAAAATGCTTAATATTAGGTTCAGTCATGAATTGTGTGCTACTGTCAGATGTCACTTCTGTTGCTATAAAGCATTAATAAAACTGATTATATCAATATAATTAAGAATGGTGTTTCCACTTCTACCCATGTTTAATTGTGCTAATTATATCTGCGCAAATGCTATTTAAATGCACTCGCAGCTGCAATACCAATATTTAAAGGTGCCGTTTAACTAAAATTTCATTTAATTAGCTGAAATGAGCAATGTTTTTTGTAACTCCGTGACCTTTTACAAATTAAGATTTCTTGAGCTGTTCATGTTGTAATTCTTTGCAAGGTATTTTAATCCCTTTAGAGCATTCTTTCCTCAAGGTCTCTGACGTGAGAATAATATTTTTCAGGTTTGGTCATCGGGGTTGGTAATGACCTTGATCTAAATTATCACATTTGGAGCAGCAGTTTATAACTGATGGGAATACCCTTTCCAGAAAGGAGCACACAGAAAATGTTGCCATATAAAAACAAAGACCCATGTTTTTAATACTTTGTGCTCATATGTGTACAATCCAATAAGCAGCTTTAGGTCTATAATAAGTATAACATTCAATTTTATAATAAATGACTTTGGTCACGTTCTTTATCATGGCTGTTCTTTGATTAAAACAAAACCAACAAGAAACCTTAAAAGATTAACCCTGTCTTCTTCTGCTATAGTGGTAACACCTATAATTTTCTTTACAGAAAGTAATAACCAAAATAACCCTCAATAAAAAGGTTTGGATTCAGTACTTTCTTATAAACGCTCTCATCTAACACTTACAGTAATCCCATAAGATAGGTAAAGTAATTTCTATTTCATAAATAAGAAATTAAAACTCTAACTTAAGTACCTTTCCCAAGGTCATCCAGCTAGTGGTAGATCCACTAAATTTCTCAGATTGACCTTCTACAGAAGCGCCTCTTCTTAAATGCAGCCTGGGCTCTAGACGGCTCAGGGCACCAGTTCTTCCCATCCAAGGGATATAGTTCTGTAACTTCTGTCTTTGAGTAGCAAGCAGTTTAACAGGCTCTTACTCTGATAAATAGCATTTTTACCTAAGTTCTTACATGGAGGGAATTTTATCCCTATTTAGCTATATGTATTTAGGTCTATGCCTAAAATGGGGTAATGTGGCAGTTTCTGCTCTTTCCTATTAACCTGCATACCCAAGAATGAGTTACAGTGTTAGGGTGTAAACCACATTTAACTTACGTCATATTTCTGACTAAAGTTAAACCTCGTCCTGTCCCAGGTACCATATTGTTCCCCGCTCCCTAGTCCATCATATTTACTTTTAACTAGTTGGGTTTACCTCTAAAATCTGAATCCAGTTTTCTGTTCCTCGTTTGTGACTTAAATTATTCTTACCTAGCAGATGAAAGCATGGTGCTCCAAAGAGATTAGATTAGATACTATGCTAATACTATACTATTAGATTAGAGATAGATTAGATACTGTGCTTCTTGTCTTGTACCCTTGACGTTTAATACTTTTGAGTGGAAGACATTAGCTTTAATGAACTCAGTGGACTATTTATGAAGTTTTGTAGCTTCTCGAGGTGAGGATGAGGAATAGAAAAAGGGACTTGAGTCATGGTGTGAATTCCTTTTTCTAAGAGTTTATTCTGAGTCCCAAGGAGGATGTGAAACACATTCATTGTTAGCCAGCATACTCACCTCGGGTCTTCTCATCCAAAAGAGGAAGAAAGGATCCAAGGAGTTGGATGAGTAAGTTTGATTTTATTTAGTTTGTTTTTTTTTTTAATGGACTAGCTGGTCCTTTATTTCATGCACCCCTCTAGCATTCCGTGCTCATACCTAGACCTGCCCCACATCTTTGGTTATAATTGATTAGCTCTTTTTAGATCCATGTCTGTTTCTCTGTAGAGCCAGTAATAAGCAACTGTTAACATTAAACATTTCTTTAAAACCACACAGATTTCACAATTGTCAGGTAATAGTAAATTGTGTATTTGTGACTCTTTTATTGACCTGTGAGGTTGATTATTAAAGACACTTCTTAGCCAAGTTTTGGTGTTTTAAAGTGTATTAATTTGATAAGATTATTTTTGTTTCTAGAAATACTAATTTTGATTGTTTACAAGTATCCACCAAATAAATGTGAACTTCTCAAATGACCTGTAGCTTAAAGATCAAGTCATGTTCTGTGCGTGGGTAGCGGTCTATTTGCCAACTGAGCCTAGTTGGGGAGATCAGATGGGTTGGGGATGATAACAGCTATTCTGCCTCTTGAAATGAGCACAAATAAGTCTTAATATGGGGAGGTGAAGAGAGAACAGAGAGACAAACAGGCACATAGACCTTGATCATCCAGCTTAGCTGGCTCCCCCTCTTTTGAACTCTGTCAGAGTTCTCAGATGTTGGGGTTCTGAGAGGGGAAACTTGAATCCATTCCACTTGAGTTTGTTAACAGAAAAGGTTGTTGCAGCAAGCAGCTGTTGTCACTCATACGGAGGACTTGAAAGAATGATTTGTCAGAGTGTTGGAATAGAATGGACACTGGTATTGGAATTGGGAGATGTGAGGTCTTGTCATGATTCTGCCAAAGCTGCATTGATGGATCTCTGATGATCTATGTCTCAGTTTTCTCCCATGTGAATGAAGGGACTAGAATAGATGATTTCTTGGTGGGAGTGTGTGTGTGTGTCCTGAAACTTTTCATCACAGACTTAAAAAACCTGCTTATAGGGGGACGCAAGGAAGAATTCTAGAGGCAACTGCCACTTTATTTCCCTTGGAGGGGAAGTGGGCCTCTTTCCCCCAGACCTACAAAGAAATGGAGTGACTAGGGGCGCCTGGGTGGCTCAGTCGGTTGAGCGTCCGACTTCAGCTCAGGTCACGATCTCGCAGTCCGTGAGTTCGAGCCCCGCGTCGGGCTCTGGGCTGATGGCTCGGAGCCTGGAGCCTGTTTCCGATTCTGTGTCTCCCTCTCTCTCTGCCCCTCCCCCGTTCATGCTCTGTCTCTCTCTGTCTCAAAAATAAATAAACGTCAAAAAAAATTAAAAAAAAAAAAAAAAGAAATGGCGTGACTAAAACTCAGACTACAAAGTCAAAAGAAAAGATACAGTAATGGGTCACCTTTTCTTTGATCTTTGGAAACCTCTTAATTCTGTACTACTCCCATTCTTTTATTTTTGTTTTCTTGATAGGTATTTACACACATACTTGATGATTCAGAGTGTAATGGTGAGATAACCCCTGGGGAGGAAGGTGGGATTGTTAGATACTAGGTCATGTAGTTCTTTTGTAGCCACATTGGAGAGGAAGCTGCACAAAGTACCTGGAGGCAGACTGGGTCCCAGGACTCCAGGGGAAGGTGGTTGAGGGTTTCAGAGGCCTAGGGAATTAAATCTTTGTGTCTAGGGCTGCTGTCACCTCTTAAGTTTGTTACCGATTCTACATGACCTCTTTTACTACTCGGAGAGAGGAGAGAGGAGGATACTAGTTCTACATGATTCTTCAACAGGCCCAAATTCTCATTCAACTCAACCATGGAAAACATACTAATTTTTTAGTGCCTGATCTCACTTCCTTGAACTTGAACTTGACCTTGATTTATTTTAGGCACAGACACATCTAATTTGCATGCTTTGATATTGTGTTGGTCTCTTCTCATTAGCCAATTAGAAACAAATGTCATGTCTTGTTATAACAAATTCCAGACATTTACCTAAATTCGTTTGTTCTATTATAATCCAAACTAAGCTTGGTCTTGGTAATATTTTATTACAAAGAGATTTTGAGGTAATGGTGTTTGTTTTAACAAGACTGACTATATGTTTACATTTTTCAGAACCAGCTATCATTGCCATTAAAACTAAAAGGGAAAAATTACCTTAGAAATCAAAAGGAGGAGCTCTTGGGTGCCTCAGTTGGTTAAACGGCTGACTCTTGGTTTCTGCTCAGGTCATGATCCCAGAATCGTGGGATCAAGCCCCATATTAGGCTACACACTGAGCGTGGAGACTGCTTGAGATTCTCTCTCTCTTTCCCTTTGCCCCTCTCCCCTGCTTGCATGCGTGCACTCTCTCAAATTAAAAAAAGAAAAAAAGAAAAAATAAAAAGGAGATGTTTGCTTAATATGGTTCTTAATGATCTTTTTTTAAAAAAGAATTAAAACAAATACTTTATACCAAAGTCTAATAAACTGTGTTCCAGGGAGAAGTGAAGTGGTTTATAAAGCATATAATCACATGTGTATTGGCGAGCCCTTAATTTCTAATGAGAAGACCAAAAGGATGAAAGAACTATGTCTTCTTACCCACATATTTAAAGATCACATTTTATATGAAATAATAGTGCTGCCTTTCTTGCATCCTCACATTCATGAAACAATTTCAATTATGTATCTTCTACATCTATGTTTGTTTCATTATCTGAATCCATTTTTCAAGTATCTTAGCCTAGTTTTCAGTGCACATCCCATTGGAGATGAAAATGCCTTGCTGTATGTCCCCTCCACTCCCAGTTACTATACTTCACAGCAAGAGATTCTGCGTCACCAGCTGGGTATTCCACACTTTAACTCCATTCTAACATGATCTACCTGGAGATAGCGTCAGATACCACAGGTTAGGGTCAATCCCACAAGAGTGCCTTCCCTCCACAAGAGATGCCATTTTCAAATTCAGGTTGTCACCTGTACTTCTGACCTCTGGCTATAAATAGGAGGTTCCTACTATGCCCTCCTTGGATTTGATTAAATACTGGAACTCAGGAAAAAACAGTTTACTTACTAGATTACTGATTTATTACAAAGGATATTAAAGGGCAAAAATGAAAAGTCAGATGAAGAGATACATAGAGTGAAGTCCAGAAGGGTTCTGAGTGCAGGAGTTTCTGTCCCTTTGGAGTTTGGGGTGAGTCTTCCCAGAATGTGGATATGTTCCTCTCCACCCATCTGGAAGCTCTCTCAACCCCATCTTATTGGATTTTTATATAAGTTTTATTACACAGGCATGGTTGATTAAAGCACTGGCATTGGGGATGTTCAACCTCCAGCCCTGTCCCCTCTGCAGAGGTACATGTGTACTGGGGGAGGGGGGAGGGGTGGATTCTAGTCTCTTGGTTGGTTCTCCTGGCAAATAGCCTTTATCCTTAGGGGCTTTCCAAAAGTCACTTCATTAACATAAACTCAGATGTGGTGAAAAGGGGTTTGTTGTGAATAACAAGACACTCTTTTTACCTGGATGGCTCTGGAGCTATTTGAGGAACCAAGGACAAAGACCAAATATGACAAAAGATACTCCCATTACTCTTATTGCTTAGAAAATTCCATGGGTTTTTGGAGCTGTGTTTCAGAAACAGGAAGATGACAAATACATATATTTTTTTAACGGCTTTTTTTTTAATGTTTATTTTTGAGAGAAAGAGAGCACGCACGCAAGCGAATGCGCACAAGCACACAAGGGGTGGAGGGACAGAGAGAGAGGGAGACACAGAATCCAAAGCAGGCTCCAGGCTCTGAACTGTCAGCACAGAGCCCAACGTGGGGCTCGAACTTGTGAACCACGAGATCATGACCTGAGCCAAAATCGGATGCTTAACTGACTGAGCCACCCAGGTGCCCCAAGGAATAATTTTTTATGATAACATATATTTACTTGTGTGAATTAACTTTAGTTTCAAAGTATTGTTCCTACCTTATATCTTCACAAATTTTAAAAAGCCATTTGTTGATATTCTAGATGCTATCATTATGATATTGATACTTATAAATCATTAAAGTTGGAATGGGATAATTCTCAGCCTCCCAAAATAAGGCCCAGCCTTTCTCCAAATTGGCCTTTAATATAAAGTGGAATTTTCTGGGAGAGACTGCCAGCTACAAATGAATTAGGAAGTTAGCAAATCCTCTCCCCAAAAGCATCTGTGAATCTGGACAAAATTTTTGGCGCTCTGGAAATTGACCAAATTGACAACAATCTCAGAAGTGTTTATATTTGAAAAATTGCTGAATTTGAGATAATAATAGTGGGAATCAGTAGTACTCTAGCCTACAGTTGTTCTCGTTCTTCTTATCCCACCCTCACACCAGCTCGGTCCACACAAAGGGCAGGCCATGAGGATTGGCAGCTTTTTTTTTTTGCCACAGTGGAAGTGTGCTCACTAGATTGGAACATGGGTAATGCCTCCATCCCAGCAGCATTGTCAGTGATGGTCCTGGTGGCACATGAACAGGGAGGGCCCACAGCCCTACTAGCCTGAATAGAAGGTTGTGATTGGAGCAAATATATACCTGAGTGAGGCCATACATATGCAGAAAAGAGACTGGGGAGGGCCCACGCTATACACATACTCCTTCCTAATGGGCTCTGAGCCTATGAAAATACAAAGAGGAGACAAAAAAGGTCTTGTGTACAGTAAAAGCTACAGTGAATTTTGAATGTCCTCCTACTTCTTACATACAGATCCATCAGCCCAAGATATTTAAGCATAATTTCTGTATAACCACTGTCTGATCATTAATCTGTGGAGATATATGACAATCCCTGTAAAAGGCCAAACTTAGAAATAAAAACAAGATAAAAAAAACAAAACCAACAAATAAGCATAGACATCACCAGAGGGCATACTGTAGGAAAGAAAGATATCATAAATTTAACCCAAGCAAGTTAATAAACAAAACATCAATAACAACTTTTAAGGGGGAAGTCAGAATCCAGAGTTGCTCCAGTACATCATCTAAACTGTCCAAATTTTAAGAAAAGTAACTAGACTTACAAAGAGACAGAAATATTTGATCTATATTCAGGAAGAAAGGCCATGAATGGAAGTAGTTTCTAAGTATCCTAAGATTTTGGATTTAACATACAAAGATTTCAAAGGATCAGTATGTTCAGAGAACTAAAGGAAACTATTTAAAGAATTAAAATTAAAACAGTGAATGAAACAACAAAGAATCTCATTAAGTAAATAGAATTTTTTTTAATAGGACCCCATGGAAAGTCTGGATTGAAAAGGACCATAATTAAAATGAAAAATAATGTAGAGTGACTGAATAACACATTTGAGATAGCAAAGAAAAAAAATCAGTGAACTTAAAACTGGGCCAATAGAAACTGTCCAGTATGAAAAAGAGAAAAAATTTGTGTAAGGATGAACAGAACCTCAGAGACCTATGGACGACATCAGGTGTACTAATGTGTAATAGTAGCAGAAAGAGAAGAGGAGTAGAAAATGGAAAAAAACAGAAAAATAGTTGAAGAAATAATGGCCAGAAAAACTGAATTTGATATAACGCATTCACCTATGTACTGGAGAAGCTCAGTGAACTCTAAGTAGGATAGATTCAAAAGAACCCATACCTAGACACAAACTAGATTGTTAAAAACAAAGTGAAACCCTTGGAAGTAGTAAATAAAAACAACTTCTCACCTCTAAGGGAATAACAATAAGATTAATGGCAACTTCTCATCTACAACAGTAAAGGCCAGAAACAGTAGACATTGAAAATACTGAAAGAAAAAATTACATCCAGCAAAAATTATCCTTTAAAAATGAAAACAAAGATGGGGCACCTGGGTGGCTCAGTCAGTTGAGTGTCCGACTTTGGCTCAGTTCATGATCTCCCGGTTCGTGAGTTCGAGCCTCGCACCAGGCTCTGTGCTAACAGCTCAGAGCCTGGAGCCTACTTCTGCTTCTGTGTCTTCCTCTCTCTCTGCCCCTCCCCTGCTCACACTGTCTCTCTCTATCTCAAAAATAAATAAACATTTAAAAAAATAAGTAAAAAATAAAAATGAAAACAAAGCAAAGATGTGCTTGAATAAAGGATGAGAGAATTTGTTATTAGTTCTGCCGTACAAGAAATACTAAAAGAAGTCCTTCAGGCTAAAAGAAAATGACAACAGATAGTAATTCAAGGAGAAGTAAAGGGCACTGGAAATGATAAATATGTGGGTTACTCTAAAACACTCCATGTGTGTATTTGTTCTTATTTCTTCTTGTAACATCCTTAAACACATAAAGTTGCATGAAGCAATAATTAAAAAATTATTTTTTTTGCTGTTTTGCTTACTTAAAAAATATAGATATATTTTACAGTAATCGCATAAAAATGAGGGAGGGAATGGAGCTGTATTAGAGAACAGTTTATTTTACTAGAATTTAGTGTTGAAATAGGTTGTGCTAAATTAAGATGTATTTTATATTCCCTTTAGCTACCATGAAGAAAGTCCACTCATGAAATATAGGAAAAAAATCAACTGAGGAATTAAATTATAAATAAAAAATATTAACATAGAAGAGGGCAGTAAAGGAAGAGAAGATGACTGAGAAGGATGGGAGACATGTAAAAAACAATATGGCAAAATCAAATCCAGCCATATCAATAATTATATTAAGTGTGAATGGTCTAAACTTTCTAGTCAAAAGACAGAGGTTGTCAGACTGGATTTAAAAGAGCAAGATCCAACAATATGTTGTCTATAAGAGACACATTTTATTTTATTTTTTAATGTTTATTTGAAAGAGAGAGAAAGCATGAGCAGGGGTTGGTGCAGAGAGAGAGGGAGAGAGAAGATCCCAAGCAGGTTCTGCACTCAGCATGGGTCCCAATGCAGGGCTTGATCTCATGACCATGAGATCACAACCTGTGCCAAAATTGAGAGCTGGATGTTTGACTGAGCCACTCAGGCGCCTCTACAAGAGACACATTTTAGATTCAAAGACACAGAAACGTTGAAAGTAAATGGATGGAAAAAGACCTATCATGCAAACACTAACCATGAGAGAATTGGAGTAACTACATTAATTTCAGACAAAATAGACTTAAGAGAAGAAATAGAGATGAATAGGGTCATTTCATAATGATAAAAGGATCATCCCACTAGAAAGATAGAGCACCTGAAATATATACACACCTAACAACAGGTCCACAAAGTACAAGAAGCAAAAACTGACAAAATGTAAAGGATAAATAGGCAATTCAGCAATATTTGATTTCACTACCCTACTCTCAATAATTTATAGGACAGCTAGACGGAAAATAGCAAGGATCTAGAAGACTTGACAAACACTCTCCATCAATTCTATCTAAGTCACCATACATAGAACACACCACTTAACAAAAAATACACATTCTTTTTAAGTACATGTGGAACATTCTCCAGGATACAGCATAAGTGACGCTATGAAATAAATCTCGATACATCTAAAAGGATTGTAATAATGCAATTTATGTTCTCCACTACAGTAGAATTAAGTTAGAAATCAACACAAGAAAGAAATCTGAAAAAACCCCAAATATTTGGAAATTAAACAACACACTTCTAAATACTCAGTGAGTCAAAGAGGAAATCACAATGGACTTTAAAATATTTTGGACAGAGTAAATGAAAAATGCAACATAACAAAATCACAGGAGGCAGGTAAAGTAATACTTAGAGGGAAATTTATAGCTTTAAACACCTAAGTCAAAAAAAGCCCAAAATTGATCATCTAAACTTCAATCTTAAGAAACCACAAAAAAGAACCAAATAAACCCAAAATAAGCCAAAGAAAGGAAGTAATAAAGATGAGAGCAGAACATGATAAACTAGAAAACAGAAAAATAATAGAGTAGAATCAATGAAACTACAAATTTGGTCTTTGAAAAGATCAGTGAAACTGACAAACCAGTAGCTACATTGACCAAGAGAAAAGGGAGAATGTACATATTAGCAAAATCAGAAATGAAGGAGAGGATAGTACTATGGCCTCGACAGAAACTTGAAGTTGACCAACTTTATGTCAACAAATTTGGTAATTTAGATATAATAAATTCCTATAAAGATACAAGTTATGAAAATGGACTCAAGAGGAAACAGAAAATCTAAACAGACCTATAACAAAGAAATTAGAATTAGTAATTTAAAATGTTTCCATAAGGAAAAGCCCAAACCCAAATGATTTTAATGGTGTATTCTATCAAATGTTTATATAAAAAATAACACCAATCCTTCCCATACTGTTTCAGAAAATAGAGGAAGAAGGAACACTTACTAACTCATTCCGTAATGCCAGTATTATCCCAATACCAAAGCCAGACAAAAACACAATAAGAAAACTATAGATCAGTATCCCTCATGGACATAAATGCAAAAATTCGTAACTGCGTACAGAAGGTCCCCAACTTACAATGGTTCAAAGTTACAATTTTTTGACTTTACAGTGGTACAAAAGCAATATGCATTCAGCAGAAACAGTACTTCAGATTTTGAATTTTGATCTTTTCTTGAGCCAGTGGTATGTGGTACGGTACTCGGTTGTGATGCTGGGCAACAGTGGCAGTGAACCAGAGCTCAGATACACGATCACAAGGGTGAACAACCACTACACCTACAAGCATTCTTTGCCCATAGAACCATTCTGCATTTCACTTTCAGTACAGTATTCAATAAATTACATGAGATATTCAACTCTTTATTATAAAATAGGCTCTGTGTTATATAATTTTGGTCAGCTATAGGGTAATCTAAGTGTTCTGAGCATGTTTAAGGTGAGCTAGGCTAAGCATTGATGTTTGGTAGGTTAGGTGTACTAAATGCATTTTCAGCTTAACCATATTTTCAGTTTATGATGGGCTTATTGAGATGTAACCCCATTGTAAGTCAAGGAAGATCTGTATTAGCAAACTGAATCCAACCACCTATAAAAAGAATTATATACCATTATATACCAAATGGAATTTATCCCCAAAATGCACAGTTGGTTTAACATGTGAAATCAATTAATGTAATTAATGCACAGTTTAACATCTGAAATCAATTAATGTAAGGCAATTACGAAATTGAATGCTCTTTTCATAAGACTGGGGACAGGGTAGTGAGGTTCCACTCTTGCCACATCTATTCAGCATTATACTGGAGGTTCTAGCCAGTACAATTAGATAAGAAAAATAAAAGGAGTCTATACTGGAAAGGAAGAAGTAAAAGTATCTTATATGACATGATCCTGTGTGTAGAAAATCCCAAGGAATCCACAAAATCTACCAAAGCTCATAAGCAAGGTCACAAGGATCCAAGATTAATGTAAAAAAATCAGTTGTATTTCTATATATCAAGAATGAACAGTCTAAAAATGAAATTAAGAAACAATTTAATTCAGGGTGCCTGGCTGGCTCAGTTGGTTAGAGCATACAACTCTTGATCTTGGGGTTGTAAGTTTGACCCCTACGTTGGGTGTAGAGATTGCTTAAAAATAAAATCTTAAAAAGAAGAAATAATTTCATTCACAGTATCAAAAAGAATAAAATAGTTGAGGATAAATTTAGTAAAGAAGTATAAGATTTTTACCATGAAAAGTATAAAATATTGCTGAGAGAAACTATAGATCTAAATAATATGGAGAAGAAATATTACATGTTCATAGTTTGGAAGACTCATTATTCTCAAGATGGCAATTCTCCCCCAAATTGATTTATTATTAAAATTTTTTTTAATGTTTATTAATTTTTGAGAGAGGGAGCGTGAGCAGGGGAGGGGCAGAGAGAGAGGGAGACACAGAATCCAAAGCAGGCTCCAGGCTCTGAGCTGCCAGCGCAGAGCCTGGCTAGAACTCAAGAACTGTGAGATCATGAGCTGAACCCAAAGTTGGACACTTAACCAACTGAGCCACCCACGTGCCCCCCAAATTGATTTTATGAATTCAAAAATGATTCATATCTAAATCCCAGCACATTTTTTTAAATAAGACATTACAAGGTGATTCTAAAATTCACATAAGAAATGCAAAAGACCTAGAGTTTTAAAGAACTAAGGTTGAAGACTTAGACTATGTCATATCAATACTTACTATAAGTCTGGAGTAATCAGCAATATAGCACAAGAATAGGTGTAGTATCAGCACAAGGATAGGCATATAGCCAATGTAACAAAATTAAGAATTTAGGGGAAAAAAATCCTACATTGATTGTTAATTTATTTTCAACAAAGGTGCCAAGACAATGGGTAAAAGATAGTCTCTTCAGGACGCCTGGGTGGCTCAGTCGGTTAAGCGTCTGACTTCACCTCAGGTCATGATCTTGCGGTTTGTAAGTTCGAGCCCCACGTCGGACTCTGCTGACAGCTCAGAGCCTGGAGCCTGCTTTGGATTCTGTGTCTCCCTCTCTCTCTCTGCCCCTCCCTGCTCACGCTCTGTATCTCTCTCCTTCAAAAATAAACAAACATAAAAAAAAAAATTAAAAGTAGTCTTTTCAACAAATCGTGCCAGGACAGTTAGAAGTCCACATGCAAAAAAAATTATCTTAAATCCTCCCCTTAAACCACACACAAAAATGAACTCAAAATGGGTGATAGACCTAAGTGGAAGAGCTAAAACTGTAGAACTCTCACAAGAAAAACAGGAGAAAATCTATATACTTTTGGGTTGGGCAGAGTTCTGAGATATGACACCAAAAGCACAATCCATAAAAGAGAAAAATGATATATTTGACTTCATCAAAATTAAGAATTTTTGGTCTTTTTTTTTTTTTTAAATTTTTTTTTTTTTTTTTTTTTTCAACGTTTTTTTTTATTTATTTTTGGGACAGAGAGAAACAGAGCATGAATGGGGGAGGGGCAGAGAGAGAGGGAGACACAGCATCGGAAACAGGCTCCAGGCTCCGAGCCATCAGCCCAGAGCCTGACGCGGGGCTCGAACTCACAGACCGCGAGATCATGACCTGGCTGAAGTCGGACGCTTAACCGACCGTGCCACCCAGGCGCCCCAAGAATTTTTGGTCTTTGAAAGATGCTGTTAAGGGAATGAAAAGACAAGTTACAGACTCGGAGAAGATGTTTAAAATCATAAATCTGATAAAGGACTTGCTTCCGGAATAAACAAGGGACTCCTAAAATTCAATATTAATAAACCTAATTTTAAAGCGGGAAAACTATTCAAATAGACATTTTGCCTAAGAACATATACTAGGCACTTGAAAAGATGTTCAACTTTATTAGTCACTAGGAAGATGCAGTTAACAATATGAGATGCCCCTGGAATTATATACTAAAATGGCTATAATTAAAAACACAGACAATACCAAGTGTTGACAAGGATGTGGAGAAACTGAAACCCTCATAGAGTGCTAGTGGGAGTATAAAATGATACAGCCTCTTTGGAAAGCAGTTTGATAGTTTCTTAAAAAGTTGAACATAAACTTACTATATACCCCAGCAATTCCTCTCCTAGGAATCTACCCAAGAGAAATGAAAACATACTTCCTTACAAAGGCATGTACACAAATGTTGATAGGACACTATTCATAATAGCCAAAAATCAGGAATAGCCCAAATATCTATTAACTGGTGAATGAATAAAAATAATTGTGGTAGATCCACTCAATGGATTGTTATTATTCAACAATAAAAAGGAATAGAGTACAGCATGAATGAGCCTCAGAATCATGTTAAGAGAAAAAAGTCAGACACAAAAGGCCACATGTTGTATGGTTCCATTTACATGAAATGTGCAGAAAGGGTATATTTGTAGAGCAAGAAATCAGACCGTATGTAGGGCTGGGGCTGAGAGCGGAGCTTAACTGCAAAGGGGCACAAGGGAGCCCCTTGGAATGATGGAAAGGTTCTAACATTGGGTTGGGTGGTGGTTGCCCAGCTCTGTCAATTTACCGAAAATCACCCAATTGTACACATACAGTAGGCGAACTTCATGGTAGGTAATTTATATCTCAAAGCCATTTTTATATCTCAAAGGTTTTTGTGTGTGTGCTTAAATTTTGAGGGCTCTTCTAAATCCTGATGCAACAGGGATTGATTTGTTTACCTTGTCACACAGATGCTCTTATGAATTTAATCTTCCTCTCTCTCTCTCTCATAAGAATGACAGTTGTTAAAAGAAATACATACACGCCTGCCTTTGTTTCAGATCCATTCTTCCGACACCTCTTTGTGTTTCTCAGCTCCATCCAAGTGGCGTTTGATTTCGGCCTCAGTTGAAGTTCTAGTATTCGTTCTGTCAGTGGTCTTGTCTTTGACAAATTTCTTTTCAGGATGGTATTAACTTTAAGAAACCTCAGCATGGAACGGTCCTTATGTGCTTTTAATGTCCTTTGTTAAATCCTTTCATGGGTACACAGTCTTATTTCTGAAATGCACCTGGATTTTAATTATATGCTTGTCTTTCCTTTGAAACTAGAATATGCTTCTCTGGGATCACTCTATGATTACATTAATAGTAACAGAAGTGAAGAGATGGACATGGATCACATTATGACCTGGGCCACTGATGTAGCCAAAGGTAACAAAGCTTCCTGTGTTCTCACAGAATTGGTGGGGCACGTTTTCCCATCTTGATGTGGTGACTTAAGGCAGAAGATTTGTTCTTCTGTGTCTTTAGATGTTTCTTTTTCAGACTAAAAGTACCAGGAGTTCTGCAACTTTCTGTACAGATATTTTCATTGTATTTCATATTTTAATTCAAGTATAGTTATTTAACATACAGTGTTACATTCACTTCAGGTGTACAATATAGTGATTCAACAATTCTCTACATTACTCAGTGCTCATCAGGACATGTGCACTCCTTAATCCTCTTCACCTGTTTCACCCATCACCCCCACCCCCCCCCCAGCAGCCATCTTTTTGTTCTCTATAGTTAACAGGATTTTTGGTTTGTGTGTCTCTCTCTCCCTCCCTCACTCCCTCCCTCTCCCTCCCTCTCCCTCTCTCCCTACCCCGCCTCTTTTGTATAGATATTTTAAGTCCCTGCCTTTCCACTCCTGCATTCTTTTTCTCTCTTTACTTTATTTCTTTCCCTAAAACCAAGTCCTAACAAAATCCGTGGCTCCAGGGCAGCCATTTTTGCCACGTTTTGTGACATTGTAATTGACCAGCTTGCTTGATCAACACATTAAATGGAAAGATCATAATTCTGTTGTTCTGCAAGACTCCACTCAGACTTAGTATCCAGAAAACGTGATTTATTGTGGGATTAGTTCTACTCATTTTGTGTACATAATAATATGCTAAAAATAGTAACCACTTTCAAAAAAAAAGTTTTATTTGTCCTGCCATGTGAAAGCAATTCGGATTTTATTTTATATTTAATGTAAACTTGGAAGTCATCCTTGGAAATGAAATATTTTTAATACCCAAAACCCCTAAACAAGGTGCCCAGTTCTTTTTCCCTCATAAATTCCTGCATAGACTAATGCTTTCTAAAGCAATTTAAATTCCGTTTATTTTTATCTTTTCTTTTCCATTTTCCTAACTGAAGGTCTCTGAGTTTTATTTATAACTGTCAAAGTTGCTTTGGAAACAACTTAATCTAAATAATGAATGCTGATAGTTACGCTTGTATTCTAGCAACCCCTAGAAAGTAAGGGTGTCCAGATTTTACCCAGGCACTTCACTTCTTTGCATCTCGCTCGTCTAAGCTCTATAAGCATCTCTTTACAAAGCAAATAAAAGGATATTTAGCGCTCAGTAAGGAGAGCAACTCATACTTTGCTTTCACTGGGAAGTCACACAGTGACTTCCAAAAGTAATAGTCTTTCCTTTGGGGAATTATCTTGTCAGTTTTAAGTTTCATCAACACCTGCCAAATTCTTCAAATAGGGAAAGTGAAAAAAAAAAGTTTTTTTTTAATTTCATGCAAAATGCTGCTGCTGAACCATACTTCATTACCTTATAAGAATAACAAGCTCTGTGTTTAGGATGGTGTGCCTAAGGCTTTGGCTATGTTAATTAACTTAATTGTGTATTCATGCATCAGGCATTTCAAAATCAGCCTTAAATTTTGGCATTCTTAAAGACATTTTCCTGTAACATCATAGTCACTCCTGTATGTGTCACTAGTACACGGGAACCGCGTGTTTGTAAGCAGGGTGGTGTGCTATTTCGGAGAACCACCGGAAGCATTGTGGAAACACACTCACATAAATGTAAACGCATATACAGGCAGTCTCTGGCTTAAAGCACTTCACCTTACAGACATTTGCATTTAGGGTGCTCAGCCAATTACACCCATGTTATTACTTAATGGCACTTAGGATGGATAGACAGCAAACAAATCAACTGACATCAGTCACTCCGCTTCCTGCTGTGCACGTGCCACTTAAGCTTCCCTGGCCCTCAGCCTGTGAACCTCTTCCCTCCGGCCCTTTCCCTGCACAGTCCTTGTCTGAGGGGCAAGTCCCTTGGCTCCAGGTCAGCTCAGTCATCGCTGGGGTTTCTCAAGACGGCTGGCACTGGGTGTCAGAAGGACAAAGAAGAGAAAGAGCAGGGCTAATTAAGTAGTAGACTGGAACTCCAGGGACAGAGTAGGGATGGAGGGAATGAATAGACGGGGACTGCATGCCAGACTGCAGAGTAATGACATCACGTTTTCATGGCTGGCGAATTGCTCTAAAAGGCAAGTTCTAACATGTTTGGCCTCAGGTGAGAAGAATGAGGCAGAGAAGAAACTTGTTTATTTATAGTCCCAAGTAATGCTTAATATTTAAAACGGCCTATAAAAGGAAGAAGAAATCAGTGCTTTCAGAATGACTTCAGCTCTGTATGGTAAAGCTCTGCACAGAACTTGGAGAGTGAAAGGAACCTTGATTTTTATTGATTCCGTTTCAAATCCAGCCACGTAGCTTTCAGTTTGACCATGATCGAAAACATTGAAGCAACAAGATGTTGAGAAATCAAAGAATGAATAATTCTGTTCAAATAAGAGTTGATTCATGCATTTTGAAGTAGGCATTGCTTAACATTACTGCTGACAGAATACCTCCTCAAAGCCAAAAAGCAAAAAAAAAAAAAAAAAGCCTCTCTTCTCTCTGAGTGGGAAGGGAAATGGAGGGCGGACCAGCAAGTAGGTCTGAACTGCTGTAGGTCACTCACCAGTGTGTCAAGGGAACGATTAAAACAGGTGAACCTGGATCCAGTCTGGTACTGGTCCTCCCTGATTCCAAATCTCCCCCAGATGACACCAGTCACTTCTTTGGGAACCCAAATCTTAAAACTGATGATGGCGTTTTTCAGCCTTCTTCATTGTCTGTAATAAAAATAAGGCAGAAGTATGGATGGCTCTGTAAAAACAAATTAAAGAGAATTTTATATGATTGTGATTTCTGCTATGTTTATACACACTGAGTATCCTGTAAATGTATGTTATACATTATACACAAACAACTTATAATATTTTTTCTCAAAATATCTGCCATAAGGAAGAAAATGCCTATATTTAAAGCTTTTGTGTTGTGTTTTGAAATCATTACTTGTCAGCAGGTATAAAAACTATCTAGCCCTGCCTCTAATTGTAATTAAACAGATTCTACCTGAATTTGGTTCTTGAAGCAAGAAAGAGGTATGACATCCAGTCCTAAAAATGATTAAAAGTTATCCAAATGGTAGCTATTGAATTTTTAGTTTGTAATATGTAGAATGTCATGTTAGAAGAACACTCTCCTGTATTCTAGCTCTGTCTTGTGTGAGATTGCTTAAATTACTGAGACTTCTGTCACCCTGACTCTTTTCAGTAATATCTGTATAATGCAGGAGTTTAAATTTTTAAATTTTCTTTGTTCTTGCATGGCTCTTCAATATTTAACAATCAGAATGATAGAAAAATAATAGATTACTTTAAAAATTAGCCTTAATAAAATTGAAATTTTCTATATACTCAGAACCAAAGCCTACTTATTATGTGTAAATGGATAATTCATTAACAAAAGGAGCTTGTTTGATTGTGGTGGTGGGGAAACTGTTTCATCCATTACTTAGAAGACAATTTGTGAAGAAAAGGGAAAGGAAATACTATATTTCAATAGAAAATGTTATTCTTTATTCTAAGAAGGTAGATAGTACATAAATACAGAAAAAGAGTCACTACCAAGAGGATAACTGTGAAGTATATATCTTTTAAAGTCTGATTTAAAACAGTAATGTATAGGGGCGCCTGGGTGGCGCAGTCGGTTAAGCGTCCGACTTCAGCCAGGTCACGATCTCGCGGTCCGTGAGTTCGAGCCCCGCATCAGGCTCTGGGCTGATGGCTCCGAGCCTGGAGCCTGTTTCCGATTCTGTGTCTCCCTCTCTCTCTGCCCCTCCCCCGTTCATGCTCTGTCTCTCTCTGTCCCAAAAATAAATAAACGTTGAAAAAAAAATTAAAAAAAAATAAATAAAACAGTAATGTATAATTTTTTATTCAAAATAATAAAACTATACTTTTTATATATACATTCAGTTTACTGAAGTAACTTGATTTACATTCTAAATATGTTGGAGAGAATTTTGGAGTGCATTTAAATCTAGATTATCCTGAAGATTCATCCTTGTAAAAAGAATAAAATATTTTGCAACTCCTGTAAGTTTCTGTATCTGAGGATCATAAAATCTTTTATCAACCACAACTAATGAATCAAACCAGTTCTCCCCACCCATACCCCACCAGCACTCCCAGGGGCTTATTAGAGTGAGTACTGAGAAAATAAATCAAGCTGCAGAAATCCAGATGAAAACTGAAAACCTGGGTCAGAACTTTGGCTGATTTAGAAGGCAACTGGTAGTGGAATACCTTAGTCATTGGAACACTTCTTCCGGTTGTAACTGTGCTATTTTTGTGCAGACTCCAGAAAATTAAGGTTTCCTTATTAGGTATTGTAAGAAGCTGGCTTTACCCACAATCAAACTCCAGCTTCTAAGAGACTAAAGCACATAAACTTTCCTTAGCGTACAAATTTTCCTAACGTAGATATACCCTGTCTCTATCAATCATGTAAGAACAGAACACATGAATTTAGTTTCTGCTGTTGAATCCTCTGCAAAAATATGACATACTGATGTTTGAAAATAGCTAATACTGATGCAGTGTTGAAAAATGATATTAATGGGCCTTTCTTCTTGTATGAAAAGGAATGCACTATTTACATATGGAGGCTCCTGTCAAAGTGATTCACAGAGATCTCAAGTCAAGAAATGGTAATGTAGCCATATGTTTTTATTTACCTATTTTATTATGAAATCCATGCACCTTGCTGTAGAGATAGGCTCATGCTTTTCAGATCTTTTGTACCCTGATGTTTTAACCCGTCACTGATACCATGAAAATCTTTCCAGTGTTTGTAAATATCAAAATTCTTTATTTTATTTTAAGAAGCTGCATAGTATTCCATTGTATGAATAGCACAGAATGTGGACATTTGGGGTTGTTTACATTTTTTTCTATGATAGAAAATGTTGAGCTTGATACTTCTCAGCAAAAATTTTCAACACATCCTTAATTATTTCCCTAGAATAATTTTCTAAAAGAGATGTTGCTGGATCAAAGCATGTAGTCATACACTTCTAGTCTTCTATTTTTAGATGGTTCTCTGTACTAGCAGTTTTGAGTTTTGTTCTTGTTACTTCTGAATTATTTGGTGTAAACTTTTGATGTTCGTCATATTACCTGGAGTAGTGCCCAAAAATGATCAACACATTTCAGAGTTTGGAAAGCAAAGGCTTTCTTTTTCTTCTTTTCTTCTGTACTCTTCAAAGTTTATTTATGATCCTATATTTTATAATTTAGAAAGTGAGTAGGGGTACCTGGATGGTTCAGCCGGTTGAGCATCAGACTCTTGATTTCAGCTGAGGTCATGATCCCAGGGTTGTGGGATGGAGCCCCATGTCGGGCTTTACATTCAATAAGGAGCTGCTTGAGATTCTCTCTCCCTCTGCCGCTCCCCGACTCTCTCTGAAAAATAAAAAAATAAATATATAAAAAGAGAAAGTGAGCATTTAAAAATGACTGGCAGGATTAGACATTATTACCTTTAAGTAACAGAATGCTTCTTCTGTTACGTCACTTGGAAGCTAATGGATAAAGGCAGGGAGTGGGATTATTTAGCTGGCCCACACCAGCTGAAGTAAACATTAGAGCTTGTTACTAAAAAGAAAAAATCTTGCTGTCAATCCATTTGCATGCTTTAATTATTTACATGCTTTCCAAATGATTCTTCTAAGTAGGGAGAACTATTTAATTTTTTAAAATCTTTAAATCACTGTAGTTAAAATGGGTATATGCTACAAGGGCGATCCTTGCAATGGGTAGTTGGAGGAAGAGACAGACGCAGGGGATGGGCCAGGTGCCCTTGTTGGGACTCCAGGACTGTGAGGGTTGTTGCGGTGGAGAAAGGGAAGTTCTTGGCAGCTGCCACTCATCAGTAGTCCGGGTTGTACCCCAGGCTTGACCCTGACTGTTCTTTCCTTTGTCTAGGTCATCTCTTATCCTCTTATCCTTTGGCTCCTCACAGACAAACTTCCTAGAGCTAAGCACTTTTGAGAGGAGTTGGCTAACAGGAAGTTGTTAGGAAATCATTTCAATCCAGTAGGACATATCAGAGTCTTACGCCCGTAGATTTTTAGTTCATGCTCAGAATTTCATGCTAACAAGTTATTTGACTTCTATTTTTTTTTTAAATCTGCTTTATCAGTATATCCTGAACATATCATGAGATGACAGTGATTAAATTTTGGATTTGAAACTAATAACGGAGACTGTCCTGATTTTCACCAGTCACAATTTTTGCAGTTACTTGATGGGAAAACAACATACACATTGCAACAATATTGACCTAAGTTTTAGCAATTTTTTTCTGAAACAGGGAATAACAAGACTCTTTTATCTTCTATGTTATACCTTTTTATAATTTTGTTTTTTTTTAATTAAGCACTTGCTAATCTTACGAGAAAAAAGTAATAGAGGTATTTTAAAGAGTAACTGAATGTGGCATTTAACTATATATATATATGTATGTATACATATATATATATGTGTATATGTGTGTGTATATATGTTTTTTAAACTTATAGCTTGTATATGATATCACATTTATCCTTAGGCTATCTCATGCAAAGAGTATTTTTCCCACTTATCAAGGTCATTAGTAACAGCTAGTAAGTATTGATCAGATACCATGTTGAGGGCTCTGTGTGGCTGACAAAAGAAATACCAGAACAGTTCTTCAAGGTCTGCCTTGGGCCTCCTTGCCTCTTATGCTCTTATTCACCCACTGCCATAAAAGTCCCATCTGTGTATTAATGCTCTTAACAGACCTCAGCCTCAGAATCACATGTCTGTCTGCTTTTTGGGAGTGGCCGCACAGATATTCGTATGACTCGAACATGTATTGTGTTCACGTTGATCTTTTCATCTCTCTACCCACTAAAAACTTATTCCCGCATTCCCTTTCTCTGTGAATGGCAGTACCAATTGCCTAACCTAGAAATGAGATAAAAAGGGACAGTTTGAGTGCAGAGCTCCTGTTGTAACCATTGTACTGTATTGCCTCTTTATTTGATTTCATCCTTGAGTCCTCCCTCCCCGCCCTGCGTCTCATCATTTAAGCCCAGCTGATTCTGCCTCCAAAATGTGCCTTGACTCGGTCCACGTCTCTCCTGTGGTATGCCGCGGCCTTTGTACAGGCATCCTACAACCGCTTGTGTGCACAGTGATCTCCTTGCCTCCAGTTCTGTTCTCTCATATGCTCTCCCCTCTGCACATTTGACCATTTCAGTTCTCTGGTTAAAATTGTTCAGTGGCCTTCCACGTCTCACAAAGACTCTTCCAGACCAGGCCCCTGCCTTCCAAAGCTGCGTGCCTTTCCCTCCGCTCCTGACCTTCTGCAAGGCTCTTTTTTCTAAGAATGTGCTTTCCCCCTGCGGCGCTCCTCTGTCTGCTTAATCCCAACTTGTTCTGCAGGTCTTCGTGTAAGCACCATTTCTTCCAAAAACTTCTCTCCGACTTCCTTAGACGTAGATACCCCTGCTCTTTGGTTCTGAGGCAGTCTCTGTGTATCTCTCATCATAGAATTTATCCCACTTAATTATATACATTTTAAATTAAACATTTTAACTCCAGCATGATTAACATATGGTATTATATTAGCTTCAGGTGTCATCCCACTTGATTATAGATCATGGTTTCAGGGTCTCTCCCATTAGAGGGTAAGCTCCACAGAAGCAGAGACAAGCCAGTCTTGCTCATCTTCCTCTTCCAGAACATAGTACGTGGCCTTGCCCATAGTAGGTGCTCGGCAAAAAGTAGGTGCCCATAGTAGGTGCTCACAGTTAAGTGAATGAATGTGTGAAAGAGTGAATGAATGAATTTTGTCCCTGCCTATAAGAAAATCACTCTTCAGTTGAGAGCAAAAACTATATACCATGAAGTGATAGTGCTGATGCCTTCCTCAATATCATGCTGGCAGTCTAGTGGCAGAACCCAAGTAAAAAGTTTGGTTCTCTCTACAACTATTAATGCATGCCCTGTTTACTGGACAGTATGACATTTGGTGTAAACAAATGTTTTGAAAACCTTTAATCAGCAGCTCAAGGAATTCGTTTTTTGGTTTTGTTTTAATGTCAGCTTTTTGCAAAATCTTCAATGTAGTAAATACTTCAGTTTTACCTTTCACGTGCCATGTGGAAGATAGAAGTTTATGGCAGTTTTTTTCTTTCAGTATAAGATGACTCAAATTAGATGATTATCATAATTTTTCTTTCTTTTTTTTTAGTTGTTATAGCTGCCGATGGGGTATTGAAGGTAGGACTGTTTCTTTTAATTTTCTTCAAAAGTATTTCTAGGGGCGCCTGGGTGGCGCAGTCGGTTAAGCGTCCGACTTCAGCCAGGTCACGATCTCGCGGTCCGGGAGTTCGAGCCCCGCGTCGGGCTCTGGGCTGATGGCTCAGAGCCTGGAGCCTGTTTCCGATTCTGTGTCTCCCTCTCTCTCTGCCCCTCCCCCGTTCATGCTCTGTCTCTCTCTGTCCCAAAAATAAATAAACGTTGAAAAAAAAAAAAATTAAAAAAAAAAAAAAGTATTTCTAAACTTCTGATGTAGGTCTTTGTGACTGATAATTCTTTTATTCATCAGTAGTAGAAGGTTGATACTTGTTTCTCTCTTCTCAGATATGCGATTTTGGTGCCTCTCGGTTCCATAACCATACAACACACATGTCCTTGGTTGGAACTTTCCCATGGATGGCCCCAGAAGTTATCCAGAGTCTCCCTGTGTCTGAAACTTGTGACACGTATTCCTATGGTGTGGTGAGTTCATTTCTCATCTTTTGTTGCCCAAGGAAATACAAAAAGCAAACACCTACAGAGGGGGATACAGCAATTTAACACAGCTTTACGGCAGTGATGCTGTTTCCTGGTGGGATGCCTAGAGCAGTGGCCGACCCAGTCGCGGGGATGTTTCCTGTGATCACTTTTATTGTGTCCTGTGTTGAGAAGAAACCAGTGCTGCTTCCAAACAGCGAATTGGATGGACCCTGAAGTCACATCGGGCCTGACGCACTCCTGGGAAGAGTGCTGTCCTGGGCTGGACATGTGACTGTGCAATGTCTGTGTAAGTCAGTGGGAACGTGGGTCATTTGGAACGGGACTTCATTGTAATAAGTTACTCAGAACACACCAGTAGATCTGCCACATGATTTCATTAACAGGAGATGTTTGAATGTCAACTTTAAGCTGACTGGTGAGTGTCTGGAGAGTATAGAAGGAAAAGTATAGCTTTTAGCACATGGCCTTGCCCATGTCTGCTGCGAGTCTTATAAAGTAGCGTGAGTCTCTGAAACATGAATCGAAGGTATCGTGTAAAAGTCACAACTTAGCAGCACAGTTACGAGAATAGAATGTGGGGGTAGGGGATGCTCAGGGAATGGAGACCACAGGAAAGGATCCCTTAAGGAGCAGAAGCTTTTGGAGGAGGAGTTTTGAGGTGGATCATTCTTGAGGAATAAGCAGAGAGAAAGAAGTAAGTGCAATAGGGAGATCGGTGGGATGGGAGGCAAAGATGAGCAAGGTGATTCTTTGGTAGTAGAAGGAATTCATTTGTTGCTTGTTTTTGTTTTGTTTTGTTTTTAATTAATTTTATTTTGAGAGAGAAAGAGAGTGAGAGGGGCAGAGAGAGAAGGAGAAAGAGAATCCCAAGCAGACTCTGCGCTGTCAGCACAGAGCCCTACGTGGAGCTCAAACCCACGAACCGTGAGATCATGACCTGAGCCGAAGTCGGTCTCTCAACCAACTGTGCCACCCAGGCACACTCCTGTTGCCCCTTTTTAAAGATAAGCTTTTTTTAATCCCTAACAATACTGTGTATCTCTTAAAAAGTCTAAAATAGTATTTGTAACTCCTTCTCTTTGGGTCTCACCCCTAATTGTAGTGCCTTTATATTTATATTATTACTCTTAAAAGGACATTTTCATAATAAGAAAAGCAGCAGACTAATTTTGGCCCAAATCAACATGGCTCTTCTTCCCAAACTTCTATGATTTCAATTGCGAGTGACAGCTGACGGCCCAGGAGGAGACCAGCATTGTTGAATGTATTCCTTTCGAGGCCACCAGTCTTTCAAGAGTCTTTCGAGGCCATCAGTCTCTAAATATTTACTGCTGGCTTCATTACTTAAGTTTTGGCTTGTTTTCATTGGTAAACTTTTTCTAAATTATAATACATCTTATGTACACCAAATTTATTTAATATAATAGAAATTAATTTTGTTGGCTATTGGAAAAAGCCTTTACAAGAATGAAATACATGTTTTTGGCAAAAGGCTAGAATTTTAAAGGCTGGAAGACAACAGTTGCTTCAGGCTAAATATCTCATTTCCTATAATTCTGGGTGTTTTTAAGGATGAAGGCTATAGGGGCCGCGTGGGTGGCTTAGTCAATGAGGCGTCTGACTTTGGCTCAGGTCATGATCTCGTGGCTCATGGGTTCAGGGCCCTGCATTGGCCTCTGTGCTGACAGAGCAGAACCTGGAGCCTGCTTTGGATTCTGTGTCTCCCTCTCTCTCTGCCCCACCCGTGCGTTTGCTTGTGCGCGCTCTCTCTCTCTCTCTCTCTCTCTCCCAAAAAGAAACATTAAAAGAAAAAAAAAACTAAAAAAAAAAGGATGAAGGCTATAAACTATTATAGACAGTGACCAAATAAGTCTCAGTGAAAGATGAGGAAAAAAACATAAGTTCCTAAAGACACTAGATTCTAAAAGTGGTTCCCTGTGTCAAAAATTATTACATTCTGACCATCCTCCAAATCATCTGCTGGGGAGCCTGAAAATGAGGGGATTGGTTGCAATTTCAGACTTTTTGTGAGATTATTTCCTCTTAGGAAGTTCTGTTCCTTTGTTTTTAAGCAATAATGTATTTTTTTGGTGCGTCAGGCACTGTGCTAGGCACTAACATCGGGTAGTTTAAATTGTATTTCGCCAGTCTGTTGCTCATCCTGTGGAACAGGAGCCAGCAAACTTTTCCTGTAAAGCACCTGATAGTAAATATTTTAGACTTTAAGGGCCACTAATAATCTCTACTGTGTATACTTTTGGTTTTTTACAGCCTTTGACAAATGTTAAAAGCACTCTGCGTTGTGCAGCGGGCCATGGTTCATTCACAGACTCCTCTGTGGAGCAGGAGGGAGGGGAAGGGGAGCACCACGGCTGGGATGGTTCGTAGAGAGTCATGTGTATACAGACATACACACACGTTTATGTGGTTATAGTTTTTAAATTCTTTTTGCACATTTATATGAACTGGAAGACTTTTGAGGCTCATTTTAACACTCCCCAAGCTCTTGTACAGCACTTTTACTTTTAAAATTCTCCCAAGTCTGGGACTTTCCCTATCTCAGAAATGTTTGCTCTGAAAGACAACTCTGAGTTACCTACAGAATGAATTTTTGGTTTCAGTGTTATGAAACATTTATGAAAACAAATCTCACACCACCTCCCTCCAAAACCTTACAGTTGCCAGGGGCTTTTGTGTGAAATGCACCCACTGCGTTTCCTGAGCTGAGACAGAATCTCGGTTCCAGTAACCAAGAATCTGTTCATTTTCACACGCAAACTATCAACGATGGTGGTGACTTCTGTTTGCCGTGCTTAGGATTTTTTCCTATATCTTTTTAAATCCCTTTCACTCATTCCTCATTGACCCCCTCATGTTACCCATAGTTTGAATCAACCTTTCTGAGTCTGCAAATGTTGTTTACTTTATTAAAAAGCTTTTCCTTCAAGTGATTGCTCACTGCTTTTTTAGTAGGTGGGCCTGAACATTTCTCTTGGCGAATAAAGGTTTCTGTGTACTTGTTTACAGATCCTTCCTTTGTTTTGTTCTGAGGAACTTAACAAATTGCTTAACAGATCATTCTATCAAGTAATTTATAGCATGCCTGATAGCCAGTCGCTGAACATTTCCAGTGTTGCCCTATATTTACACACCAGATGCTTCACCTTAGAACCCATGTGCCCCAGTCACATGCTGCTGAATATCCACTCTGTGTTCATGATAGAGACTTCTTTTGACTGGTGGAAACTAAAACAGTATCTTAGAGAGGTTTACTTGGAACTCTGGTTATCCTTACCCATAGCTTTATCAACAAAATTCCATTCAGAAAATTGCACATACACTAACTTAAGTATAAATGAGAATTCAAGATTTTATTTAATTCCAACCTATTCCCATTCTGTTCTTGATAAACACCATTTAGTAAAAGAAATAGTACAAGGCATGCTCCTCAGAGTTTTTTGCTTAAGCAATCATAGCATTTTTAAAAAATGAAGAAAACATTACATGGTCAAAGTAGGTATTACCTAAAAGAGCAGTAGCGAATGGTTGTTAAGGTAGGGGCATGTTGGTTTTAGAAGTTTGTAATGCATAGACTTTGAAAGAGAGACCTACCTAGGAAAGCAAGGTGGTTGGTTATTTAGAACTTCTGATCTCCTTTCAAAAATGAGTGAGTAGCTAGAACCACTTGTCATTGAAGTATCTCTTTGCATAGAACAGAATTCCCATAGCTCATTGAAAATCCATCCTGGTCATTGAGCCCCGACACACATACATACATTGCAGTCACATACAGATGAGTAAGACCATAATAAAAGAGTTGTCCTTTTTTGAAATCCACCTCAAAAAAAAAAAAAAAAAACTAATATGTTTTTGCTTTTCATGTTTCTATTTTTTTCAGACTTGCTATAATAACGGTCCCCAGTATCGTCCAAGTCCCTGGCCCTCCGTAGCTTGATAAGCCTGTGTGGCTTCTTAGCACATGGCAACACTAACAGCCTGGTACAGCCTTAAAAATAAATGTGACACAAATCCCCGAAATGGATCTTGTGGTCCTTGCTTCTAAGCTGACAGACTCTGCTAGGCAGGCGATTGTTTCTGTCTCCATTTTACAAGAAAGGAGATTGTGCTACCCCCTTAGGGTGATTTCTCTTGAAGGACCAAACCAGAGGAGTGTGTAGTATGTTATCCACAAAAAAGAAAAGGCTGGAGGAAACCAAAAATCATTGAAAGAATAAGCCTTCTGAGAACACAAGGCCTCGCCACTCTTTAGAAACAAAGCTCTCCTAATGACAATGCAGACAGGATTAGCTTTTCAGAAGCTTCTGAGCCAGAACCACTATTTGAAAATAGAGTGGCTTAGGAGGGAGCATCACTGCCTCACTTGTCTATGAGCCCCGTTCCAGAACCAACCCGGCTCAGGTAATGGCTTTCCATTGTTTGTAAAAGAAAAGGCAGGAAAAGTACACAGCCTTGTCCAAGTTTCTCTGCAAGCTGAAAATAGAAAATTTTCCTTGTGAGCACAATTTAAACGTGAGCACGTCTCAGTATAGAATGAGTTGGAAAGTATTTTTAAGGGGAAAGATCACAATAATGTT
This sequence comes from Puma concolor, assembly GCF_028749965.1. Taxonomy (NCBI): domain Eukaryota; kingdom Metazoa; phylum Chordata; class Mammalia; order Carnivora; family Felidae; genus Puma; species Puma concolor. The sequence continues at coordinate 162,761,517 of NC_141674.1, forward strand.
TGGCCTGCATCCCCATCACTGGTATTTTCAGGCATAGTTTAATATATTTTTAGACTTCCAAATGACTTCCTCCACAAAGGACTTTTTTGTGCCAAACGTCATTGTGTTTCATGTAGAAACAGCTGTTGTCCTATATCATACCACCTATGTTTTGATACACGCCTACACCTGGTGAATTAGTAACAGGGCATCGCGGCAGGTGCTGGTGCTGGACTTTACCTAAAGAGCCCAGCGGCTCACGGTGCCCTGTCCAGATCCCATACGTGTGTGGCTGTCACAGGGACCCTCAGCTGCAGGAGCATGTCTGAGATACTAAAATGAAACTCTTATGTTTCCAGTGTTAGAATTCTTGGAGAAATAGAACTCAGATCTTTGTAGATTTTGGCTATTTTCCAACTGAATATTTTGGAACAGAGAATGACAGAAATCTTTTCCTGTATTACTTCCCAAGCTCTTGGTTTTGCATTTTACCTCATACAACGCAGTCAGCCTTCACGTGTGCGCCTGTGCAATGGGTTGTGCGTGCAGGCCACACTCAGAAAACGGGATGCAAGGCCACTTACCTCGACATTTGGGGTCGATTCACTGTACTCTTTCTCCTGAAGAAGGCCAAATCCTTCCATTTGCTTGCTGTTCATATCCCTTCCCCTCCACAATCCTAGCATCAGGGGAGTGGTAATTGCACTGAATGGAGGGGCTTCATTTCCTGTTCGTCTCCCTCCCCTGTGCAGGCGGGGTCCCAGGGGTGATTGCATACCTGTTCTGGTCTTCCTCAGCTTCCTTTACTTATAGTGCTTACTAGAATCATCCCCTTCCGGGATGCCCCTTACCTTTTCCTAATCACTTCTGTGACTCAAATAGAATTATTCAGCAGCTCTTCTAAAGAAGCACCTTACACACTTGATTAAAAGCCAAAAGAGGCTGCAGCGAATTTTTTTTCTCCTGCTTGAGCAGCATCTGCCGATTTCCCTGATTTTCCTGCTAATTATCTTCGTATTAGCCGGAGTTCATTTAACACGTTCTGATTCAAATATGACCGAGCGCTGGCTGAGGGAGCAGTGGATATAGAGTTAAAGGTTTGTAGGACCTGCTTGAATAGATGTCCTCAGTCAACATTCTTATTTAGAAATGGCTTTTGTTTTGTTTTTAGGACAAGAGAAATCTAAATCAAAACCGAATTCATTTGCTTCTCACCTCTGCCATGGCTCCACACCTGCACTATGACTCGTCACATTCTCTCTCATACTGCAGCCTTCTCTTCTCTAGAGTTATGTCAGGTTAAGAGCTTGACCTTTAGGGCAAGGCAGCAAGTGCCAATTGATAGCAGAGTGTCTTTCGGCAAGTTAATAATTTAACTTTCTTAGGCCTTAGTTTCCTCATCTGTAAAATGAGGATAATATCTGTTCGATGGGGTTGATATTAATCATGGTAACATGTGTAAAGGGTTCAACAGAGCATCTGGAACATAGTCACTCAATAAGTGATAGTGGTGGTTATGGTGATTTACGGGTAAAATTGTAATTGTGTTTGCACTTCACCGAATGTTGATAGACTGATTTTGATGCTCATTTGTATAGAGAAAGTCACCTGAATATAAAAATCTCCATTACTTAGTATTTTAAATGAAACCCAAAATATTGGCAGTTTTCAGCATTCCCAGCTTCAGTTTGCTTTCTTTGGGCATTCCAGTGCAGATTTATTAGTCATGCTGATCTCAAGGATTGTGGAGAGATGAACATACACATAAATTCACATACACACACACACACACGCACACACTCAGCCTATACTTATGAACATAAAGTATTTATTACATTTTAGAATATGTAATAAATGATGTTATAGGGGGAAGAAAATTAATACCTTAGACCGACTTACTTTGAGAGCACTTTCTCCAAAAACACAAAATTTAAATGTTACAGTTTTTGCAAGTACCTATTATTATGGGGTGAAGGGTTTAGCCAGTGATTCGGATTTAGAGCTCAATTTTTCTTTTATCAGACCATTACTGAACCTTTAAAACTACAGTTGAATTCCCAGTTATTATCTTATGGAGAAATTTATCGGCAATTGAAGGTGGAAAGAGTTTGACCAACAAAATGTAAAATCTAATTTGTGGGAATCTGTGAGAATTCTCTTAACTTACAAGATAAATTATGTAGGCCCATTGGTTTCATAAAATTTTAAGTCTGGCTCTAAATATTCTGATTTCTAGTTTTTTTTTCTTTATAAAAATGAACAAAAAATGTATGTATATGTTTATATGTATATGTGTGTGTGTATATATATATATACACACACACACAAAATGTGTGTGTGTGTATATATATATGTGTGTGTATATATATATATATATATATATATATATATATATATATATGAATATATACATTTTGCACAAGTTTCTACAGGTGGGGTTGGTTTTTGTCTGGTAATTGGATACAGTTAAATGTTAGATAAAGTTTCAGTAAAACACCAAAAATATAAAGTACAAGAATAAAAATTCCATTTTCTTTTTGTTCCAGGTTCTCTGGGAGATGCTAACAAGGGAGGTCCCCTTTAAAGGTTTGGAAGGATTACAAGTAGCTTGGCTTGTAGTGGAAAAAAACGAGGTAAGACTACGATTCTCCATTCAGGTACATAGATCAGAAAACAGTATTGGGGTTTTGCAAAAGACTTTTTCATCTTCTTCAAATTGAAAGTAAGTTCACGCTTATGGAAAGATTAGCAGTAGGAGCTAACACAAAGGGTCAAAGTGATGTTATTCCTCATGAATGGACCCTTTACATCTAATTGTTGCAGCTTCACGTCGTGATGCTGTAGATCAAAAATTGTACAAGTACTGTACTAGTTTCTCAGTCTCAATTGTAAAACCTAGGGGTTTGTTCTTAGTGATGAAAGAAGCCATTGCGTCCAAGGTAGGGGAACAGTTTAACTCCATCTCCTGCGTTTAGGACATCTTTTTTACTGGCCGGGAGTTGATATATCTGTAAGAGACCTTCAGCTACTTCAACTTACCTCTCCCAGCAGGAGTCACTATAGTACAAGAAACTGTCGCTTAGATGAGAATTTCAAAAATAAAAGAAGAAAAAATAGTTTCAAAAAAGGGAAAAATTACAGTTTTGCCACCTACGTTGAACACTACATTGAAGATGAGCTCCTCACTGGAATTGGCGAGGCAGTGGCATAACTGTTCCCTTCTTCATGCAGAGCCTTTCCATTTCAAAAGAACTTCAGTGGCGTAAACACCGTTTGTGCTGTGTCCCCAGCCTCGCTTTTCTTCTTCCCACAAATTGAGGCTTTCAGTTAGTTGGACCTATGAGCCTACATCAGAGAACGTGGTACATTCATATCAAAGAGAGCAACTACATTTTGAAAGGTTTAAAATTGTGACTGAAATGCACAGGCATGGAAATCCTCAGCATAAGGATGAAGCATCCAATATCAAGGTACTAGGAGAACTTAGATCAAGTAATGGAAGCATGCAGTTGTCTTTGCAATGCAAAACAACCTTATTTCACAAACCTTCATTTCCAGACCTTATCTGTGCCCTCCACAGAAGGTAAGAGTGTAACCTTAGCATAAAATAATTTGCAAAAAGGTTGACTGTATAGAGATATTCCTTTTTTCATGCTTTAAAAGAATTGGATTGATTTGCTCCCCATGTGAGTGCAGGAACAGACTAGATTAACCAAAAAGCTGCTATTGACTAAGAGAAACCATGTTTCCATAGTTTAGATCACATAATCCAGCTACCTTATTAATTTGTCCTCCTGAGCTATTGAGAGCGGATGAAATGTTCATGATAGCTGAACTTGATGGGAGAGAGCTGCCAATTTAAGAAAAAGGAAAAGGAGTTATATTCAAGAACGTGTCTTGCTCAGTGTTTCACAGGAGCTGTTCTGTTTTAATTAAATGTCATGGTTATTCCTGGTGTGCTATTAAATCAGACCTGGTACATAGAATAACTGATATTTTCATGATAGGAGAACCCACTTGTTTCTGTTCAGTTTCTTTTGCCAGTGAGGTGATCAGATGTTTGGTTCTGGGGTTACAAATGAGAGGGAAGAAAATTATTGACCCAATGTTGACTTTGGAGCAGAACACTCCATGTAATTTGTTTCCCTCTATGTTGTTCCAATATAAACTAGAAGAAAGTTTTTTAAAAGCCAACTGGGCCCTCCAAATATGTCTAAGAAAAACGAATTAATATTTAAAAATAGTACTTCATCTAAAGGATGGCAGAAGAGGTGTGAATCTGAAGCACTGTCAAAACATTGGAGTATCTCTCAAGGATTATTAAAGCTGTTGAGAAGAATGAATTTAGAAACTGCCTTTGGATAGCAGGCTTGAGGGCTGGGAATCACCCATAATCTTCAGAACCTCCCCACCATGTACAGGAAAGAGGCTATCTCCCCCCTTTCCCTGAAGGATTCCCTAGAGTAGGTTGTACTGTTTTATCCATGGTGTACATGATGGCCAGCTAATAACTGACGGAGACTACTCAGACCCCTCCCATTCTGGACATAGAATAGCAAATTGAAAGACCCCCCCCCCCCCACGGTGACACAAGTTTTCCCAACTTTCCACTGAACTTGAGGAAATTTGGGTATTATGAGGATATTTCTCTCTCTACTCTCATTCTACATATTTATTTGTCAAAAATATGGCAGTTTAGCTGTAAATTCCATTGTCATCATTCGGGAAGGAGTCTTCATTTCATCTCATAAACGTAGACACTTATTACCAAAACAAATTCTACTGACATAACATTAAAATAATTGCCAAGTCTCAACTGGCAGTTTGTAGAGAACAAACTGAGGGTTGCTGGAGGAGGGGATGGGTTACACGGGTGATGGGTATTAAGGAGGGCGCTTGTTGTGATGAGCTCCAGGTGTTATGACGTAAGGGTTGAATCACTAAATCCTATACCTGAAACTAATAGTACACTGTATGTTAACTACCTGGGACTTGACTTAAAGCTTGAAAAAAATTTGCCAAGGATTTATTTAATTTCATAATAAAATCGAGACTTTGATTTAAATGTAATTTCCAAAATCCTTTCAACTTCTAATTATTTTAATTCACTTATTTTTACTTTGGAATATCTTGGGTTCTTGAGTTGAAAAGAGCAAGCTGTATTTTTTTTTTTTAACAGGCCTCATTTAAGTAAAGAATGATGTGTTTAAACTTAGCGAGACACTTTAAATGTAAGCTACTCATGCTAGAATGCACCTATATTCAAATATTAGAATTGTCTCTTCTTTTTAACTTTTATTTTGAAATAATCATAGACTCACAGTAAGTTGCAAAAATATTAGAAGGGATTCTGTGTATCCTTCACCCAGCTTCTACCACTGGTGAGATACAGGTGTAGGCCAATACCAAAACCAAAAAGTTGACATTGATACATTACTCTCAACTAGACTCTAGACCTTATTTAGTTTCACCATTTAGGACTGCTTTTTGGATCCGTAGGAAGATCAATACTTTCTAAAAATATCTGAAGGTCTTTGCTTCCAAGTGCTTAATAATGAAATAAGGCCTTCAAACAATTTTTCCTAATATTAAATCCTATTACAACTAGATACATAAAGCACTGGTAAAGCAAACAGTGAATCCTTACAGAAGTCCTGAAAGTAGGAGGGTATTGCTAGTAAATTTCATAATTCTTCCAGACATGTATGTTTGCCTTTGTTATTTCCATAAAACTCAGTTAGTGGTCATTCAGAATATTCTAGCAGGATAATTTCTATCTTTACAAGTACTTAGATTCTTACAAACTGTGTTTTGTTCTTAGTAGCAAAGCTACTATTCTTAATAGAAATCCTCAAAAAGCTTAATCCATTGTTGACTATACTTTAGAAAAAGATAAATTATTAAGAGTAATTTTTTGCATCTTATGTAGAACATGGTGCAAAAAGGAGTATGACCTTTAAAAAATGTCATGCATAACTTAGTGTTTGGGAAATATTTTAATTTAAATTCGAAACTTTTAAAATCTTACCGTTTTGAAGTGTTGCAAATCTATTGCTAATATTGTGGCCATTTCAGGATGTTTTAATGCAGTAGGAATACCCACAGTTAGGTAATCAGGACTTAAATGCTTTGGATTCCCTTTTAAAGTACTTTGTATATATATATATTTTTTAAGTACTTTTTGACGCACCAAAATAATCCCTTACATTAGCGCGTGAGTTTAGATTTAGCTGATATTTGACCATATCAGATAACTTAAAATAATTATATCTTATTTCATAATGTCTCAAGATTCAGTAGCTAAAAAGTTTTTCAGTGAGAAAAGATGACAGAAAATTAACATCCATATTCGTCCAGGTCACATTTCAGTTCTTAGAAAAAATGTGAGAAAGTTATATTGAAAATGTTACCTTTTATGAGAAATTTTTTTGCCATGGAGTGGATTCAGCTGAATAGTTGCAATCACTTCGTTTTTCTTAGTTGCTACTCCCAACCAGCCATCATATGTATGTGTGTGTATGTGTGTGTGTGTGTGTGTGTGTGTAAGTAAACACCCGATTTTCCTTTTGATCTTCATCAAAAGGTTTCCAGTAAAATAGGAGTACGGTTTACCATATATTACAGTAAAATAAGAGTGCAGGTTACTACATCTCCTCTGTTCTATGTAATCAATTAAAAAGATGTTTAGCATACCTTTAACTTGGAGAGGGCTGTTTTGTTTAAAACTTGGTTATAAGGTTTTATTTTGGTTTATTTTAATTTTAAGGTTATCTGTAATTCTAAATATAGATCATCTGTTTTCCTGCCAGAATAACTCTTTTTCTAGTTTTATACACAGTCTCCCCCAAATCCAAATAAATTCAGTTTAAGCTTTTTATTTACAAAACTTCTTCAGTAAACAATACTGTGGAATAAATCTCAGTACTTCTTAGTGCAGCAGTTCTCAACTCACACCCAGCGCTCTTTTGATAACAACCCTGTTAATGGTCCCTCTACTTCCCTGAAATGAAATTCAGAGGTAGTGCAACCTACCCATTATACACATTATATTTTAAAGTTAACATAATGCTCTAACTGTAATAAAGAAGAAATCGATGAAAAAGGTATTGCAATGTATAAATGCACAGGCATGGCCACAAGAGAGGAGAGTGTGGAACAATTTTAGATGCTTGTCCCTGCAGGTAAATAGGATTCAACAGCTACACATGCAGAGTCGAGCTGAATTGTATCAGTGATTCCAGCAGCATGAGCAATGCTGTTGCAGGTGATGTTTTCCAAACATCTCGGTAAGGTTATGAGTACTGCAAAGATCAGTCTGCTCTTGATTTATCTTATTTAGTAGTTGCATTCTTAATTCATTGTATCTTAAAACTGCTCAAAAAATGTGTTTATAAATCCAAGAGCGAGTCTGAGGTCAGAAAATGATAAACCTTGTTGTTTGCACCCGGAGCATCTGGAGTTTAGTGGAGTATGAGGGAGTACTTAATCAGGGATTTACAACACAGTGAAGGATGTCTAGTACTCTTGACCCATGCCAGGTGCAGCCCTCCAGTCTTTAAAACAAACAAAAAATGCCTCTGCAGATCTCTAGAGAGCCTCCAGGGACATCGCAAGTCTAGAGAACCACTTGTATAAAATGTTGGAACGGGACTGATCCTCACATTATAATCCCTGTTGTGTCCAGTCCCTGCGGTTTACCCGTAAGGGGTCATACATTCAGGATATCCTCTTTGGGGGTGCCTGGGTGGCTCAGTTGGTTGAGCGTCCAACTTCAGCTCAGGTCATGATCTCGCGGTCCGTGAGTTCGAGCCCCGCGTTGGGCTCTGTGCTGACAGCTCAGAGCCTGGAGCCTGTTTCGGGTTCTGTGTCTCCCTCTCTCTGACCCTCCCCCGTTCATGGTGTGTCTCTCTCTGTCTCAAAAATAAATAAACGTTAAAAAAAAAAAAAAAGAAAAAGAAAAAACAATATCCTCTTTGCTGATGAGAAAAGGCACACTTCTTTAAAATTCTCTCTTTGACGGTCTCTGCAGAAGATGCTTTCAGAGTTGTACACCTCCTGCCAGAGCCAAGCTGGTTGCCTGGCTGCCCGACCTGTCTGCAGATTTCGTAGTTGTCTATGAAAGAATGGTGATAGGTTTGTGGTTTTACAGTGTGTATTTCTGTTCCCCCTTGCCCCTGTCCTACTGTAGTTTCTTTTAGACTTGTGTCTAGGTTTTTTTGGATTTGTTGTGCTGAATCCAACTTCTCCATCCACTTGGATACCGTTTTGGAAGAAAAGTAGCATCACTGTCTTTAGAGATTAGATATTATGAATCTAAACGTAAATTCTTACTTGCCATGTATCAATCAATGGAAGTTTTAAAGTTAATGACTTATTTATGCTCTTAAATTAACTTTTATGACCTTTCAGTATTTGCTTACCTTAATGAGTCAATCCTTGTGTTGTTTTTCCTTTCTCTGTGGTAGAGATTAACCATTCCAAGCAGTTGCCCCAGAAGTTTTGCTGAGCTGTTACGTCAGTGTTGGGAAGCTGATGCCAAGGTATATAAATAAATATTCTTTTGGTCGTTGTTCAGAATTCTGAAATCTCACGTGTTTTCTTGGTTTTGAGTTTCTAAAACTTGGAGTAATAAGATTCCTTACAAAGCAAGCTGAATTGCTGCTTCTGTGAGTCCCGGATGGACTGTAAAGGCTTTCTGTTGATATCTGTTCATCTTGATCCTTAGAAACTCATTACTGGCTTTCTTACAGCATTCTGGCACTCTTGACTCAATGGAAAGAATTGCATTCCTTTGTTTTTAATCTCTAATAATAAGTATTGCACTTTCATGTTATAAAAATGGCTAGCACACAGTGCTCATTATATGCCAGGCACTGCTCCAAGCACTTTATGCACATTTGCTCATTTGTTCCTTAGAATACCTCTATGAAATAGGTTGTGTTATGACACTCATTTTACAGATGAAGGGTCAAGGCACACAGAAGGTAAGTAATGCTCAAGGCCACAGGTTAGCACATGGTGAGACTGGAGAAGGAACCCAAGCAGTCTGAACCAAAGACCAGGCAAAAGTAGCACTTCTAGAGAAACTAGATTCGTGATGTTTTTTAAGCTATCACAATAGAGTTGGAGACAGTCCAGAATGTAGACTTTCATGTGGTTATCACATTTGAGCATGAAGGCCCATTTCCTTTCCCTGCAAAGATCATTTTAAAAGACTCTCACATACATACGGAAATATTTATAGATAAAATGATAGGCGAGTCTTGGAGTTGCTTCAAAATAAAGTGAAAGGAAATAGATGGTGGTGTAGATTAAACAAGATTGGCCATAGATAATTTTTGAAGCCACGTGATAGGTATATGGAGGCTTGTTACGTTGTTCTGCGTTTGTATATGTTTGTAATTTTTCATATTAAAAAGTTAGAAAGTAAAACAACGTCACAGAAGAGAAAGACTCAAGAGAGGAACTAATCTTATAGTTCGAATTTGCCCACTCTGTCACTGAAATCTATTGCGAACTGACTTTTTTAAACAGATCTAAGACTTAAGAATGGAATTTCTTCCTTAATTTAAACTCCGTTCCAATCTGGCCCAGGAAGAATGCATGATGGTAACACAGTCTGTTCTATAGCATGTGTTTCTCTAGTGGGAATAATGCATAAACCACCGGTAAGTCTGAGAAACATGTTGGTGTAACACAGAATTCATGCTGAGTCATACCTGTTTCCTAGCACATCGACCCACACCATCAAGTGAGAACAGCTCAACACCAAGTACAGTTTGCAGAGCAGCAAGGGACACAGATCTGTGAGGCGCCTCCGCCCACGTGCTCCCTCGTGGCTGGATGGCTGCGCTTTGTCTTGGAGGAGTTTGTGGCTGGGTCTTCCCTGACTTGTACATGTCCCCTTGGCCCTGGTAACCAGCAACCTCAATCTTCGCTTTCACTCCTGTTCATCAAACTATCTTCACCCTCTTTAAAAGGAGAATCTTTTATTGACTTCGTAATGTTTTTTATTAATGAATTTAGGGGCGCCTGAGTGGCTCAGTTGGTTGAGCGTCCAACTTCGGCTCAGGTCATGATCTCACGGTTCGTGAGTTCGAGCCCCGTGTCAGGCTCTGTGCTGACAGCTCAGAGCCTGGAGCCTGCTTCGGATTCTGTCTCCTTCTCTCTCTGCCCCTCCCTTGTGCTCTGTCTCTCAAAAATAAATTAAAAAATGTAAAACAAAAAAAAATTAATTAAAAAAAAGAATTTAACATTTAAAAAATTCTGTTACTATTTTTATTTACTATGATTGTTTTTATTAGTATTCTGTGACAAAGCTGTATAGGTTTGGAATGGTCTGCCCCGCCTCTGTTTGCAGAATATGGGGTTTTGAAGCACTAAGAGAAATGCCTGCACTTTGCAGCTAATCCAGTAGAAAATGTAAGCAGCTATTTGCAAGTTTGCTCTAGAACATATATATTTTTTTAATGCTACCAGTCACACGTCCATTGTGGCATATATAGTCATTTTGGTGGTATTTTTCTCTCTGATACTTAAATAAAAATTTTACCTGAAATTATTTGCATTGAATTCGATTAACACAACTAAATCTCTATAACTGCAATTATATCTCAGTATGCAAAGCACGTTTTGAATTTCTTAATCAGAAGCTCCGTACTTCAGTAATTAAAATTCTAAGAATATACATTTTGGTGCATTAATGAAATGGTAGTGTAAACACCTAACACAGGAAGGACATCAGGCCCGGTGAAGCCATCAAGTTGGCATGTCTTTAACATGTAGCCAGCTTACCCTTCTTTAGCACGAGAGGAGTCTTGTATTCTAGCCAGGTGGAGTATAAAGTTTAAGACTGATTTTTATTTCCTACATTCAAGGCATTTTATTCTGATACAACTAATACATTCCTTCTGTATTTCATTGTACATCCAGCTGCGGCCCATGCTTCCAGCTCTCATGGTTGATCTCCAGCCATACCTTCCACACATCCCTTCCCTGGGCGTGCCCTCCTGTTTTCTTTCTTCCTTTGATTACTTCAACATCAAGCCCTCCCTGACTATTCTGTTTACTGCAGCCCATACTTGGTACTCCTGTTCCTAAACCACAATCTGGGCTAAGGCCTTACCTTTTGCTGTTGTATTTTTTAAAATCTCTTTTCTGTCTAAGTGGACTGCTGTCTCTTTGAGGGCACAGTGCTACCTTTGGCACCTTTGCACACATTTAGTAAATGGGTGCCCAACGTGTTAACTCAAGTTGTGTTATGTGCCAGACCAAGGCACATTTTAGTTCTCTGGCTAGAAGTCTGTAGCAATTCAGCCAGAAGTTGATGCCACTCCTGTGCACATATATAGAGCCATGACTGGTTACAAACCTTTCCTTTTTTTCCCAGCCTTTATGCTTTAAAGACATAGATAAAAAAAAATATTCAGCTCACCTGTAGAAAAATGTTCTTTTGCAATGAGGAGGCGAAAGAGAATACAAGAGAAAGCTATTAGGTAAATGTCAAGTCATGCCAATGGCTTACACCAGGTGCTCAAAGTAGTTTATCAAAGAAAAAAAGAAGTAAAGGTGGGTAGTTTCCAGTTCTAAACTGGCATTTCTAAATAAGAAAAGAATAAAGCCCGGAGTTTGATAGGAATATCTTACTCTCGTGTGATAAAACATATTGAAAGGTTTAAGAGCCTTGCCCCTGATTTAGTAACTTGCTTCCCGTGTGACACTGGGCAATCCATATTTTTCTGAGATTTTCCTTATCTACAAAATGGAGATAATAAATAATGTATATAAATGCTTAATAAATGGCCCTAGGTGTAATTTTTTTAATGTAAGCAAAACCTACGTGAATACTAAAGGGAATGTAGGCCTGGGCCAAATACTGTATTCTGCAATCAGAATATCTATAAACCATCATCACCACGAAATTCTATATTGTTGTTGTTTTTCAAACGTTCACTTTGATAATTTCCATCTAATTGTGTATTCTACCTATAAAATTAAGGTTTTTCTAGGGGTACTTGTCACCTACTTACAAAAGAGTTTTACTTTATTTCAAGAATGATTAAATGTAGGGAAAAATATTCTTAGCCTCTCACTGCTTTTCCATGCAAAATGAAAATCCTGTATTATATAATTAGTTCCTGTGCAAACAATTAAAACATTTTTCCTTTTACAGCTGACACGTGGTAGGAGAAATTAAAATAGGAATAAAGTTAAGACTGTATTTTTCAAACTTCCTACTTAAGGCATTTTCTTCTTTGCTTATTACAAGGCTTACTGTGTGTCAGCGACACTTAGCTACTTAGGCCCTCTTCTTACACACACACATACAGGCACACACGCCCTTAAAAGAATACAATGAAGGCAGAATTCAGAATGAATAGCCCAGTTTTATATTCCTGAGAAGTAGAAAAATTGTCTTTCTTAAGGTAGGAAGCACTCAAGTCCTAAGAGCAAGCCACCTCAACGTTGTTCCTTCTTGTTTTTGTGCTCCTAAATTAAAATGCATGTTTTAATTGCTGCAACTGTAATTTGCTCAGAAATGGTGTAATTATGAGGCATGATGAAGACAGAATGTGCATCATCCTTTTGTTATCGTTCTCCATTTTTGTTTTAACCTTTTGTCTCAGCCTTGGCTAGAGTCTAAGGCAACAGACAAGTGTGGTTACCGCTAAAGAAATGTGCCGAACCACCACTTTTTCAATCCTAGTAAACTGTGCGTTAGAGCTTCCCGCTTCCCAAACTAGTTACGATGTGGAGTCAGCACTGCAGACAATGAAGTCATAATGACTTTAAAATGGGGGGCTTTTTCTATCAGCAAGTGGTTGAGGAAATTTTAGTAGTTCTAACAGAGGAAGTAGCTTCTCCCCCAACATTGTAAGAATGTTCAAACATACAGAAAAGTTGATTGAATTTTATGGCGAACACTGGTAGACCTGTCACCCAGACTCCACCATTACCTTTTACTAAACTTGCTGTATCACAAAGATTTTTAAAGGATTTAACTTTTCCCTTTTAGGACTCCTTAATCCTACCCAAAAGAGAACTCGTACTTTCCGTACCTAGAGAAAAACTGTAATTATTCCAGCCTTAGGCCACATGATAGAAAAATGACGAGACTATTCTTATAATTTATTGAAAATAAGGAATATGGTTCCCTTAAACCTGAGTAGTCAGACAGTTGTAATAACTAAGTCAGGACACGGCATGCTATTTTATTTTGTTATGGTATGTCAAGCTTATTTTTTTGCTTATGGATTTTCTCTTAAAGACCTACTTTCTTAAGTGCCAACAAGTTTATTATTTTCTCTTTTTCAGAAACGGCCATCTTTCAAGCAAATCATTTCAATTCTGGAGTCCATGTCAAATGATACTAGCCTTCCTGACCAGTGTAACTCATTCCTGCACAACAAGGCAGAGTGGAGGTAGGTAAGCCTTGCACCAAGTCATGGCCTCTGACTTTAAAAGATCGGCCTCTGGCTTTAAAAGATCGGGCCCAGCTCCACTGAAGAAGAAAACCAGTGAACTTGATGACACTCTAGAGTTTTGTTTTTTATGTTAAAATTTTTTGGAGATCTAGTAAGTCCTCCATTGCATACGTCTAAGTATTTGGAAAGACTATTACAATCATATCTCCTGAGACCGAAGACAGTTACCAGACATTTCTCTGTACCATACACTCTGTATTAGGAAGTCTTGGCATCTGTCCAGTGAGAAATGAAAATATTATTTGCCTAGGAGTTTGCAGAGTACTGGATGTGTTGATGGAGGAGGTAGGGAGACTATAAAAACACTTTTAAAAGAAAACTATTGATGTTATGAATCCTACTAAATTTTGTCAAGTGGAAAGCAAACTTAATAATGAGAGAATTGTAATGTGTGAGTGGAAGGAGCAAGCCCAGGATGAGACAGTTGAGCCAGGTCACGTGCTGCAGTTATATAAATAGCATGTTTGGGAGCTGACATTATTCCTCCCTGACTCAGCAGAGATTTAAGTAACTTATCTCTGCTCCTGATAGCCTTGGCGGTAACGTGACGCCTTACGCCACCTGCTGATGCCCAATGAATACTGCATGCACCTTGGAAACATCGAGTTGTTCACTCCTGTTCTTAGACGTTTCCTTGGGCTTTCTGTATGATTGTTTTACAGTAACCTTATTGGTTTTTATTCTTTTGAAATCTCTATCTGAGGCCAGTGAGTTAAGTTAGTTTTTATTTAGGGAAACAAAAGTCATACTCTCTGCTCGAATGTAGGTATGAGGGGGTTTCGTTCTGGACTTAAATAATTAACAAAACATGTAAGTTAATACTTGTTTCCTACAGTAAGAGACCAGCACAAATTAATCAGATCACTCTTGTTTCAAATCCGTGTAAGGGATTACTCTAGTATAAAGGTCAATGCTGCACAAGACTCAGGAGACCCTTTGCACTCTGACCTCAGCAGCCTTACCGTAAGAGCATAGTTCTGCCTCTTAATTTCTGGCTTTTAGTCCCTCAGTAGATGCATACTTCTTCCTTGTTCAGAGTCCTTGCAAATGCAGTTTCTTCTATATAAAACGCGTCCCTTTCGGCAGCATACCACCCTTGACACCCACATCTAGCTTGGCTCCTAGTCATCATTTAGATAGCAACTGAAATAACGTGTATTTAAGGAAGTGTTTCTGACCCTAGATCAGATGAGGTTCTACTTTATGTGCCCTGAGAGCATCTCCTTTAGAACCTCTACTGCTATTGGAATTAATAAGTAATTCTGTAGTTTGCTGTTTTATCTGTATCTCTCTGGCTGAAATGTAAAAGGATCAGATAATCTCTTTTGTTGATTACTATACCTACAGCATCTAGAATGGGCCTTGAACACAGCAGTTGCTCGATAAATATTTGGGGAGGGAAACACCATGGTGGCAGCAACAGTAAAAGACATTATGATATCATACAAGAGAATATAAATATGTAAGCTGATTTATTGACAGCTGATTTATTGACAGGTGTGTTTCTTACACTCATTCATTCACATACTCCAGAACCTCTGCCGAGGCAAGGCGCTCTTGTGTTGTGCCATGGTGATGAGCAGAACAGCCCTAGTGCATATGGAGTAGAGGGTCTAGCGTTGAACTACTGACTATAGATGCACAAGCAACTTATTATTACTACTTTGATAAGAATTATGACAGAGAATTAGTGGACATCTGAGAGTATGCAACCATGAAATCTAGTCTGACGAAATAATAAAAGGATTTCCTGAGGAGATGCTGTTTGATCTGTTATCCAAAAGACTAGTGGGATTTTAAAATTAGTGTATTATAATAGCCTTGAGATATGATACTAAAACTATGCCAACAACATCAGAAAATAGGGGGACAGTTGGTAAATCTTCCATAGAAAAATGTAAAAACCTCCTTTTGGCAAAAGTAGTGCCCACCGTAAACTTCCAGGACAAATGCCACACTGCCGTAACTTCTTTCCCCCTAGATAGTAGCTTGGCAGTTCCGGAAGTTTTTGGTCTCAGGACTCCATTACACTCTGAAAAACTATTGAGGACTACAAAGAGCTTCAGTTGCAGTGAGTTAGATCTGTCAGTATTTACCACATTCAGAATTAGAACTGAGAAAGAATTTAAGTATGTAGCTCTTGATTCATTTAAGTAACAATTTAAATCCTGTCTCTGCACTCAGCCTGCGGCACTGGCACATATCGTGAAGCCTCTGGAAGGGTCTGTGCACTTGTGAGAGAATGAGAAAAGGCACGTCATGTCTTAATGTTGTTCTGAAAACCACTTTAATCTCTTCGATCCTTTGAAAAGCTCCCACGGGCCCCCAGATCACACTTGGAAGACTACGGTGGTAGACAGAGTTACTGCCTTTAAAATAACATTTTAATTATATCATTCTAAAGGACATGAAAGGCATTTCACAAAAGGAGAACTCAAATGGCCAGTAAACATATGAAAATATTTAACCTCACGTACAATCAAGCAACTATAAGGGGACATAATTCATTTGCCAGATTGGCAAAAATCTACATCATGAAAATATCCAGCATAATAAACTTTCTAGTACATTGCTGGTGAAACTACTACCTTTTTGGAGGACAGTCTGGCAGTATAGATCGGCTGCCTCCACTCCACCACTGCCACTCCATTCCTGAGGAAATGAAAGGCTATACAAGAATGTACAGATATGCGCTTATCACAGCGTCATTTAGAATTGTAAATTAGAAAGGGCATAAGGTGCAATAGATTTTTGGTTTTTTGTGATTTTTATGGTTTGAACAACTGATGCTATCTCCATATACAGAATAGATGGAGCCATTTATGATAATACAGATCTGATAAATGACTTACAAATAGAGGCTAGGGTCCAGTATGATTAGAATGATTGCATTTTTTGTACTATAAACATTTACGTTTAGATGGTATGTGTACCTAAAAGTATCAAAAGGTCAGTGACACCAGTGGATAATTAAATTTGGGGAGAGTGTTTTCTATTTGGATAGCTTTATTTTCTACAAACCTGGATGGCTGAATAATAAATTTTTTTAAATGTCTAAAGATGAAAAGATGAGGGAAATAACATTGGTAATACATTAATGTGTTTTAGTAAAAAGCAAGCAGTTGCTTAGCTGGCTTCCTCCCTGGCTCCTTTGAGAAACCAGTTGATCCTGAGAGCTGGTGAGAGACTATGTTTCTTTACCTGAACCCTTAAACCAGTCTAAGAAGTAGCAGGGCTGTTTTATCTGAACGTGGCAATTGGTTAAAACCAGAGGGAATAATATTAGAGTAACAACACACACAACTGCCATTTATTATATTCTCACCAGATGCTCGTACTTTATCTGCATTATCTTTTTTTAATCCATACGGCAATCCTGACTTCTGTCACAGAGCAAAATGAGATGGATGGACATGTTAGGTCACCTGCCCAAGATTACACTAAGAGCCAGTACCAGAACCCACGTGGTCTGGTCCCACAGGCCTGCTGTGGTGCGCGCTCTGCGCAGCGCTGCTCCCGGACCGTGGCCGGCGCCATACCATCCGGTCATGACCATGCAGAGTTCACTTGATTCCTTTGAGCAAAGAGAAATACGAGAGCGTGATTGTTCTAGGTTATGATCAAGGCAAAAACATCCCACTCTGTCCCACATACCAAAAAGAATCAAATGCTTTGTCACATCATCTGGATATTTCAAAGGGCAACACATTCAGACTGTCCTCTTTCTCCTGACTTTTGTCTTGTGTCTGAAACCACATGACTGCTGTTGAAAGCATGTGTAGGACATCTTGTGTTTCTGGGAAATGCTTGTTTTGTGGTAGAGCTTCCTTACACATAGACCAGATGAAACATTCTGTTTTAGAAAATTAAATGATTTTTATTACAATTCTAAATTTTATATTTAGTTTTGTTTTTTGAGAGAGAGAGAGACTAGGGGAGGGGCAGACAGAGAGGGAGAGAGAGACAGAGAGGGAGAGAGAGAATCTTAGGCAGGCTGTACACCCAGCATGGAGACTGATGCGGGGCTCTCTCTCACAACCGTGAGATCATGACCTGAGCCGAAATCAGGAGCTGAACACTAAACCGAATGAGCTATCCAGTTGCCCCTTAAAATTCTTTTTAAAGCTAGGTTATTTAAAACCATATAAACTATGTTCTTTCCAGGGTGCCTGGGTGGCTCAGTCGGTTAAGCATATGACTCTGGCGCAGGTCATGATCTCGCAGTTTGTGGGTTTGAGTCACACGTCGGGCTCTGTGCGGACAGCTCAGAGCCTGGAGCCTGCTTCAGATTCTGTGTCTCCCTCTCTGTCTCTCTAAACATTAAAAAAAATTTTTTAGGTGAACTATGTTCTTTCTTTTGATCTAATAGATGATAGGAAAGAAATCTACAGTCAGATATTTCCTTGTTCGTATCTTCAGCTTGTTTCTCCTACTATTGATTTATTAGCAATAACAGCCATGATCATTAAGAACAGGAAATGTGTCACCCTGTTGCTCATGTTTGCAATTTTCATTGCCCCACATAACTGCCTTGTAATCGGCACTGAGTGAGCTGTGTGGCGCTGTGAGGCATGTTCAGATCTGTGTCTCTTGGCGGAATACTTTGCTGATTGTATTCCTCCCTTGTGATCAGAATACCCCCACCGTGGCACACCTTGTTAAAAACAAGAAATGGGCATCTGGGTTGGTTAAGCGTCTGACTTCAGCTCAGGTCATGATCTCAAGGTTTGTGAATTCGAGCCCCACGTCGGGCTCTGTGCTGATAGCTCTGAGCCTGGAGCCTGCTTTGGATTCTGTGTCTCCCTCTCTCTCTGCCCCTTCCTGGCTCGCTCGCTCTCTCAAAAATAAACATTAAATAAAAACAAAAAACAGGGTCACCTGGGTGGCTCAGTGGGTTAGGCATCTGAGAATTTCAGCTCAGGTCATGATCTCACGGTTCATGGGTTTGAGCCCCAATGGGGCTCTGTGCTAACAGTGTGGAGCCTGCTTAGGATTCTCTGTCTCTCTCCTCCCTCTCTGCTCCGGCCCTGTTAGCACTCTGTCTCTCAAAAGTACATAAACACATTAAAAACAATAAAACCAAAAAACAGATAAGGAAATTTAATCTTTGCGATCTGGATATTAGCACAAATCCTTTAATATATAACACTAGTATTCATATTATTTACTTACCATCATATATATAATATAGCTATTTTTACAAATTGACCTTGAAAAGATAATTACATTTCACTATTTTTGGCATGTGAAAAATTGATACTAGTGGAAGTCAACCTTAATTGGATTTGGGTTAAGAGAAAAACCATCACTTTCATCAACTAGAACACTTAAACTTTTAAAAACACCTATGTTTATAGAATAAGAAGGTTATATACATACATCAATAGATGCACTCAGTGCAAAAGAATCCATTAACAACACGGGGAGCGGGGTCATTGCGTCCCTCATGGTACATAACTTCCCACACTCCCTGCAGAAGCGGGGCGCCTGGGGCAGGGAGTAGTGTTGGGAAGTGCTGAGCCTGAGGAGCCGGGTTGAGGAAGCAGATTTTACTCAGTGTTTGTTTTTCTGTGTCACAGCTTCCAGCTTACTTAACCATTGGTCTGTTTTCCAGAAGGGCTCAAACTCACAGTTGGCTCCCAGAGCTGAAACTTGAGATGAACCCTTGCCTAAATTACAAGTGAAATTGAACGTGCTGGCCGCTTACCCCTGACCAGAGTATCCGTGCGATCATTCTCTTGGGCAGGGGTGTGGTGTGGCCTGCTGGAGGCACTGCACAGACAGCAGCCCAGCTCCCCCCACCACCTGCCACTGAGTGCCCCCCTCTCTGCTGCCTCCTCTCCTCACCCTCTGACCCCTTCAGTTCCCCAAGATGGCTCACTTTCACTTTCTTTGTTATAAAAGTTTAACCTAAGGTTTCCCACATTGATTTTTTTCCCTCAAATTTCCATTTGAAAAATAAACACACACTTATTTATGAATGGGCATAATCTTTTTGTCAGAAACATCAGGGATAAAATGTGGACTTGATGATAGTGATAATTCTGAAAGATTGCTGATTTTGGTGCCTTTCTTCAGGTAGTGTGACTGTTCTTATGTTCTATAATTTTCAAATGACACCAATAAGAGGAATGGAGTGTCGACGGCAGGTGCTTTTACACTAACTTGCTAACTCCCTGGCTCTGAGGTTCTTTTCAGATAACCAGAGAAGTCCAGTGTTGTACCCAAATCCAGACCCACCTCAGTAGCTGTTCCCTGTCTTAGATGTTGCCAAATAATACCTAGGACTTTTTTTTTATGTTTGTTTATTTTGAGAGAGAGAGAGAGAGAGAGAGAGAGAGAGAATCCCAACCAGACTCCATGCTGTGGCAGCACTTACCAGCTAATAACCAGTCAGCTGTCTCCAGGCCTTTCAGAAACTCAAGGGAAGGAACTTCCAGCTCTCAGAGCACAGTGACAGGCCTGAAGGAAGAAAATGGCTTGTACTGAGCCATGTCATCAACAGTTCATTTTCTACAAAGGTTTCTATAACTGAACATATTCTAAGTAGTGAGGTTGATTGGCCTATAGAGACTAAGGAGGAAACTTTAAAAAAATTATTAGACTTCAAAAGAATCCTAGAGTTCATCTGATCCACACTTGTCGGATTATAAAAATTACCTGGGTTTTTAAAAAAACTTTTTAATGTTTATTTAGTTTTGAGAGAGAGAGAGAGAGACAGAACGTGAGTGGGGGAGGAGCAGAGAGAGAGGGAGACACAGAATCCAAAGCAGGGTCCAGGCTTTGAGCTGTCAGCACAGAGCCCAACGCGGGGCTAGAACCCGCGAACCGTGAGATCATGACCTGAGCCGAAGTTGGACGCTTAACCGACTGAGCCACCCAGGAGCCCCGGGTCTTTTATTAAATAATGGAAATTCCTAGTCCCTGCCCAGCCCTACTGAATCATAAGCTCTAAGGAAGGGTCCTAGGAATCTGTATTTTGTTGTGTATTTATTTGTTTTTTAAAAAGCTGCCCAGGTAGTTATTAGGATCAGGCAGTCTGGGGAACCCTGGTATAAGATAATCATCACCCCCTACAACTGAGAAAACTAGGTCAGATTAATCAATTGATTGAGTTACCCAGTCAGGGAATTAGGCTAACCTGAATTCATTAGGGACAGGATGTTGATCACCCAACCTGAACATCATTTTCCCCATCTCTATATATGGGATTAGTACCGGTTTCTTGGGGCTGTTATGAGAATAAGATGAGACATTGTGTAATAGTGCTTTCTAAACTATAAAGGGCTAGTTTAATGTCAGCATTCATTAAACAGCTAAACCAGGACACCAGTTCCATAGCTTAGGCTCTACTCTCGTGGGTCTTCAGTACTTTGTTAGGAAGTATTTTGAGCTGATTTTTCCAGACTAGAAACTACCTACAGATTTTTAAGGATGTGACAGATTTCTTATTCTCTGATAGTTTCCTGTTTGGTTTAGAAGCACAAGTTTTGCCAGACTCACAGAAATAAAGGATCAGATTTATGGTTACCAGAGTTGGTGGTGGGGACAAATAGGAGGAAGGTGACCAAAAGGTATAAACTTATACTGGGTGCCTCCGTCCGTTAAAGGTCCGACTCTTGGTTTCTGCTCAGGTCATACCTTACAAGTTCCTCAGTTCTTGGGATTCTCTCTCTCCCTCTCTGCCCCTCCCCCCACTTGCTTATGCACACTCTCTCTCAAAATAAAAAAGATATAAACTTCTAGTTACAAGGTAAGTCAGTCCAAGGACTATAATGTGCAACATGATGACTACAGTCTAATGTATCATATGTATGAAAGTTGTTTAGAGAGTACATCTGGAGAGTTCTCATCACAAGAAAATTTTTTTTTCTTTTTTTGCTTTCTCTATATGAGATGATGGATGCTAACTAAATTTATAGTGGGCATCATTTCACAGTATGTGTAAGTCAAACTATTATGCACTACACTGTAAACTTACACAGTGATATATGTCAATGATATCTCAATAAAACTGGCAAAAATCACAGTCTTTTATTCAGCCTTTCATTTTAGCCTTTTAAGTTTATTTTTGAGAGAGAGTGTGAGCAGGGGAGGGGCAGGGTAAGCGGGGTTGGGGGAGAGAACCCCAAGCAGACTCTGCACCATCAGTGGAGAGCCCTACGTGAGGCTGGATCTCACTACCATGAGATCTTGACCTGAGCCAAAATCAAGAGTCAGAGTCTTAACGACTGTGCCACCCAGGCACCCCAGCCTTTCACTTTCATTACACATTCTGATGGGCCACTAAGCATTTAATAACTCTTGAGCAAAGCTGAGACTTAAACCAGTCATCCCTGTGCAGGTGCGAAATTGAGGCAACTCTTGAGAGGCTGAAGAAACTAGAACGGGACCTCAGCTGTAAAGAGCAAGAGCTGAAAGAGCGGGAAAGACGTCTGAGGATGTGGGAGCAAAAGCTGACGGAGCAGTCCAACACCCCGGTGAGTGCTCCCCATGGGTGACTCGGCCCCCAGCTTAGAAGAGGCAGCATGGCGGCCCTCCCCTCCCCCACGGCCACCTCCCTCACTTCCTGCCTTATGCCTGCACGGTGAAGGGCCTGCGTTTACACTCAAGTAGCGCTCGGATCTCATTTCAATTAACAAAATGCCAGAAATTTAAAAGAAAAGCTTAGCCTATTTCTGGCCCTTTCTCTAAGTACTGTTATTCTGTCAGCGTGTTTGTATATTAGAATTACAAAAATAAAATGCAGTGTATTTTCGCACCATCTGTTAGATCCCCAGAACACGTGCCTAACGGCTGATTAACTCCATAGAGCCCATCAGGAATTAATAAGCGGAACGCCAAGGCAGCTCGCTGTCCAAGAGTCTCCATGTGGCAGAACTTAAGCAAGTTTTCCTTCTAAAAGAGAACAAACTTGGTGACATATCAACGACCAGCATTAATATTCCTTGCTCCATTTAGTGTTACAATCACTGCAGCAAAAGATTGGAAAAAGATGTCCCTTGTGACAAGCCTCTAATATTTACTACTTAAGAACTACCTTGTTTTTCTCCCAAGCTTTTTATTTAGAGGAAGATAAAAATTCTTCATAAGGATTTCACTATTTCTATATTTAGCTTATACTTATATATTGACATGATATATTAAAGTCTAACCAAATTTCAGGATTCTTCCCTATTTTGAATGGTTTATCATCTCAGGAATTTAGTAGATCATTGGCTTTTTTGGTTTTTTTAATGGGTAAAATTTGTCCACTTTATATATTTTTTTCTACCGTTTATTCATTTTTTGATAGAGACAGAGAGTGAGTGGGGTGGGACAGAGAGAGAGGGAGACAGAATCTGAAGCAAGCTCCAGGCTCTGAACTAACATCACAGAGCCTGATGCAGGGCTCGAACTCATGGACCACGAGATCATGACCTGAGCTGAAGTCGGACGCTTAACCGACTGAGCCACCCAGGTGCCCCAATATTTGTCCACTTTGAAAACCAAGTAATGGTAAGATTAAAAGTAAAATTATGTATTTTAAATTCATTTTTGATAGTTGCTGCGGTAATTTTACCCAAAAAATACTTACATGCTCTTCACTTGGTGATCTTCAAAAAGCTTTCCTATTTTTAAAAGCCTTAATCACCATTAAGCAGCCAGTGCCCAGTTGCAGAGTATCTTCCAATGTCTAAAGAATAACATAGTTTGCCTCCTTTTCCGGTTTATGTGGAAAAGCAACCTGATATACAAAAAAAGGGAAATACAATGAAGTTAAGTATTTATTATCAGATTTAACTTTTTCCAAAATGACTCTGGCCATCCACGGACTTCCAAAGCAAGAACTGAATTGCTATACATAAGACTGCCATGGGACATTAAAAAGGTACTACATTTCGTAAGTTCATTTGGCTCTCAAGAGGGAAGTCAAGTCTGGTTGAATTGGTATCAACAGGCGGACTCAGAAAGCATCACCCTAAGGGTCTGCTGGGAGCACGGCTTCTCCCAGAGCTGAGGAGAGGCAGACACATGGCTGTCTTCTGAAGGCTGAGAGGCGGTTTTTTTTTTTTAAAGTACATTGAAATCTTAAGCTATAAAGCACTGCATGGCTTGACTCTTTCTAAATGTAGCATTGTAAGAAAAAACTTTAAACTACCTATTACAGTATGCTTTAGAAGCTTTCTTTGGTTTATCGGCATTAATTTTGCTAAGAAATCATGGGCTGCCTTGCACACATTATTGCTATTAGTAACATAGTTGTGTAATAAATAATGAAACAGTAGGAGTGCTCAGTAGGTTGTATGCTTGCGTTTTAACTCCAGAAAACTTTCTGTAAAGGAACCGCTCTGAAGGCTACCGTCTAACAATGGACAGCATGAAGCATGATCTCAGAGTTTCTTCCTTTTTTTTTTTTTTTTTTTACCTATGAGGGCTAAGTTTTCTTTCTTACAGTACTTGCTTTTAATGTCTCTTCTGCTTAGAGCTCATATTTCTGAAGGAAAGAAAGTTTGTGCTCAGGTATTTTCTAAGTGGGTATTTTCTTTTATCCTCACATCAGTTTCTAGTTGACTTTAAATGAGGTTTCTGAGAGAAAGATGAAATAAACCTTTTAAAAAGGAAGTGGCTGGAGGTTTAGGTTTTCTGTCTGTAGCCTCATCTTAATTATAAAAGTTTAACATTTATGTAACTTCATAAAAAATAGTATTATTGGATTTATTTCAAGGAGGGATGCCATTTACTTTCCTGAAATTAAAACATTAGTTGAAGATATTAGAGAAGAGGAATTCTCCCATACAGAAATATAGACAGTGTTTGTTTTTTAATTATTGTTGCAGCTTGATGTAAAAATTTGATTTCTCTTAAACATCAAAGCTTATTTGAGAGACATCTGTTGAGAAGGCGAGGACAAAGCTCTCTAAAGAGAATCTAACAATTGAAAACAAATTTGAGAAGCTGCAAAGTTTGGCTGCAAGGAAAATAATATCCTGTTTCCAGTGTTAAAGGATCTAACACAATTTTTTCCTTCTTTATAATTGTATTTTTTAGCTGAAGCATGTGAAGTTCTTATTGATGTAACAACTCTGGAAATCTTTTCCTAATAGAGTAAGATATTTTTTAAAAGCCCAACTCCAGGGGGCGCCTGGTTGGCTGAGTCAGTAGAGCATCTGACTCTTGATCTCAGGGTCGTGAGTTTGAGCCCCGTGTAGGGTGTAGAGATTACTTAAAAAAATAAAACTTAAAAAAAAAAAAAAAAAAGAACCTCAACTCCAACTTCAGTTTAAAAATTAGGAAACTGGCCCTAAAAACCATATTTATACCCAGGATGTAAATCTGTGCACTATTTATCATAAATTTACCCATATTTGAACACCACCAAAAATATAAGCCTTAATTTGCTTATTTCTCAAAAGAAGAGGCAGTAACACTTTTCAGATCCTGACAGACTCCTGAAATGAGTAAGACCAGAATTTATGGGAATAGGTTAGTTGTTCAAAATCATGATGTAAGGTAGAAAATAGAGGTCTACCACTGTGAGAGGGGGAATTCCTAGAAAAAAGAGTTCTACTACAAGAAGGGCACTTAGAGAATAGAGCAAAAGGTAACAGTCTAAATTAGTACTAATTTTCTCTCCCCCAGATTTTCATATGTATTTATGTCCTTAAGTATTAGAGACAGATCTAGAATTTGTTCACTAAGTGAATTAATTATTTCATAAGTCAAGTAACTAGGTTTCTATCTGGTTGTAATAAATAATAAGCAGAAACTACTGAATCCTAGACTCCTTTTTAATTTAGAGTCAGATAGTAATCTAGATAGAAAGGAGATTGATGGCCCAGATTTCTGTAGAAGGGTATTGACTACTGAACTGTCTTTATGCTTCCTCTGAACTTGATCCTTTGGTACAAGGTTCCTTCATTTTTTACTTGAGATTTAATCTCTACTTAATTTCTTTTTTTTTTTTTTAATTTTTTTTTTTTTCCAACGTTTTTATTTATTTCCGGGACAGAGAGAGACAGAGCATGAACAGGGGAGGGGCAGAGAGAGAGGGAGACACAGAATCGGAAACAGGCTCCAGGCTCTGAGCCATCAGCCCAGAGCCTGACGCGGGGCTCGAACTCACGGTCCGCGAGATCGTGACCTGGCTGAAGCCGGACGCTTAACCGACTGCACCACCCAGGCGCCCCTACTTAATTTCTTTTTAATTTAATATTTAACGTTCTGTGTGCAAGTGAAATTGGAAAAAATTAAGAGGGATCCTAAAAACTGTTTTAAGCAAAATGAGGGCTTAAAACTTGCAACTTCCTTCCCATTTGAAATCTGGCCTGCTGTGGCGCTCTGCAAACTTTTGGTTGTGGTTTACTCTGTCATTTATAAATTATGGCAAATATGCTGGAGCCAAACCTGCCATTAAATACGTTTTTACAGGATTCCCTACATTCGTTTATTTCACTAATCATTTACCTTCTGTGCAGCACCCACTAATTTTGTGGTATCTGTTTCCTTTATTTAAATTGGTCCTAATTTCTCTTTTTGCTTCTGTCCTTTCTTCCCTCACGATAGCTTCTCTTGCCTCTTGCTGCAAGAATGTCTGAGGAGTCTTACTTTGAATCTAAGACAGAGGAGTCAAACAGTGCAGAGATGTCATGTCAGATCACAGCAACAAGTAACGGGGAGGGCCATGGCATGAACCAAAGTCTGCAGGCCATGATGCTGATGGGCTTTGGGGATATCTTCTCAATGAACAAAGCAGGAGCTGTGCTGCATTCTGGGATGCAGATAAACATGCAAGCCAAGCAGAATTCTTCCAAAACCACATCTAAGAGGAGGGGGAAGAAGGTCAACATGGCCCTGGGGTTCAGTGATTTTGACTTGTCAGAAGGTGACGATGATGATGATGATGATGATGATGATGACGGTGATGAGGAGGATAATGACATGGATAATAATAGTGAATGAAAGCAGACAGCAAAGTAAGAAAATTGAAAATGTTCGGCAAACCAAAAGAAACTTGCTACTCAGTCTGTACGAAAACCAATAAGGAGGTAGAAAAGTAAGCACGGAATGTTTAAGCCAATCACATTTCTATGACAGTCATTTCTTTAATGATTTTACTTTTTTTTTTTCCTGCTTACAGAAAAATGGGGGTGTGGGGGATGGTTAAGCCAGAAAGGTATATTTAATGAGTCAGCAAATGTGGTGCCTGATTATAGAAATTTGTGACTCTATTATACAATATAGTATTTTTCACAACTAATTATATTCTGGCTTTTTTTTTTCAAGCAAATACTTTATACTTTGATTTGATTTCATTTATTTAATTGCTTAAGAAAACTTACATTTTGAAAAAGCACTCTTAACTCCTAATTCTTCTTAGACACTGATTTTCTTGTAACACACTACATTTCTTTTTCTTCTGGCAATATGCTGTGCTGTCAGAAATAATTGAGAGTGACTACAAAATCCAACAATAAAAAAATTGAGATGAAAGGCGGCGATCACAAATACTTCAGAAATACCTAAATGCCAAGAATTTTCAATACTTAATAGCACAACTACTCACAGTAAAACCTGAGAGATGTTCTTAATAGTATACTGGAAGAAGAAATACTCTAATTTGAAACCAACAGCAGATGTTGCAGGCTTTCATGCCAGTGCTAGCCCTGGAAGCTTCTGAACAACACACGATCATCTGAGGCGTAGTTTATAAAAGAAGGGTATGGTCTTAAAGGGAAACTTACAGGCAGGGCAGCTCAAGTGCTAATACAGACCTGCTCTGCGCTGCCAGTAAGGATATACGCATGTTCTTTTTCCACAGGGGCATGATCATTCTGGGTTCTAAATATAGGCAGAGATGTTTTAAAGAGGGAACTAAATATATAAAGGGAAGAGCGAAGGTAAATTATATCTACTGAGACAGACGTGGAGGATGAAGGGTCCTTTTTAATTCAGATCCAGCCTCCCAGTGTTTTGGGTTTTTTTTTTTTTTTGACCTGGATTGAGCCACACTGGTGATAAATGGAAGTGAATGTAGGTGCCGTCTGAAAACCTAGTTCTCCAGAGAGAGGTTCTCAGAATGTTATCACATTTGTCAAAGCTATAAAACACTGTTTGAAAAAAACAAAACAAACTACAAAACATTTGTAGTCCTATATATACAAGAAAGGCAAAAGAATAAAAACTTTTTTCAGCCTATTTTGGAAAGAAGGGCCATTCATTTGACTATTAAACTAAAACACTTTTGGTAGTTCTTTTTATGGGGAATTTAAGAAAGGATATCATCATAGATATTATCTAATACTATTTCCAAGTATACTCAATCAGGAAAAGTCTCTGGAAATTTGAAGCATGACAGGCTTCTAATCCCTATTAACAGCTGAAAAATACCACAAAATGATCAGTACACTGTGCCAGCTTTATTTGGAGAAAAATAAGTATTAAAATGTCCTGGGGTGTGAAATGCAGAACAGTCTATATGCCATGGTGATAAAGAGAAGGATCTGTAGTCAAATTATGATTCAAAACTGCCGTGTAATCTGTTAGAAATTATTTAACCTGCGTATCTGTCTGCTCATTTTTGCCATGGGAATGGTAACAGTACCCACTTCAAAGGATTGCTGAAGGGATTAAATGAAATAATACATGTAAAGCACTTAACACAGAACCAGGCCCATGGGAAGTGGTCAGTTAACTTTAGCAAGTCTTCATTATGCCAGTGAAAAATAAGTGGTTACAGTAACCTGGAAAACTAAACTATCAATTTCAAGTAATACTTATTGAGTAGTAGGCGATGAAAGTTAAAGTAAACAGCTTTTGGGAAAGATGAAGAAAGCATTCTTAGAACGTAAACTATATAAACAAATTTAACCTGGTGTTCTTTGAAGACTACATACCTGAGGGGTTTGCAGGCCCTGCTACCACCCATAGACTAAGTAAAAACAGAATGAATAGGTAAGTCTTTCCCCTGGGAGATGGGTTCCCTCCATACCCAATCCAGTACACCTTCTGTCTATGCAGCCATTCACAGATGCACACTACACAGTGCTGCCGGCAAACAGGCACAAACCTCAACAGGTGTCCTGTCCGTGCGCAGACGAAAGAGGAGCACTCCTTGACTCAAGCTGAGCCCCTCAAGCTGAACATCTGGGAGCCAAGCAGAGGGGTGGTTTTCAACTCTTGACTTCCCAGCATGCCCTGGGGGCACTGTAGTCCAGCAACCTGGAGGAGAGAATCAAGGAGCAAGTAGTTAAAATTTTTTTTTAATGTTTATTTTTGAGAGAGAGAGAGACAGAATGCGAGTAGGTTGGGGGAGAGAGAGAGAGGGAGACACAGAATCCGAAGCAGGCTCCAGGCTCTGAACTGTCACCACAGAGCCCGTCGTGGGACTCGAACTCACAAGCTGTGAGATCATGACCTGAGCTGAAGTCGGACACTCAACCGACTGAGCCACCCAGGTGCCCCAAGTAGGAAGTAGTTTAAAAGCCTCTTGCACATCTTTCTAGAGAAAGATCAAGTCATTCCACAGATATTCATTGAGCCCCTTCTCTGTGCCAGGGACTGTTCCAGGGACCAGCTAGAGGGAGACCCTGGTGCTCATGGAGCACACCTGCTAGTGAGCAGAGATCCTGACAGTAAACAAAACAAGTGGGTTCTATAGTACGTAAACACTTGTTAAGTGCATGCTGAAAAACGGAGCAGGGGAAGAAGATGACACACGGAGGAATGTTGTGGGTTTTCAAGTGTGGTCGGACAAGGCCTCACTGATCAGGGAATGTCTGTGGGCTAATTTTGAGATCTGCGCACTTTATGTAAGAATGTAAACCCTGCCTCTCATTCAAGAATCCTCATCAACAAATTTAGAACATATAAACAGAATGAAACTGACATTTTTTTCTTAATTTACATATAAATCTATCGTAATTACACATAAAGTTTCGGTGCATTAATACAAGCAGCCAAATAGGGCTAGAAGAGAAAGGTAATAGGACTCTACTCAGACCTAGGGGTTACCGTTAATTAGGGAATATCTCCCTGATCTCTCCACTGCTGTCATCTTCCTTACCAGTATTCAGGGATTTAGGGTACAGCAGAATTGAAAACTTCAGTGATAAGCTTGAAATTGTTCTCCACTTGGAACTGTATTTTATTATAGGTAATTATCATACAGCATTACTTTATGTTTCAGATAAGTCCCTTTCTAGGGTTTTGAACATCCCTAAAGTCTAAATCCTATAAACAAAATTTTAAAGTGGTCTCACTCTATCTGTGAAGATTATTTAGAAGACTTTAGACTCTTATCACTTTTCAAAGGAACTGTTTATTATGCACATTTTATAATGATGTTAATTGTACAGCTTCTAATTCACTTTTCAAATCAGTTTTTCAAATGGCAAATTGTTGATGTTGGATTTATTTCCAATTACTTGACTTACAAAAGTGTATACTTATAAAGAAACACTAAGAAATTTAAAGATTCACAATAATAATTGAAACTCTAAATTGTCATAATTTTCAGAGTCCTACAACTGAAAATATAATTACTCTTTTTCATCTCTTTTTCTATATTCATAAAGTTGACGATCTAGAATTTGATGACTCTCTACCAGCCATTTTCGTCTTGGGCACCTAATGATGTTTGGGGGAGGGGGGAGGCTGGAGAATATTTTTGGTTGTCACAGTGACTGGGGTGTATTTAATGCCCAGTGCCAAAAATGGTAACATCCTGCATGCCAGGGACAGTCCCACCCAATAAAGAATTCCATTTACCAATAGCATTGTCCCTTTCCCCTTTAAGAAACTTGCTAAACCTGGCAGTTTTACAGTTCTGTATCAAATTTTTCTCCCTCAAAATTGCTCAAGTCAAAAGATGCATTTCTAAAATTACAACTACTGTACAATCTATAGTTTATAGGTTTGTGGCATTTATCTTAAATCCTCCCTTGTGGAAATGGTTTCTTTCCCCTTAAGAATGCTGGTGGAAACTTTATAAAACAGCAAAATTTACCTGGGGTGGGGGTTAGTGTCACTCTGTTACACCAATTCCAAAATAAGTAAAAAAGGAAAACATCACTGAGGGAGCTATAGTTCTTCAAAGCAGCCAGGTTAATTTAAAAGGGCTGTGTGTGTGTGTGTGTGTGTGTGTGTGTGAAGTAAAATCACATTTTAATATTTTACATTAATAACCAATGGGAAGAGTTGAAGGCACAAAGGACACTTGTTTTGGATCCTCTGGAAATGTTGAGGGCCAGTTTTTAGCCAGTGATGTTTAACATGCAGCAAATCTGTTAGATTTTAACACCAGCTGAGTTAATTCAAAATTGATTCCCATTAAAATCAAGGAATCAGACGTAAGATTTGGGAGAGATCCAGAATGACTTCTCCTAGAACTATGATGTACATAACTATTTTTCAGAGTTTTCATTGTAGTAAGAATTTCATGAAAGATCATTTTAAAAGCTATTCTGAGTTAAATATTGAGACTTTTTTGGGTTTTGATACGCTAGACTTGTTGCAGCATTTGAAAACTAGCACATTCTCTACCACATATGAGAGAGCATAATTTTTCTATAATCAGGCACCTTTTGCTGCTTTTGAGTAAGACTGTTTTCCTGTTTAGACTTTAAGCGTTGCCAGAAAGAACAATCTGTTCTGTTCTTTCAATTGTGGCCTAGCCTGATAGCTGTAGCATTTCTGTGATGAAAAAGGAGCGTGTACCAGGAAATCTGAAGGGCTAGCTAGCCATGTTCGTTTATGCTTCAGCTATCAGTTGCACACTATTGCCTATGAGGAGCTTTCTGGCATGTGATTATTGACTTTAAAACTAGTGTTTCAAGCACCTACATTAATTATTTTATATTGTGTGCAGAACAGTTTAACTTTTAATGTCAGATACAATACACTGCACATATTGCTTTTGCACTCTTTTAGAAATTTTGTACTAAATAATAGGAAATATTTATATTCTTTGAGTGTGAGCTTTGAATAGATGGCATTATCACTTTTTTTTTTTTTAACAAAACCTTTTTCTCAACTATTCTGTTGCAATGTTATTCTGAGCAAATCCTATGCCAAATATCTTGTATAATGTTTGTATGGGAGATTACATATCACTCGTGTGTGGTAAGACTACTCAGTTATTGATTTCATAGTTGGAATTTGATATTCCAGCACAAGTCCACAATGTATTCAGAAATCCAAGTTGGTGTCATACATTTCATTTTGATGTGAACTTTTCTTTGCTTTTTTCTTTGTTTTAAGACTCCATTTTGCAATAAACGTTTTGACAGTAAATCCCTTTGTTATGTGTTGCTGTGTATATCAGATCTTTGTTAGATGGGATTTCCCAACATCCTTGGAAGGAATCACGGTCACACGCATGCACATGAATGTGAGCTTTTCTCTCCTGAAATCAGTTGAGTGTAAATAATGAATTTGTAAAATGATGGGGCAGTCACGAGGTGGATTTTTTCTTATCCTCAAAAGAACAAAAGGCTTAGAACTCATGCTACAGCAGATACACTGACATGCTAAGAAGGTACAGAAAGCATAAAGGAAATGGTAAACCACTATGTGGCTAGAGATCATTAACTCTTACCCCCATCTTGCCAAATTCAAACTGTCTTGAAGCAGTGTCTGGCTCCAGCCTTCCTATCACTGATCTCTGCAAGCCTTGTGCAAGAATCCTGCCAGAGTGATTATCAAACTGAATCTATGCCTTTCCCTTGGCGTCCTCTTGACGAGCCACTCTAGGAGGGCAAGAGAGCTCTTCCCCTCTCCTTTTGACCTTAAAACCAAATATGATGGGTTTTGATTAGTTGTTTCATTTACAACCTTTATTCAAGAAATACTTAACGATTTTGCTTAGCACAACATTTGGGAATTGTATAAAAATCAAACCACCACATATCCCCCCACTCCCTATAGAGGCCAACCTTGATGCAGGGAAAGAGTTCTGTAAAGTCAGTCTGTTCCTTGAACTCATCAAAAAAGTTCCTTATTTCACATGTTTCCGTGATGGGAAAAGGGAATGACATGTTCCTGCAGCTGTATTCAGCTGCCCCATGAACAAATAAAATGTCATGTATATTCTTTGGTCAAATTCAGTTTTAGATTTTTCTTCCTCAAGTCATTTTCCTTTCTGCATTACTGAAGGTGAGTGCATGTGAAGATTCCTACCTATATCCAGTATCTCAGAGGAGGAGAGGGGCAATCCTGAGGGAACTGGGATACATGGGGGGTAGCAGAGTATATACAGACCGGTCGTGATTTATGCCCTTACAACTCAGCTAGAACACTCAAACTGTACACAATCAAATATATTGTAACTTGTGGGTTTACAACAAAAATTCTCATTGGCTCCCTAGAGATTTTTAATCATTGCCAGAGAGAATTTAGGCATTTTAAGCAAAGATGTTAAGCATTTCCCCTTTATCCTCCAATATACACACGCTGCATCCAGTGCTCCAGTAAGGCAAACATGCCATGCCCCCCTTCCCTCCTGTCCCCAACACCAGTGCCATTGTCTGGCCTTCCTGCTTCTCCTCAAGTAGAATCACATCTCCGTTCTTTGTGCCCTAGAGTACCCAGCTCAAGTCACCATGCCTTCCATCCCCATCTTGGTCTATGAAACCCTCCCTTTTCCCTGGTATACCCGCACACACTGAATTCTCTATCAGAGGATTCAGCATTTTAGTAAATGCACCTTGCAGCTGGATTCATTCAATGAAATGGTTCAACAAAAATTTACCAAGTATTGTACGCCAGGCACTCTGCTAGGCACTGAGTGAGCCAACACGAAGGTAGCCTTAAACTCCTTCATCTATAATCCGTATCTGTTTCACCCCCAATTAAATTAAAAGCTCCTTAAAGGGAGGAGCATACCTTTCCTAGTATGGTTTTGAGCATGTGAGTTCAAAATATTTGCAGATTAGAAACTCACCCACCTTCCGATTTTTACACTAATAGTAAAAGCAACCAGATTCAACTTTGTTTTTCAATTCATTCACCCAAAAAAAAAAAAAATGTTATTTGTAACAAAGGTTGAAAGGCACTGCCATGTTACCTTACAAGCAATCCAACCATGCTGGCAAGTTAAGTTAGTTAAAGCTAAAGGGTATGGCAAACTCTAATTCAAGACACAGGACACAATTTTTTTTTCAAATTATGTAGGCGTTTATCATTTAGTCTATTGCCATGGGCATATACTGAAGCAAGTAGCTCTTTGGCTTTGAAAATGATGCAGGCCAAAGTCCTTTTGCAAAGTCTTTCATGTCTACATCTGAAAAGGAGAGAGGTTAATGGTTTTCATTAGAGCAAACTCTGCAATGTGGGTTTCTTGGGACGATAGTTCGACTTTCACCCGTCCTTCTTCATCCATGGATCCTAATATTTCCTTTTAAAAGTATAATGCAAGTGAGTCATTTGGCTAACCACTTAGAAATTCCCCTGTAAGCAGCAGCATATACGGATGCCTGGCTGGCTCAGTTCGTAGAGCAGGCAATTCCTAATCTTGGGATTTTGAGTTCAAGCCCCACATTGGGTGTAGATATTACTTAAAAAAAAATAAAGTCTTTTCATCTTGGTAAACTACCGCAACAGTGTGAAGTTAGAATTCCATCAGGGTGATGCCAGGTTCCATTTGAAATTTATTTGCAACCTGCTTGGGCACAGAAGCCGTTGTCTCCACAAACACTGGTGTGGTTGAACTGACAGTTAATGTGTTGTGACCTGGAGTTCACCGTTAAAAGGGTCACCCAAGCAAAGTCCTGGAGTTTATTTGGTTATCAATAGGATTGTTCGCACATCCTATGCAATATATCTAAATTGAATTATGGTATCAGATAAAATTATAGATGGGATTAAAGCTTGTGTATCGTCCATTATCATGTGTAATCAATAAACGATTTAATATTCTCTTGAAAAAAATTTTAAAAATAAAAAATAAAAAAAAAGTAGCAGCAGCAGCATAAAGGTCATCTGATTACCAAAGTGTTGCTTCAGAATTTTCATGAACAATCCGATGATCCTCATGCTGAGTGGGAATTCCAAGGGAGGCTCTGGTATCTGGCAAATGTCAGAAGCTCCTGGACCGTCAAACCCTATTGTGGGAGGGAAGTCTACTCTTGGTGTGCCAAGTACCGAGAGAGGACAGTCTCAAGATCTACAGCCCCTGCTGCAACAGCTCACCAAGTGCAATGAATTGTTACGGACAAGCTGGTGCCTGGGATTGGCTTCTGTGGGTAAATGCTTGGAGCGATGAGAAATTCCCCTCAAGGTCAGGAGAACTGCTTGCCATTCAACCTAACCTGCCAAGGAAGAAACCGAGCCAGAGCAGCGGCCAAAAGCTAAAATAGGGGAGATAAGAGATGAGCCAAAAAGACAATGATAATATTACTTTTGTTTTTCACTGCATTCGTATTTCCCATGCAGCTGCTGCCTTCCTTTGAGATTGGCTCATGGACTGAAGATGACGTGGTAAGCAGCTTCTGTTAATGCCTCCTTTGACCTGGGCAGGTATTTCAGACATTGGTCCACAAGTTACAGATGCAGCTGGAGGGGTCGGGGCCTTAAGAAAATCTAACTAGGAGAAGTTGACAAATTCCTTGTTTTTCTATTTTTAATGCAGTAATGATTTAAAATAAGGCCTCAAGAGCAAGGCAAGTATCTCTTCAAATCTTACAAGAGGATTCCACCTCCCTATTTGCTCTGAAAGGTATTCCAGAATACTATAATGAATACCAATGGCAAAGTTAAAGGAGTGATCCAGGATACCAAATGAACAAACGTGAAAACAGTTTGATCTTAAGTTTTCCTAAAACACCAGGGACGGACTGGAACCACAGTGGAGAAAGATCTGGGAAAGGCAGCTCTAGACTGGGATTCCGCTGAACTGGGTTTCCTTCCTACCTTAGGCCTGTTTGAAAGTGACGGGTGCATCTGTCCTCTGGCCTTTCCCAGGAAGAACGGATGCAAGCTCCCAGACATCCTCTGCAGCTGCAGCCAGAGGAGGAGGACAGATTACTTAAGTCCAGAGGAAGTTCTATACCTTACACTTGGGTAGAGACCCTAAGGAACAATCCTTCTTAGCCTGTTGCGTCTCTGTATTTGCTTCTTTAGTGAAAAGTCTGGAGAATTCTTGATCAGAGACCTCAGGGGCTTATACTTGTCCAGGTCCATTTTATAGGCTCAAGTCCCATTAAATGAAAAAGAAAAACAGCTGTAATGCCAGCCTTAGCAAGCCCTCACCCCAGAGAACAGACCAGATGCCACAGTGTACAAATTCACTGCTAGAAACTCTTAGGAAGGTCTGTTTACCTACCTCAACCTGGTTTCTGGACTGGGGCGTTTTCCTCCCTGCCCACCATGCTCTGGTGAAGTAAAACTGCTTTCAACATTAGCTAACCTCTTTGGCTTCTATAGGGTGAGGAAACTTAGCACCACTTGCCTCTACTTCTTCCCATTCACTGGGCCTCGTTGTTGGTAAAGTTCCCACCAGCCTGGATTGTTAACAAGGAAAAAGAACTTAGGATCTATTCATGGGTCTGGATATAATCCCTTTATCCCCAGCTGGAAAGTTGGCCCATCTCATTTGAGAAGAAATTTTTTAAAAAGCACTGAGCTCTAACAGTTATTTTTAGTCTTTGCTCTGAGGTCGAGTGGTTTTCAAGCCATGTAAATAAAATCCCAGGGTCAAGGGCCCCCCAGAGAATTGCTGGGACTGGGTCTGGCCTCCCTTCTATGTGAGAGGCTACCAGTAAACACGTGCCAAGTGATATTCAAGGACGGAGGGTCACTGGGTCCAACTTCATTCTATACAGGAAGCTCCGTGCTTTAACTTGTCTTGGGCCACAGAGCTACTTCCTGACCAGGCCTAGGACATAGCATATTCTGCCCACTTCTCTGTCCACTGCCGTGTGGTCCCTGCTCCGCATACAATTCCTGGGTAAACCAGTACCCCTCAGTAGCTCCGGGGATGACCAGCACATAAAGAGAAAAGTCATTATAAGTTAAGAACCTTCTTGAAGGCTTTTTTTAAATCTCCCAAATAAAAAGCAAAACCCACATTTCCTCAAGTATCCCAAGATGTCCACAGGGAGGGGTATCTCCAATTTGAGAGCTTGATGTTTTAAATCCATAAAGAGAATGTCTTTCATTTTACCTTGGTGGTTGAGCCAAAACTTACATTGCAAAACTACAGATATTTTAATCTATCGAAAAGTGTGTTTTACTGTGAAGTCAGGCCACTGACCGTGTGTGAATCTTCAAATCCATATGTGT
Organism: Puma concolor; assembly: GCF_028749965.1. Classification (NCBI taxonomy): domain Eukaryota; kingdom Metazoa; phylum Chordata; class Mammalia; order Carnivora; family Felidae; genus Puma; species Puma concolor. The sequence continues at coordinate 162,798,239 of NC_141674.1, forward strand.
CCTCTCTTTCACAGTATTTTTGGGTTCAGCAGCTCGTCAGAAAAGGCAAGTAGAATAACTTACCTTCTTAATTCATGCAGTTAACTTTGCTCAGGGCATGGTTTCATCTCATTTTGTTCTACCTTCTAATCCCTTCCTTCAGGGGACTCTTCCGAAGAGATGAGCATATATGCAAGCTTGTTTAAGGAAAACAACATTACAGGAAAGCGACTGCTTCTTCTGGAGGAAGAAGACTTGAAGGACATGGGCATTGTCTCCAAGGGGCACATCATCCACCTGAAGGTACCTCAGAGAGGGAGGACAGTTGGTTGACAATCTTTACTGAGCACCTACTATGTAGCAGACCTTGTGTCATGTCAGAGGCTGAGGATACACACGCGAGTGCAATCGGCTGTTACGGTGCTGACATACTCCCATACCAGCTGATAATTAGCCTCTGCTCCCATGGGACCCCCACTCCCTCCTCATAATCCAACCCAGCACAGCAGAAGTCACCTAGATACACCTGAATATCACTCCATGCCCTCAGGAAGTCCCCAGTTCAGTGGAGAAGACAGGGATTGATCATGCAATCGTGATAAAAAGACAGCTGTAGGAAATGCCACAAAGGAGAAGTGAGGTTGAGATGAGGAAAGTCTTTTGCAAAGAAGTTGTGAAGGAGCTGAGAGCCTAAAGACAAGCAGGTGCGGACCAGGGGAAGGGGATACAGGGGAGGAGGTGTTCTCAAAGGGAAGGCACCGCCAGTGGCAAGGCTGTGGTGTGAGAGGCAGCTTAGTGGGCCGGGAGGCCCTAGAGACGTCTTTGTCCGGTGCCTGCAGACCGGCCGTCCACCCGGGAAGACAGCTGGTGATTCCCTTAAAGGCCAGAGAGGCTGGCTGCCCATTAGGAATCCCTAAGGATGCTGGGCCTGTGCGGAGTGAAAGCTAAGCCACTGTAGCACCTAACCTCACGGGAATGTGTGTTCAGTTTGCAGTGTTTGTAATTTTGACCCGGAACGGACACACCACGTGTGTATTCTAATCCTTCATTTTCTCAGGAAATCCTAACATGTCCCCCCAGACTGAAGTCTTGAACACTTTAAAAGCTAAACCTGTTTTTGGTGCTGTTGCTTTTCTTTTCTTTTTTTGGTAGGTAGCAACCAGATCTGTTTCTTTGTCTTGTTTTTTAGTTACCCAAACCAAATAATTGCTGGCATCTGTGTGGACGCTGTTACTAGAGGTGTGTTTCAAGAGAGATTTTAGGATAAAATCAGTTTGTTCCCTGGACCTTCTCAACCCCATTGTGGGTGGATGGAGGGGTGGGCATAGGTTAGAAAGAAGAGAAGTCAAAGAAGGAAAGGTAGAAAAAGCAGCTTCCTAGCCAAACCCTATCTCACAAAGTCTCTACTAACACATCAACTGCTTTTCCCTTTACTTCAGTTAAAGCCACCAGTGTGGCTTTTTCCTTTCTAAGGAAATTCCCTCTGAGGTCCAAAGAGAACCCATCTACTTCCGTTCTGCGAGCCCTGGGCCCATGCAAGGACTGTCCTTACAGCCCAAGCACCTGTTGGATGATGCTTAACCTTAACCTCACCATCTTCTCCCTCTTAGAATAGGGCAGGAAACCTCATTCATAAACATACATCTCAGAGGCTGGCAAGTAATTTAATCTCGACCTCTGGGTGTGGGCACATCCATCCTGAAAAGCTAAGCTGGCTCAGATGGGCTGTGATGGGAAAAATTATTTTCTCTAGTGCAGAGAAGTTTCAAGTTTCCAACAGAGCAATGTGGTAAATCCTGTCCTATTTGGCAGATGACAAGTAAGATGCTCCGACCTCCCTTTCCCTCTGCTGTCTTTGAAAAAGGACCAACATTCCTTAAGGAGCTGTCAGGAGGAAAGAGGGTGGCAAGCTTTAAATCACAGAGCAATAGTGATTTAAATACCCCCGAGTGGGCCTAAGAGACAGTGCCCCCTCCATGCTGGTTGGTATCATTAGGGCAAGCAACGTCCAAACTTATTATTGTTCAACAAATTCAGTGAATGCCTACTACCTGCAAGATTGGGCCTGTGCAGATACGGAGAAGAATCCTGCCCTTGAGGAGTGTACGCCCCAGAGAAGAGAAAACATGTACATGCAACTTCTCATGATAAAGAGTCTTGGCAGTTGGGAGGAAAGGAACCATTCACTGCCTCTGCTTGGGAGGGGCTGTGGGCGGTGGGGGGGGGGGGGGGGGCGGGGTCAGCCAGAGGGAAACCTTCATGGAGTGGGGAGGGTCCCCAAGCTGGATCTTGAAGAAGGACAGAATTTGGAATGCACACAGGCGCAGGAAAGGCAAGAACATGAATTTAGACAGAATAAGGAGTTCAGAGAGAAGGAAACAGGAGAGAACAGAAAAAACTGGTTCACTACAAGGAACAATAGGTGGCTGTGTCTGGTGGAAGCCTCGTGCCGCAGAGGGTGGAAGGGAGGTGAGGCCAGACCCTGGACAGTTCATGCAGGTGTTTTCCTTCATGCAGGTGTTTCATGGCTTCTGTGCAGTGGCTTCAGGCCAGTTCATGGCTTCAGGCCAGGGGTCTGGAGTCCGACCAGCTGCAGGGAGTATTGGAAGTTTTGAGAACTGACATGTTGAAAACTTTGCTTCTGGAAGTTGTGAAGTAGATTAGAAAGGAGAGGCTAGGTTGGGAAAGACCAGTTCAGAGGTTATGATACAAAGTAAGAAGGCCTAGCTAAGTGTCACGAAAACGTGAATAGAGACGGGAAGGATTCCACAGGTAACAGATCTATTTGCTGGTTCAAGAAGGAAAACTAGTGAACACACGCTGTGACGTAGCATAACCACAAAACCATCCTGCAGAAGAAGCCAGACCCAAAGGGTCACCTAGTGTATGATTCCATTTACATGAAATATCCAGAAGATAGGTAAATCCACCTTACAGAAAATGGATTCGTGGTTGTCAGGGGCTGGGAATGTCAGGAGTGACTGCTACTAGGCACAGGGTCCCCAAATGTTTTGGAACCAGACAGAGGTACTAGCTGCACAATGCTCCGAAGGTACTAAATGCTGCTGATTCAGCACTTTAAAATGGTTAATTTCATGACAGTGAATTTCACCTCAATAAATAAATAAAAAGAAGGAAAGCACAGTGGCATGTACACGCCTGACCACAAACAGTCTTCCAGTGGGGAAGCTTTCTCTATTTGACAGACGATGGGCCTTCAAGAAGGATGCATGTGGCAAGGAGACATCCTAGGAGCCTAGGCAGGAGGAAAAGAGGAATGCCCACCCAGGAAGTAGGAAAAGGAGGAGAGAATGGTGTTACAGAAGCCAAAGGTTAAAAAGCTTTATAAAAACAGAGTCTAATGCTGCACAGAAGCCATGAAACACCTGCATGAAGGGAAAGCCCTCACTGGAGGCAGCTGGTTGGGGTAGGGTCAGTGCAATGTCCTCTGCTCATGAAGCAGAGTATCTGCCCTGAGCTCCAAAACAGAGAGCAGACCAGTATCGGGGGGGACCCAAGACTCCCCTGAAACTCATGGATGAGAATGCATATGTGCATAAAGACAGTTCCCAGAGAGGTGAGTCTCAAAAGTCAGGCGGTCCACCTAACTGCCAAAGCCACAGCTAGGTTACTGGCCACTCACGGGAGACTCAGCCAACACGTGACACTCTTAACTCAGCCGGGTTGTGGGTATTTCTGACGAAAAAGCTTGTATGACAGAGAAGGATTAAGAGAAAAGGATGATGGAGGCTTGTTCTGGGAGGTCCTGCAAACATTTGTGGGGATATGAGGACAAATAATGCTTTGAGCTGGGCCTCTGGGGATAGGACACCAGGTGAAGACCTCCAGACTAAAGGAGCCTTCCTGGTACTTGTCAGGCTTGTCACACACACACACACACACACTCACACTCACACAGACAATGAGAATGTGCCCTCCATTCTCTGCTGTCACCAAGGAAAGCACAATCATCGCTGTGTACTTTCTCAAAGAGACTCTCAACCCTTAAATGGTAGGTCATGAAACTAAACAGTCTTTCTACCTACCCCTCTGCCACTTCGTTGTCCCTTTAAACCTGTCTCAGCATCCTTCTTCCCTGTGCCTGGAAGCCTTCACGTGGAGGGGCCGTGCGGAGGGAATGGGGCTGAACATCCGTAAGTGTTCATTACATTGTCAAGTGTCAACAGCTTTCATTTCACTTTGAAAAATGCATCTAATTTTTCTCACATTGGCACTTTCTTACTCTCTACGTGATACGTTCTGTTCACAGAAAAGCTGGATTATACCTGAGGAGTATAAAAAAATAATTTAAATGGTTGCCCTTTCCTTCAAGAGTTCTTTGTGCTTCAGTGGGGGCAGGGGGAGCATTGGACACATACCCATAGTAAAGCCCTTACCATGCAATAAACCCTTTAGTGAGATTTCAGCCTTAATGAAAGTCTCTGGTGATATATTCATGTTCTTTGTTGTTTTTCCCACAGTTACTCAGGGTGACAACTGCATTCTGCACACTACAACATTAACTTGTCGCCAGTATACTCTACCAGTGTTTGAAGAATGGTTTTATTTACTGTGTACTCTCAGACTTAACATCTTTAAAATATCTGCCTGTTCCATTAAATAATTAGGAACTACCTAGAATACTCTGAACAGCTTTATTCTCAATAGATGTTGGATATTAACATCCCCAAGATATTTTATGGGCTACATAAAGAATGCCTTTATATGTGCACAATAATTTAAATCCTCTCTTGGCACTGTCGGATCATTAATAAAGTCATGTTTTTTTGTTTTTGTTTTTGCTTTTACAGTCAGCCATTGAGAAATTAACCCACGATTACCTAAACTTATTTCACTTCCCACCACTGATTAAGGTAAGTACGGTGTTTTTCTCATCGAGAATGGGCTACTTTATTGATGTATGCACCTGCTACATCCACACCTAAATTTGCCAATGTCGGGAATTGTTGTTTGAAGCAAACTTTAATTATTGTCTAACAAAAGGCCCTTTGAGTAAAGCTTAGGATGTGCATAAATTCAACATGCTTGATTCCTACAAGTTGAAATATTAACAGTGTATTCATGATAAGAACAACACATGTCACCTTAGTGACTCACGGATGTTAAATACTAACATTGTAGATTAGTACAATGGCCTCCCACCTGTCTCCAGAAACCTTTGTCCAGCACATAAGTCACTAAAGGAATTCACATAGTAGGGCTCTGGATTATCTATCACTTGCATTGGGTGCAGGGGGTAGGAGATGTCTTGTTTGAATAACATATTACATTTGACTTATTATTTTGAATCCAGTCTACAAGTATATGGCACATGTTTTTATACAGTACGTGTTTGCAATTAATACACAGAGCTCTTCTCATTCACTAACTATGGCTTTCCACCTCTAAACTCCAGAAGGTTCCTTTTGTTTCTTTTCTTGGCCCTTCACCTTCATCTGTTCTAGCAAGTACACAGTTCCTCTTTGGGAATTGCTTGCAAATATCTTGAGTGTTAAGAACTCTCAGAGTGAAGTCTCATAGTGCATCTCCAGGTGCTAAGTGCATTGCTAGAGTAAAACTGTACAATGCAAGATGCATTGTGAAACATGTAAGACAGTGACATTCAATTTGTAGTGCATGAGGTAAGTCATGTGGAAATGTTCTCAAAGGCTTAAGATGTCATTTCTCTTGCTTTAAAGAATTATCATTTGTAGCTTGATCCAAATTATCAAACATTAAACAATAGGTTAGCATGGAAACACTAGTACTGAGAAATCATCTCTTCTATATGAAATAAAAAAAAAAAAAAGACACTACATACTATTGAGAGTAAATAGTGCTTGGTTTTCTGTTTTAGGACTCAGTAGATGAACCTAAAGAAAATGAGGAAAAAATCGTGAACCTTGAACTTGTTTTTGGTTTTCACTTGAAACCAGGAACTGGCCCACAGGTAAATCACATATTAAGTCTTTTGGATAAATTTCAATCTAATTTACTATTTTTCTCTCTTGGAACTCTGTGATTTCATACACCTCCCCCTCCCCCCCCATCCCCAACCAGCAGATAACTCAATTATGAGTAAAGTATACGGGCTTTAAAAAATAGAATTTACTTGAAAGGCTGCCAGGGGTGCCTGGGTGGCTCAGTCGGTTAAACATTCCAACTTCAGGTCAGGGCATGATCTCACAGTTCGTGAGTTTGAGCCCCACATCAACTCACTTGCTGTCAGCACAGAGCCCACTTCCAGTCTTCTGTCCCCCTCTCTCTCTGCCCCTCCCCCACTCTTTCTCTCCCTTTCCCTCTCTCTCAAAACTAAACATTAAAAAAAATAAAAAGAAAAAAAGAAAGAAACAAAAAGAAAGGCTGCCAGCCACCTATGTAATCCAGTCTTGCAATCTTACTCTCTTGTTCAGCTGAAGAGTCCTGTGTGAGACTACCCAAACCCTCAGGGAAACTCACAGCAAAGCATTGGGGGGCGGCGGGGAGGATGCCAAAGTGATAGTTGATGCTGTTGGGCCTCGAGCATCTCATCTTCTTGTTTCTGTTTTATAACACTGAGAGTAAAACAACACTGAGAGTAGAACTGTAGGCAATATGGAAACCCAAAGTATCAGCTCTAAATAGGGCAGAAGGGCATTTGACCAACACTTATTCAATCAGGCTTTCGCTATATGTTAATTTTAGAGTGTGGCATAATTACTTGACCCAGGGGGCATATGAACTGGAATCACAACAAGTTTGTGTTACTTTGGATTACCATAGATAAGCAGTAATGATAACTTATATTAATGGACCACATATTGTGTTCCAGGCACACAGTACTGAGACATAAATGCTTCTTCCCCCTATTTTACAAATGAGGAAACTGGGGCTCTGAAAAGGTTAACTAACTTACCCAAGGGTTACCTGGCTAGCAAGCAGAGAGATGAGGCTTTGAATGCAGGCCTCTCTGATCCCAGAACGAAGCTCTTACTTACGGCACCGTTTGTACCTTTCTTTGGAGGCAGCAGCTAAGAGACCTTGTGAATATAGCTCCTTACAACCCATAGCCAGTTGCTCTGGGAGTGCTAGCCTAGGCTCAGCTAGCCCACTGGCCTGTCCCTAATTATGCTGTGCATACCCCAGGCCATTCCTGAAACCAGTGTTTGGGAGTGACTGGAAATGGTTTTGAGGGGGTAAACACTTCAAAAGATACACTTTCTGGACTCCTGACAGTGTCCTGCCTGCACCACTACAGCTATATCGGTGCTTTTGCTGAATGGAAATCTTTATCTCCCTGGTTTTGCCATAGAAGCTGGTTGAGTTAAAAAAAAAAAAAAAAAAAAAGCAGCAGCAGCAGCAGCAGCTGGTTGAGTGAAAGGTTTCTCATATACGAGCACTTTCCTTTCTTCCTGTGATGGGTCATGGTCTAGTCATTCCTGTTGTTAGAAGCAGCTACAGAAAGTGGGGCAGTAAGATCCTCTCTACAACAACAACCAGGCACCCTTCTAGCCCTGGGATTCTGTGGCCGTGGGCACTCCCAAATCCATGTGATGGTAAACAAATCACATATTTTAATTTGCTCTCTTTGATGTCCTCGACTCCATGGCACTTAGTACTCTTTGTTTAAACCATCGTATGGCTTGTAGGTGGTGAAAGAAGAGGGAAGAATGTTTTTTGAGAGAGACTTGTCAAATTTAGTCTCAACCAAGAAAATAACTTGCAACTAACAAAGAAATGACTTGTTAATATGGAAAACTAAAAAATATCTTCTGTAAACATTTGCAAGGTATAAATGATACTGGAGACCAAATACAGTGGTTTCGTTTTGTCCACAGTTGTATAGCCTTCTCAAGCCGTAGGTTTTCACGAGGCCTAAAGTCACTGCAGCTTTTGACAGCCTATTGATCCTTGATCATGCCTACAGTCATAATTTCAATACATTTACACCATGCATTCAGCAGACGTTTACTGAGGACCTGGCTCTCTGCTAGGTCAGAATACAAAATCAAAAAGTACAGTCCCTGGCTTGCAAGGAACCCATCGCTGATTGGAAGAAATAGACAAGATCAGTGAATGGTTTTAGTACAGAATGACGCCTTTTTTTTTTTTTTTTTTTTAACAACATCAAGCACATCATTCAATGGAAGCACACTGGCTGCACATTGAAAGCAGATGCATAGAGGGGTCAGAGAGGATCTTAAGTGATAGAAGTGGTAGAAGTGATGCTTCAACTAAAAATTTAAAACCATTAGGAATTATTAGGCAGGGAGAAGACATGAAAGGCAAAAGGCATAGCTGGCATCTGTAAAAGATGTATGAAGTATGAAGCCAGGAAGACACAGGGAGCTCTTCTTTAGGCTAATTTCTATGGGACTGCACAACTCACTTTAAGCATCACTGCCTCTGGGACTTAGCACGAAGCAGGGGGACGAGTGTGGTGAGAGTTAGGCTGTAATAGTGGCTGGTGACCAGAAAAAGAACGATGTTAGGTGCTAAACTAAGGAGTTTTAAAAGTTTTAAGCTGGGAGTAGATAGGATCAGATTTATATTTTTAAAAGATCTCTCAGGGGCACCTGGCTGGCTCAGTTAGAGCATGAGACTCTTGATCTTGGAGTTGTGAGTCCAAGCCTCATGTTGTGTGTAGAGATTACCTAAAAATAAAATATAAAAAAAATTTTTTAAGTAAATAAATAAACTATCTCTAAAAAGCACAGGGGAGGGTCAACCGGAAAGAGACCAGGCTAAAGTGAGAAAGACCCATTAGCGGGCAATGCAGACAACCAGGTTAAAGGGAACAAGGAGAGGAGGCTATGGCAGTGCCATGGAAGTGCCAAGAGTCCAAGGACCTCGAGACGCAACTGCTCAGACTGGGTCACCAGCTAGAAATGGTGTAGGGATGGGAGAGGAGCCAGGATATTGCCAGGTTTCTAGTGTGGGCAGCTGGGCAGATGATGTTATAACATAACAGATCAAAAAGTGAAATGTACAATGTGGATGTCATGCCATGGTGCTAAAAGTATAAAGAAGTGACTGGCAGGCTCCGTGCTGAGTGTGGAGCCTGCTTAAGATTCTCTCTCTGTCCCTCTACCCCTCTCTCCAGCTCAGGCGCTCTCTCTCTCCCTCTAAAATTTAAAAAAAAAATTTTTTTTTTAATTAAAAAAAGGACTGGAATGGATGAGGTTAACCAGGAAAAGCTTTTTTGGAAGGGGTGAGTTTTAAAGCAAGGTTTGAAGAGGTCCATGGTCATTTGCAAACAACTTCCTGAATATAATGTTTAAAGCTTCTACTTAGTACTTTGTTCTAAAGAGCTAAGTTATTTCATAAATGTCATCTTATTTATCCCCTTGGCATTTCTGTGAGATGCTTAAGGTATAATATTGTCATCACTGATCAGGAAACAGAGAGCAAGAGGAAGTGTGTGACCAGCCTTAGATGGGGTGAGGACAGAGCTGAGACTGGAAATTACATCTTTATCATTACCTTCTTATTAAACATGTGCTAGCTCATATACCTGTCCCAGGAGATTTAAGCCATCTGTACATTTTCATAAAATAATCCTAGAATAAATCACTGTCCAGTTCTAAACTACCCAGTTATGCCAGCCTATACCCTAGCATTATGAAATATTTCCCCCACATATTTGAAATTCCAATTCCCCACATGAAAACTGACCTTGACCTTATTGCCTTAACCTTTAAAGGTGGAACCCAAGAAAAAAGGACATCCTCAAAATCCCAACTGAGTTCTCATAAACCCATCGTCACAGAAACGGTGAAGCCTTTCCGTGACTAGAATAAGTTACTAGAGGACACTGATGCTCTGCCAAGTTGTCTCCAAACCGGGCTTTGCATATCAGGGAGATCTGCTTGACCATTTCACCTTTCCTTTTACAAACAAAATGAAAGATGCGTTCTAATTACAATTACAACCTCCGGGAATAATACAGGACAGTGACCTTATGAAGAAATAGCAGCTCCATTTTCCCATCACATCTGAAAGGGACCACCAGTTCCACAACCACTTAAAATTAGTACGTTGCTTCAGTACCTGCCCTGCCAGGAGAAAACGGTGAAAATATGACCTTATCCACAAATAACAAATACATGTAGAGGAAAAGCCTTTCATCATAAGACCTGTCAACCTTTTGTTTTAAGAATTCAGATGCAATGCTGGTTTTTAGCCTCATTTTACAACCAGATGGATTCTGGCACAAAAGTGAGGTTGACTTGCTCAACTGAGGAAAGCCATTCACGTCTGAGCGCCTACATGCCTGCTATCGTGGCCAGGGGCCACTGCATGACGCCTTGCTGTGATGTGTCTTTACTGCCTCGCCCTCTGGATAAGCGGGACCTCAGCAGACCAAAGCCCCATGCACATTTACAGGATTCTCGCACAAATGAAGTATGCTATTCTTCTTTCCTTTTCGAGGCAAACTGGCAGGGAAGATAGGATTGGACCAAAGGCTTCGCTGGCCATTTAAATTAACAAAATCTGAGAATGGGGTTTACCCATGTATTTTACCTACTTCTAACAAGTAAATTATTAAATAATGCTATATATTGAGGCAAACTTGAACTTGAAATTATGACAGTGGAATTGGCAGAAATTAGGTCTTTCTCAGCTCAAAATTTTCCTGTGCTCAGATTTGAAATGCTTGTAATAATTATTTCATACCTTTGCCAGACACTGTGGTAAGTGCTCTGCAAACATTCTTCTCACATAATTGTTATAAGCCACCATCACAGTGAGCACTATCCCTGTATCATCTCCAAGAGAAACTGAGGAAGGAAGAGGTAAAGTTCCTGACCCAGAATCCCCACCTATTTAGGGGCAGATCTAGTCCAAGGACTCAACCACTGCGTCATACTGCCCCTTTCTAGAAAGTAGTATCATCCCTAAAATAGATATATTGGTAATAAAAAGATAATTTGGGGGGGTCACCTAATAGTAAATTACCATCTTTTGTTTTGTGTGGGAAATGCCTTGTTTTGTAATCTTAAGGCCTTCCACTTGGCACAAAAGGAAAAAGGTTTCTGGAATCTCAGATAGCTTCATGCACTGCCCCCCCCCCCCAGGGTGGCAACCACCCTTTCTTTCACTAAAATATTCAGCTCCATAGAGTTTATTATTATATCTCATATAAACTTGCCAGTCAGGAATATTGATTCTCAAATTGCCAAGGAATAAACTATCAAATCACCCAGCAGTTTTCTCACCAAGAAACTTTCTGAGACTGTGTCATAAAAATTTTAAATCAGGGTTATGAAGGAAGTATCTGGGGAGCCCATGCTTTCCTTGCGTGTACTGGACAGTCACAGATGTGGTCCCTGGAGTCCCTACCCCCACCCCCTACCCTCCACATGGAAACCTGTGGGTCTAACTTGATGACCCACAGCACTCAGGGGAGAAGCCCGGGAAACACCACCCTGTCTCTGCCAGCACCCTGGCTACGCGGACCCCAAAATAGACACAGGCTTCCGGACTCCTGTACCTCCTACATCTGATTTCCTTTTGAGCAGTATTCTGATGGAGCAAGTGAATAAGGAAGACAAAATAAAGAGGAACACAATTTTGAAGGTATAGAAGCAGAGTAACAGCCCCCATCAGAGTCCAAGGCTTCTTCCGTTCACCCTGCCCCCCCCCCTTCTTGCGTGCGTCACGGGTAACACGGGGACCCCTTCTTCCACACCTTACCAGAAGCAATTCAGTCAACAGTTCTGCTTCTCTGTTCATCCTCTCTAGGTTAGAAACACTGCTTGTTACAAATACTTCCCACCTACTATTGTGCTGTTAGGTCTTTATTATTGGATCACTTATAAAATGTTGCATTTAATAAACAATTGAATCTCCAGGCCCTTTCTCAGAGCATCGTAAATATCAAAAACTGTCAAATGGGGCTTTTTTTTCCTATTGTGTAATTTTTATAAATGGATAAATAAAGTAACAGAGCACAAAGAAAAGGATTTTGTAAGGAAGAAAAAAAAACCCCAACACTTTTTGTAAATTTCAGAACAGCTAAAAGCAATGCTTTACTTTGATACATCTTGCATTTATTAAAAATGCAGTGTAAAGAAGCTTATTTCCTATGATCAACTCTTTCTTAGGGGATAAACATATGCACACGCACACATGTCCGTGTGCCTAAGTATATGGGCTTGTAGTGGCAGGGTTCTGTAAGAAATACAACTTTTAATTGACAGCCAGGGAGCAAATGCAGCTTAGAATATGACTGCATGAACTTGCTGCATATTTCTAATCACAGTGGGGCTACACTTCATCACACAGGTCAAGCAGCTGCTTACAGGCCCAGAGCAGAGCTGCTAAGCACATACTTGCTGATAGATGGATAATCACATGTAGAAACGGCACACCAGAAAATGTCTAACAATGGGAGAAAATGGCCCTGACTTGTAGTGTTTGTGGATCTCCATGGTATAAATATTTTCACCAGGGCCAATTACCGATCTGATGTCCCTGAACTTGAAGTTGGGAGGAGGTGTGAGCAACCAGCTTGTGAGGGCGTCTCCAGCACACCACTGGATCCCTTGTGGCCTTCTTCATCAAGACCCTGAATTCCTTTTAAGATAGTGAATGGCAAGGAAGTACACGTGATAAAACATAGGTATGACTGCACGACAAATGCATATAGCTGGTTTCCAGCTATAATAATATGTGTAGTTAGCTCACAGAGAGCTCTAGTTTCCCACCGAATCCATAGATGGCTCAGATCTCCTTGGGTTGCCATTGGCTCATACAGATACACTGACTCTATTATAGGATTTCAAAAATTAGGATTTGAGTTTGTAGAGAGTAGGAATATACTACTTATGGAAACAGAAACAAAATTTAAATTTGTGATGGTCTTTTAAAAATATTTGAATAGCCACAGTTGTTGACTCCATTGATGACAGGACATCTTTGCTTTCGAAGGTTTTCCAAAGCCACTGAAAGAAGGAAGACTGTGATAACTCAAAATGACTTGTGTTTTCTGAACCAAAAACTAGGTCTTGAGAATAATCAATTATAATAGGGACTGATTATTTGAAATGAAATTAAAAGCACTGCATTGGAAAAGCAAAGATGTACGACAACCATCTCAATCCCGTACGTCAGGATCTGGGCTGAGAACAGCTCAAATGGTAAACAATGCCTACCAACCAGGTCAGTGGTTTTTCTTCAAAGGTCATTAATTTTTGGCACCATCTCTGAAGTCATGGCAAGGGAGGGGAATTTAGTAGTCAGAAGAGCTGTTTTTATATTTTGAGTGTCCTGGGTAAAAGTCAATTTGCAGCCCATTTGTTAGCGTTTAAAAAAGCTTATAAGCAGTAATTAGGTAAGCTAGAACACCTTCTATGTTGTTCAAGAAACTCAGTCTTGAGAATAGATTCTGAGTTATTCAAAATCAATAGCAAGACTTACTCTTTTTTTTCCAAGATGAATACCCAGTACCTTCCAATTTTAAAAAGAGTTTTAAAAAAATGAAAAAGTCCTTTCCAAACATGTCAACTAACATCTGAACCATTTCAGGTAGTGTGTAATGCATCATATGAGAGTACGTCTCACTTGATTTCTTTCACTTTATTTTAACTTCATCCCTAAAGTCCTTTTTTCATACATAACTCGAATAACAGCCCCCCAAAAGGCAATATAACAACCTTATCTCCGCTGGTGTCTAGCTGGCACCAATCTGCCCTGACCTTAGACACAAGCCATTGTTAAGGGTATAACGCATTTACATATTTTGCAATAAAACATCAGTTATTTGCATTACTGTGTCAAGTTTTATTTGATTCTTTCACCTAAAAATGACTCATTTTCCTTTCTTGTATTTTAAAAACCAACTACTCTAAGCTTGTTTGAGAATAATCAAAAATTGCCCATTTAGCTAGAAGTCATTTTCTTTTCAAAAGGCAAATGTTATTTAATCTTTCAGCTGTTCATTGTGCCATCATAAATACTTTCTTTTCAGCACAGTTGTGGGGACTGAAATGAGCCCACTAATTGCCTCCCATTTCGACTGACATGTGGTGGTTTAGTGGAAAGAGAACACAGCAGGGAGAAGGAAATAGGAGGCTGAGAAAATGAGAGCTAATTATTTTCACTGCCTCATGTCAGGCTCTGTGTCAGCCTTGTTTTTACAAACTGGAAGGTTTAGCACTAAATAAAACAAACTGGCGTCATGTTTTTATATACTGGCAGTGTCATGGAAGCAGCTGCACATCTCAAAGACAATATAATGCCTGCGTTCGCATGGACACCATCTGACAGACACTGTGAGCCACGGCTAATGAGGACATCACAGTGGTGCCAAGTGAAAGGTGCTGAATTATGTATGATTCTTCATCAGTACAGCAATAGTCCTGTACATCATTATGAGACATTGTTTTGCTGAAGAGATTAAAACATTCTTAGTTCCAGACCCTGCAACCTATACGCGCTGAAAGAGGTTATTAATGGAATTTTTAGGGAGAGTTTCTTGTGGATTTCTTTTTGGTTGAAAAACAAATCTCGCGGGACAAAGCCGTGATGGGTCATGACACCGTATAGATAAAGAAGAGAAGCAAATTAACCATACTTGCATTATCTTCTTTTTAAAGGCAGCATAATAAAATAGAGAGTAGCGGGGTTATACATAATGATAAATAACCCAGGTGCTATCATGGGATGTTCCACTCTCCTGCCTTTAAAACAGCAGGTTTCAGCAGCTGAGCTAGATAATAGCAACGCATGTAAAGAAGCCTTCGGAGGCCTAAATCATCAACATCTTACTACTTTTAATACCAGCATGACCAACATCTCTACCGCATTTTTATTTCATCTTGCGTTACTTCTTACATTTTCCAACAGTCACCTGCTAAGAGACTGTTTCCCTTCCCCCCCCCGCCCCTCCCTTCTTGAATCTTAAAAAGTTTATTTCAACCTCTATTTTATATTTTAAAACGTTTCCTCAGTACAGGCCTTTTTAAGGTGGAGAGGCCTCTTTGCTAGAATCCTGAGCAATCGCTGGTGGTTTCACTTTTTCTCTTCCCTGGGGGAAGGGGGTAAGACGGAGACGGGATTTTAAAACTCAGTGTCTTTACCATTAGACGGGGCATGCCCAGGAACTAAATTGTGGCCCTGGCGCAGCTAAGCGCACTTGCCACAAATCGCTACATTTTCTGAGTCTCAGTCTACCCATCTGTAAAGTGGAGACATGGCTGTCGACAACAGGGTAAGGCTGGAAGGGTTAAATAACACGGACAAATCTCAACAACATTATGCCAAGTGAAAGAAGCCAAACATAGACAAGTACATACTGTAAAGTTCCAATTTTGCCAGGTTCTAGAGCAGGCAAAATTAATCTATGGTGAGAGAAATGAGAAGAGTGCGCATCTCCTCTTGTGTCCCTGCCAGGCAGGGACAGGAGACTTTCTAGGGTTGTGGGAATATCTGGCTTGTGGGGGTGGTTACACTGGTATGTACACAGGTCAAAATTCACTGAACTGTGCACTTAAAAATCGGTTCATTTTACTGTTTGCAACGTATATACTTCAATTAAAAAAAAATCTACCAAAAATGTTTTTATCTGTAACCTTCAGGTAGAAGTGATCTGTAGAAGGCTGAAAGCCTAATGTGGGGTCTGTTTCCTTCCGAAATGTCCTGAATAATCTTGTTCCTAGAGTCTCTCTGACTTACCTACACTGTTCACATTTGCGATAATATTTGAGTGGAGGGGGGGGAGGGAGGGAGGGAGGGAGAGAGGGAGAGAGGGAAATATCGTTGTCTCTGAACTGCCCAGAACTTGAAACAATATTTAAAGTTAATTTCTGTGCTATCTTCAATCCCTTTTTCTACTCGTAAAATTTACCTCTATATGGATCATTTCTTTGTACTCCCTCCCTCCCATCTTTTTTTTTTTTTTTTTTTTTGTGGGAGGGAGAAGGGATGTCTATGTTTGGAATCACTTGTTCTAGCTTGGAACTCCAAAGAATTTTAAACAGCTTGCAAAGAATGTAATAGTGATTTCTCACAAAGAGATACTTAATCTAGCATTAACTGAGTGTTGTTTGGGGTTTTATCTTCACAGTGTTAAGAGTTTCTGTTTTACTTGGCCAGTAATCTTAATTCAGAAAATTTTTTAACATAATTGGCAATACAGAAGCAGTTCAGATGGAATGCTTTCTCCTCCTCCATTAACCACACACTTGATTCTAAAATTATCCAGGTATTTCAGCAGCTGCCCAGATAAATAGTACATATCCTGGGCACCCAATGGAGCTGTCTTTTCATCAGTTTCCAATGCAAAAACTCCCCTCTTCCCAACAAAATTCCATTCATTTCTTGTAGATTTGCATGGAGAGGCAGATGATCCAATTAGTGGGAAGGTTTGGATTACCATTTTTTGCTATTCAAAGCCAAGAACATACCAGGGCCCAGTACTGCTCCTGTGCCAGTGCCTTTTTCCTACTGGTTAGTAAGAGCATTCCCTAGAAATGTGCATCAAGATACAAATTTGAAGAGTGAGACTGTGGGAATCTGGTCATGGAACAGAAATCCACAGTAGTCAGGACCGGTCCCCATGATCTGCTTGTGCAACTAGATGGGAGCGGGTTTTTTCTGGTTTGAAAAGTGGAAGTCATGCCGGGCCACAAAGCCTAAGCCAGGGCTGGCGGAAAGTGTTTGTGATTCCAAATACTGGCCAGAGAAATCAAGAAAAGGAGCATAAAGACAGTGGACTGGCACCATATGCACTTTTAACAAGGATCTTTGTCAATAATGGAGGGAACATAGGCTATGCTGGACTTATTGGAGACTCTGTATTTCAGTTTCTGCCATGGAGACTTATAAAGAAATTCACCAACATAATCTTGACTGTTTGTTGACTCTGGAAGATGGAACTCTCCTGCACTGTAATTCTTACTTCTGTTTAACCCACAACAAGGAAAAGTTCCAGATTGAGAAAAGACTGAGGATTTGGAGACCTGCTCCTCATAGCACCAAGAGACTACCTTAGATCAGTTCCGAGCTCCATCTCCTTCTGTCTGTGAGATCTTGGTCAGATTTCCCCATCTCTCTATGCTTCAGTTTCCTCATCAAGATAAGGCTCTCAGGCTGTCAATCCCATTTCATAGCCACCGTCCTCCAGACATCCGATGGTTCCTATTGGTAGGGTCGCATTAGGACCTGCTGAAGCAGCAAGGGGCAGAATTGGTGTTCTATAATCCATCTATGTGAGAAGATACAAGTTTATTCCTTCTTCTGTTTATTTCATAAGACCAGTCATTGTTACGGTGCCACTGTCTACATCTTTTTTTTTTTTTCCAACACTGATACCAGACTTTGGTGCCCTCTGGGTACCCAAGTAAGATGCTCTGACCGCACCTGCCTACTCTGGCCAGAGCCCTTGTCTAAACACTCTGTACCTTCTCGCCTGTCAAAGCTTACTCAAGTTCTGGCCCATTCCCTTAGATCGCTGCTAGATGGTGGGGTGGCTAGTCTAATAAACTAATTGGAGCTGTGTTGGTGACTAATGTTGGTCATGATAATTGCAATTGCTCCTTTCCAAGCTCCTTATTTGGCTCTGGCACTGTGCTGGGCACTTTATTTACATTATCTCATTTAATCCTCATTCAACATACTTGTGAATAGAAACACCAAGGTCCAAACAGGTTATATAAGTTGGCTAAGATTGGGGGGAAAGTGACAGAAATGGAATTCAAGCTCCGGGAGCTGGACTTTCAGCTGTCATCTTTCATCTCATTCCCTGCTACTCCCCCAGTCATGGCTTAATGTAGACTCTTTCTCTATATTATTTCTATCTTAATCATCACCATCAACCCTTTAAACCAAATGAGTAACAGGGCCATTTCAGACTGCCAGGGGTGAAATGGTTTTGGGAAAGAAGTCCTTTCGGGCCCCCAAAGGCTCTCAGAATACAGAGCTGTCTGCTTTTGATTTCTGCCTGTCAGGACTGCGAGTTGTTCACAAGATGTCCAAAGTGACTCTTGAATGTTTCCGATTCATAAATCAATACCCACATTTCTGTCACTCACAGCAAGCCCAAATCAATAGTTCACCCTGGTAAAAGTGAATGGCTTTTACATCTGAGCCCACATTCCCACTACCTGGTTCCTACCACTACCAAGAAACTGAAAAGGCAGCAATTTTGCACGTAAGATCCTATATTAGGCTCATAAATATGTTGTTACTTTTAGTGATGTTCTTGATGATTTAATTCATGTTACTGCTATGAAAACCTTTTCAGTGATCGATTGGTCAAGAACTCATCACATGGCATCCTGTCTCTGTTGGGTCCTGTAGAATTCAATACTTTGTTTAAATCCTGGTAGTTGTGAGCAATGCAATTCATTGACAACTTAATGACTCGCTGTGTAGCAAAAATGCAGAGAATACCTGCGGGTAATAGGAAATTGAGCAGAATTTAAAGAATTCCATGACTTGATTTGAGGGTTACTTTTCTTAACTAGGCAACAGTGAAATCACAGATGCCCCCCCCCAAAAAAAAATCTAGCATTATGTCAGGGCACTGACAGATTAAGTTAATAATTGAAGTGAACACTGCATATTTTCTTTCCCACCCAGGTTTGTAATTTAATGACATGGATAATGCCCCCCTTGTCTTACAGTGCCTTTGAGTATAGTTTTATTGCTTCTGTCGCTATCTTTTATGGTTCAGGCAAAAGCCTTTCTTTCAGATAAGAGAAAGAATTTGAAAAGTAAAAAGGTCTATAACCCTATTATGGGGACCCTTGTTTTTCCAAGTTGAATTCTGGGGAACAGGGAAGCAGTTGCTGCAGGAGAGGACCTGCGGCCACTTGCTTTTTCAGTTGTATTAGCAAAATCTTCCCTGGTCCTTCCCCCAACTTGCCTGTTGTCAGTAGCTGGGCCCATTGTGGAGCTCTGACAACCGCCCAGTGAGTACATTCTGCCACCTCTCCCAATTGCCCTTCCCTATCGGCAGCTTCTCCAACTCTGGAGCCAGGCAGCCTTGTGCTATTATAATCCCACCTCTACCACTTAATGACCAGGAGGCCCTAGGAAAATTCCTTTATTTACCTGAGCCTCATTTTTCTCACCTAATGGGAAAATAAACCTAACTTGCAGGGTTACTGTGGATCTCAAACAAAAATAGCACAAAGTACCCAGCAGCATGCCTGGAGCAGATTAAGCACTCCAGCAATGTGAGTTCCCACCTGTCAGCAACACCTTCTCAACAGAGAGCTCCTCTGAGCGCGTGCACAGGCCGGTCTATGGCAGGCCTGAGGTCAAGGAGAGTTCTCAGGCTGTGAGGTGGGAGAGCCGAGGGCCTCGGGCATTTACACACAGCCTGAGGTCTTTCATCTGTATTTGGCTAACTTCGTTCCAAAACTGGACAGGCAAAAGAAACAGAACTAAGTCACCTCATCTTTCCTAAGGCTTTTTATTCCAGCCACTGCTTGAGGAGGCTCTTGCCATGTTAGAGAAGTGCAGTCATGACTTCAAATAGTCATTATGCTGCCCAGTTACCTCAGGGCTCCCGCTGCCCAGGGAGCAGCTCCAAAACAGAGCAATACTGAGAGATCTGTCCATTCTGAGTGACTGATCTGACTTCTGTTAACCGAAAACTGGGTTTTCACATTATTGAATAGACTTTTCCTTCACTAATTGGCTCTCCATCTTGTGAATGTGGTTGGGCAAAGAGGGTCACTCCCCTCAGGCACGTGCCCTGCTTGGTTGTGCAATTTATCTAGAAGTTTTCCTAAAACAAAGGGCTCCCCCAGCTTTCTGCTGAAGCCAACAGGTTTTCAACAGCCTCTTTGTTAGTGCTTTTCCATAATAATTTTGTCTGAGCTTGCTCAGGAGACATTCCAGGTCTACTCCTATGAGAGCATTTTCTAGTTTCAGCATGTAAGGTGCTCACTACATTATCCTTAACCTCTCAGAATCCTTCATTCTTCAAGTAACGTAAAAGAGAAGGTGAATTTATGGTTCAGGGGTCAAATCTGGTGCAAAGACATGGCGTATTTCTCCTTTTCATTGCACACACAGTGTTTATCTGCCAACATTTTTATTATTATTCATACAGCCAAGTTAAAAAAAGTATTTATAATGAATCCTCCCCTACCCGCTAAATGCAACCATTAGCATTTCATTCTACTTGCCTTATCACATAGATGTCCATCTATCACTCTAGCCATATACCAATCTTCATTTTTTTGATGCAAGTCAAAGTCATTTGCAGACACCAATACACTTCCTCTTAAATATCTCAGTACGCTAGAGTTCAAGAAGAAATGCACACATCTTAAGTATACATTCGCTGAATTTTGACAAATGCATATGCCTACATGACTCAAACCCCTGTGAACAGAGTATTAGCCCCCCATAAAGTCTCACCATGCCCCTTACCAGTCAATCCCCATCTGCAGAACCAACCTTTTCTGAAATTTTTCCACTGCAGATTGGTTTTATCTGTTCTAGAATGTCACATAAACGGAATCCTTAGTATGTTCTTTTTTTTTTTGTATAAGACTTCTTTCACTCACTGTAATGGTTCTGAGATTTTATCCATCTTGTTGCATGTGTCAATGATCTGCTCCTTTTGTGTTGCTGAGTAACATTCCATTCTGCGAATATATGACACTTAACTCATTCTCCTAATGAACACTTGGCCTGTTTCTAGGGAGCTTTTAGTTTTGTTTTTTGGGTTTTTTGTTTTTTTTTGTTTTTTGGCTATTATGATAAAGCTACTCAGAGCAACACTGTACAAGTCTTTTTTCATTCCTCTCGGGAAAATACCTAGGAGTTGAATTTCTGAGTCATCAAATAGATGTATGTTTATACGTATGGATATATGTTTATAATAAATTGCCAAAGCCTTCCCCAGAGCGATTGTACCATTTACACTTCCACCAGCAATCCAGTAGCTCAAAATCCTGGCCAACATTGGATGTTATCCATCTTAGCCATTTGGTGGGCATATAGTGGTATCTCATTGTGGGGACATTTTAATTTACATCCCTGGTGACTAATGATATAGAGCCCTTTTTCATTACATGGTGGTTTTACTGAAAATTTAATTAACGTGACATCATTTTTAAAAATCGAGAGGTTTCACATAAGAATCCAGATATCCAGCTTTTTGGGAAACATTAAAGGACCTAGCAAGACTGAGGTCATATTCCCACATGGGGACAAGCAACAGAAGCTGAGTGATGGCTGTCCCTTTAGGGCAGCTGCCCTTTAGACCCCCAGAGTCCTAACCCTCCCGTAACTCCCCAACACATGAGCCAGTTATCAGTTGCCATACATCACATTTGCAGGGTTCCCTCCTGTTAAGAGGAAAGTGAGCTATTTCTTGAGCCCATATTATTATCAACACTGGCAAAGTGAAAGTTAAATCAAAAGGGCCTTGTATTTCAAAATGGGAAGTCCACATTTCTTTGTACGAATAAAAAAATATTCCTACAATGTTTAATATGTAAATTAAGTGGGTCTATTTTGAAAGATGACAATTTAGGGCTCTATAATGAAACTGCCTGGCTTTACTCATTTTCATTATTAAATGCCTGGTCCCTTTAGGATTTTGAGTTTGCAACTCCTATAACAATAGAACATTTACACTGATAAATTATGTCTCAAGACTGCACTAACTGGGGGTTGTTTAAATATATAAAGAGATCTAATTTCATGTCCTTTTTTCAAAAAAGGAAAAAAAAATTACCTCAATATTTCATTTAGGAAACTTCATGTGTTATAAAACATTGGGACTAGAAAAATTGTTTCACTCTCTGAAATTCTATAATTTTGCTTTTAATTCTAGGATTGTAAGTGGAAAATGTATATGGAGATGGATGGGGATGAAATTGCAATAACCTACATCAAAGATGTGACATTCAACACTAACCTACCTGATGCAGAGATTTTAAAGATGACAAAGGTAGGGTTCTATTTACGGCTTAAAAGCTTTTTTGAATTCACAGATATCAAACAAAGACATTAAAATCCCCCAGCAGTGTGCTTTTGTGCTTGTCGATGTTCACGTAAGCTCAGCCTCAAGCTGCCTGTTGAAAGGCACATTTTATTTAGCCGATTGAGATCATAATAGTTTTTTGTTAAAATTCCACTTAGGCTGTGTGAACTAAAAAGTACTACAAGAAAGTGTCGTTTAAATTTTTTTTTATTTTCTTCTCTATTTCTTTATGCTTACTCTGTCATTTGTTAAAGGAAAGAAAATGCCAATGGTGAAAATATTTACCTCAAATTTGAGGTCATTTTTTAAA
The DNA here is from genome assembly GCF_028749965.1 of Puma concolor. Classification (NCBI taxonomy): domain Eukaryota; kingdom Metazoa; phylum Chordata; class Mammalia; order Carnivora; family Felidae; genus Puma; species Puma concolor. Next base: position 162,820,462 of record NC_141674.1, read on the forward strand.
CTTTGAAAAACTTGTGCGGAGGAAGGCTTTCTTGGAGAACTGAGGCAAGGTTATTCAGGAGGCACCTGTTGATGTCTTCATAGCTTCCTAGAGTTCACACCTCCGGCCAGAGAACGCCTCACTACTTCAGGGTCAGTGGTAGAAGCATGCCCTTTACAACACAAAAGACAGATCGAGAGAAATGCTTAGCTTCTCCTCAAAATGGAAAAAAATTCAGTTCTGTCCCAATAAATCTGAAAAAATACATTTGAGACTTCAACAGGAGAAAGTCAACAACTTGGGTGAATAACCATGCTATCCATCAGACCATCACTTGAAACTTCACATAAGCCACTCTTTAGTACGTGATGAACTGTATATTTGGTTACAGTGAAGAAAGTGGGGTGGGTAGAAGAGAAGAACCTGGGTACAAACACAAGTGGGGAAGTGAAGAGTCTTCAAAGCCACAGCATTAGACTTGCAAATGTGTTCCCTTCCCAGGCATAAGATTGCTAAACATCCAAGTCCTTTTAATTTACAAGTGTATTCATCAAGTCGATTGATGTGATATTCATTGTTGGAATCTTCTGAGTAACTGGGAGTCATTTCAACGGTGTTATTTATCTGTAAAGGTTATGATCTGGTTTTAACTTTCCTTTATTTTGTTGGGACATGATGTTTTGATGTCTTAAAGGCTGGACAGATCCTTGCTCCTTCCCCCCAACCTATGCCATTTAGAAGCAAGATCCAAGTCCTTGCCTGCTAACAGAAGGAAGCCACTCACAGCAAAAATGACAGGGTACAGCTCTAAAGCCAAATACAGGTGTTTCTGGTATAATGCCACATATGCACTCCCAAAGAACCACATCTTGTGCAAAATCACACACCAACATTAACTGGGGGCTATAGGAAAAACAGGATTGAGGGAGACCATTCAAAATCTGTAGAACTTTTAACATCAACAGGATCATAACAATACTAATTAAAAAAAGAGAAAAGGAAAAAAAAAGAACCCAGTTAAATCTCTACCACATGTGCTTTGTACCCATCTCAAGGCCAGTCATTTGTAGCCTTAAGTATAGAATGAAGGGGTGGAGGGTGGTTAAAAGAGTGGAGATTCACTTATAATAAAAACCATTTTCATCAAAATTAAAATGGGATCCAAGGTGTCAGGGTGAAAAAGTTTCCTTCTGCCCTTCTAAGTTCTTGGGCTGGTCTAATAATTAAATTAACATAAGACAGATTAACAGGAGAAGAATTTAATTTTGTACATACAGGAGCCCCAAAGACTTACGGGCAAGTCAGGAAGCTGAGGCTAATATATGCTGTCTTCAGCTAAGGAATGAGCCAGGGGCCTGGGGCTTCAAAGAGGGGAAGGCAATTCACAGGAAGATAACAAGAGCAGATGTTTGGTAGTTAGAAGCTTGCCCTGCCATGCAGATAGGTCTTTCAGATAAAAAAAAAAAAAAAAAAAGTATCTCTGATAAAAGCGCTCTTTCTGGGCCAGGTGCCCTATCTAAATTCTTTCAGGCAGTTATGGGAGAGGTAAAAGTTTTTCTTGAGTCTTCTGGGTTTTGATGGTCTTCAGCTAAAAATACAATACACCTGCCAAAGTGCTATGTTTTGGGGTGACATAGTCTCCTTGTGAAAGGCATAGGCTTCTTCATTAATCCTTTCATTTAATACTGTGGGGAAATGTTGCCACAAAGCAGCCTTTGCATGCACAGCCTTGCTGGATAGCCTGATACAGTGAAAAGCAGAGTAGTTGTTGAAACTACTAACCCAGCCATTGCTTGCATTCAAAGAAGGCACTTCTAAGTCTGTATCGTTAAGTCTTTCTCTTAATTATCAGAAAGCTTTCTACTGAGGCTTCAAAATATTAGCATGAATAATGAATGACCTAATGATAGGGTTGAGTAGTATATCAGAAAAGAGAAGATCGTGGGACTAAGACTAGATGTTTACAATTACAGAAAAAGAGGTCTTATGAAAACTAACATCCAAGACATTAGCACGTTGTGAGTAATCACACGTGAACCAACACCATGACTTTCATGATAATCTGACATTATACCCTATTTGCCAATTGCATATGGCACAGCTGGACTCAAAGATCCATGCCATAGTAGGGCAGGCACTAGACCATCCTAACTTTTGTTTTTCAGCCCCCCTTTGTAATGGAGAAGTGGAATGTAGGAATAATGGAAAATCAGACTGTAGAATGCACTGTCACATATGAGGTAAGCTTGGGGTTGGGCAAGGGTGGGGTGCTGGTGGCTTTACCATCAGTTTCTTAGTAGGAATTTATTAGCTCCCTCAACAGTGCTTAAAATTGGAAGAGAAATTATTTAACCAACATCAATATGGGAAGATTAACATAATTACTCTAACAAAATGTTGGTAAGGAAAGAGAACAGGATATTCTTGCCTAGGTAAAGATTGAGACAGTAATACATCCATTCATCAGCTAATGATTGAACATCTACATGCTGTGTAACATGTTAGGTACTGGGGTTATACCAAACAGTGACCAAACCAAAGCTCTGCCTTCTTAGTGCTTAGAGTTTAGGGGTAGATCAGCGATTCTTCACAAGGACAGAGAACAACTTCTACTGTCACCTGGTGGGGAGAGAGGTCTATTCTCAAAAACAGATTACATATATTTTATATATGGATAAATAGAAAAACTGACACTTTAAAAAATATGCTACTAAGATTAAAATTCACATATTTAGCAAATACCTGACAGTTACTCTTCTATGATTAGGGCAGACTAAATCTATACTCTCTCTTGAGGTTCCAATGAGAGGAGATCGATAATAAATAGGTAAGCAATAAGCAGAGAGTGATAAGTGGTAACCAGAAAATAGTGAGACTTGGGCCATGAGACTGGGTGGTTAGTTAGGGAAGGCCTCTCCTCTGAGGAGGAGGCAGCAAGAAAGAGCACAGGAGAGTCAAGGCCAAGCTCCTGAGGCAGAGAGGACAATGACAAAGCTCCCGAAAGGGGCAGGCTGGATCACAGAAGTTCGTGGGGCCACAGTGAGGAGTTTGGATTTACTATAAACACAATTGGAAGCCAATGGGGTGTTTTAAGCAGTCTATTGCTTAAAATAATCTAATTATGTTTTTAAAATCAGCAATATCTTCGGGTGCCTGGGTAGCTTAGTCGGTTAAGCGGCCAACTTTGGCTCAGGTCATGATCTCACGCTCTGTAGGTTCAAGCCTGCATCGGGCTCTGTGATGATGTCTCAGAGCCTGGAGCTGCTTTGGATTCTGTGTCTCCCTCTCTCTCTGCCCTAACCCCACTCACACTCTGTCTCTCGGTCAAAAATTAATAAGCATTTAAGTCTTTTTTTTAAAAAATCAGCAATATCCACATGGCTGGTGGAACATAATGCTTTACAAGGTACAGAAACCCTGCAGGAACAGGGGGGAGGGGAAGAAGTAGACCCCAGAGTCTCACGACCCATGGAGATATTATATTAATATGCATCTGCCATCAAAAGGACATGCATTTCATTCATTTTATTATTCATTCAGGAAACATTTGGTAAGGATTCACCAAGACCCAGGCACTATAACAGAAGTTTACACCTGTTTTATCCCATTAACGTTGTATAACATAGGGAAAACAGGCTCACAGAGATAGAACAAGGTCCCGAGGTCTGGGGTGGTCGGTGGAGTCACACCCAGGCTCTCAGACTATAAACAGTTTCCACTATTCCTCAGCTGTCCTACCTGTTCCCTTACCAGCAGTAAGATGAGGGAAGTCAGCCTGTAAATGGACTCCATGCACTGCTGCATTGTGATGGTCTTCTGAGCCGCCAGATTGGCTCTGATTCAGCATTGGAAATCCATACCCTGGCTAGTCCACTTATCCAGGGTGATCTGATGCCAGAAGCCAATGAGTATTACAATAGTTCCTTATCCTCACCAGCCAGGGAGCACAGCTTGTCAGGGATGAGGTGCCTGAGAAATAGCATTAACTGTCAAAGTGCTGCTGGTAGGACATAAAACCTAAATAAGAACAGTTGATTGGTCCTGAGAAACATGGAATCTAGACTGTTGTGGAACCTGTTGGCCAGCCCCCACTATGCAGGAGAGCCTTCTTTTTAGTAACTTTTCTTCTCCTCTCTCCTTCCTCTTCCTCCTTCTCCTTATACTCTGTGATGATGTGCTACTTGTGTCTGTAATTGTCACTGCAGGGTTTTTTAAACATATTTTCATAACCATATCGAAGTCTGAGAGGCTCCTGAGCCTGATTTGTGACACCCGGTCATGAAGGGTTTCAGGATGAGAAGGTGGTGTGTCTTGATCTGGTATCTTCTCCTTTTTCTAGTCCTTATTTTTACCTCCCTACCCAGTCTCACTTTTCTATCTGTTACCCTGCACCCTCCATGGGGATAATTATCCACCAGACTGCCCACACCCACTCAGTTACCCTGCTGATCAAAGGCAGTCGTGGGCAAAATAGGGGTCAGATTTTTATGTATTCAAATCTGTCTTCAAGTACTCTAAACAGAAGAAATTGTTTTTCAGTCCTTAGTAAGCAAAAAGGTAAGTTGAGATTCGCCAGATAGAATAAATTCTGGGAGATGACAACCACATTTTGAACTACTATAATCCACTAAGGAATAAAGTAGTCAGAACTTTCCTTTTAGGAGCGCCTGGGTTGGCTCAGTTAAGCATCTGACTCTTGATTTCGGTTCAGGTTATGATCTCTGGGTTGTAGGATCAAGCCCCACATTGGGCTCTGGGCTGAGACAATGGAGCCTACTTGAGATTCTCTCTCTCCTCTCTCTCTGCCTGTCCCCTGCTCTTGTGCATGCACACGTGTGCTCTCTCAAAATAAATTAAAAGCAAACAAAACACTTTCCTTTTAATCAGATTACCATATTTAGGCAGGCTGATATTTCACCTAATGCATTATGATAATAGTGTTCTCAGGAGTTAAATGGGAGTGACATAATAACTTGAGTTCTTTTCTTCCTGTTTTATAAGCACCAGCATGTCGTTGTTTCTCTCTCTCTTTTTTTTTTTTTTTTACAGAGTGATGTTAGAGCTCCAAAGAGCACTAAACATGTCCACTCAATTCAGTGGAGTAGAATGAAACCTCAGGATGAAGTGAAAGCCGTTCAGCTTGCCATTCAGACACTACTCCCCAACTTAGAGGGCAGCTCTAGAAGCAGGTCTGACTCAAGTAAGTTAGAGATGTGTGCTAGACTAGATTCCAAAACCTTAAATATCAATTTCTCATACCAGGGATAAGTGCCAGTCTGGTAACAGACAATATAAGACTTCCTTCTTCTATTTTTAGAATATTGGTCTTATACACATACTATATGAACAGTAGTGTTTATGGGCTGATAAATATTAGCATATTACAATAAATTTCAGTATTTGGATAACTATGATAAAGACGAAAATTAATAATTATGTTATACTGGTAAATAAGTATATGTCTATTTATACACTGACATATTTCGTTTCCCAAATCATAGACAGATATTAATCTTCCGTGTCCCGCAAACATTCCTATGAAACCAATGCGATTACTGGGGCAATTTCTTGCGTCCTGAACACCACCGATACATCAAAGCATAAGAATGATAGGGGAAGGGTAGGAGGAAGGGAGGAAGAGAGGGGAATAATAAAGGTAAGGGAGGACAGAGAAAGAGAAAACATGAAATGCATATGACGGACAGTAGTGACAGTAATTACAGATGCTACACTGAAACAATTTAGAAATTACACAGGGGAAGCCTGGCTGCCTTGCTGTTAAATTGGTCATTATTTGGTAGATTCAGGGAAGAGGTCCTGACCTTCACCTTCACAGATGTCTAGAAATTCTAATACAACCCAGAGTTAGGCTCTGGGGGACTGCAACAAGCTAACAGATGCATGGAAGTTGGGTGCATAAACCCCCATGCAATTCACTTTTTACCAGGAGAAATATACCTGCCCAGCGAACCAGAAATACATGTTTCCTGATCAGTGCATTATTTTTCCTGGTAAGAAAATATACCTGAAAAGCCATATCAGAAGGTTCTTTGATGGCATGGAAATAAAGTACCCCGATGACTGCTGTCACTGAGTTATGAGAACCTAGCTAACCGTCCTCTACTCTCAGGACTAGCTTACCAACTGGACCAGATCTTTCCATACGTCGGCCAGCTGGGGTGGGGGGGGGGGCAGTTGGTTTGGTTATTTTCTTTCACAATGAATCATGACAAGACATTCTGGCCACCATGACTGAACTGGAGTTTTCACCAAGCCTTCTCGGCTACACACATATTTTCAAACCTCTCTTAGGGCAAGCTGTTTCTACACACCACTAACCCAGGTAATGGGTGTTGATTCTCACTAGTGGCCCCTACCTGGAGCATGGCATTTCTAAGTTCTTTTATTTGGTAATCCAACAATCTCTTCTTGCATGCCTACTATCACCTTTAAAAGGACTTCTTACTATAATAATTTTCCCCTCCCAAATAATTAATATTTACTGGCCACAATTTACTTCTATAAGGGCTTTCATTGCTACGATTCTATTTGATCCCTACAACACTCCTGTGCAATCTGTGGGCGTCTTCTCTCTCCACTTCTGCTATATTTTTCCCTTTTACTAAAAGCTGGTTTTCTGTTTCCCCAGCCACAGGACTCAGAATAGCTGCCAATTGCCTCCAAGTTTTACATGGTTCAAATCCCACCACTTTGAGAATCACCAAATACTTCAACAGTCCCAATTCTAGATTTCCTGGAGGAAGACTGTTGCTGTTTTTTCCAAGCATTCTCTTCTGGACCAATTAACTCTGTCAGCAGGAGGAGGTGGTGGTGGGTAGCATAGCCCAGTGGGGGACGCAGGTGGTGAGGACATCCTGTGCAGTGAACTGTAGCCATATGGGTGGAAACAGGGGAGAGACATTCCCCAAAGAGGACAATAAGCAGATGTCTGACAAGTGTCCTGTACCTCTCTGATATCTAAATCTTTTGGGAGAAAGCAAATTATTTCTCTAAGAGAGTTAGGAAACATCAATACCCTTCAATCTCCCAGTAGAATGGCTTTGGATAAACCTTTCCCTCTATTATTAACTGGAGAGGTTGTGGGATAAAAGGAGAGCCCCCCCCCCCCCCACCCCATGGCTCACTTCAGTTTTAGCTAGTTTGCCTCCCCCTTCCTTCTTCCTTGTATTTCTTTTTCCCTTTTGCTGTGAAAACTCAGAGGACACCACCTGGACCAGTTAGGATATATTTTTTTAGCTGCAAGTAACAGAAAATCCAACTTCAACTGTCTTCCTCCCAAATGGACCAAAGTGCAGTCCCAGGAACAGTAGCCTCAGGATCAATGGGAACTTGTTAGAAATGCAAATTCTCAAGCCCAACCCCAGACCTAATGAATCAAAAACTGGGAAGAGGGACCAGCAACCTTGGCATGCAAAAGCTCTGAAACACGGGTTTCGGCTGTAATAAAATAGTTATCTTCTGGACTGAAGAAGTCCAGAAGGCAGCTGGGCTCAGGTCCAGTGAGAGAAGCTGGCTCACTCATGTTGAGGACCAGGAACAAACCTCTCCTTCCTTCCGCTCTGCCATCTTAGTATGTGCCTTTGCCCACCGCCTAGCTCTGCCACATTTACTGTCGCCACACAAAGATACGGCAACATGCAGAGGCCACAAAAGGCCGATGCCTTCCCTGCTCTCCTGTCCAGGGGTGAGAAAGACCTGCCTACATGCCGCCAGCAGACCACCTCTCAAGTTGCCTCGGCCAGAACTGAGCAACTTGTCCAGTCCAAAACATGATATCACTGCATCTGGCTCAGGCCAATCAAAGTCTGCCACTAGAGCCAGAATGTGGTCAGCGCCCCTCACTGTGCCTGGCTCCAGCAGGTGGTTGGATGCAGGACATAATGAGGGCTCTGTCAGAAGCTAAAATTTCAGAGAAATCAAGGGGAAGGCAAGAAGGCACTGCGGTTGCGTGAAGCTGTGAGGAGTGTCTGGACACAGCAGGTCAACCTGTGCAGGGCAGTGAGGGAGGCTGCTTGCTGGGAGTCAGGAGTGAGCGGGCTTCTATTCCTCTCCAGAACTCATGGCAAGAACAGCCCAGGGAGGACTACAGGGAACTCAAGAATGTGGGCAATATGGTTCAGGCCCTGGGCGGGGGCAGAAAAGACCCAAGGAGGGAGGCACTTACTTATTCACTGAAATAGAGCTTACCAAATGGTTCCTGTTAATTCACCATTTTCTTTTACCTTAACTTCTCTTCCTGTTTGCTGTGAAGCTTCATTTTTCATGGATTAAAAACAAAAACAAAAACAAAAAAAACATTTCTTATTCCTGGGCCTCAGAATCTCTCCTCTGGAGATGTGAACAGTCTTTCTTCCAAGCAATCCCTAGCTGTCTCAACCGGCTGGAACCCAATTTCTTTTATCTGCACTGAGGGTTCTTGAGGATTTAAAAGTGCCTGGTGGCAAAAAGCCTTTCATTTACTGAACATGCCCTTACCATCCAAAACACACCAAGAGCAATCTCTAGAAGTGACAACATGGCTAAGTGGGAAAAAGATGGGTTTTAGATGCAGAAAGACCTGGATTAGCTGAGTGACCTTGGGCAAGTTACCTAGCCTCCCAAGCTGCAGTCTCCTTGTTTACAGAATAAGATTATTAGTACTTACCTGAGAAGATTATTGAGAGGATTAAATAAGGTCATGTAATTAAAGCCTATGGAACAATGCCAAGCATATAACATATACTCAGTAAGTGCAATCACCCTTATTTTTTAAAAAGTGTTTCTAATAATAAAGGAAATGTCCTTATACCTAGCCTAGAACTTCTCTGAATGGTAAAGATTGAAGCATCCAAACAGGCTTGAATTATCTCAAGGCAGTCTTATGAATCAGACCTGCAGCTTTACAGTGGCTTAAAAGATGCTCATTTCCATTTCCTCTGCAGGTGCTGATCGCCAGTGGCTGGATACTCTGAGGATGCGGCAGATTGCATCCGATACTTCTTTACAACGTTCTCAGAGCAATCCTATTCTGGGGTCACAGTTCTTCCCATATTTCAATGACCAGGATTCCTATGCTGCTGCCGTAAGGCGGACCCAGGTGCCCATTAAGTATCAACAGATTACACCTATAAACCAATCCAGAAGCTCCTCTCCTACTCAGTATGGACTGACCAAAAACTTAACTTCTCTGCATCTCAACTCCAGAGACAGTGGCTTTTCCAGTCTTCCAAGTGACAACTCTTTAGAGAGGGGTCGGTACTCAGAGAGAAGCAAAAACAAGTATGATCGTGGTAGTGCATCACTCAATTCTTCTCCTAGGGGAAGGTACAGTGGGAAAAGTCAGCATTCCACTCCTTCAAGAGAAAGATATTCTGGAAAATTCTACGGGGTTTCTCAGTCAGCACTCAATACTCACCAGTCGCCTGACTTTAAGAGAAGTCCAAATGACTGCCACCGGTCCAGGACCATACCGGGGATGCCTCTGCACACAGAGACAGACTCAAGAGCCAGTGAAGAGGAGAGCAGAGTCAGCGAAGGAGGATGGACAAAAGTGGAATACCGAAAGAAACCTCACAGGCCCTCTCCTGCCAAGACTAACAGGGAAAGAGCCAGAGGAAACTACCGGGGAAGGAGAAACTTTTGATGAACTGAACTAGAGAAGTTTTCTTAAGCAGGTTTTTTTTTTTCCTTTTCTTTTTTTCTTTTTTAAGATGTAACGGATTTTGATAATACCTTCAGATGGAATTAACAAAAAGACAACTTTTCCAATTTTGGATTTAGGAAATGCCTTCTAATTGAGACTACAGCCAAACCACAGCTAAAATGATGGATGTTGGCTGCCAAGGATGATAACTAGACTTCAACATAACTATACATACCTGCATCCCCACACTCCAAATTAACATTTTGACAGGAGAGGATATGCCACCTCATTTCCCTAACCACCGCCATTCTGGTTAGCAGGGCCTGGGCTAGGGTGAGGTTCAGTGGGGCACTTGTCTTGGGTGCAAAAGTTAAGGGGGTACCAGGAAGCTCGGTAATCAAGATACATAACATTCTAATGCAATATTTAAATAAATGAAAATTAATGCAAAAATTCTGTGATAAACAAATCAAAATTCTACATAAATACAGGATCAGTATTACTGATTTTCCCTCTTGTCTTAGACCCCGGTATGGCTTGGTAAGGCACTGTTACTGTAGATCCTATTTTAAAACTTTGATATTTTGTTCATCATGAATTTTTGCATTAATTTAAAAAATACTGCATTAAAATATCATTTATCTTGATTACTGAGACGTTGGGAGTTTTTGGTTGTTTTTCTTGAGGCGTCCTTAAATTTTGTGCCCTAGGCAAGGGCCTCACTTGCTTTACCCCCATCCTGACACTGCTGGTTCGTATTTATTTTAGTAAGGTATTTGGATTCTTATCCTGGTCAGAGCTGAAGTAATTTGGCTTGTCATTTTTAGACAATAAAAGAGGTTATTGAACTTAATCTTGATTATGATGCATATCTCCTTCATTAAGACTCATCTGAAACCAAAGATCTAAACTGCCTAGGAGATTTGTGGTTACTGCTTTTCCAAAGCTCCCAGGGACTGCTTTTGAATATTATTTTCTACATTTTACTAAAGGAGAAGCAAAGAGGGAAAAAAAAGTCCATAAAGACCCCCTGGAATGTCAGAAATCTAAAATCTGAAAGAAAACAGACACAGCGTGGGATAATAACGTCACAAGCCACAAGCCAAAGAAATTTAAAATTACCAACATCTTTGTTAACACAAGCCAGTAAATACCATCCTTGCAGCAAGAAAGCTCTAAGCAGCTGGGGGAAAAGAGGTAACCGGTACAGGTGGGAGGAAACTGCCTGCCGTTTAGGACAGGAATCGTGAGATCCAACTTAGGAAATTCTTCATTGTTTACAATTCAGAAAGTCAGGAGGAAATAAACTTTTATGTCAAATAAATAAATGTTACATTCCAATACATTCTGAGATTCTGTTCAACATTCACTAACCCTGAATATCCAGTGTCCTTTGCCTGCACAGGATTCTCAGTGCTCTGTAGAAATTCAAATGCCACACTGGTAATTCTATGGGGTTGAGTTCTCTCTTAATAGAAACCAGTCATCAAGTACATGCTTATATTCCCAGAGAAGCGGATCTGCTCTAACACAGTGCCTGGGGCCTGGTGGAGGAAACCATTTTTGGGAGGCAATAAAGTCAAGGTTATAGGAAATGACCTTTATTTACAAGGGAACCTGTGACCCAAACGTTGATGCAACAATTCAATTTTGTAAGTTGTATTGTTTGCCACCTGCATTTATAAGCAAAAGCAATGGAGAATGGTAAAATCAGAGAGCAAGGTGTTCTTTTCCATCATGGATAACCAACATCTCTAAGGTTGTAAGCTCCACTGTGATCTTTTCTCACAAATCTGATAGCTACTACAGTCTGTTTTCAATTATTTTCCCCATGCCCTTTGAGTTTAAATTTAAAGAAAAATGGACTAATAGAAAGTATGCTACCTTAATGGCATGCTGCTTCCAAATAAGCAATAAATTTCTCTGATGAGAATTTTTGGGTAAGTGGCTAAACACAGAACAGAGTCTTAACTAAGTCAGTCTGAAAGGAACACAAAGTATGGCTTTAATTACTAACCAAAATGGGCATTTTGAAGAATTATTTAAGACTCTAGTTTAAAAAGTGTTACACAAATGATTGCTTGTTACAGTCTATTTTCTCTACTTCTTGCTTTCCTGGGCTATGGGTTAGAGAATCCAGGCTGGTAGTGAAATGACTTAATGACCTCAGCCCTATTTAGTGTAGTAGCCGATTGCAAATTGGTTATTCCAAGAGCACACAAAACTGACCATTTTGTAATACCTCTTGGAAAAAATACTTGTTAGCATCAATGCTCCCAGTCAAAACGAAAACAAGAATATCTAGAATCTGATTCTTGGTTGTAAAGAAATAATAAGAGTTGGATGTTCTTTCTTTCTTTCTTTTTTTTTTTTTCTAATGATGCTTATTCACCAAGAGTTGCTTGCCAGGTTGAAAGATGAAATAAGAACAGAGCAAGGATTAACAGAATATTTTTTCCATCCAACTAAATCAGTTGCCAACAATGAGAAATTATAGAACTTACAAGAGGCTGGATTAAAAAAAAAAAAAAAAAAAAGGATGTTTTAAGAGAAAAAATTCCAGTAGAAACAAATTAAGAAAATACATCTTGAGTTGGGCATCTCTAAATGTGGCGATTTAGTGGTCATTAAGGAGGCTTTTGACAGGATCTGGAACTGCTGAATCTATGTTGGTTGCTACCATACAGGTAGTCATTATTCTAGGCTCAGCCCAAACAAAGCAAGATATTTTGCTCTCTGCAAAGTCACTGAATTAGCAATTCTATAGAAATAGTCTGAATAATCAAATAATCCCAAATCTGTAAAGGAAAACTGGAGATTATTTATCAGGGACTATCTTTAGAAATAAATATAAACTAACAATTGTTTTCAACCAATTAATAATGAATATAGTTCATAAGAATACTAACAATTAAACTGCAGTATTTAAAACTATTCACAGTGAAACTGAGAATGGTAAAAGCTAACCTGGGAAAATTAGATTAAGAAACAATTGCCACAAAAGAATACCCACAGTGGCACAAGTGATAACTGGTAAAATTTCAACAAAACAACTTTTGATATATAAAACCTTCAATGTAAAATTTAAATTGAAAAGAACTGATCCCGTGGGGAAAAAATCGATACAATAAAAAATTTAATATAAAAATGAGAGGCAGGGCACCTGGGTGGGTCAGTCGGTTAAGCGTCCGGGAATGATCTCGTTATTCCTGAGTTCGAGCCCTGCATCAGGCTCTGCGCTGACAGCTCAAAGCCTGGAGCCTATTCCAGATTTTGTGTCTCCCTCTCTCTCTCTCTGCCCCTCCCCTCCTTGCACTCTGTCTCTCTCTCTCTCTCTCAAAAATTAAAAAAAAAAGGGGGGGGGCAATTTTATTATGTTGGATAGAAAATCAGGAAATTAAATTGACAATGACATTCACTTCATGCAATTCTTTCTTGAAAAAAATCTTAATAATAATATAGTTTTGATAAAAAATATTTCATCCATATAGAGTCAGATGTCCTAGGGAAATCAAAATGTCCAGTAGTACAAAGTAGCAGAGCCAGAACATCCTGGACACAGCTCTGGGCATTCTGACTTCACGGAGATTTTTCCATTAGAGAAGTACCAGCTACTTTATAAGTACATTCTCCATAATCTATCAATTTGCCTCAACAAGCTGGTACAGATACGGCATGCTTCCAAAATTTTGGCTCTCAGAAACTGCTCAGTTATAGGATGCCACGATTTGGTTGTGCCAACTTGTTCAGGACATAGCATTACTGAAATTTTAAATTATAGACACTGTACTTAGGAGGTTTATAAAATCTCTTGCCACCACCGGATCTGAGAGGCTCTAGGTAGGCCAGGATGCCCTGGGGAAGTCAGAGCATAAGCCCTGGGCTTACCTCTATTTGCTATTACTGAAACTGGTTTCTAAGATTCCAGAGGTGGAAGAAATGCCAGATCCACGGTCAAACTTGTCCAGACTTCAGCGGAGCCGGCACCAGTGACTTTTTACTCAATTGCCCTTTTCCTTTGACGAATGAGCTTACCAAATAATGCATGGCCAAATCAAGAGGGTTAAAGAATGAAGAAGACTCATGCCCTCATAGTTCATTCATGCAAAACCAAAATCAAGATTAACTCTCCAGAACTAATGGTCCATATTCTCAACAGTCCCCCAGGCGTCCAGATCCTTCCCTTACCACTAGAGAAATCCCACTCAGGCCTCAAGATCCAGGGGACATCCTGCTTCTCCCTCCACATTTCCAACAATTTTCCCCATTCGGTACTCCTCTTGCAGGCCTTTCATCACTCACTCCCTAGCACCACTACTCAACCCTTCAAACCCACTTCCCCAAAGGTCCTCTGTGAGAGCAGTGCAGGGATGCCCAAGAATGTGTCAACAGGAAAGCAAGACTAACCTCTGAGATGTCATCAGTGGAATGGCCACAAATGCTGCCATATCTCCCAGATCTGAAGAACACGTTTGCAAATCAGACTGGAAGTACGAGGCAATCCAAAGACAGCATGAACCTTTTAGAGGTGGAGGGAGGGTCAGGGTATAGGGTTGGAGACAGGTTTGGAGACAACCATGGGTGGTCAATCTTGGAAGCCCAAGATGAGGTGACCCACAAAGTAAAAGGTTAGCCGTACTATCCACGCCAGGCCTTCATGCTGGGCACAATCTGTACAGTCATGCACGGAGACCCCTTAAGGAGGACAATACTGTCCAGCAGAACCCCTTCCAAACATACATGAGAATCCACTCAGTTGGGGAAATATGAACCTGCTGTGGAGACGGTCATATGGTCCCGTTCTTCTGTATCCCCATTTGCCTCTCCCCACGGCAATCAAACACCATGCTCTAGCCACACTGAATTGCTGCCGTGTTCCTTCTGGTCTTCAAAACTGGTAATCCCTCCATCCAGCTTCCTTGGCACTGTGTGGCTAGGTCATCCTTCAGCTCTCTGCTAAGACATCACTGCCTCCAGGACACCTTCCAAGATCCCCAGGCCTGGGTAAGGCCTTCCTTCCCTCAGAGAACCTTTTGGTTACTCAATCATATGTATTCCCCATTGTTATAATTGTCCCCAAATTTGGTTATAGAGTTGGTTGTCCTACTAGGCTATCAGATCTCTGAAGGCAAGGGACCGTGCCTATCTTGATGACCAGTGTATCCCACAATAGTTGGTACTCAGTCTATTTACTGAATAAATACATTAATTAATGAGCCTAGCAAACCAATAAATCATCTAAATTCTTGCTCTAAGCTTCTCATTAAGTGACCTTACCAAGAGTCTCCAATCCACTTTAGAGTTGCATTTCTAGTGTTAAAATACTTGCCATTCTGACTTTATACATCAGCCTTTTGTGAGCTTTGCCAATGGGAGCTGGCCCCTGAGAACTCAGAGGCACTGATTAAATTTGGGGCTTATCACTGACAGCAAATTGTGGCTAAGTCAAGTCCCCCAGGGAAAAGTCAGACTATTTTTTCCAAGAAACAGCTCTTTGTATCATAGTGAACTGTATGATTTTCCACTTTGAATCTCTAGAGTATAGCACTATAAACACAGGCTCTCAATAAATGCTTGTCACAGGAATAAAAGAGAATAGAAATACTATGTGTGTTCAAGACATTCACATATAGACATTGTCTTTTTGGACATTTATAGTCTCACTATACGGCTTTCCTTTCCAGAAGCCCAAAGTTCTTTTTAATGACTAGCAACTGTTTCTAATCCTAGTGCCCTCCCCAGTGCAGCTGTGACTGCTCCTAAAAGTACATAAAGCTTTACTGAAAGTCTGACCTGGCAGTTTTCCTTTCTCATACCCAAAGGTACCAGGCACATTCCTGAGCCAGATGATTCCTGCTCTGGCTGAGCCTGGGGGAGGCTTGACGTTGGTGCAGGGACAATTCAAGATCTGTCAGCTGGTTGTGGCTGATTATCAAGATGTCCAAACTGGCTCCTTGCTATGTGTAAGCAATTTAATTTTGTGCCTAATTTTAATCTGCAGTGTACTGTATGTCTACATCTGCTGTGTTAAAGCATTCATTAGCATTTAAAGGGGGAGCTGATGGTATTGATCACTCCTATTAAAACCAAAAACTGTCATTTGGCAGTAACTGATGAGCATTCTCTTCAACCTCTGAAGTCACAGCCGAAGTTGATGTACTCAAAACACCGGCAGAAATGGAAAATGCAATACTAAAGCAGGGATACCAAAGTGGCATCTGTTATAAGCATCTATGGTTTGCCACCACCCACCCAGTCCCCAGCTTCCCAGATTATGAGCTGCTCCACGACAGGAAACTGCATTTTTTCCTGAATTTCACCACCTGGTACAGTGCCTGGCACACAATAGGTTCTCAATCAAGTTTTTAATGAGTGAATAAATTAAGGAATGATGGTGAAATAACCAGTGCATGTTATAAAAACATTCTATATCAACAACTATATTGTTCACACAGGAATTGCAACAGCTATGCATTGCTGTGGAGTAAATCATCCCAAAACTTTTAGTGGCTTAAAATAAGAATAAACATTTGTTATCTCACATAGTTTCTGTGGTTCAGGAATTCAGGAATGGTTTAGCTGGCTGATTCTGGCTTGGGTTTCTGATGAAGTGTTAGTCAAGATGTTCACTGGGGCTACCTTCATCTGAAGGCTTGACTGGGGCTGGAGGGTCTGCTGCCCAGACGGTTCTCTCAGGTGGTGCTGGGTGTTGGCAGGAGGCCTCAGTCCCTTCTCATGTGTATATTTTCACATACACAAGTATCCTCGTGACATGGTGGCTAGATTCCTCCAGAGAAACAGAATCAAGAAAGTGAAAACCACAATGTCTTTTGTGACAGCCTCAGAAATCACAC
Source organism: Puma concolor (assembly GCF_028749965.1). Classification (NCBI taxonomy): domain Eukaryota; kingdom Metazoa; phylum Chordata; class Mammalia; order Carnivora; family Felidae; genus Puma; species Puma concolor. The sequence continues at coordinate 162,836,938 of NC_141674.1, forward strand.
ACGGTCACTTCCCATCCTATCTTACTGTTCACACAGGGTAGCCCTATCAGTATGGGAGGGGACAACCCAAGGGTGTGAATACCAGGTAAGAGTCTCTGAGTCACCTCGTAGCTGGCTCCCACAGGCACTAGAAAAATCACTGTACTCCCCAACTGTGGTTTGCCACCTCCTCTGAGCTTTGCCTTTTCTGCCTCTTTTACATTTTCCCACAATCTAAATTTCAAACCCGAGCTACTTCAACTGAGTGTTAGAGCAGGAAGGCATCATGAAGACCGTCTCCAGAAGTTCAGTACCCTCACTTTACAGATGAAGAAATCAAAGCCCACAGGAGTGACGCACCTGCCCAGCACCTCGGCCTGCTACAGGCCAAGGCGGAGCTCAAGGCCACCCCATTGCAGCTCTCCTCTACACTGTCCTCATGGAAGCCCGTGCTTTGCAAAATGTTTAATCATACGTAAAACTGGTGTTCCTGAGGTCTGGCAGCTATAGGTTAACACTTATTTTATTTTGGTACAGTTGGACTTTCTTAAGTCTCCATAGAAACCAGGAGAGTCTTTGTGGATTAGTAGCTGTGACTAAATGCTTCTTAAAAACATCAAGGCAATTACATTTCCTCTGTCATCAGGCCTTGTGTTGGTTTCTTCTGGTGCTTTAGAGGGAGCATTTGTTTTCTGGAACAAGTATTTTTAATAAAGTCTGCAGAGTACATTTTAATGCTCAATTTGGTCAAGCAAACATTTGCTGAGGTCCCACTGTATGTCAGGCATTGGCCCTCCCTTCTCTGTGAGTTCCATTATAAATTCAGAAACACATCTCAGAGGTAGGGGGAATTTCCTATAGACTAAATTAGAAACTTGGAAAGAAAAAGATGGAAGTATAAAATGGAAAAGAGATCATTTATCCTGCAGGACAGGAATAATTCCCCACTTTGCCAGTTCTTTCACCCCACGGCCTCCCCTTTCTCTGACTCTCCACATTTTATCTTTGCCTGGGGCACCTGCACCTCTGAATTTTTGAGTTCTCAGGACTTAACTTACCTAATTATTCTTTGTCTTTTTCTTTAAAAAAAAAAATCTAAAAATCACTAGTTCTGCATTTAATATAAAACACTCAATAATGACCTATCCTTAAATTTGAGCCATCTTATTTTATCAAAGAATCAAAATGAGTTTACTAAAATGAGAGCTCCCGTGCCAGATGGTCAATTTTCAGAAATCCCATACTTCTGACCAACACAGATGAAGTTCCAGGCAAACTCAAAGGAAAATAACACCATCTCCTTGTTTTACTGAGGTCTCATTATAAGAAACAGAGTCACATTCTAGCTAGACACAATTAAATTTATTTTCATGTAATATAAAATATATCACAGAAGAAATAATTATGATTAGACTTAACGTTTATTGACTAATCACTATGTGCCCAGGCTGGTACTAAGCCCTCCCTCATTAATCTTCCTAATCAAGCCTAGGAGGTAGAGTCTATCATGATCTCCATTTTACAGTTGAGGAAACTGAGGCATAGAGAGGTTAGCTATTTGCCAAAGGTAATTCAAGAAGTGGCATTGCAACAGGGTAAGACCCCACAAAGATTGGTGCTGGAGGAGGGCTGCTCAGAATTCAAGGTGGCTCTAAGGGCCTGTGGTCACTGGATCCTTGCCCCCACACTCTACAATTAATGTGACTCAGCTACCCCCACTTGGCTGCTTCTTTCCATGCCACCAACATCTGATGTTTGCTGCTCTCCTGTATTTCAGTTTGCAGCAACAAGGCTTCCCATTGCTGATGCCCCCTCATGAACTCTCAGCTATAGTTCCTAACTTTAACTGGTAAATTCCATCCATATTCCTTGTTTCAAAGTCCCCAGAAGAGAGAGTACAGCTTGGCCCAGCTCATGTTTTTGAGACAGACGAAAGAAGTCACTGGTTGCTCTGCTCAGCAGACCCCAGGTTGCCTGGGTGCCCTCCCTGGTCCTGTGGCCTATGAAGTGCGAGAATGGCATAGCACAGAAAACAAGGCCATCCAGGATGTAAGGTCTACAGCCATAATAACTTCTCTTAGAACAGGGTATAGGCATACTTTCCAGCACACTTTTATCCTCTACTATCTAATCTATACAGTGTACTAGAAGGGCATATTCCAACTAATTGGCTGAATTTAATAAGTATTTTTATATGGCATTTATAAACTATACCAAGAAAACTGCAAATAAAAATTTCTGCTTTGTAAACAAGGCTGGACTGTGAGTAGGAAAACTACACTCCTCTCTCCTTTACTCTCCCATGACTACTGCACTCATAAAACTTCTGACACTAGATACATGGGGCTTTTTGCCCATACTGAACAATTCTGCAAATCCAGCTGGGTGTCCTACAATTTAACTCAATTCTGACACTATCTCCCTGGAGATCCCACAGGTTAAGGGCTCAGCCCACAAAATTGCTCCCTCCACTTCAGATGCCAATCACAAGTCCACATTGTCACCTGTGCTTCTGACCAGCTATAAATCAGAGGTTCCCAGGCTGCATCCTTGGGTTCAGTAATTTGCGAGAGCAACCACTGAACACAGGAAAACAGCTTTACTTACTATTCACCAGCTTATTAAAAAAGGATATGATAAAGAATACAGATGAACATCCAAATAGAAGAGATGTGTAGAACAAGGTATGTGAGAAGGGGCACCCAGCTTCCATGCCCTCTTTGGATGCACCACCCTCCCAGCACCTCCATCTGTTCACCAACCCACCAAGTTCTCCAAACCCCATACCATTAGGATTTTTATGGAGGCTTGATTATGCAGGCGTGATCAATTACTAGCTCCATTTCCAGCCCTTTTCTCCTCTCTGGAAAATGAGTGATGGGGCTGAAAATTCCAAGTTCTAATCAAGACGTGGTCTTTCTTGTGACCAGCCCCCCATCCAGGAGCCCACCAAGAGTCTCCTCATTAGAACAGACATTCCTATTACCCAGTAAATTGCAAGGGATTTAGGAGCCTAGTGTCAGGAACCAGAGTCAAAACAAAATATTAGAACAAAAGATGCTCCTATGTGCTCTTCTCACTTAGGAAATTACAAGGGTTTTAGGAGCTCTGTTCCAGCAATCAGGGTCAGACACCAATATATATTTTCTATTATTTCACAGATTGGATAACTTTATATACCAAAGTGTAATCAATTCAAACCAATATTTAATTGAGCATGTACTAAAAGTAACATCAAGCACAAACTTCCTAAGAGTGGGAATAGAGTTTTTAGGATTTGAGGGGTAGGAAAGACAACACATGTCCCCCAAACTGGGGTCAGATATATTGTAAAGGACACATGTTCTTCAAGAAATCCTAACTTTTGTGTTTGTAGTCTAATAATCTAAGAAATATAGGAGCAGATTTGGGATCATCTGCATGGATTCCTCAAATCTATGTACTGTCATGCAATTTTGGTGTTTGGGTCTGTGTTTTTCTTAATGCCAAACAGCATCAACATTCATTTTGGTGAGCAAACCATAAAGGGAAACCTAATGACACACAAGAGCCACATTTATGCCAAAATGCACTGTATGCAGCAGTTTGATTTCCTGGTGGTTTGAACAGAGAAAAATGGAGACAGGATTGAGGTACTGAAGGCACTACATTCATGACGGAACCAGCAACTTTACTTCAAAAACTATCATTCTTTATACCCAGTTAATGGTTCAAGTTTGATTTTTAGCTTATAAATTAGATTGGGTTGTACAGTTGAATGACAATTACTGCATATGCAAGGAGTTTATGCTTTCTCAGGTGGTGGTGTTAAGTACCATTATCACCAAAATAATTTATTAAATTTAGTAATTCTTAATTCCTTTCCTTTTAATAATTTAATAGTAATTTAGTTTTTAGAATTTCATTAATTCTTTTCTTTTTTAAAAATTCTTATTTATTTATTCATTTAAGTAATCTCTACACCCAACGTGGGGCTGGAATTCATGGCCCTGAGATCAAGAGTAGCATGCTCTTCCAACTGAGCCATCTAGACCCCCTAATTCTTTTTTTTTTTTTTTTAATGTTTATTTATTTCTGAGAGAGACAGACAGAGAGTGTGGGGGGACGGCAGAAAGAGAGGGAGACATGGAATCCAAAGCAGGCAGGGCTCGAATTCACATACTGTAAGATCATGACCTGAGCTGAAATCAGATGCTTAACTTTCTGAGCCAGCCAGGCGCACCCCGCCCCCCCCAAATTCTTTTACTTTTAAAAGAAGACCATATATTTCCTAAAGTCTGAGAAACACTGATTTAGGTTAACTAATTTTCAGATGAAAGGCACAAGGCCCTGAAATATAAAGAAACCTGTGAACTACTTAAGATAGGGACTATGACTTATTCATCCCAAGAGCCCAGAACTTAGATCCTCCATACACTGTTACTAAACTCGAGTGTCCAGGACCACAGCAAGATGGTGACAGAGGCAAGGCTAGCTTCTTACACCTATCTTCTTTCCTAGACTCCACCCCCTCCTTCCCTCCCTCCCCTGGCCCTGGGAGGCTTGTCAGTCCTTGCCTAGCTGGGTCACCTAAGTGTGACTGACTTTTTAAAAACTGTAAATATATTTGACACTAATGATGAGGGAGCATGGGGCAAGCTGAGGGCAAAGTACAGGCTAACAGCACTCCCCACCTCCCCCAGGCGGGATATGTGTGATATTCTTCGGACACTCCTGGCTGTCCAAGAACAGGGGAAAGGAAAGAAAGCAAATGGTTGGCTGATAGAGATCACAGCCATGCAGGACAGGAGTCTCCTTCAGTTTATGGATAACTTAGTAAACTGCAAGAAAAAGGCAATTTTACCCATAGCCTACTCTCCAGAAACCTACAGACTCTGTTTCCTGGAGCCCTAAATATCACCCTCATCAAGATGGAAAGGGGTTTAAACGCTTGCCATGGTGGCTTGGGAAACTAAGGCAAATGAGAAATTAAATGCCCTTATTGCCAACAGCCCATTGACGAGTCCTTGAAACAGGCAGAGTAACCTCCTTCCAGGAGCTCAGCTGAAAGATGGTGACACTTCGCTAGGGGCAAAAAGGAATCTTGGACTAACATTATCCTACCCTCCTATGACCCTGTAAGACTACTTTGACATATAAAAATTCCTTTGGAAACTTCTTTTATCTCAATTCCCCCAACATATATGCTGGCAATTATACTCCAAGATTATGGCCCCCTGATACACATCTGAAGGGTCTCATGACTGAGGTTTTAACTAAGTGGTAATAAATGGTGTTTTCCTAACAACAGCTAGCCCCTGAAAGTCCTAGAAACCTTGCTTCCAAAATACCTCAAAGACTTACTCTATCCCTAAGCCCCTCCCAACCTCAGGGTATATAACGAGTTACTCATCACAACCCCAGTGCAGCTCTTTCTGCCCACGAGTCCTGGCCCCGTGTTTTAATCAAATCACCTTTTTGCACCAAAGATGTTCTTTTTTTTTCCACCTTTTTGCACCAAAGAATTCTTTCTTGGCCGTCAGCTCCGGACCACGCCACCATCACCCCCTAAAACTCATCAATACTGTCTTCCATTAGTTTTCCAATGTCCTTTTCCGGCCTTTTTTCTCTCTCCCATTCTCAGTAGTTGCAATAATTGAAACCACAATTCAACTATAGCTTACTCTGTGCCCAGTGCCTTGCAAACATTACCTTAACATTTAATTAGACTTCTCAAATCTTAAATTGTCTTCAGTTTTACCTTTTTTGTTTGTTTGTTTGTTTTAGCTTAGCAGCTTTTCAAGATGAATGGTTACTGAGTGTTCTTAAAGGCTGGCACTTTGAACCTGAATCAGGCTACTGTGTCTACTGAATTATTGATACTTGTCTATTGAATTAATGATACTTGCCTAGTCATTATCTTAAGAGGTTTTTGTTGTCTTTAAAGAGGGATGATTCATTTTGCTTAGGACAGAATGGTGCTCAATAAAAGGCAGTTCACATGCAAGTGGAAACCTCTGTATTTTATGTGTTCTGCTGTGAGCTGCTTTCCTTAGCCAGGTTCCCTGAAAGAAAACACCCCTCCTCTTCTTCTCTCAATCCATCATTTTTCATAGACTGGGTTCCCAAACAAGACAGGAAAAGTACCAAATGTAACACTGTTCTTCCTTTACACAGTGCTTTACAGCTACCCCACACAAGGCAGGCTCCATAGCCAGGGATACCACTGTGTTGAAAACCCTTATCTCTGTTCTACAGATGTGGAAAGATTTTCCTGAGAGTATTAAAAATATATAGAGTGTTATCCAAATTGGAAGAAGAACTTAAGTTTAGTCTTTAATTCAAATCATTGTGGTCCCATTTACAACACTGTCATTACAAGACTGAGTCCAGTGATAGCTACAGAAAAAAAACCAGAATGAACGCCGTAGGGGAGGAAAAAGTTTTCCTCCTCCCTCTTATGGTCTCTGGTTGGGTCTGCAAGTTAAACCGACAAAAACGGATTAATAGGAGAAAAGTGTACAATTTATGATAACAGAAAAATTTCCCCCTTTAACTTTATATCTTAAAGAGAATTTCTCAGGAGATAGCTATTCCCATCCCCACTGTGAATCTGTTACATGGGACTGATATCTCAAACTTTGTTAACAAGTTCTTTTTGTTAACAAATTATACTAAAGTCTAGACATATCTAACAGATTTCTTCTGCAGTTCCTGTAGGGGAGAAACTCTTTTCTTCCCTTCTAGTTTCTTTGGCTAGTCTAATAATTAAATTCATATTAGCCAGGTTGACAAGAGAAAAAAATTTAACTTCGTATGTACAAGAATCCCAAAGACATGAGGCTCCCAGGCAGGCAATCAAGGTTGATTTCCCATTCTGAGCTATGGAAGAGGGGATAGGGGTCTAGGACTTCAAAGGGAAAGAAGACAATTCACAGGAAGAAGGGAAGAGCAGATAGTGGGTAAACCAATGTTCCAGGTGTAGATCAGTCTTTCTAATGTAAAAAGTCATCCCTGGTAATAGCTTCTGCTGGTTAAGTCCCCCTATCTAAATTCTCATAGGTAGTTAAGGGAGACGGAAAAGAAAAAAAACAAAACAAAACAAAACAAAAAGCCACCCTTTCCTGAGTCTGTTAGGTCTTGATTGTCTCCAGCTCAAAATAATCCACAGGGCAAAACAGCACATTTTGGGGTCACGTATCCTGCTCCCTCTCGTTCCCTAGTATTGATGATATCAAGATTGAAAAGAATGACTTACCATTGATTCTGGTTTAAAAACAAATTATCAAGAACACAATTGCCTACAAAATAAGGCAATGCTTATCAACACACACTCCTGAGTTTGCTGATTGCGGCATGTGAAAAACAACAGGAGGCTGTTAACAGGCAAGGGAAGGAATGAATCCCAGCATTTCAGCACTTTACAGGCTTGACCTTTAACACGGGGCAAATCTGTGAATTTGCCAAAGTCAAGCTGGGTTGAGGGTAAGAAGGTTGTTGGACCCACTACTGGAAGTACTGGCTCATTTACCAAAGCAAACAGAACTGAAAAGACCAAGGCCAAACAAAATGAAGCTCTCTGGCTTTTTTTAAAGATCATTCCAAATATATTTTTTTTCTCCTTACTGAAGGGTAGCCCAATGTGCCATTGCAAAACAAGCTTCTTTAGTGTAAAGATAATTTTGAGCTAATTATTTTTTAGAAACTACAAATGGCAGGAGAAGCTCCTTTTGTAAAGGGTATCTACATTTATAAAGGAAATTTACATTAGAAAGGGGGCCTCTACCTGGAAGAGAGCTATTACCACAGAACTTTTTCACCTGAGGGATTTAACCTGCCTGGCAGGACAATCTTTGTTTACAAAACATCCCTCTTCTCATCTTTCCCCCAATTGCTTCTCCCTTTGAAGCCTCAGCCCCTAAACTTGTGCTTAGCTCAATTGCTGGTCACCTTTTGAAACTCATATTTTCATGGAACATTCCAGATTGAATGTTATCGTTCTCCTGTTAATCTGTCTTGTATTACTGGCGGGGGGGGGGGGGGGGGGCGGTGGACAGGGAGTCTTGACCAAGAACTCAGAAGGGTAAAGAGAAAATTATTTTTCCTTCCCAATTCACCTTGGAAGCAAAGCCCTTAACCCTTGTTTTAAGATAACTACAAAATAAGAATAGATAAGCATCTGTAATAAAGATCTTTAAAAGATAAAAGGGTATAATGTAAAGTGTTCAATTCACACCTGGCTCCCACCATGGGCTCAATAAATTAGAGCTATAATCATTGTTATTGTTAGTATTTTCTTAGATCTTAAAACTCAAATTAAAATGGTCAGGCCTGGGGTGCCTGGGTGGCTCAGTCCACGAAGTGCTCAACTCTTGACTTCAGCTCAGGTCAGGATCTCATGACTAATGGCATCAAGCCCCTAGATGGCTCCACACTGACAGCACCGAGCCTGCTTGGGATTCTCTCTCTTTCTCTCTGCCCCCCCCCCCCCCCCCCGCCATCCCCACTCTTGCTCTCGCATGCTCTTTCTCTCAAGATAAATAAATAAACTTTATTTTTTTTTTTTTAATTTTTTTCTTTCAACGTTTATTTATTTTTGGGACAGAGAGAGACAGAGCATGAACGGGGGAGGGGCAGAGAGAGAGGGAGACACAGAATCGGAAACAGGCTCCAGGCTCTGAGCCATCAGCCCAGAGCCTGACGCGGGGCTCGAACTCCCGGACCGCGAGATCGTGACCTGGCTGAAGTCGGACGCTTAACCGACTGCGCCACCCAGGCGCCCCTAAATAAATAAACTTTAAACAAAGGGTCGGGGCAGCTGGGTGGCTCAGATGGTTGAGTGTCTGACTTCGGCTCAGGTCATGATCTCGTGGTTCCTGAGTTGGAGCCCCACACAGGGCTCTCTGCTGACAGCCTGTGAGCACAGAGCCCACTTGAATCCTCTGTCCCCCTCTCTCAGCCCCTCCCCCACTTGCACTCTCTCAAAAAAAGAAATGGCCAGGCCTGAGATAAAAACAGTAACATTCTACTCCAGCTATTGCCCAGGTGAGCACCGACACACCTATTTTAGTCTGTTAATCTTTGCTTAAACCGTTGTCACTAGCCCTTTGTTTTGTTTTGATATCACTTTAAGGATGCTGGTTAGTGGTGTATCAAATTTTAAACTCCTTAAAATTTTACAATCCAGTCGACTTTTCCCCCAGAAGAAATATACCTGTTGCCTCCAAGCTTTGGCTGTTTCAAGGATTGTACATCAGGAGCTTGTTTGTACAAGTTTTATATTCCTAAACACTTAATACCATGGCAGCTTGGTAAATCGCAAAATTCTATATGTTTTTTTTTTTTAACGTTTATTTTTTTTCAATATATGAAATTTATTGTCAAATTGGTTTCCATACAACATCCAGTGATCATCCCAAAAGGTGCCCTCCTCAATACCCATCACCCACCCTCCCCTCCCTCCCACCCCCCATCAACCCTCAGTTTGTTCTCAGTTTTTAAGAGTCTCTTATGCTTTGGCTCTCTCCCTCTCGAACTTTTTTTTTTTTTTTCCTTCCCCTCCCGCATGGGTTTCTGTTAAGTTTCTCAGGATCCACCTAAGAGTGAAAACACATGGTATCTGTCTTTCTCTGTATGGCTTATTTCACTTAGCATAACACTCTCCAGTTCCATCCATGTTGCTACAAAGGGCCATATTTCATTCTTTCTCATTGCCATGTCGTAGTACTCCATTGTGTATATAAACCACAATTTCTTTATCCATTCATCAGTTGACGGACATTCAGGCTCTTTCCATAATTTGGTTATTGTTGAGAGTGCTGCTATAAACGTTGGGGTACAAGTGCCCCTATGCATCAGTACTTCTGTATCCCTTGGGTAAATTCCTAGCAGTGCTATTGCTGGGTCATAGGGTAGGTCTATACGTTTATTTATTTTTGAGAAACAGAGAGAGACAGAGAATGAGCAGGGGAGGAACAGAGAGAGAGGGAGACACAGAATCCGAAGCAGGCCCCAGGCTCCGACCTGTCAGCACAGAGCCTGACGCGGGGCTCGAACCCACGAACCATGAGATCATGACCTGAGCCGAAGTCAGTTGCCTAACCGACTGAGCCACCCAGGTGCCCCGCAAAATTCTGTATGTTTTTACTGGCCCCCAAGATTCCAATCTAGTATTATTGCACAAAAAAGTCAAATTTTTTTTTTAATGTTTATTTATTTTGAGAGAGAGTGAGTGAGAGAGAGCGTGGGAGAGGCAGAAAGGGAAAGAGAGAGAATCCCGAGTAGGCTCCATGCTGTCAGCACAGAGCTTAATGCAGGGCTCAAACTCAGGAATCATGAGATCATGACCTGAGCTGAAATCAAGAGTCAGATACTCGACCAACTAAGCCACCCAGGCACCCCAAAAAGTCAAGTTGAAAAGTGTGTGTGTGGCGGGGGAGGGAGAGAGAGGAAAGAGAGAAAACAAAGTCTGGAAAGACAGAAGATAAACTATTTCTCTCTCAGTGGTGGGATAGCAGGTACTTTGTACTTTCACCCTGTTTTGCTTATTTTCTTCGTACTTCAAAAATGAGGGTGAATTACTTGTATCTTTATTAGTTAAAAATGTACTTATATAAACACTGTAATTGAATATATTTTTAAAAAAATTTTTAATGTTTATTTTTGTGAGAGAGAGAGAGAGAAAGAGAGAGAGAGGGGCAGACTGCAAGTGGGTAAGGGGCAGAGAGAGAGAGGGAGACATAGAATCTGAAACAGGCTCCAGGCTGTGAGCTGTCAGCACAGAGCCCCACGTGGGGCTTGAACCCATGAACTGTGAGATCATGACCTGAGCTAAAGTTGGTCACTTAACCAACTGAGCCACTCAGGTGCCCCTGTAATTGAATATCTTTAGATAACCCTACTAGGGAGAGCTTTCTATCTCCTCAGCCCAATGGGTCCTTTTTGTATCTCACTAGGCTCTGAAGGAGTCATACCAGTTATCCATGGTATGCTTAGTTTGCTGCCTATACCCCCAATTCCAGCCAGACATTTTCAAAAGGTAACCAACAAACAGTACAAATCAATACCATTGCTACTGAAAAGATTGAGTTCTTGCTCTATCGGATGTGAGCTAACAACTTCATCTTTGGGATTGAGACAGCCCTAAATTTTGTCATTTAGGAGCTGTATCATTTTGGACACATGTTCCCAATCCAGAAAATGGGTACATGAATCCTGACTTCACAGGAGAGTTTTGAATATTAGGGATGAGTATACAACCCCAAAGTGCCTGGCAAAAGCCAGCTTCAAAATACAGTAGCTATGCTTATGATTCTTCTCCGTAGGTATGACAGCAAGTGGTCCTTTCTGTTTCCACCTCCCACCCCCGCTAAGTATGAACATCTCCAAAGGCAGGACCTCCAACACAGGTTTGCCAGCGAAAGGGAACCAGCCTGCACTCATTTGCTGTTGAAATGATGAAGACGCATATACCTCTTCAGACAATACTATTTTATTTATCTATATGTGTTACATATAGATATCCAAAATCTGTATTTAGGTCGGCTGTTTATACTGATCTAGCAGCTGATTAAGTGACTACCAGATCGTATATGTTACTGCTAATCCAGAATAATGAAGCTTTTGTCCTGCTTACCCTTCTAATTTATTAACCACCTGTATTCTTAAAGACCTTCTCCTTCTTCTCTAAATAATTAAGTTGATAAAATGCTTTGTGGACAGGGTTCATTTTCAGATTCAGTATCTCTGAATCTCTTTAATTTTTCTTTTTTTTTTTTTAAGTTTATTTATTTGTTTTGAGAGAGAGAGAGCAGGGGAGGGTCAGAGAGAGACAATCCCAAGCAGGTTCTGCTATGTCAGCTCAGAGCCCAATTCGGGGCTTGATCCAATGAACCATGAGATCATGACCTGATGAAAATCAAGAGTCAGATGCTTAACTGACTGAGCCACCCTTGCAAGGTGCCCCTTTTAATCCTTTTGACAATTATCTTCTAAGTCTGTGTCTCTAAAATTGTCAAGGCTACAGCCGGAAGTCTCAGACTGCCCCAGCTCAGATTCCAACTCTCCATTTCAAACCATGCGATAAATTACTTATCCCCACTGTGTTTCAGATTCCTCCACAGTATAAGATAATCATAGTACCTATTCTGTCTCATAAGGTAAAGTGCTTAGAACAGGGAGAGCCCAGCATACAGTAAGTAACAATTATTATATGTGATCAATATTATAAAGGTGAAATATACTCCACGAATATCTGCAACTCCATCAGAATGGCAAACTGCCTACCTGCAGGATTCTCTTTCAAATGATAACCATTGTTGGAAAACCATTAAATGTGCATACAATTGTCATAGCAAAGAGAAAATGACACACATAGTCTCTAAAGTAATTTCTGCATGATGGATGTTACTGGAAGTTGAGTGGCAGAATATTATTCACTCCCATGGAGAAACCTGGTTTGGGGGTTTCCAATAAACTACAGTAATAACTAGTTGGCTCTGTCCCCAGTCAAGTTCAGTCATCTCAGATGTGTTTGAATGCTGAGTCGCTTATTGTTTGTTTAATCCTCGGTTTCCTCTTCTTTATTCCGGCCTCCCCCAGCAGATGTCCCCACGCATATGGGAGTGCTTGGGGAAGACCAGCAGCAGCATACCCCACAAGGGGACACATCAAAACTATCCCCAGACCATTATCCAGAAACTTGCTGAGCTGATTGAAGGGCACAAAGTTTCTCAGGCATTCTTTGTTCCTTCCTCCCCACTGTGTGCAATCACTCAAAACAAGGATCTCTGTGAGCGCCAGCACCAGCAACGATTCTGTCACCGGTTTAAGCAACTCTGCAGAGGATCAAATCTCTGCCTTTTAAGCCTGTGTTTTCCACAAACCCAATTCCCAAAGATGGTGAAGACGTGCTTCAAAGATATTCACTTGAATTTTTACTTCCATGGTGAAATGCCCTCTGATTTAATTACTATTATTACTCTGAGCCAGAAAAGACACATTATTTGGCAATTGAGAGGGAAAAACCTGAGCCAGAAAGACCTCCTGACATTTTATATCAATAAAGTAGAAAGAAATAACCAGGCTCTCCTGAAAAAGATGGAGATCAGCAGAAATATTTTGTGATGGGCTTCATGTGACGTGGAAGTAGTTCTAATTCTTTATTCTAATAAACTTCCAGAGCTCCAGGAATCACATTGTTGGGTGTGACAGGTTGGAGGTCATGTAGGAGTTTCTACATGTCTACAGTTAATAACAGTCTGTGGAGATTATATTTAACCACGTGTAAACAGCTGGTGTGGAATCGGCCCACTGTTCGACCCAGCTGGAAAGCACAAGAGTGGTTAAGCTAAAGACTGCAGGGGCAGCACAATATCCACCAGCTCTCTGCTAGAGGAGATTACCAGGGCAGGTAATACCTCCCAAGTGATTTTCTGGCCTTCCATGAGTATCCAGGCTCACAAAGAGTTTGATTCTCCTTTCTCAAAATTCCTATACTACTTGCAGTCTGATGTTCACACTCTATCACTTGATTTTAATAGAGACTAGGCAATAAAGAGTTAAAATAGTCTAATTGTTTCTGTAGATTGGTCTTTTCTCACTACAAAGCTCTCCTCATCAGGGTCACTGATAATATCCTTTGAACATCCAACAACTCCGCAACAATCCGCACAGACTAGGTGATCCTCTCAACTCAACTGGATAAAAACACCACTGTTCAAATGTCACACGAGCTCAGCCTACGCCTTCTTCCCACGGCAAACAAAACGTGTGCTTCATAAAACAAAATATGTTTTAAAAAATCACGTTTTACTTTTTTTTTAATGTTTATTTATTTTTGAAAGAGCACATGAGCAGGGGAGGGGCAGAGAGAGAGGGAGATACAGAATCCTAAACAGGCTTCAGGCTCTGAGCTGTCAGCACAGAGTCCAACACAGAGCTTGAACTCCCAGATCATGAGATCGTGACCTGAGCCCAAGTCAGAAGCGTAACTGACTGAACCACCCAGGCACCCCTAAAAATTTTTTTTAGTAATCTCTACACCCAATGTGGGGCTTGAACTCATGACCCCAAGATCAAGAGTAAGGAGCTCTATCAACAGAGCCAGCCAGATGCCCCAAAACAAAATACATTAAAATACTTAGGTATAATGGTAGAAAGATTTATTAGCCAGGTGATATGGTTTACAACACCAGCGTTGCAAACTATGTGATCTTGGGCAAACCACTTACCCTCTCTGTGCTATAATCATTAATCCAATTAGTCATTTGATAGGTCTTTAATTATCATTTGATTTGTGTAGAATGTGGTGCTAGAAAGGGATACAAAGGTAAATAAGGCTTCCTCAAGTCTATCTTCTGACACTTATATTAAAGTTTTCATTTCTGTGATATTTTATTTTGAAGCTCTCTTTTCTTAGTCTCTGAGTATCCCCTCTTTACAGCACTCTGTCCTAATATCTTCTCATCCCTTTGAGAATATTAGTGTAATCTTTTTCTTTTAATGTTTATTTTTCCATGTAGAGTCTGTGTTTTCGCCAAGTTTCCTCTATTTTTTGTTAGATTTCTGTCTCTATCATATCATGTGCTTTCCTCCAAAGTCATCTTTTAGAGTGAGGATGAAAAGCTGACAGGAAGCTCTGAACACTTTTCAGTGTAGCCTATAAACTGTGTTCTCACTATAGGGCAGTGGCTTTCCAAATATTTTGACCAGATTCCCAGACTGCTGGGAAGATGATGGAGTAGGAGGACCTTAAGCTCACTTCGTCCCATGGACACTACTAGATAACACTCACATCAGTGTACATAACCCAGGCAACGATCCAAAGATGGGCAGAAAAACTCCACAAGCAAATGGAAAGAAGAGGCTACATAAAAAGGGTAGGAAGGGCAAAGACATGGTGGGGAGCTGAAAGATAGCAAGGCTGTCCATGGGAGGGAGGAACTGTGGGTAGGGAGAGAGGAGAGAAATAGATGATCACACCAGGAAAGATGAATCCCCATAATATTTGGCGTTAAAGACCAGAAGGGCCAAATTTTGTGAGTTCTTACAACCGTGAGATGTAAACCTGGAATTTTATTATTTTTTTTTAATGTTTGTTTATTTTCGAGAGAGAGAAAGAGAGTATGAGTGGGGGAGGGGCAGAGAGAGAGAGAGAGGGAGACAGAATCCGAAGCAGGCTCCAGGATCCAAGCTGTCAGCACAGAGCCCGACATGGGGCTCGAACTCACAAACCGTGAAATCATGACCCGAGGTGAAGTCGGACACTTAACCGACTGAGCCACCCAGGCGCCTTGTAAACCTGGAATTTTAAAAATCAGTGGGCTCAGCTCTGGGAGAGCTGGGAAGGCAAGAGGAAATTGGGTCCCCACCCTTACAGAGAGCACAACAGTCCAAAAAGATATAGCATACAAGATGGAGTTAGAAAAATGCCTGGGATATATGGTAGGGAGAGTTATTTACTAATCTCAGAGCATGTGGAGGGACTGAGATGTATGAGGAAGATAGGAGCTGGGAGGCACCACTTCCCTCCCACACACCCAAGCATAAAAACATGGCCATCTGTGGGAGCCAGTGCTGTGCCTACATACAGTACCTAACATCCTTACATCAAGCCCTGCCCTTGGGCATCATGGATCTACGCTTTCCAGTCAGGCTTGTCTCAGTCCCATTGCTGTGGGTCTCCTTCCCAGAAGACCATGGCAAGCCTTGCTAACACATCACCTCCAGACCCAGGGGCTTTGTGGGGCCTTGGTCCTGACAGCAGTAGGTCCCCTCTCGCAAAGGATTGGTGCACAAACCTTACTAAAACTGCCTGCTCCACCCCCACGTGTTTCTTGTATATGCCCCCTCCAATACTCTCTTGGATGAAGCCCATTCAAAATGAGGACACAAGTCTGGCAGTGTGCAAGCAACCCAGACAGGGGCCAGCACCACTCCAAAGTGACTCTTGCCCCGGGAAGAGGGAAAAATAACCACACATACCACTCATACTGCAAGCCCAGCACTGGGCTGGAGGCACAGATCTAGTCTGATTGCAGGGCCTGCCCACCAATGAAAGTTTCTTAGGAGACAACACAGGAAAAGCACCCTGCAGTTTGGTGGTACTGCACCTGACAAACACCAAGTCTGACTCAACTCAAGCCCAAGACAGCCTCAGACTTGTCCAGGAACACCACAGGGACAAAACCCTGCCTACATCAGGCAAAGAGAGTGTCTATACACAACTGGACTGAAGGAAAAAGCAGCTCAGCCACAACAGCAAGATGTATGCAACACACAAGAGACACCACTGAAGCACGCAGTGCTGGTAAATAGGGAACACTGCACTGTAGGGCACTATAGGACCTCTTCTTCATGCAAGAGACATAGCTGACGTTCCTAACACACAGAAACAGATACAGACAGACAAAATGAGGAGACCGAGGAATATGTTCCAAATGAAAAAAGAGGAAAAAACCACAGCAAGTGACCTAAGCAAAACAGAAGTAATATATGCCTGATTGATAGACAATTTAAAGTAATGATCATAAAGATATTCACTGAATTTGAGAAAAGAGTAGAGGACATCAGTGAGACCTTTAAAAAAGAGATATGGAAAAAAACAGAGATTAAGAACACAATAAGTGAAAATAAAAATACACCAGGTGGAATAAGTAGCAGACTAGAGCAAGCCAAAGAACAAATCAGTGACCCAGATGATGAAATAATACAATCAAGCTGAGCAGTGAGATAAAAAATTATGCAAAGTGGGAATAGACTTAGGGAATTCAGTGACACTATCAAGTGTAATAACATTCACATTATAGGGATCCCAGAAGGAAAAGAGAAAGAATGGGAGACAGAAAATTTATTTGAAGAAATAACTGAAAACTTGACAAATCTGAAGAAAGGAAGAGAAATTCAGATCCAGGGGGCACAGAGATCCCCCAACAAAATCAACTGAGGAGGTCCACACCAAGACACACAGTAATTAGAATAGCAAAAAGTAGTGATAAAGAGAAAATATTTAAAGCAGCAAAAGAAAACAATTACATACAAAGGAAACCTCATAAGGCTATCAACTGAGTTTTCAACAGAAACTTTAGAGGCCAGAAGGGAGTGGCATGATATTTTCAAAGCTCTGAAAGGAAAAATCTATCTTTAAGAATACTTTATCCAGGGGCGCCTGGGTGGCGCAGTCGGTTGAGCGTCCGACTTCAGCCAGGTCACGATCTCGCGGTCCGGGAGTTCGAGCCCCGCGTCGGGCTCTGGGCTGATGGCTCAGAGCCTGGAGCCTGTTTCCGATTCTGTGTCTCCCTCTCTCTCTGCCCCTCCCCCGTTCATGCTCTGTCTCTCTCTGTCCCAAAAATAAATAAACGTTGAAAAAAAAGAATACTTTATCCAGCAAGACTACCATTCAGGGAAAAAGAGGAGAGATAAAAAGTTTCCCAAACAAAGGCTAAAGGAATTCATGACCACTAACCAGCCCTATAAGAAATGTTAAAGGGGATTCTTTGAGTGGAAAGGAGGGGCCATAAGTAAGTGCAATAAAAGAAGCACAAAAGCTGTAAAATTAAGTCTATTTTTAAAAATCAGTCAAGGGACTCACAAAATAAAAGAATGTAAAGTATGACACCAAATCTCTAAAATGGGGTGTAAAGAATGGGTTCAAGCTTAAGAACCCATCAACTTAATATAGACTGCTATATGCAGATGTTATATACAATCCTAGTAATAAGCACAAACCAAAAACCAGTAACAGATATGAAAAAAAGAGAGAAAGAGAGAGGAAGGAATCCAATTATCTCACTAAAGAAAGCCAAGTTATCTTAAGGGAGCAAGGGAAGAAAGAAACAGAAGAACTACAAATACAACCATAAAAGAAGTAACATTTAAAATAATAAATACATATCTATCAATAATTATTTTGAATGTAAATGTACTAAATGCTCCAATCAAAAGACACATGATGACAGAATGGATAAAAAAAACCCAGACCCATTTATATGCTACCTACAAGAGACTCATTTCAGACCTAAAGACACATGCAGAAAGTAAGTAAAGGGATGGAGAAGATTTATCATGCAAATGGGTGTGAAAAGAAAGCTAGGGTAGCAATACTTATATGAGACAAAATAGACTTTAAAACAAGACCGTAAAAGACTTTAAAACAAGAGACAAAAAAGGATACCATATAATCATAATGGGGACAATCCAACAGGAAGATATAACAATTGTAAATATTTACACATTCAATGCAAGATGACCCAAAAGCATAAAGCAGCTAATAATAAACATAAAGAAATTAATTGATGGTAATACAATAATAGTAGGGGACCTTAATAACCCACTTACATCAATGGGCATATCATCCAAACAGAAAACCCAAAAGGAAACACTGGCTTTGAATGACATATTGGACCAGATGGATTTAAAAGATATATTCAGAACATTCCATCTGAAAACAACAGAATACACATTCTTTGCAAGTGCACATGGAACATTCTCCAGAACAGATCACATATTAGGCCAAAAAACAAATTTCAACAAATTCAAAAAGATCAAAGTCACATCATACATCTTTTCTGACCACAATGGTATGAAACTAGAAATGACTAACAAGAAAAAATCTGAAGAGAGGACAACTACATGGAAGTTAAATAACATGCTACTAAACGATGAATGATTCAACCAAGAAATCAAAGAAAAAAATCAATACATGAAGACATATAAAAATGAAAACACAACAGTCCAAAATCTTTGGCATGCAGCAAAAGCGATTTTAAGAAAGCAATTTATAGCAACACAGTCCTAGCTCAAGATCCAAGACAAATCACAAATAAAGAATTAAATGTACACCTAGAGGAACCGGAAAAAAGAAGAATAAAAACTCAAACCAGCAAGAAAAAGGAAATAATAATAAAGACTAGAGCAGAAATAAGCGATATGGAAACTAAAACAAAACAAAACAAAAAACAGAACAGATAAATGAAACCATGAACTGGTCCTTTGAAAAGATTACACTAAAAATAATAATAATAATAAATCACCATAACTCATAAACCTCTAGCTAGAGTCATCAAAAAAAGAAAGAAAAGAAAAAAAAAAGAGCAAGGACTCAAATAAACAAAATCACAAATTAAAGACGAGAAAGAACCACAGAAATACAACCGTGAGAGAATATTATGAAAAACTATATGCTAATAAATTGGACACCTAGAAGAAATGGATAATTCCTAGACACATATATCTTCCCCCAAAACTGAAGAAACAGAAAATTTGAACAGACTGATTACCAGCAATGAAACTGAATCAGTAATCAAAAAATGCCTCACAGGGGCACCTGGGTACCTCAGTTGGTTAAGTGTCTTGACTTCAACTCAGGTCATGATCTTACCGTTCATGAGTTTGAGCCCTGTGTCGGGCTCTGCGCTGACAGCTCAGAGCCTGGAGCCTGCTTTGGGTACTGTGTCTCTCTGTCTCTCTGTCACTCCCCTGTCTGTGCTCACTCGCTCTCAAAAAACAAATAAACAAAAAAAAAATTTTTATAATGCCCCACAAACAAAAGTCCAGGACCAAATGACTTCACAGGTGAATTCTGAAAAACACTTATAGAAGAGTTCATACCTAATCTTCTCAAAGTATTCCAAAAAGAAGATGAAGAGGAAGGAAAGCTTCCAAATTCATTCTATGGGGCCAGCATTACCATGGTAATAAAACCAGATAAAGACACTATAAAATAAGAGAACTACAGACCAATATCTCTGATGAACATAGATGCAAAAATCCTCAACAAAATATTAGCAAAGCAACATAAAAAAAATTCATTCCCCATGATCCAGTGGGATTTATTTTCAGGTTGCAAGGGTGGGTCAATATTTGAATTCAATCACCATGATACATCATATCAATAAGACAAAGGATAAAAACCATATGGTTATGTCAATAGACGCAGAAAAAGCATTTGACAAAGTACAATATCCATCCATGACAAAAACTCACAACAAAGTAGGCTCAGAGACAACATACCTTATCATAATAAACGCCATATATGAAAAATCCACAGCTAACATCACAGACAGTGGGGAGAAACTGAGAGCTTTTCCCCTAAAGTCAGGAACAAGACAAGGACATCCACTCTCAACAATTTATTCAACAAAGTACTAGAAGTCTTAGCCACAGCGATCAGACAAGAAAAAGGAATAAAAGGCATCCAAATCAGTAAGGAAGATATTAAACTTTCACTATGTGCAGATGACAGGATACTATATAGAGAAAACCTGAAAGACTCCACCAAAAAGCTACTAGAAATGATGAATGAAAAAAAAAAAAAGAACAAAAAAAGAACTGATGATTGGATTCAGAAAGAAGAAATCTATTATACTTCTATACCCTAATAATGAAGAAGCAGAAAGAGAAATTAAGAAAGCAGTCCCATTTACCATTGCACCAAAAATAATAAAACACCTAGGAATAAACTCAACCAAGGAGGTGAATGGCCTGTCCTCTGAAAACTATAAAACACTGATGAAAGAAACTGAAGATGGCACAAACAAATGGAATGACATTCCATGCTCATGGATGGCAAGGACAAAGGTTGTTGGAATGTCCATACCACCCAAAGCAATCTACAGATTTAATGCAATCCCTATCAAAATACCAACAGCATTTTTCACAGAACTAGAACAAACAGTCCTAAAATTTGTACGGAACTACAAAAGCATAAATAGCCAAACCAAAAAAGAAAAACAGAGCTGGAGGTATCACAGTTCCAGATTTCGCGATATACTGCAAAGCTGTAGTAATCAAAACACTATGGTACTGGCACCAAAAAAGACACATAGATTAATGGAATAGAAAGCCTAGAAATAAACCTAAGATTGTATGGTCAATTAATCTTCGACAAAGGAGGCAGGAATATGCAATGGGAAAAAGACAGTGTCTTCAACAAATGGTGCTGGGAAAACTGGACAGCTCCATGCAAAAGAATGAAGCTGGACCACTTTCTTACACCATATACAAAAATAAACCCAAAATGAATTAGAGACCTAAATGTGAGACCTGAAACCATAAGAATCCTACAGGAGAAGACAGGCAGTAACTTCTCGGATGTCAGCCATAGCAACATCTTTCTAGATAGGTCTCCTGAGGCAGGGGAAACAAAAGCAAAAATAAACTATTGGGACTACATTAAAATAAAAAGCTTCTACACAATGAAGGAAACCACAAAGCTAAAAGAAAACCTACTGAGTGGGAGAAGATATTTGCAAATGACATATCTGATAAAGGGCTGGCATCCAAACTATATGAAGAACTCATACGACTCAACAGCCAAAACCCAATAATCCAACTAAAAAATGGGCAAAAGATACAAGCAGATATTTCTCTAAAGAAGACATATAGATGGCCAAGATGTACATGAAAAGATGCTCACCATCACTCATCATTAGGGAAATGCAAATCAAAACCACAGTGAGATATCACCTCACACCTGTCAGAATGGCTAACATCAAAAACACAAGAAACAACAAATGCTGATGAGGATATGGAGAAATATGGAGGATATGTTGCTGGTAAAGCCAATGTATAAAGTTTTTTTAAGGAGGTTCCTTAAAAAATTAAAAATAGAAGTGCCATATGATCCAGTAATCACATTACTGAATATTTACCCAAAGAATACAAAAATCATAATTTGAAGGGTTATATATACATCCTGTGTTTATTGGAACATTATTTACAATAACCAAATTATGGAACCAGCCCCAGTGTCCATGGATAGATGAATGAATAAAGAAGATATGGGGTGTGTGTGTGTGTGTACACACATATATAACAGAACATTATTGAGCCATAAAAAAGAATGAAATCTTGCCATTTGCAACACCATGGATGGATTTGGAAAATATAATGCTAACTAGAATAAGTCAGTAAGAGAAAGGCAAATACCATGATTTCACTCATGTGTGGAATTTAAGAAACAAAACAAACAATGGAATTAAAAAAAATAAGACAAACCAAAAATCAGACTCTTAGCTATGGAAAACAAAGAGATGGTTACTAGAGGGGAGGTGGGGATGGGTGAAATAGGAGAAGGGGATTAAGAGTACACTTATCTTGATGGGCACTAAGTAACATGAAATTGTTGAATCGCTATATTGTACATTTGAAACTAATATAACACTGTATGTTAAGTATACTGGAATTAAAAGAAATTAAATTCTTAAAAAAGTATGTTGACCGAGTAAACAGTAAGAAATGCAGTCTACATAATAACTCTGTGTATGTGAATGTGTGTGTCTTAAAGAAAATTTTCATAATCCATTTTCACAATACTTTATTAATACTTTCTTTTATTGCATGTGATACGTTCTCATATTTTTTCTAATTTATAAACACAGCCAACTGAATTGATTTCATGATATAGTAATGTGTCCCCATAACTGAAAAGCACTTGTAGAGGTGATCTTACTGGGCTGTTTTTGGGGGGAATCTTTGGTCAGACCTTCTGTCTTAGACCTGCCAGGTAAGTACCCAGAAGATACTTTTCCTTTTTCCTAGGGAAAAAGAGCTTTCATGGAAAGTTCAGAGGTGGCCAGATGTCTAGGAGCAAATAGGGGTAGAAGATGGGGGCCTCCATCTTCGAGATGTGAACTATCAATAATCACCTGTTTGTAGGTGTAGAGTTCCCCTCATTTCAGATGCCTTTTATGTTTACCCTCTAGAGACAAGAAATCCCCAGTCTTGGGGGCAGTACCTGGGGCTCTACATTCTCCTTACATCGAATTTTAGCCATTCCTCCCCTTTGTGGTTCACCCGTACCTTTTTTTTTTTCCACCTGTACCCTTATTTAGAAAGATATACAATATTGCCAATTCCTGACTATTGGGAATTCTATCCCAGAAATGGCATTCCTATTTCTTGGTATTCCTCACTGCTGGTTAAGGAATCCATTTTCTCAAGTTGGTTACCATTCTACCCTCTCTTTTCCACCTTCTAAAATATTGTTTCTTTTGTCTCTTCTCCTAACCTCTTTGATCTTGTGGTTTTCTGTTTTAAAAACAACCAACAAAGGACACCCCTGTTGCTGTGGGTTTAGTGGGGTATGGGAGGGAGCATAGCTAATTGTTAGTATTAAAATCAACATTTTAAGCCAGGCTTTATTACAACATATTTCCTTAAAATTTTTTAAAATATAAGAATCATTTCCCTATGATTAAAAACTTAGTATCATTTTAATATTCCTTTGTCCTTTCTTAACAATTTTCCCATCATGGACAATGAGCTTGTTTCCAAATTATAAATAATACTTCCCAATTATAACAATATTTCCCAATTATAAATAATACTGTAATGAACATCTTTGTATATAAAACAATGTTCTCATTTTAGATTATTTCCTTGAAGTAAATTCCCACAAGGGGAAGTATTATGTGAAAAATAAGAGAATGCTGATAGATGAAAAAACAAGCAAATACTCTGAAGAGGTCTAAACCCATGGTCCTCAAACTTTACTTGCCTTAAGAGTAGCCTGGAGGACATGACAGCCTGCTGGGCCCATCCCTAGAGTGAACGATTCAGTAGGTCTGGGGTGCGCTGATGATACATGCATTTTTAATAAGTTCCAAGACCTGTGCTAAAGCTATAGTCACACCAGGGGAACACTGATCTAAACCACAGAGAAAAATAGTCTTGAACAACAGGAGGGAAATTAAGACTAAATGAGACTACAGCAGTGTTTGTTAGGCGGAACCCAGTCAAGAGATTGCATCTTTATTTTCAACTGAAACAGGAGGTAGAATTCTAAGCCAAAAAAGGAGGTAAGTGTAGCGTGAGTAAGTGTGATGAAAAGGATGAATGGTTTGGGTTAGCCTCAGTGGATTTTAATGAAGGAACTGATATGGAGCCCTATAGAGCATTAACCAGCGGCACTAAGAATCCATCTTAAACTAGACATCATAAATTCAGGACACTACTAGTCCTCCCATCAAATGAGGTTTTACAATAGTGCTCAGCTGTTAATGCTCAGTGCTCAGACAAGGCCTATAGGGTGGGTAGGGAAGGAGCTGACACTAGTGGTGAGCGAGAAACTGAAGCAATGGGCCATGAGGTCTAGGCTTGAGAGGAAAGGTCTAAGCATGCAGACCACCATGCCAGAAGGCAAGGAAAGGAAAAGCTATCAAAGGGATGACCATTTTGGTAAAATACAAAGAAGGCCTCGGGCAAGTAAACACATAAGCAAGCAAGAGAAGGAATAGGAGATAGTTCTTGAGTCATGCCATTAGGTTGACCGTTCTACAAATGGAGCTGTTCTGAGGTGTGAGAAGAATTTGAGGGACCATTAGAGTCAGATCGAGGGTCTAGAGGTAAGTTGATAGATGGGTCATTTGCATGGCACTAAAGTTCCTGAGGATAACAACAAATCCTGGGTTACCCAGAGGTTGGTACATGAGAGCTGTGGAAATGAATAGTGGAATTAAAGGCAGGGGTGGTGGGAACCTCAAAAGTCTTTGGCATCAAAGCTGGAAACTAGTAAACTGAAATCAGCCATCAAGAGCTAGGAGAATTCGTATACGATTTTCTTGTTCATGGTAGGTGAAGGATGGGAAGCTAATGGATGTCATCTGGAGCCCTGGAAATGGCCAGTGAGGGGCCAAACCTGTCAGAAGTTACAGGTGCTGAGTGTGGCACTAAGATTCATTTCTATAAGAGCTAGAGGGTAATGAGAGTTCCCATAGAAAAGCCTGAGACCCACAGGGTTGTTTTTGGTACACAAGAAACCTAGACATCTCTCAGCCAGGATCAAGGCTCACAAGGACAATGTTGATGCATTTTGTGACCATTAATTCTTTCTTTCATATCAAGCCAGAGTTGAGTGGTTACTGTTCTCCCCTACTTCCCCAGGATGTTACAGGCAATCACTACCAATCCATTAGTTTGTACTAAAAAGTGAAGCTCCCTTGCCATCCTTGTTGTAGACAACGGGAATACTAAGTCCTTATTCTCAAGGATCTCAGTGACTGGGGTAAGGACAGTCTAGGATATGAAATGGTCTTGATGGGAGCTCAGAAAAGGAGCACGTTGGGGCACCTGGGTGGCTGGGTCAGTTAAGCATCCGAATCTTGGTTTTGGCTCAGGTCATGATCTCACATTTTCCTGAGTTCAAGCCCAGCATCGGCCTCGTGCAGGTAGTGCAAAGCCTGCCTGGGATTCTCTCTCCCCCTCTCTCTTGCCCTTTCCCCACTCAAACTGTCTCTGTATCTCTAAAAATATATAAATTAAAAAAAAATAGTACTCCTATGTACTGTATCATAAGAAAGAAAGAAAGAAAGAAAGAAAGAAAGGAACACCTAAGTTTAAAAAGATAGAAAATGACTAAATGACTATTCTTTTATGAGGCAAATTCTTTGAGACAGGTATTTCCTAGGAAGTCAGTCCTCAAAATTCAAATAAACCACTTAAGACAAAGTAAAGCTATTTCTCATTGGCTGCTATTTCTGGCCTACTTTCTAGGAAAAAGGGAGTTACCCTTAAAGGGAGTTAGGCCAAGTGAAGGGAGGAGGGGGCCAAGGGGAGGTATTCCATGCTGGGCTCTAGTCTATTACATCACAAAGACTGGAGCCTTTGCAAATTCCAGGGCAGCCCAGCTGGTAAGGAGAGAGGGTATAAACAAATATACTGCTCTTGGGTTTCATTCATCCTCACTCGGCCTCTGGAATTATCAGCCTTTTATTTTTTTCTACAAAAAAAATTTTTTTTAATGTTCATTTACTTTTGAGACAGAGAGAGCATGTGCATGCAAGTTGGGGAGGGGGAGAGAACAGAACGGGAGACAAAGGATTCAAGGTAGGCTCCATGCTGACAGCAAAGAGCCTCATATGAGGCTCAAACTCCTGAACCGTGATATCACCACCTAAGCCGAAGTCCGATGCTCAACGGCCTGAAGTCAGTTACGCCTCTGACTTCCGCTCAGGTCATGATCTCACAATCTGAGCTCAAGCCCCATGTGGGGCTCTGTACGGACAACTCAGAGCCCGGAGCCTGCTTCGGATCCTGTGTCTTCCTCCCTCTCTGCCCCTCCCCCACTCACACTGTCTTTCTCTTTCAAAAATAAATAAAACTTAAAAAAAACTTTTTTTAAATAAAGAAAAAGACACCATTTCTCGAAAGACTGGGCCCAAAAAGGGGTGAGTAGGGAAACAATAAAAGAGGCACGAATACCGTATATGATCGACCACCAGAGTGTGTGTAGATAGAGCACAGGAGAGCACCTAGACCAAAACCCCCAAGAACATTTTTAGGGTGGACAGTTAGTGAAACAGGAAGGTTACCTATAGAGGTGGGCCTGCATGGGTTCCTGGGGAAATATGACCCATCCCATAGCCAGTGCTGGGAAAAGCAAAACAGACCACCAAGTGATAGAACAGATGGTGGATGGTGAGGTTTTAAGAAGAAATAGGGAACATCTGAGTCACTGGAGAGACCAGAGAAATAAAGACCAATAAGTAACAGGGCTGGATTGAAATTACTGATTTTTTGGTCAGGAGAGCCATTGAGGAATTGCAAATTGGGGAGCTCAATGGTTGTGTGTGTATAAAGAACAGTAGCTGGCCAAGACGAAGCTAGGTGGATGGGTGGGGGTGGGAAAGGAGGCAGGGAGATGATTCAGTCTCTCCACATAGGTCCTTCATTCTTTGTCTGTCATTTTCTCTATTCCTCTACCTCTAGGAGCCTAGGAAGGCCTAGGCCAGAGACATTTTTCTTCCTAGGCTGTGGGGGTTGATTCCTCCTTTTTACAGTGGTGAGAAATCAAAGTGACAAGCCTAGCCTCATTCACACTAAGAGAAAAGAAGCCTTGCTAGATTTTAACAAAAAGGAGACTAGGAATGTTGGAAGTACTATAACCAAGAAACTCTCCACTGGCTTTCCTGGCATCTGCAGGTATTATCTTGATTCATTGAACATTTACTATATGCCAGGGTAGGGGGGAGGAAATTTCCCTCTACCTTTGCAATTCCTTGGTTGAGACTACCTGGTCATAAAAAGATTAATGGGGGGAAAAAAACTAAGTTAATTACATCCATACTTACAGGAGCCCCACAAAGATAGGAGACAGAAAAAAGTGACCACATTTGTAAAGAATTGACAAGACAAAGGGGTTTAGGCTAGGGGTAGTAAAATGGTGAAGAAATAACAAGGTTTGTTTATACAGCATCTTGGCCCTAAATTCCCTGAGGAAGTCTTCTACTCTCCTAGTACAGGGAGGGCACCTTTCACATGGGAAATTTATCTCCTGCTTTCAGGGGACCAAAGGAGGTTCAGAGTGTCCTCCTTGCACCAGCTGATTCTCAAATGACTTTAATACACCAAGATGGCATATTTGGGGTAACATTCTGAATCTCTTCACCATCCATGGTACTAAGATGAGAGCCATGAACAAGACAGGGTCTTTGCTCTCCTATAGTTACATTCTAGGCAGGGTGTGTGTGTGTGTTTTGGGAGTAGAGGGTGAAACAGACTATAATCAAATAACCACGAAAACTTCAGATTTTCAGAGGAGCTGCAAGGAAAATAAATAGGGATAATAAAATAAATAGGGTCCTATCATAGAATAGAATAGGGCTGGGGCACCTGTGTGGCTCAGTTGGTTAAGCATCCAACTCCTGATTTCGGCTCAGGTCATGATCTCACAGTTTGTGAGTTTAAGACCTGAGACTGGGCTCTGTGCTATCAGAGCTTGGGATTTTCTCCCCCTCTACCTGCCCATACCTGTCCCCTCCTCACAAGTGCTCACTCTCGCTCTCTCTCAAAATAAACTTTAGGGGCGCCTGGGTGGCGCAGTCGGTTAAGCGTCCGACTTCAGCCAGGTCACGATCTCGCGCTCCGTGAGTTCGAGCCCCGCGTCGGGCTCTGGGCTGATGGCTCAGAGCCTGGAGCCTGTTTCCGATTCTGTGTCTCCCTCTCTCTCTGCCCCTCGCCCGTTCATGCTCTGTCTCTCTCTGTCCCAGGGATAAAGTAAACGTTGAAAAAAAAATTAAAAAAAAAAAAAAAAAAATAATAATAAACTTTAAAAAAAGAAAAGGACTTAGGGGAGGCCTCCCTGAATGTAAAAGAAGTCCTGGGAAGGTGACATTTGAAGATACTTGGAGGAATCAGAGTACAAAGATCATTTCACCGACAGAATAGCATGTGCAAAAGCCTTGAGGTGGTTATGAGTCTGAGGTTCTTGTGGGAGAATCACACAGAGCAAGGCAGTCGGTCACTAGTATAGGATAAGGTGGAGGAGGCAGAGGCTAGAGCATGTAAGATCTGGAGCAGTAGAAAGCTAATGAAGGACTTTTTAAACAGAAAAATGACATAATCCAAGTCACTTTTCTAAAACAAAAAACAAAACAAAAAACAGCTGTGGCTCCTGTGTAGATACAATTTAGGAAGTCACAGGACTATCCAGAAAGATAATGGTGGTTTAGACTAGAATGATGGCAGTGGAGATGGAGAATGGTGGATAGATGGGGGGATAGATTTGTGGAAGTAGAATCTACAGTGTTTGGTGAGATTCAATGTGAGAAATAAGGGGTAGAGAGGAATCAAGAATAACACTTGGAGTCTATTCTAGCTAGAGCAACTAGGTAGATGATAATGGCATTTACTGAGGTGGAAAGATCTGGAGATGAATGGATTTTGAGGAGGGAACCAAGGGATCCATTCTCATGTTTTTTATATTCAAAATGACATCAAACAGCTAATTTCATATAGGAGTGTGGAGATCAGATGAAAAGTCTTTGCTGGAGATATGGTATCAGGAGTTATAGGACATAATGACTCCATTGCTCATGGGTTGAGATAATTTGTTCCTCAAAACAACCTAATCAAGTCACAGCTTTGCTAAATTTAAGAGCATGTCATCCATCCCTCATGACCTCTTTCAGTTAATCCTCACATTCCAAAGGCAATCACTGTTCTGATTTCTACTGCCCATTTCATTTTGGCTGTTCTAGTATTCTACTTTCATTATAATTCGATTCAAAATATTTTTCCCTTCTGATTTCTTTGATTCATGGATAATACTTAGATGTGTGCTGTTTAATTTCTGAATATTTGAGGCTTCCTAGATAACGTTAATGTCTAATGTAATTCTCTTGTGGTCAGCAAACATACTACGTATAATTGCGATTTCTTTAAAAATTTAGATACTATTTCATGATCTAGAATAAGATCTATCTTGATGAATGTTCCATTTGCACTTGAAAAGAATATGTATTCTGCTACTCTACAGTTGCTGGATGAAATATTTTATGTCAATTAAATAATTAAGTTGCTTAATGGTGTTTTTCAAATTCTTCATATCCTGGGGTGTGTGTGTGTTGGGTCTAATTCTGTCAATTTTTTGAAATTTATTTTGAGAAAGAATGTGAATGGGAGAGGTGCAGAGAGAAAAGAGGGAGAGAAAGAATCCCAAGCAGGCTCCCTGCTGTTAGCGCAGAGCCTGATGCAGAGCTTCATCTAATGAACGGTAAGATTGTGACCTGAGCTGAAATCAAAAGTTGGGTGCATAACCTATTGAGCCACCCAGGCACCCCAATTCTGTCCATTTTTGAGGTACAGAAGTTTAAATCTCCTATAGGATTAAGAATTTCTTTAGTTTTCTCTAAATTTTGTCAATTTTTTTTTTTTTTTGAAGTTTGTTATTAGGTTTGTAATTTAGTGTTGATAGGTCTTCCTGGTGAAATAATCCCTTTATCATTATAAAATATTCTTATTTCTGGTAAAACATTTTGTTGTGAAGTCTCATTTGCCTCATAATAATATAGCCATTCTTCAAGTAGGTCTTCTTTTTTTAGTGTTTATTTTAAAACTTCAGGCCTACTCTTTCCTTTTTTCTAAGTTTATTTATTTTAGGGAGAGCGTGCACACGCACAAGCACCCCAGGGAGGGACACACAGAGGGGGAGAGAATCCCAAGCAGGCTCCAAATGGGGGCTCGATCAGCACAGAGCCCAAATGGAGGCTCGATCACACAAACCATGAGATCATGACCTGGGCCAAAATCAAGAGTTGGACACTTAACTGACTGAGCCACCCAGGCCCCCCAAGTGAGTCTCTTTTAGATAGCACACAGTTAGATATTCTTTTTAAAATTCAGTCTGGCAATCCCAGCCTCTTAATTGGTGTGTTAGGTTCATTCACATTTGATGTAATTATTGATATGTTTAATTCAGTTCTATTTTGCTATTTGTCTTCTATCTGTCTGAACTATTTTTTATTTTTCTATTTCTCCTTTCCATTCTTCTGTTTGGTAAATCAATGTGTTTTTTTAGTACTCAATGTCTTAGTTCCTCTATTAGCTTTTTAGATCTGACACCTCAAGCCAGTTAAGACTGTAGATCTCTGTTTGAATTCTAGTAGCCCTGTGCTGCACAGACATGGGAATATCTGTATAAATGTAGATTTCCTCTACTGTATGTAGTGCCCTTCTTTTAGGTCTTGAAGGTCCCCCTTCAGTTTCTGCCTGCTTTGAGGTCCTCTCTAGAGTCTTCAAATATTGTTTGGTTATGCTTTGTCCAGAGTTTATACTTGTGATCTCTGGGAAAGTTATTTTCATACTAGCTATTCTGCCATTATCAACACCAGAACTCTCAGGTCTCTCCCTTTGTTTTTTTTAAACTACTCTACTTTTTATTTTTTTAAGTTTATTTTGAGAGACAGAGAAAGTGAGTGGGGGAGGGAGAGAGGAAGAGAGAGGGAGAGGGAGAATCCCAAGCAGACTCTGTGCTGTCAGCATGGAGCCTGCAGCAGGGTTCAAAACAAGAGTTGAAGGGAGGGACGCCTGGGTTGCTCAGTTGGTTAAGCATCCAACTTTGGCTTAGGTCATGATCTCACAGTTCATGAGATCGAGCCCCACATTAGGCTCTCTGCTATCAGCTCAGAGCCCACGTTGTAATCCTCTCTTTCTCTGCCCATCCCCCTCGAGTGTGTTCTCTCTCTCTCAAAAAATAAACATTAAAAAAAAAAAAAAAAAAGAGCTGGACACTTAACCCACTGAGCCACCCAGGCGCCATCTCCCTGTTAATCCTTTAAAAATTCTCTGTTAATCCTTTAAAAATCCTTATTATATAAAGGAGATAGCCTTTGGTTTTATCCAAAATAGAACATGTCTCAGGTTTTAGAGGACAATAACATCTAATTAGAATTTAATTATCATGTTTTGTATGTTATCTATCATTTTACTGATGGATAATTATACTGTTTTTCCAATTGTAGCTATGATTTCAAGTTTTATACAAGCGAAAATGTGAGTCGATGTACAGAAAATAAAAACTAACAGTATCAGGGTTACACAGTTATGGCAAAACGTGAAGACAACAGTGCTGGAATGACTGAAGTAAGGAAAATACTGTTCACTAACATACTTCCTCTGACCATGAGACAGTGGTGAATGACAGTTACAGTTAGGAAGAAAAGTCAGGACCGGAAACAGAGATTAGAGAATTCAAAGGCTTAAGACCTTCAGTCCAGTGCCATTGTTAAAATCAGGTTTTATAGCTTTACTGTAAAAGGTTGTTGAGAATACAGCCATTCAAGAGGCTCTATCTTTGGTTCCCTGAGATGTTTTTATCCTTATAGGTTGTTAAATTTTGTAAGAATCAGTATAACATGTTCAATTCCACTTCTGACTTATGTGTTTTTTATTTGATTTTTGCTTTCTATTTCCAA
The DNA here is from genome assembly GCF_028749965.1 of Puma concolor. Classification (NCBI taxonomy): domain Eukaryota; kingdom Metazoa; phylum Chordata; class Mammalia; order Carnivora; family Felidae; genus Puma; species Puma concolor. Next base: position 162,868,587 of record NC_141674.1, read on the forward strand.
CCATTGTCAAGGTAGCTTTAAAATATCTTTATAAGTTCATTTGTTTGAATGTCTCTGATGAAACTTCAATTTCAGAAATATCTATTGTTGCCTTTCTTTTTTTTCTACATTGATCTTGATCCTGAGGAGAGTTATAAAATTTTCTTTTAAGTCATATGATTCTAGTCCTGGATCAGGTCAATATCACCTGAAAAGTAACACTTTTGTTATCCAAAGAATATAAAGAAAATAAACCCCTAGGGAGATGGCATTGACTAGAGATTAGAAGAGGCTGTCAGGATGATAATCCAATTTAATCAGCTATCCTCTTTCTAAACTCTGCTACCAGTACTTTCTACTTTGGCTTTTCAGGGGTTAGTATGACAACTTGGTGCTAATATTTATTTATATAATGAAGGCACAGTTTTGTTTTCTTAAGAAAGTAGGTTTTCATCAGTCCACTATGTAGTAGCTGGTTCTTTCATCTATTTTGGATGATGGGACTAAAGAAAAAATTTCCAACAATTCTGTTAAGGGCCTAGCATCATGAACATGTGTCCTACCATTTTTTCTTGCTGGTAGTATGCTAAAGTTGAATTACTCTAAGACACAGATTTTAGAATACTTAAATACTTTTGATGAGAAGCCAGTGGTCATTTGTATTGTATTCTCATGTATATATTTGTAAAAACTGTTTTTAAGATTTTTCTCTTTATCATTGGTCTTCAGAAAATTTACTAAACATATCACAGATGTGGCTTTCTTTGTATTCATCCTATTGGGATTCGTTGAGCTTCTTGAATCTGTAAATTTGGGAAAGTCTCAGCTATTATTATTCCTTCAAATGTTTTTCTGTATCATTCTCTCTCTGCTTTCCTTCTAGGACTCCAATTAACTCATATATTAGGATTTTTTACATTGCCTGTACATCACTAAGTCCCTGTTCCAATCTTTTCCTTTATTCTCTCCATTTTTTTTCCGTTCTTCATGTGCACTTATTCTTACATCATCTCTAATCTTCTGTTAAGTCCATCCCTTAGACACTTTATTCAGGTTATTTTCCAGCTCTAGAATCTCCATCTGGGTTCCTTTTTTAAATATTTTCGATTTCTCTGTTGATATCTCTTATTTATCGATTACAAGATATCTTCCTTTATGTCTCCGAGCATAGTTAGAATAGCTGTTTTACAATCTTTGCTAACTTCAAAATCTGGGAAATCTTGAAGTCAGTCTGCACTGAATACTTGAGTTATGTTTTCTTTCTTCTTTTCCCTATATCTAGTTAATTTTGGATTTTACTCAAGACATTATTAATAATCACTGTAGAAACTCTGGATTCTATTCTATTCTTTCAAAGAGTCCTGATTGTTTAACAGAAAGTTAAGTTAAGGCCTGCTTCAAACTTCAAATTCAAACTCCTCTGCAGCAGGCAGCAACGGAAACCTGTTTAGTTCTTTTAGCCATGGACATACTTCTTGGATCTGTCTCACACATGTATGGTTTGGGAATCAGGAAAGATTTGGGCAGAATTTTTGTGCAGATTTTGAGATTATCCCTTTATGATTCCCTTCTTTCTGAGATTCTCACTCAGTTTCCAGCTGCTGTGGCCATTTTAAACTCTGGTTCTTCAAGCCAGTAACACTGCAGTTTTCTATTGGCTTTTTAGCCTACTTGTCTGGTGCCAACTACAGACTACCTTCGGGTGAAAAGTCATAAAAATGGGAAATTCACACTAAGGTAGTCCCTTCTTCCAACTCTTTAGTTCCTGACTGCTTTTGGTCACTCTCTAGTGTCTTCAGGCAACTCATTTTTATATTTTATCCCTCTCGTGTCTTCAGGCAACTCATTTTTATATTTTATCCAAGAGTGTTGGTGTTATAGGAGTTTCTACACCATTATTGGAGTAAAACTTAATACTTTTCTTAAGATATCAGTCTCTCAAAAAAAATTAATTGCACTGCCTTAGGGACAGTACCTTTAAATTTTTTTTTCAACGTTTTTTTTTTTTGTTTTTGTTTTTTATTTATTTATTTTTGGGACAGAGAGAGACAGAGCATGAACGGGGGAGGGGCAGAGAAAGAGGGAGACACAGAACCGGAAACAGGCTCCAGGCTCTGAGCCATCAGCCCAGAGCCCGACGCGGGGCTCGAACTCACGGACTGCGAGATCGTGACCTGGCTGAAGTCGGATGCTTAACCGACTGCGCCACCCAGGCGCCCCGGGACAGTACCTTTAGACTTTTACTTTATAGATAGATAATTGTTCAGTATACTTTATGCTTATCAGCTTTAAGTTTCTTTATTTTGAGAGAGAGCGAGAGAATGAGTGACCGGTGGGGAGAGGCAGAGAGTCAGGACAGAGAGAATCCCAAGCACTCTGTGCACAGAGCCTGCCACAGGGCTTGATCTCACAACTGTGAGATCATGACCTGAGCCGAAATCAAGAGTTGAACACTTAACCAACTGATCCACCCAGGTGCCCCTAACACCTTTATTTTTAAATCAAATTTCTGACTTTTGAGATAAGTGTAGATTCAAACACAGTTATAAAAAATAAGAGACCCCATGTACCCATTATCCAGCATCCCCCACAATGGTAACTTCTTAAAAACTGTAGTACAATATAACAACCAGGATAAAATCAAGATTCAGAACATTTCTATCACCACAAAGATTCCTCATGTTGCCTTTTTATAGCCATGCTTACTTCTCTTTTGCCCTCATCCTCTCCTTAATCCCTGGCAAACACTAATCTGTTCTCCATTTCTGTGGTTTTGTCACTTCAAGAATGTATATAAATCAGAGACCTGGCTGGCTCATTTGGCAGAGCATGCAACTCTTGATCTTGGGGTCGTGAGTTTGAGCCCCACGTTGGGGGTAGATATTGTTTTTTTTTTTTTTTTTTTTTTTTTTTTTTAATGTTTATTATTTTTGGGACAGAGAGAGACAGAGCATGAACGGGGGAGGGGCAGAGAGAGAGGGAGACACAGAATCTGAAACAGGCTCCAGGCTCCGAGCCATCAGCCCAGAGCCCGACGCGGGGCTCGAACTCACGGACGGCGAGATCGTGACCTGGCTGAAGTCGAATGCCATGCAGATGCCCCTTATCTTAACTCTTTAAATGTTTGCTAGAATCTCTTTGGGGCCTGGATATGTCTTTTCTGAGAATTTTAAAATTACACGTTCCATTTCATTAACAGTTATAGGATATTCAAATGATCTATTCCACACTGGGTGAACAACAGTTTATTCGGCCTTAAAAATAATGAAATTTTGATTCGAGTTTCATTCACGTAGTATGTAAGTATTCTGTTAAATGTTATATAAGCCAGACACAAAGGACAAATACTGTAGGATTCCACATGTATGAAGTAGCTAGAATAGGCAAATTCATAGAGACAGAAAGTAGAACAGAGGTGGCTGGGGTAAGGAACTATTATTTAATGGTTGGAGCAAGGAGGAGAACCATATTTCCACCCCACTCTCTCTTAGATTTCCAGAGGAGAAGAAATTACTGTTGTAAATAGGAGTTATAAATAGTTCACAAAGTCATCATAATTCACAGCTCCCTTTTGCTATAACAGTGTTTAAAAATTATAATTTTTAAATAAAAATAAATTTTACTAACAATGGCACATAATCTTTATATCCACAAACCTATACTCATTTCATGGGCCATCAAAAAGAAATTAAAAAGAAAACATCCAGAATTGTCAACCTGGCCTAGGTATACAGAAACCCAGCAATGGGAGAAATGGCATCCCCATTCCTTGGTGAGTGTTACCTAGTGTAAAAGGAAATGACTCTAACAGAACATGCAGGCTAAGTCAGGTATCTCCTGGAACACTTACGGAGTTTTGGTACAAACAAATATTTTGGAATGGCACACAAATTCCACTCTAATGGTCTATAGATAGTTCTGGTAAAACTCATCTCTCCTGGGTTGTAACTCAGAATGGCCTACTCCCTTCGGAATTTAATCAAAGAACTGTAAAAACTGGAAGAAGGCTTTTGTTGTTTCAAAAAGATCAACACCTGCAACCACATGCATCACCAAACATCTGCATTAGTGACTGAAGAGATGATGGGGCAATGTGAGTTGCAATAGCAAGGTACTTTGCTGATTAGGACCACCAGGCAATGGAGTAGAAAAGAGCACTGAGGGTGCAACAGGGGTGATTTAATGGCAACCAAGAATATCATAGGAGCCTTATCGGCTAGGATTTAATGAAAAGCTTAAGTTTGGATTGTATCCTGAAGGCAATGGGGTTTTGAGCAAAGGAACAATATAACAAAAATGCATTTCAGAAAAATCACTCTGGCAGTAGGATGAAGAATTTACAAGAAGGAGGGCAGAGAAGTTGGATGTTGAAAAAACAGGAACCTATTCTAGCCATCTAGACAAGAAATAACGAGGGGCTAAGTTAATATTGTTCAGGTGGAATTGGAGGGGTAAGCATAAAACTGGATATAAAAGATATTTAGGAGAGCATAGAAAGCAAGAATGTAAGCAGTGAAGACTATAAAATGACAGAACTGATAAAGAGATTTAGAGTGCTATCATTAAAGAAAGAGACTATCATAGTGTCAAAAATAAGACAATGAACTACATTCATAAGTATATAAGTTTGTACATACATTTGAAAAACTGGAAACTAAAAACTAAAACTAAAAACCATGATTCCAAGAACAGATATCATAAATAAAAGTACACTGGTCTCCAGTTGGAATTATATAATTATTATAGGGATAACAAAGTTTAAGGAAGACTTCACATATGGAGCACCTGGGTGGCTCAGTTAGTTAAGCATCAAACTCTTGATTTTGGTTCAGGTCATGATCTTACGGTCATGAGACTGAGCCCTGCATCAGGCTCTGTGCTGACAACACAGAGCCTGCTTAGGATTCTCTCTCCCTTTCTCTCTGTTCCTCCTCTACTTGCACACATGCTCTCTTCTCTCTCTCAAAATGAGTAAGATTTTTAAAAAGACCTCACATACAAAACAACCATAAAACAACAAAATGACACAAAGTGTATGCCCATCAGTAATTACGTTTCTTACCAATAATTATTTTGAATGCAAATGGACTAAATGCTCCAATCAAAAGAAATAGGGTGACAGAATGGATAAAAGTAACTCTCATCTATATGCTTTCTACAAGAGACTCACTTCAGACCAAAGACACACGCAAATTCAAAGTGAAGGGATGGAGAAGCATTTATCGTGCAAATGGATGTGAGAAGAAATTCTGGGTAACAATACTTACATCAGACAAAATAGATTTTAAAACAAAGACTATGATAAGACAAAGAAGGACACAATATAATCATAAAGGGAAAAATACAAGAAGATATAACAATTGGAAATATTTATACGTCCAACACAGAACCACCCAAATACACAATGCAGTTAATAGTAAACATAAAGGAAGTATTCGATAGTAATACAATAAGTAGGTGACTCTAACATCAATGAACATATAATCATCCAAATAGAAAATCAACAAGGAAACAGTGGCTTCGAATGACACACTGAACCAGATACAGCAAACAGATATATTCAAAAGGTTCCATCCTAAAACAGCAAAATACACATTCTTTTCCAAAAGTGTACATGGAATATTCTCCAGAAGAGATCACATATTAAGCCAGAAAACAAGTCTCAACAAATTCAAAAAGATAAAAGCCATACAATGAACTTTTTTAAATGTTTATTTATTTATTTTTGAGAGAGCAAGTGAGTGGGGGACAAAGGATCCAAAATGGGCTCTGTGTTGACAGCAGAGTGCCCAATGCAGGACTCGAACTCACAAATCCATGAGATCATGTGAGCTGAAATCAAGAGTTGGAGGCTTAACAGACTTAGCCACCCAGGTACCCCACAATGCATCTTTTCTGACCACAACTCTATGAAACTAGAAATAACCACAAGGAAAACTCTGGAAAGAGCTCAAACAACTGGAGGTTAAATAACATGCTACTGAAAAATGAATGGGTAAACCAAGAAACCAAAGAGAAAATCGAAAAATATATCGACACATGGAGTGCCTGGCTGGCTCAGTTGGTAAAGCATGTGACTCTTGATATCAGAGTCATGAGTTCAAACCCCATGTTGGGTATAGAGGTTGCTTAAAAATATATATAGAGAGAAAAATGAAATGAAAGCACAGCAGTCCAAAATTTTTGGGATGCAGCAAAAGCAATCCTAAGAGGGAAGTTTATAGCAATACAGGCCTACCTCAAGAAGCAAGAAAAAATATTAACCTAGCCTTACACCTAAAGCAGTTAGAAAAGAATAAACAAAACCCAAACCAGTAGAAGAAAGGAAATAAGATTAGAGCAGAAATAAACAACACAGAAATTAAAAAAATAATACAACAGATCAATGAAACCAGGAACTGGTTCCCTGAAAAGATCACGAAAATTGATAAGCTTCTAGCTAGACTCATGAGAGAGAGAGAGAGAGAGAGAGAAGAGATTCAAACAAAATCAGAAATTAAAGAGGAGAAATAACTAATGTTACCGACATACAAATGATTGCAAGAGAATATTATGAAAAATTATATCCCAACAAACTGGACAACCTACAAGAAATGAATAAGTTCCTAGAAACATATATCCTCCCAAAACTGAAGAAACAGAAAATTTGAACAGACTGATTACCAGCAATGAATCTGAATCAGTAATCAAAAACCTCCTAACAAACAGAAGTCCAGAAACACATGGCTTCACAGATGAATTCTACCAAACATTTAAAGAAAAGTTAATACCTATTCTTTTCAAACTACTGCAAAAAAATAGAAGAGGAAGGAAGGCTTCCAAATTCATTCTATATGAGGCCAACATTACCCTGGTACCAAAACCAGATAAAGACACTACAAAAAAAGAATTTTAGGTCAATATCTCTGATGAACATAGATGCAAAAATCCTCAACAAAATATTAGCAAACCAAAGCAAATCAAACAAGACATTAAAAAAATAATTCGCCACGATCCAGTGGGATTTATTTTCAGGTTGCAAGGGTGGGTCAATATTTGAATTCAATCACCATGATACATCATATCAATAAGACAAAGGATAAAAACCATATGGTTATGTCAATAGACGCAGAAAAAGCATTTGACAAAGTACAACATCCATCCATGACAAAAACTCACAACAAAGTAGGCTCAGAGACAACATACCTTATCATAATAAAAGCCATATATGAAAAATCCACAGCTAACATCACAGACAGTGGGGAGAAACTGAGAGCTTTTCCCCTAAAGTCAGGAACAAGACAAGGACATCCACTCTCAACAATTTATTCAACAAAGTACTAGAAGTCTTAGCCATAGCAATCAGACAAGAAAAAGGAATAAAAGGCATCCAAATCAGTAAGGAAGAAATTAAACTTTCACTATGTGCAGATGACAGGATACTGTATACAGAAAACCTGAAAAACTCCACCAAAAAGCTACTAGAACTGATGAATGGATTCAGTAAGGTCACAGGATACATAATCAATGTACAGAAATCTATTATACTTCTATACCCTAATAATGAAGAAGCAGAAAGAGAAATTAAGAAAGCAATCCCATTTACCATTGCACCAAAAATAATAAAACACCTAGGAATAAACTCAACCAAGGAGGTGAATGGCCTGTCCTCTGAAAACTATAAAACACTGACGAAAGAAACTGAAGATGGCACAAACAAATGGAATGACATTCCATGCTCATGGATGGCAAGGTCAAAGGTTGTTGGAATGTCCATACCACCCAAAGCAATCTACAGATTTAATGCAATCCCTATCAAAATACCAACAGCATTTTTCACAGAACTAGAACAAACAGTCCTAAAATTTGTACGGAACTACAAAAGCATAAATAGCCAAACCAAAAAAGAAAAACAGAGCTGGAGGTATCACAGTTCCAGATTTCGCGATATACTGCAAAGCTGTAGTAATCAAAACACTATGGTACTGGCACCAAAAAAGACACATAGATTAATGGAATAGAAAGCCTAGAAATAAACCTAAGATTGTATGGTCAATTAATCTTCGACAAAGGAGGCAGGAATATGCAATGGGAAAAAGACAGTGTCTTCAACAAATGGTGCTGGGAAAACTGGACAGCTCCATGCAAAAGAATGAAGCTGGACCACTTTCTTACACCATATACAAAAATAAACCCAAAATGAATTAGAGACCTAAATGTGAGACCTGAAACCATAAGAATCCTACAGGAGAAGACAGGCAGTAACTTCTCGGATGTCAGCCATAGCAACATCTTTCTAGATAGGTCTCCTGAGGCAGGGGAAACAAAAGCAAAAATAAACTATTGGGACTACATTAAAATAAAAAGCTTCTGCACAATGAAGGAAACCACAAAGCTAAAAGAAAACCTACTGAGTGGGAGAAGATATTTGCAAATGATATATCTGATAAAAGGCCGGCATCCAAACTATATAAAGAACTCATACGACTCAACAGCCAAAACCCAATAATCCAATTAAAAAATGGGCAAAAGATACGAGCAGATATTTCTCTAAAGAAGACATATAGATGGCCAAGATGTACATGAAAAGATGCTCACCATCACTCATCATTAGGGAAATGCAAATCAAAACCACAGTGAGATATCACCTCACACCTGTCAGAATGGCTAACATCAAAAACACAAGAAACAACAAGTGCTGATGAGGATGTGGAGAAAGAGGAACACTTGTGCACTGCTGGTGGGAATGCAAACTGGTACAACCACTGTGGAAGACAGTACTGAGGTCCCCCCACTCCCTTAATTAAAAATAGAAACATCATATGAGCCAGTAATCACACTACTGGATATTTACCCAAAGAATTCAAAAACAGTAATTCAAAGGGATATTTGCATTGTTGTGTTTATAGCGTTATATAAAATAGCTAAATTATGCAAGTAGACTAAGTGTCCTTCGATAGGTGAGTGGATAAAGATGTGGTTAAAAAAAAAAAAAAGATGTGGTGTATATATTGTTCAGCCATAAGAAAGAATGAAATCTTGGTGCACCTGGATGGCTCGGTCAGTTAAGCATCCGACTTCGGCTCAGGTCATGATCTCATGGTTAGTGGGTTCAAGCCCCACATCGGGCTCTGTACTGACAGCTCAGAGCCTGGAGCCTACTTCAGATACTGTCTCTCTCTCTCTCTCTCTCTCTCTGCCCCTCCCCTGCTCGTGCTCTCGGTCTCTCAAAAAGAATAAACATTTAAAAAAATTTAAAAAAGAATGAAATCTTGCCATCTGTACCAACACAGATATAACTGAAGAGTATAAAGTTATGTGAAATAAGTCAGGGAGAGAAAGAGAAATACCATATGACTTCACTCATATGTGGAATTTAGAGAAATAAATCAACGAGAAAAAAAGAGAGACAAGCCAAAAAACAGAATCTTAGCTACAGAAAATAAAGAGATGGTTACCAGAGGCATGGAGATGGTAGGATGGGTGAAATAGGTGAAGGGGTTAGAAGTACACTTATCATGATGAGCACTAATAATATATAGAACTGTTGAAACACCATATTGTACACTTGAAACTAATGTAATGCTTTATGTTAAAGATACTGGAATTAAAATTAAAAAAAAAATTAGTCTGTGAGTGATTTGAAAGTACAGGGTGGACTGTTGTCTGTTGGTTTGATAGGATTTGAAATCCACTTATTTGTGGCAAAGACAAAAAAGTCATTTTTTGCAGTAAAGTTGTTTTGATATAAGAATGCAAAAAAGGGGCACCTAGTTGGCTCAGTTGGTAGAGCATGCAACTCTTGATCTTGCGGTTGTAAGTCTGAGCCCCATGTTGGGTGTAGAGATTACTTAAAAAAAAAAAATCTTTGCAGTACCTGGCTCAGTCGGCACAGAAAGTAACTCTTGATCTCTGGGTTGTGAGTTCGAGCTCCACATTAGATATAGAGATTCCTTAAAAATAAAATCTTACAACAAAAACAACAAAGGCAATGCAAAAAAAAAAAAAAAGATGAAGACCTCACATTAGTGTACTTTGTCTAGACAGCCACCATGTGCCCTGTGCTATATTAACATATGCATATACACACATATATGTACACATTTACTAACATAAGGTAGGAAAACAGGATCTGGCCTTCCTGCAGCAAGGTTCATATGAAACTGAGCTCATCCCTATAATTACTTTAATTCTTAGAAGCTTATATTTTAAATGTTTGCATTTAATAGATACTTACATACATAAAATATAAATATTTAAATACTTTCATATACTTTAACATGTTTAATATTATATAAGTATTTAAATACTATATCAGCAATGTTGATGGTTAAAGCTACCACTTACTCATTCATAGGTTGTAAAAACAGCAAGAAGGGATTGTAGCAGAACTAGAAATGGGATGGAAGGTGCAAGAAGGCTGTGAATGCGACTGAGAAGTACCTTTAATATTGCCCCATGAGATCATCTGTAGATACAGTAGCTGGATATGATTTTAGGAACTTTTTTTTTTAAAGGAAAAATAGGAATGTGAGCTTGTGATTAGTAAAGTGAGATATGAATCATGTTACTTGAAGGCATCTTTGGAACCACAAAATGGGAAAAGTCATGGGTTTACCAGGCTCACTACTAACAGTTTGAACTTGTAATGGAAACTCTTGTAGCCTGTGATAAGTATGATAATGTAATACCTATAGCAAACATTATTAACGATATACAAAGAGACCCACTAAAAAATATCTTAAATAAATCAAGATGGAATTTTTTTAAATGTTCAAGTAACCCACAGGAAAGCAGAAAAAATAAAAGAGAAACAAATAAACAGGAGAAAAAACAGCAAATAAAATACTAAATGGCAAACTTACAACCTAATAATACCTAAAATGTATTGAACACTGACTATATGCCAGATATATAGTTATTTAATCCTCATGCCAACCCTGTGAGGTAGACTTGGATTATTATCTCCATTTTATAGATCAGATAATAACACTGAGATCGAGATTACCTTACCCAAGATAATAAAGCATGTGGTGGGTGGCAGAGCCCACACTCTTCGCTATCATACTGTGCCAGGCAGCATCTGAATACCCAGACCTAGCTGCTTACGCATCACATTTGATACCACGTGATAATGTAACCCCGCTCCCAGATAAAACAGGTTGGACACGTGACATAAAGGCCACTGATCATGTTACCTCAAGTGGCCCCATATACACATACATAAGATGAACTTAAGCCAATCATTTTCTTTCTCTTGGTTTAATTTCGTTAGTACCAAGAGATAATGTGGGCTAATGGTAAGACTGAAGGCAAAATGATGCTGAGTCCAAGGTAGACCAAAGCTTGTTCTAAGTCGGTGTCATGAGTGAGAAGAGACCAAATGGGCAGTAAAGAAAGCTGGGTTGCTTAGGAGAGTATTAAGGAGAAGTATTTAAAACTTGGAAAAATTAGAAACTGTAGAAACTGGTTGTTCAGACTACTGTTAACAAACAACGTAACATAGGCTGCATGGCTTACACAACAAACATTCGTTTCTCAGAGTTCTGGAGGATGGGAAGTTCATGATCAAGGTGCCAGCAGATCCAGTGTCTGGTAAGGGCCCTTTTCCTGGTTTGCAGATAGCTGTCTTCCTTATAACCTCACAGAGTGGAGAGCAGGGAGAAAGGAAGCAAACTTTCTTTCATGTCTCTTTCTCTAAGGGCACTAATCCCACTCATGATGGCTCTGTCCTCATGACCTGATTACCTCCAAAGGACTCACCTCTAAATACCATCTCAAGAGAGATTAGACATCCACATAAGAATGGGGCAGGGGCAGGCATACAAACATTCAGTCCATAGCACTGGCTCCATCAGTCATGAACACTAGCTGAAAACTGGGAAAGCCTGGTTATCCTAGTTGTCTTTTAGAGTGAGAGTTTTAAAGATCTAATCTAGTTTGTCCCCAGAGTTGTGATGGCAATGCCATCTCCAGCATGAAAGCCTGGTCAAACTGGTCCTGTTTGGACTCATCTTTTTCAGATTAGAGACTGGAAGCCAATGGGGTCATATTAATTTCCTGTGGCTGCCATAAAAAATTACCACGGGGGACAGGGTGCGCCGGGGTGGCTCAGTCAGTTAAGTGTCCGATTATTGATTTCCACTCAGGTCACGATCTCATGGTTCATGGAACTGAGTCCCATGTCTGGTTCTGTGCTAACAGTGCAGAGCCTGTTTGGAATTCTCCCTCACTCCCTCTCTGCCCCTCCCCTGCTTGCACGTGCTCTCTCTCAAAAGAAATAAACAAACTTGTTTTGTTGTTGTTGTTTTTTTTAATCACAACAAGGGCGCCCGGGTGGCTCAGTCGAGTGTCACTCTTGATTTTGGCTCAGGTCATAATCTCATGGTTCATGAGATCCAGCACGGAGCCTGCTTGAGATTCTCTCTTCTTTCTCTGCCACTACCCCCCCCCCCCCCGCCTCTTTCTCCCCAAATAAACATAAATATATCACAAACTTGGTGGCTTAAAACAACAGAAATGTATTCTCCCATAGTTCTGGAGACCAGAAGTCTGAAATCAAGGTATGGGCAGGACTGTACTCCTCCAGAAACTTAAGGAGAGATTCTGTTACTTGCCTCTTCCAGCTTCTGGAGGCTGTCCTCATTCCTTGACTTGTGGCTGCTCACTCCAATCTCCACCTCCATCTTCAAATGACCTTCTTTATGTCTCTGACTTCTTTTTCTTATAAGGACACTTATCATTGGGTTTAGGAACTACTTTAGGACCTATTTTTGAGACAGAGAGAGACAGAGTACAAGCAGGGGAGGGGCAGAGACAGAAGGAGACACAGAATCTGAAGCAGGCTTCAGGCTCCGAGCTGTCAGCACAGAGCCCGAGCCAGGGCTTGAACCCACTAACCGCGAGATCATGACCTGAGCCAAAGTCATTTATTCGACTGAGCCACCCAGGCGCCCCTGCAAAGAGCCTTTTTCTAAATAAGGTAACATTTTACAGTCTGGGTATTAGAACAAGGACATGTATTTTGAGGGACCACCATTCAATCCACTACAGGTGTCCTGGGTGTGGTACCAGCTGTTTTTCTGAAAGCCTAAGAAAAGGTAAAGCAGAATAATAAGCTTTCAGGTTTCTGTCAGTGTTTCTTTTGCATAATGAATTCTGTGGGTTGGAATACATGAAATTCCAGACTGACTGGTAGAGAAAGTATCAGCCCATAGCAGTTTGTATGCTTTATATTTGAAGACAGAGGAAAGCCGTTTTGAAAAACAATTAGATTGAGATGAGCCATGACAAGGCTACCTTTGAGGACTCCAAAAAAGATAAAAAGCTGAAATTCTGTCTGCTGACCAGCAGAAATGATGGATCATCTGGTATCTATTTTTAACTTTTTAAGGACTGCTGGTAGACTGGTTTTAATTCTATACGTCAATGTGAAGATGAGACTCTTCCCTGGTTCCCTCACCATGTTGAATTTTGTTCACTCCAGAAATTAGCCAATTTACAGAGAATCCCTAAGTCTCTTTTTAGCTAATAGTTAAACTTCCTCTCTCTGTAACAGTTCTCTTTCCACAAAGAGCTGCCTAAAAGGAACAGATCTGAAGAATTCTATGACCTGGAAAATTCACAACTACGATAGTTTAGAAGAAGTTGCCTATGCGATGAACAAAGTTCTCACACCTGAAAAACAGAGATTTTTTTGCACCCCAGTTGTTTCCAGAAGGGGAAATGATCAAATTAAAAAGCAAAAAGTTCTTGAGTAAAAACAAAAGTCTTTGCTAGGTGTCTGTGGGTTAGAAGCTGCCCAGCAGGACTTTGCTAGCATATTTCAGAAGGTGGAGCAGGTGCAGTCAGAGCTCCCAGGATAACTGAGGAGCGCATCATAGCCGCTGCCCCACAAACAGGCTCTCACTTTCCCAGACTCCATTCTCCCCTCACAAGCCCACCCAGATAACCCTAACTGCCTCAGCCCCTCTTCCTTTGCATGGTTTGTTTCTGTGATTTTAAGGACAGGGAGCTACTCTTCTATTCTCTTCCTGCAGTTTTCAAAGTCACTTGAGCTCATTCTAGACAATTTGGAAAGAACAAGAAATAGAAAAGAGACAAAAGAAAAATCTCCACAAGCTTCCTCATCCCAGAAGAGATCTCTGCTAACATTCTGCCATATAGTTTTCTGGTCGTTTTTCCTCTCTTCATGGTGTTTTCTAAAGTTACCATTACATCAGAAAGATAAGAGATAACAAGTTTTGGCATGGATGTGGAAAAAAGGAAACACCTCGATATACAAATTGGTGCAGCTATTATGGAAAACAGTATGCTGGTTCCTTTAAAAAAAAAAAAAGCTACAAATAGAAAATACCATATGACCCACTAATTCCACTTCTGGGTATATACCCAAGGGAAATGAAATCACCATCTTCAAGAGATCTTTGCACCCCTATACAAAAATTTTGCCAGGGGCAAATTTAAAAAGTTATAGAAGAACAACTTTGAGGGGTGTTGTGGCTGGTAAAATGCAGGCAGTTAGGTTATAGTTCAGCTTCCATAATGTTGGAACTGATTCAGTAATTAAAACATGACTTTATCTCATCCAGTGTTTACTGATGCTTTAACACTCTACGCAGTGAAATATTTTTTTTAATGTTAATTTTTGAGAGAGAGACTGAGACAGAGCACAAGCAGCAGAGGGGCAGAGAGAGAGAGGGAGACAGAGTACCTGAAGTAGGCTCCAGGCTCCAAGCTGTCAGCACAGAGCCCAACACGGGGCTCGAACCCGTGAGATCATGACTTGAGTCAAAGTCAGATGCTTAACCTACTGAGTCACCCAGGTGCCCCTACACAGTGAAATATTTCAAAATGAACAATGCCTATCCATGAAAAAACAAATATTTCCTCTTGCTACAGATGACCAGCTTTGCATTCATGTTTCTATGTTCCTTTCTCTAATCAGGGATCAGTTGTCTGCAAAACGATCTGCTTAACAGTGCTGACATGTAATCAAAAGCAACATACCAACAGAGTTTGGAGTGGTAAGATTTGTGGACTAAACTGAACCAGGTTGGTAATGGGCTAGGCCCTCCCCCAGAGTGGCTTCTGGCAACAGAAGGGTAACTTTAGGCCTTTTAGGTTTCTTGCCTTTGTACATCCTGAAAGCAGACACTGGGGAGGTAAGCCTATAATTAGGGGGTTATTTAGAATAGAGAGTTGTGACAGACTGCAACCTGTCTGTATTCTCAAACACAGTGAAACCCCTTTCCAGCCCTTTGTCTCTTGGGTGTGTGCGGTCTATTGGAAGGTCTCTAGTTTACTGAACAACTTGGGTTCACATTACATTTCCTGAGAGAAGGAAGGGCATACGGGACCAAGAACAGCATGTCTACTGGGACATCAGCTTTGCTTTGAAATCGCATCTAGAAATGATACATCTCAGGGCACCTGGGGAGCTCAGTCAGTTAAGTGTCTGACTTTGGTTCATGTCACGATCTCATGGTTCATGAGTTCGAGCTCCGGGGTGGAGCTCTGTGCTGACAGCTCAGAGCCTAGAGCCTGCTTGCATTCTGTGTCTCCCTCTCTCTGCCCCTCCCCTGCTTGCTCACTCTCTCTTTCAAAAATAAATAAACATTAAGAAAAACAAAACAAAAAAAAATGATACATCTCATTAATTCTTGCATTCTTTGTCCTAAAATCAATCATCTTGAGTTCAAGTTTGACTTTAGCTCACTTCATTATATAAGTGCTGAGTGCTCAGAACCTCAGGATCAAATTTCAAACTTAGTAATAGGAAATGGAATTCTTTGTGCATGGTGAATAAAAGCTATAGGACAACACACACCAATACTTAAAGATAAAGCTCTTCAAACAAGAGACTGGTATTTTAGAACGTTTTAGATTTAAAATTCCATGTATAATCATTTTAGTTGGTAATAAGTATTTTCTAGGTACCTATTGTATTTACAGCCCTCATACCAGATACTGTCTGTAGATGTCAGGTATGTGCTTATGAAATGTCATTCCCTGTTACCTGTTGCTGTGGCCTGGGCCCTCATCAATCTCTGCACTGAATTTCCATTCTTACTCATTTTGTGTCTTTCACTTAAAATGAACATATTTACCAGTATATGGTTAACATAGTGACTTAAGAGCTTTATGAGGTACCTAAAATTGCAAGATGAACTTGCATTCCCATTTATAGGACCCTGTAAAGGGACTGAATATTTAACACTACAAATATTTATCTTGATTGACAGGACAAATGTTTCAAAATTTAAAAAATTTTTCTTATAAAAAGTTTCAGATCCAAAAGAATATAAAAACCCACAGAAAGTAAAAACATAAAAGACACTCATATACCCACCACTCACATTTAACACTTTGCCATATTTGCTTCGCACTGTTTAGTTTTAAAGAAAGAATCAATGAATGATAGAGCGGGCGGAAGCCTGCATCTCCTCTTTTTTCTTCCCTCCTTGAGTTTACCTCTATCATATTTTGTTTGTGCATGTTTTTATACTTTCACAACTTAAATTATGTTTCTAAAATTTGCATAAGGGGTACAATTTGCACAAATGTTTGCAATTTGCTTTTTCATTCAACATTAAGATTTATCTGTATTGAGGATTTGAACTACTGTTCAAATGCCATTGTATGAATATGCCACTGTTTATACATCCATTTCCCTTCTGAGGGGCATTTAGTTTATCTGCAATATTTTTACTATGATACGCAATGCTAGTATGAATGAACCATCCATCCCTCCAGTGCCATTAGCTCTATCTTCAAAATAACATATCTTAAATCTGAGCACTTCTCCCCACTCCAAAACTACTCTAGTCCAAGCCATCATTTTCTCCTCCAGGGGCTCCTAAGTGACTTGAGCTTTCAATTCTGCTCCCTTTCAATCCATAGTTCACACAGCTCATGGGGTCAGATTGGGTCTGTCCTTCATCAAAATCCTTCCCATTGTACCTAGGATGAAATCCAAAGCTCTTCCCAAGGTCAGGAAGACCCCACATGATCTGGCCCCTCTCCCTTTCCTTCCCTAGCTCTCTAGTCAAGAATACTTGGCTTCTGGGGCACCTGGGTGGCTCAGGTCACCACTCATGGTTTGTGAGTTCAAGCCCCACATCAACTGGCTGCCATCAGCCTGTTAGCATAGAGCCTGCTTCAGATGGTCTGTTCCGCCCCCTCCACCCTTCCCCCCACTTGTGCTCTCCCCAATTAAAAAAATAACAAATAAACATTAAAAAAAAAAAAGGAATATTTGGCTTCTGCTGCTAGCTGTCTTACAGAGCCTTTGAATCAGCTGTTCATTCTGCCTGAAGTCAGCACTTCCCTCATTTGTGTATGGCTTGGTCTCTTGCTTTATTCAGGCTCCTGATCAGATAACTCCTCAGAGAAGCCTTTCCTGTTTTTTCTTATCTGAATACCTCTTTCATTTCGTTTCTCCTTATCCTGCTTTTTTCTTCTCAGAAGTTATCACACCTGAAATTATCTTGTTTACTTCTGTTCCTCCACTAGAATGTAAAGTCCCTGGCCTTTGTGTCCCCAGTTCTCAGAATAGTGTCTAGTGTAACAGGCATCGTCAATACTTAACCTGAACGAATGAGACAGCACCAGTACAAGACTCAACATGCACATTCTCCAGGACACGATCTTAAAAATTTTGTTGATGGTGAAGCACAATATGAAATACACATTTATACAAAGCACACACCCAAAGTGACACAAAGTTGCAGAAAACAATACTCACACTTACTACTCCTAA
This sequence comes from Puma concolor, assembly GCF_028749965.1. Taxonomy (NCBI): domain Eukaryota; kingdom Metazoa; phylum Chordata; class Mammalia; order Carnivora; family Felidae; genus Puma; species Puma concolor. The sequence continues at coordinate 162,886,306 of NC_141674.1, forward strand.
TTTTTTTTTACCCAATTTCAAAAAGAGAAAATGTGCTAGCTGTAATCCAGTAAATTGATTTCACAATTCACCTGCAGTGTGAAAAACTCTGTTTACACCTGGAAGTGGTTTTGCTGGGTTTTACTAAAGATTTCTGAACTGCCCTCCAAAGTAAAATAAAATTACACTACTAACATTGCAGCAATTTCGTCATATCCTTACCAATACCTGGTCTTATCAGGCTTTTCCATTTTCGCCAGTCTGAGTGGAACTATCGCTTTGTTTTAACTTGCATCTTCCTACTTACTAAAAAGACTGACAGCTTAAACTTAAAAAAAAAAAAAAATGTGTAAACTAAATTACTTTCTAGTGCCCCAAGAGATCTAAGAATTTTCCTATCAGAACTTTTCAGAGTTCAAGTGGCTTAATCTTCCCTTACTTTATGCATTTCACAATTCCAAATTCTCACATACTTAAATTGTAGTGTCACAAAACTGTATCCCCAAGGACACAGCACTAACCACAATTTTAGTTCTTTCACCATTTATATGGTTATTTACTCAACACTTATTGACCCCCCCCCCATCCCCAACACTGCCAAGAATTTCCCCAGACAAACCGCCTCCCCTGGCGCCTACCTTCGAGACCATGAGTTCTTTGTGCCTTGCACTGTCACAGAATGACCATGGCCAAGGCGTTAGTTTTAGAATGGCTCTTAGACTCCGACCAAGACCCTCCCAATTCTTCCAATCCATTGTTCTCTAGCATTACTTGCTCCCAAGTTTTTGTATTCAATACATCCAGGGAGGAACGCGGTGGATTCACGCATGCTCTCTTACTGCAAAGGAATTCTTCCCCCAGAGAAAAGTTTTTTAAGGGCGAAAATTCGAATGTTTTCATTTCAAGCACTTGTTTTAAATGAGAGATTATAATTAGGGTTTTTTAAAGCAACCCAAATTATTTTACTTTTTCTTCTGAAAGCTACTTTATTTCTGCTCTCTACAAAATATGCTTAAAAAGTCACACCTTACTGCGTCGGAATGTCAGGTTTGATTAAAAAGGCAAATGAAAAACATCTCACATTCATTCCAATTTCGGTAATTATAAATTCTGACAAAAGATATGATCGCCAAACCACATTAATAGCCTTTAGGTTCTATCCCGACAGATAAAATTCTAAAGGCTTTAGAATCCCGCAGTTAAGTCTTAACTAATAGCAACCCCTTTTTTTCTAATTTCAAAATCACAAGGCTTATGTAAAACTGCAACACAGCTTCGGGTGCTTTCTGGAATGAAACGTCAGGAGTTACCCCATTTAATCGCTTCAGATAACGATGTGGTTACCAAATACGAGGTGCCTCACTCAGGACAGCGACTGGGCTAATAAAGATTGTAGTTCGTGCTTAATTCTTTGATTTTTACATCTAATGATGTAAACCGCACGTCGCAATTAAAGTGCTAAATGCCAAGATCCCCAAGACTCCCGCGCTGCTCTCCATTACCCCGTATCTGCACTTTTCCTCTCTCAGCCCGGAATTCATGCAAATCAGCCTGGTAACCCCGAGGCAATACGAACCTCTTTCGCGCCATTCGCTCAGGACCGTGCAGCGACGTAAAGAGAGTGGTCCTGGAGCCCTAAAAGGGTCGTTTTTCTACAGTGGCTTTTGGAGATTCCTAGGTTGTTGCTCGAGGTCATAATATTTGGGGGGTGGCTTTTTCCCCCCGGCGCCGAGTACGTCTCGCTCCTGGACACGCGGTTACCACAGCTTGCAGGACCTGCGCCCCAACGCGGGAAACCCGGCCGGAGCCCCGCCCCTCTGGGCCCGGGTCTGCGCGCCCCGCCCGCCTGCCGCATCTCCTACTCCTTCGGCTCACTGGGACCGCTGCTCGCGCGGTGCTTCGCTCTCCCAGCTCTGAGCGCCGGCCTGGGCACCCGCCACCGGCATGGACGCTCGCCGCGTGCGGGTGAGCGCTAGGCGGACTAACCCGAGGGGCGGGTGCGGTGGGTGCTGGGCGCGGAACGACTCCTTCCAACTACCGCGGACGGAGTTAACTGGTGGCCGTCTTGGGCGGCATCCGTTTAGGCAAACCCCAGGTTTTGTGCATTTTGGGTAATTCGGCGCGCGGGGCCGGCCCCGTCTCGTGCGCAGGCTGTTCGGAGATGTGAGCAGTTTGCCGGGTTGGCCGCGCCGGAGAACCTGAGGCCACGTGCGCTCTAAGTGCACGTGCGCCCGGGGCCAGACAGTAGCCGGGGCTGGCGGGTTCCCCATTGTGTCTGCCGGCCTGAGCCCGGACGGAGAGGAGCGCCACCCTCCCCGCTCCCTGCGGTTTGCCCTGCAGCCGCCCAGCCCTTTCCAGCGTGCAGCCATGGGCGGGCGGGTGGCTCGCTGTGGCTTGACTCGTGCGCAGTGGGGCGGGGGGGAGGGGGACCTTGGACGCGGTCCCCACGGGATTTTGCGGCTGCCACACCGGCATCCGCTTCTAACTGCCGAGGGTCGGTGGGTTTGAAGTTTAAAGGTGTTGCAAAAACGGTCTCTTTAGAATTTGCGTTGCACACGTGGGGGGAGGCGTCTCTAGTTCAGGGCGGTGGTTAAGAGCACTTAAAGGATCTGGTGGTCCAAACTGTTCGCCCACCATTTGCTCGTTTTCCATTCATCAACCTTACTCACAGCTGCAGGACGTTGCCCTGAATGGAACGTTACTTTTTGCTCTAACGGAAACCGGAACGTAGGGTCTGCCCCAGGAGAGGTTAGAAGATGGGGGCTGGGTGAAAAGGAAGAAAGTGACATGCTGAAAATAAATAAAGATTAACACAAGTGGGGAAGCTGGGGTTCTCGTGGGGGGGGGGGGGGAGTGGACGTGTTGGGGGCGTGGTTTCAAAGACAGCTCCGCCGGGTGTAACCGGGCGTAGCTTTCAGGTAGAAGAAAGCCTTGGGCAAATTGGGCTTGGAATCTGACGTACCTGGGTTCAAATGTGGGCCATCCTGTGACTTGGGTAACCCACTTCACGTCTCGTGCCTCAGCTTTCCCGTCTGTTAAATGGGGAGAATGACAGCACCTTTGTTACAAGGAATTAATGTGAAAACATGCTTAGTGCCTGGCAGGAAAACAAAAACACCTACTAAATGGTATAGTTACCGGCCTGCCGGAAAAGCTCAACTTAGCCATAACCATTTGCCTTTTTCTATGTCTTTTTCTCCACCTGTTAACTTGAGTCTTGGCATGTGCTGACTTGTTAAAGCCCAGCATATGTTTCCCTGTCGGCTTCCAGTAGACTGCCTGCCTTGAGGCTGTCTTGGGCCTTTGACTGCTTGCAGGTAGATTGATGAGTAAATGGTGATAATTGCTGCAGCAGTGCAAGGTGCGCTGCTGTTTTAGGAGATTGCAGAATTGGGTTCTCCTGCCAACTGTGTCAGCTTGGGCGCTCTATTTCACCTCCCTGGAGTCTTGAATTTCCTCACCTGGAAAATAGGGTGTTTCTGAGAACCCTTCTAATGGGTAGTAGTTCTACGTATTATCACATTTTCTTCCCTTTCTAAAAGGACAAAAGACGTCATTTTATTTGCAAGAGATTGAAATGAAATGCAGAATGGTAGGTGTACAAAGAAGGTCAAGAGTGTTCTTTCCATGGGGCGCCTGGGTGGCTCATTCGGATTCTTGGTTTCTGCTCAGGTCATGATCTTATGGTTAATGAGTTGGAGCCTCCAAGCTCCCCTCCCCTCTATGGGCTCTGCGCTGCTTGGGACTCTGCCCCTCCCCTCCCAAATAAATAAATAAAACTTAAAAAAAAGAAAAAAGAATGTTCATTTCACCTGACACCGCACATCTTGGCATTATTTTGTGGGACCTATAGCAGAGCTTGCCTTCCAAAGTTTTCATTGTGAGGAATCACTTTTGTTGCGTGGCCATATTTAAGAAAATTAAAATACAGGATCTAATACAACACTTAAGGAATCTCATTACATATTAAGAAATGGCAGAAACTGCTGTTTTAACAGGAGATAGACACCAATTTCATTTTTTTGTGAGCAATGCCAGGTTGTTCGGTGTTTAACAAGTAATCTACAAGTAATTTGTGACTTAACAGAAGGACTTCTAAAAATTTAAGACTTGTACAGCAAGGAAACGGGAGAACTGAATATCAGGCCAGGCTAGTGGAGCGCTGAAGTGGAATCAGGCATTCTACCTGGGTTTGGAGTGCTGTTTGACCTTTAACTTGGCTCCTTGTATGTTTGTTCACTGAGTTGATGTACTTGATTTATAAGGACTTGTGCTGAAATCACTATACCCTTCCTGGTTGGAACAGGGCCTGTTTGAAATCCTGCCATCTTGAAATAGAGGTGCTGCCCAGTTTTTGTAGTTTGGGAAATTAGCATCACAGTACAGAGCCCAAAGCTTATATAAAAAGACCTCATTAGGTTGATTTTGGCCGAGGAACTCTACCATTTTGTACTTTTGAAAATTTCCTTTTAGAAGTGCAATCTAATGTTTTTTATTAACAGGCAGATTTTAGGAGGGCAGCGTGAAACCCCTTGGGAACTCAGTATAACTCTCAGCTTGGTGGGAAGAAAGGTGCACAGTGAGGTAGCCCTATAGATGTTTCATTATTTTGATAAATGTCCTTAACAATATCCCTTCAAAGGGATCCCCTTCCTTTTATGGTTTTACCAGGTTTTGAAAATATTTTTGTAGCATTTGCAAATCCTCCTTTTTCTGTATAGGGCATAAGAAATGGTAATGTCGACTCTGCGCTGTTTCAACCTACTAAACTCAAAAATGATGTCTTTAGTTAGTGTAGTAAGTGTCCCACTTAATAGTATTGCCATTTTCCTTTGCAGCAAAAGGGTCACGGAGTAAAGAAGAACTTAAAGAAATTTAGATACGTGAAGTTGATTTCCATGGAAACCTCGTCATCCTCTGATGACAGTTGTGACAGCTTTGCTTCTGATAATTTTGCAAACACGGTAAGTGCTGCCTGAGAATAAACAGAATTGAGTCTGCAGTGCTCAAAATGCCCCCAAATGCTTTGTGCGTGATTAAAACTGCTTGCTTTTTGCCTGCATTTCTACACAGCCGCTAGGAAAATACAGTATGCATTGTAATTTCATTTCATTTTTTGCTGTGGTTCTAGGTAGTAATTGTTGGAGGTAGATTAGCTACTTATTCTATCCTTTTGAAATGTCGCCTAACCTAACATGCTTGATGATTTGCCATAACAACTCAGAAATCATTTGTAAACCTCTGAACCATTTTTCTTTGTAACAAAAGCTGTTCTCTTGTAGTGCACTTGTAAATGTGATTTGCTCTCTGCACGGTTTATGGAAAATTGGTTCTTGAAAAAGGGGGAAAATGCACAACCACATTTATTTATTTATTTTACAGAAACCTAAATTCAGGTCAGATATCAGTGAAGAACTGGCAAATGTTTTTTATGAGGACTCTGATAATGAATCTTTCTGCGGCTTTTCAGAAAGTGAGGTGCAAGATGTGTTAGACCATTGTGGATTTTTACAGAAACCAAGGCCAGATGTCACTAAAGAACTGGCCAGTATTTTTCATGCCGACTCTGACGATGAATCATTTTGCGGTTTCTCAGAGAGTGAGATACAAGATGGAATGGTGAGTTTGAGAACCAATATCAAGAAGTAAGGTACATTTACAGGCATGACACGCTTGTTTTAAAAAAAGTTTTTTTTCTTGTAATTTTCATTTTAGTCATGCCAGGAAATTTTGTTGACCTTTTTAAAATTTTGAGTTCTTTTCTTCATGTCTTACAGCAGTTTTTACTGATGTAGTCCTGCTTGTAAAGCTTGAATATTTTGTAGGCTCTGAAAATCTTGGAAACTGGTAAGGTAAAATTGACCGACCTCCAGATTTCTGTTGCCACAAAAATCTACCCTGATGATCAGAAGCACACATGTCCTCCAGATCAGCCACATTCACATTGAAGTTCAAGTGCCCAGCCCAGTACCGGCCTGGCATGGGGCAGGCCTTTGGTAAATGTTGGTTCCCATGGTGGATCTTATATACATCTGCATCCAGAAAACCTGTGATAACTCATGTGCAGGAGTTCGAGTGCAGATAATGACAATTAGGATCCTTCATGCTTTGACTTTGGCTCCTTGGCTGGCTTTTCTTGTGCACGCTGCCTTGCCCATAACCTCTGTCATTCTGCTCAGGCCACTGCTGCTGCTGCACATCAGTCCCACTCTCCCTGAGCATACTGTTTAGTTCTGCAGACTCTTGCAAACAAGACTGTCTCAACAAAGGAAGCAGTGTGTTGATTTATAGTCAGGTGCGTGCTCTTCAGCTCATGGTGATCTGATGTGGGGCCACTCCCGGGGACCACATTGATCCTGACTTAAAAGGACACCTGGCCACGGAGTGTTTATCACTATCTAACTTTGTGGTAATGTAACATTTCCCCTAAGAAGTGACGGTGGTCCAAATCAGTGCATATCGGGAGTTATTACTGGTCTGCAAATACTGGATGTGACCCAAACATTGTCTACAGCCTGAGTCATTTCTGGACAATGTTTCCATTCTTTGTGGTTGCTGTTTGTTTCGATTAATAACATGCCAATCAATTAAAAGTCTTAAGAACTCATAAAAGTTTGTCATTTTCTCCTAATCATGCATACTAAAAGTACATGAAGAATACTAAAAGCTGTTTGGATTTCAGAAATGTTTGAATGTTAAAAAAAAAAAATGGCTCTACCATTTCTGGGAGTTTTATGAGTGATATTTTTTCCTTTCTCATTTTTTTTCAACCATCACCACAGTCGATTTAGAATGTTTTCATCACCTCCCGCAAAACCCTGTTCCCATGAACATCCTTTCCCAATATCCTCAATCGGCAACCACCAATCTATCTTCTACTGTTAGAGGTTTTTATATTTTGGACAGTGTATAAATGAGTGCAATCTTTTGTGACTGGCTTCTTTCACTTCACGAAATGTTTTCAAGGTTCTTCCATGTTGTGGTATGTGCTAGTACTTGATAACTTTTTTACTGCTGAATGATATTTTCTGAAAATACTACATTGTATTTATCCTATTCATCAGTTGATGGATTTTTGGATTGATTGTACCTTTTGGCTATTGTGAATAGTACTTCTTTGAACATTCATGATCAAGTTTTTGTGTGGACATATATTCTTGGAGTATATATATGATTGGATTATATAGTAACTCTGGCCTTTTAATGAACTGACAAGCTCTTTTCCTAAGTAGCTGCACCATTTTACATTCCTACCTGTAGTGTGGGCGGGTTCCAGTTTCTCTATATCCTTCTCATACATTCTTGTTACTGATTCAGTTCTACTAGTAGGTAATGAAGCAGTATCTTGTGATTCTGATTTGTTTTTCCCTAATGGATAATTTTAATACATCTTTAATGGTGGAAACTTACTTTTGGAATCTCGTTTTTTTCTCTTCCTCTAATTTTTAAATTTTCAATAAGATGATTAGAGAGCTATCTAGAGTAGTCAAATTCATAGCGACAGAAAGTAGAATGGTGGTTGCCAGAAGCCAGGGGTGGAATGGGGAGTTAGTATTTCATGGGTACGGTCTCAGTTTGGGAAGATGAAAAAGTTTTGGAGATGGATTGTGGTGATGGTTACACAACAGTGTGAATGTATTTAATGCCACTGAACTATACACTTAAAAATGGTTAAAATGGTGGGGCACCTGCACGGCTCGGTCAGTTAATGGTTCAACTTTTGATCTCAGCTCAGGTCTTGATATCAGGGTCAGGAGTTTAAGGCCCATGTTGGGTTCCACGCTGGGTGTGAGGCCTACTTAAAAATAAAAACGAAAAGGTTAAAATGGTATATTTTTATGTCACATATATTTACTGTGAATTTTTTAAAAAGTAGATTAGAGAATAAAGACCCCTTTAATATAGTTTAATGCCATAACCATTGAAACCATGTTTATGGGAGAGCACAATTGTAGGAATTCTTGTAATAAACCAAAGGTCTATTTTTTTTTTAAAGAAATTAAAAAAGGAGCTAGGAATTTCACATTTCAAAAAAATGACTCAAAACCACTGGCCTAAGGGCTATGATAATGACTTGTAATGATGTGTCTCAGATAGGCTATGTGAGTTAACACTCAGATTGTTGTAATTCCTGATTTTGTTACCCAGAGCTATCAATTACAATTGACAGTTAAAGTATTCAGTTAAAATTTATTTGATGCCATTGTCTCTTGTCCAAAAGGAATTTGGTAGTCATACTGGTGCAGCCTGTGGGACAATCAGCAAGTCATTAACGATTCTATTGTTCCCACCCAATTAACTAGAGACTGCAGTCAGACCACACTGGCTGCAGGACCCGAAGCCAGTGCAGAAGGTCCGGACCCCTCCGCGTGGCCATGAAGTTTCCAACTCAGAACACCAGGGGAGCCGCCAGCAAGAGAGCAGCACCCCCAGAACCCTCTGAGAATTCTGTGACCGATTCCAGTTCTGATTCAGAAGATGAAAATGGCATGAATTTTTTGGAGAAAAGAGCTTTAAATATAAAGCAAAACAAAGCAATGGTAGGTATCTGACTTTGTGCTAAAACTCTTCCTGGCCTTTCTCTAAGCCGCTTGTTGCTTATATCTGTCCTAAGAATTATTTTCAGTGTAGCTGTGAAGTCTTCATAAAATATGCTTTAAGACGTGCTTCTTTTTCCTAAATTCCTAAAAAATTTCCTTAAAAAATCTTTTTTAATCATTAAAGTCTCAGTAAATGTATAAGTTAAATCAAACTCGAGATGTGCTACTGTAATTTCATTTTTGGCAAGTAACCTAAACTAATAGTTTCTGTTGAATTTTTTCCCTTTTTAGCTTGCAAAACTAATGTCAGAATTAGAAAGTTTCCCTGGCTCATTCCCTGGAAGGCGTTCCCTACCAGGCCCCAGTTCGGTAAGTGTGATCCTTATTTGTATAATAGTATTATGGACAGGTCTAATGTAGATTTGTTATTTTAAAATCCAATTTCCTTATTTTGTGTAGTCCTACAGACAAAGAGGAAGTAGAGAAAACCTTCTAACCGATCTCTGGGACCTCTTCTGTACATCCCAGGGCAGGTGGGGCCTCCCCAAGCCATGCTTCTGCAGTGCTTAAACTAACCCTTCGGATTGGTTCTTTCTGTCCTTCCCAACTCAGCTAAGCCCCTCAAGCACAGGGAGTAAATACTGAAAAAAAAATTTTTTTTTCTTAACATTAGTATATTCCTTCTACATAATAGATACATAATAATAGGTTTTTAATAACTGAGAATGAGAAAAAAGAAGGAAAAAACAATTTTGTTTAAATGTTTGTTTAGTTTTGACAGAGAGTGCATGCAGGGGAGGGGCAGAGAAAGGACAGAGGATCCAGAGCAGGCTCTGTGCTGACAGCAGCAAGCCCGACCCGGGCTGGAACTCCCAACCCATGAGATCATGACCTGAGCCAAGTCAAACGCTCAACTGACTGAGCCACCCAGACAACCCAGAAAAAGCAATTTCTTAACCAAGTGATGGTCTACTATATGTGATTCTTTTCTGAGGAACTAAGCTGGTGCAACTAAGGGGAATTTGGGGTGCATGCTGTGGTACAAAAGGAAAGACTTCCTTTCCTCACCTCTTCCTGAGGAAAAAGGGAAGAAGCAAGCAAGAAAAAGAAGGAAAACCACATACATACATTTTTCTCTGGTGCAATATAGAAATAGTGAGAATGGGGCGCCTGGGTGGCGCAGTCGGTGAAGCGTCCGACTTCAGCCAGGTCACGATCTCGCGGTCCGTGAGTTCGAGCCCCGCGTCGGGCTCTGTGCTGCCGGCTCAGAGCCTGGAGCCTGTTTCGGATTCTGTGTCTCCCTCTCTCTCTGCCCCTCCCCTGCTCATGCTCTCTCTCTGTCTCTCAAAAATAAATAAAGGTTAAAAAAATTTTAAAAAAAAAAAAAAAAAAAAAAAAAAAAAAAAAAAGAAATAGTGAGAATGTTTCAGAGCTCGAGATGTTGTAGAAAAGGTGGTGGTGGTGATGGTGTTGTTTTTGGTTTTTGGGAAAACAAGAACTATTCATCTTTATTAAGTGGAAGGATAAGTAGATGATCTCTCAGTTTGAGAGGAAACAGCTTGGTATTAGAAAAGCAGAATTACGGCGCGCCTGGGTGGCTCAGCCGGTTGAGCGTCATTCCTCGGCTCGGGTCATGATCTCACAGTGTGAGTTCAGGCCCCGCATTGGGCTCTGTGCCTATAGCTCGGAGCTTGGAGCCTGCTTCAGATTCTGTGTCTTCTCTCTCTCTGCCCCTCCCCCGCGCGCGCGCTCTCTCTCTCTCTCTCTCTCTCTCTCTCTTTTTCTCTCTCTCAAAAATAAACATTTAAAAATTTTAAGAAAAAAAAGAATTACAATAGCTCTATCATTTCGGGGCTCATTTTCTCATGAATTCTAGAAAGAACAAAGAATTAGGAAATGGAGCTCTCCTTTTACTTTTACAAAAACATACTTAAAGAGAAGGTGCCACAGAACCTTCATTCTGGAATAAATGGGTTCCATCATATGTGTTTTGTTTAGCAGTCAAAGACAACCCGGAGGCGTACATTCCCAGGTGTTGCTTCCAGAAGAAACCCTGAACGGAGAGCTCGTCCTCTCACCAGGTCAAGGTCCCGGATCCTTGGATCCTTTAGTGCTCTGCCCCCAGAAGAGGAGGAGGAAGAGGAGGAAGATAAGTTCATGTTGGTGAGAAAGAGGAAGACCATGGACAACTACATGAATGTGAGTTCTCCACATTTGTGCTCGCCCTTCCGTTTATCGTCTTCCACAGGCCCAGCATCCAATACACAGCACAGGACACACGCAGCCTCAATGCCAGATGACCCGTGGTAAACATGCTTCTCAAACCGTTTAAAATTGTTAATGCCACATATGCTATCAAATAGATGGGCTTTGTTATTAGATGATCAGGTCAAAGGTTTCTTCACCTTTTCTTAATGTCGGAATCATTTCCATGATGTTGTCCCCAATATCCTTAGTAAACTTAACAACTTGCATCTTCTCCATAAGCTCTAAAACAGATTTCTAGGTTGAATTCTTTGTGGAGAAATTACAAATCCTGTATCTGAGATTCAGAACTTGGGAGCACCAGTAAGAGCGCTATTCCATGATTTTTGTCATGCAGGAAGATGACGTGCCCAGAAATCGTCGTGCCGGATCCATGACCCTCCCACATATAATTCGCCCTGTGGAAGAAATTACAGAGGAAGAGCTGGAGAACATCTGTAACAACTCTCGAGAGAAGATCTATAACCGTTCATTGGTACAAGCCTCTAAATTGTTATCTGTGAACGTGAATGTCTGTGAGAGAAAGGATAGCTTCTATCCTTAGAGTTTTGCTAATGTTAAAGGTCTCACCATGTGGGATGTGTGGTTGTTTTTTTTTTTGTATTTTTTTCTTTTCATAGAAGAAAAGAGAGTTTTTAGCATCTTTGGAATATAGACCTCTTGGTCTGCAATAGTAGTATTTGCTTAGTAAGCCTTTGGTAGTAGTTGATCTTTTCTCAATTTAGAAATTGATTCAGCATATATCTACTATATACACAGTTGCTGGGTGTATGGTGGTATACTAAAGATAAAAAAGGATTTGGGTGGGGTTTTGGTTTTTTTTTGTGTTTGCATAAGATGTTTTAGTAGAGAAAACTAGTGTTGATCATATTAACTATAGCATGTGCCAATTGAATGAAATCAGTATGCCTGAAATACTTTTCATGTCTTTAGCATATACCCATGTATGTAGATTTGAAATAGGATTCAAAGACGAATTGTCAGACTCCATCCACAAAGAAGGACATTCTTTATGCTATTTCTCTATACAAAAAGCAGTATTTTGTTCTTTTTTTCCTTTATTTGCCTCTTTGTAGGGATCTACTTGCCACCAATGCCGCCAGAAAACTATCGATACCAAAACAAACTGCAGAAACCCGGAGTGCTGGGGTGTTCGTGGCCAGTTCTGTGGCCCCTGCCTTCGAAACCGTTATGGTGAAGAAGTCAAGGATGCTCTGCTGGATCCAGTAGGTTCCTCGAAGGGGTGGTGCTGTGGGCTTGAAGGTCAGCCACAAGTTGAAAGGGCCCAAAGGAGGGCATCCATGAGAGGACTGAGCCCTTATTGTTGTGCGGCATACATATTTCAGGGGAGGCCGATGAATTCATAGTGTTGGTGCTAGGTTAAGTGTGAGCCCCTTTCCAGAGTTTGTGGAACCAGGCCGTTCAGGGGATGCCGATTCTGTTTACCCCTGCTATTGCTATGTAGCTATTGCTATGTAACTTCCTCTGCTGCATTTCCTAAGAAAATAATCCTTCGAATGTAGGAAATGACTAATGGAAATTAATCCTATTAAAAAACCTATGAAAGGTTTTTCTATTCATTAAAAAACAAAAGATTTAAATGCAATTGATGATACCTACCTTAGATTAAAGAGAAATGGATAAGTAAGAGGAGGAAGGGAAGATTTGATTTAACTGTGCCTTTTCACAATTCTCCTTCAGAACTGGTATTGTCCGCCTTGCCGCCGAATCTGCAACTGCAGTTTCTGTCGGCAGCGAGATGGGCGGTGTGCGACTGGGGTCCTTGTGTATTTAGCCAAATACCATGGCTTTGGGAACGTGCATGCTTACTTGAAAAGGTAATTGGCTGGCTTTTCTCTCCTCCACACCCAAATCTTAACATTCATTTATGTATCTTAGTACGAAGGTGATAGAAGTCAGAATAGCGGTTATCTCCAGGTGGTGGGAACCGCATGTTTTGACTGGAAACAGGCACATTGGGAGTCTTTTTGAATGTTAGAGACATTTTATATCTTCATCTGGGTGGTGGGGACATGTATGTGTGAGTGTGTAAAAATTCAAGTTGTACATTTCAGATGTATGCACTTGACTATTTTACAACTCAGTAAAGACATTTTTAAGTAATTTTTCTTGAAGTTTACTTATTTTGAGAGAGGTAGACAATGTGAGTCGGGGAGGAGCAGAGAGGGGGAGAAAATCCCAAGCAGGCTCCACACAGTCAGTGGAGAACCTGATGCAGGGCTCGAACTTACAAACCTTGAGATCATGACCTGAGCCAAAATCAAGAGTCAGACACTTAAACCGACTGAGCCACCCAGGCACCCCTCAATGAACACATTTTTAAAACAGTGAATTAAACTTTCGAAAGAAAATTCTTAGGTCGAAAACCATATCCTGACATGTTCCTTTCTCTCTTTCAGTCTGAAACAGGAATTCGAAATGCAAGCATAGCATTTAGAAGATCCAGTACCCGTCTTCCACTGTGCAAATCTTCCAAGTTCAGGTTTTCAATTTTGTCATGTGATTGGAACCTGAGTTACGAATTTTGATGATCAGTCTGTTCTGTAGGAAATGCAAATCAAGTTCCTCTCACTAACAAACGTGTTTCTGAGCATCACAGAGGTATATCTCTAGCTATACTGTGCCCTCCTGCTGTTTCTTTGCTTTTTCCCCCACCCCTCACCTCATTCCATCCCCCTCTATTTCCAGTGGTTCCCTCCCACCATTTTGTTTCTGAATTCTTTTTGAATAGCAATTTTATGAAAGCATGTTTGATTTAATTGGCGTTGAAACCGCCCTGGAATCTGCCCATAAAACCAAGCACTTAGAAACAGTAGTAACATTAACTAACTACATCTATTGAATTTCCAGAGAACAGCCCTCTAACTTGTTTACGGGAAAGCAGTGAGCACAATTTATGATTTATTGTTCATACTAGTTAACCTTTTCTAACAGAATCAAGGCACACAAGTCTTAAAACCATGTGGAAAAATTGGGTAATTGTTGGGAAATGGAGTATTATTATTTTGGATGCCTCTCGTGAGAATATTCCATGTATTGTGCAATTGTAGTTTGCCAAGTTTATTTCCGTTCCTACGTAAGATGTTTCAAATTCCTGATCATTTTGCATGGAAAATTGATATTAGTACTAGTCTACGACTAGTCTTTGCAGTTTTTACTTTCTTGAAGTTATAACTAGGCACAGAGTTCATGTTCAGGTTTTAAGCACTTTTATAACAATGAGAAGTGCCTTTTTGGAGTTGGGTGACTTTCAACAGTTTAACTTGACATCTCTGTCCTTTTAATTTCTGGGCAGAATTCATGTGTCGCCCCTACCCCCTACCCGACCCCTTTTTGCATTAGATCGTTTTGTAGAGGTGGAATCAAAGTGTCTTTGTCCATTTTCTTTGCATGTGTAGCCTATTGCTATGGCCATTCAGTGTTTGATGCCTAATTGGACATTGAATCAATAAATGTAAATAGAGCTTTTGATCTGTAATGCTTTTATACAAAGTTTTTTATTTTAATAATAAAATGTTATATTCTAGCTTGTCTGTTTTCTTTTTTATTCTTTAATAATCTTAACTGCACTGAATCCTAATTGTCTTCTCATATTTAAACAAAAGACCATTTCTACCTTTTATAGAGTCTGCCTTTTGGCTTAAGTTTCTGAAGGTTAAGGGCCAGCTCTTTTGAACAGGACCTAGCTTGGTGATATAACCAGTTCCTGTGATCAGAAAATCAGCGGAGACAACTATAGATAGAAAATAATACATGCTCATGAAGTTTTACAACTTTGTTTTCCTTTCACCATTTGCCAACCCAAGAACTAACACCAATTTCAAAATACCTGGCTTGATTTTATCAGCCATTTGAATATTTTTTAAGTTAGAAAAAAAGTTTTTTAAATTTATTTTGAGAGAGAAAGCGAGCAAGTGGGGGAGGGGCAGAGAGAGGGAGGGGGAGAGAGAGAGCCTAATTTGGGGCTCTAACTCATGAATCATGAGATGCCCTGAGCCCAAGTCAGACACTTAGCAGACCGAGCCACCCAGGTGCCTGTATTTATTTTTTAATTTTTATACTTTAGGCTCCACGCCCAGTGTGGGGTTCAGACTCACAACTCTGAGATCAAGAGTCACATGTTCCATGGAACCATTCGAGTATTTAGGCCATGCTATATCTTGAGGCCTGCTCTAGAACTGAGAGAAGCCAAAGACAAGGCACGGTCTGAAAGCTCTCATAACCCAGTTTAGACCAGAGTTGACAAATTACAGCCTGTGGGCCAGATCCTACTGTAGCCTATATTCATATGACAGTTGCACTAAGTATGTTCTTTATTTTTTTAGAGGGTTGTAAAAAAACGCATGTGACACAGTGGTTTACAAAGCCTAAAATGTTTACAGTCTGCCACTTAACTATAGGTTTGCTGACTTAATCTCTAGACTTCTCTTGGAAATCCTGTATACCCCTATGTACTCATTTGGGGAGAAAATGATCAAGCTATGGGAAGTTACACAACTGGTATTCTAGATAGATCCAAAAGAAATGGGTATTTTTATAAACTTGGGACTCTTAACCCAAATTGTAATCTATCTCCCCCTTTTAGGTATGTGATTAGGAAGGTTAAATTCAGGGGAGTTTGTAAAATTGGTCGCTGTCTGGGATATTTTTGTTGTTACCATGTTTTAATATGAAATGGAACTGTTGTTTTTCACTCAAGAATAGTGACTAGTAACAGCTGATTCCGAGACTTAAACGATTTACGGTCTAGTGGAGGAACAAAGAGAAAAACCTAAAAATGGAATTCTGAGTAGGAATGAACACAGGAAGAGGCATTTTATAGCACTGATGGGCCCATGGGTTTTGTAATGACTTCCATCTTACAGAAAAGATACAGATCAGTGGCTTTATTTGGGGAGAACGAGTGGAGGAGGGGCAGAGAGGAGGATCGAAGATCCAAAGCGGCCTCTGCGCTGACAGGCTGACAGCACATGTGGGGCTGGAACTCATGAACTGCGAGATCATGTTCTCAGCTGAAAGGCACTCAACAGACTGAGCCACCCAGGTGCTCCAAGATGTGTGTTTTAAGAGAAGTCTGTGCCTTTATTGGCCGAGCAACTTAAAGAGGAATGGAGTGGAGGTAGTGGGTGGCCCGATGCCAGACTGGCCCAGCTTCACTGGCTTGCAGGTGATGGAGAACTCGCCCAGGTAGTGGCCAATCTTCTCTGGCAGGGCGATCCTGCTCCCCTAGTGAGCCTTAACCTCCTGGGGCCCCTCCCTGGGCGCCCCCCCTCCCCCAAACCCGGGCCTTGCGCAGGCGCCTCAGCAGCCATTACCTCGCCCGCAGCAGGCCCGCGTTGCTACCCCCGCAGCTGCGCACTAAGCCAGTGCGTGAGCTGCTGGAGGGACAAGTCCAGCCGGTGGTCAAGGCCCACGCGGTGGTAGGTGCACTTGCAAAAGGTGCGCTGCTGCTTCTGCTTTACTTCCGCCATCTTGTTGGCTCTTCAGCGAAGGTGAGAGAACTTAAGTTTTGACAATTAGGTGTGAAGAGTAAAGAGTAGTTTATGGCGTTTATGCTCCAGGAATTGTCTTTACGTTGGTCTCTCCAGCCTGGGTTCCTGAGGTTCCAGAGGCTCTCCACCTTTATCTACATCAGCTGAGGGGTTGAGGAATGAAAAAGAGACTGTAATAGACTCAGTAGTTTAATAACGAAGAGGGGCAAAAGCAGTTAGGGGTTGCTGCCGCGGGGCATAGTTGTGTTTTATTTTGCTTTTAAAAATGAGAGGGAGCTCCTGATGGCTCAAGATCAGGTAGAAAATTGGGTTATTTGCATACCGGGGGAATGGAGTAAGAAAGTTAAGTGCTTTGAAGTGTGCCTGGGAAGTATTAGCTTCTGAGTGAAGAGTGATAGCAAGTCCTAAAGGGAATAAAAGGTGAACAAATGTTATTTTACCTTAATGTTAGTGACACATTTGTGGGGTAGTATCTTAAGAGTGAGGAAGTAAATCCAGAGAAGTTGAGAAAAATGCCTAATGCCACATAGCTGAAATGGCAGAGCTAGACCATTGTTCCAGTGAAGAGGCCTGTGTCTCCTTTTTTGTTTTTTCTTTTAAAACTAAGCTGAGCTTGCCTGCCTTAGAAAAGCAGAAGGTGCTCATCAGATTCTGTCCATGAGAACAAGGTATACTGGGTGCTGAGGCAAGCTTGGCTGAGGTGACTTTTGCGGAAACCCTGTTGAATAGGGAGAGAAGAGGGCCGGGAGGGAGCTGAGGGCTTCCTGTGGTCACGGATAATGGGGAAACTCAAATACTGGATCATACCGCAAGGATGCTCTCAACCCCTGAGGCTTTTAACCACAGGGCATTAAAGCCCTGTGTGTGGAAGATGACCTTTTAAATAACTACAAGGTTGAGAAAGGCTGAAGATAAGAGGGGCCAAGAACTTCCCAAGGAGATGTTGCTGAGACAGTGGAGGATGGACTAAAGCCTGGAGTGGCAGAAGGAAGCTGGGGAATCTGCTTGGAGATGTGTAAGAAATCAACTTTGGGTTGCGGAGAAATTGGCATGTTCCAGGTAGAGGCCTCCATCCATTATAATATCCAAGTGATGAAAGACTTGTTTGAAAGAGCAAGAAGCAAAGGAGACACCATTTAAGGCTAAAAGTCACTAACATTTTGGTTGTTGTCAATCTCCCTTGCATTTTGTTTTATATGGTAGTATTTATACTATATGTACAACTTTTTTAGCATTAAGAATGTCAAAATTTGGGGCGCCTGGGTGGCACAGTCGGTTAAGCGTCCGACTTCAGCCAGGTCACGATCTCGCGGTCCGTGAGTTCGAGCCCCGCGTCGGGCTCTGGGCTGATGGCTCAGAGCCTGGAGCCTGTTTCCGATTCTGTGTCTCCCTCTCTCTCTGCCCCTCCCCCGTTCATGCTCTGTCTCTCTGTCCCAAAAATAAATAAAAAATGTTGAGAAAAAAAAAAAATTAAAAAAAAAAAAAAGAATGTCAAAATTTTTTTTAATATTTATTTTTGGGAGAGAGAGAGCACGAGTGGGGAAGGGGTAGAGAGAGAGGGAGACAGAGAATCCAAAGCAGGCTCCACGTTGTCAGCGCAAAGCCCCACATGGGGTTTGAACCCAGGAACCGTGAGATCAATACCTGAGCCAAAGTTGGATGCTCAACCAACTCAGCCAACTAAGCCACCTAGGCTTGAACTTGACCCCAAGATCAAGAGTCAGACATCCAACCCACTGAGCCACCTAGGTGTCCCATGAATGTCAAGTATTTTATATATTTTTACATTAATTTACTTATTTTGAAAGAGAGAGAGATGGGGTGCCTGGGTGGCTCAGTCGGTTGAGTGTCCGACTTCGGCTCAGGTCATGATCTCACGGTCCCGTGAGTTCGAGCCCCGCGTCCGGGCTCTGTGCTGACAGCTCAGAGCCTGGAGCCTGCTTCAGATTCTGTGTCTCCCTCTCTCTCTGACCCTCCCCCGTTCATGCTCTGTCTCTCTCTGTCTCAAAAATAAATAAAAAAAAAAAAAAAACATTAAAAAAAGAGAGAGAGGGGCGCCTGGGTGGCGCAGTCGGTTAAGCGTCCGACTTCAGCCAGGTCACGATCTCGCGGTCCGTGAGTTCAAGCCCCGCATCGGGCTCTGAGCTGATGGCTCGGAGCCTGGAGCCTGTTTCCGATTCTGTGTCTCCCTCTCTCTCTGCCCCTCCCCCGTTCATGCTCTGTCTCTCTCTGTCCCAAAAATAAATAAAAAAAAAAAAAAAAAAAAGAGAGAGAGAGAGCATGTTCAAGTAGGGGAGGGGCAGAGAGAAGGAGAGAGAAAATCCAAAGCAGACTCTGCATTGTCAGCACAGATCCTGGTATGGGGCTCAAACTCCTGAACAGTGAGATCATGACCCTAGCCAAAGTTGGATGCTTAACCAACTGAGCCACCTGGACACCCCAATGTCAAAACATTTTAAAGGGCTATACAGTGTTTATATGGATGGTCCATGTTTTACTTAAACGGTTTCCAATCTTGGGGTGTCTGGATTGTTAATCTTTTGCTATTATGAGTAATGTTGTAGTTAGTATTGTTAAGGCTAAATCTTGGGTTAAAATAGAGGTAGAAAGTAAAGTAATCCTTTAATTACAGAGATGAAGGAAGATAGTAGATTAGGAATTTGGGAGAGTGTGTGGCTGTTCTGGAGACCTAAGCTGCCAAGGGTTGGAAATAAACGTGGGTGCAGCCCACAGGTGGGAGGAGAGGAGGTAAGCTATTTCACTAGACACCGAAATAAGAGGCATGGTTGACCATAGGGAAACTCAACCTGTACATAGCTGGCCAAAGAAGAAACATTGTTTTATGTAATCCTGTGCCTTGAATTAAGGAAGTTTATTGAAAGTGCTCATTGTCAGATGAAAGTACCTGCTGGTAATGCATGATTGCGTCAGTGCAACATTACAAATATTTGCCAAAGGAAGAAATGTTTGCCAAAGGAATAAAACTATAGTTACGCACCTCCTAGGCGCAACGCACAGTGCTCAATGCAGTATCTGTGTTAGCTTTTCATAGCAGGTATTTTAGAGTTTAGGAGACTCGACAAGGTTAGGTAACTTCTGAAGACTGAAGAGCCCATGCTTGTTCCCCTAGCCTGAAAAAGGAGATACTAGACCAAACACCCTTGTGAAGACTTCTGATAAACCTGGTTATATACCTTGATCATAACAGATAATACCTGCCACTCATAGTTACATGTTTATTTTAGTTTTTCCCTTTACAAGACGGTGAAGTTCTTGAGAGCAAGACCATCTTTGATCCAAATACCCTTATCATGTAGTAGGTACTCAGTAAATGTTTATCAAAGGATTCATTGAGTGTCCCAGGCAGGATATTTCCTTAGATTTGGGTAGAAAGAACTAAAATTATGGTGAAGGAGAAATAATGAGTAGATCCCGACATTGAAAGCATTAACTCCTATGAGGCATAACCTTTCTTTATGATATAATACTTAGCTTGCCGTGAAACTGCCATAGTCAATTCATTTGAATTTATGCATTTCTAATTATGTATTTTTCTATGGGAAATATAATTTACTTCATCATACTAACTTTGAAGAAATACTTCTACTGGATAAAATATTTCTATTATTGAGCTACAAATAAGCTACAAATTGAGCTACAAAAAGATATTTTTCTTTTTAAGTAATCTCTACACCCAACTTCAGGGCTCAGATTTATAACCTTCAGATCAAGAGTCACATGTTCTACCAACTGAGCCAAACAGACACCCCTACAAAGATAATATTAGATACAGTAGCTCCGAGTGTTACCATGTGTTGAGGGGAGAACTTGCGGTGGCAAAAATTGAGTGCATAGAACTTTTTTTTTTTTTTTTAAGAGAAAAGAGCCTCTCCCCACTTCCATCACTAACTTCACCAATGATAAACTGATGGTGCATCCTGCTTCATCTGTATTTCTTTACTCCCCCCCAACCCACTGAATTATTTTCAAGAAGATACGAGACATTGGGGTGACTGACTGGCTCAGTTGGAAGAGCAGGAGACTCTTGATCTCAGGGTTGTGAGTTTGAACCCCACATTTGGATGTAGAAATTAGGTAAATGAAAAGAAAATTAACAAGTAAAACAGAAAGGGGTGCCTGGGTGTCTCGGTTGATTGTCTGACTCTTCTTGATTTCGGCTCAGATCATGATCCCAGGGTCCTGGGATTGAGCTCCACTTTGGGCTCCTCACTGAACATAAAGCCTGCTGGCTCTCTCTCTCTCTCTCTCTCTCTCTCTCTCTCTCTCTCTCTGTCTCTCCCTCCCCCCACTTGTCTGCTCTCTCTCTCTCTAAAAAAAAAAAAAAAACCAGACATTATATGTCATTCATAAAGGCTTCAATATTTTTAAAAGGTAATGACTCTTTTTAAGAAAAAATAATAAAAATGATATACCTGCATAAAATTAGCAAGGGTTTCTAAATATCAAATATATCAAATACCCCCTCACTCTTTTTATATAGTTGTTTTCATTTGAATTCAGGAGTCTTAACTCTTATTTATTTCTTTAAAGTCTCTTTTAATTAATAGGTTTCCTCTCCCTTCCCCCCCCTTGCAGTTTATTTGTTAAAAAAAAAAAAAACAAAAACAATTTTCCTGTAGAATTTTCCAGTTTACTAATTTCCACATTTTACTAATTGAACCCAGGGTGTCCTTCAACATGTTCCTCTGTCTTCTCTGTTAGATCCAGAAAGTTGATCTGATTCAGCTGCAACAATACTTTATAGCTAATGTTGTGTACTGACATCAGAGGACTCTTACTATCCTGTTGTATCCCTTTTTATATTTTTCATGGCAACTGATAAACATTTCCTGTAAATTCTCTTTCCTTCTTCATTAATCAACTGGAAACATTCCCTTGTGGGGGATTTAATTATCCCAGGTAGAGTTTGTACAGAAAAGGTATATTAAGGACTTGATTTTTTTTTTTTTTTTACCCATTTTTAGAATCAAAAATTAGGTTTTTAGTTTCCTCCGGTGGCCTAACAAGGTTTTTTGGCATTTTTATTGTTGTTTGTTGTTTGTTTGTTTTTGTTTAAGTATCATATGACCTCCTAAATTTTTCAGATATTTCATGTGTTCAGTCCATTGCACTTCTTATTATTGATGCCCAATTTTGACCCAGTGGGAGGGAGCCTCTTCACATAGACCCCTGAATCCTTCTAATATGACCCCAATGGTTTTTGATAATTTCTTTTGTTTTCTAATAAAACAAAATGTTCCAGGCTTACCTTACACGTTTTCTGCCCCTAACCTAGAATCAGCCATTTCTCCAAAGTGTTTTGTTTTCAAAACACATTTCTTTCACGTATATCTACTATTTATCTGTATATGTATGCATATGTACACAATTATATAAACGTGCTTATATAAAGCAACTATATGCTTTATTATTTTTATATTTGTTGTATTAGTAATATCACTGTATACACACATATATATGATTTCAGAATAGTACCAATATTATTACTAAAATATAAATACTGGGGCTCCTGGGTGGCGCAGTCGGTTAAGCATCCGACTTCAGCCAGGTCACGATCTCGCGGTCCGGGAGTTCGAGCCCCGCGTCAGGCTCTGGGCTGATGGCTCAGAGCCTGGAGCCTGTTTCTGATTCTGTGTCTCCCTCTCTGCCCCTCCCCCGTTCATGCTCTGTCTCTCTCTGTCCCAAAAATAAATAAACGTTGGAAAAAAAAAATTAAAATAATAAAATAAAATAAAATATAAATACTATTACTGAAAACAGTTTAATATTTTTTTGGTTTGGTCCTTAGAGTAAGTCTTTTGGTACACATTACTGTTTCTGAAATCATTTCGAACAGTTCCTCTTTATGTGGTTAAGTCACCAACTCGATGCATCGTGAGGTCTATTTGTTTTGTTTTACTTTTATTTTAAAGACTGCTTTTTAAAAAATTAGGATTTAATTCAGTTTTATAATGTTAAACAGTTACATATTTTCAAAGTCAAGCTTACAAAAATAAGGTGTTTTTAGAGAATCTAGGTGATATTTCTGTTCTCTCACCCAGATCCTCTCTCTACATATAGGTAAACATTTAAAAAAATTTGTGACTTATACTTTGATTTTCAAAAATGTAAGCAAATATGTATAAATATTTGTACCCTCCTCTTGCCATCTCAGATAAATGGCAGGATATTACTCACTACATACTTTTTTCTATCTTGCCTCTTTTATTTAACTATATATATATATGTATGTATATATATATATATGCATGTATATATATACACGTACATACATATACATATGAGGAGGAAACATAACTAATTTTATTATACATAGAATATTGTACAAAGAATTCTGAAATATACTTACACATATGAACACTGAACTAAGCTTTAAAGTTTTAGAGACAAAAATATGGTGGAGAGTGGTTTTCTGTCCTATTCAAACACCCAAGGACAAACTGTTCTGTGAGCTTATGCTAGGGAAGTCTTCTTGCATACTTAGTAGGCGAACCATTTCAGCAGGAGCTAGTATTTTGCCTTATTTTTATTTGATTACATGTTCTTTAATAGACTTACCTTCAAATTTGTCTTCTAAATTGAATAGCTGTAAATGTTTCTGGATACTTCTTGAAGACCATACAGTATGGCTTTTAAAAAGGTAATAATCACTGCAGGAGCTTGCCTGAATCTCCAAGACGTGACCATTTTGAGTATCCTAGTGCTTAAGGAGGAAAAATATGTAAATAAAATTCCTTTATGCAAATGTTTCCTGCAATTCTCATTGCCATCCAAATTCTTGTAAATCATGATAAACAGATGCTACTGAACTAAATGACTAAGTAAAATTATGGAGATAGATTCTATTTATCTTATTTTTCAGTGTTGGGGAGGGAGAGAAGGATATTAACTAAATTTTATCTGTCTGCATGATGATTAGGGCAGACACCAAGAACTCTATTAATTGAGTTCAGCAAGGCGAGATGTGGGACTCTTAAAAATTGGAGAGCTGCCCTGGGTAAGGGAGAGGTTCTACTGCAACTTAGTTTGCTTTATCAGAGAACTGGGTTTGAAACAATTCAGTATCCAGCTTGCTGGGTCTTTGCCTACTGTTTAAATTCTTGTTACTTTTGTTCTTAAGAAAACTGAAGTAAAATTTACTTAACATAAAATTTACCATTTAAAAAAAATGTGCAATTTGGTAGCTTCCAGTACATTCACAATGTCGTGCAACCACTGCCACTGTGTAACTGCAGAACATTTTCATCATTCCCCTAGGAAGCTGGGTACTCATTAAGTAGTCACTCCCCCTTTTCCCTCTCCTCTTCAGCCCATGGCAACCCATCTGCTTTCTGTCTTTATGGATTTGTCTGTTCTAGACATCTGGGAACATACAATATGTGGCTTTTTGCAACTGGCTTCTTTCACTTAGCATTATGTTTGCAAGATTCATCCTTGTAGTAGGCATCGGTACTTAATTCCTTTTTGTGACCAAGTAGTATTACATTGTATAGACGTATCACAATCTATTCATTCATCAGTTGATGGATATTTTGGCTGTTTTCACCTTTTGGCTATTGTGAGCAACGCTGTTATGAACATTTGTGTGTGTGTGTGTATTAAGTTTATTTATTTTGAAAGACAGAGCTCAAGCTGGGGAGAGGCAGAGAGGGAAGGGACAGAGGATCTGAAGCAGGCTCTGTGCTGATGGCAGAGAGCCCTATGAGGGGATCAAACCCATGAACTGTGAGATTGTGACCTGAGCCGAAGTTGGATACTTAACCAGCTGAGCCACCCAGGTGCCCCATGTTATGAACATTTGTTCACAACGTTTTGTTTGAACACCTGATTTCAATTCTCTTGGGTATATACCTAATAGTGGAATTGTTGGGTCATATAAGAACTATTTTTAATTGTTTGAGTAACTGCCAGACTGTCTTTTTCCGTTTGATTATGCTCTTTTATGCACAGTTTTCATTGTAATAGAATCCAATTTATCTAGTTTTTCTTTTGTTGTTTGTGCTTTTGGTGTTGTATCTAAGAATCCATTGCCGCATCCAACACCATGAAGATATGTGCCTATTTTTTCTTCTACATTTAGGTCTTTTGAGTTTATTTTGTATATGGCGTGAGGCAAGGGTTCAACTTACCCATTGTCCTAGCACCATTTGTGAAAACACTTTTTTTTTTTCCCATTGAATGCTTGGTACCCTTATTGAAAATCAGTAAGCCATAGATATGTGGATTTATTTCTGGACTCTCAATCTTATCCCATTGATCTGTAGTTTTATGTAGGTTGTTAAATTGGGAAGTGTGAGCCCTACACCTTTCTTCTTTTTCAAGATTTTTATTTTTTTATTTTTTTAATGTTTATTTTTGAAAGAGATAGAGACCAAGTGCAAGCAATGGAGGGGCAGAGAGAGAGACACACACAGAATCCAAAGCAGGCTCCAGGCTCCGAGCTGTCAGCACAGAGCCTGAATGGGGCTCGAGTTCATGAACCGTGAGATCATGACCTGAGCTGAAGTCAGATGCTCAACCGACTGAGCCACCCAGACGCCCCTCAAGATGTTTTGATTATTCAAGATACTTTGCAACTTTATATTAATTTTAAGATCAGCTTATCTGTTTCTTCAAAAATAGAAGTTGGAGTTTTGATAAGAATTATATTCAATCTATAGTTCAATTTAGGGAGTATTGCCATAATAACAATATGAAGTCTTCCGGTCCATGAACAGAGGATATCTTTCCATTTATTAGGTTTTTCTATAGTTTCTTTCAATAGTATTTTGTAGTTTCCAGTGTACGAGTCCTGCATCTCCCTAGAATTTATTCCCAAGGATTTTATTCTTTGTGATGCTATTATAGCTGAAATTACTTTCTCAATTTCATTTTTAGATCATTTTTTGCTTGTATATAAAAATACAACTCATTTTTGTATGTTGAAGTTACTATTATTATTAAGGGCACTGTTTTCCCACCAGTGAGTGCATCCTTGAGAATTTTTGCTGCTTCTCTTGGTTTAATAGTCACTCTTTGACCCTCACTCTTTCTAAATGCTAAAGGATATTGCCACCCTCCTTAGTCTCACTCATCTTGATCTGAGCATTTCAACACTGCTTTGTTAACAAGAAGTTAATGCTTTTAAATTAACCATAGGTAATACTTTATTTGAAAATGCTGACTGAAATGTTGGGGAGGAGAAAAGAGAGAGATCTGAGAAATAAGCTTATATTCTTGTTTTCTTTTTTTTTAATTTTTTTAATGTTTATTCATTTTTTTGATAGAGACAGAGCGTGAGTGGAGGAGTGGCAGAGAGAGAGGGAGACACAGAATCTGAAGCAGGCTCCAGGCTCCGAACTGACAGCACAGAGCCCGACGCGGGGCTCGAACTCACGGACCATGAGATCGTGACCTGAGCCGAAGTCAGACACCCAACCGATGGAGCCACCCAGGTGCCCCTTATATTTCTTATTTTCAAATGCATTCTTATTTATTTTTTTTCAGTATATTTGGATGGTTATAAAAATATCTTTTGCTTAACTATTATATAAAATTGGAGTTTCATGATTAAAATCACCCATAATTTTACCACTCACAGATAACTACAGTTAATATTTGGGTTACTCATGGATTGAATGCTGAACATTGAGTATTGTTAACATTGCTAAGATTATACTCTGCATATAATTTTTAGCCTTCCTTTTTTTTTTTTTAACATCAAATTGTGTAATAATGCCTCACTGTTAGGAAACGTTAATTTAAATACACTATAAAAACAAGAAGTAATAGTGATTTTTTTGGTATTTATTTGGGACAGCCATTTTTGGTGTGTCTTTTTCACAGGTCCTTTTTCTTAAAGCAATGCATGCATTTGGTTAAAACAATGAAATAGTTCTGAAGGATTCAAAATGAAAAGCAATAATTGGGGGCACCTGGGTAGCTCAGTCAGTTAAGCATCTGTCTCTTGACTTCAGCTCAGGTCATGAGCTCACAATTCATGAATTGGAGCCCTGTGTCGGGCTCTGTACTGACAGCATGCAGCCTGCTTCAGATTGTCTCTCTCTGTCTCTCTCTCTGTCTCTGTCTCTGTCTCTCTGTCTCTCTCTCTCTCTCTCTGTCTCTCCCCCCCCCCCGCACCTCCTCCACTTACACATTCTCTTTCTCTCTCAAAATAAATAAATAAAGAAAAAGCAATAATGCATGTCCTCACTTTTCCAGAACCCACTCCTCCTCTCCAGGAGGCAACCACTTTTAATTCCAACTTTGTAACTTTTGAGGGATAACCGCCATATCTCAAATAATGTTTCTCTCCAGATATTTCTTTATCAACTTTAAACATTATCCATTGACTTCCTGACCTCTTTCCCCTACTTCCTCATCAACCTTTAAGGCCTGACCAGATATTAAGGGACACTGGCCCTAGATCTTACGAGCAACTAGAATTTCCTAAGCACTTATTATGTGTCAGGCACCCTGCTCTAAAGTTGCCGTTTTAATTCTTACAACAACCAGATGAGTCCATCTACATTATGCTAGTTTAAAGATGAGGAAAGAGAGATTCAAGGAAGCAAAGAAACTAGTCTGAGGGTGGCAGATCATGTTTTCCAAAAAATGGCCACAACAATATTTCTTGTCCCACCTGCTTTTCCCAAACACTGCCATTTTCTCTTGCCTTGGAATCTACTTTCTCTCTTTTTGAACCTGAGCAAGCCTTTGTAATTGAGCTGATGAATAGAACACTCTGGAAATACTGCTGCTTCATGACTTATGAGGCTGGGTTTACAAGAGTGGAATAGCTTCTGTCTCCCAGAGAGGATTCTCAACCGTGGAATCCAATCACCATGTTGTGAGGTTCCACGAAGAGGCACATGTAGGTTTTCTGGCTAACCGTGGCAACGTGGTCCCAGCCAACAGCTGGCATCAGCCACCAGACATGTGAGAAAACAGGTCTTGAGATGATGCTAGACTCCAGCTGTGGGGTCATTCTCATCTTCCCAGTCTCCTAGCTGAGACCCCAAACATTGTAGAACAAAAAACAAATTGCCCCCATTATGCCCTGTCCAAATTCCTGACCCACAGAATCTATGAGTGTGACAAGGATGTTTTATGCCACTGAGTTTTGAAGTAATTTGACACACAGAAATAGGTAACCAGAACATCAAGGCACATAAATCTGGTAAGTGACAGCCCTGGGGTTTGCAGCTGGCTCTGTCTATCTCCAGAATCAACTCTCTTAGCCAGTAGGCTCCATAAATGTGCAGACTACTATTTTAGTTTGCTACGGCTGCCAGAACAAATTACCACACACTAGGTGGTTTAAGTGTATTTCCTCACGATTCTGGAGACTAGAAGTCTGAGATCAAGATGTGGGCAGGGTTGCTTTCTTCTAAAGCCTGTCTTCTTGACTTGCAGATAAACGTCTCCTCCCTGTACCTTCACTTGATCTTCCCTTTGTGCTTGTCTGTGTCCTATCTCCTCCTCTTATCAGGACACCAGTTATATTGGAGTACAACCCACTCACATGACCTCATTTTACCTTGATTACCTCTTGAAAGGCCCTATTTCCAAATATGGTCACATTTCTAAGGTACCGGAGTTTAAAACTTTAACATATGGATTTGGGAAGCACAGAATTCAGCCCATAAAAACCACCCACAGGGCATTCTGGTGGTCTTGGGCCTGGAGCTCTCTGGCTTGTGTCTGTCTCATTTATCTGCCTCCCAGGGCAGTGGTTTTAGACCCTGGCCACCCATTGGTATAATCCGGTGAGTTCCAAAAAGAAGAGTTACAGCTAGGCCCTACCCCAGACCAATTAAATCACAATCTTTGGGGCAGGCCTGTTTTAAAAGTTCCTCCGGGATTCTAATGTGCAACCAGGGTTGAGGATGACCTCTCCAGAGTGGAGAAGAAGTCTGATGAGAGCAGTAAGTGAGCCAACCAGCAAAACTGAGGGTCACTTGGGGCAGCAAAATTGCTGCTTTGGTTAGAGGAGGAGAAATAAAAATCACAGAAGATCCTTTCATGTTTCATAGTAGCTTAAGTATGAGGAAGATGGGGCAGTAAGTGGAATAAAAAACAGAAGATGTGAGGAAGTATCCAGCCCACTAGTTAAGATGTGAAATTTTATTACAGGACATTAGAAACCAAAAAAAAAAAAAAAAAAAAAAAAGGGAAAGCAAGAAAGCACAAGATAATTGATAATGGAAATGAAACGCAAATGAATAACCAGGGTTTAGTAATGAGTCTCCTCTCTTAAAGCCTGGTCTTCATGATTTACTTTGGAAATTTGTAACTGAGCAGAATTTATTGACTCTATTTTATAAAATGCAAAAATCAACCGCTGGCGTTATCGTTCAGCGTGGGAGCTCATTACCCACATGCCAGGAATCGCGAGTTTGATCTCCGCTCACAATCGGAAGTCAGAGCGGCCCCAGCCAGTCCCTACCTAGCCTTGTCTCGGCTACAGCCATTCAGCAGACCTCTATTCCGGACAGATTTTTCTTTCCTCCTGACTCCCAGCCTTTCCCTTCAGCTGTTTTCTGGGGCTGTATGTTGCTTGCAAATCGGGGGATGCTGCCTATTCCTGAAGTCATTTTTATTGGTATTACTACAGTAAATTCTTTATGAAATAAAAATCAATAGTCACCGACATCCTGAGTAGTGAGGAAAATAATTGTTTATGGCACTCAGCTTAAGCTGTTCTGGTAATCACGTTGAAAAATACAATATTTATTCATTAGATCAAATTTAATGAGGCCTCCTGGCAGTAATTATAAAAATTACTGTAGCAGTAAATTACTAATGAGTTGTGATGTGCTTCCTACCTGTGAAGAAGGACTGGGGGTTGAAAAAGCCTGCTACCCAGATGATGATGTGAGGGAGGGAGCCCCCACAGGCCCGGCGCTGCTCTCTCACCCAGGCAAGAAAGGATCAGTGTACCCAGACCACAAAAGCAAACAAGAAAAAAAGACCAAGGACACACAACTGGAAGGGGGGGGTGGTTTCTTGCAGCTTCGAACGGGATCAAGATTAGAGCGTTCTTTTCCCCAAAGGTGAGCATCCTCTCAGCAACTTGGAGTTGCCAGCGTGCTGGGGTCACAGAGGAGCACTAATCTGATGCCTGGGAAGGCCAGAGCTTCTTATTAAGGCTGGGGAATGATTCCAGACACACGCCGCCCTTCAAGTCTGAGGGCTTGACTCTGACCGCCAAGGTCCAGGTCCTGCTCAGCGTTTTCAAAAACAGCCGCTAAGCGTGGCGCCTGCTCTAATGCAACCACAGTTGATGGATTTTACAAGCTCCTGGGGGCTTCTTCCTCTTCTGAAGGCTCAGAGCTAGCTAGAATTTTTGCTTTTCTATTTATAGCATGGACCTAAATTGTGTGTGTGTGTGTGTGTGTGTGTGTGTGTGTGTGTGTGTGTTTTGAAAGGACATGAGTAATTAATTTGAGAGCCTATATGTAAAAAAGCCAAAAAAAAAAAATTGATCTGAGGGCAGGCACAGTTAAAAAAAAAAAACTTTAACAGAGTTGAACGGGAACATTATATCTTCACAAGGGATGGTTCAACATATCTTTGCACTATAGTCTACTAGCCTAACGAGACTACTGTGTCCATTCACAACAGTAGCCTTTGTTCCCTAGATGCAGAACTGCAGCCTGCGGGTGAGGGACCAGCCACACCAGGTGAGGGCCTTCCGGCCTCCAGCAGCTGGAGTGTGGTAACCAGCAGAAACGCCCACTGAGGCCTCCGCACAGCGTCCCCCTCAAAAGCATCCGTCTCTGAATAGCAGGCAGGCTGTCGTCTGGAGTGACAGGTATCTATTCAGGTAGTGGCTGCTATTGTCTTCTCCCCTGGAGCACCAAGAGGAATTTTGTTTCACTTTAAGGATTCTGACAGCATTTCAGAATGTCGTACTCCAAGCGGGTTCAATCCCTCCTCTCATGGGGAGAACGCAATGACATTAGAGTGTACATTTTTTTTTCTTTAAATTGCAGATGCCTTAAAATGAGATTGTCAGGTTTGTTGGCTTGTCAGACTAAAGTATCAAGATTGTCACAGTGTATTATATCACTATAATATGATCATTGTACACGGAACTAATGAGTAATATTGTACTTAGTGGTGGGACTGAGTCACATTAACATTAAAAACGGTGAAAGCCTTGCGTTTTACCAGAATCTAGGAAAGATGCTAGCTTGTGGGAGGTGAGGCCGGGATTTCATCATCCAGAGAAGGTCAGGAAGCCGTCTTTAAAGAGAGGCAGGTGTGGTAGTGGTGGCAAGCCGAGGGCTGTGCTGGGGAGACCAGGGCAACACGGAGTGGGGGTGCTCCTTGGGGAGGCTGATTGAAGCACCTGATGGGTACTCAGCAGTGGTTTTCAAAGGAAGGAGTGAATGTCCATTGTGAGTTTTCTTCCCAATTAAAATCACATGCAGCTATACTAGAAGCAATTTGGAGAGGAGTGTTATTTTACGTTTATTTATTTTGAGAGAAAGAGGGGCAGAGAGCAGGGGAGAGAGAGAGAGAGAGAATCCAAGACAGACTGTGCACTGTCAGCACAGAGTCCAGCGTGGGGCTTGAACCCATGAACCATGAGATCACGACCTGAGCAAAGTCGGACAGTCAACCGACTTGAGCCACCCAGGTGCCCCAGAAGGAGTGTTATTTTAGTATCTGCCTTGCCCTCCTTGGCTATTTATTCACCCATTTGTTCATCCATCCATCCATGCATCCATTCATCCATTATCCATTAGGTGTTAATAAGCCCTACCATGTTCCAGGCATTAGGCACCCACTGGTATGGGTAATAGGCACAGGCCTGCCTGGCAGGCTTGAAGTGCAGGAGTACAGGTGTTGACCGAGTGCAAGTATAAACTAACACCTGCTGTCCAAGTGAGGTAAGCACTGGAGATGCCTAATGTATTTGGAGGAAGTAATGATGAAGCTGGGAACTCCGAGGAGGAGGAGGAGGGGGGTTAGGATGGGAGAGGTTGGGGAGGAGCTTCGGAGGTACAGGAAGCTTCATTCCTGGAATGGAGAGTGCTTAGCACCCGTGGGGACTGATGGAAGGTCAGAGGGACTGGAGAGAAGCAATGGCCTCTGGGGTCAGACAGACACGAGTTGGATGGGGGGATCACTTGACCTCTCTTAGTTGTTAAGGACTTAATAACAGTCCGTAAAGCCCTCAGCACAGGCCCTGGCACAGAGTAGAAATTCAGTGCATGGAAACAACCAGTATTGTTACTGCTATGTGGCAGGGTGAAGGCACCCAACTACCTGTTCTGTGGTAGATGGACCTTGTGGGCAGGGGTTGGATAGACAAAGGGAAAGGCACGTGCAAGCATGATACCACAGGTATACCTGAATTAGGATGCAGAACAGAAGAGTAAGTGATTAACATTGATTCGGGATAACAGTAACCTAAACTAAACATTCATCAGCTTTGTTAGTGGTAAGCAACGCCTTCACGTGTGGTACGTTAGCTTGTACCTCATAGTTTATTTGAGTGGTACCTCCTAGATTTGTTCAGGATACAAACTGCACAACCATACTCAAAATCCCTGAATCCAATACACTGTTCTTGGCGTGCCTACAAAGTGGTAAATTTGAAGTCTGTTCTTTTTTTCCAAGGCAGACTACTCTTGCGCCTACTGCTGTTGAATGTTTCCTAAAACTGATAGGATTTAGAGGGATTATCGTTTCCAAAAGATGCGCGTAGCTTCCTCTCACTAATGTTACAGCAAACTGCATTCAGACTTGCAGAAGAAACATTTCCCATAAGGACTGCTAGAAAAGTTAAAAATGTGTACCCAGAACCCTTCTAGAAGTCAAAGATACCAGTGTTCAGAGTATGCACACTTGGTTCTTTGACACCCTGGGCCCCATTTCCCCATACTCAAGAGGGGCATGCTAAGATGAAGTGCCAAAGAACATCGTCGTCGTTCCAGCATGTTAAAGCATGATTGAGATAATTTTGCATGGGTGAGGTGTGAACATATTTGTAAAGGACTAACCTGGGCCTGGTATTCCAGGAAAACGATTTGGCTAAATGCGTATTTTATTCCACTTGTTTCCTTCATTGGTATCTCCCCCTCGTTATTCTTGATACTAGTCTTTGTTGAGGGTAAACAAAGGGTACCCAATGAGGGTAAAATGCACTTCATTAGTATGCCTCTAGGTGAGACGTAGCTTTTTCCAGCCTGTACTTCCAGAAGATTATAAAGCTCTTATTTGCTGTGAATTTTTGTCTAGAGGAAAAGCATTCACTGATGGGTTGACTGAGCTTTGTAACCAAAATGGCTGAACAAATGAGATGTGGGGATTCTATGCCGGCTTATCACTTCGGAATGCATAAAGCGGGGAGTTCTGGGGAGGGGAGAATGGGGAAGAAGCAGGAGGAGAGCAGAAACAGGCTGGAGACTCACCAGTCCTGCCAGGCACGGCTTTGTTTGGCCCGGACTGTCTGTGGTAGGCGAGGGCACACGCGTATTCTCACGCGGCTCCACTCTCCCTTGCCTGCAAGCCCGCTGCCCCTGACTCTTTTTAGAGTGCCAGGTCCGAGTGTGGCTGAAAGAGCCGTCTGCAGAGCCTGCCACGTGCACATGGTCAGCTTTTTGTGGAAGCTGCTTATTGGGGGTACTTTAGAACTCGGCCTCTTTGTCCCACAAACAGCATACTTCTGTTGGTTTTTTCCCCCTAAATTGAACCACTCCTGTCCCTAATTGTGTCACTCCTGCTGTCACCTCCTAGCCATCAGAGCCCGTGGCATGGTTCTGATTGTGTTGCAATGCGTCCTTGAAGCATTCTTTTTGTTGTGTTCAATGGCTCTCCTTCAGCTCATAACACAGTGGTCGCACTGGATTCCTAGGGTCACCCATTCTCTGCTGAGGACCAGCCCAGAAAAGCTCAGTCGTAATGAACGGGGCTTCAGACGGACAGACGCACACACAGGCTTGAGAGCCCTCCTGGCTTCGGCCACTCTAACAAGATTTTGTCATTTGTGGCTTTTGCACATTGGAAAAAACTTTCATCTCTGAGTTTCTATGGGCTATAAATACTTGGTAGGTTAAAAAGGAATCATTCAGAACATGAAATAAACATAACCTGGCACGTACACAGCAACACACCTCAACGGAGCCCTTCAACTTGTAGGCCAGAGCTGCAGGAATCCGAGACAGGGTTTCCTTCATCTCCTCTCTCATTCACTTCCCTCCCGGGCTGGACACTGCTCTGGTTTATGACCTCTTTTGGTTGGATATTTTCCTAATGAGGCAGGAGGATTAGGTCTCCATGTTACTTACACCTTTTAGCCACGAAGTGAAAACTGTTGATTTAGTTGGGATTGGGGAAAATTTTCACAATGTCTAGAAAAAATGCTGTGGGTAAATAATATGCATCTACCACAAGTTGAGAAACGGGTCTGGCAGTGGGACGTTCTGTCTTGATTCTGAAACATCGCCGCAATCCTGGTCTTTAGGACCGTGTTTGTTTTCTAAAGTAGCTGCTTTCTTCTTATTTTTTCAGATTGTAAAAGAAACATGTGGTTCTTGTAAAAAAATTTAATAGAGAAAGAGACTGTGAAAGGTAAAAATCAGCCATATTTTCCGAAAATGTTATCATTACTATCTTGGTCCTACGCTTTTCTTTTTTTAACGTTGAGATATAAAATATACGTAGAAAAGTGCACAAATCCTAAGTGCACCTCTGAACATTTAAAAGATCTTTAAAAATAGTGCATACCCACATCACCACCATCTAGATCGAAACATATCTTGTACCATAACAAACCCTATGGTGCCCTCTCCTAGTTAATACCATCCCCGTGGTCTCTCTTCCAACACGTATAACATACAAATCACATCTTTATACTTGGTTCTCTCTAGATTATACCATTTGCACCTTGTTTTATGTATATC
The DNA here is from genome assembly GCF_028749965.1 of Puma concolor. NCBI lineage: Eukaryota > Metazoa > Chordata > Mammalia > Carnivora > Felidae > Puma > Puma concolor. Next base: position 162,920,521 of record NC_141674.1, read on the forward strand.
AGACATTGTTACAAAAACGGATCAAGTTCTTTATGGAATATTGCAATCAGATCTCACTTTAGTATAATGTGAATTTTAAATTATGTAGTATTTATATGATAAAATATATAATATTACCATATATAATATCAATGAAATCTCCCATATGCATTATGTGCAAATATATGATTTATATAATTATTGCTTTCTGTGGTGTCTTTCTGTGTCAGTAAACATAAAACATCGTTTGTAAAGGCTGCATCCCATTCTTAGGTATGCCGTCATTTGTAAACTACTTCCGCACGGTTAGACATTTGGCACCATTCTCTTGTGATTATATTTAAAAATTGCCATTCGGGCAACATCTGTGAGCAAACTTATTCCAAAAGCTTTGTAATCCTATTTTCCTGTTACTAAGTAGGACGATTGTGAAATACTTCTACATTTCTGTGTTGTGCATCTCTTTTGTTCTCTCCCTAGCAGTCACCTCATAGCGCGGCTAAAGGACAGCGTGTGCTTGTGCGCGCGCGCGTGTTCTGTTTCGCTGTTATTCCGCAGTCCCAGTCCAGGCCAGTCTTGGAGCAGGAGACAGGAAGCATGTTTGGGTCCACACGCCATGTCAGGAGGCTTTAAAAGTCATTTACAAATTCTCATCAGGTTGCATTTTGCTTCTTCACAGATCATTCTGGGTCTTTCACTTCACAGGAGCAAAAAAAAAGTATCTGGTTCAAGTCCTCTGTGCAGTCAAGTTGTTGTAATGTCACCCCTTCCACTTGACTGGAAAGCACCTCCATGAATACACACGGTACATTTTTTTTTTTTTTCCTACTTTAATCCTTGAATATCACTGCCCTGTTTCTCAACCCCAGCCCCCAGGCTTTTGGTACAATACTTCTTGTTTTTTGTTGGGAGTTAGAGTCTCTCATACAAAACTCCAGTGCTGTGGCTTGGCACATTTGCTGAATTTTAAAATGAGGGGTTCATTTAAAATTTTTTTTATTTTTTAAAGACATCTTTTATTTTCAGTCAAAAAGACAAGTAAAAATAATTCTCAGAGATATGTGTTTATATTGACTCTACAGAATTCTTTTTAGTGTAGAAGCCACAGGGATTATTATTTCTTTGTCTTGGAATCCCTAGATCTTTGTGGGAGGCCTAGAAGAACCAGTTTCTCTTCCATTTAAACAAATCCAATTCAATTCAGTTGCATTGGCAGAGCACAGGAAAATCTTAATTTTCTCAGCCAAGGAGAGCAAAGTCTGCCTGGGAGTTTTTTAAACATGGATTTTTTTTTTTTAATCCTATTTTTTTTGTTTGTTTTGGCCCAGAGATATAGATAGATAGATCCACTGACCGACCCTCTTCTCCAAAGCAACGAAAACATACGAATTTTCTCTCCTAAAACCCTTCTTGTCCCAGGAGATTATGTATGAATGAAAGAAGGAAAGTAAAATTTTCTTGTTGGCTTAAAGGAAACAGCCAAGCAAATAAATACTTGTTTTAAAAAATTCAAACAAACAGCTGAAAAGTAAAAAAATAAAATTTGGTCTCCCGTGGTCCTGTTACCTCACTGAGGGTTAATCATTATTAAGAGCCAGTGTTTGCATCCTGCATTAGAAATAAAATATGAGATTGCACTATTCATATCATGACACAAAAAGCAGTTTTCGGGCGCCTGGGTGGCGCAGTCGGTTAAGCGTCCGACTTCAGCCAGGTCACGATCTCGCGGTCCGTGAGTTCGAGCCCCGCGTCAGGCTCTGGGCTGATGGCTCGGAGCCTGGAGCCTGTTTCTGATTCTGTGTCTCCCTCTCTGTCTGCCCCTCCCCCGTTCATGCTCTGTCTCTCTCTGTCCCAAAAATAAAATAAAAAAAATGTTGAAAAAAAAAATTTTAAAAAAAAGCAGTTTTCATTCCACGCTATGTTGGATACTGTTCTGTGGCAGTGAAGGGGAATAGAATATGTCACCCCAAAATATGCCACTTTGACATGTGGATTATATTCAGCTAAACATCATCAAGACCCAGTAGACTCAGGAACAACTTTTACCCTTCCCATAATTGCCTAAAAGAATTTAGATAGGAGGGCTGGTGCAGAAAGAGAGCTAAGAGTTACCAGAGATAACTTTTTATCTGAAAGACCTATCTGCGTGGCAGGGCAGGCTTCTAACTACCAAACATCTGCTCTTGTTATCTTCCTGTGAATTGCCTTCCCCTCTTTGAAGCCCCAGGCCCCTGGCTCATTCCTTAGCTGAGGACGGCATATATTAGCCTCAGCTTCCTGACTTGCCCGTAAGTCTCACATCTTTGGGGCTCCTGTATGTACAAAATTAAGCTTTTCTCCTATTAATCTGTCTTATGTCAACTTAAAGTACTGGACCAACCAAAGAACCTAGAAGGGAAGAAGGGGCAAAAAAAATTCCACTCCTGTATCAGAGCAGCAAGATCTACCTTGTTCTTGAATGGTATCAGAGAATGCCATAGTATGAACCCCTATAATTAATCATTTTCTATTAGTGGGCATTTAGATTTTCTACCGATTTTTCTATTTAAAAGCCTAGGTAATGATTCTAAATGTCTCACAGGGCCAATTACAGTTCTAGCCTCAGGTCATAGGCAGGCTCAGGGATAGTCACAATTGGCGGTTTGTATTTTTTTGTTTTTGTTTTTGGGTTTTTGTTGTTGTTGTCTGTTTGTTTTTACCCATTTCTGTTCCCAGAAAGAAAGGAATGAGGCAATCTACAACCAATTCTTGGCCCGCCTACCCAGTACAAAATTATAAATACAAAATCTCCTTCCCTCTTCCATCCCAGCCTCCCCAGTTTCTTCCTCACACCTGCCTTTCCCTTTCCCCCCACCCATCAGATGGGAAGAAAAGGTTCCAAGAGAAAGTTTGGAGCTTGAACTAATTGAACTAATTGAACTGAGCATTTCTAATTCTAACAAGGTGTTCTTAAGCCAAAGGTATGGCATTTCGAATCCTGTGTTTGTGTTCCCCTTCCTTCGTGGTCAGTAAGCTAGAGGAAAATGGTACAAAGAGGTCAGTCTTCACACTTCACACTCTGTTAAAATGGCAGAGTTCTGTGTGTTGTAGTTATACTGTCAGCCCATGAAAAACAGACAAGATTTAGGAAAAAGGAAAGCTATTTATGAGAACAAAATACACGATAGTTCACATCCCATATTTTCTTGATGGACACAAAGTGACATCCATACTGATTGACTGTCGGCATGTGCCTCTCCCCTGAGCCAGGCTCTGTGATGGATCAGCCAGGCTCAGGCAAGTGTCAGAAAGATGATCAAAAGAAAGAGCTGTCTGTAGTTGTTCCATTTCTGAAGAGATTGACAACTCACCCTAACAAAAGGAAACATTAGTGTGCTATTTGCGTCTCCAAAAGAGACTGTGATAAGATGACGTGATAAATGGTGGGGTGGGGTGGGAGGGAGGTTGCCATAAAACACATAAGGTAGCTAAGTCGTGAAGTGCAAAGAAACCTCAGCTCGCACAATTGATGAGGCTTGTTTATTTTAAGAAGCCGAGCTGATCTGAACCGTGAGAGAGCCTGCAGATATCTCAGATGATAGCCTAAGTTCTCATACCAGTGTTGCCCACAGCTTCAAGAGAAATCTTAAATACTACGTGCCTTCCCCTCTTTCGTATCTCTTCCCCCAATTGCTTTAGTATGACCACTGATAGCTTGCGCAAGAAGACACTGTGTACCATGGAGCAAGAAGGAATTGGGCAAAACCACTGGGGTCTGGGTCTGGCCCAGCCCCAGCAGCAGGAGTTTGTATATTGTATTCAAAGAGCGTGTTTATTGTGATTCTGAAACAAACTGGATGAACTTGAGTGTATCCGTATAAGAAATTGTTCCCTCGAAGATTATAGAGATGGCACCAATCTCAAGCATTGTCAGGTCATCTTGGTAGGCTCGCTTCCAGAACGTGTGGGAGTTGATGTGCGGAGGTTGCGTTTGGAGGTGAGAATGCTTTGACAGATGGCACAAGTCCACATAGCACCTGGAGCAGCTGTTTTTTTTCCTTGCTGAGCCTGCATTCCCACAGCATTCCCAGCTCCCACAGTGCTGCTGGAGGTTCTGTTGCCCATGGCAAATCGGACCATGTCTAGCAGGTGGTAGGGCTCCTCCAGCCTGGGGAGAGGTGGTTCTGGATCTCAACCACCTGCTGCAGGAGCTCAGCCGTGGGTCAGGCTGTTTCCACTCAGTGTCCTCGGGGTCTGGGCTTGAAGTGGGTCCCCAAGAAATGCTTGCTGAACTTGGCTGATTCAGAGGAGCTGAGGGCTCTGGAGCGCTTTATTTACCATGGATCTCAAGATAGGTTTCTGACTGAGCTGTGTCTCATTCTCTGCCCCAGAGATCCAAGGATCTCTGCCACTCCTTCCCACATGCACAAACTAACTTTGGCTTTTGGAGTTTAAGGTGGAGACTACCTAGTGAATCAAGACAGGTTCTTATGTATGCAACTCTCAGAGTGGAGAAGAGTCTTGTGAGCTTTGTGTAATGTCAGTAATGTAAGCACCGACTGGGTGGGGAATAACTTTATGCTCACAATTTCTTGGTAGAAAATATGGTCAGCATCAAATGCCAATGATAGCAATGGGGGAAAGTGGTTTTCTGATTTCTGAGAAACTGTTTCTTCCTGCTCTGTGGGTGCTGGCCTCTACTATTACATCCTATTCGATGACCTACTTCACTATATTTCTTAAATGCCATACTTTCTCCTGAGACTTAAATTGGTTTAATCTTGGTGTGATTAATCTTGGTGTGTGTAAGCCCTGGGTGGCTTACATTTCACTTAAAGCTGTTCTGTTAAAGACGACTGGATGGGAGGTTGTGGTGAGCCTTTTACTCATGGTGCTGGGAGGGCTACAGTGAACAATAAATCAAGCTCCATTAGTGTGTTTTTGCTGGTCAGTGGGAATGACATGATCAGGTTGTGCCAGCCACTAATTTGGTGACTTCAAAGTCCCTGGGAAGCCCTCACCCTGCTCACAGAGGAGGCCAAACACAGATCTGGGTCTTTCCACATTTAGGTGACCTCTGGGAGAGAAATGGACTCCTTTTCCCTGGGGCCAGTCTTTATATACTGAAGCCTTCTTGGACCTGTCTGAGCCCCTAGAGAAGCCACATCACAATTATACCTTCTTGTCTTCTCTTGATCTTTGTCTTCATGACCATGAAAAACCACATTCTGCAAATAAAACCCAACTCTACCTTTTCTACCCCGGGTAGCCTCCTGATTCCATTACAGGTTATGAGACCCTCTAATCCCTAGAGTACTGAGGCAAACCGGCAAGTTTTCATGAGGGTCTAAATTTAAAGTGATTTAAAAACAAGTAATTGAAGGAAATGGTGAATAAGCAGAAAGTCCGAGAAGGAAACTCTTGGAAGGATGGGGAGAAGAAAGGAGGCAAACAAACAAGCTTCAAAGAGGAATCAGGGATACTGGAGGGGGGAGGAAGAGGGCGGAGAGAGAGAGAGAGAGAGAGAGGACAATAAGAAGGCCAAAGAGAAATCAAATTACTTGAGTGAAAAATAAAACAAAAAATGGCAAAAACTAAACTCAAACGACAATAACATCAACTCCCAGAGTCTTCCCCAAATTTCCTCAGATTAGGAACACCCACCAGGTGATCGGACAGTGACACCAGGTGGCTGATGAGGCCACACAGAGGAATTAGCCTAAATTATTTTATGATAGTAAACCAAACTTTGTTTTATAAACCAGCCCTCAGATTAAAACAGAATTGTAAGAAACCTAGAAATCATGTAATTGGATTTGACGTACTCATTTTACAGCTTGAGGACACTGGGTCCTCAAATTAGCAAAACCGACCAACCGACCAGCCAAAAAACAAATACAGTCCAGGACTGCAGACATAGCACTTCCCTTTTAACCAACTCCATGACTACAGCTTTTGTTGCTATTAACTTTATTTTTTTTTATTTTTTTTTTTTCAACGTTTATTTATTTTTGGGACAGAGAGAGACAGAGCATGAACGAGGGAGGGGCAGAGAGAGAGGGAGACACAGAATCGGAAACAGGCTCCAGGCTCCGAACCATCAGCCCAGAGCCCGACGCGGGGCTCGAACTCCCGGACCGCGAGATCGTGACCTGGCTGAAGTCGGACGCTTAACCGACTGCGCCACCCAGGCGCCCCGCTATTAACTTTAAAATATAAAAGCTACCTTTTGGTAAATAAGGGGCAACTAATAACAAAAACGTAAATTGTAATGATCTGGGTGTTATATGTGATCAATTTAGATGCACACAGGAGATTACTGTATAACGTTAATCATCACAAACATATGTGCAGTACCTGTTGAAGTATAATAGATTATTGGAGAGAGAAAAATTTGTCCAGCATTGTTTTATATTCTGGTAAATTACAGAGAGCTATCTGTTATTCTGGGAGTAATGTCAGATATAGACCATGTGCTTCTGGTAGTTTTTAAATAATGTTATGCAGGAGAATCATCAAACGTAAGAGAAAATGGAGAAATTCTAAATATTTTTGGTGTTTTATATAGTGAATTAGAATACAGGGGTCTATTTGTCCTAGTTATGTATGAATATGGTTTCATTTAATTTATGCACCAAATGAAGCATTTGGATGGCAAAAAAAAAAAAAAAAAGCCATGTTCAGTATTAGAATATGAATCAGCAAGTACTAAGCACGCAGAATATCACCCCGGACTTTTATAAAGCAATTTGACTCTTGGAAGAAAAAACCTCTTATAGGGAGGAAAAGGAAGAAATGAAAATATTTAAGCAAGTTACAACTGATAATGGCATATTGAGAACTGGTTCTCTAACTTAAACAAAATTTCTTACATGCCCAAGTCTTATACGTTATTGAAAATAAAGGAAAAATCTTTATGATTTCAAAGAGTGGTTTATGTAGTTTGATTTGTTTTATTGGCTATTTTTTTTTAAGCTGTAAAGCCAATTCCTGCTTTGCTTTTGTCAAATTAAAGGGAAAAGAAAAATCAAACAAGAAAATAGCTATGTTAAATGAAATCAATGACCGTACTGAAGAACACACATGCTTTATCACTTTTGTGAACTATTTCCTATACCTTTGTGTTTGCAAGTCTTTCTCTCTGAGCATCTCTGTGTATTTAGCAACTGCCAGTGATGTCCCCTCACCAGTGATGAGGCTGTCGATCAGGCTACCAAACATCCCTGTCGGGAGGTCAGTCTCTACCTTAGGGTACAGGACACACAGGGTCATGCCCTCATGGGCCCTCTTTCATTCCTACACATGAGCTCTGGAAATCCCTTGAAGAAGCCACCACACATAGGGTGGGGAGGGCGAGAAACCACCGCCTTATCCAGTTTGCCCAGTGAAACCCCAGTTATGTTCAACACTGCCCTGATCAGATAGATGCACAAGCCAGTGATTCTGTTGGAGCAATCATGTTGATAATGATCCAACATTTATAATGTGTCTGTGCAAGCCTAAGTGAGTCTATATCATTAAAACGACATGCACAGAACACAATTATGGACTTTTCATTGACACACATTCCCACTTGGGCTGCTGCTAGTTCTCTGAACCGTCTTTTAGCTGACTTGTTATTAAATACAAACATGGCCCCCTTTTTTTCAGAGGGGACACATCTTCTCTCATTTTTGAAGCGCTATCTCATTGCAAAACATTATTATTCCATTTGTCCCAAATTAAACAATTTAATATTTTAGAAAAATACTTTCCCTTATTTAAATGAAAACAATCAATGTAGTTTGCAAAGTAAAAGGCAGGGTTTCATCTTTGAGACAAAAAAAAAAATTAAAACAGAGAGAATAAGAAAGACATGTATTGTCTATTTGACAATCAAAACACTCCAATAAAATAAAATAAAATCGTGGTATCATAATAATGAGTTCTCTTTCAAATGGTTTGCTCTGAACTAAATGGTGTTCTTTATGGAACAGAATGTCAAACGGTTTAATTCAGTATCAAATATTCATGAGCTCTGAATGTGCTGCATCACCAAAACGGGTGCAAAATCATAAACAAATACTGTAGCGTGAAGAGGGATGGAAGCTAACAGAAGTGGACATCTGCATTGGTTTTTAACGTTATTGTGACTTTAAGTGTAAGAAAGAGAGGAGTGAGTGCTGCTGTGGGGAGAAAAAAAGGGTGAGAACAGAACCTGGGTAGAGATTTTCATAGCTGCTTTTCAAATCAAAAAGCTACAAGTAGATCAGGGATTGGGCCATAATGTGACAGAGATTTTTAGACATTTCAGAATGGATCGGGGTAGTGTTTCTTTATTAGAAAAGATAGTGTGTAAACTGAGGTTTTGTTTTTTTCCTTTACGATTAGAATGATTACCATTACCAAATTACATATTCAAATTACCATTTGAATCTAAATTTAAAAATGAAGTGGATTGTGACCATTCAGGCAGCTAGATGAGAGATCAGCTTACGTATAGTCTCTTTGACTGTATTGTTTGCCCCTTCTGTGGCAGGACTTTGTGGGAAGACGTGTCTGTGGAAATACTGGAAATTACAACTAGAAAAACCAGCTCTGTTCTGCAAGCTCTGAGGTCTTCTTAGACCTCCCTGGAACAAACGGATTAATTTGGAATAACAGATTTCTTCCTTTAGTCTCAGCCATGCTGTCTCAATGCCACACAGGTCTGTCTGTCTGTCTCTCATCTGACAGTGTTTGCCTCAGAGCAATGGAGGGACAACAAACAGTTCAGAAGGAGAAGGGAGTGTGTTAGTTGTCAGGGATAATATGCAGATTCCCTTTGCCTCACATGGGGCCATGTTCCACCATTTCCCAGCTGCCGTGTTTGCACTTTTCTAGAACTCACAAGTTCAGGAAAGGTTGACCTCCACCCAGTGTGTGAGGCAATCTATTAGAGGAGTTCTGTTTCCATCCCTGTAAGCATTCATTTGGAGTTGCCTAAGAAATCTTCTAAGAACTCTTACAAAACTGAAATCAACTCTCCCAAATGGCATGAAGAGTTTTTGGTTATTAACTCTACCGTCTCCTGTTAGCTAAGCTCATTTGTTTTCCCTCCGGAGAGAAGAGCTCTTGCATCTAATCATACCTAATCTTTCTGCAAAGATGTTTTCCTTAAAAAAAAAAAAAAAAAGTGTAAATCAAGTTTTTCTAAATCTAATCATATGTTTTATGCATCAGGGGAACTTGGAATGTAAAGGAATCCCATGGTGCATCCTTCTGTAAAATGAAGATTTGCTCCCTTATTATTCATTTTTGTAAATCTGAATAATTATTCATTGGGTTGAAGGAGGTATGCCTTTATTTAGGTTTTTGCATTTGGTGCCTTTCCATTTCTTATTTTCCATGAGCTCCCAAATGGGCACACATTCTACTTTTTAGAGAAAAGGAAACATAGCAAACATACTCTCTGATTCTGAGGTCTTAAGGAGCCTCCAAATTCTGTGCCAGTGGATCATGATGAGTCATCATCTGATCGAAAAAATAAACCTGCAGAAAACCTTGCTTCTATCTTGCTCCATAAAGCCAGATATCCATTTCAGACTGTCTTGGTTCTATTCCTTCTTTCTTTCCCTTCATCTTCCCTTTTAGAAAATAAAAAGATTCACAGCGTTCTTTCTCAATTTAAAATAAGATGGTGTCTATTACAGCTTTATCTAGCAGGAATTCCCCAAATCGAGGGTCATGAAATTATGCAACCACCAGGGATTCTGGAGAGTCTGGTCTCTGAAGATGAAGTTAGAAATGAGGGAAGGTTTATTGTTCATTCAACTCGGCAGAAGCCACAGGGTCCTATAGCAAGGAAAGGCTTAGCAATCAGAGCAGGGTGAGACCAGATTCCCAACATTTGTGTTATAGACCTTACTCCAAAGGGAAACTTTCTTGAGGTATTTTTCTACCCTGCATCTACTGGATCCCAATTAAAGGAAACTGTTTTTAAGACATGTCTTTTTCCTGTGATAGAAAAACAGGGTTCTTTCTTTCTTTCTTTCTTTCTTTCTTTCTTTCTTTCTTTCTTTCTTTCTTCTTTTATCCATCTGGATGGGGAAGAAAAAGCATCTGATATTTGAGAAATGTAACTTTATTAATGAGAAACCTGTCCTACGAGGACATCCAGGTTTTAAATTTGGGAAATGTCCCAAACCTAAATCCCAGCCTAGAGGAGTCCAGTGCTATATGAACTGGACAAACTGGACTGTCTTTCAGTGAAGGAGACATGGCCAAGAGAAAGTAAGAATCACAAAGGCTGAACATTTCTGTCAGCTCAAGTCCTTGGAAAAAGCCACAATATGAGAATAAAGTGGCTGACTGAAAGCTTACTCAATCAGGGTTTCACACACTTTTGCAGGAATAAAAGAATTCCGTGCAGGGTTTACCAAGTGCTTTGGATGCCAGCAGGGGGAGCTCTAACTCTGGAAACCTGTCAGTGGTCACGAAAAGCTACTTACCAGGTCTAGACCTTTCCACATACTGTTTGTTCACCATTCCTGTGACTCTGGTCATAGAAGTCAGGAACAAGACCCACAGGCAATGTCACTGAACCAGAAACAGATCTCCCTTCCCATGGTCTCTGGAGGAGGAAAATAGTTAACACCTTTATAGAAACAGAGCTGACTCCCTGGCAGGGTGAGAGAGGCATTTTAGGAGCTGCTGCTGACCAGAGTCTTCCAAAGACAGCTGAGAAAAAGCCCCTTCTTTCTGCATTTTTCCCTTCCTCCGCCCCCAGGCACAACTCTCTCTCTGCCAGGAACTTCGGTTGGATCTGATACTTAGATGATCCATTTAACAGGAGGGGGGTCACCCAGCTTGTATAAGCTGCCTGTGGTTGGAGTGAACCAGATTTCTCCATGCCATCAATCAGCTCTGGGTCACTGCTGGGTTTCCTCCGCTCTCACTTTGGGTTTTTAGGGAGGAGAAACAAAACCCTTAAGCTGTAACTGTATCAGGGCCAAGAGATTCCACCTCTTGTGTCTTCTGTGCTTGGTGCAGAAGGTTCTGCAGAGAGAGGAAGAAAGCCTTGCAAAACTCAGACACAGATTATTAAAAACCATTCCAGCCCATGAAATATCTGAGAAGCTGCCTGGTTCAGAACAGCCGTTCCCCCTCCCCCACGGAAACTTTTAGAAGTCCTAGGCCTTCTACAGTTCAAATGAATAAATGAAAAAACCCACTTAATTTTCTTTAATCCAGCCTTTCCATGATTCATCTGACCATGAAATATCTTTTCCTCTCCAGAGAGTGCCTATACTCTAGGCACTTGTGTTCTGTGGAGCACACTTTGAGAAATGCTGAGTATAGATTAGAAGCAAAATTCTAGGGGTGAAAAAACATGTACATTCTGCAGATTGGCTGAGTCTAACTGTTGCTATAATTTTTTTTTAATTAAAAATTTTTTTTTGTTTATTTTTGAGGGAGAGAGAAAGAGCACAAGCAGGGGAGGGGCAGACACACACACACACACACACACACACACACACACACACACACACACACAGAATCTGAAGCAGGCTCCAGGCTCTGAGCTGTCAGCACAGAGCCCAATGTGGGGCTCGAACTCACAGGCTGTGAGATCATGACCTGAGCCGAAGTCAGACGTTTAACCAACTGCGCCACCCGGCCACCTCTATTGCTATGATTTTTGACAAGTCACTTAGCCTCTCTGGTCCTCAGTTTTCTCTTCTGTAGAGTGACAGTTCCTCCAGTTCTACAAATCTTTGTGGCTCTCTGCTGGAAGGAGAATGCCAGATATTCCAATGCATTCAGAGTTCCTAAAACTTGTGCTTCTGAACATGGAAATGGATCGCACATTTATGCTGAAAGCAAGTTGTAGACTTTTGTCTACAGACAAAATCATATGACAAGAAAAGGCAATATTCCTCTTTCTTTGTATTTGGCTTCTGAACCATGCCAGTCCTATCACTACTTCTGTGTCTTTATCTGTCCACGTTGTTGAACCTGTGGAATTGCTGTATGCATCATTCTTTTTGTTTCACCTGTATAAGACTGCAAGGGTCTTGTTTTGTTTCCATTCATGTTATGAGTGGATTTTAATTTTCCAGGACATTTATCCAGAACTTTAACAGGGATTCCAGGGAGTGCAAGGATTTACAGGCTTCTCTGAACAACAGCATGCACCAGAGCACCTGCCCGTGGGAGTTAGGGACCGACATTAATGAAGTGGTTCAAGTTGGAAAGCGTACACCTGAAGGTTTATTTCTAAGGAGCTGTAAGAGGCGGTGATTGGAATGTTTGGGTCCTCTGTGCTAAAAGGACCTTTCTGCTCATTCCCCAAACCCTTGCCTCTCCTTTACTTGGGAGTGGAAATGGTATCATATGACCTTGAATACCTTTCCTGGGGGATATTGATCCAGGTGCATCAGAAGGAAGAAGGGAAATGAAGTTTTGCAGTATGACATTACTGGACATCCACCTTGCTCATGCCCGCCTGCATGTGCTTGTTCAACAGTGTTGAACAAATCCAGCAAATACTGGTTAAGCACCTTCTATGTGCCAGGTGCTTATTCCCATTAAGTGAAGAGTCTTCCCTTCTGAGCTCTGGCCCAAATTCTGGCACCTCTCTGGAGATTTTTCTGATATTTCCAGCTTTCACTGATACCTGCCAAATGCCAAACTGTTACGGTTGGGGTCACACAATTGAGCACTCATTATATCCTGCCTTGTTGCTCTGGTTTCCTATGAATCCCTAACTAGGAAGTAAGCTTCATGAGAGCAGGGGCTACATCCTAACACTCTTTTCCTTGCCCAGGGAGCTGCCCTAAATGCAGTTCACCAAATAATAGCGAATCACAACAGAATCTGGAGAATCCTTCTGATGACAGTTCTCTGCACCTCAGAGTAGTAAAATCTGTTTTTAAGCCAATGGTGTCTGTTGTGCAGCACGTGCTCATAACTGTCTGTCATGTTTGCTGTCTGTTTCAGTTGTTGGTTTCAGAATTAGAGGGTCTGATTTGGAGTTTACATCTATTTGTTATTGATAATGTTGTGCACTAGGATTTGTTAAACTTCACAGAAGTAAGTGCCTTTCTGGGTGGTCTGAATTCATCTCCAAAGGCAACTTCCACTGATGTGGTCTTTCCCCTAGCTTTCTGTTTTACTGGTTTATGGCTAATTATGAGGGTTTCAGTCAGATCAATGTAGCCACAGATGGCACCAACACCCCAGGTGGCCCAAAAGAGGATTTGTGGGGCCATGGCATCTGGGCTCCTTCAGAGAGACCTGCAGGGAAATTAGTGATGTGGTTGTGGTTGTGTGTCTCTTTCCCCCTCACACCTCTCTTCCTGGCATCCTCGTGTCTCCTGGAGCCTCTTCCTCTGCCTATACTGGAGCCTTAAAACTTAGCTGTTCCCTACTTCAAGGTCACTTCCCCACTTCAAGGTCACTGCCTAAGTAAGGCACTGATAAGTGCTCACAGTGGACCCTTCCCAAGTGTGCGCTTGCCTGAAAAAGGGATCTCGGACATCCGAAAGTCCTTCACCAAGCCTGACTTGACTGGTCTTTCCCAGTAACCTTTGCATAGCATTTTTAAAGTCAACAAAATGTTTTCATGCACAGTGTCAGTCGAGCTGTAAAACAAGCAGATGAAGTCGGGGAGGTGGTGGAGAAGCCGAGGACAGGTGACCTGTACAGAGTGCAGAAGAGTGGCAGGGCCAGAACCAAGTTTTTCTGACCGCCCCCCCCCCCCCCCCCGCCTGTGTTTTGCCTTGAATCGTGGGATTCTTGGCAGATCCATCCCTCATCCTCATAGCCTGTCATGGGCGGTAGTGGACAGGTATTCATTCTAAACACCTGGGACTAAAAGTAGGTCTTCCTCTCACAAGCAAGTGGACATGGTGACAATGACAGGAACGGCTCCCCTGTATTCAGTACTTTCTAGGTGTGAGGATTTGCACACACATATTATCTCATTGTCTTAATCCATTCGGGTCACAAATACCAGAGACTAAGTGCTTTATAAACAGCAGACATTTATTTCTCACGGCTCTGGAGGCTGGGAAGTCTGAGATCAAGGTATTAGCAGATTTCAGTTCTGGTGAGACCTTATTTCCTGTTCATAGATGGCCACCCTCTCTGTGTCCTCACATGGTAGAAGGGGTGAGGGAGCTCTCTGGGGTTTCTTTTATAAGGACACAATCCATTTCATGGAGGCTCCCAATCACCTCCCAAAGGCCCCACCTCCAAAAACCATCACACTGGGGTGGGGGTAGGTTTTAACATGTGAATTTGGCGGCGGGGGGCAGGGGTGGGGGCTCGTGGGACACAGACATTCAATCTATGGCACTCATGTAATACTCATAACAGACCCAGAGGCATGTACTTTACCCTGTTCTGCAATGGAGTCTTAGAGCAAGGTTTCACCATCACTAACTGGTGCTGCTTGGATTAAAAGCCATGTTTTGTCTGTTTTTGACTCGTGATTGTTCAGTTTCTTCATTGGTTGTCGAGAGGTTTAAACAAGATAAACAAGGGTTGAGCATGGTGCTTCGCTACCCACGGTCAGCTCACAATAAGCACTAGGTCCTTCTGCCTTTTCCCTTGAGCCTAGGGACTTAATCATGTCCCGCCAGCCCTGCCATGTAGATATTTCCTGCAGTATAGTGCTTTACATAAGTCAGTTCTCAGTAAATGTTCATTGAGTTAATTGGAAATCAGAGTTGAGAGTGAGGAATCCGTTTGCTTTCCTAAGCATGTGGAGGAAATAAATGAAGTAGTCACCCTATAGAGGTTGCTGGTACTTCTGCTGGAACACGGTGACACCAGAGTTATGGCTTTGGTCCCCAATCACTTCTCCTGGTTCTTTGCCCATCTCTGTGGCTGTCCCTTCTTATTCCCCTTTGTAGGCTTCTCTTTCTGTGTTCACCCTCATCTTACTGTATCTGAGGGTTCTGTCTGCACCGATAACTCACAAATCCCTTTCACAGCCCCGATCTCCTTCCTGCAGGTGCATTTATATCAACACCTACTCAGCTTGGAACCCCACACCTCATACATAGCGTGTCCTGGATTGAATTCGTTATTCCCTCATCCTGCTTAGTTGCTTTTCATTTTAATCATTTCAAGTAACGGTGGTTTTGTTGTAAGGATACACATGTGAGAAAACCTGTTAAGGCTGGAAAAACAAAAAACAAAGCCAGGCCTCAAGGGAAAAGAAACCATAGTCGATCAGGAAAAGTGGGACCCCAGAGCAGTTCTTAGAACATTAACGTTAACAGGACCCAGCATGCTTTCTGCCTGCTTACCATTGCTAACCTCACTCACCTATCCTCCACACTCTGCCCTACTTTGTACTTGCAACTGTGTGGCTGGTCCACCCTACAGGCTGTGTGTCTTTTTTTTTTTTTTTTTTTTTTTTAACCTCATAACCTCTATTAACTTCCCTCTTCCTCATCTTTCCCACAGTGTCTCCTGCATAACCCTGGCTTGCCTTGACCCTTCAAAGCCCAACTCCAGCTTATGGGGTCTCTGTGCATTCTGCCAGCTTTAGCTCCCACTGAATGCTCCCACTGAATCCCACTGAATCATTCTCTCAGTATTTTTGCAGTTCAAACTTGAGAGAATATGACTCTCGGGCACATCTTTTCTTGCCAGGCCACCTTCCTAGTTGTTGACCAGCATATGGATTGCCTGTCATTGGATCAGATCCAATCCAGTCAGCTGTGGCCAAGGGTGGGACCCCTGGGCTGCCTTCCCTCAGATGTGTTTGCACAACCCAAATGTTCTATGCTAAATGAGAAAGTTGTAAAGGATTTCATATTGGGTGATTCCATTTATGTGAAATGTCCAGAATAGGCAAATCTATAGAAACAGGACATTAGTAGCTGCCTAAGGCTGGGTGGTAAGCGCATGGGATTAGAGGATGACAGCTAAGGGGTGTGGTGTTGGGGTGATGAAAATGTTCTAAAATTGATTGTGGTAATGGTTGCAAAATTCCATGGATATACTAAAAGACATTGAAGTGTATGCTTTATTTATTTATTTATTTTTAACGTTTATTTATTTTTGAAACAGAGAGAGACACAGCATGAACGGGGGAGGGGCAGAGAGAGAGGGAGACACAGAACTGGAAGCAGGCTCCAGGCTCTGAGCCATCAGCCCAGAGCCCGACGCGGGGCTCGAACTCGCAGACCGCGAGATCGTGACCTGAGCTGAAGTCGGACGCTTAACCGACTGAGCCACCCAGGCGCCCCCATGCTTTATTTTTTTAATTCTTCTTTTTCTTTTTTGAATGTTTATTGTTATTTTGAGAAAGAGACCATGAGCAGGGGAAGGGCAGAGAGAGGGAGAGAAAGAGACTCTTTCTCATCAGGCCAAGCGCAGAGCCCAATGTGGGGCTCAGTCTCATGACCCTGGGGTCATGACCTGAGCTGAAACCAAGAGTTGGACACTCAGTCAGCTGAGCCACCCGGGCGCCCCTGAAGTGAACACTTTAAATGGATGAATTGAATGGTAAGTGAATTATATCAGAATAAAACTGCTTTAAAATAAGAGTGTTTGGTAGGGCAAATGGCCAAGGACTAGGCAGATACCATATCCTCTTTATTTGTTTATCTTAATAAGTGCTTCCACATTTTACCCACTTTGCCAAATCCAAACTCTGAAATTTATCCTGGTATCCCCACTGTTTCAGTTTAATCGTCACCTGCTTCCCTGGTGCCAGCAGCGATGAGTGCAGTAGTTGGGTCAGGTGCCCATCCTCTGTGCTCCAATGGCAGCTCATGCATGAACATCTCATTTATTATTCCATATTATAATTGGGGCCTTGTTAGCAAGTCTCTGAGGGCCTTTCATTCCTAGCATCCTACCTGATGCTTTAGGTATCCACGGAGTTTTCTTATGTGGATGGGATGGGTGGATGGGATGGGATGAAGGGATGCATGAAAGGGAAAGACCATTGTCTATACCCATGACTACTGCCTGCTTTTAAATATCTTACTAATTCCCAGGGTGCCTGGGTGGCTCAGTTGGTTAAGTGTCTGACTTGATTTTGGCTCAGGTCACACATAATCTCACGGTTTGTGAGTTCGAGCCCTGCATCGGGCTCTGCTCTGACAGCACAGAGCCTGCTTGGGATTCCCTCTCTCTCCCTCCCTCTCTCTCTCTCTCTCTTTCTCTTTCTCTGTCTTTCTCTGTCTCTCTCTCTCCCTCCCTCTGCCCCTCTTCGTGTGCATGCATCCTCTCTCTCTCAAAAATAAATAAACTTTAATACAAAAAAAAAGAAATCTTACCAGTTCCCTGAAATAGGTGTGCCAGTGGGAGAATGAATGAAAAATAGGTAAATCAGTACAGCTCCACCCTTGTGACCTACTAAAGAATCCAAAACACAAATGATGTTAATGTGGTTTAGCCTGTTAACTATTGGAACAGTTGTGTGGGGCAACTAACAAACTTCCAACGACATGTCCTGTACTGTGATATACTCCTTGGGGTAAGGGCAGACTCAGTGCTAACAACACATTAGAGACCCAGTGTTTCTAGCCATTTCTCTTCTGTGCCAACCCCAGTGACTGAACGATCTGGCGCATGGTGGAAAGGCAGCAGGGTGGGAGAAGGAGAGTGGGGACAGAAATGGACTTCTCAGAGAGCAGCGATTGATTTGAAATACGAAACATCTTATTGATAAAAGCAAAGCCTAGACGGAAGGAAGCAGTTTGATATAGCACACTATCTGAAAAAAATCATGTGCATCTGTTTAGCACAATATACAGCATAATGACAGCAATCTTCCCTGTTTGTATCCATTCATCTGATTATACAGAGTAACAATTCTTTTAGTTACACATTTATTTACCCAAGGATTTTTTTAATGGATAATAAGTTAGTAAATCAGATAGCATGTGTTCTGGATAATACTTTAGTAAACTGTCTACCACACAAGACAGTTGCAATTCACATTTTATATAACATCCAGCGTTCTCTTAATACACATAGCACAATGGGAAGCTATGAGCAGCTCTTCAAGAAGGACAAAGCAGATTTTAATGATTATTTAATATTGTTTGATCTAGACACATATTATGTTGAAAAGCTACAGATTTCAGCCCTGCAATGCACCGCAGATGTGACAAGAAATGTGGACGTATTTGAAGTAGATAGATTCCAGTGGCCTTCTTTTGATGCAGTTGCCATGGCTGTTGGTACTAAAGTTTCCGGTCTTTGACTCAACGAATACATTATGAGCTTTTTCTAACTGGTGAGAATCCAAACTTGAACCCCAAAATGCATATATTGCTTCATGGCAAAATAATACTAAGGAAGAGAGGATAGGGTTTAACTTAGGTCATTGAAATATGATAACAAAAATATAAATAATTCTCTCTTTCTGAAGTGAACACAGAAGTCAACAAAATTCCTGGTCCTTTCCAGAATGTTGAGTGGGGTGGGAAGTCTCAACTGTTTAAGGCTTGAATTGGAGATGGGAAAAGGGCACTGCCGGGGAAAAAGCCTAGCTACTTCTCCCCCACCCACCCCATGCTGGAGTCAGACTGTCAGGAAAGCACAGCTGCTGTCCTTGCAAGGTCCACATGTAACGACGACCTCTGATGTATCCAACAATATCTACTTCCTCTGTGCCTCGTCACAAAGCTAGCTCATGGGGCATCTCAAGGTCATTAAGATGAGATCTCTTGTGGTCTTAATGCCACCTTGTCTATCTTATTTTAAAGAAAGTTCCTAGGGTTAGATTCCCCTTGCAGCCCACATTCGTAGGGTATCACTGGGAAGGGATACCAGAACCCTTATTATTCAGCAAGTCATTGAACAGGGAGCATTTGCAGGCACACTCTGGACTGCTTTGAGTCATTTCCTAAAGGGAGAAGAATCTACATGTTAGATCTGATCAGATACAGATAACAGGAAGACCTTTCTGTTCTTCTGATGTCGAGGCAATGGATATGGACTTGTTGCTCAAAACGTGGCATTCACACTTGGCTTGTTCTTGCACAGTCCCAGCAGACAAGCTCCTTAGCCAGGGACTCCATAGCTTCGCAAAGGCAATTCCTTGGGACAGAATGAAAAGACGTTGGATATTTGAGCTACTTTCTGGAAATAATTTAGCAAAATTACATTATAGAGTAATAAAACAATCGAAGATAGGGGTACCTGGCTGGCCCAGTCAGAAGAGCATGCAACTTGATCTTTGGGTAGTGAGTTTGAGCCCCACATTGAGTGTAGAGATTGCTGAAATAAGTAATTTTAAAATAAATTTTAAAAATTTAAATAATTTTTTTAAAAAAATGAAGATACATAGGAAAATAACTTGGCACTAATAGGTATTTACTCTTTACCAAGCATGTTCCACATACTTTCTCATCTAATAGTTACAGTGGCTTTATGGAAGCAGGGATTATCATCTCCCTTTTCCAGACAATGAAACAAGATTCAAATTTGCACAATCAATCAGGGACAATGCCAGTCTCTGAGCTCAGTGTTAGTTGACTCCAAAGCCTGTGTGGTTTCTCTGTACTAGTATGCTTCAAGCCTTGCTGCATAATACTATTCTCTGGGAGTTGAAAATACACCAGTGCCCCTATTCTACACCTAGAGATACTCAAGAAATTGGTCTGGGCTAGGGCCAGGGCATTAGCGTTTTCAAGAAACTCACCCAGTGATTCTACTAAGCAGCTAGGGTTAAGAACCACTGGGTCACACCATACTGCCCACAAAATTACAACTCCACTATAAGTTACATACGTTTACCTGAGCTACATAAGGTCACAACTGACAAGTATCACACAATCTGTGTTGGGGGACAGATAAGAAAATGTGGATGCCCTTGAACACAATTATCAATCTTTTCTATAAACTCCTCATGCATTAGACATTCCACAGGGAGATTTTGGACTACAGTTGAAAATCTGGCCTCTCTTTATTTTTTTTCCAATTCAGCAAGCATCTTAATGTTTTATTTTATTTTTTTTTTAATTTTTTTTTTACATTTATTTATTTTTGAGACAGAGACAGAGCATGAACGGGGGAGGGTCAGAGAGAGGGAGACACAGAATCTGAAACAGGCTCCAGGCTCTGAGCTGTCAGCACAGAGCCCGACGCAGGACTCGAACTCACGGACCGCAAGATCATGACCTGAGCCGAAGTCGGCCGCCCAACCGACTGAGCCACCCAGGCGCCCCGCATCTTAATGTTTTAAAGGTCATTGAGCTATGTTCTAGTAGTGGTTGTATTGTACCAAACCTATCCAAGGAACTCAAGAAAGGAAATGGTCAAATGAAACTATGTCTTTGACAATGGGGTAAAAAATTGGGTTAAAGTTTAAAACGTAGACATTTCCAATCATTAATTTCTTTTATTCATTTTCATAATCTCAAAACTCTTATTTGATTGGATCTGTGTCATTGTTGTTTTTTAGTAGGCTCCATGCTCCACATGAGACTTGAACTCATGACCCTGCGATTCAGAGTTGCATGCTCTACCAACTGAGCCAGCCCTGGATCTTTGTTTTAATAACTAGAATCTAGCTATTCACCTGGCAAGTTGTTCTGATGCTGCAAGAGTCCATTCTGTGGATGAGAAGTAGTAAACGCTCAATGGTATTAAACATAGACTTTTATTGAAAGCAGAACCAACCTCTTCATGGAACTTTTTTGTGGGTTTTTTGGTGCCACGAGTGCTTTCTTTTAACACATTAATACCATTTCTTTCCCCAAGGCTATGTGGGCCCTTTCTAAGGCACAAAAATTCCCCCCAAACCCCCATATAAGAGTTAAATGATGTAAGCATTGATTGTGGTTAGAAATATTAATGCTTATTGGAGGAAGTGCTCCAAAATGGTAACAGTGGCCATCCTTATTGATTAGAGGTACATGTAAAAAATATCCAAACTAAACCCAAACACATATTTTTTTAGATTTTTAAAACTGTTTATATCTGTGGTCCTATTTATCATTTTCTTGGAAGACAGTGACTCTGGGTCATTTTCAGGACTCTTTCCTTCCTTCCTTCCTTCCTTCCTTCCTTCCTTCCTTCCTTCCTTCCTTCCTTCCTTTGCTTCTTTTTTTCTTCTTTCCTTTCCCTTTCTTTTCTTTCTTCTTTCTTTCTTTCTTTCTTTCTTTCTTTCTTTCTTTCTTTCTTTTTTTCTTTCTTTTTTTCTTTTTCTTCTTTCCTTTCCTTTCCCTTTCTTTTCTTTCTTTCTTTTTAAAATTACATCTTAGTTCAATGACTTGCTCTAATGAAAGCTTTTTATTTTAAACATATGGGAGCAGAGATTAAAAGCACTGGCATTTTTGCTGAAAATCTTCTAAAATGAACAAATATGCTTCCAAAGCTTTCTCAGACTTCAATCTCTTTGAACTACTCTGTTTCAATATACATATACATACATATATGTGTAGATCTATATTATATATGTATTTTTTACCTGATTCTGATTCCAGATTTCATTGAAGAAACAAAAGCTAAAGCATTACGTATGGTTTAACAAGGAGGAAGTTAAGTGAAAATAAGGAGGCTTAATTCCCACAAAAAAGCTTTTAATATCACACAGTATCAGGATTAGGAAAATGGACACTGCAGCCAGAATGCCTGTAGTTGATCCTGGTCACATGACCTCAGTAAACATCTTTACCTCATCTGCCTCAATTTCTTCATCTGCAAATGGGACCAGTATTTGGTAACTTCCCAGTGGGGTTCCTGTGAGGATTAAATAAGTTAATACATGAAAAGTGCTTGGAACACAACCTAGCACATGATAAGTGCTCAATATATGATAGATATTACTATTATTATCATTATCATTATTATTATCATTATTATTATTATTTTAGACGGAATAGGTACTTTGATCGATGGCAAAGCTAGTAAAATTGTGCAAAATCTAATGTGGATAGCCTATGTTTAGAAAAAAATTTTCACTCTCAATTGAGTGTTCCTAAGCAAGGAGGGGGCTCACAGGACACAGGCAGTAGGGAGTGGAGAGCAGCTGACAGTTTCTTCTCCTTGCTTCAGGGCCATGCAAAAACTTCAGTTGTTTTGTTTTTTGTCTCTGGATGCTGCTGGGAACTTCGGTAGATACTGGAGACAGGTTCAGAGTTTTATCCTGTTGACCAGCAGTTTACATTCCTGGCCAGGGCCAAAGGCTAGGATTTTAGCAAGAAACGACACTCTGAGCCTGGACTTGGACAGCAGCAAGATCTTTGACTTTGGGTACAGAAGGGTTGCTGCACATTTTCTTCCTTTCCTCCCTCGCCTCTTCTTTCCTCCCCATTTTCCTTTCTTCTTTTCTTTCTTTATCATTCTTTCTCTCCTTTTTAGCATTTCAGTTATTTTTAGTTAAAGAAAAACAGCCTTTTCCAAGGGTGACAAATTGAACAGAAGGAAGCACGGTGTGGGCTGCTCAGAGCTCTTGCTTCAGGATCTGGAGGCGAAGAAAGAAGGCCCTCCCAAGAACTCAGGGTGATTGGCCAGCAGAGGGATGACTTTGATGACTTTGGTCACTGGATTTGTCGAAGTAGGCTCTAAAGGTGGTTTTCACCTGTGAGTTTGTTGACATGATTAATATTATAATTCTTGGAGGCTATTCAATTAAGGAATGATGCAGGAAGCCAAGAGCGTGGATTCAGTTGGATTCTGAATCACACTCAGGAAATCATCTTAATCTGGTATAACCATAATTTCATTTTTCTTGGGGCAAATTCAAAGGAAGTTGAGGTCATTCTGGGGGTCAATTTCATGCATGGTGCTCCGGGCATTTAGGTGAGGTTGTGCATGAAGTTGGCATACTGTGCGGTGGTGGGATTGTCCATGGTGCTCTTGATGGGAAGGCCTGTCCTCACCACCATGATTCCATGTACTCCTTTCTTTCTCTGAAGTGGCTTCAGTGTCTCCTCTACCTCTGCCATCTCCCACTGATTGGGTAGTTCTGTGACACTGGCACTCAGCCGCTCATTCTCTTTCTTTTAAAAAATTATCAGTTCTAAAAACAGATCCCTTTATCTCCCTGTTCGATCAGTAAAAAGCATCGGGTAAAAATGGAATCAGTTAACTAAAACATTAATTCTATTGCTAATGTAGCGAACAGCACACACTGCTTGTTCAGTGGTGGTGTTCTGCAGTATGTATGGTAGTACTGTGGGGTCTCCCTGGGAGATGAACCCCCAAACATGCACAGACACAGAGTTCTTCCCCACATTTCCCCCTCCCCCTCCCGCTCCCCCTCCTCCTCCTCCTCCAGCCTGCTGAGGGGTACGGGTGTTGAAGGAGAAGTTGCTAGCTCTTTTGCTTAGGATTTCTCACCTTACTCCAGCTTGGAGGGCCCCTTAGAGACCCTGGGCTCTGAAGGGATGCATTTCTTATATTTTTATCAGCTTTCACTTAGCTACTGCATTAGATTACAACATTCTTTGTAGCAACATTAAATATCAGAATAAAAATGATTTTCAAAAATACCCCTCATGTCTTCTCTTATAACTTGGACCACATTTTGAGTGCGTGCAGCTAAGTCCAAGGCATTCTTTCTTTGGCTGTATGTTCAGATGTCTTGTCTTCATTATGGAACAGCCCCACACAAGCCCCAAATTGCTCATATTTCACTTTTACGTCTTTCAGTTCACTTAGTATATTATTCTTAAATCATCTATTAAAATTCTTGACTAAGTTTCCTTTAATTTTTGCCTCTACACTTGATATTCCCTCTGCCCTAAAGCTTATACTCATTTTCTCCTTAAAGAAATACAGTAGGCCTAAATGATCTTGTTTCCGTGTATATTCCCCCCGTGATAGGTTGTTCTTTTAGTGACTACCAGTCCTGGGCTCTCCACCTACCTTAGGATAGAGAAACTTAAATGTCATTGCCCATGTTTGGTCGAGGACCAGTAAATCTGATTAGTCACAATTAAGTCATCAGACCAGGAACCAAGAAAAAGGGCTTAAAAATGAAGGATGAAGCCATCTTTTATTAGAATATAGGTTCTTGGGGTCTGGATGGATCTCAGAAATAAATGAGATGTGTCTGGACGTTTGCTAGATGAAGAAACCAAAGACCTAGGAGGTTACTTCTCCTGGTCAAGTGCCACACAAATAGTGGTGAAGTTAGAACTGAAGTCTAAGTGGGGCACCTGGGTGGCTCAGTCAGTTAAGTGCCCAACTCTTGATCTCAGGTCACGATTGTCCAGCTCTTTATCTTGGCTCAGGTCATGATCTCACGGCTCATTGGTTTGAGACCCACATTGGACTCTGTGCTGACAGCCCCAGGCCTGCTTGGGATTCTCTTTCTCACCCTCTCTCTCTGTCCCTCCCTGGCGTGCGCACTCGCTCTCTCTCTCTCAAAATAAACCAATAAACTTAAAAAAAAAAAAAAGAACTGAAGTCTAAGTTTCTGGACATCTCCTAGCATAGCACTTTCATTCATTCATTTGTTCATTATCTTCTTTCTTTCCTTCCTTCCTTCCTTCCTTCCTTCCTTCCTTCCTTCCTTCCTTCAGTATTTATTCATGCCTATCGTGTACATGTTTTCATAATAAATAGGGGACCAATAGTAATTTATTTTTGGAATTAAACACATGGACAAACATGATCTGACAAGTAGGAGAGTACTAAATAGACACATAGAAATAAGAACAACTCTGGAAAATCTGATTAGGGTGGTCACTGTCACTATAGTGTAACACTTCATTGTAACACACACCACACCACCTTTGCTGTAATACTATAGAATCTTGATCCAAAACAAGGCAAAAAGAACCAAAGGACAATAACAAAGTACACATACACTTTCAAACCCATACACAGAGATGGAGCTGCCTTAGATGTAATACGGCAGACAATTAGTACACTGACATTTTGGCAAAATTTCCAGGCATTTCCATAAACCCTTTTTGGATTCTTTTTCCCTCCAGCTCAGCAAGACGGTCACATTCTTCTGGGCCTCAGACAAACAATAGCCTCCAAATGACATTTAAGAACAACCCCCTAGCATGACAACGGAGGCTCAACCCGTCTCGGAAAAAGGAAGGTCACCATATGCCCCGTGCTCTTTGTGTACGGCCTCGCTGCCATTTTACAGCTGCCTTAGCCTTTTTATTTTACTTTGGAAGACAAGGGCTCAACTAAAATGCACAAAGGGGATTTAGGATTAAGCATCATCTTCTGTCTCTCTAACCTGTAACCTCTTTCATCCTAACAAAGGTGGGAGGAGCTGAAGAGAGAGCTGGGGCTAGCAGGAGGAGGGCCAGGAGGAAACCAGCAGACAATGGTGGGGAGTGCAGGGGAGAGAGCCATCTTTTCTAAACTTGCTGTCCCTCTCACCCTCATTTTTTCTTCATCATACAGAAGCACCATCTGTTCACAGACTCGATGTGTCTGCATTTGTTTTCCTCAGTAACAGCTTATATAGGAAGCAGATTATGAAGGGAGCAAATATGCCACCAACTGGATCAGTGACTATACATTGTTCATGCCCCTTAAAACTTTGCAGAAACACTGCAGCAGGCTCTGTGTGGGTCCTGACCCGTTCCTGGCTCCGGTGTGCTGACCTTGATTAGTACCACCTGACTTGGTTTAGCCCCTTTTATGCTAAAACCCCTCAGGGTTTATGCACTTGATTTATACTATATTTTAAAGTAGGCTTCAATGAGGTTTTCAAAATTTTTTCTAGCGTGCTAGCTTCACAAGAGCATAAACAATTTGAGAACAGGGAGTTTTCTGTCTGTTTGTTTGCTGTATGCCCTTTTCTCTGGTCAACCACACAATTGACTTTATAATATGTTGACATTTGGCAAAATTTCCAGGCATTCTTTTTAATATGTAGACTTATTTGATCATACTTTCAGAACTAACGTGAGAATAAGTTACAGGAGAGAGAAGTGGTTATAGATATCAAAATACCACTTTTTGCTACCTCAAAATAGAAAAGATAATACTGTACATTTTTAGGCATCCCTGAAGAAATGATCCAGGTACAGTGATCTTCACACTGGGTCAGAGTATGTCCCAGTTATGTGACTCTGACATGCAAAAAGACCCACATACAATTCCATACAGCTGATATACTCAAGATTACATCCTCAGATATCATCGGACATTTTAGTTATTTAAAAATTTTCAGCTATGCATAATGCTGCGTCAAATCTTTAAGCATGGAGCTTTTTCTATTTTTAGAATTATTTTCTTAGGCTGTATTATAGGAAGTGGAAGTATAAAATCAAATGAGGGGCGCCTGGGTGGCGCAGTCGGTTAAGCGTCCGACTTCAGCCAGGTCACGATCTCACGGTCCGTGAGTTCGAGCCCCGTGTCAGGCTCTGGGCTGATGGCTCAGAGCCTGGAGCCTGTTTCCGATTCTGTGTCTCCCTCTCTCTCTGCCCCTCCCCCGTTCATGCTCTGTCTCTCTCTGTCCCAAAAAATAAATAAACGTTGAAAAAAAATAAAATGAGTGATTTTGTTTTTGTTTTTGTTTTTTTAATTTAAATTCAAGTTAACATATAGCATAGTATTGGTTTCAGGAGTAGAATTCAGTGATTCATCACTTACATACAATACCCCTGGCTCATTCCAGCAAGTGCCCTCCTTAATGCCCATCACCCATTTAGCCCATCCCCTCACCCAGCATCCTCCAGCAACCTTCAGCTTGTTCTCTGTATTTAAGGGTCTCTTATGGTTTGCCTCCCTCTCTCTTTTTATCTTATTTTATTTTTCCTTCCTTTCCTCTATGTTCATCTGTTTTGTTTCTTAAATTCCACATAAGTGAAATCATACATTTGTTTTTCTCTGACTGACTTATTTTGCTTAGCATAATGTACTTTATTCATGTTCTAGCCACGTTATTTCCTTCTTTTTGATCACTGAGCAATATTCCATTGTATATATACACCACATCTTGTTTATCCCTTCATTAGTCAGTGAACACTTGGACTCTTTCCATAATTTGGCTATTGCTGATAGCGCTGCTATAAACATTGGGGTGCATGTGTCCCTTCAAATCAGCATTTTTGTATCCTTTGGATAAATACCTAGTAGTGCGATTGCTGGATCATAGGGTAGTTCTGTTTTTAACTTTTTGAGGAATCTCCATACTATTTTCCAGAGTGGCTGCACCAGTTTGCATTCCCACCAGCCATGCAAAAGTGTCTCCCTTTCAAATAAGCGATATTTTGAATTTAATTTTCAAACTCTACTATTGAAGAAAAGCTTACTATTTTGAGTAAGGATATGAAAGTCAGGACCACTGATGCATCATTGCATTTATATACTTTCACCCAAACTTTATTGAATAGCCTTGGTATATCACTTTACTAGTTTTCAGCTGTCAAACAAAATTTAATGTTTATTTCCCTGAAATATCCTTAAGATCTAGGAATATAAATTGCCATTAAAATTATTCCTTATTTTTCTTAGAAATTCAGTGAACATTTAGGGGTGCCTGGGTGGCTCAGTCGGTTGAGCATCGGCTCTTGATGTTAATTCAGGTCATGATCTCACCGTTGTGAGTTTGAGCCCCGCGTTGGGCTCTGTGCTGATAGCACAGAGTCTGCTTGGGATTCTCTTTCCCCCCCTCTCTCTGCCACTTCCTTGCTCGTGCTCTCTCTCAAAATAAATAAATAACCTTAATTAAAATAAAAAATTCAGTGAACACTTAAACACTTTGCTAGAGAATATGAGTGAGTAGATTGGATACTTACTTAAAACTTAAATGTACTATTCTGGCATATTATAATACATTCCGTACACACCATAAATTGACTAGACATCAAATTATAGAAGTGCAATAAAGAATTGTGAAATTTTAAGCTCTAAATGTCACGGATTAATAATTATATACTGATTTTTTTAAACAGCTAAATTTAACTCTGTTATAATTTTTTATCCTATTTCATATTTCCTTGGAGATTTTTACTGTGTTTTAAAAATTTAAATTAGATTAGTGGAGCAGAAAAATCTCAGGATGTCCATTTTAAGTTGAAATTGCCATGTGGATTCCAAGAGTTATTTTAAGTTGAACTACTTGTGGTACTCGAACTTTTTCTTCGGTGAATACATCTAATTGCCTTGTGCTAATAATGTACACTTCTTGCTTAACAATTTATCTTTCATTACACTTGAGCATAGGCATTCTTTTGTTTGAAAGGAGCTTTTATTTTTCACCCAAAATTTTCTGCATATAAAATATGTGCACAGGACAACTTTAGTGACGTATCACAGTGGCCAGGCTTAATCACAAATATGCTGCTGTATCACTGAGTCTCATTCCTATGTGTCCTGTTGGCACAAGTCCATGCTCTGACAATCTACCGATAAGCATAAAACCCTGTAACTTCTCACAGAATGACCTTGACCATTCCAATGTAAAGCTTATTATAATTAATGTAATAGCTCCCAGTTATCAGACAGAAGGTAGTCTCTGGGCAAGATTGTGAATTTTCATTAAATCTTCTATTTTCCCCAACTTGACTTTTCTTGGATCTGCTCTAATTTCTTTTGAGTTCCGAACCCATGCTAGTGTGCATGCCTGAGATAGGACTGTGTAGAGCTAATGAGTTGGGGGGGGGGGGTTGTGGAGAAGACCTGTCACAGTGTCCCTATTGAGCAAGGAAGCAGAGGTATTTTTCAACCATTCTGGCCAAGGGTTCCAGTGCTTAAACACAGGAGGGGAGGGGCACCTGGGTGGCTCAGTTGATTAAGTGTCTGACTTTGGTTCAAGTCATGATGTCAAAGTTCATGGGTTCAAGCCCCACGTCAGGCTTTGTGCTAACAGCTCAGAGCCTGGAGCCTGTTTCAGATTCTGTGTCTCCCTCTCTCTCTACTCCTACCCTGCTCGTGTGTGTGATCTCTCTGTCTCTGTCTCTGTCTCTCTCTCAAATATATAAACATTGAAAAAAAAATAAACACAGGAGGGGATCAGATGTGTCCCTTTAAAGTCTTTTGTCTCTATCAGCTCAGAGTGTAAATACAGTGATAGAGGCACACCCAGGGTGTTATGCAAGCCCAGAATCACCTCTTGGGGTCCCTTACACACCTACAGATTTCTTTTACTTTTCCAGAAGTTTGGAAAAACAGAACCCACTGTTCACTGCATCCATCCTATACTGGAGAGTATTGCAAGTGGGAGTATGAATTCCTGCTGCTCATGTCCACAAACAAAGCATCTGCTCTTTCTCTTTGGATGACACCTCACAGAGGTACTCCAGACTTCTCCTTTCTCCTTAAGCCCCAGTCTCTCCGACAAGCATTCCTTTTGACCCACTTGAATTTGAGTGCACGTGATGTCCCTTGGATGTTTTCTTCTCTGTCACTCACTCATCTTTCCAGGCCTAAGCCCAAAACATTCTCTTACCAACTTCGCTTCCTACTCTGCATTATAGCTAATCTGCTACAGGGGAATGGTAGGTAGATTAACTCCACGGTGCTCACACAGATTCTGCTGCAAGGACCTGGAATGTGCTTCTTATGACTCCTGCCAGTCTTTCCCAGGGAATTGCCCTGGGCCAGGGTTATGCCCTTGGCCTGATGCTGCCTGCATGCAGTGACTGGCCAAAGAAAGGAAGAGGGAAATAGGGTCACCAGCCTTGGCCACCTGCCACCATATCACAGTTCAGTCCTTCCGCCTGCCAGTCCTTCTCCTTTCTCTCCCTCACAGGTGGCTGCTGCTGAGAACTGTGCCCCCACAAAACTTCTTGCATGCAAATCTCAGAGTCTTATGGTCTGTTTCCAGGGAATCTGATCTGTGACGGGGCATAATTTAGGTGCTACCATATGCTACTTTGTAACAAGATCATTTTTATTGATTATACCATTTTTATTTTTTAATGTATTAAAAAATAAATTTTTTAAATTATTAAAAAATAAATTTTAATTGTATTAAAAAAAATTTTTTAATGCAATCTTCACCCCCCAACGTGGCACTTGGACTCCAGAGATCCTGAGATCAAGGTTCAGGATCTGCTCTGCTGACCAAGCCAGCCAGGAGCCCCCTGATTATGCCATTTTTAGGTGATGCTAGATCTCCACAGGGACCAATAAATAGTTTTGAACCAATAGAGAATTAAGACAGACAAGTTAGGCAAGTATGGGATCAAAACATCACCTTTATTACCAAGAAAGCTGATTCCAGGAATAGGACCTATATCTGTAGAAATTAGATGGAAACACCTCTGTTATCAGCCACAGCGGTGCTGGACCAAAGCCAGCCCCACAGAACGCGCACAGGTGGGCACAGAGGAAGAAGGCAGGCCTTTCCAGAGGATGACTGAGGCTTTGCGCTTTGTCTCAAATGCATCCATGAGTTCATCACTTCACCTTCCCCGGGGAGGAAGGAATTGAGAGGTGAGCCCAGGAATGTTATGCTAGGTAGCTTCCTACCTATGGGGTGGGGAAACAATTCTCTCCTCAATAGGTGACAATCTCCCTTTTGAATTCTTGGAAATTTAGTCCTTTAACAGATAATTTTCAAATATCACTAATACCTACCATGTGACAGGCACTGTTTTAGGGAACCCAGATGTGAACAACAGGCAAAACTCCCTGTCCTTGTGGACGTTACAGTCTAGTGGGGGACACAGAGAATAAACGAGGGAAATAAGGAAAATATAAAGTGGGAAGGGTGGTTAGGAGTGAGCAAGAGAAACCATAAAGTGGGGAAGGGCAAATGAGGGATTGTGAGGAATGGTGCTTTCACACGGAGAAAGCCTCCCACCACTTGAGTACAAGGGGACTGGGGAGTTCGTATCTGCCAGTGGAACTGTGCTACCCATTCCAATTCACATCCCCTCTGACATTCCCTCTCTCCCAGATTCTTACTGCTCTGCAACATGAGCGTGTACTGCAGCCTTGCAGCCTTCTAGTCCATCCTTTTCAGGGGCAACTATAGTAGGTGGCCTTGACTGTGGCCTTGAAGATATGAGCATTCTAGGTGTTTACCCCTGGCAGAAGGTCAGCATTCCTTCTCTGTCTGCAGGCTTGCTCTTTGCCAGACCCCGGTGCTGGTCTAGCTGGCTGTGACTCAGTCAGCTCTGAAGGGACTTGTACCACCTAAATCCAGTTAGAGGTCAGCTCATGCAGCTACATTTGTAGTTTCATCTTTGCTGCTGTAATATGAACCCCGGAACGAGAGATTCTGTCAGCAGTTGGAAATTAGGAATGGATTGGGGGAGTCCTGGCATGGTGGATATTTCTCACTTTGTGTTCCTCCTGCCTTCTGGCAATAGCCCCCCTTTCTTGGGGGGAGCTGTTTTCTCTACCCTATATGGATCAAATGGGGAATTTATACTTTTACATGATCCCACTTGCCTGTACATAGTGTTTAGTCAAAAGGTAGGCCCGTGGCCAAGCAGGACTAATCATGGAAGTCACTGCTCTGGCCACAGTGACCTGTCCCGAGTGGGTGACTCAAGAAACCAATCAAACTCCCCTAGGGTTTCAATAACTAAACCTGGGTGGTAGAGAACTTTTTTCTCTTGAGGAGAAGCTGGGAGATGTGAGTCCATAGCTGCGGCAGCCATGCCTCTGTTCTGTGAAGAAAACTGGACTGTGGTAGGAGAGAAAGAAGCCAGTCTTCAGAGAGAGGAAGAGATGAGAGTGTGACTAGCCTGAATCCCTGGCTCCAGGAGTCTCTAGCCACACTCCTGCCCTTTAGGTCCTTGAGCGAGTACCTTCCCATTTTCTCCTTAGTGGGGTCGGGTTGGGTCTGTCACTTGGAATCAACAGAGTCATGACCGCCATACTTGGAAGAACCCAGAGAGTTCAGGCTAGCTTCCCTACATCTTCTCCCTACCTTCTTTGGAGGATTACTTCTTCCATGAAGCTTTCTCCGACTGTCCCAAGTAGAATCGACTCTTCCTCCCTCCTTTGTGCCCACACAGCTCTCCCATTTCTTCATTCTCATTTCTTGTCTTTGTGGGGCTTATAATCCATAGTGTACTTACTGGTTTACCCACCTTTTCCCACTTAGAGGGTAGAGATTGGTCTTCCTCTTGTTTGTATTCCCACAGTTGGCACATAGGTGCTTAGTATACGTTTGTTTGTTGATTGTAATGAATACATGGATGGACAGATAGATAAGTACCACCATCATTCAGCAGGTGCCTCTATATGCTGGTCCTTTAGTGAAGATTTCAAAATCCAGAGATTCTCTGGGCATTGAATTAATTCTGAGATATTGGAGAGATTTTGAGATCTCTTTCCCTCCCTCTCCCCCTCCCTTTCCCCTGCTCCCTCTCTGTCTCCCCCTCTATCTCTCCCTCCCTCTCTCCTTCACTCTCTCCCTTTTTTCCTCCCTCCCTCACTCTCCTTCTCCCTCTGCCTCTGCCTCTCTCTCTCTCTTTTTCACACACATCTCATTTATGGCATTCACTTCTTTCTGATTTTTTTGGTCTTTTGCATAGAGATCATGTACCTTTTAAGAGCAAGAGTCATATTTTATTCATTTTTGCACCTACTAGGGCACCCAGAAGTGCCTCTAGTGCCTAGAGGAAATGGAGTTAAATATTTTTTGGGTAAAGCATTTGCAATTTGGGTTTATCTAGTTCAGATCATTTACACAGGTTTCTCCAAAGAGGTTTGTATGGCAAGTCATTGGCTTCTTCATTTTCAGATAAATTTTATATGTAATAGCATTAATGAATATTGTGAAAAGACAAAGGGATCTATGCACAATACCACAGTATTACGTCCAGTGTATGTATAACTACTCCATGTGGCAGGATACTCCTCAAGAAACATCAATTGGTGGGACACTTCTTCCTCGTGTGGACTGTCTAGCATATTGACCCATCCTTCCAAATGCCAGCAGGTCCCTCCATCGTTGTGGCAAATCAAAAATGCCGAGATAGTTAATTCCTTTTAAAGTTAGCCACTTTACCACCTTGATGCATATAATTCCACTTTTCAATCCACATGTGTATAAATAAAAATAGCATCATGCTATATGTTCTGTTGTGTAACCTGCATTGCCTCTTAACAATATATTATAAACATCTCTTTGTTGGTGATAGAGACATTTATCTAACATTATCTTTAATGGCTGGCACATTATTTTATTGTCTGAATGTACTCTAATTTATTTCCTCAATCCCCTATTGCTGGGACTTTTGGTTGCTCCCAATATTCATGATTATTAACAGAACTGCAGTGAACTTCCTTGTTACACCTTTTCATAATCCATCATTGTTTATTTATGATGATAAGCTCCTAGAGTGGAATGTACATTTTAAAATCTTTTGAGACATACTTACAAATGCCCTTCCCCAGAGCCTTTGGTTTGAGTTGCTTTTATAGCTTTCCTTGTAGCCATTGAACCAACTCCTTGTCACCCTTTGGTGACTCCAACGTAGTGCCAAGGGAACCCTATTTTCCCCAGACCTTCTCAAAGTCTCTCCCAAGTCCCCAAATTAATTCTAGTTTTTTACCACAATTTTTCCTCAGAGTGACCTGTTTTGTTGTTTAAGGACCACCCTGAAATTATTGGGGTACAGAGACACAAGAACTATTTTAAAAGTCAGGAAAAGTAGAAAAACCTATAGAGAGCTTCACAGGCATGCCATAGGATAAATGGAGGTTGATCATTATGTCTCTTACATATTATTTTGAGTATACTCATTATATAGCTTTAAAATGCTATTTTGAAATGCCACATGTTACTACTTAAGATGTAAACAACTCATTCTAGGTTAAAAACTGTATGGTCAGAAGGCTTCAAAAATAGTAACTCTATGGCTAGAAGGCTTCAAAAGTAATGCCCGATGTACAGTTTTGAAATATGGAACACCATTGCTGTTCACCAGCAGGCCTGAGGCAGCCAGTACAGTCAAAAGCTGACACGCCTGTGCCTCTCATGGAAGCTTCTAGAGCACAACTAGGTAAGGCAAGACTTGGACCCAAAGTCCTATGCTCAGTTGACTCACAGCCACTACTTATCTCTACGTGAAGTCAAAATACAGATGCCAAAATTTCACTTTCCCCAATTTTCTGTTTTTGCTAATTGCATTTACCTTGCTCTTTTCCTTTATATTCTACACATGTTTGACATTTTAAAAAGGTGTTTTAGCCTCTGAGTTTAAGCAAATTGGTCCACAGAACTCCCCAGTGAGTAGCAAGCTCAGCGTTAATATTCATGGTGTCCTAAATGTTAACATTACCGTCAAAGCAGCTTGGTTTGCCTGGGCTCCAGCTAAGTTTAAATTGTATTTACGGAGTTACTTGCTTTTTTGTGTGTGTGAGTCAGAATATCCAGCTAAACTTGGTCAGCTCTTTCACTACTATTCTTCACATAGGACAGTTAAATTATAATGTTATTTTTTTTTTCAACGTTTTTATTTATTTTTGGGACAGAGAGAGACAGAGCATGAATGGGGGAGGGGCAGAGAGAGAGGGAGACACAGAATCGGAAACAGGCTCCAGGCTCTGAGCCATCAGCCCAGGGCCTGACGCGGGGCTCGAACTCACGGACCGCGAGATCGTGACCTGGCTGAAGTCGGACGCTTAACCGACTGCGCCACCCAGGCGCCCCTATAATGTTACTTTTAAAAGCAAAGAATCCATAGTAGGTTTGTGTTTGTACAAGAGAATGCTTTTCTGCCAGAGGTGAGGATCTTCTGGGCCTTATGTTCTGGAATGCCTTCTTTAGTAAAGAAGAGTAAACAAATCTCTGAAATTATTGGAGAATGGTTCTTTCATTTTGGTTTTTAAAAAATGCTTGCTTATTTAATATTCTGTTAATGAGAAGGCATAGAGGACAACCAAAGTTGAGAGGATTGATAACAAAATGTGTAGCATACTATTCACTGAAAAGTAACTCTGAGGGCACCTGGGTGGCTCAGTCAGTTAAGTGTCTGACTCTTGATTTCGGATCAGGTTGTGATCTCACAGTGTGTGAGTTCCAGCCCTGTTTCAGTCCCTACACTGACAGGCTGACAGCACAGGGCCTGCTTGGGATTCTCTCCCTCCCTCCCTCTCTCTCTATGCCCCTCACCTGCTTGTGCCTGTGCTGTCTCTCTCTGTCTCTCAAAATAAATAGGCATTAAGAAAAAAAGTGACTCTGAAAAACAAGGTCCTGATACTTTATCAACACTAAATAACAAAGGCAGTTATTTCCAGATGTATGTGGAGTTAAAATACTCTCATATTATACATTCATATTTTTTCTTACCATTAGTCCCTTCTTTGGAATTCCCACAGCACACTCAGAAATACCTACTACCATTCATATTGTCGTCCTTGGCTATGAGGAATAATACTAGACATTTCTATGAAGATGATATTTTCTTTAGAACCATTGCTGTTTCCTTATTTGTCAGAGAATTATATGAGCAATGTCTTATATTGAATGTGTATCCCAAATGTTCCCGATTCATCACTCTGGAATTTCTGTCACATTCATCTGAGGCCCCATTCTGTTTAACAGTCTTGTAATTTCCACGTATCTCTTCTGGCTGTGTCTTGTCTAATCTGGTTTTCTGCCTCCCCACCATTGCTCTGCGCTCCCCCCATTTTGTGACCAGTTTTCTGTTCTATTGTTTTCTCTATCCTACTTTATCCTGACAGTGGACACAGACCCTTCCTGTAATCCCCCAGTGGAAGTTGAGACCAAGCTATAACTTTTGAGGGTTGGGACTGTGGGAAATGAATTAAATCCCAGAGGCAAAGACTGCAGACAGGATTGCTTACAACATCAGTCACCCTATCCATCACAGGGATACCCACCTGGACACCTTTCTTCCTAGACCCTGTCAACAACCACTTTGCAGGACCTACTTATCTTCTTTAAATGGGAGACAATTGCCCCTTGCCACAAGTAGTATGTTTATGTTTCCCTCACTGGAGTCCAGACCCAACATCTTACAGATTGAGAAAAAGGAAAAGATTCTTCTTTAACTTTGTGTAGGAATTTGGGTAAGAATTGTTCCTTCCCAAGATTATAGATATTTGAATTTGTTTACTTCTTTTAGGGGCAACTCCATCCCCATGACCTTGCCCTTTGATTTATAAAAGACTTGAAAATTCACTAGTTTGATGTCAATACATGTCCCAGAAATTGATGACGTAGGTTTGAGGCTTTTGCAGAGGGGTCAGTGTTGGGCTTTGGCATTTCCAGTCTTCTGACATGAGGGCACTTCCTATGGCCTATTGGAGTCTATGTTGCCTAAATCCACATTAATAAGGCCACATTTTTCCTGAAGGAAACTTAATTTGCAGAAGTATAAGTCCCATCAAAAACCACATCTAACTGACATTATTGAAAAAGGCACTGAACTTCCCAGTCAGAATGTATGCATTCTGGTCTTTCCCAAGAACAACAAGAGTATTTGTTTTACATTTGCACATACCTGAGTGATGTGTCTAGAAGCATGTAGAGGCAGTACTAGAAAAGAGATTTTATTGTCCATCATTCTACAGCAACTTTTTCCCCAAATGCAAACCAAAAAAGTTTCTATAAATCAAATAAGTATGAGAAATACAAGATTTTTTTTCAGATCAAATATGTCTCAAGACTTTTCATTTGCTCTGTCCATTATGCCTCTTCCAGGGATGGTATAACATGTTTCTTAAACTTTTGACCCTTAAATTCCCACCCCCTGTCCCCCACTCACAAAGAATTACGTTTCTAGAGTTCTAATAAAGATTGGATGGATAAAGATGAGACCCTCTGTCTTCCTTGGTTAAGGACACACAGTTTACATCCCATTACTAAGATATGCTTAGAATTAAATTTCTAGCCTGCCCCAGGGAATAGAGAGAAATCCCAGAAATCCTGTGATCTGGCAGCTTTAACATCGTGAAACAATCTGTTCCACTCCAGATGGCTTTTGTCCAGGGAGCCCATATGGCATGGCAGACCCAAGCATCCAGAATCTCTGGTTTCCTACCTTTTTCTCTTGTTCTCTCCTTTCTTTCCTCATCCTGAAAGGTTTAGGCATGTACACTGTGAGAATTTTTTCTCTCTCTTATCATTTTAGAACCCTTCCTGATAGGTCATTGTATTAAAAAATATTTTCTAGAAGGTTTTTGAGGAACAAATCTGCCACTACTTATCAGACTTGAGAAGATTTTAATTTTTTGGTGAGGCAATGATCATGTAATGTTTAGGTTCTGGTAATAGTCACACACAGTAGTTTATCAGTAGTCAATCATTCATGTAAAATAAAAATGTAAACATTGTGATACTATAAATGTGAATGTATAATGCTTGTTTCAAGATTTCCTCTACCATCCTGGGACACATGGGTGGCTCAGTCAGTTAAGCCTCCAACTTCAGCACAGGTCATGATCTCATGGTTCATGAGTTCGAGCCCCATGTCAGGCTCTGTGCTGACAGCTCAGAGCCTGGAGCCTACTTCGGATTCTGTGTCTCCCTCTCTCTCTCTGCCCCTCCCCCCCTCAAAAATAAACATTAAAATTTTTTTAAAAAAGATTTCCTCTACCATCCTTCATCTTTAGATGATGAATCTGTGTAGTGACCATAAACTCTTCCTCGGTAAAAAGCAAACATTTATCATATAGGTCAAGTTAATTCCATGTCAAGAAGGCTTGTGGTACTAAGCTGTAAATGTAAATGTGAAAAGATGTAAATCATTACATTTACATTTACTTCAACCTCTTGGAGGCCTGTAAAATGCCCTACCTGTCCTCAAGAAATGTAAGTAAAAGAGTAATGTGAAGGAACCTATCTGTGCTAATAAAAAAGTTGGGGAGTAGCACCACAGTTTACTTTAATGCATGAGGTCACAGTATGCACATACACTCATCACAAGTATTTCATTTAAAGAAGTTGGAAGACAAGGTACCTACTGAGTGGATGTATTTGTCCCAGTAGGCCACAATGGAAAACAATGAATGTGAAATGGTTGACTCATCAATCAGGCTATTGATCTCTGTCACAATATTGAAGAGTCCCATGTACAGTATTGTTTTGTGGTGGGATTAAGGAGGGAGAACTGTTGTGGGGACGAAAGAGAGAGAAAAGTTGTAGGAAAGTCAGTAAATAAATTTCCCGAAGAGGAAATGAGCTTTTCACACAGACGTTGATCTGCCTTTGTAGAGTCAACTGGAATAAGAACTAATATATATCTTTTTGGTCCTAAATTTATAAAGCTCATCTATGAGGAAATAGAACAGTAAAGACTTTATTTTACTTATTTGTTATTTCCCCAGTAACATTATTTCTAAGACTTGCCAGTGACAGAGACGTAGTGAAAACAGGAGGGTTCATTCTTCACTGCCAGAAGGAAACAGAAAGTGGCAGGAGATCAAGGGGGTGGGGATTTCTTGTTGCTGAAAATAGGGTAACACATTTGAGATTGCTCAGTATTAGTAGTAATTATTTTTGTATGTGTGTGATGCTCCCAGAACAGTTTATCAAAACCTCCAGTGTAGCACATAACACTGCATTAAAATCTCTTATTTGCAGTCCCCAAATAGATTTGTGAACAACTAGGCCATATCAAAAGATTTAATATAGAAATTTATAGACCTAGAAAATCTCAAGCTTTCTCTTCCACGGAACTGTGAAGGCTCTCAATACTATGGAGAGGCACCCACAGAAGAGGTGTAGTGGAACACAGTAGGTGGTAAGGAGGCACCAGTGAAAAGAATATGATTCCTGTATTGGTTAAGATGTTTTTGGCTGCAAGTAACAAAACATCCTAACGGTGATTTAAGTCAATAGGGGTTTGCTTTTCTTACATAGAGAAGTCTGGGGATCGACAAATGCTGGATGTCAGTTCAGCAGCCCAGTATAGATCTAGAATGCTCAACCTTTCCTTCATGGTGGCAAGATGTCTCCTGCAGCACCAGCCACCACATCCACATTCAAGGTAGTGCCTGGACAAGGTAGTGCAATTGTTGCTTCTAGTATCCATTCATTCATTCAACACATATTTTACTGAGAACCTGCCATGTGCCAATACTAAAGTGGGCACTGTGAATAGAAAGACAAGAGAAGACAAAGAGTAGAAAGGAGAATATTGTATGTTTTCATCCTTTCTTTCAGGAAAACAGATGTCTCCCTAGGAGCCTTCCAGAGGCTACTGTTTCATGGGCAAGTCATAGATCCATGCCCCCTGCTAGTTCAATCACTGGTAAAGAGTGGTTAGAAGATTACAGCCTTCCACCAGTCATAATTAATCTTCTGAGGCTAGGGGAAGGACTGTTCTTCCCTGAGAACATGTGACAATTATAATTCCTGGCTTTTATCTGCAGTTGTTGCTCCTAGTATTCATTCATTTATCCAACAAAGAATTATTGAGCATGTGCTCTGTACTAGATCTAAGCAAGGTACTGGGGAAAGAGAGATGCATAAGACAAGGGGTTCCCAATATTCTAGAAATGAAAACAGTGCAAACAGTGAATTGTAATGCGGTGTGATACGATGAATTAAGGTGATGTTAGGAGTGGACAGAATCCCAGAAAGAGTTACAAATTTCCAAGGAGAGAGAGAGGGATAGATTGAGATAAATGAAGATGTCCTAGAAGAGAGGATATTACAGTAGGCCGTTGGGGGATAAATGGGATTCCATAGAGCATAGAAGGTTTGAAGATGGAAGAGAGGTGGTGAGGGACTCAGGAGTCTCTGACCTAGTTGCAGTGATCATGGGGCGCTTGGAGTCTTTATTTCCCTATGGAAGACAGCCTTTTCCCAGGTCTCTGTATTGGCTAATTGTGCCATTCGTTCAAGTAGTGTGAGGCAATGAGTAGTGGATGCAGAGGAAGGCCGAATCTACCTTGGAATCTCCTCTTTGAACAAAAAAGGTCTTCTATTAAAGTTGCAATCTCTTCAGCCTTTCTTTTGTCCTGCCAAACTAAGACACAGGAGAGTTAAATTTCGCCATTTGGCACAGAAAGATCAAACCTTCAGAGAATCAGAAGGGAGGGGACAGTGTTCCCCTCATTGTTCCTGATGCATTTCTAACCTGTCACCCTCACTTCAGTAACTTTATTGGCATGACAAGGCGCACAAAAAGCTTTCCAGCTGCAAGCTCTACTGCTCACAAGAAAGGGGAAGGCCTGAGGTCCCCCATTATATTCACGGGGGAGCTTCAGAGTAGGAAGGGGCCCAGCGTATGTCTGCATATTAGACAAGTCCAAACAGTTCCAGACAAGGAAGACTTCCAAGTTCCCTCAAGTGCTAATCCATAAAAGACCTGGTTGGTCTTCTTTATAAACCTAATCCTTCTGTCAATAGCAGTTAGGAGTCTGAGTACACACTGCTTCAGAAGCACTGGGTTGTACCAGCCCTTTTCTGAATTAGTTGCTGAGCAAGTACACAGCAAGCCCTTTAGAAAGCATGGGGTTATGACATCTGACCTTAGAGAAACCAAGTGACATAATCCAACTCTACACAACTCTATTTTGGGTCTGACTAATGAAAATCCCCTACTGAGGAGGAAGAAGGATCTTCAGTTTTAGGATGTATCTGAGGGTATAGGAAGAGATTAACTCTGACGGTTTTATTCTGACCTAAAGATATACAATATCTTTTAAGCTACAGCTTAAAAAATAGTCTTGATCTCTCAGAAAGGAAAATTAAATGTGGTTTGGGGAGGAATGTCTTGGACTGGAGTAAATATTGGATGCTGTAACCTGGTAGGATGTTGCTGAAACTCAGACATGTTTTCTCTGAGCTAGAAGAAAGTATGCCAAGTTTATCAGCAATGGTCCTTAGCATCAGAGGCTGTAGATGCCTGGCAACCTGGTGGGCAGGAGATTTCCATGGAGACCATATAATCCAGAGGCACCAACTTTTCCTTCCACTACATTTTTGCAAGGGGTCATGTTTTTCCTTAGTGCGTCTGGTCACCATCTAGAGAATTCAGTTAATAAGGGAATCAGAAAGAAGATTGAGCAAACTGAGTGCCTGAAAATAGTTCTTTCTTAAGAGAGTGCATAATATTTAAAGGTATTTTTTAGTTAAAAATAGAACTACCCTATGAATCAGCAATCACACTGCTAGATACTTACCCGAAGAATACAAAAATACTAATTCAAAGGGATCCATGCACGCTGGTGTTTATAACAGCATTATTTACAATAGCCAAGTTATGGAAACAGCCCAAGTGTCCATTGATTGATGAATGGATAGAGAAGATGTGGTATATGTATACACACACACACTAACACACACTAAACGGAATATGTACACACACACACACACACACACACACACACACACACACACACACACACACTAAACGGAATATTACTTAGCCATCAAAAAGAATGAAATCTTGTCATTTGCAATGACATGGATAGAACTAGAGAATATTATGCTAAGCAAAATAAATCAGTCAGAGAAGGACAAATACCATATGATTTCACTCATATGTGGAATTTAAGAAACAAAACAAATGAACAAAGGGGGAAAAAAGAGAGGCAAACTAAAACAGAGTCTTAGAGAACAAATTGGTGATTACCACAGGGGAGGTGGGTGGAGGGATGGATTAAATAGATGATGAGGGTTAAAGAGTGCACTTGTGATGAGCACTGGGTGATGTATGGAAGTGTTGAATCACTGTATTATACATCTTAAACTAATATA
Organism: Puma concolor; assembly: GCF_028749965.1. Lineage (NCBI taxonomy): Eukaryota > Metazoa > Chordata > Mammalia > Carnivora > Felidae > Puma > Puma concolor. The sequence goes on from NC_141674.1 coordinate 162,961,985, forward strand.
ACACTGTATGTTAACTAACTGGAATTTAAATAAAAACTTAAAAAATAAATGATGAACACACCAGAAAAAATATACATAAAGAGATTTTTTAAAGTCTATTTATTTATTTTGAGATAGAGAGCACAAATGGGGAAGGGACAGAGAGAGAGAAGGAGAGAGAATCCCAAGCAGGCTCTGTACCACCCGTGCAGAGCCCCATGTAGGGCTTAAACTCTTGAACTGCAAGATTGTGACCTGAGTGGAAGTCAGACACTTAATTGACTGAGCCACTCAGGCGCCCCTAAAGGGATTTTTAAAATGGTAGAAACAGGTTCAGTTTTGAATGACATAAAACAAGAAGTTATTCTTCCTGCCAGAAAGTGAGAAGTCAAAAGGAAGATTAGGACACAAAAGAATAGAACTATATCCTCTCTTTGCACAATTGAGTTATGCATGAGTTACATTTGCAAACGTGATACAAGAGGGTGAACAAATTCCTACACAGTTCCAAATTCTGCAGATCTGTTTTCCCGATTTTAAATAGGAAAACTTAGGATAAGAATAAATGAACATTTCTAGAAATCCAGCTTTATATATCAGACAATGAAGAACATTATTATAGGAGTATTATAAGTTAAGCTATTTCTTATCCTACGTATTTCTTTCCATTTTACTGTTTTTAATTAGATATATTTGGCATATTGTGAAGAATATTTTTAAAATAAATTTTTTACTGGGGTGCCTGGGTGGCTCAGTTAGTTAATAAGCATCCGATTTCAGCTCAAGTCATGATCTCACGGTTCGTGAGTTCAAGCCCCGTGTCGGGCTCTGTGCTGACAGCTCAGCGCCTGGAGTCTGCTTCAGATTCTGTGTCTCTCTCTCTCTCTCTCTCTGTCCCTCCCCTGCTTGTGCCACCTGTCTCTCTTTCTCTCAAAAATAAATAAAACATTTAAAAAATTAAAATAAATTTTTTATTTTATAATAGTTTTAGATTTGTAAAATAGTTGCAAACCTAGTACAGCGGTTGCCCATATAACACCAATTTCCCCTATTGTTAACATCTTACATTAGTATGGTACACCTGTAACAACTAATGAATGCATGCTGATACATGACTGTTAACCAAAGTCTATATTCTCTTCAGATTTCCTTTTTACTTAATGTCCTTTTTCTCTCCTGGGATCCCATCCAGGACACCGCATCATATTTAGTGATCACATCCCCTTAAGTTCCTCTAGACTATGATAGTTTCTTAGACTTTTGTTTTTGATGGCCTTGACAGTCTTGAGAAGTACTGGTCAGGTATTTTGTAGAATGCTCCTCAATATGGGTTTCTTTGATGTCTTTCTCATGATTAAACTGGGATTATGGGGTTTTGAGGGGAAGACACAGAGGAAAAGTGCCCTTCTCATCGTATCAAGGGCATATTGTGTCCCCATGCCATCACCTTGATCACTGGCTGAGGAAATGTTTGTCGGATTTCTCCATAGAAATGGTACTCTTGCCTCTTCTTTGCATACTGCACTCTTTGGGAAGGAGTGCTCTTTTGATAATCATTCTCCTAGGTTTTGTCTCATTCTTGTCATTTTATACATCCTTTTCCTTCCTCTCAGCAAGAACCTGGAACTCCATGCACAAATAAGAGAAACCTGCCTTCTATGCTCTTCTACGAAGAAGTTATAAAAAAAAGCAAAGAAAAACCTTTTTTTGTGCTAGTAGAAGGTAATAGAAATAGTTTTTATTTAGAGAAGTTCCTTTTTAGAGAAGTATGTAAAAAACTCTCTCAGCACATGAAATAGGATACATGCAATTTACTATAAGGCTGGAAATTGGATCACCAGGAAGGTATTTTTTTCATTAAAAAATTTTTTTTTAATGTTTATTTTTGAGAGAGAGAAATAGAGAAAGAGAGAGAGTGTGAGTGGGAGAGGAGCAGAGAGGGAGAGAAAAAGAGAGAGAGGGACAGAGAATCTGAAGTGGGCTCTGTGCTGACAGCAGAGAGCCTGATGCGGGGATCAAACTCATAAACCGTGAGATCATGACCTGAGCCAAAGTTGGATGCTTAATGAACTGAGCCACCCAAGTGCCCCTTAATTTTTTCCCAATGTTTGCTTATTTATTTTTTATTTAGAGAGAGAGAAAGAAAGTGTGTGTGTGTGTGTGTGTGTGTGTGTGTGTGTGTGTGTGTGTGTGAGAGAGAGAGAGAGAGAGAGAGAGAGAGAGAGAGAGAGAGAGAGCAAGTGAAAGCAAGTGAGCTGGGGAGGGGCAGAGAGACAGGGAGAGAAAGAGAATTTCAAGCAGGCTCCATGGTGTCAGCTCAGAGCCTGACATGAGGCTCATGAAAGCATGAGATCATGACCTGGGCTGAGATCAAGAGTCAGACGCTTAACTATTTGAACTACCCAGGCACCCCCCCCCCCCATGAGGGTAGTTATTAATGGAAGTGGCAGTGAACCAGGGAATGAGGTCATTACCTCTTCCTTCAAGAGTGTGGACTTTGAGGACAGTGCTGGGGCGGTATTTCATTGTGCATTCCCACCATTTGAGCATTTCTGTAAACTAATGCTTGGTTCCCACTTTCCCAAGAACCAGGTATAAGATCTTGGGCCAAATTATTTCACCTTTAAACCCTCAGATCCACATTATCATACAGGGATGTTATTACCTATTTTACCAACTTTAGTGCATCTTTGACAGGTGCTCATGAAATTTGTGGGTGATGCTGCATTGAAAAGGATAATATAGGTGTATAAGCCCTTAGCCACACTCTAAAAACTTTTTCTGAAAACTGGAAGTTATTTTATAATTCCCTTGGTGACAAAACATGGCATGACCTGCTATGAGGCTATTGATAATTTTTATTTTACTTCATTTAGTACAAACTTACAGTGAGCTACAGAAATATGAGTGTGTTTAATTATGGAATACTGCCCGTACTATAATGCAGATATTATATAATGTATGACATATGTACTGTTACAGTTTTAAATTCCTAACATTTCTAAATTCTGAAACACATCCACTGCAAAGGAGTTCCGGTAAGAGACTGTAAATAGCTATGTCACGGTGTCATTATTATTTCTCTATCATTAAGTGGGACTTCTCTCAACCGTTTCTAAAACCACAGCCACTACTTTTTTTCCCTTACTTGGTGGAGACTCACAGTAAATGTTTCTATTTATATTTTCACTTATGGTATAGTCTCAAAATTCTTCAGTATTAAAGCTAAGAGGTATATGGGAAATATTATTGTTCTAGATTGTCAGATGGGTGCTTTCCCACTATGGATGAACTAGAACCCAAAGCATGTAGACAGAAGGTCACCTAGTAGTAGTAGAGGTATACAGGTAAGCCAAAAAGTCATGTGACCTTCACTCCCACGTTCTATCTCCTAGAGAACACAGCCTTTATTCCTAGTTGGTAATTTCTTCTCTGTGATTAAATCCATTTGATGGTACATTTTATTTATTCTAAAGTTTATTTATTTTGAGAGAGAGAGAGTGGGGGGGGAGGGGCAGAGGGAGATGGGGGAGAGAGACTCCCAAGCAGGCTCCATGCCATGAGCACAGAGCCTGATGTGGGGTTTGATCCTCCCAAACCCTGAGATCATGACCTGAGCCAAAATCAAGAGTCAGGGGCTTAACCATCTGAGCCACCCAGGCACCCCTGATGGTACATTTAAATCAGCTATAATTGAATACTTGCTGTGTTTTAAAAATACTACTCTTCTTTATCTATGTAACTTTTCTCTCCACCCTATCACTTTTTTTAAGTAGAATTTTTATGTGTGCGTGCATGAACAGTATGTAAATTTTGGGCTGGTTCATTATTATCTGGAGGCAAAATTTTTTTCCCACTTATTTGGTTAACTTCATCTGTTGACAGTCTGGGAAGCATTATAAATATTTTTAAACCCTATATAAAGAACTATCTTAATTAAACGCAGTACATCCCTTAGACGTCAATGAGCTGTAAAATCAGCTCTTCACCTTCAAATGCCTGATAGCTAATTTCACATGACATGCTAGCAGCAGGCAGCCATAAAGTTGAAACCGGAACAGAGTCCTCGAAGTGGATAGAGGGAAGTTTTTTGTTTGTTTGTTTGTTTGTTTGTTTGTTTATTTATTTATTTAATATAATATAATTTATTGTCAAATTGGCTAACACACAAGTGTGTAAAGTGTGCTCTTGGTTTTTGGGGTAGCTTCCCATGGTTCATTGCTTACATAGAACACCTGGTGCTCACCCCAACAATATGTTGCTTTTTTAAAACTTCCCATCTTAACCCTTAATTTTACATGGCAAACTGGGTATGTTTGACCTCTGAATTTTATTCTTCTTGGTTTGCATTCCAGATGGCTCTGGGTACAAATAGCAGAAGCATGAAAAAGGCTACTCTGATTAATAATTTGTGCTTGCTAGTGAACGAATGCATCAAAATGTGGATGGAAATGCAAAAGTCACAGTAGACCTATTAGCCCCATGTATTCACAGGAGGAGAATTGATTGGAACTAACTCTATGAATCATGTGTAGATTATGTTATCCTCGTGTGGAGTTATATGTGTGTCCTAAATATAATACTTTGTTACAATTTATTGGCCCTGATCCTACTTGTGAGACCAGAGTAAATTATTCTCTTTTAGGGTGGCATTAACAATTTCAATCTGCCTTGATGAATCATAAAGCAAGGAAAAATGTAGCAGAGTGTTTTTTCTGGATCTTTGCATGCACATTTGTACCCACCGCTTGAGTCTCTAGGGGCCTTTGTATATTCAGAAAATCCTGAGTGACAAAGTAAAATCACACATAGGTGAGACTAGCCAATCTGTTCCAGACAAATTCCTTAATCAACCACATCCAGCTGGTAAGAAAACTCCTTCCCAGTGAAATATTTTTAGCCAAGATTTGAGTCAAGAAGAGAATCTTAACATTTTGCAAGATTACTCCTATTTCCCACAGATCACATTTTGTGTTTGCGTGACAAACTCAGGTATTCTGGCCAGAGATAGCTGAGATAGTTGTGAAAGTATAATGTACTGTCTGTCATCTAAAAAGATGTTGCTTGTGACCCTCTACCAGGAGGGCATGCTCTTTGAGTCGGTTTTGCTGCAATGGAGAAAAGTGTTTCTCTGATGTGTTCACATACTCTCTTTATGTTGTCCTTGACCCTGAGGGTGGCTCTAATGAAGTTTCTTGGTAGTTTCCCTATAAGCATCTTTGTGGCACACATTTTTGCCACATAGCTAACTGGCATAAGGCAATTGTACAGTAAGACATTAAAAAAAAGCTGGTTGACAGTCGTTTTGACAATTTGTTGGTTCCATCAAGTAGTTGACAGTTTGGTTTCATTTCTCCATTGATACAGTTACACCCATTTCTGTAATACATGTGTGTGTGTGTGTGTGTGTGTGTGTGTGTGTGTGTGTATGTATAGTGGTCTATACAGTGGCACAGAGCTTTTAACCCGCATTTCCCATAGAATTTTGGAAAGTCTATCAACAGGCACGGGACAATAGGCCAAAAACAAACAACAGTGAGGAAGGCTTTCACAGTGCAGTACAAGCTCAGTTACAAATACGCATCTTGGTATTTGTAAACCGACACCTCTCAGTGAAGGACAAAATTTCAGAAAGAATAGAAGAAGTGTAATGCACAGGAGATGCATCAATAAGAAAAAACTAGGGGCGCCTGGGTGGCGCAGTCGGTTAAGCGTCCGACTTCAGCCAGGTCACGATCTCACGGTCCGTGAGTTCGAGCCCCGTGTCAGGCTCTGGGCTGATGGCTCAGAGCCTGGAGCCTGTTTCTGATTCTGTGTCTCCCTCTCTCTCTGCCCCTCCCCCATTCATGCTCTGTCTCTCTCTGTCCCAAAAAATAAATAAACGTTGAAAAAAAAAATTAAAAAAAAAAAAAAAGAAAAAACTATATATGTATATATAACGCTATGGAAGAAAGATTCTGAAGATGTGCTTAGGTACAGTCCACATTTGCACAGTATTGCCACACAACTACACCCGTTTTAAATGTATTCAAATATTTTGTATTTCACAATGAAATATTTTTGACTTTGTTATTTATTTTTCATGCTCCACATGTCCTTTTCAATGAATGTCTCTTTTATTTTTGTGTGATTTTTTTCTTTTATGGCAAAATTGCCCTATAGCCAATTAGTTCTGTGGTGAAAATGCTTACCAAAAAGATGCCAACTGTGGAAATACTGGACATGCCTGGTGAATATGGAGCAGGGAGGGGGGACACAAAATCACAAAATGACACTGGGACTCCTTGGACAGCTTCCTGCCATGGAAGCTTGGGTGGCTCTTGAAAAGTAACAGAATGTACAAGGACGAAAGATCCAGAAGAAACTGGGGTTGGTGAGAAACTGCCAAATCATGTTTCAAAAACAATCTTTAGCTTCTTTCCTCATCCAAGTCTGAGACATTATCATGCATTTTATTTTATTTATTTTTTTTTTTTTTAATTTTTTTTTTTTCAACGTTTATTTATTTTTGGGACAGAGAGAGACAGAGCATGAACGGGGGAGGGGCAGAGAGAGAGGGAGACACAGAATCAGAAACAGGCTCCAGGCTCCGAGCCATCAGCCCAGAGCCCGACGCGGGGCTCAAACTCCCGGACCGCGAGATCGTGACCTGGCTGAAGTCGGACGCTTAACCGACTGCTCCACCCAGGCGCCCCTATCATGCATTTTAAATCCACCCTCCTCCTTTATCAAATTAGAGTTTTCTCTTTTGTTACTATGAAGAGTCTCTTTTGCATTTTGATGAAGGTACTTTGTTTTACTTGTGCATTTGTGACTCCTTCATCCTGGAACCTGGAGAATGAGGTGAAATAAATTTAGGCAGGAGTCTGAGAAACCTGAGACATCAAAACAAGCCTAAGATCCCTGCCCTCCCTAGCCAGCCATTCTTCCCCTTGCAGGTTTACATTACAGAGAACGGGACGAGCAAAGCTAAGGGCAGAATAACACACACTGATTTGTATCCATCTTTCTGTTTTGTTTTGTTTTTTTAATTTTAGAGAGAGACAGCATGAGTGTGGGGTGGGGGGAGTGGCAGAGAGGGAGAGAGTGAGTCTGACACGGGGTTTGATCCCACGACCCTGAGATCATGACCTGAGCCGAAATCAAGAGTTGGACGCTCAACCAGCTGAGCCACCCAGGCGCCCCTGTGTCCATCTTTAAATCTGATGCTAGAAGCACCCATAAATCTGATGTTAATGAAGAGGAGGAAAGTTCCACTCCTACCTGTGCCTTCTAAAGAACATGCTTCCTGTATCTTAGGATATAAGGGTGGGATCCCTATGGTTAAAATGGGGCATAACCTGGGGCGGCTGGGTGGCTCAGTCGGTTGAGTGTCCGACTTCAGCTCAGGTCATGATCTCACAGTTTGTGAGTTCAGGCCTTGCGTTGGGCTCTGTGCTGACAGCTCGGAGCCTGGAGCCTGCTTCGGGTTCTGTGTCTCCCTCTCTCTGCCCCTCCCCCACTCATGCTCTGTCTCTCTCTGTCTCTCAAAAATGAATAAACATTAAAAATTTTTTTTAAAAAATGGGGCATTACCTGCATTCACTTGTATATATTTACTTAAACTACATGCTAATATTAAGTGAAATGAAGCAATACTGCTGTCAGCTGCAACATGTGCAAGCTTCAATATCAGGAAAAAAATTATGAAATGTGCAGGAGATTTTTTAAATGAGTCAATTTGATTTTATCATCACAAAAGACCTTGACACAGAAAGAAAAACAAATCAGGCTAAGTTGACAGTAGTTATTTAAAATGGTGAGTTGCTAAAACAATATTGATTTTCCCAAAATGAGCAAGAGAAGTAAAGTGTCCAAAAGTTCTATTTAGGTAACTGTGAGCAACAGATAAATTTGAAAAATAGTGTTAGAGTACTTACTTTTTAAATATTTTATACTGGAAAAAGTTGTTACACTGAATTTAAAGAACTTAACTTTCTAGTGAGCAGTTTTATTATTTAAAAAGAGGCAGACAGTAGCGCCTGGGTAGCTCAGTCAGTTAAGCGTCTGACTCATGACTTCAAGCTCAGGTCATGATCTCATGGCTCGGGAGATCGAGCCCCGCAACAGGCTCTGCGCTAACAGTAAAGAGCTTGCTTGGGATTCTCTCTCCCCCTGTCTCTTTGCCCCTCCTGCGTGTGCATGCACTCCCTCTCTCTAAATAAATAAGCATTTTTTTGAAAGGCGCACACACACACATATTTGAATGAACTAATGATCTCTAGACAACTGCTCCCATCCACTTTCAGCGGAAATTCGTTGGATCGTAAGCATGAGGTAGCAGCTCTTGGGTGCAGTCATCACAGAGAAGTGCTGGTGCCAAGGGATATCGTGAGCATTCATTTCTGGACTGGGCCGCGGTCTACTGGGCAGCTCCCAGGGATCTCTGGTTTGCTCCTAGGTCAAAGACCTTTGCAGTCCTGCCTGTTCCTCCTGTTCAAAGTTTTCTAATTTGGGCAGTGGGTTTAAGGGCAATGACGATGTATTGTTTGCCCCGAGGCACTCAAAAGCCAAGAGGGGACAGTCACTGTCTTCATTGCATTCGTTTCTTAGGACTCTTGTAACAAAGTGCCACAAACTGGGTGGTTTAGAGCAACGGAATTTACTGTCTCACAGTTTTGGAGGCCAGAAGTTCCAAAACAAGGTGTCAGCAGGATCACACATGCTCTGAAGGTGCTAGAAGGGTCTGTTCCAGGCCTTTCTCCTGGCTTCTGGTACTCCTTTGGCCTGTCGTTACATAACCTTCAATCCTCACATGCCCTTCTTTCTCTGTGGGGGTCCCTGTGTCCAGATTTTCTTTTCTTTTCTTTTTTTTTTAAGTTTATTTATTTATTTTGAGAGAGAGAGAGAGGCAGAGAAAGAGAAGGAAAGAGGGGTGCCTGGGTGGCGCAGTCGGTTGGGCGTCCGACTTCAGCCAGGTCACGATCTCGCGGTCCGTGAGTTCAAGCCCCGCGTCAGGCTCTGGGCTGATGGCTCAGAGCCTGGAGCCTGTTTCCGATTCTGTGTCTCCCTCTCTCTCTGCCCCTCCCCCGTTCATGCTCTGTCTCTCTCTGTCCCAAAAATAAATAAACGTTGGAAAAAAAAAAAATTAAAAAAAAAAAAAAAAAGAGAAGGAAAGAAAGTATCCCAAGCAGGCTCCACGCTGTCAGCGCAGAGCGTGACGCGGGGCTCAAACTCACAAACGTGAAATGGTGACCTGATCCAAAAATCAAGAGTCAGACACTCAATCAACTGAGCCACCCAGGCAGCCCCAAATTTTCTCTTTTTAGAAGGACCACTACTCATAGTGGTTAGGGGCTCACCCTATTCCAGTTTGAGTTCATTTTAACTTATCTGATTTCCTCTGCAATGACCCTATTTCCAAAGATCACCTTGTGAGGTACTGGGGGTTAGGACTTCCACATAAGCATTTGTGGGGGGACACCATTCAACATGTAACACTCATCAAGTCTGTTTCCTGTATATTTAACTTCTATTCCGGCCCCTGCTGCTGTATTGGGGTGTTTCTGGCTTCTGCAATGGGGAAGTGTCCCCAAGGAAATTATTCTGTGCAGAGGGAAGGCAGGTGAGGGACTCCTCTGATAGCTGAATTTTCAACTCGATTTCGAAATCATCTTCTGTCTTTGTGAGTGCTGCCTGAAACATCAATAAAGACTTTTCAAACCTCTAATGTCAGTCTTGTCAACAGAGGAAACATGCATCACTGCCCTTCCAACTTGATCATCTCAAGGGCTTTTGCTGTGATTTTATGGCTTCTGTCATTCAATTCCCAGTTGACTTCAAAAGGGAAATAAAGCGTTGTTTTGCCCTATTCTTGAAGTGGCTGTAGGAGACTAGAGAAATAACCATTTGCAGAGGGAGCATTCAGAATTAGTGGACCAGGATTAATATCTATCAGGAAACCGGGGAAAAAACAAACTCACTTGGAGGGCAGAGGAAATCCTGCAGCTCCCATCCAAGGGTGGCGATTTCTTCCCTCTGGTGACATCATCTAAGTTCAAAGTGACACAGGCAAACCTGTTCTTTTTAGGATTTTCCAGATTCATTCTCCTCTATTAAGAGTTTAGCTTCTCCTTCTCTGATAACTGGCAGAAATTATTTAAAGTGGTCTGAAACCAGATTTCAAATTTTCATTCAAGATTCGAAAGCTGATAGGCCAAAATGTATACCTCTTATTTCCCACCCTGGGCAACTGACCAAAAACAAGAAGCAGAGTGGAGAAAAAGTGGCCATCCAGAAAACTAAAAGCAAAAGCAAAAAGTAACCAAATCAGATCATGTTAGGAAAATAAGAGCAAGAAGGACAATGAGTAAGGGAGAGGGTTAATAGGAGGAGTAGAAAGAAGTGTTGGAACAGAAGGCTGTTACTAAGAGGTTACTCAATTGCAAAGTTGTAACCAAAACATAAAAAGTAGTGGTCATTTCCCAAGTCTTTGCTCACCATGGAGTCAGTCTTTAAATTTTTAAAAATTTTTTTTTCAACGTTTATTTATTTTTGGGACAGAGAGAGACAGAGCATGAACGGGGGAGGGGCAGAGAGAGAGGGAGACACAGAATCGGAAACAGGCTCCAGGCTCTGAGCCATCAGCCCAGAGCCCGACGCGGGGCTCGAACTCCCGGACCGCGAGATCGTGACCTGGCTGAAGTCGGACGCTTAACCGACTGCGCCACCCAGGCGCCCCGGAGTCAGTCTTTAAAATCAAAACCTCAAGGAATGTGAATAAAGAAAGGTAGTCCTAGTGTGTCCGATAATGAGTGAATGCGTGCACTCTGTAATCCAGAACCTGAATGCCTCATCCTGATGTGTGTGTGTTGGTGGTGCCCAAGATGCCTTTTCCCAGGGACACCAGGGACACCAGGGATAGCCACATGGATGCGAGAAGGTCAAGGCTCAGTTTTCCAAGGAATCTCTAGTTGCCTCCAGGAGTTTTAAAGTCGGTGTCCATTGTTAAATCCTTAAGGATAGGAGTGGCCGGTGAGATCCAACCTATCTGCCTTCTAGTTCTCTGTTCTCTTTTGGAGGCTCTAGGGAAGAATATGCTTCTAGGCGTGTTCAGGTTGTTGGCAGAATTAAGTTCCTGTGGCTGTAGAACTCAGGTCCTTTGTCCCTTCAGGCTATGAGCAGGAGCTGTTTTCAGCTCATATTTCTGGCCACTTACTTGGTCCCTTCGTTTTCAGGCAGCAGTGGAGAACTTTTCCATGTTGAATCCCTGTTGTGCTTCCCCATCTTGGATTTTCTCTTTTTCTGCAACCAGCCAGAGAAAACCCTCTGCTTTTAAAGAGCTCATAGGACTAGTTCAGGCCTAATATATGATAGAGATAATTTCCCTATCTTGAGCTCAGCTGGTTTGGAAGCTTAATGACATCTGTACAATCCTTTCATTGTGGTGTTTGATTGAATAACTGAGAGAAGGAGTTTATACCTTAAGGGTTGTGAATCTTGAAGGACTATCTTAGAATTCATCCTACCACAGGGTCCTCCTTCATTAGCGGTACTTTTGCTGAAATGGTAAGAAGCCAATTTGCTATATGTATAGACACAGATCTCTAAATAGCAGAAGACTGCAATAAAATTGCATGATAAATTGTTCAAGATTGCTACAGTATTTTTAAAAAATGTCTTCTATTTACAACAGCAGTTCTTAACAGCTTTGCATCAATAGGGTGACTTTAAAACGAAAGTCAGCGTTGGGGGACTTTGTGTGACCCCACATCCCCATCCAATCTGCTGATTGAATAGACACCTAATAATGACCATTTTGGTTTCGAATCTGAATTATGTAGCAAAAAGATACACTCATATAAAGGTTTAACTTTTGCTGGCACAGTAATGAATCTTAGAAATGAAAATAAATAAAAGGCTTCTCACAAAATATTTTGGAAAGTAGTGTAATCCACAAAGACCAACATGGAAAAGACCTATTATCGCACTACCCAGAGGCAACCTCTGTTAAGCTTTTGCCATTCTGTCTCAGTGTTTTTTCTCTCTTCCTATATGTAAACATGTGTGTTAGGGTCCAATCAGGAGACAGAAATCACACAGCAATTTGGACATAGAAAATTTATTGTAAAGAACTATTAACTATAACATAGGTGTAATTAGGAAGGTGAAAACAAAACTCAAAAGAATACCCTAAGGCTGAGAAAGAACATCCAAGGGAGGAACGACTTTAAAGGAGGGGCCTCCTTCCCAAAGCAGACACAGGCCTTCCTGGAGAGGATGACAGCCCCACCGGATGGTGACATTCTTGGGTTGCCTGAGCCAACACTGGTCCACAGAGACCAGGCAATCAGGGAACATACCTCTGCAGGGCAGGTGCTCAGAGGCAGTTGGGTTCCCAAGAGTCAGCTTGCTAGCAAGATGAATGGAGCCTGGGATGACGGTGTCCCTGTTGGGAAGACTGCAGCAAGGTGGTCGCTGGCTGGGGTGGGGCTGAGTGTCTGCTGAGGGACAGCATGCTCTGGGTGTGCATCTGGGGCAAAAGCGTCTGGTAGTGGTATTGAAGGAAGAAGAAAAATGAAAGAAAAGTTCTGGAATCAGGAGAGGAAGCTTCTTCCTCCTGCATTTTCTCTCTTCTTCCCTCTACTGACCAACCTAACATCATGCTTGCTGCCAAGGAAAAATGAGTAAAGAGCCCGGCCTGTTAAGGCAGAAGAGGTAATCAAGTTAGATTTGGAGCTGAGAGGCAATATGTTGCCAAACTGAGATCACAGCATATGTCTTGTTTTGGAACTTGCTTTGTTTACTTCAAAATATACTAAGAACATTTTTCCATGTGATAAAAATATTCTTTTACCACATTATTTTTAATGGGTATATAATATTCCATATTATGGATGACCCACAAATTGTTTAGCCAGTTCCCAGTGTGGCCACATTGATGTTATGTCTAACATATTCTTGCCATATTCTTATTTCCTAAGGATAAAGTCCTAGCAGTGAGATTCCTGGGTCAAAGTCTATATACTCAATGCCCTGAAATTTTCCTTCAGAAGGTAACAGCATGTTTGAAAGCAACAGGTCTTAGTAAAATTTCTGCACTTCATTTTTTACTGTGTTCTAATTTAAAAAAAAACCCTGCTAATTAAATGAATTTTATAATGGTAATGAAATAGTCCAGGTGAAAACAGTTCTTTTAACAACATTTAATAATGAGTGATACCAAAGAACTATTTTAAATGATAATGAAGTGGCTATTAGTACAGTACCAAAGAGGGAGAAATGCTCAGAACTTACAAATGAAGACTCTGATTATTCCAAACATAAATTTCAAACTGTAAACACAGAACTTATTGTAATGAACCATTTTAGTATTTTACAAAGGAAGAGACAAAAATGTAATAATCTGTTCCAAAAGGGTTGCCTTTATAAAAAAAAATCAGTGATAATTAGATTTCTACTCTTCTACATGGAAAAATACAGTGGAAAAAAAAATACCTAGGAGGAAAAAAGACATGGGATGAAGAAGGAGGGAAGAAAGGAAGAAAGAGAAAGAGGGAAAAAAAGAGAACAAGAAGTCAGAAAGGTTAAAAAAAAATTACAGGGAGGGTGCTATGGAAAACAGTATGGAGGTTCCTCAAAAAATTAAATAGAACTATACCATATGACCCAGCAATCCCACTTCATCCCAAAGGAAATGAAAACAGAATTTCAAAAAGATATCTGTACTTGTGTGTTCATTGCAGCCTTATTTACTATAGCCAAAGAATGGAAACAATCTAAGTGTCTATCAGCAGACGAATGGGTAAAGGAACATGAGATATATGAGATACAGACACGTACATATTTACACATATGGACATATATACATATAGGCATGTGTGTATGTGTATGTATATGTGTATCTATATCTACACACACACATACACACACACACACGCACACTGGAATATCATTCAGCCATGAGAAAGAAGTCCTGCAGGTTGCGACAACACGGATGCATCTTGATGGCACCACACTAAGTGAAATAAGCCAGACAGAGAAAGACAAATACTGCATGATATCACTTTTATGTGGACTCTAAGAAAAAAGAGATAAATTCATAGAAATGGGGAATAGAAACTGCTACCAGGGACTGAGGTGGGGAAGGGGATAGGGAAAGATGGGTAAAAGGGCACAGACTTGCAGCTGTCAAACAGGTGAGCTCCGAGGAGGCAATGCAAAACATGGTGACTATCCTTGATAACGGCTGTATTGTTTAATTGAAACTTGCTAAGAGAGTAGAATTTAAATGTTCTCACCGCCCCCCAAAGATAAGTATGTGAGATGATGGGTGTGTTAATTAATTCAATGGGGGGTGTCCTTTCACAGTGTATAGATATATCAAATCGCCATGATGTTCACTTTAAATATCTTATCATTTTATTTGTAAATTATACCTCTATGAAGCTGAAATAAAAATAAAAAGGCAGGAAGGAGAGAGTAATGAAGAAAAGAAAATGAGGAAGGAAAAAAATAAGGAGCACGAAAGTAGAACACAGGCAAAAAAGAGAAGATATTTTTAAGCAAACTCCATCTCTGGGATGGTAATATTTAATGGGCTAAATATCAAAACATTTTTTAATGTTTATTTTTGAGAGAGAGACAGAGTGTGAGTGGGGGAGGAGCAGAAAGAGAGGGAGACACAGGATCCGAAGCAGGCTCCAGGCTCTGAGCTGTCAGCAAAGAGTCCGACACAGGGCTCAAACTCGTGAACCGTGAGATCACGACCTGAGCCAAAGTTGGATGCTTTACTGACTGAGCCACCCAGGTGCCCCCAAAACATTTTTGAGTATAAGGAGTATGTAGCTTAAGAGAGACATGCTTGCAGAAACTGAGCCTTAATTGCCCAAATTGCCAGAGAAGCAGAAGTGGCAGTGTTTTTGTGACCGGTGTATGGTTGGGCCCTCTCATCATGCACGTACAGATGTGTGTGGATTTCTGCACTGCCACACAGTCTCCAATGCTTTCATTTGTTATGAAGCACCTCAAAATAAACGGCACAAGATTTGGGAGTAGACACACCAAGCATCTCCATCATGGTGTGGTAAAGTTTATTTGCTGATGGGTGAGTTGTGCTGGCATGAATTCTCAACAAGCCTAATGGGGGTCTGGCCGGCAAAGGAGCCAGCACAAAGTCAAAGCCGCTGAGGGAAGGCAAGTCTTCCGGCAGATGTCCTGTGTTCACAGTCCCGATAGAATGTTCTTTGGAGGCCACAGATTCATTATGTCAGAAAGGGTAGAGCAGAAGACACTGGAAGAGATCCAACACTCTCTGGGCTTAGATCATGGTCATTGCCCTGAACTTGTTCCAACAGGTATTTTTTTGCACAAAGAGCTTCATCAGGTGGAGTGAAACTAAGTAAAGTTCAAGTACGGGTGCTCTTTCAGAGTACGGGGATTCACACTACTCCTTGGAAAAAAAAGAAATCCATTGCTACTCCTCTACTATTTCCCCTCATCTATTTGGGAGCTGGCAAATTGATTTGATAAAACAGTGATAGATTTGTCGGATTAAGATAGTAATTTACTTCCATTAATTTGAGAGACATCAGTGTCTCACAGTGAGAAGAAATATGGCTACCCTGGTGGGATACATTTAAATTCATTAGATTTTCCAGCTTTCATCGGAGACACTGAGACTTTTTCTTCATAGCCGATAAATCCTTTCAGTTTGTACTTCAAATGGCACTAAACAAGCACTCATCAATTTATATTTTAAATTCTCCTAATAATATCCAGTTGGATAAATCTGTTTAATTAGCAGTGGGCCAATGCTTTCTTGGCCCACTGCAAGTCCAGTTACCAGAATAAAAGAAAGGCATGGAGAGCCGCTGGTTGGAAAAAACATGCCTCCGACAATGGCGGGGAACAAGAAGAGACATTCTCCCAACAAATGTTAACCCAGGGAAAAAAAATTTGAATATATACAAAAGATTAAATTAACAATAGATGAATGGCAAATGAGAAAGCTGCCAGTGACCAGACTTTCTCAGGAGCCAACCTTTAACAATATGGATTATTTCGGATAATTCATGGTTTGCCACTCTTTATTCTTTGTCTCCTCTGTAATATCCAGGGCCCATCTTAGACAGATAATTAGGGCATTATCATATTCCTTAACTAAGTCGGACAAATTGCACTGTGCTTCGTGGTAAACCAACCTAGGGCTCTATCATTAGCATTGTCTAATTGTTCCGAATAAAGTCTTTGCCTTTTTAATTGCATCAACTTTATTTGTCAATACTCAAGAAAGAGTGACTGTTTCCTTTCCTGTTGGGCTTTGTGAATGTGCTAGTCACTAGGTACTCTTACAGTTAACACAGGCCGCAGCATGGTAAAATGTAAGAAAATGTAAAGGTCAAAAACATGTTTCTATTATGAAAAAAATGAATGCTAATGACATAATTTTTTCAGCTCATCAGGCTCTTTGCTAAGTGCTGCTGTTATTGCCAGATCAGTAGTGTATAACAAAGAAGTGCTTTCTGCAGCCTGCTTCATTAGTCTGCCCTGTAGGACCTCACCTCCAGACCTTTCACTAATCTGTTGGCCAGCTCAATAGTCTTGTTAGTTCTATTCACTTCGTCCTGACTGCGGATTTTCTCAGCTGTAGCCCTCCCAGAGGCCGTGGCGAAGGCAGCCAGGTTTGTGTCTAGTTCCTTTAAATAAAAACAGTGAGAGACAACTTTGGACATTGTCAGAACAAGTAAAAATATCGCCACTGACTTATTTCATATTGCAGAAAGTTAAATTACACAGTGTGCCCCAGAAGTAAACACAACTGCGTTCGGGAGACTGTGCCAATTCGCACAATGAGAAGGTGCAGTAGGGGAAATGGAAGAAAAGGACGTTCGGCAGTTTATGTAATTTTTGTTGTTTGTTCAGAACGGCACCGAGGACAAAAAAAGAACATACACACAAATTCAAAATCCTAGTGGGAAATGGAGAATGTCATTTTCGCAGACAAATTACCTGAAGTCATGAAGATTTAATACAATTGATTTGTGTGTACCATTAGTGCCAATAACACACTTAATACGAAGTGTCTCCAAACATTTTGCATTGAGTGCTGCCTGCAAGATAAAGCCCAGGGGAAGCTTTTAAGGTGAGATTTGAAGAGCTGTGATGAATCAACGGCTCAGAGGGAGGGAACCGGGCTGGGAGCTGGGGTGGTGCCAGTGAGAGCACGACTTCCAGCTGGGGATGTAATGGAGAAAGGGAGCCAGGGAGATTGGGGGTCCCATTGAGCATGCTGCAGTGACAATGGAACTCACTGAGGATAAGTGGAAAGAATGGTTAGGAAAATGAAGGCTGCGCATGTACGTGCATTCAGGAGACTTGGCTGTTTCTTTGGGGGAGAGGGAAGGTGAGGAAAGGGAGATTTGGAAAAGAAAAGGCAACATTCAAGAAGAATCATTGTCCAAGTTGTGTTCAAGTAGTAAAAGAACCATTTGTGGATGTGTGTTTCTGATTGGCTGCTCTCTTTCGACAAATCATCTGCTCATTTAATGTTTATAAAGAACTTCCACGAAGGCAGGGAAACTGTTTATGTTCTCACCAGTATATTGGGAAGGCATTTGTAGGTATGGCATTGTGCAGAGTATTTTGCTCATGATATTTTTATGAAAAAATACATTAACACTGGAATAATTAGTAAGAACCAGAAAAACTCTCTTCAGATATGTAACATATGAGAATCTCAAAGTTCCTTTGGTATGACTACCTGTTTACACAAGGGCTGCTGAGCCATTATCAGTCTGTTTTATTATTAGGGAAACGGAGGCCAGGAGCCTAACTGGAAGTAGGAAAGAATTGTTTATAGAACCTGAGGGAAGGAACTCAGTCAGTGTTTCTTGGGCCTGTGGAATTATTCTTTTAGCCTGGCCCTGATCTAACTACTACTTAAAACTCCTCAGGCCAGTTAAGCGACATCCCCCTCCAACCTTCTGATCCCTCCTTTCTTTCCTAACAGCTGGATCATGGTTATATGCCTACAAAACCATTGTAGATCATTAAACTGAATTAGGAGAAAAGACCAGACATTGCAAAGTCTATCCAGTATCTTATATTATCAGCCTGCATGGATGATAACACAGATGATAAAGTAGACAACCTTTCATCAGGTAGAACAATTATCCCTTACTTTCTAGAACCCTCTGATTCTATTAGACAGACGGCTGCTAGGGCTGCCATAACAAAGTTACGTAACAAAGTGCCATAACAAACTGGGTGGCCTAAACAATAGGTATTTATTGTCTCCAAGTTCTAGAGGCTAGAAGTCCAAGACCAAGGTGTTGGCAAGGTTGGTTCCTTCTGAGGGCTGTGATGGGGAATAGTTCCATGCTTCTTCCTGATGCTCTGCTGGCAGTCTTTGGTGTTTCTTGTTCACTCTGATCTCTTCCTTTATCTTCACATGGTATTCTCCCTGTATGAATGTCTTCAAATTTCCCATATATATATTTTTAACATTTACTCATTTTTGAAAGGCAGAGAGAGACAGAGCACGAATTGGGGGGGTGGGGTGCAGAGAGAGAGAGGGAGAGACACAGAAACAGAAGCAAGCTCCAGGCTCTGAGCTGTCAGCACAGAGCCTGATGCGGGGCTCGAACTCACAGACTGCGAGATCATGACCTGAGCCGAAGTTGGCCGCTTAACCGACTGAGCCACCCAGGTGCCCCTCAAATTTCCCATTTTTTTATTAAATTTTTTTCAACGTTTTTTATTTATTTTTGGGACAGAGAGAGACAGAGCATGAACGGGGGAGGGGCAGAGAGAGAGGGAGACACAGAATCGGAAACAGGCTCCAGGCTCTGAGCCATCAGCCCAGATCCCGACGCGGGGCTCGAACTCACGGACCGCGAGATCGTGACCTAGCTGAAGTCGGACGCTTAACCGACTGCGCCACCCAGGCGCCCCAAATTTCCCATTTTTATAAGGACACCGGTAACATTGGATTGGACCTGCTGTAATGACCTCATTATAACTTGATTAACCCTATAAAGATTCTGTCTTCAAATACAGTCACTAGGGGTTAGCACCTCAGCATAAGAATTTTGGGGGTGCACAGGGGTGCCTGGGCAGCTCAGTTGGTTAAGCGTCCGACTCTTGGTTTTAGCTCAGGTCATGAACTCAAGGTTCATGAGTTCAAGCCCCCCATCGGGCTCTGCGCTGACAGCTCTCTCCCTCTCTCTCTGCCTTTCCTCCACTCACATGTGCACGTACTGTCTTTCTCAAAATAAATAATAAATAAACTTAAAAAAAAAAAAAGAATTTTGGGGGGTGCACAATTCAACAGCTGCCAGCTGCCAGACACTGGACTATGAAGTTAAAGGGGAAGGATGGTACAAAGATGAGTAAGGTGTATGGTCCCTGAACTCACAGACTCACAATTCAGTAGAGAGATAGGTTGATGTGCAAATGAGGGCAAACTAAAAAAAAAAGAATTTATAGTTAAGTGCAGCCACAGTGAGCCTGAGGGGCTGAGAAACCCAAGTCATTTGTTTCTGGAGAGGGGAGGAAAGAGGGCAGTGACCCAGGCCTCTACTTAAGTTCCTCCTTTATTCGTGGGCCTGAGGGGAGTATGTCCCCCGCATGTTGATGTGGGTGCCCTGCCAGGGGTGAGCCTAGCAGGGGCATGGATTCTCATCACCTCACCGTCAGGTGGCAGGTGATCCTCTGGTTCTGTGACTAAGGTGGGTCGGAGGGCAGAGCACTTGATGTTTGGGATCGGGAGGAAGGGGGAGCACTGAGGGCTGGCACCTATAGGGTGGGAGTTTTGTCTTCAGCCCAGGTGCTTTAGGAACCCATGGGGACCCAGTGCTGGGACGGGAGGAGGGGTCCCCTCAGCTCTCCTTAGCTTCACAGCCTCTGGAGAAAAGTAGGCCCAGGAGGTCTCTTCAGATGTCTTCCCCATTCCCTAATGAAAGTTCTTCCTGCTGGAGGCCATCCACTGCCTCCCTCTCCCTTCTCCTCAGTGAAAGTGGAGAACAGTGAACTGCCTATGGGAACCACCCTACAATCTTGTTGAGAGTTGGATCCTTTACGGACTGTTACCAAATTTCAAAAATTTATGGTTCAACAATTCTTTGGAAGAGCATTTGAGTTCATTCTGGAGGGAAAGAAAAAAAGGTAGGAGCAGGAAAGTAGGGAAAGGACAGAAAAGAAATTTGTTGGAAGTGCAGGAAGCCCCATGGAGGAGGGGGAGGGAGGACAAGGGATTTCTGTGAGGGCAACAGAAGCCAGACCCCGGGCTTTTATTCTTTTTTTGCTCAAATCTGTCCCTCACACCCCTTGTCAGAGTTACGTCTCCAAAGCACGGACTGACCGCCCCCCCCCCCAATAAAAAATTTTGTCACTGTTCCTCATCATCTCTAGAATAAAGTCCAGACCCCTTGGTATATCACACAGGAGCCTCTATGGCCTGGCTTTTGCCTGCCTCTCAGACCTCCCCGGCCCCTACCTCCATCCCTGTTTCACAGAATTTCTTTCCATTCCTAGAAGAAGTCATGCTGTTTCACACCCTAGAACCTTGTAAATGCTGTTTTCTCTGCAGAATCTTTCAGGCTTCCACGCTTGCTCCTCATTCGAATATGTCACCTCCTTCGCAAAAGCTTTCTCTGAACGCCAGGCAAGAATAGTCCCACATCTACCCTTCCCTCAGTTCCCACAGCCTTGTTGCTCATCATAGTACAATACAAATAATATTATATTATAATTATATATGTCTCATCCGTCTCTCCCTCCAGACTGTGAGCTATTGTAGGAGAGCTTTGTTTTACTCACCTTGGAGGCCCCAGCCTTCAGCACATGGCCTGGCATGTAGCTTTCACAGTAAGCCTCTGCCAAATGAATGCATATTGGTAAGGCTTAGGAAAGAGAAGGGAAGACAGGAAAAAGCAAGAGAGAAAGGCAGAAAGACTAGGTGAAGGGAAGGAAAAGACAGGAGAGAAAAAGCAGAAGCATTGTGATTCTTCACGACTCTTAAGAACCGCCCCCCCCCCCCATTCACCTCCCCACCCACTTCAGTTCACTAGTTCATTATGGCATTACAGAGCTAGCCACTAGGCACTACTCTGGGAACCGTGGATATGGAAATGAAACACATAGGATCTGTCCTCAAGAAGCCCCCAGTTTAGGTGGTGTTGGGGGGAGGGATGCAAAGAGAAGGTAACCGGTAAAAGGACAACCAATGAGCAAGTCCGTGTTTACCACGCGGTACCGTGGGGGAGGGGCAGAGGGTGTGACTCACCAAGTCTGCAGGAGTGGAGGCATTCTGACAATCCAGTGGGTCTGCTGAACAAGAATAATGAGTGGAAAGCAAGGAAACAAAGGAAGGGGGCTACTGATGTTTAATTTGTAAAGGAAAGCCTTTAAAATTCAGTGCTTTCAGTTTTTATTTTTACATCTGAAACTGGCGGGACCGGCAGTGTTTCTTGAGGTATAGACCTTCTGGTCCTCTTCAGCATATTGTACAAAACTGATGGAGGTATTTGAGGTTGCCCAGGGAATATAGGATTCAACCACCTGAGCAGTGTCTTTCAGTTTGATATTGATCGCTTAATCAGGAGGAGAAGGTTTATAATTTACGTTGGGGACTTCCTTCTTTTCTCCTGGATTCGTTTGGGTTTTCGTGACCGAAGCAACAAACCACTCGCTCAAAGCCAGGTCTGTATCTCTCCAGTGCGTGTCGGACCCTGGAGATTCAAAGTGAGATGCCCATGCTCCCTATGTAGACAGTGGCACCAAGAGCTCATATCACGCTGCATGTACAAGAATTGGAGACCTTAAGTCGTCATGGTTTTCTTTTAGGTTCTCTTTTCTGAGTCTGTTTTGTTTGACTGTAGTTGTTTCTGACATTCTGAAAAGAAGTGCTAAACCGATAAAAGACAACATCATTATCCCCCATCTTTCCGTGTGGTGGATAACAAGACCTACCCCTTCTCTTCCAGTGCATATCAATGTGATGAATATGGGGGAAAAAATGTAAGTGTCCGAGTCCCTTTCTTTTTCAGTCTCTCCCTCTCTTTTTTCCCTTCCTTCCCTCCTTCTTTCTTTTTTTAAGCGCTGCCCTTTTCAAAACAAGGGGAGATTCAGCATAGTTCCCGTGCCCCAGTGATCCAGTGGTGTCACATCACTATGGCAATTGCTGCCCAGGGCAGGAATGCTGAGCAGCTGTAATCGTGCAACGCCTTATTGCTGGTGCATGTCAATCAGAACCTATGAATTGAGAAAAATTTGCTCTGTTCATTCTGTTAAATGATGTATCCAATTAAACCTGTTAGAATTCATGATCTTCAGTCAAGGTTAAATGAAAGTAGTTACTCCTGTCAGCTAGGTGATTAAATGCTGCCTACATCAGGCACATTTATGTGCAAAATTAAAATTTTGGTATAAAGCATGAATCTTTATGCATGCCAGTTAATTATCTTGCAGTTCCTCCACTTATTAAATGCCCACTGCATTTCTTCTTAATCATCAGCTTCCTTTCAAAACTTATTTCCTACTTCACATTACAGCACATTTCAGTGTTTAAATGAAATGCCGTACCAATGAAAACTTTCTCTTTTTGAGGGCTTGGCTTGTCCTATGCTACTGAAAATAATCATTATTAACATTTCCTCATTATTATGTACAAGTATTTCTAGAAGCCAGGTTGACTAGTGCCAAGGCATTCTGGAGGTGATCCCTGTTCAGGCTCCACTAAGGCTTGGTTCTAACGTGGGGATCAGCTTCCTGCACACCCCCTTACCTCAGCCACTGCAGGCTGCCAGTGTGCAAAGCCTCTTGCTGGTTGTAGGGTACTATTTCTTTCTCTTTTCTGATCTACTTTGAGTAGATGCTAAATGAGCACAAAGGTGATGATGAAATCATTTACTACAATACATCAAAAGGACATTAGAACTGGGCGGGGGGGGTTGGAAATACTGCTTCCTTTTTAAAAAATAAAACAAAGGCTTAACCACTTCAAGTCTCGGGCATACACAAATGTTGCCTCTTCCGTTGGGTTTTAAAATGAACGAAAAGTACAAAGTGGTAATGACACAATTCCATGGTACCCGTGGTTCCCAGACACAGCATTACAGAAGCAGTGGGATGCCACAGAAGCACGCCATCAAATACTTCTCTTAGAAGTGTTTCATACTATAGAATCCACCTTTTTGGACCTTTTTATTTTTCCTAAGAAAAATTCAACGATGTTTGCACAGAATTAAAAATTTTGCAACAAACATTCTCCTACGTATGCTCCTATTTCAGACACACTTCTCTTTTTACCAGGCAGATGGTACCCTTACAAATTTTTTAAACTTAAAAATAAATTCCTACTATTTAACTGATTTACAGCTAATGATACCAACAAAGCCAACATTACTGAAATCAGTTTCCTTTCTATTTAATTTTCTGTGTCGTGTTTCATAGTTTTACAATCTTTCCTAACCACAAAGCATTCAAGAACCACAAGGAATATATCCTTAAAGATGAAAAGTAGAAGCCCTCCATTTAGTTGTTGCAAATGTTTAAATAAAAATACTTCCCATCCTGGAAGTTATGAAATATTCCTCTTAACTGAACTTGAAAGGGACTGATTTCCATGAGAATGAAAATAGATTTATTAACAAATGAAATGGAAGAAATGCTTTTCACTGAATAATATTAATGAATTAACCAGTGGTTGGTGACGCTGAGCAGCCCCTACATGGGAATGTGTTGGAAACTCATTTTCACTGCAAATGCGCCCTCAGACACACCCCACATCAGTAACGATGCCCTGTTATCCTTGATTTTATAGCCCTCAAGAATACACACCAATATACAATGTCAATTTTTTTTAATGGAGCTCTGGTGCCAGTCTGTTGAAGACATGATGAGACTTGGACTCCACCGAGTGTAGGTCCCTCCATCTGTTTCAAAGCCCAGCCTCATATAGTGATGTGGGTGGGTGGGCCTTGAGGGTAGGGAGTGGGCCCATCCATGTGGCAGAGGTGGTTACCAGGCCTCTGAGCACTGGGTCACCTTGGGCCCCTCCAGTGACTGCAAAGCTGATCCCAGCCTTCAGAGAATGACAAGGTAGATGAGGGCTCCTCACCCTGTTAACCCCCTTGCCTCAGATCCTAATTGACTGGTCATCTGTTCTTCAGTAGCTGCTCAGATCCCTTGGTCCTCCGCCATCATTGGATCCACTGCTTGGTTAGTGCTCAGCCCTCCTCAGAGAGAAGGCAGGGGAGACCGTTAGAGTTGAAGTCCGCTTGAGTCAGGTAGGGGGTACTGAAGGGACCAGCTTATAAGGGCTTTGTAAACATAATCGAGATGTAAAGGGCTAGAGAATCTTGCATCTAAGATGCATTTCAGAGAGGATCATGCACATAGTTGAAAGAGATCTATTGCTATACCCCCTCAGGGTGGGCAAAAGGTTTGGAGAGCCCCCCTCTCCAAACAAGCAAGGAGCATGCTTGAGCAACAATAGTAACCGAAGTGCCAGCTAAGAAGGGGACGACCAGCTCAATTCGGGGCTTTGGTTTTATGCAGAGGGCTGTCACCTGTGTCCTCTTACCCTCTTCTGCCGTTTGCTGCTCATCTTGTTTCCACTAGATGAATGCTGAAGATTCGTTAAAGGACACTGATGGAAAGTGGCCCCCGGTGATTACCCAGGGCACCCACGGGTCTCATTCTGGCTCTGAGGAGGCTGTTAAGTGGGATGCCAGGAAAGAAAGGTGTAAGCTGGAGCTCTCCAGAGTTCTGTCTTGAGGGCTTAGAGGCTGTGAGAGAACACACAGCACCATTAGGCAGAAACAAAGCTTGAGGATGAAGCAGACAGCAGGTGAGCAGCAGAGTAAGCAAATCTCTGTTTGAGTTAATTCTTACAAACTGGTCTCTTTTTGTATGGCCATGTGTGTGTTTTGTGGGTTAGATGTCAGAAAAGCAGCATCTTTCCTGGGACCCTTTTCTTTTCTTTCTTTCTCTCTTTTTTAAAAAATCATTTAGAAACAGGAACAATTTTCTGTTCAAACGGTCGCTGTCCCTAAGTGGCTTAAAAACTCCCAGTGGGAAGGACAACAGCCCTCTCAGAGGCAGAGTGGCCTCTGTCTGTGAGAAATATTCACCTACAGGGATGCTTTTCTGGCTGGCTTTATCGCTGGCTTTGCAACTTGGAGATGTAACATAGCTTGAAATCAACCGTGTGTTTAGCCCTGCTTTGTCAGCCCACCTAGCGACAAATCGGGCTGTTTTGTAGCCCTGCTGCTCTCCCAGGTCACACAATGCCATGGCAAGTAGAAGGACTGGGTCCGATTTAATCAAAGGCTTTTGATTGTACAAAGCTTAGAGCTTCGTTCCAACAGGGAAGCCTCTTCTGGGACGGGGAAAGACGGGGTTTGGTGTGTAGCTGACATGCACGGGTTTGAAGCTCCACGCAGAGAGATTGATTCGCCTAAATCTGCCTGGCAGCAGCATGGGCAGACCACCACCACTGCAGATGGCTCACACGGGGGGCGATGGGAAACCAGGGGAAGGACCACCGCTTCCTTTCAGGGAGCTGCTGGCCAGAGGTTGTGGTCAGCTGCATGCAGGGTCTCCTGCGACCGACTGCCATCAGTCTAGTTAACCACCAGGTGGGGGTGGATTAAATAAAAATAGGTGACATAGCACCTCCGGGCTGGTTTGCAGATTGGTAGAGAGAGAGAGAGAGGGAGAGAGAGAGAGAGGGAGAGAGAGAGAGAGAGAGAGAGAAACTGGCTGCCTCATCACTTTGCAGTGTGTGTTCAAAGGCATGCTCTTGTACTGGGTTCTGTCTTAACCTTGACAGTTTCCTGACCTGAGGTTGGAAAGGTGATTTAACTAATAGATGCCTCCCCTTTTTCTCTACTTAAAATAGAAATGAACATATTTCCTACTTTCCAGTCTCTCAGGTGTGAACAGGATGGTGTTTCAAAAAAAAAAAAAAAGCACCGAGACACCTATTGCCTTTCTTGATTTGTTGTGAATAATCTGCCAGTGAGCAAGAAGTTTCCTTTGAATGTAATTAGAGAAAAAAAAAAGCGAGGTCTACACAAAACCGGTGGCTGGCAACTTTCTCTGGTGGCCTTTGATTCATCTCATGAGCTCACGGTAACCTGTGATGATATTCCTGTGTGTGAGCTGCGTGGCTTTGTGGGCTGATAAGACATGCCCCATCTCTGCTCCTGTGTGAGAGAACGCTTGTGCTTTTGCGTTTGCTGTGTGCAGGGGATACTAGGTGTATGGGGACATAGAGAACAAGGGAAATGTGAGTTTGGTTTGAAATACCTTATATCAGGGCGCCTGGGTGGCTCAGTCTGTTAAGCATCAAGTTATGATCTCACACTTCCGCTTCAGGTGAGCTCGAGCCTGGCTTCGGGCTCCCGCCTGACAGTGTGGAGCCTGTGTGTGATTCTCTCTCTCTCCCTCTTTCTCACCATCTCTCTCCCTCTCTCTACCCCTCGCTCACTTGTGTGTGTGCACTCTCCCTCAAGAAAGCAGTGAAATACCTTATTATCGTAAAGACATTTACTAAAATAATTCCCTTTATTTAAAATGCATACAGTATGACAGTGGCTGTGTTGGGATCTGCATTAAAAGTACCCTAAGTTTCCTTCGGTCTTTTTTAAATGGCTTTTTAGCCAATTTGGGCAGGCATGTCCCGTTGTAAGGGAGAACCAGTGTTTTAATCCAGTTTGTACTGTGTCTGTATGTTCAAACAAAATTGGCATTGGAAAGCCGTTTGGAAAATTAATTGAGAAAAGGAGAAAAAGTGGAAAGGCGTCTTAAAGAAATGGACGGATGCCAATACATTGCCGCAGTAGCTAATAAACACCAGAAAGGACTAAGAATCAATGTTAAGGCTATCTGTTAGATAGGTGTTTAAATGAGATAGATGACATAGTCAATTGATGATTCAGATTACTTTTTTTTCTCTGGAATACTGTGACGGGGATAACAGAATAGCATTTCCCCCTTCCTGCATCTCCTCACACTCATTTAGCCATTACATAGCAGGCTTTCTTGGACCCAAGGTGGGGGCTGGCATGGATCAAAATATTTAGCCTTGTAGACCTACTTCAAAGGCTGGGTATGGAACAGGAAATATTTGGAAGAAAACATGGTTGCGAGAAGCAGCCCCTGTTACGACCTCCATGTCCCCCAAGACATGGAGGACCTCCATGTCCCCCAAGACATGTCCTCCATGTCTTCCCTGATCTGAGGGAAGAAGGAAAAAATTTTAGAGAAGAACAAACTAGTTAGAAGTTAGTGATTGTTCCTTACAAAGGTGTTTCTCCACCCTGTCTTCTGCTAATTGTCTGTGTGAACACGTGTGTGTGTGTGTGCATATATGTGCATGCGTGTGCATGCGTGTGACAGACCCTCAGATGAGTCAGGGTTCTGAGAGGAGAGGAGCTCTGCAGCTTCCTGCACTCTGGGCCCCCAAGACTGGGGAGCACGGAGCTGCCCTGGAGCAGCGCAGGGACCATGGTTACCTGTGGTTATCCTTTTACTACTGAGAATGCGTGGGCAGCTGGCCTGAGGGAGCCTCCCAAAGCCCTCACAGGCCCTGGGAGGGTGCAGGAGCAGTGATATGCTTTCCTGCGCCCCCCTGCCCCCCCAGTGTGGCCATGGCACCAGGAGCTAGCCCGCACCCAGGGGTGCTAGTGTGAGGGAAGGCAACCACAACACGGAGTGGGCGGGAGGGCTGGAAGCCAGGTGAGAATCGCGCTCCCCCTGGTAGATACCGCAGGCAGAGATGAGGACAGCTGGGAACCAGGATGCATACGTTTCTGAAGATGCCAGTCAGGGAACAGATGAAGGCTGAGGACCAGAGGCCTCCCCTAGATGCCGTGATGCTACACACTCCTGGGAACATAGACAGCATACCTCCTCTGGGAGAAAGGGAGGCCTTAAATTGACCAATTTGCCCTGAATCAATTAGGCAAACCCTGCTATGATTACGAATTGGAAAATGTTTTCTGTTAGAGACCTGAATGAAGGCTTCAGTTTCTCTTGAGACAGAAATTTAGTGCAGTTATAGAAAACCAAAGAGTTGCAGTTTTTGAAAACCTGACGGGTGGATTAAGAAATATACCTACTTCACGGGGCGCCTGGGTGGCGCAGTCGGTTAAGCGTCCGACTTCAGCCAGGTCACGATCTCGTGGTCCGTGAGTTCGAGCCCCGCGTCGGGCTCTGGGCTGATGGCTCAGAGCCTGGAGCCTGTTTCCGATTCTGTGTCTCCCTCTCTCTCTGCCCCTCCCCCATTCATGCTCTGTCTCTCTCTGTCCCAAAAATAAATAAACGTTGAAAAAAAAAAAAAAAGAAATATACCTACTTCAGTACCAAATAACCATATTCTGAGAAACCTACAAAATGCCCGACCTAATCTTAAACTTCAGTATTGGGAGTGGAGGAGACACAGCTAAATGCTTGACTCTCATCCAAAAACCTTGGAGATACATGATTAGTATGGCCTTCACACTGTAATCTATGTAAGACCTGGACGTCTCTCTCTTTGTTCTTTGAATCCTAAATTTTAAAAAGTCATTTATATGTTAAAATATTTATTGAACACTTATTGTGTGCAGGTGTTTGTCCAGATATGGGGAGGATAAAGTCTTTTAAAATGCTTTCCCTGACCTTACAGAGCTTGAAGTTTGCTGTTTCACAAATAGTATGTGGATAAGTCACTCAAGACCTTTGTGTTCATTAGAGTAGTATTAAAGCAAAATGATGAGAAAATGATCTTTAAATATAACAAAACTCTAAGTACCTTAGTTTAGGCTTCACATATGCATAATGCATTAACTGGCCAAGTGTGTTAGGAATTACAAATAGAGGCAGCGTAGCAGGATTAAGTGCAGAAACTCTGAAGTCAGGCATTCTGGCCTTGGATCTCCCCTCCATTGCTCACTAACTGTGTGGCTTTGAGCAGTTACTCAACCTCTCTGTCTTTTCATTTCCTCATATGTAAAATAGGAATAATAATAATACCTACCTCAATAATATTTCAACAGGGATTGTTATGAGAGGTCAGTGAGTTATATATATAGCACATTTTATAGGGTCTAGTAGAGAGAATGCTAGGGATATGTGTGTATTTATGCATTTGTGTAATACACAACAATGCATGTGTTGCTTAAATGCTCTTTTTTCCCCCTGAAACCGAACAATTCTATTCACTTGATGCTGTAGGGCAGAATATAAGAATATCTCTCTTTAAGAAAGATGGAGACACGAAAATAACAGATCTCTACTCTCAAGACTTTAGGCAGCTTTTTGAAACTATAGAGTGTTCTAGAGAATCTTGTAGGTGGCAATTTGATGACTCTGTAGAAGACATAATCATGTAGGGAACTGGACTGCCCACACGTCAGCTAGAACCATTTATTTATTTGGAAATTATGGCATAAATGGAAGAGAACTAAGTTTGCAAAGCTTGCATCCTTTCAACAGAAAATAACTGTTCTTGTTTTGCAGATTGGGCAGATAATTTCCTCTGAAGTTGATACCATTAATATATTGGATGAAACAATGGCTGGTATTTTATGCACAAAAAATAAAATGAAAACTTTTGTTACTTGTGGATTTGATCAGATTCCATTTGTTTTGTTTTAAATTTTTTTTTTTTAAATTTTTAACGTTTATTTATTTTTGAGACAGAGAGAGACACAGCACGAACGGGGTAGGGTCAGAGAGAGAGGGAGACACAGAATCCGAAACAGCCTCCAGGCTCTGAGCTGTCAGCACAGAGCCCAACATGGGGCTCGAACTCACGGACCGCAAGATCATGACCTGAGCTGAAGTCGGACACGTAACCGACTGA
This sequence comes from Puma concolor, assembly GCF_028749965.1. NCBI lineage: Eukaryota > Metazoa > Chordata > Mammalia > Carnivora > Felidae > Puma > Puma concolor. The sequence continues at coordinate 162,991,800 of NC_141674.1, forward strand.
GCCACCCAGGTGCCCCTGTTTTGTTTTAAATTCTTGTCTGCTGTAGATATACTGGTAGTTGTAGGGTATTGCCAGATGAAATTTAGTTTTAAAAAGCCCTTCGGCCAAGGATACCTGTCTGACTTGATCTCAGGGTTGTGAATTGAAGCCTCATGCTGGGTGTAGAGCTTACTTAAAAAAAAAAAATCCCTTTAGCCAAACATCTTACAATGTATTAATTTAAATATTCCATATTCACTGTTGATTTTTTGCTTCCTCCTGGAGGGCAAAAGAGTTTGTACATTATGAAGCTTGGAAAGTAAATTAAAATGATTTAAGTGGTTTGTTTTACTTTTCAGATTGTTGAATTATATTATCAAGTACTGTACAATGACATTGTTTCAATTTTAATATGCATTAAACTTTTTTATACATTAAAATGTTTTAAGTAATAATACAAAAGAATATCTCCAAGTTTTAAAATCTGATTTAGCAAATGAATTACATTAATGTTATAATTAAAAAATAAAATGGACCATACAGTCCCTTTAATGTTATTTTTGCAGTTACAGCATCTAATATGAAGTCTCAGAGTGTGGGAATCGCCACAGACATTAAGGAACATCCGTGTGTATAAAATACTTGAAAAATGAAGCACCAGATTTAGTTAAATATATGACTTTTTGAATTGACTGCGTGATAAGAGGGAGCCAGTTGATAAAGGACAAGAGAAATGCTAAATATGCATCGTGACAAACAGTGAAAAATTAAGGATTGTAACTAACATTAATTACGTTCTAGTAAGATGAATAGGCTGCTCATCATTAATGAGAACATACACCTTTGTCTAAGTTTCACATCCACCTGTGATGAATGTGCTAATGGGGATAAAATACATCATAGTAACATTTGAATTAACAGCACACTAATAGATTGACATATGAGTATGAATAAAGCATTTAATCATATAAACTCTACCACACCCAACAGCAAATTTTTCTGTATTGCCTACATCACATCCAAGTGAGTGCAGAAAACATTAGAGCCTTATTTTAAATAATATATTTAAGATACTCCTCGTAGTGTATAATGTTCTAAAGAAAAGGATTGACTTATTTCATTCCAATGAACTTAACTAAGGTGAATAAAAAGATTCTTCAATCTCATTCTGATGAGGCCAAAAGAATTCAAAACCTGTATGTATTTCTCAAGCTAAACTTTTAACTTTGATTCCTAGTATATGTGCTGCTATTGAAATGTTATCAGTTTAATACTAAACATAACACAAACTGCAGTAAGGCCAGTCTCCTGTTTTGGGAAGAGTTCTATGAAAAGTTAAATAATACCCTTTTGGTTGATACCTGATACCATTTCTATGGCAGTAGAATAGGACCTCATAAATAAGGCAGTGCCACGTTATTCTGATGGATGTTAGATTTCTAATATATTAAGTAATATTATTTAAAGCCTTACCCGCTGTGATTAAGTATTCTTGGAGGAGAGCAATTATGTATATATCACAACAATGGGGATAACAAGTGTATGTTTATAATCTAAATTCATTCCTATTAGAGAAAAGATATATGCTGTGCAGTATTTCCAAGCAATCCCGAGATCATGTACAGACCGCTCTAGCCTTTATACTTACCGTAGAGTCAGGAGCTAGAAAGAACCTGATTGTATAATAATAACAGTTTAAAACCTTTTGAAGGACATTGTAAATCACCAATCATTTATTCAATCACTGAGCTCCTGATAGGTGCTAGGTGTGATGGCAGTGCTCGGACAGATCTGTGGACACCAAAGACAAGGTTCTGGCCTTCAGGGACTAGCTGTGGGAAGACGGAAGTACCAGCAAGCATGCTAAAGATCTCAGCTATTGACCTAAGCCACATAGATTCCAGCATTGAGGAACTGTAGGAGGCTGGTGGATGATAATTGCTTTGGGCTAGGGTAATTACTTATGAGGGGACAGAAGAATCTCCTGGCAAAAAAATACACAGTGAAGGAAAGGAGTAGGGGAAGGATTTGACCCTGTCATTCAGCTTTTCCTTCTTATTAACTCCCACAGGCATATATATGCCCAAGGGGCTGAGAGAAACACCAGTATTAAAAGTGATTCTCTAAAATGTCTTGACCCATAGGAGCCCATCACGGTAGCCCATGGAACTATGGAGTGCTTCATCCACTAGGGGTTTCAGGAGGAGCTCACAGAGCTCCTCAATTCAGAAATTGAATATGATAATCAAGTTTACACAAGTAATTACAATGAACATGTTGCAGTAACAGAGGTAAATATGAAACGCTATGAAAAGAGAAAAGAGAACAAAAAGGATCCTTTCCCTAACATTTGTAGACAGTTTACTCAAAGGAGGGCATGTGAGTTGCATCTTGAAAAATGGACGTGAGTTTTTCAAATAGAGGGGAAGAGGGTAATTCCTAGAAATGGGAGAGAAGGCACAGGGAAAGGTATGGGATAGTCACAGAAAGGCATTCAGTTTGATATGGCAGGAGGATAGGCTGCATGAGGGCAGAATGAGAGAGAAAGCTGGGTGTAAAATTTAGGCTTTATCTTTTAAAATATATACTCTCTCTCTTTTTAAAATTGGGGTGCAGTTGGCATACAATGTCACAGTTTCAGGTGTACAACATAATAATTCAATAAGCATCTACGTTATGCTATGCTTATCAACCACAAAGTAGCTACCATCTGTCATCATCAATGCTACTATAATACCATTGACCATATTCCCTATGCTGTGCCTTTTATTCCCACGGCTTATGTGTTTATTCCATAACTAGAAGCTTGTATCTCCCATTCCCCCTCTCCCATTTTGCCCATCATTCCACCCCACTTCCCTGTAGCAACCCTCAGTTTGTTCTCTGTGTTTATAGGTCTGACTCTGCTTCTTGTTGGTTTATTCATTTATTTTGTTTTTTAGATTCCACGTAAGAGTGAAATCATATGGTATTTGTCTTTCTTAGTTTGACTTATTTCACTAAGCATAATAGGTCCATCCTTGTTGCCATAAATGGCAAAAATCTCATGCTTTTTTATGGCTGCATAATAGCCCATTATATATAATATGTGTATATATATGATATATGTAAATTACATATATGTAATATATGTATAATATATGTAAATTTCATATGTACATATATTTTTACACATACACACCCACATGTTTTTATCTGTTCATCTATCGATGGACATTGAGTTGCTTCCATAACCTTGCTATTATAAATAATGCTTCAATAAACATAAACATACCTTTTCACATTAGTGTTTTCATTTTCTATGGATAAAATAACCAGTAGTGGAATTACTGGATCATATGGTATTTCTATTTTTAATTTTTGGAGGAATCTCCATACTGTTTTCCACAGTGGCTGTACCAATTTACATTCCAGAAATAGTGCACAGGGTTCCCTTTTTCTCCACATCTTCACCAACACCGGTTACTTCTTGTCTTTTTTATTTTAGCCATTCTGACAGATGTGAGAATGATACCTCATTATGGCTTTGATTTGTATTTCCCTGATGATTAGTGATGGTGAGCACCTTTTCATGTGCCTGTTAGCTATCTGTATGTTTTCTTTTGAAAAATATCTACTCAGGTTCTTTGTCCATTTTTTAATCAGATTGCTCTTTTGATGTTGAGTTGTATAAGTTATTTATATATTTTGGATATTCACCCCTTATTGGATATATCATTTGCAAATATCTTCTCTCCTTCAGTAGGTCGCTTTTTTGCTTTTGTTTTGTTAGGCTTTCGTTTTGTTGATGGTTTTCTTCACTGTGCAGCATTTTTTAGGTATGTCTCCTAAGGCAAGGGAAACAAAAGTAAACATATACTATTGAGATTACATCAGAATAACTTAGGTCTTTTAAGGATGAGATTTCAGAGATCATAGCAGTCACTTTTTCAAAAGCTGCCTCACTGTGATTTAAATGTGCCCACTATGTTAACTACTTAGATCAGCATTTCCTAGAGTCTATTAGATACAAACATCTCATGGAAAAAATTTCATAAAAAATAAAATGTATGAAATAATGCATCCATTTATTCCTGTATCAGTTATCCATTGCTGTGTAACAAACTGCTCCTAAAACCAGTGGCTCAAAATAGCAAACATCTCACTATTAATACTTCTGTGGGTCAGGAATTTAGTAAGGGCTCAGCAGGGATGGCTCATTCTCTTCTCTGTGTACTGCCAGCTAGGGGGTGCTCAAGTGGACCTGGGATCCCCAATGGGCTCATATTCATGGTTTTCAATTTTTATTTTAGTTTATCTTTTTTTTTTTTTAGAGCTCTTTTACAGCCTTATTTGAACCAGTGTTCCAAAATCTACAAAAATGGCATTGATTTAAATCCCGCTTCATCTGCACTTGTCAGAGCATCAGAGGCAACAAATCACTGTGCCAGAGTTGGCTATGTGATATCATTCAAAGCTGAAACAATTGCCCTGATCCTTGTTTGAGCTGAGATCTGCATGAAGTATGTCCAGTGCACTCTGTGGAGTGTGCATGTGCTGGTCATGTACTTGTGTATGTGTGCATGTATGAGTGTGTGCCCCAGTATGCATGAGGTTTTGTTAGAATGGCATGTTTCCCCCATTCCTGGTGTTTTCTTTCCATAGAAGGAACTAGTGGTTGAAATTTCTGGCCCCTTTGTGCCCCTTTATTTCTCCTGTCCCTGGGAAGGTTGGATGACTTATTTGATTGGTAAGTTTGGGAAGAATAATTTGGCCTGCTTGGTTTGGCAACCCTCTCTTGCTTTTGGGAGTCCCTGCCTTCTGAGGACATGAGTTTTTCTCTGTTCCTTTGTTGCTGTAAGTCCATATTGGCAGGAATCTTCCGTACTGCTGCCTAGGGCTAAGAGTGCGGGCCTGCCAAATCCGGGGTTCAGTTATAACAAGTCTCTTTTCCTAAAGGGCCTAGGGGTACCTGGATGGCTCCGTCAGTTGAGTGTCCAACTCTTGATTTCATCTCAGGTCATGATCTCATGGTTTCTGGGATTGAGCCCCACATGGGGCTCCATGATGACAGTGAGGAGCCTGCTTGAGATCCTGTCTCTCCCTCTCTCTCTGCCCTTCCTCCACTCTCAAGAAAGAAAGAAAGAAAGAAAGAAAGAAAGAAAGAAAAGGAGGGAATGAAGGAAGAGAAAGAAAGAAGGGAGGGAGGGAAGAAAGGAAAGAAAAAAGGAAAGCGAGAAGGAGAGGGAGGGAAGAAAGAAAAGGAAGAAGGAAAGGAGGGAAGAAAGGAAGGAAGGAAGGAAGAAAAAAATAAAGAAAAGGCCTAATGCCCTCCAGTTTGGCCTTTGTCAATAATAAAGGCAATATTTTGATCTCCATTTTTGTTCTTTTATTTCTCAAATTGTTCAGAGCTGGGCTAGGAAGAGGGTTAATATTTATTGAGGGCACCATGTTATAGATTGAGCATGGTGTCTGGATTCAAATTCTATGGCTTTGGGCAAGTCACTTCACTTCTTTAGGGCTCAGTTTTCTCATCTATAAAATTAGAATAGTAATAGTACCTACTTATTAGGTTATTTTGAGGATTAAATGAAAACATTTATAATACTGTTAAATAGTCAATAAATTTAACTATGATGCAGTCATCCATTCTCCACTCATCAGATTACATCAAGTATGGGTTTCTCTGGGGGCTATGGAAAGAAAACAGAGAGGGCTGCTTACATGTCATACAGAGTTTAGTAATGGAGACAGGCAACGACCAAGTAAATACATACATACACAGATCATTTCGGAGAGTGATAGATGTTATGAAATAGCAACTAAATCAGGGGATGGAGTAGGGTGTGGAGAAGGGGTACTTCAGCTGGAGTGGTCAGGGAAGGTTTTTCTGTGGTTGGCATGCCAAGAAGCTGTGCGGGTGAGCAGAGGATATCACTTCCTCAAGTGACAAGTCCCTGAAAAGAGAATGGATTGTTAGTAGCAAAAAGTATAACCATACAAGCAAAAGCCATTTGCAAAGCCCATGTCCTCAAAGTACCTTCTTTAGCCTTCTTCATAGAATTAAATGCTGTTACTAATCTCAACACACTCACACAAAAATTATGGATTAATCTCTGGATTTCTCAGGTAGTTTCCTTTGTGGGCCTAAGAATGATTTTAGGGTGTGGAGGATAATTCTTTTTATTGTTAAAATTTTTTTTAATGTTTGTTTATTTTTCAGGGAGGGTGAGAGATACAGAATATGAGCAGGGGAGGGGCAGAGAGAGAGAGACACATACACACACACAGAATCTGAAGCAGGCTCCAGGCTCTGAGCTGTCAACACAGAGTCTGATGCGAGGCTTGAACCCACAAACTGCAAGATCATGACCTGAGCCAAAGTCAGATGTTTAACTGACTGAGCCATCCAGGTGCCCCATGGAGGATAATTCTTTATTAAGAGAAGGGAAGGGGTTTATGAAACTTTCAGAGTTCTTGCAATGACTGACTGGTTACTTAGTACCACAGGGGTCTGACCTTGAGAGTGTGGCATCATACTCACTTAGGTCAGCACTCAAGGTAAAGTTTAAAGCTCAGTCTCCACAGGGGAGAGGTCTGGGGCTACCTCCCACACGTGGAGGAGGATAACTAATGGCTTGCTGAGGTTTCAAGTGCCTGCTGGGTGTCCACAGCAAAGACTGTCACTTGGCTAATGGGTCTGCTTACTTCTTTGACTCTGGCTAGGCAGGTTATTGGGGACACACACAAATTCTGTGATATGGTAACATCCTCCACTCCTCCTAGTACAAGAAAGACCATTGTTTTGCCTATTTATCAATCACACTGGCAGCTACTTCTTTAAAGAGCATGTTGAGAGCGTATGGAGAGGGGCACCTGGGTGGCTCAGTCGGTTAAATGTCCGACTTTGGCTCAGGTCATATCTCATGGCTCATGGGTTCCAGTCACACGTCAGGCTCTGTGCTGACAGCTCAGAGCCTGGAGTCTGCTTCAGATTCTGTCTCTCTCTCTCTCTGTCTCTCTCTGTCCCTCTTCCACTTGCACTCTCTCTCTCAAAAATAAATAAACATTAAAAAAATTTTTTTGAAAGAGTATGGAGAAAATAAAAATCTGCTGATTGAACAATGTAAGTCTTTTAACAAGAGGTCCGATGAAAGATATCTGCCCCCAAAATATCCATATGAGAAAAATAACAATAGAGGGTGTGTATTAGAAAGGCCACAGATCTGGATATTAGCACCTTGGCTCTAACTCTGCCACCTGTTAGCTAAGCAAGGAAAGGGGAAAAAACAAACTTTTGTTGAGCATCTAGTATGTAGTAGATTTTGTGCTATTTGCTTTATATAAAATATTGCATTTAGTCTTTAGAATACCTTTACATTCTATTTAGCCTTTAGAATACTTACTTTAGAGAGTATTATTTCCCCCATGTTTACAGATGAGGGAACTGAGGCTTATGAACTGTTCTTATGATTAGTAATAGAGCCCTGATTGACACCTATGGCTGTCTGGCATCTATGATTGGACTCTTCCTAGGATACTATGATACTATGATCTATCTACATATCTATCATCTACCTTTCATATATACACACAGATATACGTATGTACAGATCTCAAAATTGAACCACTTTCCACTACACCCAGTTCTGCTTCCCTCATTCTGGTCAAAGTCACATCATTTCTCTTCTGGATTACCATAAAATAGATTACTATAATTACTGAATTACTTACTGTATAGATTACTTCCAACTGATCTCCCTGCTTGTGTCTTTGCTGTCTGTAATCTACTTTCAACACCACAGCAGAATGATCTTGTTAAATGTAGTCGGATCCTGTCATTCCTCTGTTCAGACCTCTTTAGTGGTTTTCTGTCTTACTCAAAGTGAAAGCAAAAGTCCTTATTATGATACACAAAGATTTGCATGATTTGACTACTGGGCCACCTCCCCCTACCCCTATGACCTGACTTCGTCTCCTTTCTTTCTCACTCTGCCCCAGTCATATGTGTCTCTTTGTTGTTCCTTGAACACTGTAGGCACACCCCCATTTCAAAGCCTGAGACCTTCAATGCCTACCCCATCTAAAATTTTAAGTCCCTAATTCAGCACCGCATATCCTACTTCCTAGCTCTTATCACTGTGAAACATTCTATGTATTCAATTTATTTTGTTGTTGTTGTTGTTGCTCTGTAGTGGTCCAAGGAACCAAGATGATGGCTTGGGGTGGGGTGGGAGCAGTGGAGATGGTGAGAAGTGGCAGGATTCAAGATACATTCTGAAGGTCATGATTACAAGGCTGTGGGGTGATATGTGGAATTGAGACAAAGAGAAAAATCCAACATAATGTCTTGGGTTTTGACCTGAGCAACTGAGTAAGTGGTGGTGCTATTTTCTGGGATGCAAACAAAGGTTTATTAGGAATGATTTTTTTTTGATAGGAGAAATCAATAGTTAAGTCTTAGCTATATTAGTTTAAGAGGCATATTAAACATCCATATAGAGATCCAAGTCTGTATACAAGTCTAAACCTCACAGAAGAAGTCAGGACAGGAAAAATAAATTTGGGCATCATCAACATATGGATGATATTTGAAGACGTGGGACTTTTTGAAATGACTAAGAGAGAAAGTGTAGCCAGAGAGAAGATTTACAAAAGATACCTGGAGCAATCAGTGCGTAGAGATTTAGTTTAGAAATCTATTTTGGAATGGATGATACAGAAAAAAGGAAATTCTTCTAGGAGCCAAGTCCAGGGGAAAGAGCACAAGATGGGATCCACGGCACACGTTTACCAGGGCATGTGATTACTACAGACATCAGTAAATTTGTGGAAAGAAAGGCGGGAAGTCGAAATGGTTTTCATATGATTGCATCTATATTTCTCTATGAAATATATGACAAGGTCTTCAGCTGAGAGTTGAGTGGGAGGAGATGTTGGAGATTTGAGGATTGAGGAGAACATGCATAATAGTCATCTTGGGAGTAGGTTAATGGATTTACTAGGGAAGTTTCGTTGTCAGATAGTGTTGAGTGCTCACTGAAGATTTTGGTCATAAATTTGAAATGGATCCTGATAGCATGGTCGTGGAATTTTCTCCAGCAACATTCAGCTGCTTGGGTATGGAGATATAATAAGCAGTTAGTTGAGTTTAAGAGGATTTGGGGGTTCACCAGGTGAGTACAATGAGCATAGATGAGGCAAGGTAGTTAAGAATATTTGAAAATGAGATGGATCATGGAGTCCAAGGTAGGTAGTGAGAGCTGTGAGGACTGCGGGAAGTGAAAGACAGTGAACATGTGGCTGGGTCAGTGGGTGGGCAGTCTTATTTTTTTTTTTTTTTTTTTTTTTTAATTTATATATGAAGTTTATTGTCAAATTGGTTTCCATACAACACCCAGTGCTCATCCCAAAAGGTGCCCTCCTCAGTACCCATCACCCACCCTCTCCTCCCTCCCACCCCCCATCAACCCTTAGTTTGTTCTCAGTTCTCAACAGTCTCTTATGCTTTGGCTCTCTCCCACTCTAACCTCTTTTTTTTTTTTTTTTTTTGTTCCCCTCCCCCATGGGTTTCTCTTAAGTTTCTCAGGATCCACATAAGAGTGAAACCATATGGTATCTGTCTTTCTCTGTATGGCTTATTTCACTTAGCATCACACTCTCCAGTTCCATCCACGTTGCTACAAAAGGCCATATTTCATTTTTTCTCATTGCCACGTAGTACTCCATTGTGTATATAAACCACAATTTCTTTATCCATTCATCAGTTGATGGACATTTAGGCTCTTTCCATAATTTGGCTATTGTTGAGAGTGCTGCTATGAACATTGGGGTACAAGTGCCCCTATGCATCAGTACTCCTGTGTCCCTTGGATAAATTCCTAGCAGTGCTATTGCTGGGTCATAGGGTAGGTCTATTTTTAATTTTCTGAGGAACCTCCACACTGCTTTCCAGAGTGGCTGCACCAATTTGCATTCCCACCAACAGTGCAAGAGGGTTCCCGTTTCTCCACATCCTCTCCAGCATCTATAGTCTCCTGATTTGTTCATTTTGGCCACTCTGACTGGCGTGAGGTGATATCTGAGTGTGGTTTTGATTTGTATTTCCCTGATAAGGAGCGACGCTGAACATCTTTTCATGTGCCTGTTGGCCATCCGGATGTCTTCTTTAGAGAAGTGTCTATTCATGTTTTCTGCCCATTTCTTCACTGGGTTATTTGCTTTTCGGGTGTGGAGTTTGGTGAGCTCTTTATAGATTTTGGATACTAGCCCTTTGTCCGATATGTCATTTGCAAATATCTTTTCCCATTCCGTTGGTTGCCTTTTAGTTTTGTTGGTTGTTTCCTTTGCTGTGCAGAAGCTTTTTATCTTCATAAGGTCCCAGGAATTCACTTTTGCTTTTAATTCCCTTGCCTTTGGGGATGTGTCGAGTAAGAGATTGCTACGGCTGAGGTCAGAGAGGTCTTTTCCTGCTTTCTCCTCTAAGGTTTTGATGGTTTCCTGTCTCACATTCAGGTCCTTTATCCATTTTGAGTTTATTTTTGTGAATGGTGTGAGAAAGTGGTCTAGTTTCAACCTTCTGCATGTTGCTGTCCAGTTCTCCCAGCACCATTTGTTAAAGAGACTGTCTTTTTTCCATTGGATGTTCTTTCCTGCTTTGTCAAAGATGAGTTGGCCGTACGTTTGTGGGTCTAGTTCTGGGGTTTCTATTCTATTCCATTGGTCTATGTGTCTGTTTTGGTGCCAATACCATGCTGTCTTGCTGATGACAGCTTTGTAGTAGAGGCTAAAGTCTGGGATTGTGATGCCTCCTGCTTTGGTCTTCTTCTTCAAAATTACTTTGGCTATTCGGGGCCTTTTGTGGTTCCATATGAATTTTAGGATTGCTTGTTCTAGTTTCGAGAAGAATGCTGGTGCAATTTTGATTGGGATTGCATTGAATGTGTAGATAGCTTTGGGTAGTATTGACATTTTGACAATATTTATTCTTCCAATCCATGAGCAGGGAATGTCTTTCCATTTCTTTAAATCTTCTTCAATTACCTTCATAAGCTTTCTATAGTTTTCAGCATACAGATCCTTTACATCTTTGGTTAGATTGATTCCTAGGTATTTTATGCTTCTTGGTGCAATTGTGAATGGGATCAGTTTCTTTATTTGTCTTTCTGTTGCTTCATTGTTAGTGTATAAGAATGCAACTGATTTCTGTACATTGATTTTGTATCCTGCAACTTTGCTGAATTCATGGATCAGTTCTAGCAGACTTTTGGTGGAGTCGATCGGATTTTCCATGTATAATATCATGTCATCTGCAAAGAGCGAAAGCTTGACTTCATCTTTGCCAATTTTGACGCCTTTGATTTCCTTTTGTTGTCTGATTGCTGATGCTAGAACTTCCAGCACTATGTTAAACAACAGCGGTGAGAGTGGGCATCCCTGTCGTGTTCCTGATCTCAGGGAAAAAGCTCTCAGTTTTTCCCCGTTGAGGATGATGTTAGCTGTGGGCTTTTCATAAATGGCTTTTATGATCTTTAAGTATGTTCCTTCTATCCCGACTTTCTCAAGAGTTTTTATTAAGAAAGGGTGCTGGATTTTGTCAAAGGCCTTTTCTGCATCGATTGACAGGATCATATGGTTCTTTTCTTCTCTTTTTTTTTGTTAATGTGATGTATCACGTTGATTGATTTGCGAATGTTGAACCAGCCCTGCATCCCAGGAATGAATCCCACTTGATCATGGTGAATAATTCTTTTTATATGCCGTTGAATTCGATTTGCTAGTATCTTATTGAGAATTTTTGCATCCATATTCATCAGGGATATTGGCCTGTAGTTCTCTTTTTTTACTGGGTCTCTGTCTGGTTTAGGAATCAAAGTAATACTGGCTTCATAGAATGAGTCTGGAAGTTTTCCTTCCCTTTCTATTTCTTGGAATAGCTTGAGAAGGATAGGTATTATCTCTGCTTTAAACGTCTGGTAGAACTCCCCTGGGAAGCCATCTGGTCCTGGACTCTTATTTGTTGGGAGATTTTTGATAACTGATTCAATTTCTTCGCTGGTGATGGGTCTGTTCAAGCTTTCTATTTCCTCCTGATTGAGTTTTGGAAGAGTGTGGGTGTTCAGGAATTTGTCCATTTCTTCCAGGTTGTCCAATTTGTTGGCATATAATTTTTCATAGTATTCCCTGATAATTGTTTGTATCTCTGAGGGATTGGTTGTAATCATTCCATTTTCATTCATGATTTTATCTATTTGGGTCATCTCCCTTTTCTTTTTGAGAAGCCTGGCTAGAGGTTTGTCAATTTTGTTTATGTTTTCAAAAAACCAACTCTTGGTTTCATTGATCTGCTCTACAGTTTTTTTAGATTCTATATTGTTTATTTCTGCTCTGATCTTTATTATTTCTCTTCTTCTGCTGGGTTTAGGCTGCCTTTGCTGTTCTGCTTCTGTTTCCTTTAGGTGTGCTGTTAGATTTTGTATTTGGGATTTTTCTTGTTTCTGGAGATAGGCCTGGATTGCAATGTATTTTCCTCTCAGGACGGGTGGGCAGTCTTAAAGAGGGGTGCTGGAAGGACAGAATGTGATGACCAGGAAGTGCTCTGCTTGAGACTGAGTTTCTCTACTATACAGCTGGCATTCTTCTGGGCACAGGGGATGTCACAGTGAATGAACATATCTATGACACTTACAATCTATTGTATAAAACTAACAATAGACAAACCATATAGTGTGTCAGATGATAATAAATGCTGCGGACAAAAATAAAGCAGAGAAGGAGAACAGGTAATATTGAAGAGGTCATTGCAATGTAAAATAGGATGGTTATAAAAGGCTTTTCTATGAAGGTGATTTTTGAGGAAAGGATAGAAGGAAGGAAGGAACTGACAGATATCTCAGCCAAGGGTAATCCAGGTAGAATAATAACAGATGCAAGGACTCTGAAGTGGGAACATGCCTATGACTGAGAGAGGCAGCCAGGAGGCCAGTGGCTAGGATAAAGTGACCAAGAGAAAAGTAATAGGAGAGAAGGTCAGAGGGTCAGTGGTGGTGGGATGGGGCTCAGATCACATGGAGCCTTGTATCACACTGTGGAGGGCTTTGAAGGTCATTGCAAAGATTTGGCTTTTATCTTTGGTAAGATGGGAAGCCATTAAAATGTTTGGAGCAGAGACAAGACTTATTCTTAAAGGGATCACTATGCCTGCTATATCAAGAGGAGACTGAAGGGGGATAAGGACAGAAGAAGAGGGACAAGGGCAGAGGAGGAAGAACAGCTGGGAAGCTACTGCAATAATCCAGGTGAGAGATGGTAGTGGCTTGGACCTGGGTGATAGCACTGGAGATGATGAAGAGTGGTCTGAATCTGGATACATTGTAAAAGTAGAACAAAAAGGGTTTGTGAATGGGCTGGATGAGATGTGAGATCGAGAGAGGAATCAAGGAAGACTCTTAAGAATTTTGGCCTAAGCAACCTGAAGGTTGGAATAGACATTTACTCAGGTGGAGAAAACTGAGGGAGAATTAGATTTGGTTGAAGATCAGGTGTTGATTTTGACCACGTCAGGGTTGAGATTCCTCTTAGACTCGTGAGTAGAGATGTGGAACAAGCAATGTCTTGGACTCTAGTTTAGTTCTATTTTACTCTGAAAACAAAAATTTGGAAGTCATCCGAAGCTGTGAGACTGTATGAGACCTCTTAGGGAGTGTTCGTGGATATAGGAGATAAGAGGCTGAATATCTGAGGAGCATCCCAATGTTTAGAGTTCAGAGAGATGAGGAAAAACCAGCAAAGGTTACTGAGAAGTGTCCAGCAATGTATGAGGAAGATAAGAGGAATGGGTGTCTGGGAGCCAAGGGTTGTAATTGGCAATGACAAGGTTTAGGGTATGACGATGTGAGTAGATGGTTGAGGTGAGGTGGAAGAAAAGATCACTGGAGCTAAGACGCATGAGGATCTGGGTGTCAAGATGTTGGATGACTCCAACATTGATGATAGGAACTGTTGTGGAGAGGTAGACAGGGAGCCATGTGTTGACATCAGCTGTGACTCTGCTTACCAGGAGTCAGGGAGATGACTTAAGAGGCAGTAAAGTTTGATGATTCACTTCCAAAAAGCTAGGATTTTTGAATGAGGAAGGACAGACATCTTAGAGGTTGCGCAGGGGTGCCAAGTGAACATTGACCCCTTCCCCTGGCTTTGAGGTGCTTGGTGACAGGAAAGACACAGTCTTCAGCTGAGAGGGCTGCTGGAACTGGTATCCTCAGGGAATAGCCTGGCTTCCCTTAGCAGGAAGATACATTAGAAGAGGAAAACAATTGTAAGTAAGTTTGCTGATGACAGTGAGTTCTTGAGAGCACCTTGGAAGGGTTTGGGCTTGCCTTGTGGATGATACCTGTATGATTAGGGTGCATGTTGCAGGAGGGAGCAGAGGGGGTGGTGGTGGTGGTACGGTGGCAGCTGTAAGGCATTTGGGATCAGTGCAGAGCAGCACAGGGCAAGATCTCCAGCCTGAAGCTGGACACCTATGGCAGCCTGAAGACAAGATGATTGAAGGCCAGCTGGAGGCCGGTCACACCCGGATGGGTAGGGTGGTGGGGAGTAGAGTGAATCTCTCTATGATAGCTAATTATAATAATGCCGTAGTCATCACAGCTGAGGGAAATTTATCAGCACCTGGGCCAGAGATTGAGGGAAGTTTACCTGCAACTAGGCTGAAAATTGATGAATTACTTTTCACCCAACCCACTGACCATCCTAATAAATGTTGACAAACAAACACCAAACTTTTGCTGATAAAAAGAAGAGATACTGGGGAAATCTGGAAAAGAAAGTGGTCAGGATGTTGACCTTCTGTAAACTTCAGGACACAGCCAAGTCATCCTTACATTTGAGAGGTGGGTGGGGCCAAAAGGTCACAGGGAATTACTACTGTGAATGCAGCTTGGGAAAGTCTCGTCTGCCCCAAATCCACCCTTTCATGGAATATGTGGATCTAAATGACTTTCCCGTGTCATTTATTATAACTTTTTAAGAGAATGCAAATCACTGTGATTCATGCTGAAGCATAGAAATCCACACTATAATCTGCCCAAATAACCAGTGGCACAACACTCATTTGATAGGTATGGAAAGAAAAATCCAAAGATCTTACTGCCTTTCAGAGACCCCCCACCCCCGCCAGTGGAAAGAGTCAATTGGTATAAATACGGCCTTTATGACCTTAAATCCATGGGGTTTATTTCATGCAGAACTACCTCTTTCCCAAGAAAGTAGACAAGTGTACAGTGTAGCTGTCAAGATTCTGGGCTCTGAGGTCTCTGTAAGATAGGGTGATAATGGGCAAATTATCTCACCTTTGTAACTAGTATATCTAACTTGGTATTAGTAATTACATGGGAGAGTTGTTTTGAGGACAGAATGAGGTAATGCATTATCTCAAGGGCTGCCACGGAGTAAGATTGTTAGGAACATTTTTTCATATTACTTTCTTATATCTTCCAATAGAACAAATGACTTAATGTCTTGGAGTGAGTCAACTTAAGAAATTAGTGTTTTCCCCTCTAACTCTGGATCTCTCAGGGACCAGTGTGCATCTTTGTATCTTCAATCCTTAGGATAGTGTCTGGCGGCCCACAGTAGGCAATTCTTGGAATGAAGTGGAGTCCTGCTCCCTGAGCATTGCTACAACTATTTCCCATGTTCACTTTCCAGATAACAAGGGATCCTATGGCAAATGAAATGTGTATTCCACCAGTTCCACTTATAAGAGGAAATAATCTTGGACACATGTCTTCAAGGAATTAGCATTTAATTATCCAACATCCGAGCCAAAGTACAAGCAACAGCTTAAGACTGTACATAGTGATCTGAACTAAATATGACAATATTTTGTTGTGCTGACAACTGTGTTGTTAGGAACATAAATCTGTAGGATGTGGCTCGTTTGATAGAGGGAGAGCAGTGGTTTAATGGTAAGGCTCTTGGCTGCCCTGATGAGACAGGAGATGGGGAGTTAGGGTGGAAGTGCTTATTGCATGAAAGGTAATAAGGCTCCTGTCCAGCATCACAGGGCATCCATTTCAGCTTACATCTCATTCTGAAAGTTCTTCATCCAGGCAAAGTGTAGCACACACACATTGTAAGAGAGAAAGGTTAGAGAGAAGAAAGCTCCAAGCCCATAGCAGTGGGAAAAGAAGTCCTTCCTAGGGCAATAACTGGCAACAGTGTCTGAAGAAGAGCATGTTACAGACCCAAAATGCATATGTTGAAACTGAATCTACAATAATGGTAACTGGAAGTGGGGCCTTTGGGAGGTGATTAGGTCACTCACTTCCCAAATGGAGTTAGTGCCCTCAGAAAGGAGGTCCCAGGGGCGCCTGGGTGGCTCAGTCGGTTGGGCGACCGACTTTGGCTCAGGTCATGATCTCACAGTCCGTGAGTTCGAGCCCCCCATCGGGCTCTGTGCTGACAGCTCGGAGCCTGGAGCCTGTTTCAGATTCTGTGTCTCCCTCTCTCTCTGACCCTCCCCCGTTCATGCTCTGTCTCTCTATGTCTCAAAAATAAATAAACGTCAGAAAGGAGGTCCCAGAGAGCTCCCTTGCCCCTTCTGCCATATGAAGACACAGAAAAGACAGCTACCTGTGAGCCAGGCCCTCATTGGGCCCCAAATATGCTGGTACCTTGATCTTGGACTTCCCAGTCTCTGAAATTGTGAGAAATAAATCTTGATTGTTTATAAGCCACTCAGTATGGGATTCTATTATTGCAGCCCAAATGGACTAAGACAAAGCGTGAGAACAAATCTTAAGCTTTAAGTACAGTTGATAAATAGATTGTTACTTTACCTGGACTTAAAGCTATTGTAGTCAGAGACTGAGACTTTCCTCCAAATCCTAATAAGGGCCACAGTGCAAGGAAACCTTGGGGGCTGAGAACAGCACAGGATGCAGAAGAGCACTTCAAGGGAGCCTGATTCGCTAGGGACCTTAGGACAGGACCATGCAAGAGTATTCACAGATGCTAAGGGTTTCCACTTGCCCCTGGTGAGGAGGAACTGAGAAAAATGACCACAGTCCCTTCACTGAGCCTCAAAAGTGTATGCACTTGAGGTCAAAAGTTAATTATTTGTGGTCCTTATTTAAAAGTTATATCAATTATTCCCTGATATCCTGTTCTTTAATTTTTTTTCCCACAAAATTTTCAGTTAAATAACTTTGTGAGATCATGTAGGAGGATGTCCTTATGTTCAGGAGATGGATGCTGAAATATTTAGAAGCAAAATGTCAGGATGTCTGCAGATTACTTTCAAGTCATACACACACATAGAGAAAGCAAATATGATCACCATCTCTGAACTACAACTTTCTTCAAAAATTTTTATAGATTTAAAAAACCTCCTACTAAAAAGTTGGGAGAAAACTACACGTGATATTGGTACAGACAGATACGTGGGCTAAGTAACCCTCATTTGTCAATTTTCATCAAGATGTGGCTGCCCACAGTGATCAAGCCAAATTGGCAATGACTCTTATAGAACATTACCCCACAAAGGCTTATTTGTTTATTCTCTTCATTCATTCATTCATTCATTCATTCATTCAACAAATATTTGTGGAGTGCTTATGATATATGAGGGCACAGTTCTAGGTTCCTGGTTAGATAGCTGGGTGGCAGTGGGGAGATATGGTCTCTTTCTACTGTGTACAAATGTAAACTGCTATTTAAAAAAAATAACTTCTGGAGAAAATAAATCTTTTGGAATGTATAGATTTATTTTTAAGAATGTCTGTCTTTAGGGGAGCCTGGGTAGCTCACTCAGTTAAGCATCTGACTTTTTTTTTTATTAAAAATTTCTTTTCAATGTTTATTTTTGAGAGAGAGACAGAGACAGAGCGTGAGCAGGGGAGGGACAGAGAGAGAGAGAGGGAGACATAGAATCTGAAGCAGGCTCCAGGCTCCCAGCTGTCAGCACAGAGCCCAACGCAGGGCTCAAACTCAGGAACTGCAAGATCATGACCTGAGCCACCCAGGTGCCCCTCAGTTAAGCGTCTGACATTTGATTTTGGCTCAGGTCATGATCTCATGGTTCATGGGGTTGAGCCCTGCATTGGGGCTACACCTTGACAGCAAGGAGCCCGCTTGGAATTCTCTCTCCCTCTCTCTCTCAAAATAAATAAATAACTAAAAAAAAGAATGTCTGTCTTTAAAAAAGAAAAAAAGCAGCTTCTTTAAGTGACCTAAGTTTCTCTGGAAAAGCATTTGTAAAACATACTTTATTTCTCTCTTATAGTTTTCTGACTCCCCTAATTTAGGGTTTTGCCCCAGAGAAACAGAAAGACCCAACATTATAGTCCTGCAGGTATCAATGGCAGGAAAATAGGAAGAAAATTAGTTCTGTTTAGTAAATGAGAAGGTGCACAGACATTAGGTTTGGCAATTATTTTAACCAGAATAATGGGATAAGTAATCTGAGAGTAAGTAGGAAGCTGTTCAGACTTCCTATCAAACTTATAAAAAACAACCCCGTGCCCTCTGTGCTGAGTGTTTATAGCCACATTTGTGGCATCCCGGGCAGGCTCTTCTGGACTAGGTCATCTTCAGATACTTGTGGCTGTTTTATCACTTACTTCTGAAGAGCAGCAACCCAGAAAACTTTACCCCTGCCCGTTTTTAGCCTGCTGTAATGTCACCATCAAAGGACAAAGAGTGCCCTTCCAAATGATGTCTTTAATTTGCCAGATTTCATATCCCAAAGAACCTTCTAAAGTGCATCCTATCTTCCACACTGCCATTTATACACTATTCCTGTAGTGAGCCAGAAGCAGACTACCCCCTACCATGAACTAGAGAGTTTTCTATAGAAGAATATGGGAATCCATGATTGCTATGTTGGGTTTATATATTTTGTTTGCAAAATAATGGGTTTTAGGTTAAATTGAGGCAGGTGTGCAAATGTTCTGGTGAAGTCCATGCCACCTTACTGTCTAATAGCAAACAGTAAAAGAGTTTGATGATAGTTGTCACCAGCATCAATAATTGTAACAAGGGTCTTGAATATCAATCAAAGGAAAGACAAGCATTTTGATAGCATTAATCAGAGCTGGCTTCCTCCTGCAAATCATGCCAAAGCTCTTGGACTGCTGCCTGTTCCTATTGTTCTCTGTCTGGTGGTTTGGATGCAGATCCTTTCCCCCTTCCCCAATGTGGCCATAATGAAATCGGGGAATTAACTCAGAGCAGAGTCATTCTAGTTTGGATGTGAAGGTAAACACAAATGGAGAAAGTTCAAATTATTAAGAAGAACAAACAGCCCTTGTTACTAAACATTAGCTGGCAAATGCAATAGATATGTACAGTGGGCAGATACCACAGATGATTTCCCATACTGGCCAAAAGGAAAGGTGGTCACAGGCTACAGCACCTGTGTATAATATCTCCAGAAAGAGATTTTAGGTGTTTCCATTTTTTAGCAGCCAAGCCAATTTATCTAGTCTCAAGATTTTGAATAATACTCTGCCGTCACTAATACAGAGAAATCAGGGGAAACTTGTCTGCTGGGATTTCTTCAATTATCATCCTGAATTGAGCAATTCTGTTCACCTTTAGAGATGCTGCGGGAACTGATAGGATCTTTTTGCTTCATTTTATTGTTGGGTAGGCTTTCTTTCAGATATGCAATCTAAACAAGTCTTTTTATTTTACTTTATTTTATCATGTTTTATTATTTTTGAGAGAGAGAGAGAGAGAGAGAGAGAGAGAGCAAGCAGGGGAGGGGCAGAGAGAGAGGAAGGCACAGAATCCAAAGCAGGCTTCAGGCTCTGAGCTGTCAGTATGGAGCTCAACACAGGGCTCAAACTCACGAACCGCAATATCATGATCTGAGCCAAAGTCAGACGCTTAACCAACTGAGCCACGCAGGCACCCCTATTTATTTATTCTAGATTCCACTTGGACCAATTGCAAATGACAGCCAAGGGCATAGCTAGGACATTTAAACACTTCAAGATTGGAATTTTTCCAAAACAATAAATGGATTTAAACAATGCTTGAATTCAGGTAATGACAGGATTTTATGTGGCAAGGAGCAAATGGAACAATAAGGACAACTTTTCAAAGGATCACACATCAGTGAAAGAAGAGGTGTTAGAATAGAAGAATCTGCCCACTCAGTTGGGACCTATATTCTAAGTCTCTCTGTCAAAGTGCTGCTTTCCTTGGATCCAGTCAAAGGGGGCAGTAAAAAGAATCCAGGAACCCAAGAATCAAGAGCAGTCTTTTACCCCACACTACACACATCAAGTATATTATATGTAATATGTTTCAGTATTATTGTATACTTTTCCATGGATTAAAGCTGTTGAAACAGAAAAAAATCCACATTTATATACCTACACAAAGCCAAAATAAATGGTTGAGAAATGAAAGATTCAACCAACTGGCTGATTTATCTAAGGGCTGTCAAACAATCATTTTGATTAATATTTTTTTCACTGACTTGACTGACATTTTTAGTGACTAGAATGAATTGCAACATTGCATAGACATCTCATATATGGAATTGCTATAACTCCTTGGAAAATTAATAGGTCAGCTTCTGCCATAATGGATCACAACCTATGTTAGAGATATCTCACATAAACAAATTATTATCCTTTATAACATAAGCAGACTAATTAATTTTCCAGGGAGCTCTAAGCTTTAGGAACTATTATTAACTAGTGGCAAATGAAAATGTGTTTGAATTTCTTATACCTTTTATTTCTTAATAAGGGATCCATTTTCTCTAAATACTAATAAATAATTGCCTTTAACACAGAGTATAAATGGGAACCTTCTTCATGACTTTGCTTATTTTTTTCTGCACTAACATAAGCCAGTCTTTAGATAACACGCACACACACACACATACACACACACATGCACACACCCACATTCTGGATAGCTTTAGGAAAGGCTAATCATATCATTATGAGAAAAATGTTGCCCCAAAGTTATATTTACCTTAATTTGAAAAGGACAAGAAAAGTATAGAAGAAAACTTATGAAGAGATAGAAATGGTTAATTGGGATTACAATCCATAATGATCAAAATATGTAATTTTCCCAAGAAATTATAGGTTAAAAAATTAATGTGGCTCATATATTAATATTCATGCTTTCTCTTAATGGGCCCCCCTGTCTCAGGGCCCACATGGCTCCATCCTGACAGAGTTTCTTCCTTTGTCCTACTTGGGCAATCAGTGACTCAATGTCTTTGTTTCTCTGATGAGGTTCTATTTTCTGAATGGCAAGTTTAGACTTTAAATCTTCCACCTGAATTATTACAAGAGAGATTTGGTAATTAAGTTCTAACAAGATTTAAATGATATTAAAAACAGTCAGTTAAAAGGAAACACAGCCTTGGGCTTTGTTGTAAATTTGTATAATTATTTTTAGTCCTCTAGAGGATGCATAATTATGTTTCTGTATTTATAAAAAATACTGCCTCTGAGGCACCAAAATGAATTTTACAGCATGCTGATTTGCATATTAATGTTACTCTTTGTATGTCAAAATTTCTTTGGTTGAAAAAAAAAGATTTTCTAGGAAATTTTCAAAGTAACCACAAGGAGTATAAAATCTTTTGATCTGTGAGTCTGGCAAAACTACTGCTCAGGCAGAAAGTTTGATAGTCAAGAAAAAAAACCTTATAAAGCAGACATAGAAGACTAAACCTCCAGCTTACTTTGCTCTTCACTTAGAAAGGGGGAGAGGAGCATAGCCAGGAAGAATGCCCAATAACACTCATCGTGTACCTAGTAATTTGCTAAGTGAGATCTAGTCCCTTCACATGCTACATGCAAAGATCATATGAGATTGAGACTTTCAATTTTTCCCTTCAAAGATGGGGAAAGTAAGACACAGAGATTAAGTTAATGGCTCAAGGACACACAACTGGCATTTTACCCAAGGCAGTCTGATGTTAGGGCTTTAACCGTTAACGCTGTATTATCTTCTGGACAGAAACATAAGGAAGCACTAAGGGCCTCTTTATATTTTGAAGGAGGAAGCATTTTCCTGTGAGATCCACAAGACTGCCTTTGCCTCCTTCATGATGGGTTAACGTGCAGTGCTTGAAACACCACACAACTCAGGGATGTGTGCCCACTTTTCCCTGCAAGCGGTTTCGAATCTGTTTTACAAGCAAGTCGTCTCTCTGCACAGGGGTTAAGCTCCTTCCGAGTAGGAGCTGTGTTCGTTGTTTCCTTCTCTACTTTTCCCTGCACTAGGGAGTCAGAGTTAGAGTCATGAAAATGAAACCAGGGAGTGAGTCTGTCTTAGTCCGTTCAGGCTACTAAAGTAAAAATAGCACAGTCTGGGAGGCTGAAACAGCAAACATTTGTTTCTCATAGTTCTGGAGCCTGTAAGTCCAAGATCAAGATGCTGGCAGATTCTGTGTCTGGTGAGAGCCCACTTCCTGGTTCATAGATGGACATCTTCTCGATGAGTCCACACAAAGTGAAGGGGTGAGGGAGCTTTCTGCGGTCTCTTTTAAAACGTCATGAATGTCATTCATGAGGCCTCCACTCTTATGACCTAATCACCTTCCAAAGGCCCCCACCTCCAAAAATCAGCACATTGGGATTTAAGGTTCAACATATGAATTTTGGGAGGACACAAACTTTAGTGTGAGCAAGAGTCCCAGGAAACATCTGAGGTCTTTCTTCTATGATTTTTTTTTATTGTAGTAAAATATACATAACACATAATTTACTATTCTAACCATATTGAAGCATACTTTTCAGTGTCATCAAGTACTTTGACACTATTGTGTAACGATTACTACCATCATCTCCAGAACTTCTTCATCTTCCCAAACTAAAACTCCATATCCATTAAAGTAATAACTCCTCATTATCCTCCCTCCTTCAGCCTCTAGCAACCACCATTTGCTTTCTGTCTCTCTGACTTTGACTATTCCAGGTACCTCACATAAGTGAATGGTTAGTTTTAAATTGAAGGTAATTTTTCCTTGAGATAAAGTCTGGAGTATTTTAACGCAGAAGACATAAGTTTCTGTTCTCTTGAATTGTGCTCATACCACGAGCACAGCTTTTCTAGCTGGAGCTTGAAAAGGTCGGAAGGGTCTGAGGAGTGTGAGTGAGACACTGTCTACACTGTAGGAAAGAGCACCACCGTTTGGTCGTGGTTGTGGGGCAGATTGCACAGCATGTGGGAGCCATGGGTGAGGTGTGTGGCTTTTCTGAAGGATTCTTTGTGGGGGAGATGATCAGTGCCTCAGGGATCCATAACTGTAATGTTCTCTAGAATTGACATGCTTGGAGAGAGACCTGTTTTAGCAATGGGCAAAGGGTCGTGTTCACCTAACATGGACCTTGGGTCACAGTTTATAGGTGTACTAAGGTAACTCTGGGTAAATTTTCTTAAGTTTATTTATTTATTTCGAGGGGTGGGGGCAGAAAGAGAGGGAGAGAGAAAGAATCCCAAGCAGGCTCCACGCTGTCAGCACAGAGCCCACACGGGTCTCAATCTCACAAACTGTGAGATCATGACCTGAACCAAAACCAAGAGTCTGACACTTAACCGACTGAGCCACCCAGACACCCCATGAGCAACATTTTCCCTAACAATTTAAAAAATTACTTGAAGAGGAAAATACAGAAAGAAATGGGAATAAGCACAGTGATATTCCACAGGCACTAGGCTATGCTGTAGATTGTTATCTAGAACCCATTAACTTGGACTTTAGGCAAGATGTTGAAATCAGATATAGCCAATAAAAAAAATGTTAGCTTATAATACTTTCAACTCCTTCAAGCTCCCTTTATAGGAACTTTTGCCTTTTAATTGGAGGCTATTAACATTTTTTGGATGCAAGAAATATATTTTATAATGAAAGAATTACAAGCAGTCGAGCAGTCTATTTTGGGCAGAGGCTTCTCCTGTAATTGTACTCATCTATCTACTTCTAAGATTGTGTTAGGAAGTAGAAAGGCTTTGGCTCAGATCCTTAATTTGCCACTTACTCATTACCCATATGACCTTAGGAAAGTTACTCAGTCTCTCTGAGTCTCAGTAATGTTCTCTGTAAAAAATAGTATTAATAACATTGACTTCAAGGTAGTGAAGATTATACGAATGCATTAGGTAAAGCGCCTAAAATAGCTGCTTAATGAATGTTACATCCCTTTCTCTTCTCTCCTAGAGCCCTTTGTGAAGAGCTGTGTCTACTGCAAACCCATTTCTTAACCTAGTTCTAACTGTATTTTTCACTGCACAACATTTACACGGGAGGAAATAGAAGTCTAGGGTTAGACACAATGACCTGGTTTGGCTTAATTACATGGCCCCCTAGTGTGAGTTCCTGAGGACCTACTGCTGGGGTAACCATCCGTCCCAGTTTGTCAGGCACTGACGGGTCTTCTAGGACAAGAGGCTGCAGCACTAAACTTGGGAGAGTGTCAGGCAAACTGGGACAACTGGTCACCCCACCTACTTTATCCATGTCAAAGACATAGTCTTCATTGCTTTTCTAAAGATAAACACCCCTGGACTCCCATGCTTCCTTTCTTGGTGGAGGGTAAAAAGGGATTATTCTGTGCCTGTATAAACAAGGGAGATCTTATTCCAACTGGTAGAGACAGAGAGAATGAACCTCAAACAACATTGCTGACTGAACATTCCATAGAGGTGCCAAACATGTTATCTTGGGGTATTTTACTTATGGAAATCATCATCATTACTTTTTGGCCATATAGGGGGTAGCAATAAATGAAAGCTTTCTTTCTTTTCTTTTTCTTTCTTTCTTTCTTTCTTTCTTTCTTTCTTTCTTTCTTTCTTTCTTTCTTTCTTTCCTTCCTTCCTTCCTTCCTTCCTTCCTTCCTTCCTTCCTTCCTTTCTTTCTTTCTTTCTTTCTTTTCTCTTTTCTTTTCTCTCTTGCCTTTCTTTCTCTTTCTCTTTCCTTTTCTTTCCTTTTCTTTTTTCTTTTCTTTTTTCTTTTCTTTTTTCTTTTCTTTTCTTTTCTTTTCTTTTCTTTTCTTTTCTTTTCTTTTCTTTTCTTTTCTTTTCTTTTCTTTTCTTTTCTTTTCTTTCTTCCAAAAGAGAGAGAGTACATGCAAGTGGCAAGAGGGGCAGAGGGGGGCAGAGAGAGAGAGAGAGAAAGAGAATGTCTTAAGCAGATTCCATGCTCAGTGTGGAACCAGACACGGGGCTCAATCCCATGACCCAGGGATCATGACCTGAGCTGAAATCAAGAGTCGGACGCTCAACCAATTGAGCCACCCAGGAGCCCCGAGAATGAAAGATTTCTTCATCTAACTTTTCTGTACTATTGGCTAACTTTCCTCTTTATATAGAATTCAAATTTTGTTGTTAAAATGGATAGGATTCTAATCGTTAGGGAAATGGAAATCAATCATAACCATTAGGATGGCTACTTCCAAAAACTTGGAAAATAACAAGTGTTGGTGAGGAGGTGGAGAAATTGGAACCCTCGTGCATCACTGGCGGGAACATAAAATGTTTCAGCTGCTCTGGGAAACAGAAAGGTAGTCCCTCAAAAAATTAAAAATAGAATTATTGTATATTCCAGCAATTCCACTTTTGAGTATATACCTCAAAGAATTGAAAACAGAGTCTCAAAGAGATACTTGCACATCTACATTCCTAGCAGCATTTATCACATTAACTAAAATGTGGAAGCAATCCAGTGTCCATCAACAGATAATGGAGAAGCAAAATGTAGTACATACATACAGTGGAGTATTATTTAACCTTAGAAAGGAAGGACATTCTGACATATGCTATAGCATGGATGAACCTTGAGGACATTATGCTAAGTGAAATAAGTCAGTCACAAAAAAGACAAACACTATATGATTCCACTTATATGAGGTACTTGGAGTGATCAGAATCATAGGGACAGAAAGTAGCATGGTGGTTTCCAGGTACTGGGGAAAGGGAGAGGGGAAATGGGGAGTTGTTTAATGGGTCTAGAGTTTCTGCTTTACAAGATGAAAAGAGTTGCGATAGTTGCACAACATTATGAATGTATTTAGTGCTACTGAACTGTACACTTACAAGTGATTAGAATGGTAAATTTTATGTTGTGTATATTTTGCCACAATAAAAAAAGGAAAAAAATTGGAGAGGGCTGTTATACTACCCAATATAAGATTCTGTTGCCTGTGCTGCCTCCTCCAGATCTGGGCAGATCGCACCTCTCTTTATTCACCTACCGTTTCTCATATCACAGATGAGGACATTTAGGTACACAAAGGTCCCTTTTGTGCCATTGGAGTCACAGCCAGGAAAATAATTTCACTAGACTGGTAGCTTCTTAAAGATGCTGGAGGAACTGAGGAATCGCTTAGAAACACCAGGCCTCTTTATTAAGAATTAGAAAACTATCTGAGAGCTAACAGTTAAGAGTTTTTATAGCTCATCTTTAAATATTTCCATTTTCTGGGTTCATTTCCTCTTCAGACAGGCCAGGACTGGTAAGGCTGGATAAGTGGGAGAGCTAGCTATAATTTTCTAAGTATTTCATGTGAGTGATTCAGGGAACTTACTTGTGCTCTTGTGCACCAATGCAGATGCACAATGCAGATGCCAGTGCACGTGCTCACTTGAAGAACAAAAAGCAAACCGGAACTAGATGATTTCAGCAAATTCTCAGCAGTCAATATTTAAACAGCTCCTCTTTAGACATACCCAACTTGGGGCCCTTATGTTGAACCAGCAGCCTATATCATTTGCTGACTTGAAAGATTTGTGTAAAGACAATTCAAATCATCAACAATACAGATTAAGATACATAAAATGCTGTCGGGATGGCTTTGATTTTTCACAAATACGTTACTAAGAAATTGAAGTCCCGAGTTTGATCAATAACAGCAATACATGTGAATGCTTCTGCACCCCCTTATTAAAACCACTGAACTGGGTCTGGAAACCAATCTATTTCAAACCACTTGGTGTTAGGAAAGCTTTTCCCAGCGCGCGAGTAGGTCTCTGTCAAGCCAGCATGATGTTCCATATGCCCCAGGACTATCTCTATTCCGGACAGTGCCATCTTGGAGTAATAGATCATTGGTGTCCTAGGTTTGGGTGATGCATCGCTCTGATGTGTCAAGACAACAGCTGGCTCAGTTTCTCTATGCTGGGAGCCCAGCAACAGCTGACTGCTGTGATGGATTACATGCGTGGTGCAGCCTATCGTTGTAATACATCAAGACACGGCACTGATTTGAAGGTGAATTAGTCAAAAGATGGAGTTCTGCAAGCTCCAAACCCAAGGAAAGGACTCCTGTTTAATTATAGAATGAAAGACAAAGTGGCTGGCATGAGGCTCAGTGGCTGTCAAACGCAGGGCTATTTCTAAGATATAATTCACATTAAGTATGCAGCATTACCAGATGAGGTTTGATCGTTGCTCTGCTTTCTCGAGGTGTGATTCACATCTTCCATCAGCACACCGCCCCCGCCAGAGCAGCTGGACTGCAGTTGGGACATACTTTTTCCATGTGCCTTTGTGGAGGCTTTCTAAATCCAGCCCTACTATAAACAACCAGACTCCTTCTGTCCTAAGTTCAAGTATTCTTTCCATCTCTTTCTCTTCCCTTGAACGTCTTTGCTCCAAATCCACACAGAACAGAATGAAAACTATAAAATGATAAAGTCTGTGCCACTCTGCTTCATGTGCAGTGGTTGAGCCTGACATTCATTCACTCAATTATTCATTTAACGAGTATTGATTAAGCATTGAACTTATTAAGATGTTTCAGTTGCATATGATTTAAAAAACTGTAGTGGTTAAAAAGTAAAGAAATTAATTAGTTCACATAATGAGATGTCTAGAAGAGGCAGTTCCAGGGTGGAATAATATAGTGGCTCAATGATACCATCAAAGATCCAGGTTCTTTCTTTCTCTATGTTCTGCCATATGGCTTTTGTCTTTAGGCCTTTACCTTCATGGTTGCAGTCCCAGCCATCACACGTAGACATAATAACATTGATCCAAGTCAGAGACAAAAGATGGGACATTCTCTCATGTTCTTTACAGTGAGGAAGGCTTTTTCAGAAGCTCATATCAGACTTCCCCTCAAGCCTCACTGGCCAGAATTGTGTCCTTTTACCATATGCAAACTATCAATGGTAAGGAGAATGAGACAACCATGAATGGCAGGCTAGGGCCTGTCTTCCCTGAAGGACATGGCTACTTGGCTGAGAGTGAATAAAATTGAGGCTTTAGAAACAAGGTAGAAGAGTGGGCATTTGCTGTTTGAAGGGTAATTCTAGCTCCGAAGGCCTGGTGAAGCCTTTCTTAAGATCCTTGGGAGCCTCCAGAGGGCAGGTTATGGTAGACAGAGTGATGCATCACTCAGATCTCCCAGGAATAAAAACCTATTCTACCAGCTTCTGGATGGTCCCAAACGTCAGTTCTCTGCAGAGAAGAACTCTCCTTCTCAAGGTCATGCTCTTTCCAGGGTCAGCCTGCATGCAATGACTGATCAACATGAGGGTAGAAAGGCCTGGCTCCCTAGTTCCACTTGGGACAACTCTGAAGGGCCATCCTAGGTTCAGGGGCTCCTTGTGACTTAAGAACTTCCTTGTGCCTGTGTCACAGCTCGGTGTCTGTGGCCCAGTCCCGCCTCCTCCCATCCCCATGTGTTCATCCCAAGAATGTCTTGGCTGCTGATCTCTGTCTCAGAGTCTGCTTTCTGGGAAGCTTGTAACACAGGGTTTCTGGCCTGAATGGTCCCTTCAGACTCTGTGACATGGAACCACCCAGAGAGGCAGCCATTTCTCCATGCCAGACAATAATTTAGAGTATTGCACATAGGTAGCTGAGTCCTGGACCCACTAAAGATTCGAATCTGGTAAGAAGACTCTCCCTAGCCCCCAGTGATAACAAATTCTTACCCGCTTTAGCTTTCTGAGGAGGTATAAAATGTGAGAACTCACTAGAACTTAAAGATTGGTCAGAATAATAGCTGTATTTCTGTTGTTGTCATGAGCAAGAAGTGGATCAACAAATAGGTTATTGCCCATGTGGCATGTCATGAAAGTGCTGTGGTCCTTGCTACTCAAAGCAGGGCCCATGCACCTGCAGCATTCATATCATTGAGGAGTTTGTCAGAAATGCAAAATCCAGGGTGTACCCCTGTGATCCATTGAATCAGGATGTTTTTTTAACAGGTGAGTCACATGTACTACTGTCCTATCTTCTCTCCTGCAGCTAAGTCAAAATATTTCCCCTATTTAGTTACCACATGCCCCAATTTTTGTTTTTATGGTTATTAGTCTTGGGTTTGGATACTTTAAAAATATTACAGATGCTCTCAGGGACTAACATATGCATTTACTAACAACTATAATCAGAATTAGCTTATGTTATTACAAGCAACCCAAGGCTCTTGTACACCAGCTCTGTGTGAGGATCTACATTTTGTCAGACTTTCTTCCACCTCCGGAGTATCCAAAGCCAGTTGACCATCTGATGGACAGGGAAGGAGCGAGACAGGAGGCCAGAGAACAGGAAAGTGATAGGGGAGTTTCCAAAGTCAAACTACACCGTTTCCCTCAAGCACAAAAAAGCATTTGGTGCTTCTCATTGGTTCAGTCTGGAGGGGTGAACTCCTAACCACAAGTATGTCTTGTTCCATGAGGGCATTCTGCTTTCTGCTTGTTTGACCATGAAAATCTTTTTTTTTTCCAATTTTTTTTAATGTTTATTTATTTTTGAGAGAGAGAGACAAAGTGCGAGTGGGGGAGAGGCAGACAGTGAGAGGGAGACACAGAATCTGAAGCAGGCTCCAGGCTCTGAGCTGTCAGCACAGAGCCCAATGTGGGGCTCAAACTCATGAACAGTGAGATCACGACCCGAGCCGAAGCCAGACGCCCAACCGGTTGAGCCACCCAGGCGCCCCGACCATGAAAATACTTTGAAGGAAGCAGATCTTGAGCCAGTGACAGCTCATTTCAGGGAAGGAATCCAAGGGTTTGGGGCATGGGAAACAGGTAAAGTACTGTAGTTAAGCTCTATACGGGGTTAGCAAATAGTCAACACAGAAGCAGAATGATCCTGTTGCTACAGGCTGCTTATCAGGAGGACAGTGCTGGCCGCTGCAAGTGGTGTCACTGTCCTGCCCCACAGCGATGATGCAGAGGGGTGTGAATGAAGGGAGGCCAGGGTGGTGGCCCTGAAAACTTGCCAGAGTGAAGTAGGTGCTAGAGGGAACCGGGACAGTCTCTATGAACCTTACCTGTGGTCAATATTAGAAATGTCTTGCCAACGGAAGGCCCACTGGTACATCTGGCAGTGTGAAGAGCCAGTGAGTTCCTGAGGTTCTTCATTTCTTGAGATCCTTGGATCTTGAGCGTCTTGACCCTTGGATCTTTTCTGCAGCCTCCCATGAGTGGTAATATCAATGCTGAGAGTAAGGCACTTTGTCTTAGTTTCCTCATCTATAAAACAGGGATAACAAACTTCACTGTAAGGTAAGGTTCTCTGGAGGTAAAATATTAGGAGAGAATTTAAAAATTATCCTGTAAGGTCTGATTTCTCCATTCTTAGTAAGGAGGTTACCAGGAGGGAAGTAATAAAGAGAGTTATTGTTGGTAAGCTGGAAAGTAGTAACCTTGATCCTTAATAGAGGGACCTCAAGCCCTGTGGCATCTAGAGACTATTAGGGGTAATCAGGAGCCCAGGCATCTTCTGTCTTCCTGTTCTACCTTTCATACTGTTCCACCTTCACCGGCATGTCCAAGATGGCCTATTTCCATGTCTAACCAAGAGGAATAGAGAGGGAAAGATATGCCCCTTCCTTTGAAGGGTTTAGTCTGTTCATTGCACTCACTAGCTCCATCCACATCTCACTGGCCAGAACTTACTCACATGGCCATCTTTACCTGCAAGAGAGGATGGGGAATGCAGTCTGTTTTCCTTTAGGTGCCTGAAAAGATTCTGTTACATTGAGAGAGAAAGGGAAAGACTACGGATTCTGCTATGTGAAGAGCAAGGGAAAAGTGATATTGGGGGACAGAGAGCAGTCGCTGCCACACCCGGGACCATTCAAAATAATGAGACCGTATGAGAAACAACCAAAGGGGGAAGGGGAGCGCATCTTCCTCCACATTCCTGCCTGTCAACAGCTCCTAGCTAGGACCCAAATCTGGGTGACAGGCCTCTCTTTCATTTTGAGTCCAAATAAATTCCTTGGCAGAATTCATTCCTTTCTGTGTTTAGAATGAAGGAAAACCCCTGCTCTCCTGTCACAATGTCAACATCAAAGTAAGATTATTTCTAAATGGTTACGAGTCAAAAATGCCCAGGAGACCAGAAAAGATGCTCTTGGAACTGAATTGATAGTAAAGGAGGGTGGTTGAGACTTGGAAAGCAGTTCTACCTCTTTGTCTTTTTTTTTTTTTTTTTTAATGTTTGTTTATTTATTTATTTAGAGAGCAGAGGGGAGGGGCAGAGAGAGAGAATCTGAAGCAGACTCTGCACTGTCAGCACTGAGCCCAACACAGGACTTGATACTATGAACTGTGAGATCATGACCTGAGCCAAAAGCAAGAGTCAGACACTTAACTGACTGAGCCACCCAGGCACCCCTGACCTCTTTGTCTTTTAATTGCTCTCCAGAGGAGAAAAATGGAAACAATTATTCCTACACAATCACACATAAGCAGGAAGCATGCCATGCAGCCAACAGGCACCATTCTTGAGTTACAAGACTTAAAGTTGGAGAGTGGTTTGTAGTCCGTACAAGACCTAAAAGTCCTGCTAAAAGACTTTCTAGGGAGCGGTAATTTGGGGAATCTGCCGCTTGCCAGGAGCAAGCAAAAGGCTGCGGGATTAACTCAGAGGTTCTAACCAAGATATTTACAGTTAGCTTTGAGACAGATGTCACTTACATTGCTGTGCACAACAGGAAGAATGATACAAAACAACATGATTAATAGCCAGTGGGGTCTGAATCACTAGGGGCCCTCACACACACTTCATAAAGATGAACAAAGGCTTTCGCTGTAAGCAATGCAGATTTAGCCGTGAATGTTCCTTGGTGTGTTCTTAGCTGTGGCAACACGTTGCTTTATTGTTGGAGATTTTACAGGGGAGATGAAGCAGTGGGAGAAACAAAGGAGATACAGAATGAGGCAGATGAATATTTGAGTTTTTATGTTTGGTTTTATGTTTGGTTCATAAAGACACAGCACATACGGGTCAAGCACAGAAGTATGTGAAGTAAGGATAAAGGCACTGGGTTATTGGCAGGGAGGGAGAGAAGATGGTAATTATTGAAGCGATTTCATCCTCTCTATCTTTTAGGGTACCATTATGAATACTAAATGAGCTTCCATAAGATACCCATAGTTTTTCCCCTCTTCTCATCAGCTTATATTTTATAAGTCAGGGGACTCATGAAGAATAAATATTACACTAAGGTAAAAAAACAAAAACAAAACAATTATTGTGGAAACAGAAAACTGTAGGTCATTTGATGAATTTCCAGGAGAATGATACAAATGGGTTGTGCCTGAGCATTTAATCATACCTCACCTTGTATTTCTCATCACTGAGCAGCGTCTAGCCCTGCATTGGCCCTGCTTATATGACTATTTAGGGATTTAATCTCAGGCCTTACTATCTCTCCAAGGGTCCAAGGCATATGCAAAATTTAGCATATACATAAAGGTTCTTGGAAGATGGAGGTGGGGTGCTGCTACTGTTGCTTCCACAGAGAGGATAGGCCGATAAGTAGATGTAAATGTTCCCAAGGCTTCTCCCTCTCTCTTCACCCCTTTCCCTCCCGTGTTTAAGGACACTAACATGTGTCAGACACTGGGGAGATGGACCTGAAGAAGCTGCCGTGCATGTCCTCAGCAAGCTCAATCAAATGGAGAAGACAGACCTAGAAACAAATTACCCCATGTCGAGTGATGGGTAGAAGGAACCATGTACAGAATGTTCTGAAGGCACAGAGGATGGACAGAATGGATGGCTGAACTGTTTCTGGGAGTGGCATTTGGCAGAATTTTAAAGTACAAGTAGGAATTTTCTGGGAAACTGAGGAGTAAAAGGCCCTTCTAAGAAGTAGGAAAAAGTGAAAAGGTTTAGAGGCTTGAAATAACAACATGTGTTTAGGGAGTGTCAAATGGGTAAGTATGAACTCACACAGGACATGACTGGAAGAGAAGTTGACAGTGGGGCTGGAAAGGGACCTTGACGCTCTGCTAAGGAGTCTATTTTTTTCCATCTTATAGGTGATAGGACCGTGGCGAGGAGAAGGTAGGAGTCCTTGAGGAGTCCTTGAATAGTGGCAGGAAGGGGCTGCTGCCATTCCCTGCCCCACCTCACTGGAGGTCTTAGCAAACCATAGAAGGGGCACATTGAGGTCTGAAAGATGTGACGGTGGCAAACAGTTTGAAGTGCTAGAGAGAGAAATCCAAACTGGTACTGGTAGGTGGCCCCTGGCCTGGTGACCCGGAGGGCAGCTGCTCTGTGTGTCATTCAGGATCCAGCAGGAAGTGGAATCCATTTCAGTTAGTTCGAGTAAAGAGACTTATATGAAGGGACTACCCCAGAGCTGTGAGCAGGCGAGGGACATTGTGGCACTCAGACACTAGCCACAGTGGGAACTACTCCCTTGGGCTGACAAGACGAAGGAAGATGCTGTTGCCAGAGCCCAGTGAGGCTGCCTGAGGAGCTGGAGTCGTGGAGGGGACATAGTATCTGCCAGAGATACGACCCAGAGGTGTGACGCCCAGGACAGAAGTAGGGGAGGAAAACCCCACCTCTTTTTCCTCTAGGCTTAGGATTCCCTGCTGGTGCCTCCATTGGTAAACCCAACCAGAGTCAGCTGATAAGAAAGTCCAGGTGATGGAGCTCATAGGGTCCTCCTCCCAGGGCCAGAGAAAGGCACAGACGGAATGAAGGTGGGTAGAGACTGGGGCACATAGGGAATAACCAGCTCTTGCTTTATCTACTTTCCCAAAGACCTGCACGGATGGGGAATTAGATCCCATGGTCATTTCGGCTCTTTTCTTTTGTTGTCAATTAATCCCATACAGTATCTGTTTTAAATCTTCTTGTTTGACAGACCCTTTTGAGAATCTGATGAAAATAATAGAACCTCTCCCCAGGAAAGAAAAATCACATATGGATGAAATTTGCATTCAATTTCTATATCCTCTAGAACCTTACTGCTCAAAGGGTGATCCATGCATAGACCAGCAGACTTAGCCTCACCTGGTAACTTAGAAATGCAGGCTCTTGGGGCTTATCCCAAGCCTCAATAAGAATCTGCTTTTTTACAATATTCAGAAGATTCATATACTCATTAAAGTTATGGAAACACTGCTCTGGAAGTCAGTGGAACCCAGTTTTAGTGCAGATGATTGAGTGGATGTGGATACATCAGTTAGGATGCAGGTTTGTCTGCAAATAAAAGAAAACCCATCAAAGGGTGCCTGGGTGGCTCATCTGGCTAAGCATCCAACTTCAGCTCAGGTCATGATCTCACAGTTCATGAGTTCGGGCCCCGCGTCAGGCTCTGTGCTGACAGCTTAGAGCCTGGAGCCTGCTTCAGATTCTCTGTCTCCCTCTCTCTCTGCACCTCCCCCACTCACACTCTGTCACTTTCTCTCTCTCAAAAATAAACATTAAAAAAATTAACAAGAAAACCCAACAAAACAGTAGTTTAAAAAAAGATGGGTTTATTTTTGTCATGTGACGTGAAATCTAGTGATAAGTCAGTTCAGGGCTGGCGTCATGCCTGCCTCACTGTCCGTCCCTGTTCCTGCTCCGCCATCTTTAGTGTGTGGCTACTGCCCTCGTGGCTGTCAGATGAATCCTAGGCCTCCAGGCATCATCTTTGCATTCTGGCAAAGGGCAAAAGAGTGAAGTGAGCAAACCACTGAGCCCTTGTAAAGAGCATTCCCAGAGCTTCCCCCCAGAAGCTTCTGCCCGCCATGAGTTGATATGGCTGCCTCTGGCCGCAAGAGAGGCTGTCAGGTAGGGTTCTTTTCTAACCTCAGGTGTAATAGGGGTTATGTTAACAAGAAAGGAGAAAAAGTATTGAGAAAATTATCCAAATCTCTCCTTGTAGGTAATAATGAAAATTACTAGCTCTGAAAGTTGCCCTCATTCCATCTCTCATCACTGATGAGAACCTATTCCATGTATTCTTCTCTTTGGAATCTCTTTGCAAAATAAGGTGAATTCAAAACTTCTTAGCAGAGAGCAAAGTAGAATTATAGAAAAAAGGAGTGGGAGATAAAATTAGAAACTGATCAATTTGGGATCAAGTTACTCAGAATCGGTAGTAATTTCTTTAGGTATGAGAACTGAAATATACTTTTGTACTGTCTAAAGAAAGAACTGCCTAAATTCGCCCCTCAAAGGACATAGAACAGCTCAGATTTCTTAAAGAAATTGTGCCCAAATCTCATGTGTGTGAACATTTTGTGTGTCTTTCTGGAAAGAAAGGCTACAGCTTTCACTCTACCCTCTGTAGTTAAAAACCACTGGTTTAGAATTATTACTTATACATGTATTCAATACTTTGTCTTCATTCCGTGTGATAAAATATTTTCAAGGTTGTTTTCTTTATTTTTGTTAACATCTAAAAAATCTGATGGGCATAACAAGAACTGTTTAAGGGGAAGGTAAGATTTCTTTCTGTTTCTGAGTGTGATGCTCTGATGA
This sequence comes from Puma concolor, assembly GCF_028749965.1. Taxonomy (NCBI): domain Eukaryota; kingdom Metazoa; phylum Chordata; class Mammalia; order Carnivora; family Felidae; genus Puma; species Puma concolor. The sequence goes on from NC_141674.1 coordinate 163,027,471, forward strand.
AGAGAAGTTACATCAGAAGAAGTTCAGCCAGTTTCTCTTTCCTAGCTTCCACGTTGGCTTATTTTCACAGGACAAGGTAACGTTTGATGTAAGACGTATGTAACCTAATGTTAACTGTGAGATCTGAAGTGTTGAGTGATCAAGCAGATTCCTTAGTAAGACCAAAATTTTTTGGCACTGAGGTGTTCTGAACTATACCTTGATGGTTTAAAAGAAACATAAATACTGGCTAAAACAACTTTCACCTTATAGGATCTACTTTTTAAATCTTCCATCCCCTGTAGTTATCAACTGCATGTACCAAGGCCTCTAGACACTAGTGTGTTGGGGGGCACCTGGCTGGCTCAGTTGGTACAGTGTGCAACTCTTGATCTTGGGGTTGTGAGTTTAAGACCCACACTGGGTATAGAGATTACTTAAACATAAAGTCTTTTGAAAAGTAAAAAAGGAACTAGTATGTTAAACTGAACCAACTTGATGGGAGTAACTATCTCTAGGGCTTGTTTTCCAAAGAAGAGCATTGTTTAGAGAGGCAAAATTATAAGCCTACTTAGGGGTGTTGTAAAGCTGTTCAAAAAGTAACTCAGCAAGCTTTGTGAGTGGAAATGTAGTGCTCAAGTCACATTCTGCTTTAAAAGGTTTTAATAGATACAAATGAATTAGAATTCTTATTTACAAGCAAATGGCATGGTAATTCCATATCTGTGTCACTGGACTCTCAGTGCAGATACTTTTAGAGTTATCCTAGCCCGTTCAGGCGAGGCCAATACTTCTTGAAAGGAATAAAACACTTATTTAAAAAAATCTGTTTGTAATATTCTTCACTAATTCAGACAGGTTTTCTCAATTAATCTAAATTAGTGATTTTTACTGGATTCAAGTAACCAATGTCCCTATGATCTTTGAACTGTCTGCTCTGGCAATAGAAGTACAGTATTGTCTTAAATATTCAGCTGAAGAGAACTGAATTCTTTTTTTTTTTTTTAAAGATTTTTTAAAAAACATTTATTTATTTTTAGGAGAGCATAAGTTGGGGAGGGATAGAGAGGGGAGGATAGAGGATTCACAGCGGGCTGTGCACTGACAGGCTGACAGCAGTGAGCCGATGTGGGGCTGAACTCACGAACCGCGAGATCATGACCTGAGCCGAAGTCCAATCCTCAACCGACTGAGGCACCCAGGTACCCTGAGAACTGAATTCTAAGGAGACACAAGACTTGGATTAATGTTCTGGATTCTGAAAAATAGTTTTTGTTGCCTAGTGTCCTCAAAATACTTTCAGTCTTTTATGGGTTTCTGTGTGGGGACATCTGAGAGTAGATAGGATCTCAGTCGAAAGGGTTTCCCTCTCTGTAGGGTCCGAGCTCCTGGCAGGACCCAAAGGGATTCTTAAGCTTAAGCTTAGCTGACAGACGCTGTCAGAACAGGACTCTGCATCCAGTTCTTAAAAATAGGCCGCAGATCCTCAGCTCTTGGAGCTGAAAAGACCAGCCGTGACAATATCATGAGACTTCAGGCAACAGGTGTGTTCTAAGATATGTGTGGGTTGTTGTCATTCTGTTGTTTATTCGTAGAGAAACATTTGATTGGGTGACTACCCCTTGGTTAGTAGGTTCTGTCCATTCATCCAGTCAATATTCACTCAACACCAATTATATTGCTTTCTCCCTGCTTAAGACTCATAGGAGGGAGAGAAGATGCAAAGAGGAATGAAGAATGGTTCCCGCCTTCAAGAGATACACGTGTACATAATTGGTCATTATAGGCGGTGCAAACCAATGCTAATGATTTTGCAGATCTGTGAAACATTTCTGTACTCCCCTGCAGAACAGTTCTGATGCTGGATACATTAATGCAAAACTGTAAGATTTTGATTCAGCTTTCCGGTTTGTAGATACGTTGGAAAGAAATATATAGGCGATATTTAACCTTCCTTAGTAACAGCTAGTTTTAAAGAACCTATACCAAATATTTACCAAGCTGTCTTTTCAGATCTAAGTAAGTTGTCAATACCAAGTTTGGGCAGCCCATGTATGTCTACAGTGTCAGTGCTTATCTCAACTGTGTTTGGACAGCCACATTACCATTTTTGAGAATGATACTATTCTACTTCTATAAAAGTCACTTCTTGTATTGACTACACATGCTCACTTCCACTTAATTTCCACAAATATGTGCTCGTCAGGATTGTTAGTACTCATGTGATGCTACCTTCTTCATCACACTTTTGGGAAGGAGCTTCTGCTAACAGCAAGGGCTGCCATGTTATATGCTATTCAGACTTTCAGGCTTGATCCTTCCTGTTTCCAAGGCGTCTGTGGTGTTATTGGCATGTTAATTATTACAGCAAACGATAAAATGTGCAAAATGGTACCCCCCTTCTTAATGACATAAATAAATGAAGCAATTAATTTTACACAATAAAAACAAGCAATACAATAACTTACAAATTTGGAGTTTCTTCATTATTACATCAAATTGCAAAATGGAAACATGTAATTTCAAAAGGCTCAGAAGTAAAAATGGAAACACAGCTGATGCCGCGTCAGCTTGTGGGCTGCAAAATAATGTGGGGCTTGCACAGTGGGGAACAGTCAACATCTTTTGATACATCAGGCCACATATTCAGAAACTGCAGATCTTCCTAGAACTGAGCCATCCCAAAGATGCAAGCTATTTGTGCACGATAATGAAAAGCAAAACAAAAAAACTTTTTTTTCCTGTTTTCCTCCGTGTATTCGTTTGGAATTCCAGCAGCTACGTTGCTGAGGACGCTTATCTCCATTTATCTGCAGTTGCGGAAGCTGGAAGCCTATGATTGATCTTGTAACTTCAATATCTAGAGAGAGATAAGTAGGGAAGCAAATTTCCCGGGAGAGCTGACAACAGTTTTTAAAATGAAATGTGTATACACCAAACGTGACATCCTATATTGCCCACCATCTCTGAAACCGTCAGTTTCAAGGCTGACATTTGGTTCTGTGTGTTTGTTTTGGTGAGTGAGAAAGTAACACATATTTTCTTTGACATCTTGTGCAATTTTACAAGTATTCAGGGCACACTCCCTCCTTTGCATGGGGAATGTATTTGCACAGTTGTCAGGATGATGGACAGCGGAGTGAGTGACAGGACGGAGCGTTGATCTTTGCTTGTTATTACATACAATAGCCTGGTAGGAATCGTGATGTGTTGGTGAGACAAACTGTGTCCCATTCTGGAACATATTAAGTTTGTCCCCAGGACACACATGACTTCGCTAGGGTGTCGAACCTCATTCATAATAGATGCTAATCTTTTCAGGGCTGACTGATGACAGCACTTCCTGCCCTTCACGGAATTAGAGCTGGGTTTTATCAAAGGACTCAAACTGCCTGCTAATTAGACTAATTCCCTTCATCATGAATTATTTATTTCCATTGGTAACCGATCACTGTGACATTAATGGGTTCTGCTCAACTTGGTTTCGTACTAATACACACTAGGAGTTAAATGTTTAAAAATTCCTGATACTTCACTCCAGGTCAAGTGTATCTTTGGCTAATACTTGACAGATTTGATGGAGTTTCTGCGGTTGTGTTTTAGTTACAAATAAAATGGGACAAAGTTCCCGATTTGGTTTAGATAGGAAAATAAATCCATTTCCTTCTCTGCGCAGGTGTCTCCTGACTTAGCTAGAACGGGCCATCCTATTCTAGGCCGTACAATCTGTGATGCACAGTATTTTACCAAGGTCAAACCACCACATGAAAGCGCTGGTGATCCTCGTTAGGACAATAATAGTTCAAGGTTGAACTAGACGGAATGTCAGCTAATAAAGTTGAAGTGATGCTTGATTCGGTTATTGATATCTGTTGATAAAAAGTCAGAGTGCAGTATCTTGTTTACCTATCTGTAAAATGCAGAATACACTTTTAAAAAATAGAATTTATAGATCTAGCCGAATGGTGCGGTTATTTGTTAACATCTGAGGTTGTATAGATCAGTGTGTGTCAAAGCACAATCCAGACACCACCTGTATCCTGAAAGTGTTTGCTAGAAAGGGCCACATAAAAGGCCCGTTAGTTAGAATCTCTGAGAATGGGATCTTAGAATTTGCATTATTAACAAGCACCCCATGTGATTTTTTTTAATGTTTATTTATTTTTGAGAGAGAGAAAGAGAGAGAAAGTACGAGCAGGGGAGGGTCAGAGAGAGAGGGAGACACAGAATCCGAAGCAGGCTCCAGGCTCCAGGCTCCGAGCTGTCAGCACAGAGCCTCGAACCCACAAGCTGTGAGGTCATGACCCGAGCTGAAATCAGACGCCCAACCAACTGAGGCACCCAGGCGCCCCCCATGTGATTTTTAAGTAGCGTGAGGATCGTTGCCATCAGTATCCCGAAAAACCCTACAAGGAGTCAATATTTTATTAGAAATACCAAATCATCTCATCAAATATGGACAAGACACTGCCATACAAGGTTAGGATTGGCTTCAGGAGTTGGCTTCCGCAATAGTTTCATCACCCATAAAATGTGTGTCATTTCTATTTACTGATAAGGAATATCATCAGTCAGGTCTGTGAATGATAGAAGTAAATGTTGGGGCCTCACACTTTCGGTCAGAGGACACACATGAAAAACGTGTCAAGTAGGGGCATTAACAGGCACCATCCACCAAGGTAATGGGTATCAGCTGCGAAGTCTTGCTGTGTGCACACACCGAGGCACGTATTTGCACTAGGTGGTTTAGCTATTAAATAGTGAATTTTGGAAAGTGGTAAAAGAAAAAGTGAAAAGAAGGCAGTATAATGAGGGTAACTAAAGATGAGATGATAAACACTGAACAAAGGCATCATGTAGATCACAGTGCAATGAGACAAAACTACAAATAAGAGGTTCTGTTCAAAGCAGCTACAGTTCTAAACCAAATGTTGGTTTTCACATGAGTCCTTCTTGTCAAAGGTGAGTGGTCTCAAGTTACGTATACCTGTATAAGCAAAAAATGAAGCTTTCAGCAGAGTCAGGGGTAAGTCTAAGGAACAATATATTATGCACACTCATTCACCCCTACTAAGTTCTATCACACTTTTAATTTGGAGCATAAATCTATTTTTTCAGATTTTCTTTTTTTAATGTTTATTTGTTATTTTAGAGAGAGAGACAGAAAGACAGAGACAGAGTGAGAGCAGGGGAGAGGCAGAGAGAGAGAGGGAGACGCAGAATCCGAAGCAGGCTCCAGGCTCTGAACTGTCAGCACAGAGCCCGATGCGGGGCTTGAACTCACAAACCATGAGATCATGACCTGAGCTGATGTCAGACGCTGACAACTAACCAACTGAGCCACCCAGGCACCCCAGTTCCTTCAGATTTTCTAAGGAAAATGATACTGTTGTGTAATATGAGTGTTTGAATCCTCAAAGACACATGAGATCTGAAACTAGGCTTACAGAATTATACATGGAAAGATTATGGATTCATGAAGAGTTTATAGATGTTTTCTGAACTACTTAACAAGTGTAAGTGGCTTATTCTACCTAAAACCACAGATAGTGTTTTTCTGCTTAAAACAACAACAACAACAACAACAAGACTATCAGTGAAATGAAAAAGTGTTTTTTATTTTGTTTTTCTTTTTTTTTCATGAAAGCGCTCAAATGACTTTGGTTTTGTATTTTCACACACACACACACACACACACACACACACACACACACACACACACACACATTTAAATGAACCTTGAATTTCATTTCACTGTCTTATACCACCCCCACCCCCTTAAGTCACCGGGTTTTTATGCATTTCATTGATCTGGACTTGTTAGCTTACAGAATTGTTTTCCTCTTTGCTTCTCTTTTCATCTCTTACAAGTCACATTGCAGCTGGAGTGATCTGGGCTTGAAGAATTCATTCATGTGTTAATATTTGGTATTTTGAACTGATCCTACCCTCGCACCTTCTACAAGGCGTACTATCATTTTAAAAATCCCAGAAGTAAAGATTTTCCTCAAAAGAAAAAGGTATCAGAGGTTCTGGCCAGGGATGGCAGAAGTGTATCATGAGATGCCAGTCAGCTTGATTGCATCCTGTTGGTTCTCACAGATTTGGAAAAGATCCGCTATTGAGAAGACTTGTTCAAAATATTTTATCTTGGGGGTGCCTGGGTGGCTCAGTCTGTAAAGTGTCCAGCTTTAGCTCAGGTCATGATCTCGCAGTGCCTGCGTTCGAGACCCGCGTCGGGGTCCGTGCTGACAGCTCAGAGCCTGCAGCCTGCTTCAGATTCTGTGTCTCCCTCTTTCTTTGCCACTCCCCTGCTCACACTCTGTCTCTGTCTCTCTCTCCCCTTAAAAAATAAACATTAAAAACATTTAAAAATATTAAAAATACTTTATCTTGTACTACTGCATGCTTCATAAATACTTATTAAATTGAACCAAAGTTTTCAATGGCCTCAGGAAATCATGTTTGAACCTCTCCTTGTCTATATCTAGAGATTCTGTCTGACCCTCAAAGAATTCTTTTATTGCTTTCCACATTGTATTCTCTTGCTTAAAAATTGTTGTTAAGGCAGTGTTAAGAATAGTGACCAAAGAAAAACAGTGAGACAGGACCCGAGGTCTGAAAGAGAAACACAACTTGTGGCCCAGGAAGGAAGCCTGGCTGGCAGGAGGCCAGGCCCCTCGAGCCGGTGATAGTAGCTGATCACATATGACACAATCTTTCACACTCCTGCCCAAGGAAAAATAATGTCACCTATTAACTCGTGAGTCCAGGGACATTCAGGTTGCTTATGCAAGCATCCAGAGTATTCTTTAACATATTTGTGGAGAAGAACCCCCTAAGAATCACAGCCATTTTGCTGGTCAAGTAGCTGGAAGCTTAGAGCATTAAATAAGAAAATGGATGAACTATATTAATTTGGGTTTTGAACTTTGCAGTGTCATGTCCCCTGGTAACTAAATTATTCAATCAATATGGGATACTTAACAGTAAGTAGTAACAAAGCATAATTTAAAAAAATGAAATCATAAATCCAAAGCATAGATCAAACCAAATTTACTGAAAGATGAGCCATTTGGAGAAAAAGAACTATATTAGAAATATACCAAACCCATGTAATCATCCTCTCTGACACCCTACATACTCCTATACCCAGTCTAAAGAATATCTATCTTAAAGCAAAGTTTTCCAAAATGTATTCCAAGGAAGACTAATTCCTAAAGGTATTAATAGGTACTCCACAGGGGCACCTGAGTGGCTCAGTCGGTTAGGCGTCTGACTCTTGATTTTGGCTTAGGTCATGATCTCACGGTTGTGAGATCGAACCTTGTGTTGGGCTCTGTGCTGGGCATGGAGCCTGCTTAGGATTCTCTCTCTCCCTCTCCCTCTGCCCACCCCCTCCATCTCTCAAAAATATATATAATTAAAAAATAGAGGGGCGCCTGGGTGGCGCAGTCGGTTGAGCATCCGACTTCAGCCAGGTCACGATCTCACGGTCCGTGAGTTCGAGCCCCGCGTCGGGCTCTGGGCTGGTGGCTCGGAGCCTGGAGCCTGTTTCCGATTCTGTGTCTCCCTCTCTCTCTGCCCCTCGCCCGTTCATGCTCTGTCTCTCTCTGACCCAAAAATAAATAAACGTTGAAAAAAAAATTTAAAAAAAAATAGATACTCTATAGGAAGTGGCATATGGTCAAATAAATTGGGAAATGTTGTCAGCAGTTTCAAACAAAAAAATTTCTTGAATTTCTGTTTCTTTTTAGAGTGGAGGTACTGGGACCAGATTTACCTTTTGTCGTAAACAAGTAGAGAACTGGACAAACTCTATGAAACAGCTATTTCTGGACATCAGACAGAGGCAGCTCAGGGATGGGGTTCCTGAAAGATAGGAACAAACAAGATGAGCCCAACTCTCACCCTGGTTTCTACTTAGAGGCAACTTCCAACCATAGTGCAGTTGGGGGAATCCCAAGCAAAGCTCAGTGGGCTTGCTGAATTGAGGAAAAGGAGATTAGGAAATCTGAGCTGCTTGGAAGTTGCAGATCATAATTCTAAAGAACAGGGGACCGTGCAGAAAAAGAGCTGCATGAATCTTTCAGGGAGGCTTGCTTGCATTTTGCTAATTATTACATTGTGTGTGCCTGGGGTAAAACTCCATGAAGCCGAGGAAAAATACAATCGGGGACTTGTTAATTCACAAGGGCAAGGAAATGTTTAAACTCTAGTCAGCCAGAGTAGAAAGTCTTCAGTGGTCACTCCAGGCATTTAGTGGAGACCACAGGGGGGTCATGCATTAACAGAAAGGTTGAACAACCCCTGGAATGAAACTACACAAGATGTGTGATAGAAAAGCAAAACAAAACCAAACAAAACAAGTCTAGAAGGAGTGAAGCTGGAAAGCAAGTCATTGCTTGTCAAAACAAAGCCCAATACTCCTTAAAGGAAAACAAACAAAAGCCCAGACATTCAGCAGCATAACATTCATAATATCTGTAATCCAATTTAAAAAATCATCAAACATGCTACAAAGGAAAATGTAATCCACACCAGGAGAATATCAATCAATAGAGTCTAGTTCTATAGATGGAATTAACAAACAAGGATGTTAAACCAGCTGTAATAAATACGTTGAAGTGGGGTGCATGGGTGGCTCAGGCGGTTGAGCGTCCGACTTTGGCTCAGGTTATGATCTCACGGTTCATGAGTTTGAGCCCCGCTTTGAGCTCTGTGCTGACAGCTCAGAGCCTGGAGACTGCTTCTGATTCTGTGTCTCCTTCTCTCTCTGCCCCTTCCCCGTTCACTCTCTCTCTCAAAAATAAATAAACATAAAAAAGTCTAATAAGTATGTTGAAGTAAAGAAAAGCATGAACATAATGAGAAAAAAAAGGAAGATAAAAAGAACTAAATGAAACTTCTGGAGATTACAATACAATATTTGAAAAGAAAAATTTAGTGTATAGAATCAACAGATTAGGCACTGAAGAAGAAAAAAAATCATTGAACTTGAAGATCTGAGAACAGAATCTATACAAAATGAAATATAGAGGAAAAAAAATCACTCACAAAAAGCCAAACTAACAGAGCAGCAGTGACTTGTAGGATAGTACTAAGCAGTTTACCATATATGTACTTAGAGTCCCAGAGGAAGGGGAGAAAAAAGAAAGGAACAAGAATTTATTTGAATAAATAATGGCCAAAGATTTTTCCAAGTTTGGTTAAAATTGTAAACTTTGAGGTAAAAGAAGCTCAGTAACTCCAAGCAGGAGAAACTCTCTCCCTCTCTCTCTCCCTCTCTCTCTCTCTCTCTCCCTCTCTCTCTCTGTTGTCCCTCTTTCTCACAGCATGTCATAATCAAATCCTTGCTGACCACAGAGTAGATCTCAGGTGGCAAAGATAGCCTGGAGGTTCGATGGTGAACTTGATGTGCCGTTTTCTTCAGGCCCACCGCTGGCTGCCCAGGACTCCCTGCACTCCTTCCTGCAAGGAGTTCTTATAAACAGCAAGGTCCTGAGGTCTGTTGTCCAGCAGCAGTGGGTAACAGTGCAGCCATGAAATAAACACATCTTCAGGAGCATCAGGGCCCAGTGAATGAGGACGACCACATCTGACATGTGGTCTGATCTGACTGACATCTGACATGAGACGCAGAGGGGTCTCATGTCACCTAAACTTTCATGGGATTCTGCTCTGCTTTCTCAGAACTCGGGACACCTCCAGAAAACAGTTGCTATGTTTTAGCCCATTTCCACACATAGGCAGATGGAAGGCATGCTGGGTCTGGAGATCCAGGAGGAGAAAGATGTGGATTAAGGTACTAGGGTAAACCTGACAGCCAGCAACAGGTGGTTTGATTATTTGGGAGGCAGCCATGGTGTGATGTTAGGAGTGGCCTCAGAAGTAGCCAGACCCAGCCCTGTCTCTGACTTTCTGGGAGCTACTTGGTAGATTTCCTACATCTCTGAGCATTGGTTTCTTTATTTATGAACCAGGGATAACAACATATACCTTGCACATATATCCTAAGCACAGTAGGCACTACACACACACACACACACACACACACACACACACACACAAACACACGCATATAATTTCATATCATTTACTTAATGAAATAACGTATGGGAAATTCCTATTATTCTTCAGACATACAAACTAAGGGTAGATGGAGGATGGGAGAGAGGGGAAAGTGGGTGATGGGCATTGAGGAGGGTACCTGTTGGGATGAGCACTGGGTGTTGTATGGAAACCAATTTGACAAAAGTTATATTTAAAAATATTTTTAAAAATAAAAAGTAGAAAAAGCTATGGTAGGACATCCTTGTAGTGATTAAAAAAAAGAAAGAAACAGGAGCTGCCATCATAGTTTTCAAAGTCACTGTAATGATTTAAAATAATGAATCCCTGGTCTATGAGCATAGAATGTCTGCTATAGAAGGAGGGGCTCTGAGATAATCTGAGGAAGAGTCTTTTAAAATTTCTGCTAAAGGTGGAGATAGGAAGGAGAAATAATTTAAACCTACCGAACTCTGTAAAACTAAGAAAAACTGCAAGATATTCTACATCTACATGGTTTTCACAGGCAACCTGATCACCTGATCCTAGATATTCTGGGAGGCATAACTTCATGCTGTAGTGCTCTTTTTGTTCTATGGTTCTAATAGAAAGCCCATTTTCTTATAAAAGCAGATGTTACTCTGCACTTATGTAATGGGGTCCCCTGAAGATAAATGCTCCATTTAAAGCTTTCTATATGTTCTATAGCCTGCACGCGCATTCTAAATATAGTAGTCAGATGATTAATTTTGCCAGAAATGGCAGATTGTTGACAAAGAATCCCTGCTGAGTTCCAATGCCTTGAAATGCAGCTTTTATAAAGCAAATCATATCTGAAGAAATGACTTACAATGCCATTTGCTTCATATAGTGACATAATATTTAACTCTGTCACTGGAGTATAATTGCCTTATTTTTACAATGTTAGTACTCTATTGACAGATATAGATTACCTGCACAAGTCAGGCCTGCTGCAGTCACAATGCAGTTGCACAGAGCAGAGCCTTCAGACAAGGAAACTATCTCATGCTCAGACCTACCATCTGTTCTCCAACAGTTGGTTACTCAAATGATGTGTATTCAGTCATATATGGAATCAACTCATACAGCATCATTTCCTTGACTCACAATGTAATAAATATTAGAGAAAGAAATGAAACAATTGTTTTCATACAAATAGAGATGTGAAGGGACCTGCGAATATAAATCTTGTTGCCATTTTGCTACTTGGTCATAGTGCATTGAGGGAGCCATAGGTTTTAGAATGAACACAGCCCTACCTTCTCTCACCTCTGTGATGAGTACATGTGCCTCTATATCTCGTGCCTTCTGGATTTAGCTGTGGTTTTTGATGACAGTGTGCACTATCCCTCAAGGGTATGGAAACACAGTAAGCGTAAAGAACTCAACTCCAACTGTTTAAGCACAAAGGGAATTTATTGGCTTATAGAACCGAGCAGTGCAGGTGTTCAGACAATCAAATCCAACTGTGTGTCTCTTTCTGTCTCTCAGGTCTCCTTTCCTTGGTGGTGGTTCCTCTGCATGGGTATAAGACACCCACGGGTGGCATCCTTATGGCTTGAGGTCCTGACATTTAAATAGGCATTGTAAATTGCTTGATTGGACCAAGGCAGATAATTAAAGAGCTACGTGCTCCGACCAGAGAGTGATTTGTTCCCTAGAACTGCTTTTGCTGAACAGTGCTTTGAGGTTATAGCATCAGCTACGCTGATGTGTTTTCCAAAATTTGTTCTTGGGGGCTGTACCACAGCGTGCCTTTCACAATTTACTGTACGAGGAAGTTTTTGCAGGAAAACTATTCTTTCTCATGCAACTACCTTTTTGTTTGTTTCTTTTCTTTCTTTTAAAAAAAATTTGTCAAACTTTGTGAATCTATTAGAGTGTGTTTTCCTCTGCACTGGCTAACTCAAAAGGTCAGAGACAAATTTGTTGTCTATCTCTAGCAAATGTATAGGATATTATGAGACTATTTTGTATATTAACCTTACCCTGTACTTAATTTTCCTATTTTTACTTTTATATTGTTTGATTTCATCTATTCACTTAATCCTGTTTATCCCATGTATTTTTTTAAGTTTACTTATATATTTTGAGACAGAAAGCACGAGTCAGGGAGGGGCAGAGAGAGAGGGAGAGAGGGAGAGAATCCCAGGCAGACTCTGCCCTGTCAGCACAGAGCCCAACGCAGTGTTCAAACCCACGAGCTGCAAGATCATGACCTGAGCTTAAGTCAACGTTTAATCGACTGAGCCATCCAGGTACCTCTATCCTATGTATTTTTAAAGCCACTTAAAGTCATTTTCAGAGATAAAGTATAAATAAGTATATTTATTATTAAAACAATATACCCAACACCTATTTTAAAGATTTTAAAATATCTTGTGTTCACAGACTGACCCTGTAGGAATGTTTTCTGGAATCCTTCTGTGGTTCTTCTTGCAGAAGTCTTGGTGGTGAAACTAAGGAACTCTGGATTGTGAATTGCTTTAGCCAGCTGATCTGTAAATGCTCCCTCAGGGCCTCTAGGAAGCAGAAGGGCAAGCCCTTGTAGAACAATGGTTATATAGGAAGTTGTCCTGATTCTGGCCAAACCCTGTTGTGACCAAGACCCTTTCTTGACAGTGGCCAGAATTCATCCTTAGGTCTAATGATCCTAGAGAAGCTGGGGTATCCCTGGGGTGACTCCTCCCCCTATAGATGCTTGGGACATTGTAAATACTAAGAAATCTTGGAGTTTGCAGATTCATCTAGAACTCAAATCTCAACCTTAAATTCTGTGCAGAGGTTCCTGGAAATGTTTTGAGGTCCCTAGTTACAAGGATCATTTAGGGGTGGCCCCAACATTTCAGTCTTACTGTTGGAGGTGAAATTTAGGGATTTGCATGGAAAGTAGCTGAACATCTGTGGGACAACACTTAATTTTGTGTTGGCCATTGTATCAGTTAGGCTTCTAGTTGTATATAAGATAAACCGAACTCAAATTGGCTTCAACAATTAAAAGGAATTTATTGTCAGTAAAATCCAGAGGAAAGGAGAGCTTTATGCAAGAATTGATCCAGCTGCTGAACAATGTCTCCTGTGTCCTCTGGTCTGTTTTCCTTTCTCTGCTCTGCCTTGCAGTATGTCAGCTTCTTTTAAGGCTGGTTCTCCTAATCATTGCAGAATGGTGGGCAGCAACGACTAGAATTAGATGGGTCTTAATCATCATTTACTAGGAGAAAGCATCAGCTTTTCTTCTCTGTAGATCTTTTTCTGCTTAAACCAATTTGTGTCACTCACCTCGGAACCAATCAAAGGAGACAGGTGACTAAGGCCAATCTGTCCTAGCTGGGGAGGGGTCAGGGACATCCAAATTACACAGCTAGAAATTTCAGGGTCCTGGTAGGACCTGAAATGAATGAAATGAAATGAAAAAGGAGAAATGAATGCCCAGAGAGAGAGTGGGGGGGGGTGAGTGAAAACAAATAAAAAAGCCCACTACCATCACTATGGTCTTAGGAAAACACCTCAGTTTGTTTATGGATCCATGAAGACCCTCTACTGTCTGCCTGTAGAATGTTGCAGTAGGGTGTTGTATGGAAACCAATTTGACAATAAATTTCGTATTAAAAAAATAAAAATGTGGAAAAGGAAAAAAAAGAATGTTGCAGTGGCTCCTACTTGTAGAATTAACTGCATCATTTCTATTTTTGAACTTCATGCATGATATTATGCAGAAAGAAAACCTATAGTTAGAATCTGAACAATGTATTTTCGGGGAGTCTAAGCAGTTTATGCTAAGGCAAAGGGAAAACGGGTCTGTCTCACTTATACTAAGTACATTCAACTTCTCAGTGAACAACGACAGTTACATTAGAGAGACTCTGGTAACCAGCTAGGAACCAGGCCAAGATTGAGAAGTGAAGGAAAGCTGTCTCCCTTGTATTGAGTGCAGACCAGTGGAAAAGATGCGTAAAAGACCCTAAAAAACAGCAAAGAACATGCTGCCTGGCGGGACGCACCGAACAGCTGCAGTTCAGGTAATAGAACTCAAGGACCCTTCAACAGTGTGTGATCAGTAGGTCCAGTAGACTTGGGTTTGAGCAGCAGGTATCCTACAGCCTGGAAGTTTCTGTTGGTGCAAACAACACAGCCAGCTGTAAGAGAGCCCTTAAAATAAAGGGCACCATTTCTCCCTGATAACAAAGATCCTGATTGGGTTTCACCTTTGCTCTAGGTATGGAGCCTGGCCTTTTCATCTAAGGATTAATAAATCCTTAGATTTTGCAAAATCATTTCTATTGACTCTCTCTCCTTGGGGTCTTTCTGGCTCATAAATGGTTTTGCAATGTATATCACAGCCTCTGTATTTGACTAATAGTTTGCATGAATAATAAAATCTTCCAGAAGTAAACAAGCTCATATTTTTGCCATTTGTAAACTTTATTGCTATTATAAAATCAATGTTTTGCAACCAGAACTCTTGGCAGATATCACTGACAGTAGCAGTGGCTGTTAACAAGGTGCCATGGACTTTTCTCCTTTTCAGTGTGATTTTCTTTTCATATAAAACATTAGTATGATTTTATATATGTGATAATAACTTTCTACCATAAACATCTCAGGAGGTAGGCAAGAAGTGGTGTAAATAATGATATGCAAAGCAGTGTCGATACTGGTAGATGAATGGTCCTCCCGGCTCCAGCCACAGACTTGGCTGAAATATGGCCGTTTCTGGGTTGATAAAGGCTTCAGATGTGATGAAGCTTAGAAATGGTAACCTGTGGTTACTCAGATACTTGACCTCTCTTCCTTGACCTTCAGAATTGTCTAGGTTGGAAACTTCCAGAACTACCTTATCTGTTTCCTTATTTTGCCTTGGGCTGATTCTCTTGTGACTCTATTAGCTGGCCTCTAACACAAGCATTCTCCAAGTCTGTTTATCAGAATTACCTGGTGTTTTCTTTTCTCTTAGTGATACAGTTTATTTTACATTTTAGAGAGCACACAAGTGGGACTGAAGAGCAGAGGCAGAGAGAGAGATAATCCCAAGCAGACTCTATGCTCAGCGCAGAGCCCAACGCAGGGCTCGATCCCATGACCCTAGGATCATGACCTGAGCCAAAATCAAGATTTGGACACAACCGACTGAGCCACCCAGGTGTCCCTTTTCTTAGTGATTTAAAAAATAATTTACACAAATGAAAAATAGAACTTCAAACATTGTAGAAGAGAACAAAATGAAAAGATAGGTCTTTCTTCCTGCCTGGCCTTATTTCCTAATTGTTTTATGAGGTTTTTTTAAATGTTTATTTATAAATTTTGAGAGAAAGAGAGACAGAGTCAGAGAGAGAAGGAAAAAGAGAATCCCAGAGGCTTCATGTTGTCAGGTAGAGTTAGACATGGGGCTCCATCCCATGAACCGATCATGATCATGACCTGAGCCGAAATCAAGAATCAGACACTCAACCGACTGAGCCACCCAGGTGCCTCCTAATCATTTTAAAAACCATTTCTGTTTTATGTTGTTCTTCTGGTGCTTACCTCCATGATACTCAATAATACACTTATACTTTTATTCATGGTGAACTTCAAAGTATTTAACAGCTGGCAAGGTGTATCTACCAACCCATCAGAACTGCTGCCTGTCTGTGATGTTCGAACAGTCTCCTGGAAACCCATTCTGTACCCAGCATTAACTTTCATTTGCAGAGTTATGGGGAGACATGCAGGGGTATGTTGGTTTCCTGGGGCTGCCGTAAGAAATTGCCACAAACTTGATGGCTTAAAACAGCAGAGAGCTATTGTTTCACAGTTCTGGAAATCTGAAACAAAGGTGTCCGTGAGGCCTCCCTCCTTCCCAAGGCTCTAGAGGAGAATCCTTCCTTGCTCCTTCTGCCTTCTGGTGGCTCCAGACATTGCTTGGCTTGTGACTGCATGACTCTGCTCTCTGCTGCTGCCCTTCACATGGCCTTCTCCTCTATGTCTGATACTTGTCATTGGGTTTAGGGTGCATTTAAAAAATCTTACCAGGTGATTCAGATGAGGCTGTCTTACCGTTGTTGGGAATGATTGATTTAGAGCTGTGATTCACAGTCGTGGGGAAGAAGGACCAGAATCTCCATGGTGTGCAAGAGATGGCAGTAAATATGCAAACATGTCTTGGAGAGGGGTGTTTACCATTGAAGTTGTTTAACTCATCTTGTTAATGACATTACGATTATTTGGCTCTTTTGAAACCAAAAGAGATTGAATTAGAAGACATTTTTGAAAGAGCCACTGGTCTCAGTAGACCCCAGGCCTATAAAGAAAGGGCTTTACCCAGAGGTGGGTGGGCAAGTCTCCAGCGCCTTTTCCAGTTATTGATTCAGTCTCTACTATTGGTTTTCCTTCAAGAACAATTTCCTAAATACACGAAAGAAGCAGAAACTGAGAGCAAAGTAAAGTTTGCCAGTGTAATAAGGTCCGGCTTGCTGGGGATATGTTGGCTCATCTCGTGGTGCACACCAGCAGCTGCCCTGCCCCCAGCTCATCCAGCATCTCTTGAAACTCCTCCTTCAGCTTCCCTGACCCCTGGGCAGGCGCATGAGTGGTTCCTGTTACCTGGGCCAGTTCGCAGTCGGTTATCCCACTGTTGGAGTTGGAGGCTTGAAGGTGCTGAGAGACTGAAGTGGGTTCCAGTGAGAAACAGATGCAGGTTCCAGCTCTTCCTCCCAGGCTCCGGTCCGCCCTCCCCTCTTCCCCACTTCCCATCCCTTGTCTTGTTCTCATTCCTGGCCCTACTGACTTCATGTCCATCATCCGACAGAGGGACAGCAGACTTACATATCTGCTTACAATGCTCCAGTGAACCAGCAAGGCAAGGTCACCCTACTAATACAGAATTGGGATATTGTATTATTCTGTTTTTGGTGTTTGGAAAGGAATTTATAAGACTTAACTTCCCTACTATATTTTCAACTAGAACTAGAAGCGTGTGGCGGAGAAGGGGGGGTAAGGATAGAGGTTATTCTCCTATCACAAGGGTAGCCTGTCACAAACCCTGAATACTGAGGTATCACCATGACCTCTTCAGCCCTACCTCTCTTGGCTCTTCCTGTCCATCTTGACCTCCAGACCCTTTACTCCTTTTCACTCTGCATCTATTCCCAGCTTTACTCGTCTTCCCATTCAGGCCAGTGGCCAGGCCTTGGCATCCCAGGCTGTCTGCTTTCCCTGCTCCCCTTTTCCTCACTGCCGAACTTCTTGGCAGGGCAGCGTGCACCGGCTGTCTCAATTTTCTTGCATCCTGGAAGGTCAGAGATTTCCTAAGCCTAACACCCAATAGGTCTTTGCTTCAGAGCTTATTCTCCCTGACCTATTCACAGAATGTACCATAGTTGCCCCACCTCTACACAGAAAGTTCATTTTCCTTCTTTTTCAGTATTACCTCCTCCCATGTCTCTGTTTCTGTTCTGAATCATTCACAAGCTGTTCTTGCCACTCTAGACTCTCAAGGCAGCTGTCCCAAGGGAAGGAGCCTTGCAGTGTGCTGATTTGTGGACTCCTATACAGGTTTACATACATCTGAAAGTAGAGGTTTTTGCCTTACTTAACTTTGTAATTTCTCACAGTACTTGAATAATATTTTTATTAAATTAAAAACATTTAAAATTTTTTATTATATCGTCGGTTTCTACTCTCCCTCCCCTCTATCCCTTCCACCTTTAAAGTGCATTTCTGGTCTGAATACATAAGCCACTGGGGGGAAATAGCATTGAATGTACTGTGCAGAAACCTGCTTTATAGCTAGATTTTTCAGGAACTTATCTATTCTTTATAGCAGTGCTGGAAGAAAAGCTAGTGTAAATCAGTTTAAAACAGATACGAATGCCTAGTTCTTCTGCTATTCTTTACTTTCTAAATCAACAAACTGTCCTGTCAACTCTGTATTTATGCTTGAAATCTTACCCATTCTTTCAGGTTCACTGCACATGAAGCCCCACTATATCATTGATTTTTTTTCTATACATTCCTTAGTTGAAAACTCTCTCATGTCTACTTCAAAGTTCATATAAGTATTCATTCTTTTCTCTCGGATGACACTGTTACATTATAATTATTTTCATGCTTATTTTCTGTCTTACACTGGTCAAGTTCCTTGATGTCAGGGTCAAAAAGTTGTAAGTTTACCACCACCCCATTTTCTTTTTTGGTCCCCTAGCTTCCTCTGGATAGCTCTGTACTTTGCATGTCTTAGGTCTGGTAAGTGTTTTAAAATTTAAATCAAATGGACAGATTTTGAAAGACAGGCTTGAGACTGAGCCATCATGTGAGTTAAGGGAGCAACTAACAAAACCACTTGCAGAAGATGGGGTGAAGACC
The DNA here is from genome assembly GCF_028749965.1 of Puma concolor. Classification (NCBI taxonomy): domain Eukaryota; kingdom Metazoa; phylum Chordata; class Mammalia; order Carnivora; family Felidae; genus Puma; species Puma concolor. The sequence goes on from NC_141674.1 coordinate 163,045,864, forward strand.
ATTTTGGGGTGAATCTATGGCATCTCTTTTTCCCCTTGAAGCTCAACACTCAAGCACCAAGTTCATGAGGCTATATAAGACTGTGTAACCGTGAGGAAATCTTTAATTTCACTGTGGGAGTCTTATTTTAGTGTCTAGGTGAAATCTCAGCTATTTGTTGATATCTCGGTATTTCTTGAGCCTAGAAAAACAGGCAGAAGATAATCTGGTGAGAAATTTTCAAATAGACATTTAAAAGTTCTGTTTACAGCCCTAGTTCAAGACCCAGGATGCTCCTACCAATCTCCACTCCCCCTAGCCAGTTCTTTCCTGAGTTTGGGACGTAAACATAATTAAAGGAAAGAAAGGCAATCTATTAACAGCTCTTCAAGGACTCCTTGAAACAAAACAGAACCAAATTCCTTCTTTGCTTCCATTCTGGTCAAAAGATTTTCCTTCTTATTTAAAACAGAGAGGATCATCCATCTTTCCTTAAAATATGGACATTTTTTAAGACTCCTTGGCTGAAGGTCAGTTTGGAGTATCAGATGGAAACAGCAAACCAGCCCAGATAAGAGTTTCCAAAGCTATCCATCACTTGCATAAAAGCCAAGCAGCAGGTATTGATCCTAATCCTGAAGACAGGTTGAAAGGAAGAGGTAAGGTCACAGCATTGCAGTTATTCAGGGATATGAAAGAGGTGAGGTTGGATGAAGAGGCAGACACACGGCCAACCAGAAGTATCATGGACCAGGTGGAAAGGCACCTATGGGACAAGTGAGGTGTGACCTGGAAAGCCCTGCAGGTGCCTTTATGTCACAAAAATCAGGGAACTCAAAGTGGAAATCAGTGGGTTTGGATTTCCAGTCAGAGAGGACAAGATTGAACTTTAACCAGGTGAGTCACAAAAGAGGATCACAGTCTAAGACCATGAAAGTGATAGCATGTTGATGACTTTGGCACAACCAGATTACAGGCCTCCTGATAAGGTACAGGTCCTGGTTCTCCAAGCTAGTACTCTCTCCTGTCTTTTTTTTTTTTTTTTTTTTTTTTTTTAATTTTAGAGAGAGAGAGCTTGAGCAGTGAAGAGGGACAGAGGGAGAGAGAGAGACTCTTAAATAGGCTTCATGCTCAGTGTGGGCCCCATGCAGGGCTCAATCCATGACCCTGGGATCATGGCCTGAGCCAAAATCAGGAGTCGGACACTCAACAGACTGAGCCACCCAGGCGCCCCTCTCCTGCCTTTTTGGGTCTATATCCCCTTTGCAGATGTTTCTACTTCTTGGTCACTAAATCTAGAGTTTTAGCCAATCCTACTATCTTTCTCAGATTATATGCTTTCCTGGACCACTTTCTTGTTTTCCTGGACTTCCCCAAACTATGTAGTAAGTGCCAATCTTAGTATACAAGCTGGCATGTGGAAAGAACCTAGCTTTCTTGATTTTTCTATAACTTAAGTTCTGTTTTGTATCACTATTCTACTGAAGTGGCAGAAACTTAACATCAGGCATTTAGTCTCAGTGTAGGGTTTCTCCTACCTATGAAAAAATCTCTGCAAAACTGTCCGAGAGCCTGCCTGCCCTAAAGTCATGATGCAGCTTCTGGCTCAGGGCAGCTATCCAACCCCCCTATCTCCTCTACACTCCCAGTGCTTCCCTTCCTTCCATCTTTGCTCCCTCAACACAACCTGGGCAAATCGTTTCTGGTTTCCATGTGGCTTGGGTAGGTGGTGGGGGAGGGTGACTACTCTTCTTAAACTTTTAAATATTGTGGCAAAAACCTTGGTTTCGTGTGTGTGTTCCCTTCAGTGTGTAGATTATTGAAATAAATTAAAAAGCCAAGAATGTCCCAGAATCTCCTTTTCTGTCCTGTCAGAGGCAACGATCACAGGGCAAGGCTCTAATGGGGGAAAGTGCCAATGGGGAAAGAAGGACATGGATGGGAGGTGCAGAGCAAGGTGTGGAGGTTCCAAAATGGTATCCTAGGGAAACAACCACAAAAGCTGGCAGTATTTAAACCCACCCCATGGATTGTTTTTGTTTCCTGTCATACTGTAGTTCACATCTTTTGTTATTAAGGACACTTTGCCTTCTTTTATTTTCTCTTCTTTTCCTTCCCTGAGATAAGCCACCCACTGTCCATGTTTCCAGTCCAAGTGTGAACTTTCTCTCTCTCCTGCCACCATCACAATGACTGTATTAGTTTTGATGTTGACCTCATGTTTAAATTACAGCAATAGAGGATGTCATTTTTGATGTCTACAGATATGTTTATAACAAATCTCACATCTCATGTATCATTCCTACTAGAGACTGAGACATTCTCTGTCATATAAGGTACTATTTTGGAGACCTGGAGCTTGCCCACTTTAAGTTGCATGTTTTGAATAGAGTTAAACAGTGTTAGATTTTGATGATTCTAAAGCACTTTTTGTTATGGTACAATATACACAGCATAATATAAGCATAATATTGTGTATATAAAATATACACAGCATAATATAAATATACACAGCATAATATAAAATGTTAACAATTTTTAAGTGTGCAGTTTAAGTGCAGTCATAGTGTTATGCAACTGTCACCTCCGTCCATCTCCAGAACTTCTCATCATTCTAAACTGAAACTGTACCCAGTTACTATTTAAGAAATTCCCAATCCCCCTCCCCCCCAGCCCCTAGTAACCATTATTCTACTTTGTCTTCATGGATTTAACTATTCTGTGTACGTAGAATCCTACAACATTTGTCCCATGATGTCTGTTTTATTCTACTTAGCATGTTTTAAGGCTTATCCATGTTATAGCATGTTTCAGAATTTCATTCCTTTTTAAAATTTTTTTCTCTAATGTTTATTTATTCCTGACAGAGAGAGAGAGAAAGAGAGCATGCGTAGGAGAGGGGCAGAGAGAGGGAGACAGAATCCAAAGCAGGCTCCAGGCTCTGAGCCTTCAGCATAGAGCCCGCCCTATGTGAGGCTTGACCCCCTGAACCATGAGATCATGACCTGAGCCAGATTTGGACACTTAACCTACTGGGCCTCCCAGACACCCCAGAGTTTCATTCCTTTTTAAGGCTGAATAATATTCCATTGTACATATAGACCACATTTTTCTTACCCACTCATCTGTCTATGGACATTTGGGTTGTTTCTACCTTTTGACTATTTTGAATAACATGGCTTTTTTTTTTTTTTTTCAACGTTTATTTATTTTTGGGATAGAGAGAGACAGAGCATGAACGGGGGAGGGGCAGAGAGAGAGGGAGACACAGAATCGGAAACGGGCTCCAGGCTCCGAGCCATCAGCCCAGAGCCTGACGCGGGGCTCGAACTCACGGACCGCGAGATCGTGACCTGGCTGAAGTCGGACGCTTAACCGACTGCGCCACCCAGGCGCCCCTGAATAACATGGCTTTGACATGGGTGTATAAATATCTGAGTCCGCTTCCAATTCTTTTGAGTCTATACCTAGAAGTGGAATTGCTGGATCTTATAATAATTCTGTTTAATTGAACATAGTTTTTGAGAAACTGCCACACTGCTTTCCTTAGTGGCTGCACCATTTTACATTCTCACCAGAAGTGCACAAGTGTTCTAGTTTCTCCACATCCTTGCCAAGACTTGTTATGTCCTAGTTTTTTGATAATAGCCCTTCCATGGGTGTAAAATGGTATATCATTGTGGTTTTGATTTGCATTTCTCTAATGATTAGTGATGTTGAGTATCTTTTCATTTGCTTATTGGACATTTGTGTATCTTCTTTGGAGAAATGCCTATTCAAATTCTTTGCCCATCTCTGAATTGGATTGTTTATATTTTGTTGTTGTTGCATTGTAGGCATTTATTATGCATTTTGGATATTAATCCCTTACCAGATCTATGGTTTGCAAATATTTTCTTTCATCCGTGGGTTGCCTTTTCACTTTCATTGTAGTGTCCTTTGATGCACAAAGGTTTTTAGTTTTTGTGAAGACCAATTTATCTTTTATTATTATTATTATTATTATTATTATCATTATTATTATTAGTGCTGTTGTTGCCTGTGCTTTCAGTGTCATATCTAAGAAATTGTTGCCAAATCCAATGCCAGGCATCTTTCTCCTTCTGTTTTATAGTTTCACCTCTTATGTTTAGGTCTCTGATCCGTGTTGAGTTGATTTTTGTATATGCTGTAATGTCCAAATTAACTCTTTTGCATGGGCATATCCAGTTTTTTCAGCCCCATTTGTTGAAACACATTTTTAGATATTTAAAATGCATATAACACACTATTCTGTTTGCTTCAACAGTGTATGGAAAACAGCAAACCTTTTCTTGGGGGTTCTTTGTCACCTCTAAGATCATTAGCTCTTGCTCTGTGCTATATTACAGGGACTCTCAGAGGGACTCTCCTATACTTATGACCTCCCACTGCTAGGCTTTATTTGTTCCTAAGTTTTCATTGCTTTTCTTTGTCCTCCTTTGCTGTTAAGCTCTCTGCTGCCAAGATCTTAGCTGTTGTGTCTCCCTCATAGCAATGTGCCCATCTCATTTGTTTTATAGACTAACAAACCTGGTAGGTAGCCAAACTGAACAATACAGTCAGTATTCTCTGAGAAAGAAGTGGATTCATAATAGAGTAAAGGAAATGATCTTTAGTTAAAGGACTTTATGAGAGCTCTTGACTTTGTTGAGAGGTCACTGCCATTTATTTTGAGGTCTTCATCTGTGTCTGATGTCTACATAATTGGCCATTACACACTGATGTCCTAGTGAATGTTTAAAAACCAGCTTTGAGGGCAGCGGGGAGAAACTTTCTTTTATAGTGGTTGCTGATTTCCATGGTGTAAATACTCCCAGGGTGGCCAGTGTCAAGCTTCCAATGTGACGTCACTGAAGGTAGAGCTGGATGAGATGTGCAGTCTTGCATCATTTTATAGTATTTTTACTAAAGAGATACATCAGTCTTAAAGAGTATAGATAATAGTAAAATGTAGAAAAATAATTAGAAGGGGATGCATTTTGAGTATTTATTGGCTTTATTACTATTGCTTTTAATATAATTTTTTCAATTATAAGTTTATAAGTCTAGTTTTTAATAAAACCTATGTTTAACAACTGGCTCACCAAATTCCTGAAAATTTAACAGTTAGCTCTTTTAAACTGGGGCAAGCCAGCTCCAGCACACCTTTGGCATTACTTGACTACGTTTCACTTAGGGTAATATAGTCATAAAATTTATTATCCCCAAGAATTTGCACAGACTGAAAATTTTAATAGAGTTTTTAAAGGTTTCAGTTAATTAATAAATGACTTGCAGGACTAGTTACTGATGGAAATAGGAATCTTTGGATGGGATTCTGCAGGATATTAGATAGCAAAAATTGGGGGGTTCTTATTTTGTGCCAGGCAGTATAGTAAGATCTTTATTGTCATTATGTTGTTAAATCCTGATAAGAACCCATGGGTAGGTGCTACTTTTATCTCTACTCTATAGATGAGGAAACTGAGGTTTGGGGAAGTTCATGTGTTCAAAGACATAGTAGGTTTTGAGCCCACAGCTGCATGATTTCTTACATTCAAGAATCCTTAGGGGGCACTTGGGTGGCTTAGTCAGTTGAGTGTCCAACTTTTGATTTAGACTCAGGTCATGATCTCAACGGTTCATGAGTTCAAGCCCTGCATTGGGCTCTGTGCTGAAAGCACAGAGTCTGCTTGGGATTCTGTCTTTTCCTGTCTCTCTGTTCTTCCCCCACTTGTTCTCTCTCTTAAAATAAACAAACAAAAAACAAAAAAATAAATGAACTAAAACAATGTTTTTGGGGTAGCTGGGTGGCTCAGTCGGTTAATTGTCCAACTTTGGCTCAGGTCACAATCTCATGATTTGTGACTTCAAGCCCCGCATCAGGCTCTGTGCTGACAGCTCAGAGTCTGGAGCCTGCTTTGGATTCTGTGTCTCCCTCTCTCTCTGCCGCTCCTCCTCTTGTGTGCTCACTCACTCTCTCTCTCTCAAGAATAAACATTAAATTTTTTTTAAAGAATTCTTTATCGAAAGCGTGGTTTACTAGATGATGAGTAGTAAAAGGGACTGAGGGGAGGATAATGTGGCTGGGCAGAAACTGGAGGGGACCATGGTATAAGATGAAGCTAGAGATACCTGAGTGGCCAAAAACCTTCTAGGCTCTGTTAAGATTTTGGTCTTTATTGAGGAACACTGAAAGTCACTGTGAAAGATTTTAATTGTGGGATGTGAAATGTGTTCAATTCTGCCTTTGAAGAAACTGCATGGAGTGTGGCTCAGTGTACATAGGAGACCAGTTAAAAAGTCACTGCAGTGATCCCAGTAAGAGATGATGAGAGCTTGTTCTAGGGTGGTGCTGGTTTCTTGGCTCCGCAGCTGGATGCATGGTGGTGCCATTGACACAGATGGGAAACAGTACAAGAGAAACTCCCTAGTGGGGATAGCAAGAGTTGAATTTTGGACAGGTTGACTTTGCAGTTTCTGTAAGAATTCAAAGAGAAGTTAAGTGAGAAGTTGGACACCTACGTTGGGAAGATATAAGTCATTCCCTTAGTCTTGGTTCTGTACTAATTATTAGTTGGAACAGATGAATTTTGAGATCTTTTGAAACCTTGGCATTTCATGACATTATGTCCCCTGACATTTGAGGTAAACATGAAAGAGCCTCTACCTCATTCTTCTCATGTCTCTTTATGCTAGTGGAATAGGATCTTTCTTTGGATGGACTTTGAGACTTACCTCCTGTAGCACTGTTCAGTTTTTATGCTCACCATTACAGAATGAGCTCAGATGAGGTGGCCAAAGTAAATCTGGACTGGCTCTCCAGCCTGATATAGCTTCTTGAGGAAATTTCTGGGACTGCACAATAGAAGGGTATACTAAATTCCATGTAAAGAAAGGAAAAAATACAAAGACGAATATTTATTGACGATCTGCCATGGGTCTGACACTGCTAGGATCCAGGGCTCAATATAAATGAAACAGCCCTTGGCCTTGAGAGCCTCATAATAATTGGGGGAGACATAAACATACAATTTCATAATAATTAGGGTTCAGAGAGGTGCAGAACCCAGAGTAAATGGCCAACCCTGCAGTCCAGTTGGGCCCTTGGGCCAACTGTGTTGCTTATCAAAGAATTTCAGATTGAGAGGACTGCAAAAGACAACACACAGGGGACCAGAACAGTAGGAGGTATGCAGGGATCTATCAGTATCTAAACATAATTAGAGCCCAGACTCTGAGACAGGGCATGGGGAAGAAGAGCTGGAGAAGCAGGGAAACTCATTCATAGCCAGGAGCTTGGACTTGATCCTGGAGACTAGTCCCAAATGCCAAGTGTATAATAGGGTTCAGAATCAATTATGGTTGTGGTGAGAAGGGATGGAGGAGGGAAGGAGAGGTAAGGGTGGAAAAAGCTGGTATTTTTCTTTTGTTTCTCTTTTATTTTTTAAAATAACTTTCATTTTTCCTTTAAAAATGCATGCAAATAATTTTTTAAAATCTTATAATAAAAATTCTGATCATTTACCCAACCTATTCCCACCTCTGGTCTTATTTCTCAGAGCCAAATACATTCAGTGCTTTTTAAAAAATTTTTGTGTAATGTTTATTTATTTTTGAGAGAGAGAGAGAGAGACAGAGCGTGAGCAGGGGAGGGGGAGAGAGAGAGGGAGATACAGAATCTGAAGCAGTTTCCAGGCTCTGAGCAGTCATCACAGAGACCGACGTGGGGCTCAAACCCACAAACCATGAGATAATGACCTGAGCCAAAGTCTGATGCTTAACTGAATGAGCCACCCAAGTGGCCCCTACATTTAACTCTTTTACTGTTTCTCTCAGAATTTGCCCCCATGTTTCTAAAGTACATGTTTCTACTGCTATATCTTCATTTATCCATTTTATTATGATAAGCATGTATCACTCTTGAACCAATCTACCTGTTTTAGAATCCTGACTCTGAACAAACTAGCTGTGTGACCTTGGGTGAACTCCTTAACCTCCCTGTGTTTGTTTCCTATTCTATAAAATAAGGATAATAACAGTCCTGAACTCATCTGAACTAATCTTTTGAAAAGTGCCTGATACTGGCATATAAGTATTTGTAAAATAAATTGATAATTGATTTTTGATTCCTGTATCATTTTATGTGACTTGGGTTTTTGTGTGTGTGCTCTTTCTTTTCCTGTTTGGAAGCATTTAGAGACATCTTTGAATTTTACAACAAAGTGGTTTTGGCACTCGTGCTTTTCATTCATCCATCATGCTGAGCACTTGGTGGTTCTTTTTGATCTGGAGACTCGTGACTTTAAGTTCTGGAAATTTTGCAAATATCATTTCTTTTGATAATTTTATTGTCTCTGTTTTCTCTGTTCTCTGTTTCCAGGAACTTTATTAATCACATGTAGGAGCTTAAAGATTGATTCTCTAATTTTATTTTTAAAAACCCATTCCTCTGCTATCCTCCATATCTATATTTTTTTTATTCAAGTTTTCAGAAGAAGTTAATTTTATAGAACAAATCTTCTACAAAATTTTTAAATCCCAGGTGCTGCATTTTTAATTTCCAAAAAGTCTTTCTTATCTTCTTTTTTTTTTTCTAATAGTATCTTGGATATGTTTTATGAACCATTATCTTGATCAGATGTTGGTTTCTTTTCTTTGCTTAAATTTTCTTCTGCTCTTCTGTTCCCTGTATTGCTTCTGTTGTTTCTTTTTATTTGCTGCTTTTGGCCTCTATCCTTGCACGGTGAAGATTTCCTCAAGTGTCTGTTGATCTTTTATTTATTTTGAAGACTGATGCACTGAACAACAGTTTGGGAAAACAGTGTGGGAGTGGAGAGGTGGGCCTGAGGGTTTGCAGAGCGGGGGGGCATCACCGTGGGGCCTTGGGGCTTTAAGCCAGCCTTTCTGTTGGGAGATTCTCAAATGTCAGATTCCGAGGTCCATTCCCTGAGGCCGTTCAGTATTTTTTTAAAGAGAAGAGTCCTCCAGGCTCCTGCTTGAGAGACTTGGCTGCTGGTGTTGAGGAAGTAGGGAGCCGTGTCCCACGATTCCATACACAGATTTTTACTTCATCCCTCTGTGTGAGGTCAAGCCTCGCTCCTGCCTGCCACTGACCCTGGGGCCCCACCCAAAGTCTCTGCTGTTCAGCTTCTGCTGTTCCAAGATGAACCTGGACTGGCTTGGTGGGATCGGGGCTGGGGTTCGCTGCTTCCAGTCATCTCTCTGAGGCACTCCTACCTGCTACTTCCTCAGCTCTGCTAAGTCTGCTCCTGGCTCTCCAACCCAGGTTTCATCGTTAAAAAAATTTGCTGAAGTCTCTGTTCCACTTCTGTCTCCTCTTTTGTCCTCTCTCCTCATATATTAATACTTTTTTTACTCCTTTATTGTCAATCTAGGGAAATTTGAGGAGGAAGAAGATATAAGGGCATGTTGCAGTTCTGCCATATTTAATTCGAAGCTTCTCTCCTTTTGTTTTTTTTTTTTTTTTTCTTTAAGATCTGGAATCTACATAAGTTTTTTTTTAAGGTTATAGCCTATATACCAATTATGAATTATCAGAATGGGATAACTTCTCATTCAAATGCATCACAGTTATCCAAAACAAACCAGGAAAAAAAAAAAAAAAAGAAAAGAACGAAATTTAGGATTTTCCCCCCTCCAATCCTCTAATGATCCACTATAAATGATGTTTTATTAGTTAATTAGACACTGTTATTACAATATATTTGTAGATAAAGTGTCAGCAGGATATAGATTCTAAGAGACAAATCCACCTTTCAAAATCTCTTTCAATTCTCCGAAGATGAGCTCTTGGGGATCTACTTGTGGCAAGTTCCCATGATGGCTTTGGCTGTTGTGAGTTTAGCTGAGACAAGTGAAGTCCTTTTGATCACTGTGATGCATCCTAATCATACTCATTTCCTTTGAATGAGACATGGTGGCGTGCTTCCCATCTAGTTAGGGGGGTTGGGCAGCATTTTCATTGGCGCTTGAGGAGAGGTATTCATCAGGGGCCCCCTGAAAGTGGTTAAGAAGCTGAAGTTGCAGTCGAAAGCACCAGGTTCCTACGGTGCAGTTCTGGATAAAAGCAAGAAATTAGCTGTCACCCACGCCAAAGGAGCAGAGCAAGGCAGAGTAAGCGCGCCCATCATTCTGATTGAAGTGGAAGAAAAAAAGGTAAAAGAGCTTCTATTTCGTATCTGAGTACCAGGGAAGTAAAATAGAGAGGAAAAAGCTTTCAGCGCCTCAACAGCAGTTAAATCCTGACAGGGAAGGAGAAGTGTCTAAAACCGCACTGCTTGAAAGTTTTATTGAGAAGAAAGAGCAAAGTGCTCTATACACAGGGTGAAGAAATGACGCTCTTGGTTTTTTAGAAAAGAAAATAATGTGAGTTACAGGTAAGAAAACAGTACTTACAATTCACAAATTTTTATAGAAACCTACATGTGACATTCAGTACCTTAGTGAAATATAATGGATTTTTACGAGAAACAGTTTGAAAATATAGCCAATATAGGAAAGAAATTCCATTATAACATTCATAAGAGAGTATTTTAATCTTGTGGAGAAATACCAGTATATTTAGTGATGACGAGGTGGATAAACCAATATTGTCTAACAGAGTCTTGGTTAGGTCAGTTCCAGAAAGAACTGCTGACATGTTTTTATTGACAACATTTGCCAAAAGCTGAAGATGGGGAGAAAGATGTGAAGAAAAAAAAGCCATTTTCCCCCATTCAGTCAACAAATAAATCCTCCAGCAATGAATTCTCATAATGACAGTGTTTTTGGTAAATTGTTTTCTTTCTTTCTTTTCTTAGATTTTTTTTTAAAGTAATCTCTACAGCTAACGTGGGGCTCAAACTTACAACCCTGAGACCAAGAGTCACACGCTCTACTGATTAAGACAGCCAGGCATCCCAGTGAATTGTTTTCTTTAGTAAAGGGGAAAAATTCATCTACTGATATTTTTTCATCATCAATACCTAGCTTTCAGGGGCCTCAAAAACTCATCTGTTCAGTCTGAAGATATTTGAATAAGAGTAAATTATAGGATGAGAAGATTCTATAAAACCAAGTGGGTTCATGATATTTTTATCGTAATGGTTACAAAAAATAGAGAGCTTTTAAGGACTAGAGAAAAAGCCGTTTATTTTCCATTCAAACACCCCTCCCCAAACTCTCAATTAATTGATAATTCTGTGTCATGTGAGCAATGTAAATTGGGATTTCTGAACGACCTTTGAGGTGCAGTGATCTCCCAAGTCACCCTCCAAAAGGGTTAACTTGAGTTCTGTATAGTCTCAGAATTAGGAATATTGTATGGTTGAGAGTACTATTCCTAGTCCAGGAAAATGGTGCTGTTAGCTGAAATGATATAAGTCATCTCTGACTTGACTTATAAATAGTGGTGTAACACTGCCATTCAAAGATCCTATGCCCAGGCTTTCCAAAAATGACTTTAACTACCATATTTACTGAGCTATAAATGGTCTGCCTAGCTAGTGGGAAGCTTTCTAATTCCCGCTTATTTTTCCAGTATCAAAAAGAAAGTGAAAGAAGCTCCTTCAAGGCAATTAATATGGGAGGGAGTCTTTAGGGGAAGACTTCTCTATTCTTCTAGTTTTCTTCAAAGGGATTTGGTGGCAGGTGGGAGGACCTTTTGAGGTCCTTTTTGTTAAACGGATGTAGGTGTTTATTATACTATCAAGTTTTTCATTTCCTTCCTTCTTTCCTTTCTCTCTCCCTCTCTCCCTTGCTTTCTTTTTCTTTTCTTTTCTTTTCTTTTTTTTAAGAATTGCCCTCAGTGAGTACATTCCAGTTATCTAATGCTGAGGAGCAAATCACCTCAAAATTTAGTGACTTAAGATAAAAAACAGAAAGGCACTTGAAATGAGTTAGGTAGGGCACTGGACAGGAAGCCTGAGGTCTTGGGTTCAAATGCTGGCCATGGGTTGTAATAAATTAATTCCCATGTGCAAATCTGTTCACCTCTCTGAGGATTTGCCCCTCTAAATCATGGCCCTCTGAGGCCTTCTCCAGCTCTAAAGTGGCTTTATTCTAGCTGCCTCCCACTCGCCAAGCCTTTTGGTGATTAAGTTTTTGACCACTTTGCTTCTTCATCCATCTGAAGGCTGATCAGGAAATGCAAGACATGCTTGACTTTATATGACCCAATCTAAATGTTCACTGGATACTTTTTCCTTTTATTTACTACTACATTTTCACAATGGAAAAATGGCTTGAATGATGGCCATATGCCAAACTGTAAAACCTTACAGCTGGAAGGGAGTATAAAGGCCCACAATGCCAAGTTTGATTCTAAACCCAGAGTTCAAAGTCATAAGTTCTCTACCTTTTCTTAAGATCAAAGATTGTAACCATCCCTTGAGCACTGATTTTTTTTTCCTTAATCAGCTTTATTTAGAGATTGAGTAAAATGTGTGGGTATAAAAAATTTCTTTAGAGTATTTAAAAATTTATTTAAGTAACCTCCACACCCAACATGAGGCTGAAACTCACGACCCCAAGATCAAGACTCACACGCTCCTCCTGCTGAGCCAGCCAGGTGCCTCGTGGGGGTATAAAATTTTTAAAAATCTTATCTTACTTCTAATGACAGTTGTCCTTGAAAACAATCTCTTTAGGATGCTAAATGCTTATTCAGAGGATGTTTAACCTACTCAAAACATTTGTGAGACTCTACCTTTTGAATTGCTTTCAGAACTTTCCCTAGGTTTTATTTATTGATTTATTGATTTATTGATTTATTGATTTATATCCAAGTAAGTTAACATATAATGTAATATGATTTCAGGGGCTTTTAGAACCTTTTACCAAACTAGCTCTTATTTGATTTTTTTGGTTGATTGTTCAGTTTCTGTCTCCCCTGCCCTCTCTTTGGGTAGCACCCAGTTAGTGTGCTTGTCCCTGCCCTCCCACTCTGGCCTTGCCACTTGAGCCTAGAGCTTTGTCATCTTAGCAAAGATATAGTGGAACCAGGAATAGACTCCTTGGAGGAGGTGTAGGGTCTTGAGTAAGAATGGAAGCCAAGAGGAGAGTTTCGTGACACAAATAAAAAATACACGATCTAGGAAAAGTTTATTTCAAAATGTTGATTTCTACATTTTGTAGGAATGTACTGTAAAGAGTTTGGCTTCTACAAGTGGGAAATATTTAATGAAGTGTTGATTCATTCAGTACAGGTCTGGGTGTTGGGTGTATATCAGTGAATAAGATGGGGGATCTGTGCTCTTATTGAGGGAAGAAAGACAACAGAAAATATCAAATGGAATTAAGTGGGAAGGAAAGAATTAAAAACGAGATGTTGTGATAGGGGGCAACTGAGTGGTAACTTTGGGCTGGGGTCAGGGAAAACCTCCCTGAGGATGGGGAAAGTGAGCTGAGATCTGAACTAAGGAGAGGTGGCCCATGCAATATTCAAGGGAACAGCATTCCAGTGGAGGGAGCAGCTGGTATAGAGGCTCTAGGGCAAGGTCAGAAAGAATGACAAAGTGAAAAGAGCACAGTGAGGAGGAGCTGAGAAGAACAGGCAGGAGCCAAATCAGTAGGACATTGAAAGCCAGAGTCGTGGGTATCTGGGTGCAGTGATACTGTGACATGTTCTGGCTTCTATGTGAAAAAGTCACTGGAACGTGGACACAACAAAGATGTCCTTCAACATGTAAATGGATAAACAAATTGCGGTACATTAGCACAATGGAATATTATCCAGCAATAAAAAGGAATGAGCTGTCAAGTCACACAAAGACATAGAGGAAACTTCGATGCATATTTCAGATTAGCCAATCTGGAAAGGCTAAATACTATATGGTTCCAACTATATGACATTCTGGAAGAGGCGAAACTATGGAGACAGGACGGAGATCAGTGGTTGCCAGGGACTTAGGGGAGCCAGGGAGGAATGAATAGGTGTAGCACAGAGCCTTTAGGGCAATGAAATTATTCTGTATGATACTGTGAGGGAACCCACAGAGTATTTAAAACAAATAAGCCTTAATATATACCCTGGACTTCAGTTAATAATAATGTATCAATATTGGTCCATCAGTTATAACAATTGTACCATACCAGTGCAAGATGTTGTTAATAGGGGAAGGGGAGGGAATGATAAGGAGGTAGATGGAGTTCTTGTACTTCCCCCTCAGTTTTTCTGTAAACGTAAAACTCCTTAAAAAATCTAATTAATTTTTTTAAAAGTCACTGGAGCTAATATTTAAGGGAAGAGTCGTTTGGAGGCTGTTTCTGTAGTCCGCGTTAGGGATAGGTGGCCCAGACTTTGGGATGGAGGGGAAGGAAGGAGGAGGTAACAAAATGGGCAGATCTAGAGCATGTTTTGGAAATTGGTTTAACAGGACTTACTGATGGCCTGGAAATGAGATGAAAGAAAGATAGGATTTGGGGTTAAGTCAGTGTGTGATCGGTCATACAGTTTACTGAGATGGGAAAAGGTGAAGAATGCCTACTAGGCATGCCCATGCAGAAATCTGGGGCTAGGTCAGGACTGAAGATAGAGGTTTGGTTGCCATCGGAATGTGGAAGATGTTTAAACTCACAGGACTGGGTCAAATCAACTAGAAAATGAACATAGATAACGTGACCGCTGAGCAGTTTAGCATCGGAAGGGAGAACAGACAGGAATCAGTAAAGGAAGCGAGAAAGAGCATCCAGGAGGCAGGAGAAATCCAAGAGAGTGTGGTGGCAAAAAGCCAAGAGAAAAATTGCTTATGTACTAAAGAATTGTATCTAGAATTGTTCACATGCTTGAAGAGTTGTGTCTAGCTTCAACTCCGAGAGATACGAACACCGATTCAGATGCAACAGCCCTTTGAACGGCAGACTCTCCATCTTTCCCCAGGTCAGTTCTGGTCCATGAGCAAGAGGACTACGATGCATCTCCTCTGTGCACCAAGGCCTTGCCCTTGGTTCCTCACATTTACTTTTCCTCTTCAGGGAGTCACATAAGCATATTGGTTTAGAACAAGGGTTGGCAGACTGTAGCCCAGGGGCCAACTTGGCCTGCTGCCTGTTTTTTTTTTTTTTTATAGCCTACAAGTTAAGGATGGTTCCTGCATATTTCAATAGTTGAAAAAAATCAGGAGAAGAATATTTTGTGACACATAAAAATTATAAGAAATTTGAATTTCAGCATCTACAAAGTTTTATTAAAATGTAACTATGCACATTCAATTGCTTATTTTCTATGGCTGCTTTTGCATAAGAATGGCAGAGTTGAGTAGTTGCAGCAGGGATTGCATGTCCGGAAAAACCTAAGATATTTTTAGTACTTGCCTTTTTGCAGAAAAAGTTTTCTGACCCTTAGTTTAGAGCACAAAATCTACACTGGCATGTTCAAGGAATGGTAGGATACAAGCTTATCTCTCTTCATCATGCATTCTGTTGGACACAGCTTAACCTGAAGTCTTTTTATTTTTTCTTTTTTTCTATTAAAATTAAACTTAAATATTAAAGTTAATATTAAAACTTTAATAAATATTAAAGTTTATTTATTTATTTTGAGAGAGAGAGTGTGCAAGTGTGGAAGTGACAGAGAGAGAGAGGGAGAGGAGAGAATCCCAAGCAGGCTCTGCACCCTAAGCACAGAGTCAGATGTGGGGCTCGAACTGACAAACTGTGAGATCATGACCTGAGCTTGAAATTAAGAGTCGAACACTCAACTGACTTAGCCTCCCAGGTGCCCCTGAAGTTTTTTTTCTTTTCACTGTATTTCACATATCTTTGGAGTATTCATAGGACCATTTCATCCAAACAATGACCTGGATTTCTGCCTCCAGTTGTGACCTCTCTTGAGTTTCTCCTTGCGCATCTAATTGCCTGCTGGACGTAGCACTCGAGTAATCCTTCAGTTCCTCATGTTCAAAATGGAACTAGCTATGTTCCTCTGAAAACTTAGTTTACTTTATTATTTCTCAGTGTGACATAATAAAAATATTTATATTTGGTCCTTGCCCCAGTTCCTGGCACAGAACTGCAAAAACTCTTGGAATTTCCTTGCAGATCACCTCACACCTGTCAGAATGACTAAAATCAACAACACAAGAAACAACTGGTGTTAGTGAGGATGCGAAGAGAGGGAACCCTCTTGCGCTGTTGCTGGGCATGCAAACTGGTGTAGCCACTCTGGAAACCAGTATGGAGGTTTCTCAAAAAGTTAAAAATAGAACTATATAATCCATCAATTGCACCACTAGGCATTTACCCAAAGAACACAAAAATACTAATTCAAAGAGATACATGCACCCCGATGTTTATAGCATCATTATCTATTATCTATAATAGCAAAATTATGGAAACAGCCCAAGTGTCCATCAACTGATGAATGGATAAAGATGTGGTATATAGATATAGATACAGATATAGATATAGATATAGGTATAGGTATAGGTATAGGTATAGGTATAGGTATAGATACACACACACTGGAATATTACTCAGCCATAAAAAAAGAATGACAAGATTTCATTGTCATTTGCAATGACATGGATGGAGCTAGAGAGTATTATGCTTAGTGAAATAACTCAGTCAGAGAAAGACATACCATATGACTTTACTTACATGTGGAATCTAAGAAACAAAACAAATGAGCAAGGGGCGGGGGGTAGGGAGAAGAGAGAAACAAACCAAGGAACAGCCTCTTAACTGTAGAGAACAAACTGAGGGTTACCAGAAGGAGGGTGGGGGGATGGGTTAACTAGGTGATGGGGATAAAGGAGTACACTTGTGATGAGCACTGAGTGATGTATGGAAGTGTTGAGTCACTATATTGTACACTTGAAACTAATATTACACTGTACGTTAACTGGAATTTAAAAACTTTTAAAAAACTTTGGGGATTTTCTGAGTGATAGGAGCATCTTTTGTTACCCCTAACAAGCCCCTTTCAACCATTCCTGAGTTTATGCTAACAAGGTGAGTCATAGTAGAGCCTTGGATAGTTTCAAGAAATGAGCTGGCTGTATCAGAAAGACCAAGCAAGTGATTAGAGGGCTGGAAATTTCAGCACCCTCCATCTCTAGAGAGAGGAGTGGGGCTGGAGATTGAGTGGCCAATCATTTAACCAACATACCTACATAGTAAAATTCCAGACACTCAGAAAAACTCCAAAATGAGGAAGCTGAAGAGTGTCCTGTTTGGCGAATTTATCAATGTACCAGGAGGGTGACGTACCCCAACTTAGGGAGGCTGAGGCTCCTATACTCAGTCCCTTCTGGATACACTATGTATCTCTTCATATGGCTGTTTATTTGTATCCCTTAGAGTAAAATGGTCCTTGTTAAGTATAATGCCTTCAGTGAGTTTTGTGAGTCATTGTAGCACATTATTGAAACTAAAGTGATGTTATGGGAACCCCTGAATTTGTAGCTAAGTCTGGCAGAAGTGTGGGTCACCTAGGGACTCCACTTTTGACTGGTGTCTGAGTGAAGCAGTCTTGTGGGACTGAACCTTTAACTTTTGGGGTCTGCTTTAACTCTGAATAGTCCAGAATTGAATTGAATTGAATTGAATTGAATTGAATTGAATTGAATTGAATTGAATTGAAGAACACCCAGCTTGTGCCAGAGAGTTGGTGTTAAAATGTATTTAGATAAAAGCTTCACCGTACAACCAGTCACCCAGGGTGGAAATCTGAGTTTAGATTTGTTTGTTAGTCTACCCTGCACATTCAACCACTAAGTCAGGCTGATTTTGCCTTCTAAATATGTATTGACTCGCCCTTCCTACTCCTGAGCCCCATCTCCCTTTCCAACTTCCACTGCCTTAGTTTAGAACTCATCACCTCGCACAGGGACAATTATAGTGGCATCCCAACAGCCCTCCCTAACACTAACCTTTTTCCACCTCATATTGATCCATTAATCAGTGATCTATTGAAAAAATACAGATCCAACAAGGTCCTAAAACATTTAAAGCCTGCCCTGTTCCTACAGCAATGGTTCTCAAGCCTGATGTACATCACAATCACCCATGAAGTATCTGAAAAATATAGATGTCTGGGCTCCATCTATATGGATTGAGATCTAGCTAGGTCCTACCTGAAAGACAACAAGATAGCTTTTTCCTGGAGTTTTTGGATCAGACACTTCAAGTATTTCTTCTCAACTATTTGAAATTCATGCTGAAGAAAAATTAAGTCCTGGAATTTTTTAGTTATTTCTGACAAGAAAAAGTAAGATCTTTCACCTCACCACTTAACTAAAACTTTATGGAATTTCATCATTCAGAAATGTCCAAAGTGCAGGTGCTTTACAAATCTTCTACACCCAGTCTTTTTTGAATCGGGCTGCAATTTGATGACTTGATCAAAGGTTGCAGAAATTAAGTTCATATTTTCAAATCTCACTGCATCTTACCTGAGGTAAACCCTATTTCAAGGTAAATTCTTTAAACTGCTAGAAGAAGGCATCTCTTAAGTACTTGGAAGGGCTGTTTCAGCCACAGAGGGACCTCAGGCCCGGGAATGTATTCCCAGGGTTCTATGTTACAGTACTGCAGATGTGTGGAGGTTCCGTGCCGTTCTTTATCCGAGATGTTGCTCTACAAAATAGGATAATTTTGCAATATCTCACCCACATGGATTACCCATTCCTATAACATCCTAGATAATTTAAGTGCTACTTCTACTATTTTAGAAGAAATCATTCATTTTATCAGCAATACACAGGTGATTCGACCTTAAACTTGGGTAATTACAGTAATTAAAGAGCTAATACTACATTCACAAGCATGTGCAGACCCTCTCTCATTGCCTATTGTCTAGAAACCATTATGCTGCATGTAGCTCTTTCTGTTCCCTGTTTCTCTGGAGCGCTTCCAAGATTCAGTCTGTTATTATTTAAACTCTCTCTGAATGTTGGTATGTTGGTATTTTTGTGCTCTGCCTTGTATGACTTATGGATTTTTTTTCCTTCTTGGTGAGATATTTTCCATGTCCATTTGCAACCATTATTCATTCCACATGCTCCAAATATAATGCCCACCTAATCAATCACCACTTCTCTATTTGAAAATCAAACCATCCTTTCTTTATTATATTGGGCAAATTAGTCAAATGAGTGTTTTCTAAAACTTGCCGCCTTTTTAGGGCCCTTGGCTCTCAGCCTGCCTTTCTCTATTGCCGCCCCCTCCCTTTCTCCTCCTCCTGTTTGCAAACAGTATCCGTTTCCTTTCACTGATGTTCGGTGGATTGTGATCCTCTCGACTTCGTCGTCTGCTTCCCTGATCACACATCTTCCTCCCGAGTGCTCCCTTCCCAGGGAAGCCTTGCTGCTGCTGCAGAAGGCTTCGTCCCCTTCTCCCCCTGAGCAGCAAAGCCCCTTGAGATTAAGCAGAGGAAGCTCTCCTGTCTGACAGATTTTACTTCCGAAAAGCACAGCACCAGTACAGTCAATATTCATCACAGCAAAAGAAGAAATATCATCATTGATGGTTTGCTTGAGACAAGGTGGTGAAAGAGGAGAGAGAGAGAGAGAGAAGAAAGAAAGAAAGAAAGAAAGAAAGAAAGAAAGAAAGAAAGAAAGAAAGAAAGAAAGAAAAGAAAGAAAGAAAGAAAGAAAGAAAAGAAAAGGAAGGAAGGGCAGAGGGAGTGAAGAAGGGAAGAAGAAAGAAAAGAAAAGAGAAAAAGAAAAGAGAAAGAGGAAGCTTAATACCTCATTTTGCCCTTACCTGTTCTTGCCCAGCCCACATTTTCCTTAATTTCTCTGTTCGTTTAATTTTCAGAGGGATTTCTTTGTTTTAAAAAACCAAGGTTCTTTTGTGCCAATCCCAACGGTTTTTTTCAATTGAGCCTCTTTAAGAGAGAGAGCATAGTAAATAAAGCATCTGCTGCCACAAAAAGTCTTGTGGCCAAAGCCTGTTACAGAGAACTGTAACTATTGTCCTGGCAAAGCAAATGGCTCTTAGAATCATGATTCTTTCTAACGTATGTGTTTATAAGCAATTAAACTCCAGTTTTAGGGAAGACTCACTAACAGCATACATTATTTTAATAGACATACTGTACTACTTTAAACCGTCTTCGCCATCTGCTCATCATGATTATAAATGCAAAAAGAACATATTTTACATTAGCATCAGAAACTAGTGTGATATTAGGAATTGAAATGCCCATATATGCTCTTTGTACAATACCGAATGCATCTGTGCTATTTTCCTTTTCTTTCCCCAATGCAAATCAGAGAAAGAAGATGCTTGTTCCTCGTGGTATCTTTCCTGACATGGAAGATAATTTTTAGGACAGAAATTCATTAGAAGGGGATTTTGACTTACTGTTCAGCCAAAATGCTTTTAAAACTGTGAGCTGATGTGTCTGGCTCTTGCTGGCCCTATTTGGCTATCTTAGCTCCTAGCCAATGAGGGAGAAAAAAACAATACACCAAGGGCAGTAAATCTACTATAATCTTCTTTAATGTCCATCAGAGATACAATGCATAATGTATAATGGGGTAAGTGTTTCTTCTCTATAAATAAAATTTAAAAGAAGCAGGGGATGCATGTGTATTGGTGGAACACTTAATACAGAGTTGAAAAGCATCTAGATTGGCATTGCTCTGTTTTTCATTTGCATCTTCATGGTTGGATGATCTTTTCAGATAGAGATAATACCATGATAATGTTGGAGGAAGCAGGGATGAAGCACTCAGTTCTATTTTCTTAGCTGGTCTATCAGAACATATTCATCTCATAAGAAATGGTGGAGATGAGTACATTAGATTGTGTACTAAGTAGGATTTTTAGCCAGCGTCTAAAAATGTAGACCAGAGGAAAGGCTACTCAGAATGAGTTAAAAGGAGTTCAACAGCGGAGTCTACTTGAAAGAATTTGCCCTTCCTCAGCAGCAAACTTGGTTTATCACTCACTTGAAGAATTTAGTGCACATTGTATTCCCAGCTCAACAAATTTAAGAACAAAGAGCAATAACCATCTCCCCTAGGGTTATTAACTGTGTATCTGTTTTTTGTTTTGCATTCTGGCCATATTGGACAGTATCAAATGATAAAGATATATTTCAGGATGAGAAATGTTACAGACATAGATGCTCATTAGTTATGAGTGACTGTGCGCTCTGAGTGACTCTGTGGAACCAGGTAATCATCACCAAAGGTGACTGCTCCCAAGCGGGCAGGATCAAGACCTGCAGTGGTCACAGAACAGCTACCAGATGCAAAAAGCCACTGCTGCTCTCTTTCCTCAATTCTAGACAAAAACAGACATACAAACAAAAGCACTTGAAATATAGTTCCCTACAAGAAAATTTCTGATTTCCCTTGGGGGAGCCCCATCTTGTAATTCTGTTAAAGACTGCCTCCTGGCTGTGGCTGCTGTCATTCTGTGTAAATGCTGAACTTTTTGAGTCCTTGCCTCCTAAGCTAACCCAACTACAAGACCAACGTCCTTCAAGTACCACTCACTATGTTACTCCTTCTTTGGAAATATTTAGTGGCATCCTCTGCCGATATGTGAGATCTCCGCTGAAGCCTCTGTTGACAAGATCTGCCAGCTTTTCATTTTAACTCCAGGACCTCTCTGGCCCATCCAGTTTCTCAGGCCTCCCATGCTCGCCAGGAGATCATGAGGGGATGTTTGGATCTCCACAGTGTATCAGGGGAGCTCCATGTCAGAACCTCTCTAGCAAAGCACATCACGTGGCCATTTTCTCCTGCAGTGATGCTTGTTGGTTTAGGGACCCACAAGATGGCCTCTTCCCTAAATTTCAATAGAAAGTCCCATACCCCCTTCAGAAGACTTCCGGTTTCTATCATTTTGCACTCTCTCAAGCCAAAGGATCAGACTAAGACAGGTCCTTTCTCACTTGTGTAATTAGTGAGTTAATCCCAGGTCCGTCTCCATCAAATGCCTCTCTCATCTCCATAGCTGTCCCCTCCCTTGGAGAGACTTTTCTCCTTCTAGGGTATCAGGAATTCCCCCCCCCCTTATCCCCTATGGCTAATTATCAAAATTCTGCACCTCTGACTTTGGGTCCCTAAAATCTACCATTCCTCCCTCCCTCCCTCCCTCCCTCCCTCCCTCCCTCCCTCCGTCCCTTCCTTCCTTCCTTGCTTCCTTCCTTCCTTCCTTCTTTCCTTCAGCAAAGGAATAAATAAAAGCCTTTTGACTTTGGGATCTGAAATAGGAAGGAAGAAATACTGTCTTTCCTTCAAGGGCTGGGTTCTGCCCTTCTCTAAAAGAAAGATTACTTCAGCCCCAGTGGATGAAGAATTGCAAAGCAGCAAGAATCCAGGGAATAAAAATTACCTGGGATAACCCTTTAAAATAATATTTTACAAGAATAAAATAAAATAAAATAAAATAAAATAAAATAAAATAAAATAAAATAAAATAAGATAAAATAAAATAAAATAAAATAAAATAAAATAAAATAATAAATTTTAGTTCATATGCATTAAGACCCAGTTCAGATTCCATCTTTGCTAATTGCACAGATTAGATGTGATTTCTACCACCTCTGAACGCCTGTAGGATACAGCCCTCATATAGGCCCTAGAGAGTCTTGCCTGCAGCGGTTTCTCTTATCTCTCCAAAGTACACTGTAATCCTATTATCCCCCATCCTGCCTGATGCTGTACGTCTTCACATCTGTTTAATTAGGAGTTACAGAGCAATAAGCATTGTCTCCTTCCTGATAGACAGCCTCCTGGAATCTCCCTGGGGCTAATGCTGTGTGTCACCTGGTGGTAAGCTTGGCATGCAGGTGGTGCTGATCAAAAGACTGAAAGCCCTGGAGGTGAGTCTGTGACTGGTCCAAATCTTGCCTACACGTTTGCCCAGCTTTCTGGACTCTTTAGATGCCCTGAAGTTCAGGGCCACAGCAATCCCTCAACGCCAGCCAGCTATGAACTTGATTTCTAGACACTGGGTACAGTGGCTAAATGGAAAAGATTTGATATTGAGGAAATGGACCCCTAATCATTGCAGTCTTCAGAGCCCCCAAATTTGACATTTGGAAGAGCAGTGGAATGAATACGGTACACTGGTCATAAAGAAATGCAATCCTTTCTCCAAGAGATTTTGTAGTGTATAATATAAACAGTGTAAGTAAAATCTTGCTCAAAACACTTTAAACTGTTATTCTAATTTAAAAAATAATAATTCCTGCACCTGGACAAAAGAGATTGAGCAATACTAAAGAGTATATGTCCCTCTCATCTTAAATTCCCTTCTAGTTTCTTCTCCAGAGGCAATTATTGTTAATAGCTCCTTTCTTATCCTTCCAGAAAATTCCTGTGCATACAGGGTGCATTTATGTAGGTACATAATATGTATATTATATATACATATGAATATGTATAGATATATAAACCCTCTGCTTTTAACCACAAAAGTGAGCATACTTCATACACTGTTATGAACCTTGCTTTTTCCATTTAAAAATGAACCTGGCATATGTTTATAGGTCAATATGTACAACTCCCACTTGTTCTTTTTAATGAGTGCTTACTATTGCGTTATTTGAATGTTTCGTAATTTATGTGACCAATTCTCTGTTGAAGAACATTTAGGCCAGTTATATTAGCAAGAATTTCTAGAAATAAAATTTCCTAAGCCAGACTGATGATAAAAATTCAAGGCCTCAGGTTATGCTAAATTTCGATGGGCTCAAATCACTGCACACTTCTCTTTTACAGGACCCTTGGGGGTTGGAAGTGTTACTGGCCCTTCTCTGTGTGTAAGGAAAACGGTGAAGGAGTAGCTTTCCCTGGGCTAATGAGGGACACTGAGGCCCTCAAGGCTTATATGTAGCATTATTTTTAACCATGTCCCAGTGTTGGCTTAATTGGGTTTTAATGCCAGTTCTCTTCTGACCCAGCCCTTGCACTTGTCCCGCCATGTTGGATCCATGTGACCTGCCACTCTGTCCTCAGACTATCCATATTCTGCTCTGCTCACTGCCTGAGCCTGTCTTCTCAGTCCACTTCATGCGTTTCACATTTCTGCATCCACAGGTCTTACTTGACCTCTAGGAGCTGTCCACACTTACCTTTTGGAGATAGTTTCTTCTTCACGCTTCTGGGACCACGTGTCCCCACATTCTCACCCACCCCTGCCCCCACCCTTATGCCATTGGTTGATCTCTGATTCTAAGGCAGCTCCTCCCCTCAGCCTCTCTTGTTTGGCTCCCTCTACTCTTCCCTGCCTATGATGGTGGAATATCCCAAGGCTGTGAAATTAGTAATACCTCCTTCTCTAGCCACACTCTTCTTCCTAGGGGATTGTACCAATCCCACCATCTGACATGGTCGAGCAAGGAAAACACCCAAGAATCATTCTTGGCTCCTCTCTTTTTTCTCATTTCCGATGTCAATAAGCCCATCAATTTCATTGCCACTACTCTGGTCAAAACCATACTTGTCTTCATGAGCTGGGTTAGGCTGAAGGCAAGGAAAAGCAGCAAGGAAACAATTAGCCTAAGGAATAAAAATGTGGTTGCATGGACAACAGAAAAGCTGGTGCGTTTCATGAGCATTTGAAGTTCTAAGCTGAACAGGATCCCATTTCTAGCCTTTGCTTCCGCCGGGGAGAAAGGGCAAGTAAAGTATTGAAATGACCACTCGTGGCACATCCAGTCATTGCCTGTTGCTGCCCCCTGCAGTCCACCTGCAAAGGTATCAGTCCCAGGAAGGCGCAGGTCAAAAGGGCTGTGAGGCAGGTCTGGAGGTGCACCGTCTAATACGCTAGCTGCTACCACCACACGTGGCTGTGACCCCTTGCATTGTGGCTGGCGGGACCGGAGGTGTGCTGGAGGTGTAAAAGAACACACCAAATTTTAAATTCTTAAGGCAATAAGAAAAAAGAATATGAAGTATCTCACTAATAATTTTTAAGTGGATTATATGTTGGAAGAATAACATTTCAGATATACTGGGTTAAATAAAATATTAATATCCAATCAAAAGTAACTTCACCTGCTTCATCTTTTTTAAGGTGGCTGCTAGAAACTTTATATTACGTAAGTGGATTGCATTATATTTCCATTGGACAGCCCTGGTCTAGAAGGTCTGGTGGCTGGGGTTTTAAGAATCCTAATAGAGTTTTTACATTTTAATGGCATACTGTCCCCGTAAGTCCTGAGAAGTTTACATTGTTCAAGAGATGTTCAAGGAAAGAAGACGGTAATAGAATAGTCTTCAGAGTCCAGAGCCCTCACGGAAATACATCTTTGTCCTCTAAGAATGAATTTAATTTCCAGAAACCATTCACTTTTTTATTGAGCAAACATCCCTTGAGCACTTACTATGTGCCTGACACAGCTAGAAAGTGATGTGTGTAGAGGTGAAAATGAAAGTTTTCCTGACCTTAAGGAGTTTATTACACTGGAGAAACAGATCCATAGATAAACACCCACAAGAATTATTTTAATATTTATTTATTTTTGACAGAGAGAGACAGGGCATGAGCGGGGGAGGGGCAGAGAGAGAATCCAAAGCAAGCTCCAGGCTCTGAGCTGTCAGCACAGAGCTCGACACGGGGCTCGAACTCACAGACCGCGAGATCATGACCTGAGCCGAAGTCGGACGCTCAACCGACTGAGCCACCCAGGTGCCCCTAAAAGAATTATTTTAATAGAAGGTTGTACAAAGTCTGAGAAATATCCATTCATTTGGAGCCAGGCCTGATGAATAAAATAGATGATTAAGCTGGTGTTCAAAAGAAGACTTGAGTATAAAGTAATGAAACGGATTGCTTTGTGTGGCTTATAAACAAGATAGACCCAAAATGTGAGAAATAGCAGCATCATTGTTTGTTTCAATAAGTGTTATCATTTAGCTTGCTAAAGTGACCACTCTGCAAGAGACAATGTTTATCTTTTATGTATTAGCATGTTTGTGAAAATGAAAGCCTACCCTCTGCCCTGCTCCCCATGCTACCTCTCAGTCCAGCATTCCCGTGAACAACTAGGCTGATTGGGATGGGGGATATGATGAGAGATGGAGCCTTAGGAGAGGCAGGGCTTCCAGAGATGGGGGGCATCTGGTATGAGATCTTGAGTGGGCTGGAATGGGAACCAGCAGTGCCCATCTCTGTGCCTCCTCTTTCTCCTTAGAGCAGTGTGGGGATAATCTCCAAGAGCCTTCTAATCTGGGCCCCTGCAATCTGTCCAATAGGACAGCTAGGACCCTTCTCTTAGCCCAACACCCAGTGTGTGAAATTCTATTTGGACTGCCAGTGTGCACCTCATAGTCAGTTCTATTTAAATTAAAGTGTTTTGGGAAAGGAATTATGTTGGTGATTCAGACAGACGAGGAAATATGTATGAGACACACCCATAATGGAGGGCTCTGACCAGACGGGGAAGAGTTAGAACCGAGCTTCAGGGGCCCCGGATTACAGACTTGACTGATTGATGTGCGGTCACGCAAACATTTTCTCGTGCCGGTGAACGGTGGCAACAGCATACAGAGAGTGACTGGTCAACTCCAGTGCAAACCATTAACCACATTAGAGAAAATAGCTCTGGAGAGGTATCGCTCAACGGTTTTTAACTTCTAAAGATGTCACGAGAAGAGCCACAAATTATTGCTGACAATTTGTACAATTTGTCCCTGGTGAAATGTGTGTGTCCCTACACTGCACCATTTTACATAACAATATGAAATATTAAAAGGGAAAAACGTTTTGTAATAAACAGCAGTTTTGCTGATTGCGGCTGATTATGTTAAGCAGCTTGTACTGTGGGTGTCAGAGGAGACTTAATAGCTCCTATAACTAATCTCCACGGCTGACCTCTCCCCTCTGCTGATGAAGCCTATTCAAAAACCTGCTGCCCTTTCTCATTTTCAGATCTTATATTTCTGAACTGTTTTGATCATGCATATATTTGCTAAAGTTGTTGTGTGCAGGATTTGTGTGTGTGTGTGTGTGTGTGCGCGCGTGCCTATGTTTTTAAAAATACACAATGCATAAAGAAAGATTCCTGCCAAGTCTGTCTCACACATTATTAAAAACAAAACTACACAAGTACTAAAAGCATGCATGTTCACAACATTGTTATCAGATGCCAAAATGTCATTAATTATAGTGGAAGACTGTTCCTCCGTCTGAGAGAACCGACAGGAAGCAATAACAGCCCGAAATTTTTTACTCCAACTTTAAAATAAAGGGCAAGGATGCCTTTCTGGGGAAGAATGTCACCTTGGTCATTTCATCAGCCTCGATGGCTGGCACTTAGAGGCAAAGTGCTATTCAATCATAAAGCAGTTTGATTTTTCTGATAAAAGTTTTTGATTTAAATGGGATTTCATAGAGAACATTTCAGAGCGTAGGGAACTCCTCCATCAGTAAGTGCAGATAAATATGTACGTGAGTATGTGTAGGTGTCTCTAATTCACACTTTGCTCTTCCTCTGTTCCCTAAATCCAGAGATGTTTACAAAACCACAAGGGAAATGTGGAGGTGCAGGAAGCAAAGCTTTGAAAACAGCTGAGGGGCTCCTGGATGGCTCAGTTGGTTGGGCATCTGACTTGGGCTCAGGTCAGGATTTCACGGGGTCGTCTGTTCAAGCCCCGCGTCGGGCTCTGTGTTAACAGCTCTGAGCCTGGAGCCTGCTTCAGATTCTGTGTCTCCCTCTCTGTCTGCTCCTCCCCTGCTCACACTCTGTCTCTTGCTGTCTCTCAAAAATAAATAAACATTAAAAAATATTTTTAAAAAAGAAAGAAAGAAAAAGAAAGAAAGAAAGAAAGAAAGAAAGAAAGAAAGAAAGAAAGAAAGAAAGAAAGAAAGAAAAAGAAAGAAAGAAAAAGCAAGCAAGCTGAGTTGAGTGGTCTACACCACGTTATGAAAACATAGCCATCATGGGGAAATAAAGACAAAAGAGGGAGGGGGGAAAATCACCAATCCAAAAAGTAAAGTGTCTGAATGCGACTTGCTAGGGAAAAGGGTGGACTCAGTACAACAAGGTTACCAAAAGGTGTGGCTTTCTATGAGACAAATAGTGGCTGAAGCCAGCCGATAAATATTTCCTGTAGGATTTGAAGCAGGTTGCCACCAGCAAAACAAACATCCCTAGGGGGCAGTACATAATTAACAATTTGAAGATGTGGCCGCGTGTCATTGTCTCGAAGGGAGCCAGGGAAGCCTACCCCAAAAGCACAAAACCCGAGTTCCCATATTAATCTCATGATTCCCCATATAGACGAATGCCAGTGTCTCCCCAGAGGCTGGGAAGGCCCCTTGGCTCTTGGCTGGCAAGCATTTCCTGGTTAATGGTGTCATTTTCCTGTGATTTTTCTATCAGCACCACCAAACCTGTTCCTCTAGTCTGAGTTTAGGAAAAAGCAAATGAATCTTTTTTTTTTTTTTTTTTTTTTTTTTAAACAAAGAATCAGGACCGAAAATAGAAAGCTGTTTAAACAAAGTGCCTGTCTGTTCAAAAACTTTTAAAACAGTGACTTTTTCTTAAAACTTTCTTAAAACTGACCTGTGATTAAATTGGACCCATGAATGAAAGCAAAAGCTCGGGAGACATTAACAGCAACAGGAAAGGAAAGAAGTCATAAAGAGGTTTTGGCGCGGTTTTAAAATTTCTTTGGTTTGTTCCAAGACCCGTTGGATTTTGTAGGGAGGAAGAGGTTAGTGATCAGAGAGAGAGGATAAACAAAGAAACAGTAAACTTTGTATCTTGGGGTGACCCTGGAGTTTATTGGAGAGAAGTCAGCAGTGTTCTCCAAGAGGGTGCATACAGGACAGCACCAGTTTTGTGCTGTTGCTGAGGCTGAGCCCGAGAAGCAGTGTGGACCACTGCTCAGAGCCCCAAATTTGGGGAAAGGAGACCTGGCTGACCCTCCTGGCTCTGACACGGAAGCCATGTGCTCCCTGGGAAGTTTCTGGGCTTCTCTGTGTCTTGGTTACTTCGATTGCAAACTGAGTTCAGATCACTTGCCACCTGCCTCCCTAATCAGAATATTGTGAGGGTTAATGAGATTTCGCTTGCAAAGTGATTGCCTCATCATATAACTCCAAAGTATTATTATTCATCATAAAGACACAGCTGCAATATTGTATATTGTTACATACCAGACACCAGGCTTCTATTTTTAGCAGCTTTGAAATGAGAGTGTCTTAGAATTATACAGTGGAAGGGACCGCCCCATATTACCTGCCCCCGGCTCTGTTGCAGGGCAGGTGAAAGTCTAACCACTCAAGACAGGCTGGCTTTTAGTCTCAATTTTATATCTAAGGCAGAAACTCTTCAGTTCTCCCTCCAGAAGAAATCCCAACGTTACCATCCTGATGCTTAAGAGTTATTGCCTAGGTCTGAAATGCTCCCTTTCTGTTTTAACTATGGTCAACTTTTTCTTTTAGTAATATGTGCAGTAGTCTCTTTCAGTGATCTTAGGGGACAGAAACCAGGTCTCATACATTCTTGTATTTTTAAAATCCCTTCCTGATGAGGCAGCACGTGGTAGACACTCAAGAAAGACCCATTGGATTCAATTCAATTGTTTGCATTTCCGCATATAGAAGGACCACTGCTCAAAGTGTATTTTGCACTAAGAGTGTGGGCTGTGGAGGCTCGGGCTGGAGGCTTACATAAATCCAGGAGTCCTGGGTTAAGGGATGGTGTGACTATGGTGTGTGTCCCAAATTTGGAAACCTTCAGTTCCTTAGGCATTTCAAACAAAACAAAACAAAACAAACCTATTGGTTGCCTCCTGGTGTTTTATGCTCTTTGATGCAGAGATTAATGACTGATTCAATCAAATTTTCCCAGTTACCAGTGCTATTTGGTCTATAATTACTATATTAATTCATTTCCATCTCCTCCCACCTTTTAAAAACTGACTACATTTGCTCACGTTTCTACTCAAAAGGAACTTCTGTCGTCTGTAGTCAAAATAAAATAAAGTAAAATATAAAATAAAATAAAATAAAATAAAATAAAATAAAATAAAATAAAAGTAAAACATAAAATAAAGTAAAATAAAATAAAATAAAATAAAATAAAATAAAATAAAATAAAAATAAAAATCCTAGGTGCTAGAAAGCTCTATCTGCATGTCATTAGAACTGGCTTACTTACATACATCCAGCTTTCAGATTCTCAGTAAACCTATTTAGCCTGTGGTCTCATCTGGTTTCAATTTTTCCAATACAATGGAGTCTTGATGGGTTTACAGTTTGCACTTGATATTTTAAAAAAACAAACCCATGAGACAAATGATCACTTCTGCCTTTTATTGTCGTCTTCTGCATTCCTTCCTGTCTGTAGAGGAGACTGGCTTAGGCCTCCCCTCCACCAGCACTTGGTCCTGGTCTGACTCAGCTGCTGCTGAAGCAGCTTCAGAATTACTTGGACCCCAGGGAGCCCACAAGCTGAGCCCCAGGATCATGCTCCCCCAGCACGCACACTTCCCCTTGGGCTAAAAGCTTCTCCATGCCCAGTTTTGCTTGATAACTTGAATCTATTAATACTGCAAAGTCTCATATCCCTAACGTCCTTAGCCACTATCCAACCTCTAAGGCTGGAGCGGAGGAGAGCGGCACCTGACAGAACATTCTGTGCATTCGGCTGAGGGGCTTGGATTCTACCTGAAGAGGTGACTGGGTGTCACTGAGGTTTTGCTGCACAGTCTCTTCATTCTCAGTGTTATAACTGCTGTGATTCCAACCCACAGTCTACAAATACCCTTCTTTGTTTACACATTCTTCACATTTTCATTCCAATATTTTAGTAAGGAATAAAGTTATTAGCTATTTCCTTCTTTACAATCCTTACAAATGTTTAAAGAATTTAACTTGGAATTGCCAAATCTGGGTCAGAGACAAGTTTATTTCCTATTTCTTGGGGCTCAGTCCCATGAATGTGTCCTCAGCCTGCCAGCAGGGGCAGGCCAGAGGCTGTGGGGGCAGGCAGAGGGAGTCCTGGTTGCTGGTGCCCGTCTTTGGGAGCTCAGAAAAGCTTGCCTTTGCAAATTCGAGGGTTGCATGTGGGAAGAATGAGTGCAAACAGGTGGTATCACTGCCTTCATTCGTAAGCCTCCATTCTTGCAACACCCAAGTTCTGAAAACAACCTTGTCCTGGCTCAGTAAACCTTATTTTCTCTATAGCAAAGAAAAAGTAAACAGATTTTTCTTCACCTCCCCCTTCTTTTCTATTCAAAGTTAGCTTGGAGAGGAAACCTTTTTCCTCCAAGGCCAGAAGATTCTGACATCACACCACTGGAGGGGTCACCAGTTCCTAAGTTTCAGGCCAAGCCTTCTCCAAGCCAGCCCTGACATCCGTGCCAAAGAGGCATGGAACAAGTGGGGATGGGTCAGACTGTTTTACATAATATTAATATTGTGAAATATGAATAGCCAGAAGAATAGTAACCACTCATTGAGTGATTACCCATAACTAGGCACATTGCTAAACCTTTGTCATTCATTATTTCATCAGGGAGATATTGTTTCCATTTTCCAGATGAAGCACAGAAAGGTTGAGTAACTGCCCAAAGATCCACAGTATGTGGGTGGAGAGATGGTTCTCAGACTATCTAAAGGCCCCTGGCCTCCAGCAGGAGTTGCCAAATGATGAAGGTCACTGGGGTGAACCCAGAGAATGAGGCCACTGCATCTGTGAGCTAGTTAGTTCTCTTCTAGAGTAGCCCCAACTCTGGGTCAGCAGTTCTAGACACTCAGTGTGTCCAAGGTCATCCTGGAGTGGGACAAAACTTCTTGAGCCTTCAAGTATCCTTGTCCTGGTCTCGGAACTTCCTAAGCCATAGAATGTCTCTGAAACTCCATGAGTGCCACTGCTCTCCCAGATTCACCCCAGCAGTGTTCGTCAGACACAGCCTTCCCACCCCATTCTCTTTACTCCGGTGGTATAAATCTAGGGCCAATTAGGGGTGAGAGTATGGGGGTGTGGGGGGAGAAATAGCCAGGTAAGGAATTGCTTCTTAATTGCCTTTTCCTTGTATTCTGCTGACTTCTCTCATTGTCCTTAACTGATCCAACAAGATGTCTGGGTATCCATCACCCTAGACCTCTTGAGGAAACTGTTCTGCTCTGAACGGCTAGGACAGAAACCATTCAAGATTGCAGGCCAGGTACACAGTGCCCGTGCATCAGTGCACTGCCAGCAAATGGGCACATCCAAACGCAATCTGGGTTCTTGTGACAAGAAGTAGGAAGACGTACAGTTAGGTGAGGTCTGCTCCCACGCCCTTAGTGCCACTGTTTCAGTGACACTTAGGGAGAAAATGCAACTGTAATTAATCCTACAACAAAAGCAGACCTTAGTCAGCTCCTGAACCTGGCTCACTACCCACCGAGCACTCAATTCAGAGTTCTCTCTTACTGGGGCTTTATACGTGAATCCGTGCCTGAAGGTACAGGTAAAAAGGGACAGGAGGATCCGAGACCTACAGCTGTGGGGATCCAAGGAAAACCAGAGACTCCCTCAGGAACCAGATGATTCATTGCTGGAACATCATCCTTTTGCTGGGCTCCTAGGAGTCCTGTGGGCACTAATGGAGATACTTGGTGCATGGATCAAATGAAGGACACAATGAAAAAGAAATGTGCGCAGGACAGAACACGGCTGTCTGCTCTTTCAGCTCTTTGTGCTTCAGATGGAGTGTCTCTGCATCCTTTCAGAGCCCTCTTCTCTGGCAGGAGGTGTGCCAGGCCTCCTGTCTAGGTCAAGGGGTTGTGGAATGTACATTCTATCTCCTCTTGCAGACCTGGCTGTTGTGAGAGAGGACCTTTTTGTCTGAGGTCGTTAGGTTTAAGATCCAAGCAAATCATAGTATTTAGTAGATCTGTAGATTATGTTGGCTTTGGGAAAGTTCCATTTTTATTTCAAGATGGGTATTTGAATGGTTTCGGGTACAATTATCCTTTTTTGCCCATGAGTGTGAAAAACCAGCCAACATTCCCCCCTACACACACACACACACACACACACACACACACACACACACACCACACACCTCTCAGTGAGTTTTCCTATGGAATAATAAACTGCTCACAGCCAAGTTGGTAACAATGTGGTATTGTGAAATCTGGGAAATCAGAAATCACCACTTGACCCAAAGTTTGACGTATCAGTGGGATTTGGTTACAGGTGATGTTAGTACGGTCGTAAAGTCACCGTAGCATTCTTACAAGTTGTGAATAATACAAGCTTTGTGGGGGTTATTTGGAAAACTTCCAACAAAATGTAGCCCTCTTCAATTCCCAGCAGGCCGTTCCCATAAGAAGGTTAAGAATTTAGCTGATAAAACAGCTGACGAAAATAAATTAAGTAAAAGTCATTCTTTGTATTCATTTGTAAATGTCCAATTCAAAGTCAGGGTTTCCCAAAATGTGGTCTGTGTGTCACCTGGGATTCTTCCAGGCCTCACTCCAGTAGGGAATCAAAATCCTTGGAGCAGAGTCCAGAGAATGACAGATAAATACCTCCCTCAGGTGATGGTGGGACATCTTAAAGTTTGAGAACTTCTTGGAGTGGGTGACTTCCGCTCAGGTCATGGTCTCGCAGTCCATGAGTTCGAGCCGTGCGTCAGGCTCTGTGCTGACAGCTCAGAGCCTGCAGCATGCTTCGGATTCTGTGTCTCCCTCTCTCTCTGTCCCTCCCCTGCTTGCGCGCTGTCTCTCTCAAAAATAAATAAGCATTAAAGAAATTTAAAAAAAAATAAAAAATAAATTGTTACCACTCAGCTGAAGGTTGGCAGCCTCTCTGAAAGAATCCGTGCTGCACACGCATCCCCAGGGAACAGGCACACCACAAAGCCTCAGCATTCACCTGCTCGTCAGGGTCAGAATGAGCTCCAGAGGGGCTCTCTGTGCCTCACAGCCTAAATATGCCTCACAAAGCCTGTCACCAGGTAGATATCAGTTTCTTCCTGGGTTGAAATTTATAAAGTTAGAGTTACTTATCTTGGTTAATTCAGTTCATCAAGCATTTATTGAACAACACTGATGTGCTCTCAGGCACACAAGGATGAGCAGAGCCCAGTTCTTGTCCCCACTAATCTCATAATCGAGTAAGAAGGATCAGACAAATGCACCAATAAATATAATACAAGGCAGAAAATGGTGAGATCTTCCCAAAAGAGAGCTCTACTAAGTGCCAGAAGTTTAGAGGGGAGAGTGGCCATGCCATGTTCTGCAGGAGAACTGGGAAACCGTGGTTTTTGAGATGGGCCTTGAATGACAGGGATAACAAGTAGATGTTTGTTGAGTGTGTTGGGATTCTGGGAAGAAGGAACAGTGTGAGGAAAAGTGTAGAGCTAAGGAGGTACAGGGACCACCAATTAGTGGGTTTGAGCTAGAAAGCTAGTTTAGAACCATCTCGTGATTGGAATGCTGGGTAGATGAATTTATTTTAATTGAGATAGAATTCACATGTCATAAAACTCATCCTTTTAAAGTGTGTGATGCATGATTTTAGTATATTCACAGAGTTGTGCCACCATCAAAATTATCTAATTCAGGAACTTTTTCATCACCCCAAAAAGAAACCCCACACTATTAGCAGGTACTTCCCATTCTCCCCTCCCCCACCCGCTGGCACCACTAATCTACTTTCCGTCTACATGGATTGGACAGATGCATTTGTACATAAATGCATAGGGTGTAGGGAGCTACCAATTATCGAAGTTGAGCTAAAATTTGCATAAACTGAAACTCACAGATCTTAAGTGTACAATTCAGTGAGTTTTGGCAAATATATATGCTTATGTTACTAATTCTTCAAAATATGGAACATTGGCATCAACCTAGAAAGTTCTCTCGTAGGCCCTTCTAGCTAATCCTACCCCATAAACAACCATTGTACTGATTTCGATCACCATAAATTAGTTTTGTTTTTTCTTAAACTATACTGTGTGAAGCACACAGTATACACCCTTTGTGTCTGGCTTCTTTTGCCCCAAATAATATTATTTTGAGATTCATTCCTGTTGTTGCACGTGTCAGTAATTCATTCTTTTTTATTGCTGAGTAGTATGAATGTATCGCCTTTTGTTTATCCATGCTTCTGGCCAGGGGCATTTGAGTTGTTTCCAGTTCATGACCAGTTGTGAACAAAGCAGCTGTGAAGTTTCTCCTTTGGGTAATGTATGCTCCCTTTTGGGGGCGGGGGAACAAATACCTACGAGTGGGATTGTTGGCCAGGGAGCTAAGGTTTTTTTTAGATCCAGAATGTGATTCTACCAGGACTGAACTTTAAGAGAATGGATGCAGCAGCAGTATGCAGGGAGACTCAGGAATGGAATTTAGGAAAATCAATATGCATGACGTCCTTCACGACCAGGGGCCAGACTATACAGAACTTGGAAAATGACTGGATATGGGTGGGCAGTGAAAACAGAAGTTTTAAGGACTGTTTACCAAGTATTTACCCGGCAAGCTATCCCTGGGTTGCAGGCAGCCTGACTGACGGAACGATGCACTCATTCTTGTTTGTGGGAAAACTATAGGGTTTGGTTTGGGACAAGATAGATCACTGTCCCCAGAAGGCCATTTACCCGATACTGCACGAGCCTGGTTTGGAGTCTCAGCTGAAGCACTCTCAACAATAGCCAAATTATGGAAAGAGCCTAAATGTCCATCAACTGATGAATGGATAAAGAAATTGTGGTTTATACACACAATGGAGTACTACGTGGCAATGAGAAAGAATGAAATATGGCCCTTTGTAGCAACATGGATGGATCTGGAGAGTGTGATGCTAAGTGAAATAAGCTATACAGAGAAAGACAGATACCATATGGTTTCACTCTTATGTGGATTCTGAGAAACTTAACAGAAACCCATGGGGGAGGGGAAGGAAAAAAAAAAACGAGGTTAGAGTGGGAGAGAGCCAAAGCATAAGAGACTCTTAAAAACTGAGAACATCCTGAGGGTTGATGGGGGGTGGGAGGGAGGGGAGGGTGGGGGATGGGTATTGAGGAGGGCACCTTTTGGGATGAGCACTGGGTGTTGTATGGAAACCAATTTGACAATAAACTTCATGTATTGAAAAAAAAATTTTTTTTAATTGAAAATACAAAAAAAAAATTGCAAATGGAGTCTCAGCTGAATGAATGAACTGCTAACAATCTCTTGATACTTGGGAAGAGCGAAAGGGCATTGGGGAGAGCGGGTGGGCTGAGGCAGAAGGTTCACACACCAGAAATTAGCCCACTTGCTGGCCTGGTTGATTAGATTAGTTACTTGTGTAATGAGGTGGAGAATTTTATTCATCAGAAATTCTTCTCCAGAATTGCTCCCAAGAAAATCAGTCAGAGCATGCCCCCTGATTCTCTCTCCCTTCCCCTACTCTCCAGGGAGTCTCATGGAGCCCCTGGGCATGTTTATTCAGAGGATATTAATGGGCATTAGAAGCACAAGAATGTTGTTGGATTAGAATTTAGAAAATCCAGGGTGAATTTTTTCGCAGTTCCTATGCTGTGAACAACTTTAATCATCTATTTGTTCATTTCTCCATCTGTAAAATGGGAATTGTAATATGTTTTATTTCCTTATAAATAGGTAGATGATAAAAATCAAAATAGATCCTAAATGCTAAAATGCTTCACAATAGGTAGGCTCCCAGTTGCCTACCAAGTAATGAAATAACGTATAAAGTTCTCAGCCTATCTTTCAAGGTTTTCCATCTCTCAGAGGTCCACGCTGCCTTCTAGCTAATTCTCCTGCTACTCCAGCTGTAGCAGGCACTCATCCTACACCTGTCCACAGCTGGGCTCAGCCTTTACTTCTCCCTGGATTCTCTTCTTTCCAGTCCTGGTGCATGAAATCCTTCTCAAGGTCTGTGACTTACACTAACTTCTTCATTGAGTCTCTTTTTTAAAAAAAATTTTTTTTTCAACGTTTATTTATTTTGGGGACAGAGAGAGACAGAGCATGAACGGGCGAGGGGCAGAGAGAGAGCGAGACACAGAATCGGAAACAGGCTCCAGGCTCCGAGCCATCAGCCCAGAGCCCGACGCGGGGCTCGAACTCACGGACCGCGAGATCGTGACCTGAGCCGAAGTTGGCCGCTTAACCGACTGCGCCACCCAGGTGCCCCTTCATTGAGTCTCTTTTTATGGCACCCTCCTATTCTGCTCGGGGGCCCTAGATTACAGCAGAGGTCACCTGCCCTTGGGATTTCAAACCAATCGCGTGGGAAATGCAGCGTCCACCCCTCCATCCAGCAATTCCTGAGGAATTACAAACTCATGGGCTCTTCTGGCTCCAAGCTCCTGCTCTCTCTGAATTTTTAAACTCTGTGTCTTAGCTTCTGAAGCTCTTTCTTCTCTTAGCAGATATGGGACTCAACGCCACCCTCCTTTTTTATAATTCCCAACACACACAGCACTCGGAGGAGGAGTCATTGGTGTGTCAAGTTTACTAGAGAATTGAAGCAATGGAGGTTTATATTCCTGTGACATAAATGCCACCATATTAGTATTAGATCTTAAATAGCCTTATTCTTTTTTTTTTTTTAATTTTTTTTTCAACATTTTTTATTTATTTTTGGGACAGAGAGAGACAGAGCATGAACGGGCGAGGGGCAGAGAGAGAGGGAGACACAGAATCGGAAACAGGCTCCAGGCTCCGAGCCATCAGCCCAGAGCCTGACGCGGGGCTCGAACTCACGGACCGTGAGATCGTGACCTGGCCGAAGTCGGACGCTCAACCGACTGCGCCACCCAGGCGCCCCTTAAATAGCCTTATTCTTAACAGCTCTTTGGTCACCCTGCCACAGTATCCAGTGAGCTACTCTTCCCCATGCCAAAGCCTGCCCCCTCTGCCTTTCTTCCCCCTTGCCTTTTTTCTTGATTCTCTTTTTCTCCCCCCACCCCCCCCCCCAATCCAAATCCCTTTAGCCAGTTGCCTCCTAAACTTCAGCTTTAGGGATGCACCTTTACCCTTGGAATAGCTTATCAAATTATTTTTCCAAAGGTAGTTTTCTCTTTAAATATATTTGTCACCTTTTAAAGTATATTTTTTCTCTCTGTTACATTGACTAAAGTTATTTATGATTATGTCTCATAGCCCCTACTGGGTTATTTGCTCCTTTATAGCAAGTGTTTTTTCTGATTCACAGTCTTACAAATTTCTCCAGGGTTTAAACCCAATGGTTTGCATGGAGTAGGCCCTCAGTGTTGAATGAATGAGTGAGTGAGTGAGTGAGTGAGTGAGTGAGTGAACGAATGAAAGGGGGCATCTTTTGCATAACCCCAGAGAAAATGGAGCGAAAGGAATAGAAGCACCAGATTTCCATGGCAGGGTATTAATATGTTGCAGTCACCACCAGAAGAGATCACTGTGAGGCACAGAGAGCCCCTCTGGAGCTCATTCTGACCCTGACGAGCAGGTGAATGCTGAGGCTAGGGTCCACACAGGCTTTGTGGTGTGCCTGTTCCCTGGGGATGCGTGTGCAGCACGGGTTCTTTCAGAGAGGCTGCCAACCTTCAGCTGAGTGGTAACTATTTTTTTTTAATTTCATTAATGCTTATTTATTTTTGAGAGAGAGAGAGCGCGCGAGCAGGGGAGGGACAGAGAGAGAGGGAGACACAGAATCTGAAGCATGCTGCAGGCTCTGAGCTGTCAGCACAGAGCCTGACGTGCGGCTCGAACTCATGGACCGCGAGACCATGACCTGAGCGGAAGTCGGATGCCAAGCCCACTGGGCCACCCAAGCACCCCTGAATGGTAACCATTAATGAGCATGACCAGTGAGAACTAGAGCAGCTCCTGGGAGCCATGGGACTTGTCCTCTCCATCCTATTTGTAACCCTTCAGATCAGATTTCCTTCAGTGAAATCAGGGTTGTCACAAGGAGCACAGATTCAGGGCAGAATCACAAAAACCCTACACCTACTGATTGGAAATAAAAAACATGTATTTTATTATAAAGACTCTGCCATTCATCTTATTAAAACTGGGGGGGGGGCAGGGAGAGGGCTAGTGAAAGAGGTTGTACAACAAAGAACAGGCTCTCAGAATTGTCATTGAATGCTACAGTTCTTTAGGTCCTGAGTGTAAAAATCCTAATATTTGTAGAGCTTTAGAATTCAGTAGTGAGTTCATTCAAGAGGTGGACAATCTTACTAATTCTTTGCAATAAGCCTATAAGGGAAGCATCATTGCTGTTACGATTCTACAGATGAGGGAATGGAGACCCATGGAGGCCAGTTTTCCCAGTGTGACACACCTACAAAGGGGCAGAGCTGTGACCAGAAGCCTGTCTTCTGGCTCCAAATCTTATCTGCTTTCCATCACATTGTGCCACTTTGCCTGTAAGCTGTCAAGACCTGTTCTACACTGTGCATCATAGTTCTGGGACCTAAAAACCTGAAAAAAACAAAACAAAAAAAACCACACTCCTTTAAAAAAAAAATGTATAAAATTGTTGGCCTAATGAGTGATGCAGTGGGCTTCGTTGCCCATAGTAAAGTTATATTTTTAAGAGTAATGAAGGCAGTAAGTCATTTTGCTCTGCTGTATCTCAGTTTTGGCCCATCACTTGGAGCGGGTAAACCTGGATGTGTGTAGCACCTGCTCCGGGAGAAGCATAGAGGGTTTCAGAAAGCTGGAAGAGAAGAAAGTGGGCGTATGCTTTTTATCCTGCCGCAGACACTTCTTCCCTGGCTCATCTTGCTGGAATGGTCCACAGAACATAATAGGAAAGAGCCTGTGCTTGGGAGTCTGGCTGGCACAGGTGTGTGCTCTGGCTCTGCCAACAGCTTTGGACAAGTTACTGAACTCTCTGCACTTTTGTTTCTTTTTCCTCATCTGCAAAATGGGAACACATCAGTTGAGTTCTTTGGTTGTGCACCACAGAAACAGATGCACTTATGCCAGGAAGGGAAATTTATTGAAATCGATCTTCATTCTCTCACAGAATCAAAGGGAAAGCCGAGCATTCAGGCCTTGTAAAGAATAGAAATCCGGCAACTCCACACACAGACATTTGGCCAACATTCTGATATCAGAATGACTCCACCCTGTTCCATCCTGGTGTCAGTCAGGGCAGGCTTGAGTCATTGGGCCACACTTGGGCAGGGAGAAGAGGAAGGGACAGTCCTTCCCGAACTAAATGGAAAGGGGCAGGGGGAGTTACTCAAAGAAAAAGTACAGTGCTGTTTTCAAAAAAGGAGAAAGCAAAGATTTACTACAGAAGTAAAAAAATAGTACTTCAGAGTTTTTTTAGGATTAAAAGATGCCATGCATTTAAAATGCTTAGCACGATGTCTGTCACGTAGTAGGTGACAGAAGAGAACAGGATTCAACAGGTGGCTTGGCAGGGCAAAGTAGAGGGACCTCCTCCTCCCCCTGACACCATGCCCACCACTGAAACACCATGAAGTCTGTAACGAATGTCTTTAATTATTTGAACATTGTATTTTGCATAAGGAATGCCAAGTGTAGAAGCACCAATAAATTGATACAACCGGAGACTTTTCCACTGACTAAACTGAATAACAGATATGTAGACACCTCTATATGGAAAGCAAATGGCAATAAAGGCCAAGTGTAAATGCTTCATTTTCAGAAAATTCAGTTTTGACAATCTAAGGAATGGAATGAATATTTTATAATTATTATGATGGAATCATTTAAAAATTACAGTAAAATGGTTTTCACTTACTCCTCTGTAACATGAATGAAATGTATTGGCAATTAACAATTACACTCTGATATTTCTGCATACCACACTAACTGCAATGAACATTAATATTTATGTGTTACCCACACTGTTACTGACCGGGCCAGATTTGGTCCCCAGATCCTCATTTCTCTATTTCTAGAGACATAAATGGGAGCTGCAAGTGAATAGCTGAAGGCACATTTTCAACTGCTGTAGTTTATCATTCTTATAGTTTATATCTTGAAAGCTTCATAACCGTGGCAAATCAGCCCTCACTCTGGGAATGGTCTTAAACAAGTTGGAAGCCATGAACCCTATAGACAGTGCCAAGTGTATTTGAACAATCGCTCACCTTACTGGTGAAAACGTGGTTCTATTATTTTCTAAAATCACAAAGTATTTAAATTACAGCTTTGAACAAAATGATATCTATCCATCCATCCATCCATCCATCTATCTGTCTAGCAAATCAAATGGACATAGCTTCAGAAATTTACACAGAGACTACTTCGTGTAATGCTGAAGGATATAGATCTCTTTTAGTCCTCAAAGCTGCATGTCACCCTACACATTTCTCAGAATCTTTGTACAAAAGAGGCTAAATGCATCCCTTTTGTGGACCTTCTTCCTCAAAGTACCCCATCCTATTGTTATTAGAACTTGCCTTTTGGACATTACGTAATGCATGCAACAGTTAAAACCATCTCAGACTTCAGAAATGTATTTTGCATCGATTCTTCCCTCATTTATAAGGAAAATGAACTAGGAAAGTTTTAAAACTTCTAGCTGTTTTTTTGTTTTGTTTTGTTTTGTTTTTTTGCTTTTTTTTTTTTAGCAATTCTTGAATGCTCACGATGAGTGAAGAACCTTTTTATTTTTTTAAAGGTAAGTATTGTTAACTTGAAATGCTTTTCATTAGTGATATATGATGCCCCTTTAAATTAATAAATTGCATCACTACTTTGGGAGGTATGCAGGACCGAAATATGTGGGCTTAAGAGAGATAAAAGCAAAGGAAAAATCTGGTTGTGGTTTGAATTGGGATGTGTATCCTTGGCACTTACTTGCTTAAATAAAAAAAATTTTTTTAATGTTTATTTTTGAGAGACAGAGAGAGTGAGCAGGGGAGGGGCAGAGACAGGAGGAGACACAGAATCTGAAGCAGGCTCCAGGCTCTGAGCTGTCAGCACAGAGTCCGACTCAGGGCTCAAACTCACAAACGGTGAGATCGTGACCTGAGCCAAAGTCAGATGCTCAACCAACTGAGCCACCCAGGTGCCCCTTAGCACTTCTGTTTTTAAAGGGGTGAGGAGTTTTAAAAGATCATTCTTGTCAGCATTTGAATGAATTTATAGCTAGATGATTATCTTTGTTGGGGTCCACAATACACTGTTGCATGGGATACTGACACATTCGTAACGTCCTTAGAGAGAACAAAGTTCCCACAGCGCAAACTCATTGCACTGCTCCAACGCATCTCTTAAAATTCTGGTCAGCCTCTCCCAATCAAATACCAAGAAGTAATGAGGCATCATGGGCAAAGTAGTAGCAAATTAGTGGTTTATAGATAAATACATTCTCATCATTACTTGAAGGTAATAATACATGAGGTAAACAAACAGTAAATCAAACTCTTTAACCCTTTAATTACTTAAGATTTTGCATGAGTAGTTAATCTTTTATTTTGAACCAACTTTTCCTTTTGTCTATGGAGAATATATAAAATATCTCAAAATAAATAAATATATAAAATTTCTTCTTTTTCAAATAAGAAAGTATCTGGGGGGGAGGGGGCTACAATATTCCCTCCGAAGAATCACGGTTTTTTCTTTAATGAGGTCTGTCCCCTACGATTTTTAATGACCGATGCCACAGTACTATATGGCCCAATTCATAGGGAGTTAGTATGTTCCCCTTATCTTCTGTAATTTTAACATTTGTTTGCATCTTTAGCAAAAGGTAACACTGAATATGTGCTCTACTGTACTGTTATGTGGAGATTGGTTACTCTAAGAAAAGTTTACGCTAGAATAATATAAAACAGAAGCAGGGTGAGGGAGGAGAGTTTATGAACTTTCAACCATTGTTTCCCAAACTTGAGCCATGTTCAGACTGGCACAATAGAATTTTTAGATGATCACCGAAATGAAAACATAGAATTTTAAAGATCT
This sequence comes from Puma concolor, assembly GCF_028749965.1. Classification (NCBI taxonomy): domain Eukaryota; kingdom Metazoa; phylum Chordata; class Mammalia; order Carnivora; family Felidae; genus Puma; species Puma concolor. Next base: position 163,088,644 of record NC_141674.1, read on the forward strand.
TCTAGAATTTCTACACCATATAGACTTCAGTTTTATAAATACTGCTTTAAACCTTTGCAGGGGGATAGGTTGATTCTTATCATTACCCTTGTGTTTTTTTCCCCCTGGAAGCATCACAAGAATATCTGGGTGACCCATTCCAAAGTTAAAGTATTCTTACAGTCTGGAAATGGTTTCTGAAATTCCGTTATTGCAGCTTCTCTCCTTTTAAGATGTATCGTGTCCCCCTCCCACTTAGTAAACAATTCATATATTCTAATACAATAATTAGTTGCTTCCGAGTTGCCAGGTGGTATATATCATATCCCATAATCTCATTTAGGATTCTATTCTTTAAAACAAAACAACAACAACAAAAACCTGTCTCTGCTCATTTCATTGAAATTCTCCCCCTGGTTTCTGCTTCCTACCTTCCCAGTTGAAGCACCCTAAGCTAGAAACAGCCTGGCCCAAGCAGGTAACCATGCAGGGTACTGTGATGCAGTCCGCGTGCCGTCTTCAACTTAAATATTCCTTATTCCTATTCTTCTAATGGGAGAAAAGTGATCCCGCAAAATAGTGTTGTGAAGAATCAATAAGTTCTACGATCACGTTGCTCTGTTCTGTAAGATTGTCTGCGTAGCTGTGGGAGGGTTCCGGGAGCCCTGGATAGGGCGAGGAGGGTGCTGTTGGGCAGGGGCACCCCAGAGCCCTGTTGCAAGCATGTGCCGCTAGCCCATTTTCATTTTACATTTGCGTAATTGTCCTTCTCTCAACAGCTTACTCCCATCGTCTGGCTATGAAAAGATGCTTCATAGAAGCTGATGATTGCTTGATTCATAAAAACATGTATTTTTCGCCTTCCTCACTTGTATATTTAATGACTGGCAGAGCAGAAAACTTTATATAATGAGGCAGTGTTATTGCCTTGGAAACATTGATCGCTTTCCTCCCTGACTCATTGTGTAACTCTTTCACGTTGGCTAGAAATGTCATTTCCTGTTTCTTATCTCGAATATGCTCCCCTATTCTCTTCAGCTGGGCATTGGCCATCTTGCCTATTCTCACCGTGCCTGCTTAATGGGCGCATGTACCTCTGTTCCACGAGCCAAATTTTTGCTGATGTCCAGGTTGCATTTCTGCTTCTTTTTTTTTAATGTTTTATTTATTTTTGAAAGAAAGTGCGAGCGGGGGAGTGGGGAAGAGGCAGGGACAGAGGATCTGAAGCGGGCTCTGCACTGACAGGAGAGAGCCTGATGTGGGACTCGAACTCACAAACCATGAGATCACGACCTGAGTCATAGTTGGAGGCTCAATGGACTGAGCCACCCAGGCACCCCTCCAGGTTGCATTTCTAAGTGCAGTGAGGCCCATCAATTATACTTTCTACCTGATCCACCTCTCTGCAGTCTGATAACAGCCTGGGAGAAGACACTGGCTTTTTCTCTCCTCATGCAGTCAGGCAGCATTTGAGGCAAAGGCCATGGGGGTTTCCCTGCCTAAGAAACTTTTTTAACCCTTCACACTGGCAGGACTTCAACGTCATCACATTCTGTGCTTTTAACGCTGGGGTGAGACTCTGGCCAGTGTCCCTAACAGTCAAAATAAGCGTTTCTCCAATGCTCCTGTGTTATTCTCCTCCTACTGTGTGTACTCCCTTAATATTGCTGGCTGTGCTCAGTGTTCAAAGCCGTGTGTGTGTGTGTGTGTGTGTGTGTGTGTGTGTGTGTGTGTGTGAGATTAAAACAACAAGTTCCGATACACATAACAATAGTACAATCTCCATATTTACAAGCCCGGTCAGGGTTTCCTTGGAAAAACATCCAACTTTGAAATATCTGGACCTACATTGTTGACTTTGTAGTCAGAGTATCTGGGTTTGAATGGTGGCTCCACCATTGACTAGCTCTGTGGCTTTGGTCAAGTTTCTCATGTTTCTTCTCTGCCAACTGGGTAGCCCACAGGGCAGGATTGGGAGGATTAAGTGAGATAAGCACGCCAAGCTCTTAGAGTAGCATTCGTCAGGGAGTAAGCACTCAGCAATGTGGGTTACTACCAGCCTCTATTTTTCTTCTTCTTAGGAGATGTTGATTTCTGTATCGGATGAGTGGCCTCTACAGGCTTACACAGAAAACATTCTTTTCCTCAGAGAAATAGACTTGGAAAATGCCTATCACCTGGAGCTTTTCTTGGGGGGATCCTGTCGCTTGCTAGGGGGGCACTTTGCATTCAGAGCCTTGAAGCCTGGCTTCCAGCTCACCCTGCCTCTAATCAGGACAGAATGAACAGGACAGCTGTCCAGAGGTGAAATCTGTGTCAGGTTCCCTTGCAAATATACTTTTTTTTTTTTTTTTTTTTTAATACAGCCCTGGTGTTTGAAGTACATGGCAAGTCTCGCTTCTCACTCTGGGCAGGGTTTCCACTTCACTTTAAACTGAACTTTTCTCTATCAGTACCGTGCTTTGCAGCTGCCATTTTCTGGCTCCCCGTGGGGTGCACGTCCCATCCAGAAGTAAAACCACTGGGCCAATTTCTGGTCTGGGAGGGCGGTTCCAGCACGTGAGGGTACTGTTCTTTGAAGGGCGGCTGCCACTTGAGTGCAAGTTTATTGTTTGAAACCCCAGCTGCACTTCATTAGAGTAATGACCGCAGACCAAGAGGAAGGCTGCCTGCCAAAGGTGACAGTGGAGAGTGAGTGAGGAGCTGCTCCAAGAGAATGCAGCTTCACAAAGGCCTGCTTAACCTGGACCCTGGCTTTCAGAGGCCTGGGAGGGGAGTTTTCGTCTCAAGTCCTGTGGTGGTTTGCACAGGCCTATAAAGGGGATCTTTGTCAGAACCTAATCATTATAACATTTGAGTGGCCACGAAATTCCATTGAGTTCTGCACATGACCAGTGATGTCAGTTGTGCATAGAACAGGGAGCTGGTCTTGATGGAATCCCCAGAAGGAAGACATGGTTCAAGCCCTCTAGTAGCTTACAGTTTAGCAAGAAGATAAGGCAAGTGTAATCACCAGGTGTTCAAACAAACAGTCATTGGGTTTCTCTTCTGTACTTGGAAATGGGCCAGACGAGGCAAAGCAGGTGCATGAAGCAGTCTTTGCCCTCAAAGAATCAAACTAAAATGAACTGTAGTGATTCCTTTTATGTTTTTAACTTTTTATTTTGAAATAATTTTAAACTCAGAGAAAACATGGAAGAAGAGCAAATCTTGTATACCTTTAATCCAGATTTCCAGTTGTTAAGATTATTAGCATGGTTGGTTTTTTATCATTCTTGTCCTGATAAATATATTCTTCTCCTTCTCCTTCTTCTTTCTCTTCTTCCTCTTCTCCTTCTCCTCTTTCCCCTTCTCTTGCTCCCCCTCATCCCCCCTCCTTCTCCTTCTCTCCTTCCCCCTCCATGTCCCCCAAGTCCTTCTCTCTTCCCTCCTCCTCCCAATGTCCTTCTTTTTTCCCATCTGAATCAATAGAAGGTAAATTGAAAACTCCTAATATTTTACTGTCTCTCCTAAAAAACAAAAATATTCTCCTATCTAATCAAAGAATAACCAACAAAATCAGGAAATTATTATTGATATAACATTACATTGTCTAATCCTAGGACCTCATTTGAATTTCAGCAATTATCCCAATAACTGTCTGTATAGCAGAAAAAAAAATTCTTTTCTGGTCCATTATCCGATACAGGATAACATGTTGCATTTCGTTACCACATCTTTTCACGTATCTCTCTAGTCTCCTAATTCTGGAGTGCTTCCTTAGTCTTGTCCTTTGCGACCTGGATGTTTTCATAGCATTCAGTCATTTTGTAGAGTGTCCCTCAATTTGAGCTTGTCTTTTGCTGCTTCTCTGTTAGATTTAGGTTATGCATATATGGCAGGAATGTCATCAAAGTGACACCATATCCTCAGTATATCATGGTAGGAAGAAAATGACATTATGTCCCATCACAGGACCCATTCACTCTGATCTCTGGCTAAGGTGATGTTTGCCAGGTTTCTTCACTGTAAGTTATTATTATTTTTTCATTTGTAATGAATAAGTATCCTGTGGGGCACTACCTTAAAATCGTGTTAATATCCTATTCCTCAACAAACTCTCAGCTTATTTTATCATCCTTGGTTGATTTTTGCCTGAATAAAGTTTTACTACAATAGTTGCCAAATGTTGATTTTTCTAATTTCATCATTACGTCTGCATTTCTTAGATGTCTTTCTACTGAAAGGAAGTGCTTTGCATTTTCCCTCATGTATTTGCTTATTTATTCCTATCAGTAAGACCCATGGATTTCCATTTCACTTGATGGGTCATAATCCATAACATCCATTACATCATTATTTGTTCTGATGCTCAAATTACCCGATATTTGGCTAGTGGGGGCACCTTCAAAGCTGATTTCTGTGTGATTTTTGATGGGCCCCCTTAACTTTTGGAGAATTCCTTCCTCTGGGACAACAAGATGTTCCAGGTTCATCTGGTGCTTTGCCTGCCTCAGCCATTTCTCCAAAAAGTCCCAATTGCTGTGAGTGGAGAATGGTATTTAGAAACCAAGATCTGGGCACTGGGTGTGCGCATTGCATCTAAGCCATTCAGTGAACAGAGCCAAGAAATATATATGTGTTTATACATGTACACACATACATACATCTGTATCTATTTTTATATCTATGTAAATATATTAAAAATTACGAATTCACACCAACAGTGTCTGTTCCAATACAGGACATATTTTAACCTTTACCCTTTCCATTTTTAAAAAAATCTTCATTTATTTGAGAGAGAGAGAAAGAGGGAGTGCAAGTGGGAGAGGGGCAGAGAGAGAGGGAGACAGAGAATCCCAAGCAGGCTCTGCACTGCGAGCACAGAGTCTGACACGGGGCTCCGTCTCACGAATTGTGAGATCATGACCTGAGCCGAAATCGTAAGTCGGATGCTTAATCGACTGAGCCACCCAGGTGCCCCCTACCCTTTCCATATTTATAACCACTTTTTAAACTGTAAAAAAGGTGGTTCCCCTTATCTGTTCATATCTTTCTTTATGTGCTTATTTTCCTTGTCTGCCAGCCATGTCCTGACCATGCCCTCCACTCTGGCCCTGCAGACCCCAGGAGTCTCACCAGCCTCCTAGAGGCCCTGATGCTTCCTTGGCTCCAGCACTGTTGGCCGTGCCTCCCCCCCCAATATAACAGTGGGTGCCATGCACTAAAAAGCATTTTTTAAAGTAAAGAAAAAAAAAGAAGGGGAAGACAAATGACAAATGTCATTTGCTACAGTCTGAATGTGTTCCTCCAATTTTGTACATTGAAAGCCTAATGTTCAATGTGCTCTTATGAGGTAGGGTCTTTGGGAGGTGATTAGGTCATGAAGGTGGAGCCCTCATGAATGAGATTCATGTTCTCATAAAAGAGATGCCCGGGCCCCCTTCCCCCTCCTACTATTTGAGGACACAGTGAGAAGGCACTATCTGTGAAACAGGAAGTGGCCCTTCACAGACACCAAATCTGTTGGCACCATAATCTTGGGCGTTCAGCCCCCAGATCTGTGAGAAATTAATGTTTGTTGCTTGTAAGCCACCCAGTATCTTTGTGATAGGAGCCCAAACAGGCTAAGACAACAGTCTTCAAACAAATAATAAATTGTCCAAAGTTCATTCCACACTCCATCACATCCTTTTGTAATTATTAATAGACTCAGTTAATTAGATTTCATTGTTTGGAGGTGTAATGTTTCATATTTTTAACCCCAATGAATTATTGTACTATTTTAATAGCACTGTATATTTTTGAATTCAGATTCAAAGCAAGTAATACATATAACATCTTAAAACAACTTGTACATTATAAAATGGAACAGCAAAATGCTGACTGTAAGAAATTCCATATCTTTTCATCTTTCTCATCCTGATTTGTTTCCTTGGTTCTCCCCTAATGATTGGTACCAAGCCCCGTATCTCATGTTTTATATAAAAAAGATGGTGATGAGGAGTATTGCAGGAGAAACAGCTTCCCCCACCCACACCCCTGAATTGGGAGGTGTGTGTGCATGCCAGTGTTGGTCAAGGGGTAACAAGGCAGAAAGATGATTTATCCACCTACCATCACCAGACAATAGACACTTAATCCACTGCTTCCCCTCTCCTTACTTTCAGGGTATATCCCAAGGGGCTGGCCTTATCTAGGAGATACCATAGATAATTGCTCCTGAGCAAAAGATATCATCTAAGGAAAAGAAAGGTCTACAAAAACTTCATGAAGAGCTTAAAAGCATACAAATAAATATATTATTATTTTTAATTTATTTATTTTGAGAGAGAGAGAGCACATGCACGTGACTGGGGGAGGGGCAGAGAGAGAGGGAGAGAGAGAACCCCAAGCAGCCTCCGTGCTGTCAGCACAGAGCCCAACAGGGGACTTGATCTCATGAACCATAAGATCATGACCTGAGCCAAAATCAAGAGTTGGAAGCTTAAATGACTGAGCCACCCAGACACCCCAAACATATTATTATTATTTAACATAAAGAGGAGTGCATGCTGGGTATGTTGGCAACTGATTTCACTTTAACAGGGTATCAATGGGCATTTCCTCTTGTTTATCCTAAGGACAGGCACTGCTCCTCTGTGGGGCTTGTCACCTCCCAGCAGGGCTTACAGAGAATGAGTCACACCAGCTGGAGAGAGAAATGTTTGCAGCTTTCCGTGCTTGCATAGCAATGGGAGAAGAAGAGCTATTTCCTTCCCCAGCTTGCTGTAAAAAGCCTTACTAAAATGTCATAAAGATTGGGGGTGTCTACAAGAATGCGAGACTGGCATTTGCTTCCTTGGTTGACTGACCATATAGGTGGCAGATTTGCCAATCTGCCCCCTATAATACCAGAGCAGAGGGGAAAAGAATTGGTGAATGTTGGCCATATTCCTGGATGAGTATAAGCGATGGGCCCCTCACTTGCCCAAGGGCCTGAGAATTTGCCACAGGTTGTAGCTACACTTCATGGAGGACGAGGAGAGGTACACATCAGAAAAACACAGCTGGAGATCCCCAGCCCAGAGTCAGTTGGTAAGCGCAGCTAAATATGGTGAGGGGCAGCGAAGGCTAGTTTGCTGCATGAGAATGAGTCCCTTGCCATTGGGCCATGTGGAAGCTACCACGTATCCACCCTAACCCCAAGACAATGGGCAGGAACAGCAGTTGTGGCCAACCAAGTGGAAGACTAGAGGCTGATGGGTTAAGGAAGAAGACATCTCTCCTTTGCACTTTTCCCTCCCCTCCTCCCACAAGCACACCCGAGGAACTAGCATCTCAAAAGAGGAGAAAGAGGTGACAGTCAGGCACTCCTCCTGCTCCATACAGTTTTAACCCTGTGCTGGGAAAGGAAGGAGATGATTTTAAGTCATATTTGGGGGTGATGTTTTATAAACACAGGACTGGAGGAAGATTGTTTTAATAAGCCACAATGGCTGAAAATATATGCAATCTAGCCAAGTAGTCATTAAGGGAACCACTACCCAACAGTAGAAGGGAGGTGGCCATCAAGCATAGTATAGTTGGTGACAATTTTTGCAAAATTCTTTAATGCTCATAAGCAAAAGAGCTAAGATTTCTCAGCAAACTGTTTACATGGACATTGGTTAAAAATATTTCAGAGTGCTGTTCTGGCTTGCACAATTCTGCAAAAGAGTGTCCAGAGTTAATACAGATATCTGCTACGAGATGCAAAAACGCGTTACTAACCAAGTGCCACAGGAACGGACAGGAGGGAGAGATGACTTCCAACATGGAGCCTCCCCTGGGCTCTCCCGACAATAGGCAAGTTGCCAGATTGAACCTAGATGAACTGTCAGCTTCCTCTCACTTTGATCATTAGAGAAGGGAAATTCCTCAACTTCCTCCCCCCAAGTTCAACCCACTTCTGTACTTATTCTTTCCCCTACCCCTAAAATGCACTTCTTGCATCGAAGACTAAGACCTTACGTGTATTGGCTTTGGTTTGCTAGTTAGGATTGAAGGGGGGCAGAGCTGGCTGGCTGGCTCTGTGGTTAGAATGCTGTCCACTGCAGCCACTGAATGCATTTCAAGTAATATAAACAATCAGAGCTACAAGGTACACATTTTCATGTGTGCACCCTTGAACACCTTTTAAAATATTTTGGAAGGAGCGTGGCACTTAGAGTTTGACAAATTTGGAATAAAATTCTAACTCTGCCATTCCCTGGGAAAACCACTTTATTTCTTTGAGCCTCAGTGTCTTTACCCATGAAATAAGTGTCTTCACCCATGGGAAATAAGACCGAGGTAGTATGATTACTGGGGAGCTTAAGTGAGATGATGTATTGAAATGCCTAGCAATGCCTGACACCTTGGGCACCTCAATAAGTGGAAGTTCCTTCCAGTCTTTCCTCACACCCAACATCTGGCCTAGCGATGGGCACAACAGAAGGTAGTCAGTAATTGTTTCCCAGCATGCGTCAATAACCCATTCCAGCTGGCTTCAGTGAGAAGGGGATTTATTGCAGGGACATGGGAGAATCTCATGGACTGGCTTCCCGCATGGGGCTCTTGGTTTGTGCTCCCCCATAATGGCTGCTGGTACATGACTTTGTCTTGTGATGATGTTCACGCCTCTTGGATTGTACATAACTTAGCACTTCAGCTCCTGAAAGTTAGCTCAGGCAATGTTTCAGTTCTCTCATTTCAAATTTCCTGGAGGGGGCATCATTTTGCTCAGATTTCATCAGGATTTTCTCTCTGGTCCAGCCAGCCCTGGTCAAAGCTATAAGCATGGCTGCCTGGGCCTACATGGTCAGCCAGGCTGTGGGTGACAGAAAAGGGAATGTTTGGCCATGATAGAACCCCCATCTCCACTGCAGTTGCTGTGACTGAATGGGATTCATTCTGTGCTCTATAACTAAGGAGACCTCTCAGAGGATGAATTTCCACAGCTCATACTGACTTTAAAGAAAACACCATGTATGCATTTTATAATCAGTTAAAATTGTTTACCTAAAAAAACCCACTCATTTATTACTTACTATTTGCTAGGCACTGTCTTAAGAGTTAAACAAATATTAACTCATTTACTCTTTTTAAAAGATTTTTTAATGTTCATTTATTATTGAGAGAGAGACAGAGACAGAGTGTGAGCAGGAGAGGGGCAGAGAGAGAGGGAAACACAGAATCTGAAGCAGGCTTCAGGCCCTGAGCTGTCAGCACTGAGCCCAATCTTGTGAACCACAAGATCATGAACTGAGCCGAAGTCGGATGCTTGACCAACTAACTGAGCCACCCAGGTGCCCTTAACTCATTTATTCTTATAACTGGTTGAAGAAAGGTACAGGGAATGACTCCACATTTATAAATTTTACTAAAAGCACAGAGAGGCAGAGTAATTGGCTCAAGGACACACAGCTGTTTGGCAGTAGAGCCAAGGTTTGAACTCAGGCAGTGCGGTATGTGGAGTCCACACTCCAGACCACCATATGACGCTGCATCTCACACTAAGATAGCCAGTAATCAAAGGCGTCAACCTAGGTACTTATGACCTAACAAAGTGAGGGCATTACAACATGTGACTCCTCCCCCCACCTCCCACCTCACCTCACTAAGTAGCTTCAGAGATAACCCACTGGAGACTGACACTCACCTCCCATCTGTCTTTTATCCTTGCCAGGGGTCAGCAGGTATTGTAGGAGCCCTGCTGCATACTTCATAATACCACGAAAGGGTTACGTGTGCTAATGGTTCGGTTTTGCATTCATGTTTTTAAAACCTTTTCACCTCGATAACATTTTCCATTTTCTAACAACACTTTAAATTCCATTTCTATTACTTGAACATCAGGCACAATTATGCCATTTTGAGTTTCTTCTTTGCAATTAATGCAATCATATGACACATCACTAATGCCAACCAGGAGCCTTATCAAAAAATAGTATAAATTATCATATTTCTATATACATTTGCAAATGTCTTATCAACATTCCAATCCTGTATACATTTGTATTAAAAAGCACTCTCTGTGTTGGATTTCTAGAACTGTTACTATCAACCGAACTAGATCAGTGTACATGACTGTCTCTGTCACAGAGGAAAACTCTGATTGAAATTGGCAACTTAAATCAGGTTACATGAGATTTCTTATCCAATCAGAGAAGCTCTTTGAGCTGTCAAAGTTGCTCATGAGACTATAAGACCATTCTTTCCTTTAGCTATATATAGGTAAATATAGATGTAGGTCATCTACATATATAAATATATAGATGTATAATATCTATAAGGCCATTTTCTCGTATAAGTAGTAGTATACATCAATATATAGATATGTACAATGAACAATTTATAACTTCTGGTACTCAGTAATGAGAATATTGGGTCAATTCTTTAGAGAATAATCTGGGAAAGGCATTGTTCAAAAGTTGCCCAAGTACATCAGATCACTGGTTGTGCTTTGGTTTGATTTCTATAAAAATAGGTATATAATCATAGAATTTGTTCCAGAGAATCAGTGTAATTGTAATTTTAGGAAGTCACAATTCCTCTGCTTCAAATCTTCTGTCTGTTAAATAATTCAAAGACAAAACTATCTCCCTGTATACAAGATACCGTTTTGCAGAAAGTACCTCCTGCTCAGCCTTTGGAGTATAAATTCATGGGGAGGAATGGACAGTATTTCCCACTGTCTTCTTCTCCTCCTTCATCCTACTAAGGAAGGTACCAAGTGTCTCTTTCTAATTTCGAAGCCCTTCCTGTAGGCCATTGAGTTCTATTTAATTATTGTAGAAAGGGACAGCAGAACGTGGGTTTTGCTGAGAAAATAAGAAGGGGGAAAAGAAAGAGGAGGAAGGTAAAAGAGAGGGGGCTCTGGGTCTCCTGGCTGTTCAAGTCATATTAGAATCATTTCTAGGGTTGTTACATGGCCTAGGATGTGCTGGGGCTCATGGATCAAGAGTTTCTGAGGGGCATTGAGCAAGTGTCCTGGAACACTGGTCAGGTGAGTGGATCCACTCAGGAGCGCTTACTGAGAATTCTGTCCCATTATGTGAGTAGGTATATTGCTGTTCCTGTATAGGTCTTTGTCTACTACTATTCTAGTCATAGTAATATAAGTCCCTACATTTCAGGATACCACTGGATAATTTCCTAGTTATACAATAGCAGGTACTCCAGGCAAGGTCAGCTTCACGAATGTGCCACCTGTGTGGTTGAACAGGACCCCCAACTCAGAACGGTCCTATGCTTGGCTTAATGCTCTGCTGTTGCTATCTTGAATTTCTTAATAGTTTTTTCTTTGAACTTCTATTTTGTAAATGAAGTCCAGTGGGACAATGGAGCATGTTTGTGAGCAGAGGAGATAGCTCCATATGCATGTCCACTGTTCCTTGATGCCCCGTTCACATACAGAATTCACAAAGTTCCATGAGCATAGAGCTCCTGTGGACGCATGATGCATAGGAGTTCCACAAGGCTCAAAAGAGAGTACAAGGTAAGAGCATTACATCTATGACTGAGTAAATGGGGATGCTGACATCCTGGAGAGGCCACTCTTTTCTATTTGAACTGCAACTTGCCTCCAACATGGAAAGAAGGAAATGCTGTTCTAAGAAACTCCAAGGAACACAATAATAGTCTTTCTTAACCATGTTACTTCTTCATATTAGCCAACTACTTACGCTGGAAAAGATGACATCGAAGGAAAGAAAAAGCTAGGGCAACCCATAATTCTTTTTCCTCTCAGTCCTTCCAGACTCATCAGCTAAAGACAGAAAGTGCTGGTAGAATGTGCATGTATTAAACAACGAGTAAAATAAAGGGTTGACGTTTTGTACAGCATTTTCACTGTTCTGGTAAGGATGAAATACATATGTATGTACAAGTTAGGAAATATAAATTGTGTCATTTCAGTGATTCCTCATACAAGTTAAATGTTCTTATATTTGCATTTAAAAGTGGAATCGCATGATATAAAGATGAACGGTAAAATTCATGCCAGTAATTTGAAATTGTAATTTTTCTTTGCTTAGAATGATCTTAAATAACAAATGAAAAACATCATAACAAGTCAAGGGAACAAGGCCGTAGAAGAAAAAGCTTGTAATTTAGTATCTTTAACAGTGTTTTCATTTTGACCTGTAAATGATGTAGCCGTACCTGATCCCGGGGTCCCTCCCAAGGCACTCAGTGGGTTGGGAGGGACATGAGTACTGGTATTTGGGGTACAGCCTGGCATTCCAGGGCTGTCCAAGCTGGGGTCAGCAGGAACTAGACATGAGCCCCAGCCCCAAAGCCAAAGCTTCCTGACCTTCATTTTCTGACCTAGACTCACAGTCAGCCCCCTGCAGCCTTTAGTCTTGGCCTTGTGCACAAACTCTCTTTCTTTCATTAACCTCTGCTCCATATCTATTTCTTATCCTCTACAGAACAAACCTGAGGTTTTGCCCTGACTGCTCCTAAATCCATTTTTTACTTTGCAGACCAAGTTTTAGCATCAAACTCTCATCTCCACCAGCCTCCAAGACTAGCCTGTTACTAGTTTGGGTTTCACTCACTTCCTGCCTCTCCTATGATTTTCTTTCTAGTTGCTAGCCTGGAGAGACCCTCGATTTCTCTCTCTACTGATAGCCTTTTCTTCTCAAATCATGGATGGTAGTGGTAGTGGTTATTGGAGTGGTATAGGGGATATTGGATGAAAACACTGTATTTTGGTTTCCTGGAGTCATTCTCCCTGGCACAGTCTTTGATGAGCTTTATTTGCTGGGAGAATTGTCTGTTTTACCCCTTGAACATCTCCTAAGTCTGCTATACTTTAATTTACAAATGGGTGTTCATTGGGGGCGCCTGGGTGGCGCAGTCGGTTAAGCGTCCGACTTCAGCCAGGTCACGATCTCGCGGTCGGGGAGTTCGAGCCCCGCGTCAGGCTCTGGGCTGATGGCTCGGAGCCTGGAGCCTGTTTCTGATTCTGTGTCTCCCTCTCTCTCTGCCCCTCCCCCGTTCATGCTCTGTCTCTCTCTGTCCCAAAAATAAATAAACGTTGAAAAAAAATTTTTTTAATAAAAAAAAAACAAAAACAAATGGGTGTTCATTGGCTGTTTCTACTGTGAAGTGAGCAAAGCTTAGAGGCAAATCAAGTCAAGGAGTTCAAAAGAAATAAATGAATAAACCCATGAAAAAACACTTTATGGTAAGCATGGAAGTGTCATGCTATTAAAGCTAGTGTTAAGTTAAATATATATATGGTATCATGTGTCTATTGCGTCAAATCTTATTAATCAAAAACATAATTAAATCTAATGAGCATTAGTAGGGTATTCTCCTTTTATGCAAATAAATTGCTCTTTGTGTAAGTATCTCCCAGGGTAGAAAATATTCATTTATGGTCCATTATAATAGTTGAGAGTATGGTGTCAGGACTTGAAACCCTGGGTCCTGAACCTGGCTGTGACACTTACTAGCTGTGGACCTTGGGTGAATGGTCTCAATCTGGAAAGAATAGCAGTGCTGGACCTGATAGGGCTATTGTGAGTTTTAAATGAAGTGATATGTGTAAAGTGCTTAGTTCCATGCCCTGCATATAGTAATTACTTGATAAATATAAACTGTCCCCATTATTATTACTACATACAGGATGAACAAGAAAACAGAACTCTGAGATTTTTTAAAGTAATCTCTGCACCCAATGTGGGGTTCAAACTCATGACCTCGAGATCAAGAGTCACATGCTCAACCCACTGAGCCAGCCAGGTGCCCCTGAAAAAGATTTTTTTTAAGTAATGGAAAGGCTTTGGGAGATTAAGAAGAGGAAAACAATAAAGTAAAAGGGAAGAAATAGATGTATTTGTATTTGCTTTTTGAAATTCACAAGTAATTTCAATTATTTAGAGTATTGAGAGTACTTTTCCTTGGCCATACAGAGGGTGCTATCACATTCACTGAGCATCTCATTCCATGGAGATTATAATTACTATCAATTTAGTATTAAACCAGTCAAATGAGCCTGAACCAGCAGCCATACATTGCTTTTCAATGTCTTCATGTTCAAAAAAAAAAAAAAGAAAGGAAAAAAAAGCTCCCTAATTTATGGTAATCTAATATGTGCATAGTGCTTCCAATATTCTACTAAATCAGTGCAGTCAAAACCCAAAAATTTCAAGCATTCTCAGACATAAGTTGCATCAGCCAGCCTAGGGCACTGGTTGAAAGGTGGAGGAGGGGGGGAAAGAAAAAGAAGAGAATGCCTTATAATAGGGGACTATTCTTTCTTTTGTCATATTTTGGTTCCTTTAAACTTGTTCAGTTGCATTTAAGTCCCCAAGAGCCACAAAAATTATGTCGAACAATAGCAGGGATTTGTGAAAAGATTCCTTAGATAACATTTGAAAAACACAAGCAGCCCTTGAACCTTTTTGCATCCAGTCCATCTGATGGGCTTTGTGAGCTGCAGCCACCTGCAAGAGTTCTAAAATAGATGCTTTCATAAAACAGAGAATTCTCAGAATTGATGTGTTAATATCATTCTCTTAATTACTTGACATCTGACCTAAGTAGCGGTAACAAGATGATTTGGGCCAAAGCGAAAAGAAGAGTTGAGGCCGTCATTCACGTATTTTTGGTCACACACACACACACACACACACACACACACACACACACACAAAATACAGCTAGTGAGAAAAAAACATTGTATGGGATCATTTAGGCAGCTTGTCTACCCAGCTGAAGGTCACTAAATAATTGCTTAATCCACCACTTCACTTTTCCTATGTCTACAAAGCTTAGGTTTTCAATAATACAAAGAGTTTACTTACCATGTGAGGGTTGGGGGGAGAGGACGGTTTGGGTAAGGGGTGTGGAATCTTCAAAGGAAAATGTATATTATAGTGATTTTGTTTGTGAAGACTTTTCAAAGCATGAAACAAAACATATAGAAATAAATATTGGTTTAAAAAAAAAACTTAGAAGCCCTGAGGGGGGAGAAAACTCCAAATAATGGAAACTTCATTAAAAGATAGAAATTATAGGTCTGAAATTCAAGTTAAATCAGTAACTTCTACTAATCAAACCAAGACTCCCTGTGTGGGTCACATCCCAGCCCATCTGCTTACTTCCCAGCCCAATACAAGGTTTTATTTTCTATTTGTCTTTCTCTTTTTTCAAACTGTCAACACTGCAAAGCCATACAGCTGTGGGTAAAGCAGCTGTGTGATATTCTGCCTCCCACATCGTCAACCAAATTGTCTGCTCAGTTTTTCTTTATTACTGGTACTGATGGGATAGAATGCCAAGGGCTGAGGGCTGATTTATGTCAACTAACTCTGGCTTATCAGGTATCTCTCTCTTTGGCGCCTCTTTTTGTTAATGCTTCCTTCAGCCTTTATTCTTCCAGCCTTTTTTTCTCTGCCTCTTTTTTCCTTATAGAAAGAGCGTGTTCGTGATACCATTTTGATTCCTGATTATTTCCTTAGTAAGTAGCCATGAGCATAACCATGCACTTAAAAGTTCCCCTTCTGGAAGAATCACGCTTCATTTAGCTATTTTCATACTTAACCATAAACAACTGCATGATGAATATCTATACATAAATCTCTATCTTCGTTTCTGATTCTTTTCATCCGGATGCCCAGAAGCAGCATTGCTGGATAAAAGGCTATGAGCTTTTTAAAGGTTTTTGATGCATGATGCCAAATTGCTTTCCTTTCTGGATCCATGAGCGTAGGAGAGTCTAAAGTCATTTTTAGTACATCCCACATGGGAGAGAAATGTGTTTTCTTTCTCTCTCCTCGGTGTAACGTGCGGGCCATGTTAGACCTCAGAGCAGTGTTGGCCAACTGGACCTGGCATGAGCATTCCTCAGGGTGCTGGCTACCGATATGGGTGTCTGGTGCCCTCACCTCGGGATTGTGATGCAGTAGCTGTGGGCTGGTCTCTGGACTCTGACTTGGCATGCTCGCAGGCTGCCTGGGGGCATACCTATAGCAGAGAGGTGGAAGAGGCATTCATTCCCTTAGAGTCAGGTGAGCAGAGTGGGCTGAAGAATAGCAAATGGTAGGAGGCACTTAGGCTTGTGCCTTCTAGGTAGAAACACAGAGGATAAAATGTTGGGATCTTGCCTTTTTCAGGGATCACAAAACTGGACCCAAAGAGACAGTGGGAGGGAGAATGGGTGTGATGAGGAGTGAGGTGATGTTGAAGGTAGGCGTTCAAGAAGAGCACGGTCAGTGTGAACACTTTGGGAAGGCTTCCCAGTGAGGTCGAGCTGAGCTAAGGATCATTCTCCAGTTGTTGAGTGTTCATACATTTGAAATGTCTCCAGTTATACTGCAAATTCTTGTTTGGGGCAGAAACTGTGTATGTGTGCATGTGCATATATATACATGTGTGCATATGTCCGTATATGTACACACACCTATATATACACTTGACCCTAAAATCTCATGTGTGCAAATTGTATGATTTCATTAGATAGGAAATGTGTGAATACATTCCTCCTATTAAAATCTTAAAGCATTGCAGGTAAGTCTGAAGTTATCTTTACCTCTCATTACCCAGTGCACACCTCCCACCCCCCGAGCTAACCATCGCCATCAGCTTGGTATATGTGTACTTCCATAACTTTCCCTGTACACTTACGTCCATATGTATGCCTGTATAAAATATATAGAATCGTCGTAAGTGTGAGCACATTGTTTTGCAGCTTGCCGTGGGGAGAGGAAGCAGCATTTTGGTCCATTCTAACTTCATTTTAGAGTGGGCTGGATTTCAAATTAATTTTTAACTTGCACAATTAATATGAGTACGGTCTCCTCGTAAATAAATAAAAAAGAAAGGAATTGCAAATAAAGCTAAAATTTCCTTTGTCTGCCTCCTCAATCCTCCTTCCCTCTTCTCCTTTCCAGAGGTAAATCCTGTCATCATTTTTGAGGGGAGGGCATCCCTGGTAATGACTGTATTTTATGTCTTCTCTGTATCTCCATTAATTTCTCAACATCTAACTGCAGCTGGTGCACTTGTAGAGCCTTAGAACCATAAGAATATTTTATAGATTGTCTAGTCCAGCCTTTCACGTATGGATGCAGATATAGATCAGATGCGTTGGCCTTGGTTTTTGCCAGCCTTAGCTAGTGTGCACCTCACTTTATCAATCTGTGTTACTTCTAGTAATTTCTGCATATGTGGTTGAAATCGAAAGCCTCTTTAGGAGCAACTTCATTCCTGAAGAATCTGTGCCATTCTCTTTTACCACGATGTAGGCTTTGGGGAGGAAAGGCTCTGGGGAGGCCGAGCTTATAAGGAGCTACACTTCCTGTTACTTTAAGCAACTGAGAACACCAGGAAGAGCATGGTCCTTTGGTTTGGCTCCGGC
Source organism: Puma concolor (assembly GCF_028749965.1). Classification (NCBI taxonomy): domain Eukaryota; kingdom Metazoa; phylum Chordata; class Mammalia; order Carnivora; family Felidae; genus Puma; species Puma concolor. Next base: position 163,105,976 of record NC_141674.1, read on the forward strand.
TACCATGGGCAAGAGGGGCCTTGGCCCAGACTGTCTGAATCCCTCAGTGGGGCAAGATTTTCATTTTGAGGCCAAGCATTTGGAGACTGGCTTCCACCTTTCGGCTCTCTAATGATGCCAGAGGCAGAAAGGACACAGCTTGACTCTCGAATTCCAGCATTCGTCCATTTCAGGGATGAGCAGAAAGAAAAAAAAGAGAAAAGAAAGAAAAGAAAAAGCCCTTCGGCTCACAAAGTAAGAATCTTTGAAATGAAAGTTCTGCAGAGAGTAAATATGAAGCGCCACAATGCCATCTCTGGAGCCACATTTCAGAGCACGAGGGCAATTCCACTATGTAACGGAAGGTTGAGAGATTTCATGTTCCTTAATTAAAACATATCTCGGGAGCCAGTGGGAGGCACCTGCACAGCCCCTACCTGAAGATGCCGATTTACAGAAAAACTTCCAGCCGTGGGATTCATACAAGGGACACGCTGGCAATTGTGAGTTTCTTTTCAAATCGGCCTCTGTCTGTCATACCTATGTAGTTACAAAATCAAAAGGGATAATAAAGTTCAATTGTATATTCACAGTTTGATATTTCTATTGACAGGTCTCACACAAAAAACACCATTTCAGGAAACTCTGATTCTGTATCCCTCTATGAAAGGCACTGAAAGGCTCTCCCGGGTTGCACGTCCCCACCCAACAATCCCTCTAAATCTGAACCTATAAAGTGGCCCCATCAAGGTTCAAAGGTGTCAAATTGGGCCTCCTCTCCCCAGGTTCTGTTTGTGATTTTAAAATATCTCTCTGATGGTGAGGGAAAAAGGAAACCACCCAGACCAAACCACAACTGAGTTAAAATCCCAGCTCCTCAGCAGAGAAGAGCAGTTAACCCAAGCGTCACCACATCGCAGAGGGGGACTGGAATGCCGCCCGCACTGAGGCCTCAGACAGATCCAGACGACCCTTGTGTCTGCCCTGCTGCTCTCTCCTCACCCACAAGAGTCCCTATCAACTCCTAATGGTTCTCGTGTTTTAAAAATGTCAGTATATTTCACTCCTATGGAAATATCCTTCAAGGCCCACTAGAAAACCAACATGCAGGTGCCTGTAATTTTTAGAGAAGATTTTTCTTGGAAAATAGGGGGGTGTGTTTGGCTGGATTCAAAACCAGCAAGTCTGTTCTTGTTACAGTGTATGGGACCAGGCTTATGCAAGAGCAGAGCACATCTGAATGCAAAAATTAAATGGAGGAATGGGAGGGGGGAACAGGTGCTCTTTTATAAAGGCTAAATTCCATATTTACCAAACTGATTTGCATGAGGCACATTTTCAATGAAAATATTGCTACTCATTTTGCTGCATTTGTGCAACAGAAACATAAGGATGGAGCAGAAGAGGGGTGGGTTCTCAAGCTGTCTTCTTGTACCTACCCTTTAGCCGACAGTTAAGTGGCACATTTGGGAGATTAACAATTAGAACCTCTGGCTTCCCCCTGCCAAGTTAGCATTACTTTGGGTTTCCTCTAACCCACAATACAGCCTCTGAGTCAAGAGTTAGATGAGAGTTCAGAAGGGATGGTGAGAGGTCATTCACTCCATTGGGTATCACCAAGTGAGAATACCTAGATTATCTCAAGAGAAGGATTTTATTTTGTCAAGTTGATTCCACGCCTTCTCTTAGGAATCCAAGCCAGTGTTAAGTCTTATCACCAAGAATGTCTTCCTCCTATTTCAAACATTTTACTTATGCTTTACTTCCTCTTCATGTAAACCCAAAATGGAAAAGTGCTGTTGGCTACATAGATTATCTCATTTACATTCTTTTTTTTTTTTTTTAAGATTTTATTGTTAAGTAATCTCTACACACAACGTGGGGCTCGAACTCACAACCCCGTGATCAAGAGTCACATGCTCCACCTACTGAACCAGGTAGGCGCCCCCTCATTTACATTTTTAAATCAATCCTATGACATACATACTATTACTTCCCCACTTTACAGATAAAGAAACTGAGGCAGAGAGCAGTGAAGAAACGGGCCCTAGGTCACTCAGCTGATACGTGGTAGACCCAAAATTGTAATCTAGGCATTTGACTCCAGAGTCTATATTCACTTCACCACCACAAGTTGCTACCTGGCAGTTTCAGATGTGGTCGGTTGCAAATGGAGTTGCTAACAGTGCAGTATGGATGCCCCAGAGAAGTTGAACCCAAGCCAGAAATGAGAGGTTGAAACTGGAATAAGTTTAGGTGAGCAATTGATTGATGGAAGATGCTAGAGTAATGGCATGTAGAATGCCCATGCAAATATACACAGATTCACTTATAGGTGGGCAGGTGGTGAGCGGATTCCAATGGGAAAGGCCAGCCTCTTGGGTATTTATAGTCTGTGTTCTCCAGAGTGTGTTCCAACAGGGAAAATCCAGTGGACCTATGTCTTTAGGGGACTCCCCAAGGGATTGAAGAGCTCCAGAGTCACAGTGAAGTTTCTACCCACCTGTGAGAGTTTTCTCTGAAAAGGTCTCGTAGAGCATCTTGTAGAAAAGTAAAGTTCTCAGCATGCTTCACTCTTCTTTGTTGAAATAAAACTTAGAACCAGCCCAGGCCCACTGTGGGACTTCTGGATTTTCTTTTCCCTAGGGAGCTAGAGGCTATAGACAGAGCTTTGAGTTTCAGCATGAGGGGAGGGGCCATAAGTGTCTGACCTTTGGGAAGAGCACCTGAAGCCATGCCTGTTCCCAGTTTGCAGCTGAATTGAAAACACCCTGAAGCGCCATACACACCCTTGAGGAAGCTGACCACTTCAGTGTTGGTGTCTGAGGCCAAAGAGAGCTTTCATTCCTCACTATCAATGGGTTTGAAGTAAGCAGCTCTTCTTTTGACTATTGAATTATCTAGTTTACCCTATAATTTCCTTTGAAGAACTGTACAAATTCTATACAGGGTTGTGTTTCCTTAGATAAATGGCTTGCTTCATCTGACATCTTGGCCATCTAGCATTTCTGTTTATACAAGTACCAGAGCTTAAAATGGGTGAAGCAGAGCTTTCAAAACCACCCCACATTGGCTTCTCGACTCATATAAATGTCCTTGAACATGCAGTAGATTGCCCTCTGGGATTTCCACACTGAATCTGAGCTCCATAAGAGGACTACTGGGAAAATGTTTTATACATAGAAATTAAAAGTTTCAGGGAAGATTTACTCCCTTACTGGGGAAAAACCAATCAGATAAAATCAGAGTCCTCAAACTGTCCACCCTCTGTGGCAAACACAATTTAAATTCTCTCAATAAAGCTCTTTACTTTAAAAGAAGCAGGACTTCAAGTATGTCGATACCAAATTCCCCAGTCCCTGAAGAGAGTCTCTTGTTGACTCCAGCCTGCCTCAGAGGCACTCTGATATCCATGACCTCCAAGGCACAGGTTGTGATCTGTTTTTTGCTGTTGCTGTCTGTTCATTTGTATGTCTGTTTCTTATGGAGGTCTGGTGGGTAGGGTTTATATATGTACAACTACAAAATTCGAAGAGTTACACACCATTCAAATGTCTCCATACCAGTGACCCTAGGCCCTAGTTCGTCACTGCATAGGCAACTCCAGTTATTGTTTTCGTATTTATCATTTGAGAGAGAGTCTCTGCATATGTAAGTATATGATGCATGGGCATGATGTGTAAGTATAAATGTTTTCTATGCTAATGACAGCATACTATACACATTTCAACATAATGGTTAATGGCACAAACTCTGGATTATGGAGTTTGGGCTTGAATCCTGGCTCTGTTGTATAAGTTGTGTGGCCTTCGGCAAGTTGCTTAACCTCTCTGTCCCTTAAATTTCCCCATTACTGAAACTGGGACATTAATGGTACCTAGTTCATATGATTTCATGATTAACTAATAGAAGTGGAGGGTTTAGAACAGTGCCTGCAAAGAAAGGGTAAATTTCTTTTGGTAAACCACAGATCTTGGAATTTCTCTGTGAGTTTGTCTAGATATGGCTCTTTGTGTCCAGTGACTGAAAAGCGTTCGATTGTGTGGAAATATAAAATGTATTTAACCAGTATTCAACTATATAACTGTTAACTATTTAAATATTTAATAACATTTAATTACTGGTGCTCATTTAGATTGTTTCTGGTCATTTGCTACCATAAAAATGCTCTAACTATCATCCCTTGGACATGCATCTAAAAGTAAAAAGAATACCTAAAAGTAAACTTGCTGAGACTAACTCACCACATTTAAATTTTTGATAGACATGACCAAGTTCCCTTCAAAAATGTCCTTTTAGCTTATTTTCTCAGTAACAACATACAAGATTCTTGCCTATCACCCTTCTTCATTTTTACCAATACAAGAGGTGAAACAAGGTCTCTTGGAGTTTCCGTGTCCTTTCTCGTGAGCAAAACTGAGCAATTTTTCAAGTGCTACACTCATTTTTCTATTGGGTGATTGGTCTTTCTCTCACTGAGCAGTCCATTTTTTAAACTAGAGAGCCCTTACGTGAGTGATTGGATCTGCCTCCTGGTTGATCTCACTTAAAGTCTCATTAGCCTGCGCAAAAAGGTTTGCACCACGGTAATTTTATTCGAAATGTTGAACAGTACAAATTTGATCGCTGCAAGGATCTGTTAGCACTCATGTAACCTGATCTGCCGTGCTGGAGAATGAGAGTTTATTGCATCATAAAAATGTTACCCTCCACTTGCGCTGGGCAAGTATTGAAATTTTTATGAGCTCTTCTTAACTAAAGTTATCAATAAATAACACATGATTCTTGACTGGGCTAATCCTAGATTGATGTGACTTATTTGATAAATCAACACCATAAAGAAACTCTTGGCTCAATGGCCTGGGATTGTTAAGAAAAGACAAGGAAGATTCCACCTCTGAGTTACTGAGTTCGACTCCCAACAGTGAAAAACAGACAGGTGTTTTACCCTTCTGAGAATTGATCCCCACTGGTCAAGGGCTTGGAAAAATCGCTGTAATCACTCTGCACCCAGGTTGTTACAATACAACGAATCCATCATAACCTCGTTGCCTATTTGATCTGCCCCAGAAGAGGCCAGGTTTACAAAGGTCTTTCTTTTCCAGTGGTTTTCATGCTTTAATGTCTATCAGGATTATCCAGGAAGATAGACTTTAAACAAACCCACAGGTGATTCTGAAGCAGGTGGTCAGAAGACACCCTGGGAAGCTCAGCTAGCAAAAGCCATGCTGGATTACCAATCAAAAAAATTTCAAGCTCTGTGGCCCAGGAATCTCCATTTTCACAGGCACACCTGCTTACTCTCGTGCACCCTGCAGAGGGGAGAACCCCTGTGCCACCTTACGGTCATGAAGACGTGTTGGAAGGGATTTTTGAATTGTCCAACAAATTCTGAATTGTCAGTTTGATTGGAAAAGACTTGGGAGTCTTTTTCTTCCCCACAGCTACTCCTTGGGGGCTCAGCATCTGTTTTACTTACTCCCACCCCATGAAATCACAAAGCGAGTGAGGGACAAGAAATCCACCCGCAGGAGAAAGTGGCCACAATAGAAAAGGAGAGCAGTGAGGGACCTCTCCCGGAAATGTCCCTCTTTGACGTCTTGCCCCTACCTGGGAACACAGAGCCAGAAGCCTCGTCTAAGTAGGTGTTCCCTGACACTCCATTTCCACATGGAGTGTTCCTGTTTTTGTCTAAGCTGTTCTGCACCTGAACAGATCAATCCTCTTTTGAAAATCACCTGATAAGAATAACAGCTGATATTGAATTATGCCAGACACAGTGCTCCGTACTTTTACACATTATTGCAGCAACTCTAAGAAGTGGTATTGTTATTATTTCCATTTTATAGATGAGAAAACAGACTTGGGGGGGGTGTTGAGCAGCATAGTGTAAGTCACATGGCAGGAAAGTGTAAATGAACTCAAACCTGGTAGTCTGACTCGAGTTCCTGCTCTTCCTTACTCAGGATATGTTGCTCACCAGCAGTTTCTGATCCTCACCAAGTAGATTTTAGAACTACTACTCATACTGATCAGGCAGCGTGATCTAGTAGAACAAGACGAGTTCAAAACTCAAAAGCTCTGGAATGCCTCTAGTACTGAAATCCTGTGCAAATCCATTTACACTTGCTACTTCCTTCTAATTACATGGGTGGAGTGGTGATGGTATTGTTGGGATATTTGTAAAACTGTTTGGCTTAAACAACTGTACGTACATGTGCAAACATGATACGACTCAACACTTTACAGCGTGTCTGGCAGAGGGATCAACCCAAAAGGTAGCAGAGATCCCTTCAAACCAGCTCAGAATGCCAGCAGATCACCGGAATTGGAGTAAGAGTGGAATGCAGGATGCTTGCTTCTCGTCTCACCTCTGCAAATGTGGGTGACTTGAATAATTAGGCTACATCTCTGGAATTCGTTTTCTTAACTATAAAATGAGAAGAATCCATTAAGTCAGTAGTTTTAAAACATGACAAAGAATGCCTGATATATTTCCATTATTTAAAAAATCAAAACAATAGGGGCACCTGGGTGGCTCAGTCAGTTAAGCGTCCAACTTCAGCCCAGGTCATGATCTCACAGTTCATGAGTTCAAGCCCCGCGTCAGGCTCTGTGCTGACAGCTCAGAGCCTGGAGCCTGCTTCAGATTCTGTGTCTCCCTCTCTCTCTGTCTCTGCCCCTCACTTGCTTTCTGTCTCTGTCTCTGTCTCTCTCAAAAATAAAGATAAACATTAACAAAAAATTTTTTAAAAACCCAAACAGTATGGAGGAAGTGAAAGCCTTCATTGACGCCCACACAGTCCCACGGATCCCTCACATGGTTACTACTATAAACAGTATGGTGCAGTGTGTCACTTCACTTGCTTTTACCAAACATGCACACTCCTTTCCCAATGTATAGATTCTTCTGTGGTTATTTTACGTAAATGATATCAGATCAGTAGTTGTTAATTCTTTTTTTTTTTTTTTTTTTGATTCTAAGAACTCAGTGAAAGCTAAGTGTCTACTCTCTCCTGCAGAATGTACCTGTACACAACATTTTGCTTTTCTTTTGTTTTTTAGATTTTATTTTTAAGTAATCTCGACATTCAACGTGAGGCTGGAACTCACAACCATGAGACCGAGAGTCACATGCTCCACCGACTGAACCAGCCAGGCGCTCCCACAGCATTTTGAATAAAAAATACTTAAGGATATGCATAGACTCCCTTGAGCCTCACCCAGGCATTCCAGATTAAGAAACCTTAAGGACTCGGGGCGCTTGGGTGGCTCAGTCACCCAAGTTGAGCGTCGGACTTCGGCTCAGGTCATGATCTCACAGTTCATGAGTTCGAGCCCTGCATCGGACTCTGTGCTGATGGCTCGGAGCCTGGAGCCTGCTTCAGATTCTGTGTCTCCCTCTCTCTCTGCCCCTCTGCCACTCACACTCTGACTCTTTCTCTCAAAAATAAATAAACATTAAAAACATTAAACAAATAAAGAAACCTGGACTTGAAGATTCCAAAAGCTATCTAGTTCAAAAATTATGCCCCATAATCTTAAGCACCGGCACATTTCATGGTTCTAAGTTCTCCATGTCACCTTCCCCCACTCCTCCTTTCCACAAAAAAATTTGTGCTTTAAGTAAACATTTTAAATTTTAAGTAAAATTTTTCTAAAATTCAATTTTATTTTATCAAAGTTTTATATGTATATCGTTTTTAAAATTATATGAGCAAAACTCATAATAGAAAAAAATATTCTTCTCTGACTCCATGTTCTCTAGAGGCAACGTCTTGTCTTTCATCTGTTTTTTCTGGGATTTTCCTCCATGTTTCTGAATAATCCACTTATAAGTGGTTTACTGAAAAGGCTCAACCAGATGACATAGAAGCAGAAGATGGTTTTATTTTTCTCCAACCACAGCCTTCGATCTTTTCTGACCTTAACGCCATCTCAAGCAAATCCCCTAGGTTTTAATTATATTTTAGACATTATAATTTTCAGGGATAAGTTAGTCTAGTCTACTTGTATACTTCAATCAAATCTGTTTTCAAGCTTCCCCCGTCTCTCAGCTCTGGCCTGGCCTGAGGGGTACACTGGGACAGAAGGAAGCTGATGTGTTGGTCAGGGGCAAACGCCCTTTCCAATACAGTAGCTCCTTTCTTTGCCTGCTGTTCTACTGGCCTGAGGAGCCCAAAGTAACCACGGCGTCAGGGGGCGGGGTGAGGGGGGGGCAGGTCAGAACTCCAAGTTTCTTGGAAACTACCTGGCACCAGAGTGGTTGAGAACAGACCTGGCTGATTTTCATGGGAAGAGTCATACTGTCCACCTGGTTGTTGAGATTCTCCCCTGTCATGAGGGAGCACAGAGATCCCATAGATTCATGCACATGCCCTTTCTCCCCAGTACTCCCGTCTCCGATGTCACAGTCTTATTCATGGCTGGCCCTCAGCCACACAGCCTAGTCATTTGTCGTTGACCGGAACTCCTTTACAAGCTTCTCTCATAAGAAATGAACAGCCGTGTGTGCTGCTCGGAGCTCTGCACACTGGGAGGACATCCCTTCACCACTGTCCTTCAGAACCATCTCTGAGTGAGGCATCTCTGAGAACAGCAGAAGTCCACCGTCTGCCAGCACACACAATTAATGCCAGCTCGTTGGTGAATCTGGCTGAAGTTCTTGCCTTTTCCTCCATTTGGCCAAACTGAGTTCCCAAGAGCTCATGGGTATGAGTTGAGGGCAACACTTTGGCACAATAAACGTGTGGTATGGGAGTCTAGGCCACCTTCCTGTGTAATTCACTTGTGTCTTCCAGACATGCCTGGGCTAGATCCTGAGAGGATCATTTCTGCTTCAGAATGGATGACTGCTATGCTCCATTTTCCATGCCATTTTTTTTTATGAATTCCATCAATTATTAGCTTTATTAAATACCATAACATGGGATAAATACTCTTGGAGAAAATTTATGCAAGTTTATGCAACAGAAAATACCTAGCCTAAATGCTCTGTGTGAGAACTGTAATATAGGAGCTGGCAAATTCTGGGCAATTTCAGCCTGCAAAGTGCATTCACTTCTTCCTCAACTCCAGCTTCTTTTCCTCTTTTCCTAAATGGCTGTGGAACCTTGGAGTGCACATGCTCTTGTGTTTCCTTCCTGGCATTTCCTGGATCTTCATTCATACACTAGATTGTGCAATCGGTCAAGAACTTGCTCTCTGGTTATGTCAAGCCCACCGTGTCTGCGAAAGCCACTGGCCCGGCCACAGCTTTTCCTGTTTCATGCACTCTCTCCCAAAGGCAGAAACGCAGTAAGAGTGAGAGTCCCAGCTCACCTCCTCAGTGTTGCTCAAGAAAAAAGGACCTAAGCTTTCAAAGGAGGCCCCAGGCTTGTTTCTCTGTTCTACTCCATTGCCAATTCTCTCTTGACCACAGAGAACTTTCCTTCTCCAAATGGGTCCTCCACAGAGCCCCTTTACTCTTAAGTCTTAACGATTCTTCTCCTGGTACACCTTTCTAGTACAGTCACATCACCAGTCCTGTAAGCATTTGCCGCAGTGATCACAGCAGTACAAAGAGATGTTGCTTTCTAGTTCTTAAAAAGCAGAAAACCAGCATGTAAGGTATTTCTGATACTTCTTGATCTTAATACTTCTTTTCTCCTGCTCTGACTTGGGACACTGAGTGGTGATTACGATTATTTTATAACACAATGGAATGGATTATTATAGCAGGAGAAAATGTTCCAAAGGAGTACTTAAATCCATCAAAGCATCCCTTATGCAAGTTTGCTAACTAAAATGAAGAATTGTTAACAATATATTCTCTTTCATTTGTCAAATGTCCTTGCTGACCTTTTCTTGTTTCACATTTTGAAAGGAAATTATGGTTAAATTGTCTGAGCTACCATCCTCTGGATCCAGAGGCTACTTAGTTCTGTATCTTGGGCTTGCCCTGGGCTGGAGCTGTCTATCCAACCCAGATCCTCTTTTTCCGAGGAGTCTGTCAAAAACACTTCCGGGGGCAGCAGGTGAGTTTGGGGCCCCCCATGAATCAATTCACGTTTGTACTGATGCCATGATGGTCTCTGGTGTGAACTTGCTCCGTTCAGGGTCCATATGATCCTTAGGGCCTGACACTTTGTGCCTTTCCTGCCACATATAAATGTAATAAAACTTATCTGAGTAAGAAAAGAGAAAACAAGATGATAAGAGAAGCAGAAATGAGTCCTGGGAGACAGCATCTATGGAATTATAGGATTTATCCTGGAGAAAGTGAATGGTCATGCTATTCTAAGAACCACCCTTTTTCTCTGGGGCGAGGTGGTCAGAGAAGCTTCCCAGAGAAACAGGGCTCGGAAGGGTCTCTAAATGATGGATAGGAATCAGAAATGGAGGTCAGCTGGGCCCTCCGGGTAAGGGAAACAGTGGGAGCAAGTGCACTGGGCAGGAACGTCATTTTGTTGGGGGACAGATAGACCCATGGCAGCAGAGAAGAGAGTCTGTGGAGGAAGAAATGGGAGAGGAGGTTGGTCAGATGGGCAGATTTGGTGGGGACACCACACCAGGTGAGTGTGATTGTATCCCGGGCAATAGGACTCTTGGAAGGTTTTTGAGAAGGGGAACGGCATGATGAAGAGAAGTTCTGAGGAGATGAACCTGCTGATGAGGTGTCGTATTCTAGAGTTAAGAGAGGTCAGAGGCAGAAAGACCAGCCTGGCATCATGGCCCTAGCAACTGGAATAGAAAGAAAGAGGCAGTGTGAGCATCATTGTGGTGGGCATGTTACAATTCTCTGTGCAGCCACACACTCTGCCCTTTACTCACGGTTCCATCCCCTTTTCAGTGGACACAGCTCTGGCTGCAGGGTGATTGGCGTAGGATACGAGCACGGCCAATCAAAACTTTCATTTGGAGTGGGAGCGATGGAGGCCACAGAATGGGACGTTGGCCGCCATCGTCTTCCGGAACTGTGTCTGTGGCAGCTGAGAACGAGGCCAACTCTACCCACAGGCAGAGGTAGAATCACGAGATGAGGGAATGAGGAGAGAACTGACAATCTCAAGCGCATCTGGGTTCCTGGATCTGGTGGTACCTCTCTGGTTTTCCAAGCTACATAGCGCAACAGATTCTGACACTGGCAGTTGAAAGAGGCCAAATTAATACAAATGTTATTTTTTAAGGTCTCAGTAGGACTTGTGGGCTATGGAGAGAATCAACAGTCGCCAACTCTAACATGTTTATGGGTACTGAGTGTAGCCGCTGGCGTGTACATGTCCTCATATCTCTGATGGATGAATAAATGAGCGAATGATTCTGGACAGTGGGAAGGTGTTAGAGTACTGACATTAACTGTTTTAAAACATAGCTTGTTTAAAAAATACAGCTTTTTGGGGCTCCTGGGTGGCTCAGTCAGTTAAGCGTCCAACTTCGACTCAGGTCATGATCTCACGGTTGGTGAGTTCAAGCCCCACGTCGGGCTCTGCACTGACAGCTCGGAGCCTGGAGTCTGCTTCAGATTCTGTGTCTCCCTCTCTCTCCGCCCCTCTCCCGCTCGTACTCTGTCTCACTCTCTCTCTCAAATATAAAACATTTAAACAATTTTTTTTAAATACAGCTTTTTATGAGTAAGTTTCTATCTCCTCTATACCTTGCAATGGTATCTACCCACTGCTATGAAATTGGTATCGATATTCATAGAGGAAAAAGAAACTTTGAACTGTGAAGGTAAGTAGGGAGGGAGAGGAGGAGGGGCGTGTGAAATGTCTGTGGCAGAAACACCACCGTCCCTTATCTATAGCCCTAGAAAACAACTGGAAATACATTTCAGCCCCATTAAAAGGTGGTGGGGCATCATGTAATTCGTGATTGCTGACATTTGCACAGTGTTCTAGTCTTTTGTCTTCTGCCAAAGGCCTGCCTGAGGGCTTCTTTTTCTCAAGTTTGCTTTCATGTTTGGGTATGTTCAAAACTTAAGCTGGGCTGTAGCAGCCAGAGCAAAAAGGATGTGTCTCCATGAGAAGACAGCTGCCAGAGGGCTTCGCGAGCTTAGCAGAGTTATTATCATATTATCATGCATGCCAGAGCACACGTTCCACATCCCCTGTACGTTGTGTCACTGACACTCCTCCCTGGAGAAGTGTGGTTTATGTCCCCTCTCCTTGAATTCGAGTAGGCTTTTGATTTGGTCGTAACCAAAAGGATAAAGCAAATGTGATTGCGTGATTTCTGGAGCTATGTTGTAAAAGGCAGGCAGCTGCTGCCTCTTTCCAGGAACACAGACACCGGAGCCCTGAGCTACTGCGGAAGCAGTTCAATTGCCCCAAGGCCATCATGCTATGAGGAAGCCCAACTAGTCCACAGGGAGAGAGAGAGGGAGAGAGAGAGAGAGAGAGAGAGAGTGCACGGGGAAACCTGAAACCACAAGGAAAGAGAAAGAAATACCTGGCCAGCCCCTGGCTGTTCTAGACACCCCGCTGCAAGCAGGTAAGTCCAGCCACTGACTGTAACGGTGGGAGAGAACTGCCTGATCAAGCCTTTCCTGAATTCCTGACCTGCAGAAATCATGAGGTAATTTGTTGCTCAACAGTGATAACCAGAACAGTTATGTAGCTATTGGAAGAGATTTTTAGCTATAATTAGATCTTCAGGTATCCTGGAAAATTTGTCAGACTGCAGAACTATTTTGCCAACTCCAGAATGAACCTCCTCTCAGCATAATTAACTTCATCTGCTCCAAAGAGCAAATACTTAGAATATCTGGCATTGACAGTCTGAGCTGCTGTACTGTGGCACTCTGCCTCTGAGAAGAGATCGAAAAACACAGGTTAAGGCTCTACTGAAACATACAGGTCTATGCAATTAGCAAAACCTAAATACTAATTTAAATCTCCTGGATTTGCTTTTAGTCATCCCTCTAACAAAGACAAGGAAAAAACCCCAAATTATTTATTGTTAGCTTTAACTACTGGAAAAGTAAAACTGTTACATATTATATATACCAATGTGAGGCTTGTTACAGTCTTAATTTTCCAATAACAATGAAAAATTTTTGACAGTGCACATATCAGGCACTGAATAAATGTTCCAGTAAGATTACATTATGTAGCTTTTGTAACTCAATGTGGTGGAATATTGCATTTTCCTACCACTGCAAATAGAGTGAAATGCAGTTATTAGAATTATTGCAATATCTATATGCACATTTTCAAATATAAATGGCATACTATAAACATAAATCATTTAACTATAGTGTGATTATGTTGAAATAATACAACATGGACATGAATGAAGAGAAATGATGTTGAAACTGCCTTTCCAGCGACACAATTTAAAATTCTACCCTGAAGATCAGAATTATAATTGAAAAACTGAGTAAATACTGTGGCAATAGTTTTAACCTGAGAAAAGCATCAATTTCTTTGAAACCGAAATTGGAGATACACATTCCTATTTATCTCACCAGGCACTTCCTTTGCACTGCACAAAATAGTCATATCACTAGCAGAAATGAGGTAGGATGTTAGCGTAAATTGGAGATAAAATTTAAATCTGGTGAGGTGGTAAAAACTAAAAAGAAGCAATGGTTTTGTTCAAAAGGCTCCAAATAAGAGGCAAAATATGGAGGTCCCGTAATATACCATCATATCAGCCCTCAGGAAATCAGGAGGCACCAGTAGCTTCCATGTCAAATATATAGATTTTCTCCATTTTTCAGAATGAGTGAACTTTGTACCTTCAGCTGCACACCAGCTGTCTGACCTCGCACGGACGCCATAGCACAAGGCGGTGAAATAGAGACTAGAAAGGCGTGAAAATTGCTTCTTGTTGTGAGGGACCGAGGCAGGAAATCAGCAGGGCCTGTCCATTGATTCTCACAAGACCATTTTCAGAGTCACCAAAGCTGCAGTCCCAGTTTGCAAGAATGGTCAGTGATGAAAATTTCGGATGGGAGAGGGGAGAGGTGTGGCGAGACAGAAAGACCAAGGAAGAGGGGTGAAAGCAGTTTGTAATCCTCATGTTCTTATGGATAATGCAAGTCACTTAGAGCCACAAAGAACCCTCATGAGCCTTCTGGAACTTCTAGACCAGTCCATCGCAAAGATTTGAAACTAATGCCCACTGCCCCTTCCTGGGATGACTCTCTTACCGTGCCCCCTTTGTAATCTTGAACTAAAATTCAACCTACCTAGACACAGAATTTTTTCAAAGTGCATAAAATGCTCCAACTATAGTGTAAAGGCATAACAAAAGGCAAGGAATGTGTAACGACGTAAGGGGGACCTCTGTACGCAGGTGCTCAGGTCTGAATACTGCTACCACCTATACACAGAATCACTGCGTGTGCAAGCTACAAACACATACCCAGAGGGGTGAGCCGCTGCGCTGGCACGCTCGGTATCGTGAGCCGGGTTGCAGGTGGTGCGATTTTCCAACACTGGAGCAACTTTTCTTCAAGCTCCATGTGAAACAAAAAGCAGCCTTCCCTTGATTTATACGATATTCCCGAAAAATACAGGACTATTAAAACCATTCAAAGTACTTCATATTTATATGTAAAAGAGTATTTTTTAGGGGTGCCTGGGCAGCTAAGTCAGTTAAGCGTCCGGCTTTGGCTCAGGCATGATCTCGCGGTTCATGAGTTCAAGCCCCGCGTCGGGCTCTGTGCTGACAGTGCGGAGCCTGGAACTGCTTCGGATTCTGTGTCTCCTTCTCTCTCTGCCCCTCCCTCACTCGCACTCTGTCTCTCTCTGTCTCAAAAATAAATAAATATTTTAAAAATACTCCTTTTATGTTTATTTTTGAGAGAGAAAGAGATACAGATCTCGGGAGGGGCAGAGAGAGAGTGAGGCAGAGAATCCAAAGCAGGCTCCAGGCTCCGAGCTGTCAGCACAGAGCCCGACGTGGGGCTCGAACCCACAAACCACGAGATGATGACCTGAACCGAAGCTGGACGCTTAACCGACTGAGCCGCTCAGGTACCCCTAAAAAAGTATTTTCTTAGAAAATGAGTGTCCTGGGGCGCCTGGGTGGCTCAGTCGGTTAAGCGTCTGACTTCGGCTCAGGTCATGATCTCACAGTTCAGAGGTTCCTGAGTTCGAGCCCCCCATCAGGCTATCTGCTGTCAACGTGTAGAGCCCTCTTCGGATCCTCTGCCCCCCCTCCCCTGCCGTCTCTGCTTCTCCCCTGCTTGCACGTGCGTTCTCTCAAAAATAAATAAACATTAAAAAAAAATGAGTGTACATTCTAGTCTCAGCTGATCATAAACATGGTTTTTGCCTGTATGAGTGTCCAGCAGGGGATACTTGAAAGCCAAGCAGGAGGTACAGCGGTTTTTCACTGTTTTGGGCCAAACACCCTGACCTCCATTCTCATTAAATGTCAGTAATGCCCCCACCCCTATTTTCAGTATCCTTTCAACAGTTCATTTGTCCCCGTGAATTTCCAAAACACTGCTGATTGAGATGAGGCGCAGCTCTGGCTTTTATCTAGATGGGATCCCACTCGCCCAATCAGTGAGAGTCTGTCTTTTGCTGATTTGGGAGAAAGGAGAAAGGAGAACTCCCTGGAGTTGAGCAGGGAGGATGGAAACTAAGTCAGAAAGGGAGCCCAAACACCGGGGACTTTGAGGCTGGGGGGAAGGGAGGGGCCTAAGGACTTTGCTGGGCTTGGGTTGGAATTCCCATGTCCTTGAAACAGTGGGAAGGCAGAAAGCGGAAGTCTCAGGCATACCTGAGTTTCCCTCCTTCACTTAACGGAGTTAACAATGTTCATGAAAAGCCAGCCAAGATTGTTCTTCCTGAACCAGCCGGGTTATTGTGGGACTATGTGAGCCACAGCAAAACCCACACAAGGGACTGAGCATACTATTTGTAAGAATCTGATACTTCCCTTGTCTCCCAACTCCGGCCTCTTCTCCATCGCCACTGTCACGGTTGGACTGTGGGGTGGGAAGGAAAACAGAATGCCAGGCCCAGCACCATCTTAGGGCCAAGAGAGAAAGGTTGCCAGCTGGGCTTGTTTCTTTAAGGAGCCAGGATGGTTTTCGCGCCCCTTCCCAGCACTGGTCTCATTTCTTCATCTTTTCAGGCAAATCTTTGCTCGTTCATGAACAGTATTAGATTCTCAGCACGGATGCCGTTTGCCAAGAAAAATGTGTCTTTTCCATACACAAGAAACAAAAGGGTGCAGTTCCTGTGTCACTGTATCCCAAGGCGTTCCTCATGAGTTTGCTGTGAACTCTCCCCATAAGCATTCCCTTCCAGAGCTGGGCAGGACCCTGTCCAGAGCAGGAGGTGTGCCTGAACACCTCACAGCAAACTCAGCCTTCTCCCCATAGACACAATTTGGTGGTGGGGACTGTGTCTGGTGACCCCACGCCAGAAGCAAATGAGTGAGCATAGCTGCTAACCAAGGGCCTAGGCAGGTGATGGCGGGAGCTGTGACTCGCTTGACCACACTCTCTGGCATGTGAGGCAGACCCACACCAGCTCCGTCTTCCCACGTTTATGCTGGGTTAATCCGTGAGCGTGTATATTGCTTCCTCCTTCCCAGTCTTGTTCCTCCTTCCTTTTCTGCATTAACCGTTACTACAGGGGGCATGCAGCACTCTTCCGTAAATCCCACACAGGCCAGGTTTCCCAAGCATGATTTCCCTCCTAATAAGCCTGGAAATCCCTTCCTCCACCTGAACGTTCTTTCCCTCGTTCAATGTCAGTTTCCTGTTCCTCTCTCTAATGATCTTTCTAATCTTAGCACCTGTACGATGCTATTTGCTCCTTTCTAGTGGGGCATGGCCAAAATTTGGACTCAGGACTAGGAGCCTTTCTTGGTTTTGTGAAGTGGTTGGTCACAGACCCATGGTGCTTGAGACCCTGTACAGCCTCTGGTGCAAGGAGCCACTGACTCTCTCGCTCTCCATCACTTTTTCTCCTTTGGGTGCTCTCACCTGCAACAGCATCTCCGTGGCTACCGTTTCCTGAGAGAACACCAGTTTCCAGAAGCTTCTGGCTCCACCAGGAATTCCACTGCTTAACTAATTGCTGGTGTCCAGAGTGAGGTTAGCCCTTAGGAGATGCTCTACGTGCAGATAAAACAGGGATGGGGATCTTTGATTAAACTGAGCTACATGCTAACATCCTCTGTTTCCCTCCCGGGAAACACTTCAATATTTAAGTAATTCCCTGTGAATGGATGGTGGCTTGCTGCCTGGTTCAGGGACTTTTCTGCCGGGCTGTCTGTCTGCGTTTCCATCTGAAATCTTCGGTCTCAAATATCCAGGTGCACTCGATCACAGTGAAGCTGGTTTCAGAGGTTTTCACAACTTTTTTCAGACTTTAGACGAAATTCCAAGGTCCGCGCCAGCCTGTGCTGGGTCTGTCTGTGGCTCCCTCGTATCATGCACCTCTGGTTTGCAACTCAGTGGGGTCATACACACCCTGGCTCAGTTCTAAGGTTAAGTGGTTTATGCTGAGATGCAGCTGTTTACTGTCCCTGAGTCCAGACTCTCCTGGGACGGACATCAGGCTTAACTTCAGCGTCAGCCGAAATCACTCTGCCCCTTACGATATAAAGCTTAGTCCAAACCCCACGTGGAAAGGGCAGGGACTTCGTGAAATTTCTGAAAATCCTAGAGGGCTTTAAATTCTCATACTCAGAACTGGCGTGTGAACTCAAGCTACCTCTAAATTAGTTTAGTTTGTGGCTTGCTTTATCATTTCATGGTTACTGCTTCCCCAGAGTATGAAACCCAGCTTCATTCCTTGACATGCCTACGCGCAGGTGCATTCATTGATTCATTCGTTCATGAAACGTGCATGTCCACATGGAGCTTACCTTTTAGTGAAGGAAGATGTGCAATAACACACACACACAAAAGTAAATACATCGTCTGCCAGAGACTGATTAGTGCTACAGAGACAGAGCATTGCATGAAAATGGCAGTTCTGTAGGGGCAGGGAATTTTGTTTGTTTTGTTTTGTTCATTGACCTATTTGCAACACCTGGCGTAAGACCTGTTGCGACACATAGTGTCGAGTAAGTGTTTATCAGAGGAATGGAAGGGGACAGAGAATAAGGCAAGTGGGGTACTGGTAAATGTTTAACTGGCTCTCTGGGTAGAAGTATATGCATGTAGGGGCGCCTGGGTGGCGCAGTCGGTTAAGCGTCCGACTTCAGCCAGGTCACGATCTCGCGGTCCGTGAGTTCGAGCCCCGCGTCGAGCTCTGGGCTGATGGCTCAGAGCCTGGAGCCTGTTTCTGATTCTGTGTCTCCCTCTCTCTCTGCCCCTCCCCCGTTCATGCTCTGTCTCTCTCTGTCCCAAAAATAAATAAACGTTGAAAAAAAAAATTAAAAAAAAAAAAAGAAGTATATGCATGTATATGTGCATGCTGTAAATTTCACATTGTATCTAAATATGTATTGTGTAATAAATGAAGCTTATATAATATATATTTTATATTTAGTATAAGTTTTACTACATAAAGGATTTGTAGAAAACAATTTATGAATAATAATAAAATGTATAATTCTTTTCATTATAAATTCTGTGTAACCTACCAGCTCTCTGTATTTTGCCAAATTCTTGCCTCCATAGCTACCCTCTGGTTGCAATGGACAAATGAGTGGAGATCCAACACGAATGCTGATAATTTTGTTTATATTAAGAAAAGCACAAAAGGTAGGGGCGCCTCGGTTGAGCGTCTGACTTTGGCCTAGGTCATGATCTCACAGTTTGTGGACTCGAGCCCCACATCCCACTCTCTACTGTCAGCACAGAGCCCCCTGCATCCCTCTCCCTCTGCCCTTCCCCCACTTGCACGCTCTCCCTCAAATCTAAATAAAAACCATTTAAAAAGAAAAAAAAAATACAAAAGTAAAACAATACAAATGTGCCTTAAAACTTCACTCTTTTCATCAATGATGTGTGGCACTGCTGAATCATTAATAGTTTTTGAATGTTGGAAGACTGTTCTCCCAGTGTTTTGCACTTTCCACAATGTAGGAGCTACAGACAGGACACACTTTCAAATCTAGGCCCTTAAAATCTGTTTTGCACTTGCAGATTTCTGTGGTGTAAATAGTCCCACCACCGCCCGTTTCAAGCCTCCAGTGTGAGGTTTATGAACTACAGAATTGAAAAGAGACAAAGCAGGACACCATTATACAATGTTTCCACTGTATGGGTTAGTCGTGCTCAGCAGGGGGCAGTTTTGTCCCCTAAGTGACCTTTGGAAGGGTCTGGAGACCTTTTTGCTTATCACAACTAGGGAGAGGGGATACTCCTGGTATCTACTGGGTACAGGCCAGGGATGCTACTGAACATCCTACAGCAAAGAATTTGGCCCAAAATGTCAGTGGTGCCAAGCATATCAAAAGCAGAGATAACAGTAAAATATAACAAAATATTAGGAAGGGATGTGTTTTGAGAATTTACTGTCTTTGCTTTTAATATAATTTATTTAGGGGCGCCTGGGTGGCTCAGTCGGATAAGCGTCCGACTTCAGCGCAGGTCGTGACCTCACAGTTCGTGGGTTCGAGCCCCGCATTGGGCTCTGTGCTGACAGCTCAGAGTCCGGACCCTGCTTTGGATTCTGTCTCCCTCTCTCTCTGCCCCTCCCCACTTGTGTGCTCTCTCTCTCTCTCTCTCTTTCAAAAATAAACATTAAAAAAACATTTTAAAATAATATAATTTATTTAATAGTATAATTTGACTAATTATATCATTTAATTTTTAATAATCGAGTGTTTAATAAGCACTTTGCAAAATTCCTGAAAATTTAGCAGCCAGTTCTTATACATCACATGAGCCAGCTCCAAGGCACCACTGGGATAAGGAGGGTAGAGAAGTAGTCACTGTTTTATAGAGAGCAGTCAAAGAAGTTCTTAGAAAGTGACTTTTTAAACAAAAATTTTAATGTTTATTTATTTTTGAGAGAGACAGATGGAGCATGAGCAGGGCAGAGAGAGAGAGAGGGAGACACAGAATCTGAAGCAGGCTCCAGGCTCTGAGCTGTCAGCACGGAGCCCGACGTGGGGCTTGAACCCACGGACCATGAGATCATGACCTGAGCCGAGTCGGACACTTGACCGACTGAGCCACCCAGGTTCCCCTAGAAAGTGCCTTAGACCTGAAGCAAGTGAGGAGTGAGCTCTGTAGGCATCCAGACAGGTGGAACATCATCTGCAAAAGTCGAGCGGGCAGGACAGAGTGGATGGAAGTCAGATGGGAGTCCGTGGAAGGGTTTGAGCAGGGATGTGCCACAAACCAGTGCGTAAGGCAGAATTTCCTGAAAGGTGTTGGGTGATGGGGAGCCATACAACCACTTGACATGCAATATCAGATACCTCCATTCTTGGAACACCTTTTGGCCACTTGCTGTCTGGATTTACCACAGTCCCACCATAGAGGGGGCAGAGCCAGGCATCCTGTGCTGACCCCTCTTTCCTCCCTCCCCTGCGCCTTTTCTCCTCACCATGCTCCCTGCCCAACAAGGGCACTTCACCCTTCATCATCCAGAAGATTCCAACTCTGTCTAGTGCTACCCTTGAATTCAGCCCCAGACCCATCACAAGGGTCAGTTAGACACAAGGGCATTCCTGTCTGTCAGTAGTAAGGGCCATGAGGAGCATTCACCTCCCCAGAGCATAGCTGAGGTTTACATCACACTTTCCCCTTTCTGACATTAACATACAAATGACCCACTGTAATTCTGTCAGAGGTCTCCCCCCAAAGAAATTACTCCCATTACTAAAAAAGAGGCATAATGCCAGTGCACCAATGTTGCCACCTGGCTTATGTAATAGGTAGCATTTTAACAAGGGCTTGCTCCGTGCCTAGTGATAAGTGCTCAAGTATCCAGTGTGACCATAATCTTGGGCACAAAAGATAACAAAAAATAACATCGTCTATGTTTCTGTTCTTTACAGGTGCTCTGTGTTAGCTCTCTTACCCCTCACAACAACCTCTATGGGAATATTATGTGTTACAGATAAGGAAACTGAGGTTTAAACAGGTTAAGCAACTTGTACCGGGTTGCACAGCTCTAAAGGCAGAGCTAGGGTTCAGAGCCATATCTCTGATTCCACAGGCATCTCTTATCTGCCTTCCTTGAATCCCAGCCCACTCTGTCTGCAGCTCCACTGCCTCCTGTGCTGACTATTCCAGAACCTCATACCCTCAGAAGGTGCCCCTGCCTTGCAATTAAGATTAAGGAAAACACGTTGGAAGTTTTTCCTCCAATTGTCATAGAAATAAAAAAAATAAGAGCCCACCTTCTTTTACTTACAATCACCAAAGCAGTTTAAAATCTTGCAAAATATCTCCCGTAAGTACAGAATATTTTTGTAATTTTTAAAAAGAAAGCATCCATTAGCCTTGTGTTGCCACATTGTCATTTGCTTGTGTCCTTCAAAATTTGGTTTCAGTCAGAATTGCCTCTGAGTGAGGCCCCATCGTCAATCCTTCATTTTAGGGTCACGTGTTTCTTCCCTTGGTGACTCTTGATCTCCTCTTTCTGTAACAGCTGCTAAGAATTTCGTCCTTCCCCCAGCTGGGAGGGAGGTGTGACCCTCTTGCAGGTTTCTCTGTCTCACTCAGAGAGTCATAATGCAAAGTTTAGTCATAGCGCATTTTAGAGACAGGAAGTAGTCACAGGAAAAAACCACCACTCCAAGCCAGTTTGCTCTGAGGCACCAAATGCAGTCTCTGTCATGCGCCAGTGTCTTGCTTACTCTAGAAATATCAGTCACCCTGCTGTTTTTCCATCGTGGTGACACTTTTCATTAGCTGAGCCATAAAGCTTGAACTTGGAAAGGAGAACCGTGGGAGAGTAGACAGCAGTGAGCAAACACCAGCTGGGGCCAGCAGGATCTGGAAGCAAGTTTGCTACATTTCTGCAGGTCTTGAAAGCAGGCTGAATAAAGTCATATTTTCATTCTGCCTGGTGTTCCCTTCCTTTTCTGAGAAAACCTAAATTGTAGGACTTTGTAAGAAAATGCCATGAACAACAAAAAATCAAGGGAAAAGACTAAACAAAAGAGAGAAAAAAACGAGATATATTAACAAATGAGCAAGGAAACGGTAAAAACACACAAACTTTCTTGAGAGCAGTTTGACTAAATATACAAAATTCATCAAAGACGTGTATAACTTTGACCCAGGTTATCCACTTCTAGGAATTTCTCTTAAGGAAGTAATTAGGGAAGTCTATAAATATGTAGCTTCAGAAATGTTTATCTTATCACCGTTTGTAATGATAGAAAAACTGGAAACAATATAAACATTCAATAGTAGAAGATTGGTTTAGAGAGTTCTGCTCTGTCCAACTGGTGGAATACTATTCAGCTGTTTAAAAGAATATTGTGAAAGTTATTTCTTGATGTCAAAATAATTATTTAAATATTTTAAAGTGAAAAAAATCAGATTGCAAAAATAGTATGGAAATTCTACTTCTGGCCAAAAAGGGATAATAGGAACCAGATTTATCCTCCTGTCAGAAACAACCAAAAAATGGACAAAGTATGTGAACAGTGAGCTTCGAGATACTGTGTATCAGTCAACAAAGGAGAGTGATTTCCCATAAATGGGAAATAAATGAGGTTGGGACCGTTTTAGCTTACTGCCTTAAGAGAGTTCCTGGACCAGAGTGCAAGGAGAAAATAGGTAGAGGCCAGTGGATTCCTCAGTTGCAGAGATGGAAGAAAAAGTACAGAAACTGTGGGCAGAACTTGCCAGAAAGACCGCCTGAAAGAAGAGAACTTCACAGAGGGAGAACTCTGGGAATACGAGGAGGGTCACTTGTAAGTATCCAGCTGAGCACTGATCGGTGGTGCATGCATGTGAGGAAGCTACCTGAGACCAGGAAACAATCACTCAAAAAGATGAGACAGAACAATGCCTGGCACACAAACAGGGCCAGGAATGTGCCTGTTCCCACCAGACAGACTGGAAAACTTCATGATTCATGGGGCCTTGGGCAGAGTATACAAAATAGCCTTGTTGCAATAATGGAGACAATTGGCTCTAAGCTAAGCACTGCTCCAGTCCTGCCTGATAAACCTTAAAACTAGGAGCTGAAAGGATCAAACTGTTCCCAGTAATTTAACTGTGTCACAAAGCTCAATAAAGTTTATAGGAATATAACAATATCCAGCACACAGTGGGTGAGATCCACAATGTCTGGCATCCAACCAAAATTACCAGGCGTGCAAAGAAGAAGGAAAATACAACTCATAATGAGGAGAAAAATCAGTCAATTAAAAGTGATCCAGAACGGGCACAGATGTTAGCTTTGGTAGACAAAGACACTAAGAGTTGTTATAATTGTGTTCCATATGTTCAAAAAGTTAATAGAGACATGCAAGATATAAAAAAGATCCCAACTGAACTTTTAGGGATTAAATATACAATGTCTAAGTTTTTTGAGAGAGAGAGACAGCAGTGGAGGGGCAGAGGGCGCGGGGGGAGGGGTGGGGGAGAGAGAGAGAGAGAGAGAGAGAGAGAGAGAGAGAATCTTAAGCAAACTCCATTCCCCGGGTGGAGCCCAAAACAGGCTTCAGTCTCACGACCATGAGATCATGACGTGAGCCGAAAACAAGAGTTGGATGCTTAGCCAACTGAGCCACCCAAGCATCCCCAATGTCTAAGATTTTTTTAAAAATGCATTGTAAGAGACTAATGACAGATTACACATTGCAGAAAAAAGGAATAGTGAACTTGAAACATAACAATAGAGACTTTCCAAAATAAACCCAGCGTGTGTCAACTATACCTCAATAAAAATAAATAAATAAAATGCAGTTTAATTTGTGTTTTAGCTATGGGATAATTTCAGGTAGCCCAGTATACTAGTAAGTGGAGTCCCTAAAGGAGAGGAGAGACACATAGGTATAAAAACACTTGAAGAAATAAGGGCCAAAAATTGTTCACGTTTGATGAAAACCATCTACATAGAGATGCAAGAAACTCCACAAACTTCAAGCACTCAAAGAAACCAGAAGAAAATGACATCAAGGGACATCATAATCAAATTGCTCAAGATCAGTGGTATAAAGAAAATCTTAAAAGGAATCTAAAACAAAATCATGTTAGATCCAGAGGGGCAAATAGAGAGATGACAGTCAATCTCCTGCAGAAACAATACAAGCAAGAAGATACAGTGCAGGATCTGTGACGTGCTGGAAGAAAAAAGACTGTCAACTTATATCTTATATGCAATGATAATATCTTTCAAAAATGAAACAAAATGAAGACATTTTAGACATACAAAAGCTGAAGAATTCATTACTAGTAAACTCACATGACAATAAATGTTTTAAAAAAAGGAAAAGTCTGGGGTGCCTGGGTGGCTCAGTAGGTTGAGCGTCCGACTTCGGCTCAGGTCATGATCTCACGGTCCGTGAGTTCGAGCCCCGCGTCGGGCTCTGTGCTGACAGCTCAGAGCCTGGAGCCTGTTTCAGATTCTGTGTCTCCCTCTTTCTCCTCCCCCGCTCATGCTCCGTCTCTCTCTTCTCAAAAATAAACCTTAAAAAAATAAATAAAAATAAAAAAGGGAAAAGTCTTGCAGGTAAAAGGAAAATGATTCCAAGTGGAAATATGGATCTCCACAAAGCATTGAGGAACACCAGAAATAGTAACTAGAATATATGAGGTATTTAAGGTATTCTTATTAATATTGAAATGTCTTCAAAAAAACTTTAAAAGATAATTTATGGTTAAAAAATAGTAACAATGTAGTGGGGGTGGATATAACACATGTAAAAGCCAAATGCATACCAAGCCTAGGTCAGGAAGGGGAAATAGAAGTATATAATTGTTAAGGTATTTATACTGTACGTGAAATGGTTGAATGCGATTTGAAGGTAGACTATGATAAGTGAAAGATGTATGTTATA
Source organism: Puma concolor (assembly GCF_028749965.1). Lineage (NCBI taxonomy): Eukaryota > Metazoa > Chordata > Mammalia > Carnivora > Felidae > Puma > Puma concolor. Next base: position 163,130,834 of record NC_141674.1, read on the forward strand.
AACACTAAAGCAAACATTAAAATAAAAACAAAAAATTGCAGATTGTAAGCCAATAGTGATAAAATGTAATGTTGAAAATGATCAATTAATCCACAAGGCAGAAAAAGAGGAGAGGGGGCGCGAAGAACACATAGGCTAACTAGAGTACAAATAGCAACATAATGATGGTTTTGAACCTAATCTTCTCAACAACCACACTAAACACAAATGGTTTCAATTCTCCAATTAAAAATCAGGGATTGTCAGAAAGTATTGAAAAAAACGAGACTCAACTATATGCTACCTATAGGAGATGCATTTAAGGAAATGCATTTTAAATATAAAAATACAAGTGAGTTAAAAGCTAAAGGACAGAAAAGAGATATCATGCTAGCATTACTCAAATTAAAGCTGAACTGGGGCGCCTGGGTGGCGCAGTCGGTTAAGCGTCCGACTTCAGCCAGGTCACGATCTCGCGGTCCGTGAGTTCGAGCCCCGCGTCAGGCTCTGGGTTGATGGCTCGGAGCCTGGAGCCTGTTTCCGATTCTGTGTCTCCCTCTCTCTTGCCCCTCCCCCGTTCATGCACTGTCTCTCTCTGTCCCAAAATAAATAAACGTTGAAAAAAAAAAATTAAAAAAAAAAAAATTAAAGCTGAAGTGGCTATATTTAATATCAAACACTGTAGATTTCAGAACAAGAAATAATACCAGCAATAAAGGCATTTCATAATGATTAAGGATTCACTAAAAGGACATAATAATTCTAAATGTTTAGGCCCTTAATCACATACCTGCAAAATACGTGAAGCAAAAACTGAAAGAACTTTAAGGAGAAATAGACAAATCTGCAATTATAATTAGAGATTTCAACTGCTTTCTCTCCACAATTGATAGAACAAGTAGACAGGAAATACGTAAGGGTACAGAATATTTGAAAAACATTATCAGCCAACTTGACCTAACTGACAGGTAGAGAAAATTCCACCCAACAGCATCAGAATACACATTCTTTTCAAGTATATATGGAACATTTATAAAGATGTGTAAAGGAAGAACTAAATGCCTATTTTAGAAAAGAAAAAAGGCATCAAATTAATGATGTCAGCTTCTATCTTAGGAAACTATGAAAAGCTACACAGCTATAAAAAAGGATGAGATCTTGCCATTTATAGCAACATGGATGGATGTAGAGAGTATTATGCTAAGTGAAATAAGTCAGACTGAGAAAGACAAATACTACATGATTTTACTCCTATGTAGTAGGGTCTAAAAAAATGAAACAGATGAATAAGCAAAAAGCAAAATCAAACCTCTAAATACAGAGAACTGATGGTTGACAGAGGAAAGTGGGGTGAAGGGATGGGCAAAGTAGGTGAAAGGGAGTGGGAGGTACAGGCTTCCAGTTATGGAATGAATAAGTCATGGTAATAAAAGGTACGGTCGGTGATACAGTAATAGCGTTGTATGGTAACAGATAGTAGCTATACTTGTGGTAAGCAAAGTATAACGTATAGACTTGTGGAATCACTGTGTTATACACCTAACACTAATGTAACACTGTGTGTCAACCGTACTTCAAAAAAAAAAATTAAAATAAAAAAATAAAAGCTACCTAAAACAACAACTATAAGAAGAGTAAATTAAACCCAAACAAAGAAGAAAATAAATAATAATGATCAGAGCAGGAAAAAAAAAAAAAAACCAGAAAACAGAAAAACAAGAAAAAACAAAACAAAAGTTGTTTCTTTGAAAAGATTGATAAAATTGGTAACGTTTAGCCAGACTGATCAGGAAAAAAAAGAGTAAAGGCATAAATTACCAAAATTAGAAATGTGAGTGGTGACTTTATGACAGACCCCATTAAAAAGATAATAAAGGAATATTGTGAATAATTTCATGTGAATAAATTCAACTATCCAGAAGAAATAGACAAATTTCTTGGAAGACACAAATAACCAAAGCTCACTCAAGAAGAAATACATAAACTTGAAGACCCTATATCTATTAAAGACATTGAATTTGGAGTTTAAAATCTTCCAACAAAAAAAGACTCTCTGGGCCTAAATTCTTTACTGGTGAATGCTACAAATTCTACACAAACTTCCAGATAACTGAAAAAGAAGATGAAACTTCCCAACACATCCCATGAGACTAGCATAATCTTGTATCAAAGTCAGACTAAAATATTATGAGGAAACTATAGACAAATAGCTTTATTAACATAGATGTAAAAATTCTAAGCAAAATGTTAGCAAGTCAAATTCAACAATATATGAATAAGATAATATATCATGACCCAGGCATGAAAATCAATGTAATTCACAATATAAACAAACAATAAAAGAAAAGCCATAAGATCACCTCAATGATGTAGACAAAGCATATGACAAAATCTAACGTCCAATACTGAGAGAAACTCAGCAAACTAGGAATAAAAGTGAACTTCCTCAATCTGGTCAAGGGCATCCATGGGGAGTCTACAACTAACATCATATTTATTGGTAAGGATGGAATACTTTGCTCCTAAAATCGGAAACAAGACAAGAATGTCCACCCTTACTACTTCCATCCAACAGTATGTTGGAGATTCAAGCCAGTGCAGTATGGCAAGAAAAAGAAACAAAAGGCATCCATATTAGAAAGATGGAAGTAAAGCTGTTGTTTTTTTTTTTTTACAAAGAAATTAAATTTACAAGAAATCTAGTAGAATTAATAAGTGAGTTTAGTATGGTTGCAGAATACAAGATCAGTATATATGAAAATCAGTACTTCTATATATTAGCAAAGAACAATTGGAAATGGAATTTTTTTAACACACACTTTTATAGTAGCCTAGAAGTAAGTCTGATCACAAATGTAAAAGACCTGTTCACTAAAAACTGCAAAAACACTGCTGATGGATATTTTAAAAGGCCTAAATAAATTGAGTCAAATGCCATGTTCGTGGGTCAGAAGACTCAATATTATTAAGATGTTAGTTCTCCTCAAATTCATCTAGAGATTCAAAGTAATCCCCGTCAAAATCCCAGCAGGCATTTTAATAGAATTTGACGTACTGATTATAAAGTTCATATGGAATGAGATGCAAAGGATCTAGAATAGTCAAAACAACTCCGAAAAAAGAATAACAGAGTTGGATTATTAACATTGCCTGATTTCAAAATCTATCATAAAGAAACAGTAATAAAAACAGTGTGGTATTGGTATAAAGCCAGACAAATATAACAAAACAGAAATTACAATAACAGAGTCATGCATGTAGGGGCAACTGATTTTTACAAAGACGTAAAATAGAGTAAAGATAGTATTTTCAACAAATGATGCTGGAACAACTTGGTATCTACACACAAAATGAAAAAATAAATGAGTAAAGAATAGAGAATAACTTTGATGCATACCTTACAGCATATAGAAATTACATCATAACCTAAAGATAGAATTGTAAACTACAAAATTTCTAGATAAAATCGTAGAAGACCTTATGACCTTGGGTTAGGCAAAGACTTCTTATATATGACACCAAAAGTGTTTTAAAATGTTAATAAATTGACTTCATCCAAATGAAAAATTTCTGCACTACAAAAGACACGAGAATTAAAAGGTAGGCCATAGGGTTAGAGAAACTATTTGCAAATCACATATCTGGTAAAAGCCTTGCATTAGGAGAATATTAAGAACTCTCAAAACTCAATAATAAGCAAATAAACTCAGTCTTAAAAAATGAGGAGAATGAGTGATGGCTAATAAGCACACAAAAAGATGCTTGACGTCATTAATCATTAGGAAATACAAATTAAAACTACAATGAGATATGATTATACACCTATTAGAATAGCAAAAATTTTGAAAACTGACCATACCAACTGTTGGCAAACATATGGAGGAAGCAGAACTCTCCTACACTGCTGGTGGTAATGAAACGTGATACAAACACTTAGAAACAAGTTGGCAGTGTCTTAAAACGTGAAACGTATAGCAGCCGTATCATTCAGTCATTTCACTCATAGGGGGAATATTTATTTAAAGTAGCGAAAAGAAGAGAAACAAACCAAATATTCTTAGGTGAAAGGGTGTACACACTCAAGTAGAGCCATATGCTGGCATTCTGTTCAGCCATGGAAAGGAATAAACTTTTGATCATGCTGCAACATGGGAGAATCTCAAGAGAATTATACCAAGTGCAAGAAGCCAGATACGAAAGAGTGCATAATGCGTGATACCATTCATATACAATTCTAGAAAATGTAAACTACAACATAGTGATAGAAAACAGATCTGTAGTTGCCTGGAAATGGAACAGCAGGAGAGGCAGTATAAAGGCTTCCAATGGGGCATGAGGAGACTTTGCAGGTGATGGACATGTTCACTATCTGAATCGTGATGGTTTCACAGATGCATGTGCATGTTAATGTATGAAATTGTACAATTTTATAATGTACAATTTATTGTATGTCAGTTATTCCCAATGAAGCTATTAAAAATAGCACCTGGAGGGGCGCCTGGATGGCTCAGTTGGTAGTGTCCAACTTCAGCTCAGGTCATGATCTCACAGTTTGTGGGTTCGAGCCCCGCATCGGGCTCTATGCTGACAGCACGGAGCCTACTGGGGATTCTTTCTCCCTCTCTCTCTGCCCCTCCACAGCTCATACACATGCTCTCTCTCTCTCTCTCTTTCTCTCTCTCTCTCTCTCTCCTCTTTCTCAATAGAAATAGTGTAGCTTTATTTTGGTCAAAATATCTATGGCATTTATATGGTTGGGAGGCAGCATATACCCTGAAAGACTGAAACAGCTTATTTTTCTTTTCTCTCCTTTTTTTTTCTTTCTTCTCATCTTCCTTTTCTTCTTTTGCTTACTTACAATTTACGATTTTCCAAAAAATGACATGTATTATGTGCGTAACAAAGCAAAATAGAAGAACAACAATGAGGAGTACAGGAACCAGAGAGGTAAAAAAGGAAAGCTAGTGATTTTGTTAACCAAATCAGAAGAAAGAACAGGAGACACAGTTTGGAGGAATTATAAAAAAAACATTTCTTGTTCTAGAACACAGATTTTTATAAAAATTTGTCAAGCACAAAAATTTTAGCGATCAAATTGGGGAACTTTCATGCAGACCAAAGTTGTCAGAATTTTCCAAGGCAGTTTCAGAAATACGTACACAAATAAACAATTACAGTTTGTTATTTTCCAAGCAGCAAGTTCGGTGCAACATGGAGTAGAAAACAAGCCCAACTGGTGGCTGAAAGTTTGGAAAGAACAAAATCATTTTCTATGTAATGATGAGTTTGGGGCTGGGAGAGGATGGATGGTCTAGGTCGAATTTACTGCCAGTGGCAATTCTGATAAACAGTTTTCTGTTTTTGGAAGAATTAGCCGCTGCATTATTACAGCTGACATACTTAGTGACCTAGATAATTTTCTGGAAGCAAAAGGATTGTGCAAATGCCATTTTTGTGTTAGAGCGGATGGCTGGTGAAAGGAGGTACTAGAAGATCAAATGTTTTACAAAGTCCCAAAGCCCTAAGACAGAACTACACTCCAAGACAGGACACTTCAACGGTCTGCTGTTTTGTAAAATACACAATGACACTGTTGACTGGGTGGGACGGGGAGGGGGCGGGGAAGCGGAGTGCAGCATAGCTCAGCAGATCAAGTCCACGGTTTTGGGAGTCAGACAACACAAGCTGAGATCCCAGCTCCATCACTTTCTTTCTTTCTTTCTTTTAATTTTTTTAAACATTTATTTATTTTTGAGAGACAGAGTGTGAGCGGGGGAGGGGCAGAGAGAGAGGGAGACACAGAATCTGAAGCAGGCTCCAGGCTCCAAGCTGTCAGCACAGAGCCCAACGCGGGGCTCGAACTCATAGACTGTGGGATGATGACCTGAGCCGAAGTTGGACACTCAACCGCCTGAGCCACCCAGGTGCCCCAACTCCACCACCTTCTATCTGGCTGCAAGCCCTTTATCTTTCTCATCAGCCTGATGCGAATTCCAGCAGTTAGTTGTGGGTTGGTATGGAGACGAGATAGTACATGAAAGGCACTTAATGTTCAAAACGTCATACTTACAATAATGTCCTCGGTAACCTTTAGAATGTTTTGGTTCATTCATTAATGTGAACTAAAATAATAAACCAGAATAATAGAATGTTAGAGCAGAAGGACCCTTAGATGCCATGGTCAGTGCCCCAGGCTGAGACCTGGGAGGGGGAGGTTTACACCGAGGCAGAGCCAGACCCAGCTCTCTCTGTGTGAAGCGTGTCCCGTTACACGCCACAGTTGCTTGGCCCTGCTTATCTGGATTCACTGCAAGTTCTTCATCAGCTGAGAAGCTTCTACTGAGCAATGATTAGGATGTTTTAAGTAAGTACAAATGGTCAGCAGAGCTGAGCTCGCCAGGGTGCTCCGATAAGTATTACCTGATGATGGGCAATTACATGACGACATAGAGACAGGGCAAGAGACTAGTTCCAGAAGCTCCCTAGTGTGAAAATGAGTCCCGTTCTCCCTTGCTCTCTCTCTCTCTCTCTCTCTTTCACACACACATGCACACACATATACACGGTCTTTGTCTTCTTTGCCTGGCTCAGTAAGCGTTTATGCGGCAAAACCACCTCGTTCTCAAACCAGAATGTCCTGCAATATAATTTATCCTTAAAATAAACTTCCATGTAAGGTTGTCCAGCTGTTCATCTATAATACAAACAAGTAAGCAAAATGGTGTTAAGGGAGGGGGCAAATTCTACCTTTCTCTTCTAGAACAACCTCAGAAGAAAGAGCTAGAATCCTAAATATTTGCATGGAGAGAATGCCTGGCAGAGAGTGTAACACAGCATGCCTTCTTCTGTATTTCCTTTAATGGGTTTTAGAATGCCTTTATTTTCTAAAAGGCTGAATCACAGTTTCCTTACTCTTTAGCGAATATGCTAGTCTTTAAGGATTTCTGTACATTCATCTGTCAAGTGACAATGTAACAGTGGAACCTTGTTTAACCCAGAGTATATCTGCATTTAGCTCTGCCTGAACTAGGGGATTTTGACCCCAGGACACATTATTTCAGATTTACAGACTGTCTACCTATTCTAAAACACTTGCTTACCACATGGTTTTTTAAAACAATTGTTTTAAATGTAAACATTGTTTTAAATCAAGTCCTTAACTACCCCTCCCATATTTCATGGTAGCTTCATTCAAATTCCTATTTAGCTTGGATCTGAGATTCCATCAACTCAATGCCAGCACACAATGTAGAATACGGGGAGGGGAGCCAAAATGGTGGAAATAGACGCTATTCTAGCCTCTCCTGGGCCGTGTCTTTACAGTGCAACTTCATTATCAGTTTTAAAGCAAATCTCACTCAACTTAAAACCATGTATCAAAATGTGTCCCAAACATAAGTACACATTATTTTCAGACTCTCAACTATTTGAGACCATCCACACATCTGTTCCTCTCTCCACTTCTTAGAAATGATCAAGACTTGACTCTTTGTAACTCTACAAAATTCTCTTGTTTGTTCCCGATTCTGCCTCCTCTTCCTGCTGTATTTGCACAGGGTAATGGAAAACAAAGTGACAGTGAAGTGAGGAGGGTCTGGTTCTATGTGTGAAGCTAATCGAATCCTCCCAAGGCGGTTGCCAACAGCATCCTGACCCTTGCTGGGAATCTTCAATATTGCGATGAAAAGTGCAAATTGTAGTTCAAATACGTCTTCACTCTAAGTGCATTGGGTCATTTACCTTAACAATGTGAATGTGCTCTCATTATCATGTTCAACTTGATTAGTGTATGGTCTAACATTTAAAAGTGCACTTCAGATAAAAGAATGTATGAATGCATGATTGGTTCCTAATAAATTGAGCAACCCCTTAATGAACTGTGAGCCATCTAGAGAGGAACTAGTATATACCAGTCACAGAAATGGCAACCCAGACAAAAATAGATTGTGTGTGTGTGTGTGTGTGTGTGTGTGTGTGTGTGTGTGTGTAGGGAGACATCTTCCATGACACAATGATTGCTAACTTTGTTGGAAAAATAACAGAATTCAAGACAACTAGGGAAATTAGTTGCTGGAACTAATTTAGGAGCCAAAGACAAATGAGCACTGTCTTTTGGCAAATGTTCGGCATGACTGAACTAGCACATCAGAATGAGAAAGTTCGAGGGGCAAAATCTCCCGTGGTTTTCTCACTGTTTTCTTCAAGGCAAGATGGAGCTGACTTAGGATTTAAGATTTTCTTAGTCACTTAAGACACATTCTGTCCCACCCTCTTTATTCCCATTTCTCATTTTTATCCTGTCTTTTTTCTTTTTCTTTCTTTCTTTCTTTCTTTCTTTCTTTCTTTCTTTCTTTCTTTCTTTCTTTTCTTTCTTTCTTTCTTTCTTTCGTTGGCTTTTTGGCTTTTTTGGCTTTTTTCTTTTTTTTTTTGCTAAACATATATTTTGTAAAGTGTTAGAACAGGTAAAGGCACAGGCCAAATAGTTCACACAGTTTAAAAGTAGCAGTGTGGTATCTCATTTATAAAATATATCTTACGTTGACTTCTGATTGGAATCTAAACATTTTCAGTTGGCTGAGGCAGTGTGCCTTTCTATCGTATTTCTTACTCATATCAGATAGATCCAGGTGAATTTTAAATGTGTGCTTGAAGAATTTATGTATTTACTCGCCGTAAGAAATTTAAGAATTATGCAGATCAGCATACCCAACAAATGTTTACTGGGTATTGAGTAGATGCAAGAGGAATGTAAACAAATATGAGCCACATGTGTGCTACAGGCCATTCATACAAGGAAGGAGAGTTAGTAGAAACAGGACGGTGGGGAAGGGCTCATAAAGGAGATGAAACTTGATGAGCTTGGATAAACTTGAAACTTGATGAGTCAGGAGATGAGCTTGACTGGACAGAGATAAACCCAGAGCAGGACAGAGGACATTGGGGCAGTAGCTTCCGCCAGAGAAAGAACACCTGTGTCTGGGGTCTATGGAGGAGCCCAGTTGAGCCTGCAGGGAAAGTGCACGCGGGGGACCATGATGACAGGAAAGGCTGAGGGCCATGGGACTGGCTATGGATGGGAAAGTATCAAAGCCTTCAGAGGAAGCAGTGACTCCTGCAGAGAAAGACGACTCTGGCCTGGTGCGTAGGCTACATTATAAGGGGAGGATGTCTTCAGGCAGAGTGTCCAGGGGAGGTTGTCCCAGATGGAGCAAGTGTGGTGGGGAAGAAAGAAAAGACAGTGATGAGAAGTAAGTAGTTTGAAGGCAGGATCCTCCAGGTGATGGGGCTCACCCGCTGTGGCAGATTTTCCAAAGGTGGAGATAGACATGTATACGTAACTCCCATGTGCTCTTCTTAAAATACAACCTTTTTTTTTTTTTTTAATTTTTTTTTTCAATGTTTACTTATTTTTAGGACAGAGAGAGACAGAGCATGAACGGGGGAGGGGTAGAGAGAGAGGGAAACACAGAATCGGAAACAGGCTCCAGGCTCTGAGCCATCAGCCCAGAGCCCGACGCGGGGCTCGAACTCACGGACCGCGAGATCGTGAGATCGTGACCTGGCTGAAGTTGGACGCTCAACCGACTGTGCCACCCAGGCGCCCCCAACCTTTTTTTTTTTAAAAAAAGTTTATTCATTCATTGAGAGAGAGAGAGAGAGGGACAGAAAGTGGGAAGGGCAGAGAGAAGAAGAGAGAATCTCAAGCAGGTTCCATGCTGTCAGCAAAGAGCCCAATGGGCCCAAACCCATGAAGCATGAGATCATGACCTGAGCTGAAATCAAGAGTTGGATGCTTAACCAACTGAGCCACCCACGCACCCCTTAAAATAAGACGTTGACACTCCTGCATGGGGCAGTGGGGTCTGTGTTGTCTCCTCTTGGCCTGTGGAGAACACTGTAACTGCTACAACCAACAGATTGTGGTGGAAGTGATGCCTTAAGAGGTTTGCGGCTGACGCTGGGACATAGAGGGGAAACATGGTGTCATGCTTCTCTTCCCCTCACCCCTTGTGTCTCTCTTTCTCTGCCACATGCACACACACACACACCTTGAGAGCCTTGAGCCGGCAGGCACAAATGCTGGAGAGGTTACCTGAAGAGAGCACAAAGAGACAGGCCTGAGGAGTCCTAGCCTTTCAAACCCATCGTTGTTTGAAGTCTTTATGCTGAGACCCCACATGCAGTGAAGCAGAAACAAGACATCCCTTCTGTGCCCTTCCATACCCTCTAGAATCCATGATCATAGGAAATGGTCACTTATGCCATTCACTAAGTTTTAAGGAAATGTGTTCTAAAGCCATAAATACCTGTCACACCCCATCACTTGACTATAAACTCACTAAACCCACATAGTCTTTCTACAGCCCGTTTCAGTGGTCACCAGATTTTTTCTATAAAGAGCCAGAGAAGAAATAGTTTCAGCTTTGAACTTACTCTGGTACTATTGTGTGAAAGCAGCCTTAGACCTTACCCAAATGAATGAGCCTAGGTGTGTTCCAATAAAGGTTTATTTACAAAAACAGGCATCAGGCTGAATTTGGCCTGGGTGACCACCGCCCCCCCCCAACCCCTGCCAACATCATATTCTTAAGGATCCTCAGCAGTAAGTCTCACTACCATAGTGGTACAAAGTCAGCCTTGAGGGCTGCACCAGGGAGACAGGGATGGTACGTAGGGCCCATATCCAAGACCACATCACAGGAGCCAGAGGGAATAAAAGGCCTGGGGTGACCTAGTTTCCCACCCTCTGCCCCGACCCACTGAATAAGCTCAAACATTTCCAACGCAAGTCCTCAAAACTGTCCTAAGCTGGAATCCCTCCTCCTCTTTTCTCCTATTTTGTTGTATTTTTAAGTGCCGCGTATTGAGTGTTCAGTGCTCTAATCCTGAGGGTTTTCCTACTGGATCAAAGCGTAACTGATTTGTAAAACCCAGTTCCCTGTTGCTAAGTGCTCAGAATTCATTTCAGAAAGCACAAGGGTGCTCTTCACCCATGATGCATGGAACTCAAGGATGGGTAAGAATGCATCCCATAGTCCAATTCCTATTCCTTGAAATGCCATCAACTGTGAGCCACAGACAGTGACAGTAGGAGAGTACAATGGACTTGCGCTTCTCTTCCTGCCTCCTGAGAGCGGAGTTGCTGTTGGGTCCTTGATATCTTTAAGTGCTGATTTTGCAATGATGGTGAAGTAAGCAGTACTGAGTTCACAAGTTCACATCACAGAATACACCGAGAAAGAGGCCTTAATGAGAGACAGAAGGACTGTAAGCTAGCCAGAAAATTCGCCTCTCCTTCCTCCTGGTTTTACAGGATTCTCTAATAAGGGGATAACTTGGAGAAAAAGGGAAGAAACTCAACTAAGTGGAACAGCAGGAGTCCCTCCAGCAATCTTCTAAGCTGCTTCCTGAGAAGGCCTCCAGCCATTCAGCAGAGCCCTGGAAGGCTTAATGAGAGCAGCCCCACGCAATGACCTGTATACAGCCACTCGGGTGCTGGTTTCTCTGGGGCCTCTGCCAGCCCAGCATCCGCTGGTCCCTCAGGAAAAAAAAAAAAAAACTGGACAGGAGGGACTCTGAGTGACTGCCATCGACCCTGGCCCAGCTGCTGTTTTATTGTGTATCTGTATCCACCTACAACAGTATCTGTATCTCCAACTGCACCTGTATCTCTAGGACTCTATATCTGATCTGTCTATATCTAAATCTGTGGTTTGTCTTATGTGAGGGGGTCACTGAAATGTAGGTAGTAAAGTGTGCTAAGATAAATGGAGAGTGAGAACAGAATTATGAAGAAAGCTTCTATTTCATCAGCCTAAAAAGCCATGGAAATCACAAGCACTGATGGGTTGCAGGGAAGGTATGTCATCCTTAGATGGTAGACAAAAGACCCATCAGACTAACTGAAAGGGCTCTCGCGTACTGTAGCAGGTTAGAAATTTGGCAAGTTCAAACCACCAAAGTAGAAATGGTTTGAGAATCTTTGAATGGGGAAGATCCTTTCTTCCTTCCCTACCTGTCCCTGAAATCGCGACAACTTTCTAAGGAAGCGGGACAGCAATCACAGTGCACTGTCACCTCGGGCCTCAGAGGAACTGACATATTCTTTCAGAAAGCATTTGATACAACAGCTGTTTGTATGAGAGCTAGCTCAAACCTTCCGGGAAAACTGTGTTTACAAGGATTGCTTTGATTTATAAAAGGTAACAGAGTGCATTCCTCTTCTGAAATACCATAGAAAGGCCTTCCACAGAATTGGATTGTACTTTTCAACGCAGAGTGCTGAATTTTGTGCCAGGCGGTGAACACGAAGGGATGGTCTGGAGAGCCTCAACGCCGGCAGGCCATGGACTATCCCTTGGTCTTCTCATCTGCAAAATGGACCTAATAAAGCAGCGTGGCTCCTCCGGCTGTTACAAGTAAGGTCCAAATGAGATCATATACGGGAAAGGACTTCAGGAGCTGTGACGCTTTGCCAAGTTATTATCTTTGTGACATTTGGTACAACTATAACAAAAACTCACTAGGCAGAGACAGAGATAAAATGGAGGCGATCTGGTGACCAAGGTGTTTTTATTATTAAGCATTTATACAGCACTTTATATTTTCAGAGAGCATAACAATCTTTTTTCCTGAGTTACCCTGACAGGTTTACTTCTCACTTGCTGACCTTGGAGCAATTACCATGTCGAAACATGGCAGAAAGGGCAGCCATTTCCCTTCTAGATACACGTAGACACATCGGCCGTGGAGAAACTGCTCCCCTCCCACCCCCCACAGATCTAAACTAGAGGCAACATCAGATAGAGCCCAAGACCAAATTTTAACAACAATATTTCTCTCTCTCTGTTCACAGAACCAAGCTAGGAACTTAAAACTCAAGAAGTCTTATGAAATATACCAGCTGCAGTCCTGCTTTTCTGAGCAGCACAGAACAAGTCAGATTCTTGAGCTTTTCCCTGGAAAAGAAAGATAGACCCCACCCTGAAGCCCCCCCGACCCCGCCGCCTCGTGTCCCGATGGGAGCTCCGTGCTTGGGGGCAGGGGGGGTGCTGGTCAAAGGACTACAGGTCGCATACTGATTCTGTAATTGTTGATCCCTTGCAATCACGGATACCTTAAAAACAAACTAAGCTTTGGTGGCTCTTTCCATTGCTGGAGATGGAGGTTTAAGTTGAGGATGCACTTATTTTTTTTTTTTTAATTTTTTTTTCAATGTTTATTTATTTTTGGGACAGAGAGAGACAGAGCATGAACGGGGGAGGGGCAGAGAGAGAGGGAGACACAGAATCAGAAACAGTCTCCAGGCTCCGAGCCATCAGCCCAGAGCCTGACGCGGGGCTCGAACTCACGGACCGCGAGATCGTGACCTGGCTGAAGTCGGACGCTTAACCGACTGCGCCACCCAGGCACCCCGAGGATGCACTTATTTTTAAGGAAGTAAAACACAAACAAAAGGTAACATTTCAACAGAGGAGGTGGATGTCAGGACAGAATGCTATTCTAAAACGGAGACATTTAGGTCCTGTGTTACAAGTTTGGTTTTGACTTGGGCTCCGTTTGTGGCGACACTGGTTTGGGTTGGCCTTTTCGCCCTTCCCTTGGCTGGGCCCAGAGAGGAAAGCAAGCGCCTGGTCCTTGGGAGGGAAGGACATGGACAAAGTCCCTCACAATAGTGGCAGGCAAGGGTGCAGAGGAGGAAGGACAGGGATGCCGAGGGGCGAGAGTGGCCACTGGACCTCCTCGTGGAGGGCCGTCTCTGGTGCGCTCAGGGAAGGGGTTCCAAGTAAAGATGAGTTTTAAGTTTCTTTCTCACAGTCAGTCTTATCAGGTATTAGGTATTACAGCAGGTGAGAGAACGGTCAAGAGTCAAAAGTGCTTTGGGAAGTCAAGGGGAAAGCCTTAGGGGAGAATAACACGGCCTCTTTGTGTGACAGGCTGGGGGTTAGGATCCAGAAAGGGGGTTGGAAACAGAAGAAGCAAAGAGCTTAGAATGCAGAGATGAAAGACCCCAGGAAACATCGCACCCCTCCCCCCACCCCATACTACAGATAAGAAAACAGGCCCAGAGAGCTTCATTTACTTCCCAAAGTTTGATGGAAAAGTTCCCATGCGTTATTTATATATTTGAGCTGGAGTTTTCCCGCCAATCCTCACTGCTTCCTTCTCCAAAAAAAAAAAAAAAAAAAAGTTGGGATTTCTCATTCTGTTTTCTCCCCCAAACTGCTAACATATACTGACTGAAGGCTAGGTCCAAGCTATAAGCCTCCAAATGAGTAGAATGGCTCACTGATAAGTAGACTTCTTGTTTAAAATTGTGCTGGGCTTTTTTTCTCCTATTTTCCTCGGGTTTTCCCTATCCTAACAGGCGCTTTTATTTTTACAGCTTTCCATGATGTCCCTTGACATATTCTTAGTTGCTTAGTCTATCTACAGTGTTTAGAAAGAGATGCCATTGGCTCACCCCTTTCAGCAAGCATTTATTGTGGGCTTGCTGTAGGCGTCAGGCCTTGTTCTAGACCCTGGCTGTGTCGTGGTGGTCATGTGGGCAATGACCCTACCCTCCGGGGGCACATGCTAGAGGTTTGCTGCATCTCTCAACCTCGGGCACAGTCCTCTATGGAATAGCATAGTCTTTGTTTTCTACTAAACCCTTGATGGGTGCTAGCACCCAGAAGCCTAGCCACAAACGAGGCAAACAATCCTATTTCACTCAAGCGCTATTGATTCTTCTTACTGTCTCCTTTGTCATTTTTAATCAGTACATCCTTTGCACCCTTCAGCTCCTACACCCCCAAGTGACTCAGGAAGCACCTTTAAAATGCACACAGTGTCATAAACCCTCGAGGAATCTCAGTGAAGCTCTCCTTCCCGTGTAGCATCCAGAAGCCAACTCAAAAAGCAATTCACTTGACTGAGAAATGCCAAGTGAGGAGAACTTGGAAGTATTTTTGGAAATTAGGTCTCTATTACACCAAGGTGCTTCATCATCTTGAAATACAGGATGAGTTAAGGATCTGCTAAGAGAAAGAAGGAAAATCTGGGAAGCTAGTTGGATTTATACCTTGAAGTTGAGAACTCCCATGCAGGGCACCTCCCAGGACTCCCCCAGAACCCTATGGTGACAAGGAGCCAACATCAATGTGATACAAGGCAAAACACGGGAGGCCTACCCCCATGTCTCCTCTTCACTTTCAAGGCCGTGAATGGAGGTAAAATAAAATCTCCACTGCATCAAACCTTTCCAGATTCATTCTGGTGGAATCCACGTGAATCTTGGAAACCTCTTTGAAAGGCTTGCCAGCCCCAGGGCCTGGTGTAAATCTACAATTGCAAATAGTAGTGGGGTCTGGGCACCCATCAGTCAGTTACAACTATCAGGTCCTTGAGATGAAGTCTATCACTTGCTTGTGACTTTGGGCACTTAAAAAACCTGCAACAGATGAAATGATCACAAGACGTGAGCCAAGTGAAGGTACCTTCTGGAGATACATACCCCTCTCCAAGCCAGGCCAAAGGGGTTCTTTAACGGATAGTAATCAATTTTAGCGATTGGTATGGAAACAAAAGCAGCTGGTTTACAATTGTGACAAAAAATTCCCAGATTGGCAGGAATTTCTGTGCAGGTGCCAAGCCAACTTTTCCCATCCCAAGTGACTCACCAGGGTCCTGGAGGCATTACCTAGACTGACTTCATGCTTCCCGGTCACGGCGACCCTGCCGTTCTCCTTCTGTGTTTGCTCTTGTTTGAATCATAGCATGAACTGACAATAGAAGCATGGCAGGCAAAATCCCCAAATTAAAACAAAGTTGTCTAAAGGGTGTGCTGCACCCCCACAGGCTCTTGCTGTGGAGACGCACGCATATCCACCACACTTGAAAAAAAAACCAAATCTATCCACTTTCCTTGTTTTTTTTTTTAGCAGATGTGTGACTAGAAGGGTCATTCTCTGCCTCGGTTTCTTCAAACTTGGGGTTTTAGGAGGATAAGATATGTGTTTGGGAGGGTGGTAAAGCACAGCGGCCACAATATCTCAGCCCTGGAGGTCCTATTCAACTCTTTTTTTTTTTTTTTTCCTCTTCAGTGAGCTTTGCATAAAGCTTGCCCAAACCCACATGGATTTCTATAATATCCAAAAAGAATGACAATGAATGATGTGATGTAGGTGGAAACTGCCTGAAGAAATCTAAATTGTAACAGGAAAAAAAATTGACATTTTAGATTTTAAATGTTACACAGTTTTTATAAAGCTTCAGTCAATTTATTTTATTTATTCTAATGAAGAGCATTACAACTGCTTTACTGCACTGAAGCAAGCATCGATCACACCATTAATCACACCTTGTGAATAGCCACAAATCAAGTCCTAACAGCACGCACTGAATCAGGAGCAATGAAGCATAAACTCCTTCACAATTTATGATCTCTCCAATTGCATCTTTTCAACCATTAAATTGCAAGATACCATAAATTTTTATCTTCTTCACTTCAGTCACATTATTGATTCTGCCGTGTGAAATATAGAAGCGCCGTAAATCTCGGCTATTGAATTAAATTTAAAGTCCCGACTTCAGAAAAGAAACCCAACACACTGCCATGGCTGTTAATTTACACTGAGGAACAAATGATAGAAACATTAAAATTTAAATGGACAACAGGGATTTCTAAAAGCCATAGTACTGTCAATCCTAGTCCTTGTCAACCTTGAAGGCTTTTTTTTTATTATTATTAATTCAAATTTTAAAATGTAAAAAAAAAAAAAGAATTAAAAAATTTTAAAGTAGAAGGAAGGTAGATTATTCACAAGAACTGATCATAGAAGGTTCCTCCATGGGAATGGCTGCCAATATGACCAGAGATTTTAAAAGGCAAGACGATGATGGCATTGGCCCTCACCCCATCCCCGGGGATAGGTCCGAATGAACCCATGTGCCCCACATCCCACTCAGGACACCTCTGTCTGCAGTGATGATCCCACCGGAGGCACTGACAGTCGCTGGGTAGGTATGCTGTTGTCTCCGTTTGCGATCCTGACTCCCAAGGCAGCACTTGCTGCCTCAGGTCCCTCCCTGTGCCCCTAGCAGGCTGCCTTACCAGGCCCCCTTGCAGTCTGGCTTCCTGATGGGTTTAGCCAAAGGACCAGCAGAATCGCAAGGGGCGGGGTGTGAGAGAGGATATGGAGTAAGAGTTCCCCACTCCCTCCCGCTCTAATGCCAGAATTTGGCAAGGGTGGGGCACCTCCTTGACCACAGCTCCCGTGTGTGTGTGTGTGTGTGTGTGTGTGTGTGTGTGTGTGTGTGTGTTGGGAGGGGAGGCAGAGGGTACTCCTCCTTGGCACGAGCTCTTCCCAGAGTTCCACTAACACTCTTCCCTCCCTTTGCCCCTGCAGGCCTGGGTCAGGAAAGGTTTCTCCCAGTTTTCTTCTCCAGGCGCCTCACACCCCTTAATGGTGCCCTTAACCCTGCCCACAACTCTGAAAATAACCCCTTCATTAAAGTCTCTTCATCTTAACATCTGGAAGGGATTCTGCTTCCTGTTGGAAACTTGCTTGAGACAGGCAGGGCATAAAAAGATCTTAAAAGCTCCAGAAAGCAGGTGATAGCTGCCCAGCTTTACAGTAAAAAACAAAAACGAACAAACAAAACCCCCAGAGATATCACACCCCCAAAATGGTGAAAATCCTAAGAAAACCCAAACCACATACAGATCAAAAAGGACAATTAGGTTTTGGCAGATGGCTAGTCCTAGCTAGAATGATGTGTATGCATTATACCCAGAGGTGAGACAAATGAGACCATGAGTGGCCTTTCTGATAAGTCACCAGGCAAGCTGAGATCTCCTAGCCACAGAGAATAAGGGGGAGGTTGCCGAGCAAAGGCCGGACTAGAAAAGGAAACGGGCTTGCCATCATGCACACACTGATCTGACATACAGATGGGCAATCCAGGGTCCACTGTGATGTCCAGGGCTGGCTGGAATTGAGAAGACATGAGCAGGTCCCCAGCCTGTTCTCATAGTATCCAAAATAACCTCATGGTGTGTAAGTTGTGATCTGAGGGAGCCTAATGTGGCTTCTAGCCTTATCTACTTTCGAAGATGCATGAATTTTCTGTCTTCCCAGCCACTCCCAAATCTCAGACCTAGCTGCTTCCCTCCCAGCTAAGAAGGTCATGCTAGAATAGCAGTTATTCAAGACGCAACTGTAATGATTGTCTCATGATCCAACAAACACTCCCCTTCCCTGCAAAAAGACCAGGGACTCTGGGACTTGAATATGCTAATTTCTCCAACCAAATAACAATCTTATGAGATAAAGTGGTTGGGTGTCTTTCCCAGTCTAAGACCGTGCCAGAAGTCAGGACATCCCTGAGAGCCAGCAAAGCCATTCTGGGACCAACCTAGGATGCAGCATACTCCAATAGACTCCAGGCAGGGCCGGGCTGAATGAGATTTCTGGGATCGTTCTTGATTTGCTCGAAACCTATGGGAGAAGTAGAAGAGCAGAGATCCACACCTGCATCGTGTGTCGTACATCCGTGTGCTCTGGACCTGGAGGTTCCTTCTCCAATGTGATCGAACTCCCTGCAGGCTATCACAGTAATGCCACAAACCCAGCGGGTGATTTCAGATATCCAGAGGAAATACTAAGGCTCTAGAAGAGGTGGCAAACTGATGATTCTCAGGCCCTTCACAAAACATCTGTTTGGTAAAATAGTAACATATTCACAGGGACTCAAAATTCAAAATAGACAAGAAGGTAAGGTAAAATGTCTCCCTCCTACCCTACCACTCAGCCATCTAATTTTCTTTCCCAAAAGCACCACTGCTGCTAGTTTCTATCTATCTATCTATCCATCTATCTATCTATCTATCTATCCATGAATCTGTCTACCTAGGTACAGATATATGTATGCATGTGTGTGTATAGACATATGCTTTCAGAAAATATTTATTCATATAGGAACAAGTCCATACATATCCATGTATATATTCTCTCCCTACTTTCACACAAATGGTAGGATATCATATACACAGCAGTGCACCTAACCTTTTTATTTCATAATACGTCATGAAGCACGAAAGGAACTTTCTTGTTGCTTTGAAGGCTCCAGAGCCGTTGTATAAGATGAACCACAATTTGCCGAACTGGTCTACTATTGAGGGACATCTAGCTTGTTTCAAATTTCTTGCTCTTACAAACAATACTAAAGTAATAATATTATGCATGTCATTTCACAAACGGTGAGTAGGAGTTTTAAAAATTGATCAAATATTCTTTAAGAATCCAATTTCATGTGAAAAGTGGATTTAGGGCTTCTCCTGGAAAATGAAAGTTCTGGGGCGCCTGGGTGGCTCAGTCGGTTAAGCGTCCAACTTTGGCTCAGGTCATGACCTCACATTCGTTGAGTTTGAGCTCAGCATTGGGCTCTGTGCTGACAGCTCGAAGCCTGGAGGCCGCTTCGGATTTTGTGTCTCCCTCTCACTGCCCCTCCCCTGCTCATGCTGTCTCTCTCTCTCTCTCTCTCTCTCAAAAGTGAATGAACATTAAAAATTAAAAAGAAAAAAAAAGAAAGTTCTGGCAGTAGGGAACTCACACTCCCACATGGAAACAACAGCCAGCTAAAACTCAACGGTAATGCCTCTTGGGGAGAGTTAGGCACTCTCTAGGCTCCTGGCCCCTGTGGACATTTGAAATCCTGTCTACCTCATCGTGGTAAGGAAGACACGAGATAATGATGGTAAGGCACCCAGAATGGTACTTGACACCCTGTGGATGGTTGAGACCTTTCAGGGAAACGAGATGCTTGTTAGAGGACTACTCCCTTCCACTCTCCATCCTCTCCCTTGGGTCTAAGAGTTCCTCATTCTTCAGCCTTTCTCTAGTCTCACTAGAAAGCAAACTCCATAAAGATGTAGACTTCATTTTGTTCACCACCAAGACCCCAGCACCTCCGAGAGCACAGGGCACGTAAAATGAGCAAGTGACAGGGGCGCCTGGGTGGCGCAGTCGGTTAAGCGTCCGACTTCAGCCAGGTCACAATCTCGCAGTCCATGAGTTCGAGCCCCGCGTCGGGCTCTGGGCTGATGGCTCGGAGCCTGGAGCCTGTTTCCGATTCTGTGTCTCCCTCTCTCTCTGCCCCTCCCCCGTTCATGCTCTGTCTCTCTCTGTCCCCAAAATAAATAAACGTTGAAAAAAAAAATTTTAAAAAAATGAGCAAGTGAGTCAATGAATGAATAAAAGAAGGCAAGAAAGCATCAGTAACTATATACTAGGATCTACGGACCTCAACTATAAATGCCTGTTTCTTGATGCTTTCCTGTTTTTATTCATTTTCCATAGTTTTCCATTTACTTTCTCAATCTAAGCTTTTCCATGTTTTTAGCTACATAAACATCTTTCTGAGTTCCTGAATAGTTACTTTTCACTGCTCATCTGTTGGGTTATCTTTTCCATTCTGTCCACTAATTCTTTCTGAGGCTTTTAGTTGTTTCAACCTCCTGGTTCCAAACCAGAAGAAATCAGATTCGTTTTTTTATGTGTTCCCCAAAGCCATAAATCTAATTTCAAATTCCAAAACAGCCCTAACATCTTTGAAATGTTAATAACCCTATAAAAATATTCACATTAGTCCAAATTATATGATTAATGTGGCATCTTCCCCATGAACATTTCAAAGACTTTAAACACATGACTTTGTGGCATTTGCTATGTGATACAAGTTCCTCCTTAGGAAATTTAGAAGATTAACAATGTCACCTGATAAATGCAATTTTGAAATAAACAGCAAAGTCTTCGCCAGTCCACAATTATGTTCCAGCTTGCTTTATTATGTAACCACGGGCATGCCATGATTGTAGGAAACTAAAGTTTACAAAGTGCTGGCCCCACATCACAACGGCTCATTTGCTCTTCACTGCAGCTCCTGTGGGGATGTGGCGGTATGTTGGAGATGGTTTGAGCAAGTCAAACTATCTTAAACTAAAAAGGGCAGTTGTTGCAAGAGAGACACAGGTATCTCACAACTTGAGGACAGGAAGTGTGGCTCCATTCAACAGGAACCGGAAGTGAAACTGCAGAAGCATCCCCTGCCGAGACATCTGCTCCATGGGCTGCTCAGTGGGGCCACGTTCTTTCATCTCAGCTTCTCTCTGAGTCTGTTCCCCATCTCTCTGTCTGCAGTCCAGCTTTCTTTGCTGTTCCCTACACACACAAGATGGCTGCCCTGCAGCTTCAGAGGTAGTTTTCCACCCTCCCTCTTCAGTTACCAAGAGGAACCAGAGTCTCACAGTTCAAACTCTGTGAGAGACCGTCTCATTGGTCCGTCTTGGGCCAGATGTCTATCTCAGTCCAACATGAGATAGGAGAGTAACATGACTAATCACAGTATATTCTTTGACATTCCAACTACATCAACCAAGCGCAGCTTGCTGGAGGTTTGCTTGTGCCTTACAGAAACCATGCAGATAAGCTTGAGCAAAAAGAGGGAATCACAGAAGAGAGATGTGGGCCTCTCTTGGCTCAAGGAAAGGAAGTGCAGTTCACTCACCCACAGCTGGGGCACCCCTGTGCATGGAAAATAGCCAAGCACATAATGTGTGGGGCCCAGTGCTGCATGAAAATGCAGGGTCCCTTGTTCAACAGTTATTAAAAATATACGATGGTGAGGGGCATCTGGGTGGCTCAGTCTGCTAAGTGTCAGACTCTTGATTTTGGCTGAGGTCATGATCTCGTGGTTCACGGGTTCAAGCCTCCTATGGGGCTCTGCACTAATGGCACAGAGGCCGCTTGGGATTCTCTGTCTTTGTCTCTCTCTGTTCCTCCCCTGCTCATGCTCTCTCTCTCTCTCTCTCTCTCTCAAAAATAATAAACATTAAGAAAAAAAAGATTTTCACACTGGTGAAAGCAGAACGCTTCTAAGCCCAGGGCCCTGTGGAACCAGAGGGACTGCACATCCATGAAGCCAGCCTTGTGTGGACAGTGGATCTTTGAAAAGTGAGGACAAGGGTAGGCAAACACTCCCAAAGGTCTCTATTGTAAGCAATTGCTATCATTTTACCCTTTTTATAGGTTTATTGTGACTAATTGACTTGCCCAGGGCTGTACAGGTTGCAGTAGACTTCTGACCTACATCTGCTACACCCCAAATGTATTACTTTAATTCCACTACATTCCCTTTTCCACAGCTTGGCAAATAATAGGCACTCAGGACACAAAAATTTCCAGAGCAGAAAAAATGATAAAACATTTATGGATAGGCTGCTAAATTCTACATTCTCTAATACGATGACCATCCATTTAGAAAGCACTAAATTTCAGTGGTAATTGAATTACAAGGCTTTTAGATCCTTCCAAATAAAAGCATATTCTCACCATCACCATAATTTTTACATAACTACCCTAATTCCTGGAATTCTTTCTGAACCCCAGACAGAGTGCCAAATTGACATTCACTTTCTAGGAATCGTCAGATTTTCAGGCCGTTGCATATTACTCTCAGTTTCTCTCCTATCAAGGCATGCGATAATTCTCCAAAAAAGTGCTCCCCTACCTTTTTACTTTTAATAAATGTAATTGAATTAGTCCTGGGCAGGAGCATCTGGCCTTGGGTGGCCATGTGGAGGTTTTTTTTTTTTTTTTTTTTGGTCTGGAGGGCACATTTCTTGTTCTGGGGTCAATGAAATAATCAAAACCCAGTCCCTGGGGAGGAAATTTTATGGCTCTCATTTATTTGATCCACAATCTACCAAGCTCCATGCCATAGTCAATCAGCTGCAAAATAAAGGAGAGCACAGCTAGTTTGCTCTAGAAAAGGTAAAATCCATTGGATCCTGGGCTGGTTAAGTGAGAAATAGATTGATTAAACCTAGGTTGGGGGCCCGCAGAGCTGCAGGGAAAATGCCCAGTAGTTGGGAGCACACTCATTTATTTTGTTCACAAACAGAAACTGCCTTTTGAAAGGACGAGACGAATCCTAGTTAACCGGGTTTCCAACCCAGGCAATGGTCGAGATTGGCAGGCTCAGATTGTCAGAAAAGAACAGCAGGAAGGTAATGAAGGGACAGCACTTTAGAAGCTACGGGCCGAGGTTCACAGGGAGGAAGTGTCTGTTCAGAGGCGCCCACCACTGCCCGCGGCCACCCAGAGCCATCTCCTCAGTGACCCACCCCTCGCAGCTCTCACTTCTCGGGGCTGGCCCATCAATTGATCTCTAATGCCTGCCTTGGTTAATGTAATTGGAATGTCAAAGAATAAAATGTGGTTAGTTATGCGATATTCTCTTTCTCATAAAACTCACCCTTGGACAGAGGGAACCAGCCTTTGATGAGGACTGTTGCTGGGCTTCCAGAGAGCACTTATTTCTACATGTTCTCTGGGAGACATTTGAAGCATTGGAGACTCCAAGTTGAGCATGAATTTAAATGAGTGGTACAGGGGTCAGGGGGTTGTCAGACAATTGTGTGATCACGGGCTCTAAGAACTTTTTGCCAGCCCATAGAAATAGTCACCCCCCAAGGAATCCTCACACCCTGGCTGTCCCGCCAGTACCACGTGCATGGAGATGGCTGTGGGGAAGGAGGCTTCCTTTCCAGGGTTTACCTGGGGACATAACCCTCTTCACCCCAGTGTTGCTGTGATTCAAAGCCATATGGCATCCTCCTGTTGGCCCTTTAATCTGTGGCTTCCAGGAGGGTAGGGACTCTGTCCATTACTTACTGCTGCAGGACTAGGGCTCAGCTCAGTGCCTGGCACACAGTAGGTGCTAATAAATGTTTGTTGAGTCATTAAATGGGTCCAAAGACTGTCAAGGGAAAACGCTCTGTGAAGAGAGATCTCAGCTGGCATGACGGGTGTGAAATGGATATTATGAATATTATCCTTGAGGTGGGGAGATGGGAAAAAGGCACATTAGTTTTGTTGGATTTTATTTTTTATTTACGATCATACTGTCGCTGTGTCGGGCAGTGAGGTGAAGCAGTAGGAGCTGAAGCAGGTACAGCCTGGGGATGAGTCTGAGGTAGGGTGTGAAAATGGAAAAAAAAAAAAAAAGAAAGAAAAAGAGTTTAGAAATGGCTAAAATATGGGTCAAGCAGGCATTGGTTCCCCCTTAGCAATGTGAGCACCCCCCCGCCTTCAGGCTACATCTAAAGCACACCATTGAGATGAGAGCCATTGTTTGAAGGGAGAGCTAGAGAGGACACCCCACGCATCACACACTAGCATGTGGCTCGTGGAGGGCCTTCAGGTTCAAGTACAATTAGACACAGAAAGTGTCTGTGTAGGAGAACCCCCCCCCCACCTTCTGCCATTGAGAGGGGTGGATTCCAAATTCAAGAGCAGGTGGCCTGCCCCACTTCAAACCTGCTACAGCTTTTTGTGTGTGTATATTTAGAGCTATTTGCTATTAGAAAACCCATGGAGATACTCTAAATTCATCTTTCTTCAAAAGTAGATGTAGCCTTTTGCTAAGAATAATTTGAGCATGAAATGGTTTTTCTGTCTAGTTTAAGCTGCTTCTGTGAATCACCAAAGTTGGAGTGGGTTGCAAGCATGTCAAATGAATCCTCCCACCCATACTGAACAGCCCTAGAAAAATGCCCTGAGAGACAGCAACCGCCTATTAAAACATGATAGAGAGGTGCTTTGTCCTGCAGAAAATGGACAGGGATGAGAGGAATCGGAACTCCCATCAGCAAACAACGAGTGTTTGCAGAATGAAAGCTGCCCTCAGTATATAACAAAGCAGGCACACCCACTAGGGGAACACTTTCAAAAGCAAGTGATAAATATCTCAAACTCACATCATTTACTGTATTTTTAGATGAATACATAAGTACTGTTGATGCATGTGAAGTGTAATTATTTTTAACACTTTTTTTTTAACCCTGGAATTAGGCCAATTCTGCCCCCTCTAAGGCCTTTTGTACCAAAAAGTGAAGTGTAGGGGAGATTTGACGACCAAGTGTTTCCATGTTCCATGTTAAGAGATTGTACCCCCAAATTTTAAATCATTTCTTAATTCAGTCACTTACCTGATCGCGGAAGGCCCAGACGCTTGCAAATGCAAAATAGATTTCACACAGTTCAGGAGGAGAGTCTGGGGGAGTATTCTGGGCTGTCAGGAGACAATCCGGTAATGAGCACAAAGTCTTCAATAAAGACAAACAGAATAAAAGGGCTGTGTTAAAATTACTGCAGCCTTGCATAATAGCTGAGCTGCAAAGATGCTACAGAAATGGTAATGAGTACAATAATGCTCCGAACTTGGAGTGTTTTTATTTAAAGGATTTTAATTAACCAGAAAATGAGCATTAATCCCAGCAACTTGGAAAATAACACTCCAACTATTGCCACAAGCAGAAAGGTAAGAAAAAGAACAAGAAAATGTTATCTGGAGAAACAAGCCCTTTGAAAAATGAACAGTTCCGAGCACCAGCTAGAATCTAGAGCGCGTCCACTTCTGGATGGTCAGCGCACAACGGCTGGTTATATTCCGAAACTTCTACCCTTACGTTGCCGAGAATTCAGTTCCCTTCAGTGTTCTGATTTCACAACTTAAATACACTGAATGAAACTTTCAGTCATCCAGAATCTATATTTTGAAAAAAAAAATCACTCCTCGTTTCAGTTATCTTCAACATTTGGGAAATCTGATGAGCCAGAAGGCCTCCACTGCCTGCCACCTCTCCTAAAATATCAAAGCAGTGGACACAGCAGACATCGAGGGAGACTTGTTTACCTACGAAGGTCTCAG
Organism: Puma concolor; assembly: GCF_028749965.1. Lineage (NCBI taxonomy): Eukaryota > Metazoa > Chordata > Mammalia > Carnivora > Felidae > Puma > Puma concolor. Next base: position 163,156,568 of record NC_141674.1, read on the forward strand.
CAGAGGAAATGCTGCCACAACCAAGTCTCTACTGCCTCTCAAAAGAAATAGTTGTTTTTATCCACTGCTCGAGCTTTTTTTCCCAATGGAAGAGAGCCTGGGTTTTTCCTATGAATAACCAAAGCAGAACTCAAAATACAGAAGTGTCCTAAAGCTTCCCGTTAGCAAGCAGGCACCTACAAGACGCAGACATCGCAGAGGCAAACTTCTTTTATAAGGAATTCTTTGAAATGCTCCCACACCATTTCTTTTTTCCTGGATCTGCTCTTAGGATGCCGACTTCAAGGCTCTCTGGCCGTGATTTTCATTGCCATTAATAGTCACATGATAGCTCGAATTACAGTCACAGAGCCTCGGACTGAACACATCCCATACTTCACAACCTGCGCCTTGCCTTAAATTCCCATGACCTTCCAAGCTGAAATCCCAAAGTTATCTTAGACTCTGTCACACAAAACCTTGTCAGTTCTACTCCACAAATATCTCTTGAACCCGAGGTCTTTCTTCTCCGTCCTTTGGTTTAGCCGTCCAGCCTCTCTTACTTGCAACAACTCCAATAATCTCACAAGGTCTTGCTGCTGCCCTGATTCCAGTATTGGCTCCAGATTCTTCTTCCTAAGAAATAATTAACAGAATTCTCATGCTTAAAAATCCCCATTGCCCACCAGACTGAATCTATACTGATCACCATGCCTTTCGCCATCTTGCCCTACTTTTATCTCCTGCCCCTTAGCACAAATAACCCACATTCTGGACACATTGAATTTCTTAACATTTCTCATATGTGCATGCTCTTTAACAACTTCAGCCATTGTACAAATTTTTTGGCAAAATCATCTGTTGACTGGGCAAGAGGGCCACATGCCCAGGTCCCTATACTTTAAGGGGCTCCTGCTGTGACCCTCCTCCAGCCACCCTTCTCCATCAGGTGGGCAATCTGTGGAGCCAAGGTCACATGCCTGCCCAGAGGCTGCACATCCCCTTCTGCACCACACTCCTGGTGCCCGGGGTTCCAGAGTTCCCTGTCCAAAAGACCCAACCTGCTTCGGCGGCCTTTGTAGGCCTCTTTCCATGTGCATCCTCCAGAGGGCAGCCCACACCACCAGCCTGACCACTTCTAGGCCTGAGGTAGCTGCTTGCAGTGGGGTTGGGGTAAAAACAGAGTCCACATGTGGCACTCGAAGCCCCTTGTGATACAGGATACAGCTGGGGTGGGAAAGCAAAGAAAGAGGCTCCTGGAAAGGAGCCCCGAGGACAGGAACCAGTTCACTGCATGCCATTACATCCCATCATGGAACGCCTAAGAGTGCAAGAATTCAGAATTGAATTTGGTCTTCCAGGTCATTGTGAAAGTAAATTGATCAAGTTAATAGAGTGGGTTATATTTTATTCAGCAGTTTATTAGCTTGATTTATAACTTTGAAATATTTAGATATATAGCATTTAGATCTTACTTATTCAGCTCTGGGCCCTGCAGTCAACATTAGGGGCAGGCCCTCTTTCCTGTCCTGCTGATATGTTCTTCCTCCTTATTGCTGCCTAGTGAACTCCTATTCAGCCTCCAAAACCCATGGCAAATATTACCTCTTCAAGGAAGCCTTTTCTGGGGAGCCTGGGTGGCTCAGTTGGTTAAGTGTCTGACTCTTGGTTTCAGCTCACATCATGATCTCACAAAGTTCATTAGATTGGGTTCAGCTGACAGCACGGAGCCTGCTTGGGATTCTCTCTGTCTCCCTCCCTCTCTGTCCCTCCCTTACTCACTCTCACTCTCTTGCTTTCTCTCTCTCTCAAAATAAAGAAGTAAACCTAAAAAAAAAAAAAAAAAAAAAAAAGGAAGGCTTTTCTTTTCCTTCTAAGGCAGAATGAATCACTCTGATTTAATTGGGGTTTTTAATTGCAAAAGTAAGTAACATTGTTAGGGTTATATGTGCACAACGTAGTTTTCCTTCTCCTCTTTTTCATCTTCCTTTCCTCCTCCTCCTCCTTTTTCTTCAGTAAAGCTCTCCTCCTCCTCCCCTTCCTTCAATAAAGTTAGGGAACAGGAATGCACCTGGCTGTAGACATGGCCTGGAGCCAGGAAGTGGGGTGTAGCCCGGTCCCCAGGCGGTGTGCTCAGCCATCTTCTGCCAGCTCTGTCTGCCACTCATCCACATGGTGGAAGATGGTCCTGCTTAAGAAAATTAGGTAGGCTAGATGATCTATTTGCCCCTTCAAAGACGCACCGTTTAAAAGATTTGTGAGTTTCCTCTTCCTGAAAGTTTTATATCTCTTCCAGTCAAAAGGGCATCCCCAATAGAAGCCAGTTTCTTTTTTTTTTTAATTTTTAAAAATATTTATTTATTTTTGAGAGACAAAGAGAGAGAGAGAGAGAGCAGGGAAGGGGCAGAGAGAGAGGGAGACACAGAATCCGAAGCAGGCTCCAGGCTCTGAGCTGTCAGCACAGAGCCTGATGCGGGGCTCAAACCCACAAGCCATGAGATCATGACCTGAGCCAAAGGTGGAGGCTTAACCAACTGAGCCACCCAGGCGCCCCAGAAGCCAATTCCTTAATGCCAATTCCACATCTCAGGGAAGGGACTCTAATGTAAAGGCAGGAACAACAAATCCCATATCCTTCTGGGGTGGGATGATACCTTGAGATGATAGATACCCCCTCTTGTACACTTGTCTTTGCCTTATTGGCTCAGGGTCGTTGTTGCCTTGGAGACTAGGGAGTGGGGAGAGAAAAGGCTATTACTGGTTTTCAAAAACCTTGACTTTCACTTCATACAGCCTACTTGCTGAGGAGCCTCTGGACTTGGCAAAGGTGTGAAGATCAAGACCAGGCCCTCATGCAATCCTGGATACACACACTTGGATCTGGCTGTTCCGAGAGCAGGGAGGACCTAGGTCCCATTATGAAATGGAGGCTTTATCAATGCTGAGACCCAGAGTCACCCGCTCCCCAGGGCACCATGGTGCGGAGAGGTAGAAAAGGTTAAGCAGTGTGTCTAGGCAGATGGGCCTTGAGAGGCTGTGCTGAGCACCATGGGAACAGTGGATAATTTCCTGTGTGCCGCAGACAGGACCCTTGAAGAAGCCTAGAAAGCCTCTAAGGCCTGAAGGCGCAATGCATTGCGGGGATGTACAACAGTGACCCAGAGGCAACCAGCAAGAACTGATAAACAGTCATGGATAATGACAGGGAAGGGGAGGAAACAGCCAAGGACTATGTGCTTATGTAAGAACCTCTGACCTTCTCTTCAAGGAAAGGGGAGGATCCCTGACAAGAATGTCACATGGTTGAATGAAGGTTTGGAAGACGGATCTGGAATTAATGTTTTAGGGTTAATATTTTGAAAATAAGGTGTATTTTTCTTGATTATGACATCTTCCTTAGTCAAGCCGTCTCAGGAAATTAAAATGCCGCATGCCTTGGAATTTGCGTTTTTCCCACCCATGTAGACAAACCTGTATTTTGTGGGGGAGGGGAGTCTGATTTCACGCGTAGTGAGGAGTAACCTTTACCCAAAGAAGTTCAACCTTGGAGCTCCTGAAGTAGCACTCTGTGGGTCATGAGAGCTAAGCGGTGCCTGGCCGGGAGGCCTTGGGACTCCAAGATCAGCAGGGAGCCAGGGTGGCAGGAAGGAGCCAAATGGGGAGTGAGGACTGGTCTGTGGAACTGGCCGCTGTCCATTAGCATAGAAATTCTGGACAGAGTTGGCTCAACATACCTCAGGGGCATCTGACATGCTTGCAAAATGGCCCAAAACAGGAAAATTTGTGGTATGGGTGACCTGTTTCTGTTGTTTAAGTGATATGTAAACACAATATCCAAGGACTTTTTTTTTCCTTCCTGGCGATTTTTCATTTGCGTCTACTGTATTGGAAGAGATGCTTTTTTTTTTTTTTTTTTTTTTTAATTAGGCAAGTTACTGGCTATGAAATTCTCTCTGCTCACAAACTTTGTCATCGCCATACTTTTACCAAAGAACATGTGAAGTCACTATTTCATAAAACGCATTATATTATCTGAGCAATTATCTAAGTCACTGAAGGCTTCCAGGGTAATTCCTATTGTCTGCCATGATTTCTGGAAGCGGTGAACCATGATGCCACCTCTGCTCAGAGGACCCCGGGCCAGGGGCTTCCAGCTCCGGCAGAGCAGAGTTTTGGTTTGTTGTTTTTTTTAGTTCATTGAGAACTTAATAATCTATTTTTTTTTCTTTCCTTTGAACACTTCAGGAAAGAAAGGGTCACTGCTCAACATGAGGGACAAATTGGTACCGTCGTCAGAGAGGGCAGATTCGAATTGTACTGTTCTGGAATGATCTGACAGATGGGGATGCGAGCGTAAAAGCACACTCACCTCTCCTGTGCGTGCCACTCTCCAGGCTTCCTGCAAGGGCAACCCGCTGTCACTTAACACAACAGCGGTGAGCATCGGCGGAACAATAGATTTTGATTAGAAAAACACTAATGCCATATCTATTTGTTAATTGTAGACTGTTAACAATTCCTGTCAAACGTGGGATTCTTTTTTAAATTTCAGAGAAGTAATCACAGCCTCCTGAAATTCGGTGGGAGCCTATCCATTCAGGCTTTTGTTTGCAGTGTGCAGTGGGGTGGGTGGGGGTGATGCTGTGAGAGTAGTTCTTTCCAAGGGCACTTGAGAAAGCAAGTGTTGAGCTTACCATTTTAATCACGAAGGCCTAAAGATAACCGGCTGAAAAGTTTTTGATCAAGATGTTTACATTTGCCTTGTAAGCGCCGGAGTTGAGAGAGCGCGTTGCCAAACCAAGTGCAGACGCCACGGGTTTTGTTCTTTCACGTGGAGTCTGCATGTTTACTTAGTGGCTCAGAATTTTCACATATTTGACGTGTGCTGCTAAAATGAAGAAAGAATAAGAAAACCATCCACACGACGAGAAAATAAGGAAAATCAAAGCCATGAGAGAAAAGACTGCTTCGGGAGAGGGAGGTTGTCTGGGGCAGTCTTGTCTGAGAAAACAAGAAAATTAAACTAAACATCTATTTAAAAGCCCATCATAAAACAGGAACACTTAACAGCTACTGAACAGAGAGTATGAGAGAGTGCAGTAGAATAATTCTGATTTATCACCATTTGGGGGTGGGGGTTATCTCAGCTTAATCTGTGGTAAGGGACCCGCACACAGTCAAACGTGCCTGGGCGTAGTTGACAAATAGCCTGAAATTTCTCTGCTGAAGAAGTGTGTGGGGAGGGGGGCGCGGTATATTTGGGGTAACACCTCTTCCTTAGGAAAGAAGGATCCAGGCACACTGAATCTAACCCAGGGACAGAGAGAGGGGACATAAAAGTAAACACAAGTCTATGCCTGTCAGTTGAATCTGTCTCCTAGTCTAGTCCCAAATTTGACTCATGGCTGGGTCCTAATAGGACACGGGGTAGAAGGAAGCATGAGACACTTGTAAAGAATAGGAAAATTGATGTGAGGACATGTGGTTCAAGCACCTTTGCTTGGGGAGCCTCCCTAGACTAAACCCAAGAGGAGAGCGGTCCCCTTCCCACCTTGCCATCTGAACAGCAAGCACGTGTGGTCCTCCAGGGACACTGAGTGTTCCCCCTGGGGTGGAAACTCATTGCCTGGGGGAGCTCAGTGGAGGGAAAACCCCTCACCTGCCCAGACTTGCTTCAGAGCACTTGTAAAGATACCCCTTGGGGACTCCCCAAAACACCTGGTGGCAAATATCATTTGCAGGAGCCAGGAGGTCAGAAGGAGAGAAGGGGATCAAAAAGCCAATGAAACAGTCCTTATACATTCCAGACTTCCTGCTTTGTTGACTAGGATATTTAGGTAAGTGAATTGGTGTCACCATTCTAACATCTTGCTAAATCCCAAAGCTCTCAATGACTCATTGCTGATTAAGTGCTATTTGGCTATACAGTGGACTGTACCTACCCTCTAATAGGACTTTACAGTATTTGAATTTTAGGCACACAGCTTTCCTCCTCTACGATGTATTCAGATGTTTCTAACTATAAAAGATCCTTAACAAATGTAGGTCTTAACCTCCTTAAAAATTACTTCTGTTTATGTTCGGTTTGTATTCATTTCATGCCAGTTATCTATTGCCACACAACAGATCACTCCAAAACTCAGTGGCTTAGACTCCATAAATACTGAAGTGTCTAAAACTGAAAAGACTGACGATACCAAGAGTTGGTGAGGAATTAGAGCAACTGGAACTCTGCTCCTTTGTTAGTGGGGATATAAAATGGTGCAATCACTTTGAAAAACTGTGGAAAACAGTTTGGAAAATAGCACTTTTGTAAAATATTAAATATACACTACTGGGGGCGCCTGGGTGGCTCAGTCGGTTAAGCGTCCGACTTCAGCTCAGGTCACGATCTCTCGGTCCATGAGTTCGAGCCCCGCGTCGGGCTCTGGGCTGATGGCTCAGAGCCTGGAGCCTGCTTCTGATTCTGTGTCTCTGTCTCTCTCTGCCCCTCCCCCGTTCATGCTCTGTCTCTCTCTGTCTCAAAAATAAATAAACGTTAAAAAAAAATTAAAAAAAAAAAACATACACGACTGTGTGATCCAGCCATTCTACTCCTACATATTTATCCAAGAGAAATATAAGCTGTGCAAAGAACTATGAATGTTCATAACAGCTTTATTTTTTATTGGCAAAATCTGAAAGCAAGGGAAATATCTGACCACAAGTGAACGAATAGACAGATTGTAGAATATCCATACAGTGGATACCCGTACAGTAGTAACTCAAGTTTTAAAAATAAAAAGGAATGAGTATACAAGTATACACAATAACACAAATGAATCTCAAAATAATAATGCTGAGTGAAAAAAGCCAGACAAAAACCAGTGTTTACTGTCTAAGTGCATTTGCAAAATTCTAGAACATGTAGTCTACAGTGACAGTTGGGAGGGGAGGGGAGGGCAGAGGGAGAGGTTATGAAAGGGCACAAGGAAATGTTTAGACAGAATGTGCAAATGTGTTAAATGATTAATATTTTGGAAATCTGGGTGAAGGGTATGTAGGAATTCTTCGTTATCATTCTTGCAACTTTTCTGTAAGTCTGAAATTCTGTCAAAATTAAAAAAGAAGAAAGAAATATCAAAGCCAGATCCAAATTCAGACCTTCTGCATCTGAGGACTCATTCTGCTGCAAGTGACAGAACCTGCAACTCAAACTGATGCAAGGAAAGAGAATAAACCCAAATCTTAGGATCTGCATAGTAGACAAGTCCCAAGGAAAGGCGGTCACAGGCACGGCTGGTACCAAACCTCAGACAGGGTCTCCAGGACTCGATATCACTCCACCTCTCAGCTCAGCCTTCTGCTTCGTTTGCTTCATTCTGAGCCTCTACCTGATGGATCCTAGCAGGTCCAGGCACATGTCTTCTTGGGTTTTGATCCAATTGAAAAGAAAGAGGGTTCTCTCACCAGCATAACAAGTCTTATTGCATCCCACTCACGTGGTTCCAAAAACCTTCTCAGTGGTCACTTCCTGTGATGTGGCCAGGCTGCATCGTAAGCTCATCTCTGGAGGCAGAGTAGGAGTCAACCCCATTCAAAGGGTATGTACTGAGAGTGGAAATGGGATTGGTTCTTCTCATGAAAATAAAAGGTAAACTTACCATAGGAGGGATACATGGATTCTGGGAGCACAAACCCTGGACCCCCACGGATACTACATTAGATATGGCTGTGTGACAAGCCCCTCTAAAACTTAGGGGCTCCAAAACAACAATAATTATTTGCTCACAACTATTCAGTTTAGGCAAGGCTCAGCAAGAATGGCTCATCTCTGCTCCACATGGTACAGCTAAGAAGGCTAGACTGGGACTGGAGCATCCATTTTCAAGATGACTCCTTCACACGAATGGCAAATTGTGCTGGATGTGGGCAGAGGCCATAACTCTCCTCCATGTGGGCTGCCCCACATGGCTGCTTGGGCTTCCTCATAGCATGGAGGCTGGGGGCTGTGTCTCAAGAGGAAGAAATAGAAGCTGCCAGTCATCTGAAAGGTTAGCATCACATTCACTGTATCTTATTGATTAAAGCAGTCATAGGCCCAGAATACATTTAAGGGGGTGGGTAAATAGAACCCACCTCTCCTTGGGCAAAATGACAAAGGATTTACAGCTGTCTTTAATGCACCACAGATAGGCTCTGTCTCATTCCATGCGCCCAAAACTGCAGAGTAAAAAATAAGAGTTCCAGTGTCTTGAAGCTTTGCTCTCACAACTGCATGTCCTGGGTCCCCACTAAACTCTGAAGAGCCTCTGCTGAGCATTTAAGAACCACCTTATCTGTGGCTCCTGGGTGGTTCATTTGGTTAAACATCCAACTCTTGGTTTCAGCTCAGGTGATATCTCATGGTTTGTGAGTTCAAGCCCCGCATCAGGCTCCATGCTGAGAGTGCAGAGCCTGTGTGGGATTCTCTCTCTGCCCTTCCCCCACTCTCGCTGTCTCTCCCTCTCTCTCTCAAAATAAATAAATAAACTTGGAAGAAAAAAAAAAAAGAACAACCTTATCTGTTGATCACTAAAGCAGGGGATGCAATTCACATGTCTACAGAGGTCAGGCAGGTAACCCATACAAGTGAAGTGGGCAGGAGAGTTAGCATTTTGAACATGTTAAGAATATTCTTCTAACCACATACAAAAAAAAAATGCACTCTCTTGTTTCTGGAAACATACAGTCCTCTGTCTGTCTTTTTTGTTTGTTTTCTAACTTAAAAAAAAAAATAGGTATAGGACTCTACCTTAAGAAAAAAGCCATGGACAGAAGACATGAATAGACACTTCTCCAAAGACGACATCCAGATGGCTAACAGATGCATGAAAAGATGTTCAGCATCACTCATCATCAGGGAATACAAATCAAAACCACAATGAGATACCACCTTACACCTGTCAGAATGGCAAAAATTAACAACACAGGAAAAAAACAGGTGTTGGCAAGGATGTGTGAAGAAAGGGGAACACTCTTGGTGCTGCTGGTGGGAATGCAAACTGGTGTAGCCACTCTGGACAATATTATGGAGGTTCCTCAAGAAACTAAAAAAAGAGCTACTCTATAATCCAGCAATTGCAATATTAGGTACTTACCCAAAGGATACAAAAATACAGATTTGAAGGGGTACGTGCATCCCAATGTTTTTTATGGCAGCAGCATCAACAATAGCCAAATTATGGAGAGAGCCCAAATGCCCATAGACTGATGAATGGATAAAGAAGATGTGGTATATATACACAATGTGTATATATATATAAATAATGAAATATTACTCAGCCATCAAAAAATGAAATATTGCTGTTTGCAATGACGTGGATGGAGCTAGGATGTATCATGCTAAGTGAAGTAAGTCAATCAGAGAAAGACAAATACCATATGATTTCACTGTTAACAATAGAGAACAGAGGGTTCATAGAGGGAGGTGGGTGGGAGATGAGCTAGATGGGTGATGGGTATTAAGGAGGGCACTTGTTGTGATGGGCACCGGGTGTTGTATGTAAGTGACGAATCACTGGATTTTACTTCTGAAACCAATATTGCACCGCATATTGACTAAGTAAAACATGAATAAGAAGAAAAAGAAAAAGAGAAAAAAACCTATGATGGAAATTGAAATATATTTTACTCTAGGGATTGATGCAGGGTTGATGCTTTCTATGGAGACAGCTGCTACTCGGTTCTGATCAAGCACTGCCAAGTGGAAGTTAGGCCCTTGATGACCCAAATTTTCCATTTTTCAAGAGAAGATGAAAATTTAGCAATTTATGTGAAATCCTTTAATTTTACAATGTTGGTGCAACCAAAGGTCAAACAAAGCATCCGAAGGCAAGTTGAGCCAATAGACTGCCAGTTAGTCACTAAAAGTATTAATAAGAATTTAGCATTCATTGTCAGGTATTTATATATTTAAAAAAGAAATTCATGCAGTCCTTTTATTTTTCTAAGCTAATGCTCCAGAACATGATTACACCGAATAATTTATTAAATATGAAAAAGTATGGATTATTTCATGTCTTAAAAATATTTCCAGTCCTACTTATGACAGATTAAAGACGGCCTTTTTTAAAAATATATTTTTGGGGCGCCTGGGTGGCGCAGTCGGTTAAGCGTCCGACTTCAGCCAGGTAACGATCTCGCGGTCCGGGAGTTCGAGCCCCGCGTCAGGCTCTGGGCTGATGGCTCAGAGCCTGGAGCCTGTTTCCGATTCTGTGTCTCCCTCTCTCTCTGCCCCTCCCCCATTCGTGCTCTGTCTCTCTCTGTCCCAAAAATAAATAAACGTTGAAAATATATATATATTTTTTTAATGTTTTTATTTGTTTTTGAGAGAGAGAGAGAGCATGCAAGCAGAGGAGGGGCAGAGAAAGGGAGACACAGAATACGAAGCATGCTGCTGGCTCTGAGCTGTCAGCACAGAGCCCGGTGTGGGGCTCGAACCCACGAACCATGAGATCATGGCCTGAGCCAAAGTCGGAGGCTCAACCAACTGAGCCACCCAGGAGCCCAGATTAAAGACAGCCTAAAATTCTCTGATACTCCTCACATCTAGAGGTGGGGTCAAATTCTTTCTCTGGATTATGGGCTGGCTATGATGATTTGCTTGTAACCAATAGAATGTGGCAGAAGTGAGGCCATGTGAGTTCAGGGGCCAGGTCCAGTGAAGCCTTGCAGTTTCTGCCTTGGCCTCTTGTACATTCTCTCTCTGGACACTCCCCCTTTGGATGTTTCCACTTGGAATCCAGCTGCCATGTTGTGAGAAGCCCACAGCACATAGAGAAACCCCATACAGACACATCAGCAGCCTGTCTGAGCTCCCAGCCGACAGCCAGCAGGAACTGCTTCTGTAAGAGTAGCCTCCATGAGCATCCTTCCCAGTCGTGCCATTGGATGAGTGTGGTTCCTGATGACATCTGACTACAACTGAATGAGAGACCCCAAAAGGGTACTGCCTAGACACGCCCCTTGGGAATTTCTTTTTTCTGTTTAAGATTTTATTTTTTAAGTCAACCCAGAGACCAAGAGTCACATGCTCTACCGACTGAGTCAGCCAGGCGCCCTGGGGAATTTCTGATCTAGAAAAATTATGAACACGATAAAGTGGTTGTGTTAAGATGCTAATACCTGGGGTAATTTATTCCATAGCAATACATAATGGGAACACTATCTTTTTTTTTTTTAATTTTTAAAAAATTATTTATTTTTAAGAGACAGAGTGCGAGTAGGGAAGGGGCAGAGAAAAAGGGGGAGACACAGAATCCAAAGCAGGCTCCAGGCTCTGAGCTGTCAGCACTGAGCCCGACGCGGGGCTCGAACCCACCAGCTGCAAGATCACGACCTGAGCCAAAGTCGGCTGCCCAACCGACTAAGCCACCCAGGCGCCCCTGGGAACACTGTCTTAATGTGGTTGCTCTTACTTCTCAGGCCTAAGAAAACACATCTGTTGTTAGCACTATTTCTACTTAATGTTTTCTTATTGACACTGTTCATGAAGGTTTATGGGTTAATTTTTAAAGAATAAAATGTGTGGGAAAAAAAAAAGAATGAAATGTTTGAATCTTTTTTTTTTTTTGCCTTGATTTCCCGTTGTGATGGTGAAAACATGCTATAAGAAATCAGCAAAAGTATTGTGCAGAATGTTTGTTCTCTTGTTTCTTTGTGGGAAACACCATGGCTATCCAAACAACATGCCTGATGGAGGGTAAGCAGACTTTCAAGATAAAAACGATAAGTAAGCCTCTTCTAGGAAGATTTAGAGATTGTAATCAAAAGTACTCAAAATAATAGAATGGCTAATTATCTCATTAGTAAATTTATGAACTAAAGGTGCAATTTAAAAATAAAATAAATAAATGCTCCCAGTTAGGCATCATGCAAGTAGGATAAAGAAAAGTTTCATGTCTGCCTGGGGGGCAACATAAAGGAGTCTAAGTTTTGACACGTGGTACCCAGAGGTAGTAAGTTTTATAGTATGTGTTTTTAGAAGAATATTGTATAATTATTTGCTGTTTTGCAATGCCCTATGCCTAGCTTAGCACTTGAAGTAATACGAGGCTAGAGAAATGAATCACTTAAGGAAGAGAAAAAGAAGTCCTTACAAATGACACTGGATCCTTCCTCCACCTCTATTTTTAAAGGAACAAAATAGAAGACACTATTTCTTTCTACTCTTGTAGAAAAATAAGAAAGGTAAGATTCCAGAAATTTACGTGTCAACTAGAAAGCTCTGATGACTCTGAAAAATCCCTATAACCAATAAACAAAAATCTTTCCACCTGGGCTCACATGATTCAGTCTTTGAATAAAAATGCCCAGTCACTGCATTCCCTCAAGGAGGGCCACCTGACAGAGTCAGATAATTCTTGTGATAACAGGACAGGATTTTCTTTTAACAAACAACCTTTTAAAAAATGGGAAGACTTATTACATTGCTTAGCAGTATGAGAGACTAGTCATAAAGGGGGAAAGGTGTGGGCTTGGTGATTTTTTTTTACCCTGATTCTGCTGAGGAAACACAGTCTAGAGAAAGTCAAGAGCCAAGCAGGAATGTCAGCCACTTCTAGCCCCTAGCAATGGGGACTTCTTGTGGGAAAACCAGTCTTGGCTACATCAGTAACCTCGGACCCCTGCTTTGTAGAAGCTTGTCTTTTGCAACCGCCCATCTTGTACTAAGTCCACTGACCATGTTCACATCTGGTAGCCTTGTCGAGGTCACCGCGAAGCTGAAGGCTCTGGCCGGGGAGCCGGCAGAGACTCAGGCTCTGTCAGTCACAGGAAGGGGAGGAAGGAAGAAAAGGCACAGATACAAACAGCCTTGACTGTCCTCGGTTTCAGTGGCTCATTTCCAGCTTCCTGTCTGGTTTGACTCTGGGGGAAAAATGAAAAAAAAAAAAAAAAAAGAAAACACACTGTTCTGAGTCTCCTACTGTGAGCCAGAGCACATAGAAAGCCCGTCAAAGGGAGGAAGAGGACATACTCCATGTGACAAGTATGTAGACACATACCCCATGTAGACATATGGGTGGGTGCCCGTGGGAAGGGTCAGAGACTCTTACTTGCTGTGCGGGCAGAAAGTGAGGCGAGGTGACTGGATGTCTAGTTGGGAAGCACCCTACTCCTCTTTCACAGGCAGAAGAGTCCGCATTCTTCATTTATGTTCGTCTGAGAACAGAAAGCCAGTCTTACGGGGAGCTTACCGTGAGAATCACCTGGCGCCATGATATCCCCGTGAGTAATCCTCTTGTTGAAAACTTCCAGAGAAGGTGCTGGATGAGCTCTGCCAAAATGTACCCACCACAGGCTGCCCTGTTCTCTGGAAGTAGAGCACGCCTACGGAAGCTTCATAAGCCGAAACGGCCCAGAGGGAAGAAGCAATTGCCATCATTTTGTATGGAAAACTTTTGAGTGTCCCCGAACCCAAAAAGAACCTCTCTTGGGCTTTCCTGATAACCTTAGGACGCGTCTCACTCATGGATGCACAAAATAAATCGAGATAAAGCGCAGATGCTCTCAGACGCGGTTCAAAGCTGGCTGCTGAGATGCTGAGTGCGGTTCTGGGAAAGGAGCTTGGTGGGGCCACTCTCGCTGCCCGGGTGTCTACTGTCCCGATCGTGGCTCTCCGCAGAACAACGCTATTTCCACTCGTCCTCTTTTGTCCTAAAAACAAAATTGCTTTTCAGATTTCCTTCGGTTAGCGAAACCACGTACCAATGCAGGTCTTTTGTAACAGCCAAGTGGTCTAACTTGAACTTTGAAACAGCAGGGGCTACCTGTAATCACAACTAGCCGACTGATGAAATGAGCAAGGGTTCCCTGTACAGTGCAAAGAAGGACCCACGAGAGGGAGAGATGAGGACAGAGCACATCCCCTCCCAGGGAGGGTACCCAGACTCGACTGTATCAGCCCCATTCCTGGGGTGGGGGGCGGGGAGGAGGGCTTCTGGGCTGCCAATCCCAGGGCCTCACTGGCCTCAGGGTGGTTTTTGTGCCCTCCTTCTGTTTTCTGCAGCGTCCTCTACGCTTACTATCTCCTGGTTCTTCATTGAACATATAATATCTGGTGCAACTCTAAGGTATCTGGAACTCCTCCATAAGGGATGTTTTGCAATTTTTGGGGGTGCTTTTGACTGTCAAAATAACTACGGGGGAGTGCTACATACAGTTAATGGGCAGGGCCAAGAATGTCGGATGTCCTGCAATGCACAGGCCTTGCCAAACAACAATGAATCATCCTTCCATCTGCATCCTTCATGACTTTCAAATTATCCGCTGCACATTCAGATACATGAACATCGTTGTAATTTCTAGCCTAGGACCTTCTTCCATTCTACATATAAACAGAAGGTTCTTCTGCATTTTGCATGATTTTATTATGCTCTGAATTTTCTGCTTGACTGAGGAAAGATTATCCCTTGTTTCATTTGAGATTTGCCGGGAGTTGTCCCTGTTTCTGAATGTCAGTCCATGACAGTCATGCTCAGCTCTAGGTATCTGAGATGCCAACACAGCACTCCCGTGTCAGCCTGCCTCTGTGGCTTCACAGGCGTGGTGACTACGTCTCGATTGGCGTGTAGTTGCACGCCAGCTGTATATACATACAGCATGTATGTATTAAAATTAAGGACATTTTATTTTAAATAACTTTTATTTCTCTTTTATATTATAATTGGGCAGTGTATGTATTATGTGTAAGTAGATTATACTACCTATGAATGTCATAGGACAGTAAAGAGTGTGGACAAAATGTTTGGGATGTGGGGGTGGGGGGTTGCGGAACACAAGGCCTGTCAGGGTTGAGAAACTGCCAGGATGAGCTGGAGCATTTAAAGTTAGTAATTTTTCACTTACTGACCCGAGTACTCTCCTCCTCCTACCTATTCTCGATAAAATGCTAAGGAGGAAAGAAGGGTCGAGGTGGGAGGGAGGGTCCTAAAAAATTCTCACACACAGAGGGGCGCCTGGGTGGCTCAGTCGGTTAAGCCACCGACTTTGGCTCAGGTCATGAGCTCGTGGTCCGTGAGTTTGAGCCCCGTATCGGGCTCTGTGCTGACAGCTCGGAGCCTGGAACCTGCTTCAGATTCTGTGTCTCCCTCTCTCTCTGACCCTCCCCCGTTCATGCTGTGTCTCTCTCTCTCAAAAATAAATAAACGTTAAAAAATTCTCACACACACGGGGCGCCTGGGTGGCGCAGTCGGTTAAGCGTCTGACTTCAACCAGGTCACGATCTCGCGGTCCCTGAGTTCGAGCCCCGCGTCAGGCTCTGGGCTGATGTCTCAGAGCCTGGAGCCTGTTTCCGATTCTGTGTCTCCCTCTCTCTCTCTGCCCCTCCCCCGTTCATGCTCTGTCTCTCTCTGTCCCAAAAATAAAAATAAAAAAACGTTGAAAAAAAAAAATTAAAAAAAAAAAATTCTCACACACAGAGAAAAGGTCAGTAGAGAAGCTTCTCTAGTTCTAGAACACCTTACAGCAGCCTCACTTGGTTTGTAAGATACTTTCTTCTGAGGCCTGATTTAGGTAGTGTCTGCTCTCTTATCTGCTGAATTCTTCCCACCCCAGCCCTGTTTCTTATCTTTCTTTCTTTTTTATTTATTTATTTTTATTTATTTATTTATTTTAGAGAGAGAGCATGAATGGAGGAAGAGGGGCAGAGGGAGAGAGAGAGAATCTTAAGCAGGCTCCATGCTCAGCACAGAGGCCAACACGGGGCTCGATATCATGACCATGGGATCATGACCTAAGCCCACATCAAGAGTCAGACGCTCAACTGACTAAACCATCCAGGTGCCCCATTTCTCTCTTTTTAAAACTTGTGTAATTTTGGTTGTATTCATTTAAAGTTCTCAACCCATTCTCAAATTCTTTAAAAGAAATGTGCTATGTGAATGTCTGTCCTTAACAAATATATAGTCAGCCCAGGAACTAAATGTTCATAAAATCTAACTGGTCCCTATTTTGAAAGCAACTTGCAGATTATTAAATTCCTTGAATGTTAGGGGCCTAATTTTCTTTTAGCTGATTAACTGCCTTTTTAAGGCCCCCATTTAATTTATTTTAGACCTAAGATACAGATGTGCCCTAAGATCCTCTTTATAGTGCCCCGGACTTTCTTAACTTAAAACCACTTCCCAGGCATATCCAGAATCTGACCAATTCTGAATCAAAACTATTTCCAAAATCAAAGCATTTTTAAAATTTTAAGACCTTATATCGGAAACAGCATAATTAGAGAAAGATTCAATTCAAACCCAAGACATTTTTTTTTATTATATGAAGAATGGATTGTATAGTGTATGCTTGCACAGTGTTGTAGAATAGCTGTTTCCCACTAGAACATGTACCACATTAGTCGTAAATTGAGAGCAGTGAAACAGAGGAGGTGTCCCCAGCACACATCCACGTGTTGTGGCTTGGATCCCTAACTCCGCCAGCCAGTCTTCAGAAGCCCAGCTCTCCATATGTCATCAAACACCACACAGCATATGGACTCAGTCTTAGGTACTGCGATGGCATAATCTTTAAGATGGGCAACTATAAAAAGAAAAAAAATCCTTTGTTTGGATTTTCACTCTCGGTTTAGACTCTGACATAGAAAAAATCTTCTACCATAATTACATTTTAAAATCCGAGAAATAAAACACCGAAGAGCGTAGCCAAGGTTAGGAAGGCAGTTGACCTATCTCTATACCTCTGAAATCAAGCAAGCACACTAGGTAAGAAACGCTAAGGCAGGCATTACATTTTGTTTGCGTGCAAATGGAAGCCGGTCTCAGGCACATCAAATGGTTATATCAGTCAAGAGAACATTTTAGGTTTGGGGGTGGCTCAGTCCATTAGGTGTCTGACTCTTGATCCCAACTCCGGTGTTGATCTTAGGGTTGTGAGTTTGGGCCCCGCGTTGAGCTCTGTGCTGGGCATGAAGCCTACTTAAAAAAAAAATTAAAAAATGAAAGAACGAATTGGGTACCTGTCTTCAACACGTACTCACGCAATCCAAAGCATTAGTACAGAGCAATGGAATGTGCATACGCTTTAAAAAGAAATCTAAAGTAAACACACTCGTCCCTACTCCACAGGCATAGGCAAGTATCCCAGAGACCAGATTCAGATTAGGCGGATAACAGAATCTACTGTGCCGGGCAAGGGGACACTGGGCCAGGAAACCCCTTCTTGTCTGCTAGCTCCAGGGCCGGAGGGTCCCTCTTGGGTTGTCTGAGGCATTCTGTGGACCCCCTGCAGGCCCCTGTTGTTGTTGAGGCAGATACAGCGTTGTTCACATATCCTGGCACTGTCTAGTTTCACAGTGAGTTGATAATTGGCGGGAGGTGACAGGTGGAGAGAAGGGGAAGGAACAGAGGCAAAGAAAAAAGGCTTACCCTTCCTCATCTTCCTTGAAACATTGGCTGTGGTTTTCAACGTCAAATATCACAACCAAATGAGGCAGTGCAGAGCGGGCAAAAGAGAGCTGGTCTGGTTAATATTTGTTGAGCACTGATTTTTGTGCCAAGTGCATAGGCTTTTACTTACATTACGTTACGTTACGTTGCTCCTCCCAGGAATCCCTTATTGCCAGCACTATTATCTGCCCCACCCCCATTTTACAGAGGGAACTAAGACCCAGAGTGGTTAAGTGACTTGCCCAAGGTCACACAGTAAGTGCAGATGGTTTGAGTGAGTGAGAGTCCAGACTCTTCACCGCCAAGCTTTACTGCTTCCACTTACATCATTAGACCCTTGGTTTTACATAAAGTAATACTTTATCTTATGTTTTGAGTCTTTGATCCGTGGCGCTCCAAACATCTCACATATGTATTCTCTATTAATCCCACAGATTCCCCGTGAAGTCAAGGAGTAAAAAAATTTTATCCCTGGTTCAAGATTGGAAAACCCATAAAGCCTTTAGAATTCCCTCTGATCTCAACATGTCTCTGCTTAAGCAGTATTGCTAAAGACTCCTGCCTCGAGTCACTGCCCTTCCTTTGGTGCCATTCTGCCTAGGCCAACAGGTCACAGCAGCTGGCCAAATGCAGAGGAAAAGCAGTTAAGTGATCATTTTTAAAGGAAGAAAAACAAAAGCAACAAAATACTTGATCAAGCTGTAACATTACTCTGGAAAGGGCACAGACCAGCCATCTAAGCGTGGCTACCCTAACATATGCTAGTGACTCATACTTATCTAAGGAATGCGATATGTATTTTTCTCTAATTCTGGTTTTTATCACACATTACTGGACTCATTATTCACATAGATATCAATTCTGGACACCATCAAAGTTGTTTTCTGGCAGGGGCCAATTTGAAATATTAATCATGCTAATGGGGTTCCTGAAATGCACATCAGCACATAAACACTAAAACACTAGACAATATAAAAACAATTCTCTTACCAGTTGTAGAATTTGTATTGACATGACAGAATCACTCTGTGATTGGACAGTAGAACACAGTTCTACCTATAAGTATAATATAAATATTATATAATATTATAAATGTATACATTATAATTACACAGTATTATAAATGTAACATATTACATAATGTTCGGTGTAATGGATACATGTTATCTATATGTTTATGTACATATATATCCTAATTATCTTGTTATTCAACCATATCTTCATGCAAAGGAACACAAGTGCTCCTGAGTCATTCTTTCTGCGGTACAACTTTCATGTATATTTCCCTGCGCCCTCCAAGGAAGGTAGCTGGCCAATAGCAGCAGTTCCTGTGCTTTGCAAGTGCTGGGAAAGGCTATTAATCCTGAAGGATTTCATTCTGGATGATACGAGGGATTTATTGTCATGGAGTTTTGTAACAGTAGTAGGAACAGCAGCAGTAGTATTTTAGATTGAGTCATCTGCTTCAAATTATTATCAACTCTTTGGTTTACTTGCCTTTCAAAACTCAGGTATGTGATTGCAGAGTCTAAAGTAGGTGACACTGCTAATGATGTATTATCATTAACTTTGAGGCAGATCCTGAAAGCCATTTTCATCAAGCTGTACAGAGAATGCAAAATGAGCCGGCATGTTCAAACCCATTCAGCCAGTCAGGAAGGTAAGCATACCCCAGAAAATAAATTTTAAACCTCTCAAAGGATTAGAATTAAGCTAACATTGACTGATGCACTTTACTATTAGGACATAGTTATTGATAGGGCTTGGGTATTTATAGGCAGCAGCACAAACTTTACATTAAGAAAGTAATCACAAAAGTCAACGAGGGGAACAGATAAGAAATAGGAAATTTAGAGTTTGCAAACCCACATGCTTACAGGGGGGCAGGCAGGTCATGGCAATGAGGGTAGGCTGGTAAAAGGCTGTGAATGGTAGGGGCTGTGAAAACCAGAGGGCATATGCCCTGCTAATTGCATACAGCAGCATAAAAACCAACACTGAGTATGGAAATATCTGCCCATGAAATGGTGCAGCTGAGGTTTGCCTCAAAGTCATCCTGGCAGAACAGGAAGGGGGAGCGGGGCAGGAGGGCTCTAACAAGATTAGCTTTCAGTCAGTAAGTTCTTGAGGCTGGGGAACGGTATGTAGATGTTACTATTCTCCTTTCACCTGCATGTGTTTGGAATTTTTCCATAAATAAGAGTAAAAATACTCTAAAAAGAAGTCCATAAGGTTGCTAATTTTCAGCCTGAGTTGTAACAGAAAAAAAAAAAAAAAAAAACACGTAAAAAAGGCTTTAGTGCATAGTATGTAGCCTTAAGAATGAAGACAAATACTAAATTCACTGCTGTCATTAATAAGAATGTCCCCAGGGGCGCCTGGGTGGCGCAGTCGGTTGAGCGTCCGACTTCAGCCAGGTCACGATCTCGCGGTCCGTGAGTTCGAGCCCCGCGTCGGGCTCTGGGCTGATGGCTCAGAGCCTGGAGCCTGTTTCCGATTCTGTGTCTCCCTCTCTCTCTGCCCCTCCCCCGTTCATGCTCTGTCTCTCTCTGTCCCCAAAATAAATAAACGTTGAAAAAAAAATTTAAAAAAAAAAAAAAGAATGTCCCAAAGCCAATTGGGTTGTATGAGGAGTGGGTGGCTTCTGTTTTTATGTCTCTGGTATTGAATCGTAATTACATATCAAATTCAAAATATGGGAGAAATGAGTCCTACAATGTAACATTTAGACACTCCCCCCCACTCATCACCCCTCATCCCTGCACACCCCTCACTTAGTCAGCATCAAGCAGATTGATGCCGAGATGCTCTGAACAATGCATTACTCCTTAGTAGCCAAACATCTCTTTACTTTCCTCTTTGTGACGGGTGAATTCTCAGAAGTCAAGAGCAGGCCTTATTCATCTCCAGACTCCTGAAACATAGTAAGTAATTTAAAAATATTTGTTGAATTAATTAACAAATCAGGCTTTGTGCACTGGATATATATACATATATATATAATGGAATATTATATCATTATACATTATTATATTATTATATATTATTATATTATTAATATATTATATATAATAGAATATTACTCACCCATCAAAAGAATAAAATTTTGCCATTTGCAACATGGATAGAGCTAGAGAGTATAATGCTGAGTGAAATAAGTCAGGCAGAGAAAGACAAATACCCTATGATCTCACTCATATGTATAATTTAAGAAATAAAACAAATGAGCAAAGGGAAAAAAGAGAGAGAGGAAAAACAAACCAAGAAACAGACTCTTAACTATAGAGAACAAATTGATGGTTACCAGAGGGGAGTCAGGGGTTGGGGGGTGGGGATGGGAGAAATAGGAGGTGGGGATTAAAGAATACATTTATCGTGTTGAAAAAATAAAATAAGAAAGTCTATGTATAGAAAATGAGTAAAATGAAATTATTGGGATAATTCAGAAAAATTTTAGCAAAATGTAAAGTGCGATGAGCAATGGAAAAACAACTATATTTCCCCAGTTAAAAAAATAAAATGTGATTCTAAATATATTTAGTAAATAACTTTTTCTGGAATTGACTTAAAAGCAGCCCATTCCGTTCCCCATTTCCCAAGGCTGTCACAACTCTCTGGGAGTGGAATTGCAACAGACAATTTTCCAGTCAAGTGCCAGAGACTTATATAACAGGAAGTCCAATGCCAAAAGTACGACTCCATCCAGAAGGTTCCTCAAACTCATGAATGTCCTGGAGCCCTGGGGGACTTTCCTTAAAGAATGACCCAACAGTGTGGGGGGTGAATATACTTTGGGCATGAGCAGAATGTTGCTCTACTCATGGGGTTAATTGGAGATGGATAGTGAGGGTCTCAGGTACAGGTGGAAGGAAATGAAGACCTCTCCTTAACATGAAGACAACGTTGTTGGCCAGGGAGGCCTGTCGTCCAGAGCAACTACTGAGCTCCCAAAATGGGTTCCTTAAAATTTAGGTGGACAAATATAGAAGAGAGCTATGAGTTAAACAAAATGAAACCCAATCGGGAAGTAATTCAAAATATCGTCACCATCACAAGCAGGTCACTTATTCACACACTGTGCCCTCTTTCTCCATCCTACAAAATAATAAAGCTAGTCCCCTTCACAGAAAGCACGCATATCCCAAAGCCATTTCCCCCTGATTTAGAGTCCCTAGAAACACTCATCTTTCCACTTCTTGGATCAGCCTGATTTGGTGATAGCAGACATGACAGAATAATTCAATTGTGACAGAAGTACCACAAGGGGACACACTCGTCAGTGGGCCCATCTGTCTGCTGTCATCCTCCATCCCCTCAAACACTTAAGAGAATACTCTGCTGCTCAAAGTGTTACAAGCAGAAGGAGTTACACTCAACCCCATTCCAAATGGGATGAAGGAAGGTCCAGAATAATAGATGGTGCTTCCGTACAAAACCCAGTCCCTGGAAGCACAACTGACGAATCTAGAACTTCACGCCCTTGGGTGATTGTAGCCTCTCCTCTTTCTTATGCTCTAGAATTGCTCACAGAAAACCCATAAGAGATTATGATGTCCTGCCCCTAACCTTTCACAAATGTTTCAATGGGCTAGACAGCAATGGGCTAGGCATTATAGGAAACACAAAACAGTTTTAAAACTCCTGATTTCTGCCCTCAGTGAACTTAAGGGCTAGTGAAGAAAAGCTACACACCCATAAAAAGTTAAGCTGGGGCGCCTGGGTGGCGCAGTCGGTTAAGCGTCCGACTTCAGCCAGGTCACAATCTCGCGGTCTGTGAGTTCGAGCCCCGCGTCAGGCTCTGGGCTGATGGCTCAGAACCTGGAGCCTGTTTCCGATTCTGTGTCTCCCTCTCTCTCTGCCCCTCCCCCGTTCATGCTCTGTCTCTCTCTGTCCCAAAAATAAATAAACGTTGAAAAAAAAAAAAAAGTTAAGTTATAAAATGATACAAGCCCAAGCTAATCACAGGGCCCCGCAAGTTCTATTTGGGATTTAGAATAATTTAGAAGGTAAAGTAGAACAAATTTTAGATCTCACACATTGACTACTATTGACATACCAAATACTACCTTTCTGAAAGCCAGCACTGCGGTGGCACCTCCCCATTTGGCCCTCCATGGTTGTGTTTCTTATGTGTTAACCTGGCCTCCTCAGCCCAACTGTGAGGTCTCTGGGGGCAGCTCTTCCCTCTGACGCGTTAGCAGACACATGGGCATTGTTGAGGGGCCGGGTGAAGACTCTACTCACAGATCCCTACTGGGTTCTTTTCCTTGCCTCATGGTTTCCCTTCCCGGACAGCTTAACACACGTTACTGTGGTCATAGTATTGTCCCTGCTGAAATGTAAGTTCTAGGAGGGCAGGAGCTGGGTCTATCTGGGTATAGTTATTGAAAGAATGAATGGCTGTCACAACTTTACTCAAACAACCATGACAATAACTAGAAAATCTGAGAGTTTGTAGAACAGTACCAAGATAGAGAGTTACCAAAAAAAAAAAAAAAAAAAGGGAACAAATAGAAAATAGGAAGATCAGAAAAACCCTAACCTATACAGGCAATATTATTGTGCATACATACTTTTCTCCTGACTGCCCGGGGTTGTCTCTGTTTTAACTGCCATCTGGAAAGCCATGGGCCACAGAGGCCATCTTCAGCCCTGCTGACCAGCCTGTAGCCACACCAGCTGCAAACCCTGAGCTGACTGATGAGTGATTTCCACCACTAATCTACGAGCAGCTTCTCCACTTACCTCCGAGCTGGCCCTGTTTCTGGGCTCCACCCACATACACAGAACCACCATCCACACAACCGCTCAGATACTTCCTGACCTGAAATGGGGCCACGGGGATGCTGGTACGACCATGAATTCTCAACTGTCCCCGTGGTTCAGCTGGGAGACAAAAATACAAACATTCAGAAGGTGGGAGAGGCCCACGTAGTTTTAGGGAGGTGCAGAGATTTATCCCAGTGCCTATGCTGGGCCACCAGCTCAGTTACACCACTGAGCCTTGCTTTGACATCACTAGTTCCTTTGCAGTCTCAATCTCCTCACACGCGCTGGTAAGGGGCTCAGCTCTGGGTCACACGGGGAGAAGCAAATTGAGAATTTGGCCCGCCAGTGTGCAGGTAAAGAAGGTAAAAGTCAAAATATGGTTGCTGTCTTTGCTCCTTTCCATCATGCCACACTGAGTCTACAGACACACATGCACGCATGTGCATACACACACACACACACACACACACACACACACACACACAGTGCCAAGGCAGACCTCATAGTGCCAGGTCTGGATTCCAAACAGCTGGAGCAGAAAGCAGCCCTTGGCAGGAGCAGACAATAACAAGAGACACAGTATTGGGTCCAGATTGACACACAGAGTTCTTGGCATGACCACATTGCCACCCTTTTTCAGAGGGACTGGCACACTTCCAGGCCTCCCCAGCCCTTCCCCAAATGGCAAATCCTAGACCTTCTATGGAAAGGGCAAGCTAATAGGTAAAGCCATTTGTTTCTCAGTGTTTTCGAGCTACATCAAATTATACCTGTTAGGCGAGGTCTCAGAATGAAATGTGCTTCCAAATTAATAAGAACAATGGTATGAAAGTAATGAGGCCCATTTCCTCACATGTTATGTCTTGAAGAGACCTTGAACATAATTATTCTAATGCTCTCACATTACAGTTGAGGAAAATGAGTCTCAGAGAAGTTATATGACTTGACGAGGTCACGCTGCCGGTTAGTGGCAGAGTTCTTGCCCGTGCCTTCCAGGTAGCAGTCTTTATTCTCTGCCATGCTGTCCTTGTGATTTATTTCACGTCCGTCATCAGCTCCCTGAGAGATCATCATAATATCCAAATCATGATTTTGCAATGTCGTATTCATAGCTAAAGCAACATGCTGTGATCTCACAGATACAGTTGCGTGTTCTGACCCAGCTTCAGGACACACACAGATGGCCTGGAGAGCAGGGGCGTCGTGGTGTTTTGGGGGGGGGGGGGTGCTTTATTTGTTGTTGTTGTTGTTTTGCTGAAAATCAACCAACCAATAAGTGTCTATTGATAGTGGTTACGAGCTGATGACTTTGTAATGAGGAGGACTGGGTTTAAATCCTAGTCCCACCACTTAATGGTGAAGTGACCTTGGGCAGCTTCCTTACATTTTCTAAACCTTGGTGTCTGCATCCATAAAAAAAAAATACAAAAAAAAAAAAATGCAGCTTCCTCACTGAGCTCTTATAGGGATTAAATGAGATGAGCCACTAAAGATGCTTAGCACATGCCAGTTGCTCCTACTTACCTAATGAGTTTAATCTTTCATTTTTCTTTGATTCTGGTTTTTAACATACCCTATAATTAGACCCATCATTCACCCATATGTCAACTCTGGACACTATCAAAGTTGCTTTCTGGAGGTGGTTGATTTGAAAATATCAGTCTTACCTGTGGGGTTCCTAAAATGTATATCAACACTTACAATGGTGTCTGGAACACTCAGCTCTTTAAAAATTGTTCTCTTATGATTTCAATCAAAGTTAGCTATCCTCCTCAACCTCCTCCTCCTCCTCATCGTTGTCCGCACCATCGGCATCCTCATCTTCTTCCTCAACCTCATCATCATCATCTACTGGGTGCCTAGCAACCATCCAGAGGAGATCTGCCTTCACAATGAGACTGGGCATGTTTATGGATCAAGAAAACATTAAGCTACAGTTTCTGAGAGTAGACATGGCAGGACACTGAGGGTTTCGTCTTCTAGGTTAGCAAAGGGGAAACATTTCCGGATATTGGAATCGTTTCTTCTTCTCTTCTCCTTCTCTCCCCAAAGTTCTACTTGTTGCCTCTAAAAAGTAGGCCTTCTCTTTCTGAAAGCCTCCCAGAGAAGCCAGTATTGCCTCCTTTCCCTTCTCAGTTTTTACGTGGAAGGTACACAGCTGTAGGCTGGATCGTCTCAGACATTAACTCTGCCAACCACCTTCGTTCTTGAAATGGCAGATTCATAGGTGACAGACCCAAGCCTACCTCTTTCTCTCTCAGTCTCTCCATCTCTGTCTCTCTGTCTCTGATTCTTATCAAAATAACTTTCGCTTCTACAAAATAAATAAATAAATAAATAAGTGCCAAAATTCCATGCTCCTTAAATACAATAACAAAATTTTTAAATGTGGAAAAAGTAGGGGCGCCTGGGTGGCTCAGTGGGTTTGGCATCCGACTTCAGCTCAGGTCATGATCTCACAGCTCGTGGGTACCGGTCGGCCCTGCGTCGGGCTCTGTGCTGACTTCTCAGAGCCTGGAGCCTGCTTCAGATTCTGTGTCTCCCTCTTTCTCTGCCCCTCCCCCGCTCATGCTCTGTCTCTCTCTCTCTCTCTCTCTCTGTCAAAAATAAATAAACATTAAAAAAACTTTTTTTAATGTGGAAAAAGTAAACCTGGGTAAAGCAACTAAAAAATACTTTTTACTTATTGAGAAAAGAATGATGAGAAAGAACACTATTAAAAAATTTTTAACAACATTAAGTGATAATTTTCTTTTCAAATTTTCCTTATATTCTTCTTTAAATTGTATTAGTCATCCAAAACCTAGATTTAAAGTATCTTAGCATAATCTTATTTACTATATTTACTATAAACATCTTGCCTATAGTATTATTTAAATATATTTTAAATTTATTTATTTATTTTGAGAGAGAGAGAGAGAGAGCAAGCAGGGGAGAGAGAACAGGGAAGAGAGAAAGGGAGAGAGAGAATCCCAAGTAGGCTCCACACTCAGCATGGAGCCCAACACAGGGCTTGATCCCATGAACTGCAAGATCACAACCTTTGCAAAAATCAAGAGTCGGACACTTAACCGACTGACCCACCCAGGTGCCCCTACAGTATTATTATTTCTTAAATCTCACACTTTCAAATCATAGCCAAACTGCTTCTTCCAAGGAGAAGTATTGTACTTCTCAGTGTTACCCCTTCAATCCCCTATCTCCAAAATGCAAAATTGTTTCCTTTTTTGTTGTAGGAGTTTTACTGTTTCAGCTTGAACCTGATCTCAGGACATAAGCCAATTTTCCTAAATTTATCTTGTGCTTGTTAGCAATTTGGATTTGTCTCTGACAGAGGCTAAACAGGGTTTAGAATATTAATTTAAACTCTTGTGCTAAAAATGTAATAAAAATCTTGGGTTTTGAGTATAAGAGACTGCAACATTTCCATAACAATATGCAAAAAGGCTCTGTTCTTACTAAATGTACCATGGTGAAGTTAATCCTGAAAATAAAGTTGTTCTTTTTTTTTTTTCTTTAATGTCTTGATACATGAACTAGTAATATTTGCTTCTAGCATAATCCCTAGCCTACTTAAAACAAAAGCTCTGGCACAGCGCGATACCAAGGCTAACAGCTGTCAGCTAGTAAAGGCACTCGCCAGATGTTGGAGCCCAGAGGCATCCAACAACAGTGATCATTACAGCCTTCAATCACCCCATTTAGAATTTACAACAAACTGAGCAGAAAGCCATTATTTCCACCTTCAGTATAAAGTTTTCCTCGGGCTGGGAGCGGGGTTCTGTAACGGACGGATGCACCATCTGTTCCAAGTTCACTTCACTCTTCGATGGAACTTCCACAGATAGAAACAAGTCCCAGATAAAGTCCAGAAATATTGGGATGTTATTTGTTATTATTTGATGGATATCAAAATCCCGAAGGGTTCTTGATCATGCCCCAAAAAAGGGCTTCCACTGTAATTAAACGAAACAATAACAAATCATAATATAAGGCATAAAATGAACAAATATTATGAATTAATCATACTTAGACAATTACAACCCATATGGCTTGTTAAACCCAATCTGCTACCTGTAGTGACATCGACTGCATACTGTATGTTCAACGCCGTAGCCCTTTCTCCCCCAGGATGTAATTACTTAATTTTGTAAATGAGAAAATGAGATGTAAAAGGCAATGTGTTCACCATTTGGTACCCTCTGGAGGCTCCCTTACCGGGTCAAAAGCATGCCTGCCACTAACAGCTCAGAAGGCTTCTGAATTCCTTTCCTTAGAGATGCTGATTCCTTGAGGAGAAAATGCCCTTTTCTCTCCTCCCACCCCATCCGGTCTTTTCCCTCTCCTCCATTTCAAGCCATCCACAGCAGGAAGTTAGGAGAGCAGACATTCTTGTGCACCTTAACCAAGAAGGGAGAGTGTATTTCTCCTGTGTAATTTGACACCACAGTCAAATGACACCAGTTCCCTGGAGAAAACCTCACTTTTGCTGGAGTAAAAGCAATGATGTGGCTCAGAAGACCCCATGACGTTCCCACTTCCCAAGGTCACTGCCGATCTTGAGCAAATCTCAAAATTCGCCTGAATGTCAGTTCCATCATCCCCACAATGAGAACAACAATGACACCTGCCTGTGCAGAACTGCTGTAAGATTCAGCGAAACATGCTCTGTGAAGGGCCCGACCCGGTGCTAGTCAGTGTTTGCTAACTGGGGAATGAGCCTCCATTCTGGAAATACCACTGGGAATTTGACCGGTTGAGGGAAATTTTAAGAAACAAAAGGAACTAGGGAGCTGCCAAGAATGTTGTTACTCTGGAAGGGCACAGGTCATCCCTGCAGTGAAGATGACAGCAGAAAAATTAGGGGCTGAACCTGGTGCAGGCCTGGCCTAGATGTTTGGTGTATTGCAGAATCATCCTGTTATCCACCAGTAGGCAAAGCCTAGAGAGTGCCACAGGGTGCCTGTAGGTCACACTGGCACGAGGGCTCAGAACCTAGGGACAGAGGCCCCACCAGCTGCACTGTCCCAACCAAACTCCCGGGGACCAGCTGTGGGCACGACGGATGTGTGCGGGCAAGTGCAGGTGGCTGTGGGCAGGAGGAGCCAACTGTACACTCTTTACCTGAGAAGCTGATTCGTCCACGATCACGGTCCCCCTGTGCTGAGCGGCCGATCCTGGCATCTGTGCGCACCTACAAGATCTACTGCCAGATTAGAAGAGGTTGAGTGAACCATGAGCCTCTGACTTGAAAGGGATCCACAGAAGCAGTCGCTATGAAGAAGCCTTAATTAAGCAATTTTCACAGGATCATAGAAAACGAGAAGCGTGTGGCCTGTTTCACCTTTTATCCTCCTATAATCAGGTGCTTTGAGTAGTCCTGTAATATCTCTGACAGAAAAAAAAAAAAAAAATCCCTGGGTTAGCTCTGTATAACTCTGCTTACAGAACTATCTTGTATTCTAATTCATTGTTTACACCACCTGTCAGTGAACCCAGAGGCTTCCTCAGCTAAATCAGATCCAGACTCTGGGAGGATGATGGTAGAGGAAGAATCCCTCCCCGAAGGGAGCCAGAGCCCCTATCCCTAATCCCTGTGTCCTGAGGCCCACCCACCCCTAAGAGCGCTCTTGGAATTCTTGCTTTACCTGCAGCCCATCCTTTCAGGAATGCTCCAAGGCACAGCGGAGACCATTTAAGAACATTCAGATATAGTTTTGTTAAGAACTTGGGGAGAACGAAAAGGAAAGCAAAAGAGATTTGGCATCTGAGAGCCCGGGTTTGGGTCTTGGCTATCCCTTTGTATACCTTGAGCAGGTGACATAACCTCTCTGAACTCCAGGTATAAAATGTAAACAGCAGTACACCCACCTCACAGGATTTTTATAGCACTAAATGAAAAAAGTACAAGTCAAATGCCTAGTATACAGCCTGGCACATGGTAGGGGCTCAAAACTCCACAAAAGTCGGCTTTATTTTTGTAGTTTTGTTTTCCGCCTTATAAGGTGTAGGTTTTGTATTGTATTCACCCTGATCCAAGCTGTCATCAGGTCTTGCCTGGATTATTGGAATGGCTCTTACCTGTTCTCTTTCTTCTTTCTTTGCCCACCACCTGGATCCTATGCTCAACAAGGCAGCCGTAGTGACTGTACTAGTTTCCTATTGCTGCTGTGCCAAATTACCACAAATTTAGAGGCTTATAGCAACACAAATTGATTATCCTACAGTTCAGAGTTTGGATGCTCCAAATGAATCTCATTGGTCTAAAGTCAAGGTGTCAGCAGATCTGTCAGCCTCCTTCTGGAGGCTCTGAGGAAAAATGCATTTTGTTGCCTTCTCCTGCTTCTAGATCCCACCCCAGCCCCAGCCCCACCCCTTGCTCCATCTTCAGAGCCAGCACAGTGGGGCCAAGTCTTTCTCATACTGCCTCTTCTCTTATTCTCCCTTGCCTATACATTGGACCCGTCCAGATAATCCGGGGTAATCTCTCCATTCAAGGTCACCTGATTACCAACCTTACTTCCATCTGCAATCTTATTTATTTATTTATTTATTTATTTATTTATTTAATTTTTTTTAACGTTTATTTATTTTTGAGACAGAGAGAGACAGAGCATGAACAGGGGAGGGTCAGAGAGAGAGGGAGACACAGAATCTGAAACAGGCCCCGGGCTCTGAGCTGTCAGCACAGAGCCCGATGCGGGGCTCAAACTCACAGACTGTGAAATCATGACCCGAGCTGAAGTCGGACGCTCAACCGACTGAGCCACCCAGGCACCCCTGAGCCACCCAGGTGCCCCTCCATCTGCAATCTTAATTCCTCTTTGCCATGTAACATAACATAGTCACAGGTTCTGCAGACTAGGTCATTGGACATCTCTGGGAGCCATTATTCTACCTCACCGTGATCCTGTTGAAACATATATCAGATCACACCAGTCTCTGCCCAACGCTCTCCCCCCAGGGTATAAGCCAGAGTCCCACAAGGCACACCAGACCATGTGCTTCTCTGTGTCTCCAGTGGTCTATTCTCTTACTACTCTCCCTCCCTCACTCTGCTCTAGCCATACCAGCTTCTTGCTTTTTACTGATTAACTCAACATTCAGGCAAGCAGCCACTTCAGGGTGTTTGCATTTGAAAAAGCATATCACATACACGAAAGAGGATATCCAAGGTACAAACAAGCATATCAAAATATGCTTGATTTCATGAGTAAGTAGAGAAATATGGTTTAAAACCATAATACAATACCACAGCACACGGCCAAGAATGGCAAAATAAAAAGAAAATACTAAATATTGGCAAGGCTGTAGAGCAGTGGGAAGCCTCATAAACAGCTGGTGACCGTGTAATTTGGTATCACTACTTTGGAAAACTGTTTAGCATATGCTATGACTCAGGAAATATCACACTATATTTTAATTGCTTTTTAATCTGCATTTCCTATTGACCATGAGGCCTTAAAGGCAGCTATCTTGTCTGGTACACAGTTGAGTCCTAAAGCAGCGCCTAGTGTATACTAGGCATTCAACAAATACTTGCTAAATGAGTGATTGAAGGCATGCCTCTCAGGACACCCTTCATGAAACACAACTATACCCTTCCAGGCTCATCCACCCACCCCATGTGGTTATGTAGTTTCCATTACCAACCTTTGAGGTTCTGGGTTACATGTTTTGTTTTGCTTTTAAAGATTTTATTTTTTTTTTAATTTTTTTTCAACGTTTTTATTTATTTTTGGGACAGAGAGAGACGGAGCATGAACGGGGGAGGGGCAGAGAGAGAGGGAGACACAGAATCGGAAACAGGCTCCAGGCTCTGAGCCATCAGCCCAGAGCCCGACGCGGGGCTCGAACTCACGGACCGCAAGATCATGACCTGGCTGAAGTCGGATGCTTAACCGACTGCGCCACCCAGGCGCCCCTAAAGATTTTATTTTTAAGTAATCTCTACATCCAATGTGGGGCTCAGACTCACAACCCTGAGATCAAGAGTCGCATGCTGTACCAACTGAGCCAACGAGGTGCCCCCCTGGGTTACATGTTTTAAATAATTGATCAGGTTTCCTTACAACATGGTCGTTGTAAGGTTTCCTTCCTCCTCTACTAAGCCACCAAACCCTGGTTATTCTTCTGAGTTTGACCAATACCTTGTATGTGTCCCAAACAGACTGGGCCTTGCTGAAGAGGTGAGTAAGCAATTGAGTGAAGTTCAAAGTGAAACCTGCAGTGGAGCTCCATCTATGCCTTAAGGGCTCTAGCCCTTCCCTTAGATGCTTGAACCTCCCCCTGCCCCCCAGCTACTTCTGGAAGTCTCCAGACAATGTCTCCTTAGTGCTCACGAACATGTTCTCCCTGTGACCGCATGTTGGCCACCTTGTCTTTTCCCTGCTCTGCTCAGCTCTTCTCAGAGCCAGGACTCTGCTGTTTTCAAAGCTGCATGTCAACATGGGGCTCACTCTGCTCCCAGGGCCCACCAAGGGGTGCCTTCTCGCAGGGAGCCACCACTGGCCCACCCCACCCCGGTGGCACCACTGTCCTCATCAACACCCTGTAGGTTCCCAGATACCAAACCAGCACCATGTTCTCTGCAGTTTTCAAGGCACCGAAGTCCCTCCTTGCTCCTGCAAGTGTAGTGGGTTGCCCCTCCCCTTTATCCTATACTTTGTCACCTGTCCCCAAAGAGAAAATTACTCCTGTGACATTTGTCTGTGGCATCTGTCTCCTTAAGTTTCAGACATGAGTTAGTGTGTGCATCATCTTCCCAATCTCTTCCACTCTGGCCCTACGTCACAGGACTGTGACAAAAACTTTGGTCATATTAGCTAATATTTATTGTGTGCCAAATATCACCAGAACTCTTCTAAGGACATTAAACACTTCTAATTAGTTCAGCAGCAGCACAGCCCTCTGAGATAGGTACTACTATTTTCTCCATTTGACAGAGGAGGGACTGAGGCATGGAAAAATTTAAAACCTTGTTTGAAGCCATGCAACCAAGAAGTGCCAGAGCCAGAATTCAAGCCCAAGCAAACCGTGAGCATATCAACTCTTGGCCGGCCCACCCCACCAGTCAATATTAAGAATGGAAAAAGAAGAAAAGCCAGCATTGATTTAATGCATACTGAGTAGTAGGCATTATTCTAAGCACTTTGTCTACTGTCTTATTTGAGCCTCCCAACAATTAAGAATTGTTATGATCTTTTCTACAGAGAAAAAGAATCTGATATACAGAAAAGTTAAATAAATTGTCCAACATCACACATCACACATCTTTGTTTTTTAAGAACAAAGTCAGATTTCAAACACAAGCACCATGACTCCAGAGCCCACAGTTGTAACCTCTGTGCCATTTGGCCTTTGCCTCTAAAGAACCACAGTGATGTCAGAGGGTCACCAGGGGAGGTGACGATGGAGCCTCAGGAATTCCTGAACATTTGTGATTCCCATTCACAGACATGGCCTAGGCTCCAGTTAGATTGCACCGGAATATATACAATATTAATGCCACAAAATACTATTTTTCTCCATATTGCTATGAAGATTATAATCTTTAAGCACTCATAAAAGTCTCTAAGATCACCAAGACATCTTTTTTTCTGCCTTTAAGAAAGAATTAACGTTGAGGAAGGCACCTGTTGGGATGAGCACTGGGTGTTGTATGGAAACCAATTTGACAATAAATTTAATATTAAAAAAAAAAGAAATAATTAGCACTGTAGCTGGGAGTATGGTGCGATTATCAAAGAGAAGGATACGTTTTGCCTCCCTGTCGGCAGGTGCCCTTGTTCCACAACATGTAACTTCTCCCATGACTGCTCCAAGGGGGAAAGGAATACCCTTCCAGACTGAACACATGTACCTTATTTACAATTCCCAAAGAAGAGAGAGATTTACTTCCTGTTTGTATCCCTACACTTAGGAAGTGACTACAACATGCTCCTCCCCTGAGCTTCTTAGAGCATGATATGGAGGGCAGGGGATAGCTGGTCACACAATATTTTAAGCCATCATGTCCAGTGCAAATAACACTCCCTGCAACCAGGTATGTGTGAAGTTTGCTACAATCCTACTATAAGATACTCTGAGAGCTCTTTAATAAATTTGACACAGGCAGGATTTCACGAGACATCACACCTGCCACCTGCTAAGAAGGTAATTGTCAACAAAATGCACGGAGACAGATAAACTTCCTAGTAAACATCCTGGAATAAAAAAAAAAAAAAAAAAAAAGAACCTCTTTGCCTTAGGAAAGTTTCCCATGAAATCTCAACTCTTAGAGTTATAGAAACTATCAAATCACTTCTGTATAGTAAAAGAGAGTGAACCCTTACAAAAGGAAATGCCAAACTCTCAATGCTCTGTAGATGCTAATAAAAGTGTAAGTAATTAGACAAGGCTTTTTAAAAATTATTATCTAACATTGACACCACACTTAATGGCTGAAGAAATGTTCTCATTTAAACTCTATTTCAAAGTAAAATATTTGAAATAGCGGAAGGCCACATGACCTGTTGCTTAGAGAACCTCCTTTAGACTGAAACATTTGGGGCCCAGAAAAGTTTCCAAGGATTTTCATTCCCATGCCTCCACCATTTCACCTTAGCCACTACATCTCTCCTCTCTGTACAGGTATTATATACACTGTAAGTAGCACAAATTGATTTTATAAATGTTGTGACTGAAAAGTGAAGAGGAAAAATATCTAGCTTAAGGGTAAAAGAATAGAATTTTCCCATCAAGACTTCAGAATGAACAGTCCATTCTACATGGTACCTGCAATGACCCTCCTACCCATTATTACATAGAGACGTAGTCTTTAAGACAAGTCCATTCTTCACATATAGGATTCTGGCCCAAGCATTGAGGATTTTGCCATTCTCTTAATGATATCACAAGTACAATTGCTAAAGCAATTTCAATGGTCAATGTTTAAAACAGTAGACTATTGCTCTGGGAATTTACAATTAAAGGGAATACTTAAGCCTCTATTTTGTCTTTATTATATGAACTATATTTCAGAGTAACCAACTAGTGCCAATTGCTGGAGGAAAGCTTTTCTAAAAGAAGAATTCCGTTTAATACATAATAAAAAGAAGATAGAATTATACAGTTATGATTTTGTAACCCTTAATGTAGTAATTGATTCAGGCCATAAACATCACTGGATGCTAAGAGTGAAAGACTGATGGAAAACTAGATATTTTTTGGCAAATTACTTCTTGTTATAAGAGGAAAACCACAGCATTTTCATAGAAGGGTCTGGCTGTCACCAGCTAAACTCAATGATCAATCTTGGATTCACCAAACTTGAAATACCCAGGTGTATTTTGTCTCCTAATGTGAGGCAATATAAAGTACAACCGAAAGTATTTCACCTAAGTACTTTAAAACTTTTATAATTAAAATAAATACAAAAGACAGAGGAATAAACCCATTGCCAAAATGAGAAAGACATGAAATGAAGCCAGAATGTAGACCATTGTACCAGACAACCAGTCTCTTTAAGTCAATGATGTGAATTTAAAAAGGGGGTAGGGGAAAATTGCTCTAGATTTACAGAGACTTAAAAGACCTACAACCAAGCACAACATGTAGGCCCTTTGGGGATCCCTCTTTGTTTTTTTTTTGTTTGTTTTTTTTTTTTTGTTTTTTTTTAACGTTTATTTATTTTTGAGACCGAGAGAGACAGAGCATGAATGGGGGAGGGTCAGAGAGAGGGAGACACAGAATCCGAAAAAGGCTCCAGGCTCTAAGCTGTCAGCACAGAGCCCGACGCGGGGCTCGAACTCACGGACCGTGAGATCATGACCTGAGCCGAGTCGGCCGCTTAACCGACTGAGTCACCCAGGCGCCCCTGGGGATCCCTCTTTGAACAAAACAACTAAAAAAATTTTTGAGAACAACTGGGGAAAATTGAATATGAACAATATATAAAATGCTACAAAGGAATTATTGTTGCAGTGCTAGAAAGGCATAATGCTCTATTTGTATAGAGATGCATACCGAAGAATTTAGCATATTTTAGCAAAAGAGAAAGGCTGGCAAATCAACTATATGTTTGCTAGAACTTTTTTATAATAAAAAGTTCTAAAAGTTAGACTAACTTCCACTTTTATTTCTTGAGGAATAAATAATGCTGGAATAAAATATTGGATATAAAATGGGAAGGCTAATTCTTAGACCCAGCTTTACTACTGACTCCAAAATTCCACTTGCAAAAATTCTTTTCTGCCTTTGAAATTTGTTAATGATATGAACACTACTAAAATGGAGTTATAAAATTTATAGATAATCCTGAAATATTTATGATTTTTTTGACTCAGAGTTTTTAAAAAGAATAATTTTCCTCTCTAGTTGACCAGTTGATTATCGATAATAAAAAATGCACTCAGAAAAATCTAAAATGAGCCATCAGAAAAATCTAAAATTATATTCAGTTCTCACACACATAAAAAATGTGAGCTTTAGGGTTCTCTGAAAGTTTAATGCTTCCCACATATCAAAGAATAATGGTTATAAATATGCCCACTGTAGATTTCAATGTTATAGTTACTCCTAAAACTTTTAAACTGGAGTTCAGAATGATGTGTCTTTTAGTTGATCAGTTAAATTTTTTCCCTATTTTTCCAAAGATTGCATGGAGAAAGTTGTAAAAAGTTGACTTTATAAAACATGTTTTTATAATTAAATTTATATAAAATAATAACTGATTTCATCACATGCTCAAATATCAAACACACATTTCAAACTGAATCTTATTACAGTAGTCCTAATAGACCCCCTTGGACCTAGGCAATGGTGAACCAAGTCTTGGTCTTGATATTAGAAAACACAGGAACTAGACCCCGCAAATGCACCAGCACTGTGATTGACAACTACCTCCCTCTGCCTTAGCTTGTCTCTGAAATACCAGCAAAAAAATGTTTACCTGACACAGGGTACAGACCAGAGATACTGTGGGGAGAGGAGATGATAGATCATATCCTTTGTACTGTTTGGGAGAAATTCTCTCTATATATTGAAAGAAAAATAAAACTAAAAATCGATATGAGGAATTAGGCATTCCACAAAACATTTTTGTAATCAATCCATGCAATTCGTGGTACATAGTAAATTAATTTTAATTAGTCTGCTTTGCTACAGACCTGCCACAAATTACTACTGGCTGTGGCTATACAGATTCATCACCACCCACAAAAAGGTAGTTATTGGAGATGTAAAACACAGCAGAGCAGGCATCTCCTGACCATCTGGACAGGTTTTCTTTTTAATTTTGGTCTATAGATTGGTGAAAATATTAAAAAACTGGCAAATTTCTATTTGATCAAGATTCTTCCAGCACAAGTAATTAAGACCCACTCAAACAAGCTAAGTCACATTGGTCAAGAATGAGATTACCATCAGAAACAAGGTAGAGGGAAACTCTGAGCAGAAAATGGAGCGGGGCCCCATAGCAGACGAGCACCAGCAATCAGTAAAGCTATCCAGAACCAAGGTCTACCTTCCTTCTAGAAAGAGAGCTTCTAGGGAGGTAGATGGCTATCTTGACACCATAGTATCTCCAGTATTTAAACAGTACATGACACAGAGTAGGCACTCAAATCATTGTTGAATAAATAACTGAATTTGCTCTCTCTTCCTCTCTCTCTCTCACCACCCCCAAGGCTAAATGGCCTTTCACCCCTGCCTCTCTGCATTCCTGTTACAATTGATTCTCTTTTTCTCCCTAGATTGACTTTTGATGCTCCTGTATACACAGAGCCAAGCATGGCCACACTCACAGTTCCCGAATTTACATATCTTTAATTAAAGCAATGGCAGAAACAGAGTAGCTCTCTCAGGACCAATTCCAAATCCCTAGGGGAAAAAATCTGAGTGATTCAGCTTAGGCCAGGTGTCCATTCCTACTTGACTGGACTATGCCAGGGGAATCGTCAAGGTCAATATAATACAAACATGTTCTGTGAGTCCATCTTCGTGGGTGGTTGAGGGCAGAACTTAGAGGTCATGTCCTGGAGGAGCATCCCAAATGGTATCCACTTAAATCTGCTTTACTCATGTCCAAATGATCAAGACTGAAATATTCCCAGTTGGACCTTACATCAAATTAGTGAATGTTAGGGATCACAAGATGCTGTCTTGTCCAGCCTGTGCTACAACCTCATCAGTGAGTGTGCTGCATCCCATTCTACACAGCACACTTCTATCTATGCCCTCATAGGGCAGGAACTGTTCTGGTCAGGAACAGAACAGCTGGTCTGTTCACTGCTTATCCCCACTGCCTAGAACAGTGCTTGGTACATAGTAGGCACTCAATAGGCATTTGTTCAGTGAATGTTAAACACTGTCTTAGCCCATTCAAGCTTCTATAACAAAAATACCATTTGCTACCGGCCTTAAACAGCAAACATTTATTTCTCATAGTTCCAAAGGCTGGAAAGTCCAAGATCAAGGTGCCAGTAGATTTGGTGTCTGCTGAGAACCCACTTCCTAGTTTGCAGATGACTATCTTCTCCTTGTATCTTTACATGTTCTCTCTCCATCTCTCTGTCTCTCTCTGTTTCTCTGTCTCTGTCTCTCTCTCTCTCTCTGTCTCTCTCATCTCTCCTCCCCTCTCCTCGCCGCTCTCCTCTCCCCTGACTTCTTCAGTCTATAAAACAGCCTACAAACCATATCCAGATCTCCCCACCTCAAATCCAACCTGGATTAGGTGGGCTCCAACACCACTATACTATTCAACTGGACATGGATTGTTTTTGTAATTTAAAAAAGTTTGCCCCTAAAAAAGGTACGTACAAAAATATTTACCACGTGGGACCTGTTCTTCAAGAACTCTTGCCTGACCCATGCTGGCCAGCTAAGTGTCTCATGGCCCCAGTGCACCACTAGAGCTACATTTGCCACATGATTGAAAATCGTCTGCATACATGTCTGTCTCCCTCCAATCTGTCAGCTCTTAGTGGACAGGGACCCACGGCTATTAAAATCCTTGACTCCCTAGGTCCTAGCAGTGTGTCTGATGGTAGTAGAATTCCACTGAGAGTTTCTTGGATCAATGTCAATCATTTCTGTCAAGACAAGGAGAGGCATCTTATATTTTCAGCCAGTCTTGGCATTATATTGCACAGCAAAGTGGAAACAGCACAAGTGAAGTTAATAACTCACAGTAAATAAGTTGTTCGATTGAGTAACTCCATGTGTGGGCCCTGTAATTTGTAAAGTAATTGATTAGTCGCTTGTCCCTGCAAAGAACTTGCTGATATGTATTATAGCTGCGATTTTTAAGGCAGTAATTCAAGCAAAAGAATCACCAAGGACTTTTCCTATGGGCACTCATTTTAAGGCCTTCCCATGAAATATGGGATGAAGAACTCTGAAGTTCTAGACTCCTATAGAACAGTTTGACCACAAGGCCACTCTTCCCTAAAGAGATCATGTTTTGAAGATAGATTTCTGACATCAATCTCTTTTCTTTCATCCTCTTCACTTCTCCAGCTTGTTGTGTAGAGTACCTTGAATGATGATGCTAACTGCTCTCCACAGGGAACACCTCCACAGAAAAGGGGTGGAATTCATCTCACAACACCATGGTCTGTATAGACCCTCCAAGTTCATGGATTTGGACTGAAGGACAGAGGGAATGAGCCAGATACTTGCTGACACCCGGAATTCATAACGGTGGGATCGAGTTCTCCTCCAAAATGGAAACAACACAGAATTGTGATCTTTTCTGATGTCTGATGTATGCAGACTATGACCTAAAAGGAAAACAAAGCATTCCTTGAAAGAGGTCTGCAAGTCTTTCCCGGGGGTTAGAGCAAAGCAGATCCCACAGCTTGTACTTAAGAAGCTGTAGCACAAGAATTAAAGAAAAGCAAACAGAATCATAAGCCGAGTTCCCCTTTTGAACCTATATGTGTACCCAGGGCTGGGGTGGAGGAGGGTTTTATGTTCACTTGGGAATCTGAGAATATCTGTTCCGGGCAAGTGTCCATGTTCTCTGAGCTTGGGAGTTAAAGAGAGAAACAATGAACTGGTATCATTTTGAGTACATTCGAGTCAATGAAACATTTGTGGGTCTAATGATACTCGACTACTTGGAGGGTGTGAGTAATGTTAGATTGTTCCTTC
Source organism: Puma concolor (assembly GCF_028749965.1). NCBI lineage: Eukaryota > Metazoa > Chordata > Mammalia > Carnivora > Felidae > Puma > Puma concolor. Next base: position 163,195,864 of record NC_141674.1, read on the forward strand.
TCATCCGTCACACACATGCCTTCATTAATTTATTATCTATTTAGACTATACACCAGCTCCTCCTAGCTTTGTCCAATGGAATCCTCTTCCTTCCTTCAATCAGTGCTCGGCCCCATGGAAGCCATGGCCTGGGACTGTAGTGGGGAGCCAGCCGAACTGGCAAGGGCCCATCCTGCCATTGTGCCCATGCACCACGGCCATTTGCATTTTTCTAATTTTGGATTCTTGCTTCAATAGACACATAGGACATATCTTGGCAGCGCATCCCCATATTCATGCATGAAGGTGCCTAGTCCCAGGTTGACTAATCCACTCCTCTAAATTACATGTGTTGGGTGACCACGGGGTTTCCTGACTGTGTTCAGTTCAGTGCAGCTATCTGAGTTTTTCAACATCTCAAGTTACATGAAGCATATGTTAGAATAAATCAACTGCCTTCTGCAGCTAGGCTTTGGCTTTGCTTCTGAAGAACTTCTAAGTGGGAAGATGGAAGATGCACTTAGTATGCAAGATCCTTTTCTCTCAGCTGGACTTGAAGCAGAGAAAACAAGGAAGTTGAACCTGACCATGGCTGTCTATGGCCTGGCATGCAGGAATCTGAAAGAGAAAGAAAGCAAAGGGGGAAAGAGTCATACTAAAAGAAGATTCTCCATGGGATTGGGGTGAGATTTCAAGGGCTTCGACCCACAAGAGTAGTCCATCATGTGTTGTTTCCTTTACTAAGGAGAGACACAGGCGATTTCAGTAGAAGCTCAAACTTCAAGGGCAAATATCTGTATAATATGTGGGGTCTACCGTTGCCTGTTTCATTAAGGGTGAGTCAGGCAGTGCCCTGGGCTCCTTCTGTTACATACCTGTGTGCTCACTGGTTCACGTATGGATTGAGGGGCAGAGGAGTCCAGGCACATACAGCAGCATCTGATGGCCTGAAGTGCTGGGGACCTGGCCCAAGGGTGAAGACTGGAGGAGTCACAATAAGAACCACAGAGCCCCTGAGACATAATGCAGCATAATCAAAGAAGGTGCCTGAATGGTAAGTAAGGCTCAACCAGTGGCCTGAGGCTGGAGAAGTCTGGTGGTCCTGGCACTCATTAGAGGCTGTGGGTAGCCCCAGGTTGTACTCAGGCACTGGGTGGCTTGTATTTGCCCTGGAGAGAAAGTGCCCTAAGTCAATTGCTTTTTCAGTTCCATGCTGGGCAGGTCCTTGGGCTCCAAAGTTGAAACACTTTGGGGTTCAATGAACCTGAGCTGGAACTTCCAATAGAAAACATTCCAAGAAAGACCCTTGTGGTCTTGAAGTAGCTGGAGCAATGGGGACCATCACCAGCTCAAATCACTGGGGCTTGGGGCCAGGACAATGAGTGACAAGTAGTGCTGAGTTACGTGGACACTCAGCACCATGGGGAATGCCTGGGGACATTCTCATGCACAGGCAGATTTGTAAAACACTAGAATCTCTGAATCTAGGCAGGCAGACTGCATCCATGGGACTGAATTAAATTGTCCTCACCTGAGGGTAAAAACCAAGACATTTGGGTTATACCTGGAAGAAATCGTTAAGTATAGTCATTAAGTACTGTAAGCACTATCAAGTACTCTAAGTGCTAGTGAAGACTCATATACTTTCATACCTGACACTGAGAGGTAACCTGAGGTAAAAGGAAGATATGGAGAAAAGGGAAGGGTTAGAAAAAGGAAGTCTAAGGCCTTTTTAAAGAACTCACTCAGGGGCACCTGGGTGGCTCAGTCAGTTAAGCATCTGGCTCTTGATTTCAGCTTAGGTCATGATCTCATGATTGTGGGATGGAGCTCCATGTCAGGCTCTGCACTGGCATTATGAAGCCTGCTTAGGATTCTCTCTGCCCCTTCTCCACTCACATACATGCTAAAAGGAAGGAAGGAAGGAAGGAAGGAAGGAAGGAAGGAAGGAAAGAAAGAAAGAAAGAAGAAAGAAAAGAGAAGGGAGAGAGGGAGGGAGGAAGGAAGGAAGGAAGGAGAGAAAGAAAGAAAGAAAGAAAGAAAGAAAGAAAGAAAGAAAAGAGAAGGGAGGGAGGGAGGAAGGAAGGTAGGAAGAAAAAAGAAAGAAGGAAGGAATAAAGAAAGAGAAAAAGAAAGAAAAAAGGAAGGAAGGAAGAAAATAAAGAACTCACTCATACATGAAAAAAATTAGAGCTGCCTCTAACTCACAGTAAAGTCTAGAGAGCTCAGTCCAACAGGAAAAATCCAGAAGGATCCAGAGTCCAGAGGAAGCACAAACATTGCTTTACAGCTCCTTGTCTTCTGGTCTAGCTGCACATCTTCCTCTCTCATGGGTACCAGAAAGTCCTCTCCCTCAGCCTTCTTTCCTTCTCCTTCTCCTGCCTCTCTTACCTCCCTCTGGGTCCTACACCCCTTTGTAATTGAATTACAAGTATCTTCTGTCCTGGAGTCTCAAATTCTCCTGAGTGGGCCACCCATAGAACAAATATCTCTTTTATTAACACTGACTACCTTGTGTGGCAGAACTCCATAGCTTATTTTACTTAAAAAATTCACTCCCCACATAAGAGAGGATGGGGAGGGACATAGCAGAATGAGACACAGAATCCCAAATGAAGAGGGTGACAAAGGACCCCATGGTACCTAAAACAACTGGGATAATATTTGTGAGCCCTTTTTTGTGTGCCTTGTCCTTGCTTTTTCAGCTGTAGGCTTTGCAAATGCCTCACCTATAGGCTTAGCCACATCCAGTCTCCGAGGTAATCCTGACCAAAAGGGAAGCCATTCTCCAAAATTCATAGAGTTGCTTTGTCTCTGAACCTGAAACCTAACTGGATTCCTGGATTCCAGCATGGCTCTCTCTTTGGCCTTTGGCCTTAACCTTCCTTCACCTGCCCTTACCCTCTCCTTGAGAATTGTTGTGAGAAACCTAACTACCACCCTGATCACTTCCTAGTTGATGTACTAACCCTGTCTTTTCTTCCTAGAGGGCCAGAAGCAAGGTGCTATGGAAGACTGACACAGAGTTTTTGGCCTTCCCCACTTGGAGGAAGAATTTCTCAGAGGGGACAAGAGGCAATGTGGCCAAATGGCTATCAAGAATCTCAATAAAGAGGAGTGCCTGAGCAGCTCAGTTGATTAAGCATCTGACTTCAGCTCAGGTCATGATTTCATGGTTCATGAGTTCCAGCCCTGCATCAGGCTCTCTGCTGTCAGAGCAGAGCCCACTTCAGATCCTCTGTCCCCCTCTCTTTCTGCCCCTCCTTGATCTTGCACGCACTCTCTCTCTCTTAAAAATAAACATTAAAAAAAAGGAGGGGCACCTGGGTGGCTCAGTCTGTTAAGCGTCCGACTTCAGCGCAGGTCATGATCTCACAGTTCGTGGGTTCGAGCCCTGCATCAGGCTCTGTGCTGGTAGTTCAGGGCCTGGAGCCTACTTCGGATTCTGTGTCTCCCTTTCTCTCTGCCCTCCCCCCACCCACCCCCATGCTCTCTCTCTCTCTCAAAACTAAATAACATTAAAACAAACAAACAAAAGGAGCCTAACAGCATTCTTAGGACTCTCAAGCAAAGCATTGAGTCCAAAGGACATATGGTGTCAGGAAGCAAAGTCAGGAGTTGAGAAGCTTGGAGCTGGATGGAATCAGGTTTGAGAGACCAGGAAGGGGAGCAGTCCTAGGATACCGTGGTGTGGCAGGGGTCCAGTGAATTAGTTGCCCAAAGTTGCTCAAAGTCAGAACCCCCATGTACCTGAGGCTTACCAAACAACCTGTTCCTCCCTGTTTTTAATGCCTTCTCCCCCTTGGTCATCCAAAGACTCACATTAAGCAGTGCCTAACTGTTATTCCACATGTAGTCTTATCACTGTGTGCAAGTTATTTCATTTTTCTTATCCAACTTATTTAAAGTAAAAACAAAAACAGTTCACCCATTTCTCCTATCCCCCACCCTCTGCTTCAACCTACTCTCTGTTTCTATGAACTTTGTTCCCTTTATAGATAGATTTTTTTAGACTCCATATATAAAAGAGATGTCTTTCTCTGTCTGACCTATTTCACTTAGCGTAATACCCTTGAGGCCCATCCATGTTATTGCAAATGGCAAGATTTCATTCCTTTTTGTAGCTAAATAATATTCCATTGTATATACATATACCACAATGTCTTTATCAGTTCATCCACTGGTGGACCAAGCTAAGTATTTATTAACACAGTTGATCCTCCCCACCTCCCATAAAATCGTGAGCTACTTAGTGTCAAAGACTTTGTCTTCCCCCTTTTAAGATCCTAACACTCAGTCAAGCCCTCACACATGAAGATTCTCAAGAACGAATGAATGCAGATGTGATAGATGCATGTCTAATCTGACTCCCTAAATCACACTGAAACTGCAGCACAGAGGGGCACCTGGGTGGCTTAGTCAGTTAAGCGTCCAAGCATCTCACTCTTGATTTCAGCTCAGGCCATAATCTCACGGGTCATATGAGCCCTGCATCAGGGGATTCTTGGGATTCTCACTGTTACCTTCTGCCCCTCCTCTGCTCATGTGCATGAGTGCACGCTCTCCCCCAAAACAAAACAAAACAAACAACAAACAAAACACACACACACACACAAAAACTCTAGCACAGAGATTTAAAACAAACAAGCAAACAGATAAACATACAAAGATGGAAAAATGAAGGGGAAGACAACAAAAACAAAATGTGGGATGTTGGAAAACGGATGAACTTAGCTGAACTGGAAAGCTGAATCCTACGTCAGCAGGGATGAAAGCCAAGAACTAATGTGATCCACACAGTAGAATATGCAAAAGGTTTATAAATCTATTGCATCAGATGCATCTGGAAGTGGGGTGAAGGGGTAGATTAGTGCAGAGTTGTTTGAGGAGTAATCCCTTCCCAGTGTCCCCTCTTCTACAGGCTCCTGGACAAATGTCCCTCTCAGCCCCAGCAGATGTCTGGGGGGTTAATCTCTTGAGAGAGAATAAAATAAAGGGTCTCAGACTCAGAGACCCCAAGCATGATGGAAGTGTGTGTATCAAACAGGAACAGCAAAGGAAGGTATCCTGAATGCCGAGATCCCAGACTGCTTCCCCCACTCAGTTCCAGACTGCTGGCAGCCAGGTATCCACTCCCTAGGAGAAGATGGGAGAAACTTCTCTGGGAATGTGATAGCCCAAGATGAAGTCCAGCAGAAGGGACGCCATATAGTGTCTGTGTGTAGGAATCATGGTTCTCAATCCCTACTTCTGATCACAACACCTTATCAGGCAGTCCACAAGAGCCGCTTGTGTCCAGTGAAGGTTCCATATCTTGTGAAGTATGTTATTTTGACTAATCTGCATTCATGTTAAACCTACAACCAGAAATATGAGTAGCATAGAGCACGTGTGCACCAATCAAATGTAGGAACAACATATACGAGTCAGTCAGTATAAACCCCTGAGCTTTCATAGCTTGATGATACCTGTTGCTAGTGTGGTGGTACATGCTGTCCTTCCACTCTCCTAACCCTGGAAGCCTTAGACTCTGGCCAGATTCTCTGGATTATGTTTCCGTGAGACCTCTCATGCCACATCCAGGCCAAAGCGACAATTGAGGTTGCGTCTAGGGAAGGAGAGTCACCTACAAGGTGACTAATAAGCTACTAAAGACACCACAAAAAAGGTACTGTGGCCTTCTAGCCCAACCCAAAGAAATATGTGTGTGGTATTGTTGCATACTGATAAAGAAGGTCTAGTTTCCATAGATTAAATAATACTGTACAGTCTTTTCAAAAAGCTATCTCTGATTCATTTCCACATTATTGCATAAAGCCACTAGAGTAAATAAAGGTCTTAGACCTCCGCTGCTCAGACAAAGGCCCAGCCAGATGACCTGAGCTGAAACTTCCCAACTGATAAGCTCTTCCAGCTGAGCCACCCACAGTGGCTTTTCCAAAACCATGCCTTAAGGCACCATGGGGCACCACAGTGAACTCACAAGAGCACTGTGGGATGTTTTGAATTTTGAAGTGAAACAGCAATGTCTATTGCTCGCCATGCAAACCACCAGTATTCAGTTCTTTGGACCTAACTATCTAATAAACAGAACTAGAAAGGATCTCTTTAGGCCTAGTGCGCTGTGAATAAATAACTAAGACTTCAGGTCAAGGAAGTTTGGAAACCCATACCCTACGTGAAATGCCCAGGTGCCATACCCACCTCACTCTTCAGAGCTTCCAAGAATCTTTTTCTCCCTGTTTTTAAATATGAGCAGATAACTGAGCATATCAGCCATCCAAGGAAAGCTCCTAACAGGAAATAAAGATAAGAAAACACACACATATGCAAACAGAAAGAAAAAGAAAACGTAACTTGAGAAAACAGAGACTCTGCATAAGGGGAAACTTCAGTGATGGAAGCAAGAGAGGAAGGGAAGGAAAGGGGGAGGGAGGAGAGAGGGGAAAAAAAAGGATCAAGAGGTTTCTAAAAGAAGATCACAAAATGGTATTCTTTCCCTTCTCTATGCAAGGGAATCCTTAGTTAATATCACACACGTACATCCAATCACATTTATTCAAAGTATAGATAATCTCTGATGGCTGCAAAATCCTAACCATAATCAATACATCTCTTAATATTTCAGTCAGTCCCCAACACCCAACTCACCCTGCAGGCTTAATAGATAATTAACTAAGACTTGTGTTCTACCAGTCTCTGGTGTGCGTCCAAAGGCACTGATAATGACCTTTTTCTATTTTCGGAGGTAGCCCTGTATGTCAGTTAAAGTTCTAACTAGGTAGGGAGGAATCCTGCAGCACACGTACACCTCCCAGTACAAATCCTGGTCTCTTATGTAAGCCCTTGGCATAGGCCCACAGGCAAAAGAACAACAACAAACAATCCCAGCAACTCATAACCATATAAACATAAATGACAACATTCTTAAAATCAAATATGCCCCCTTCATGTCAAACTACTGCCATCATTTTATTTTAGAATTCCACTTTTATAGATTAAACACAGTCTATCAGGCAATTATGGGGATATTTTTGTGTTCTAACAAAAAAAAACAACAACCCTAATGTCTATAAGAGGGTCATTTTGCTATTTAGTTTTCACATAGAATTGGACTAAATCATGGCAATTAGTGTAACGGAAATGTTTATAGCAATCTCTGATGGCAGTTCCACTAATGTAATGATTTAGCTCAAGCCCAGTAAAAACATGAACATGTATCATTAGGATGAATTGGAATCAAAAGCAAAGCAACTTTTTGCTTACAGTAATTCAACATACATCATCTCATCAGCAATGCCAACTATAAAATTAAGGATATACAATTAGTCAATCAGACGGTTCCTGAATTAATTAATTAAGCAAAGAAAATCAGCAAGCAAGGACAGGACTACATCCAACAACATGCTTCCCTCTCTTGGAGCACTCCTTTCCATTAATTTTGATGTAGTTATCCAATAAATCACAGCGCTAAATCTTCCCGAAATCTTAGGACACCTCCCAGATCAACCTTTGCAAAATGCTTATATTTGTAGCCACCACTTGGGTTTCTCATAAACTCACCCTCCAAGAGGTGACTTGGCTTTGTTTCTACATCTGAGAGTTATTTGTTTTGTAGTCTGCCTGGCAAAGCTACACCTCTAATAACCCGCAAGGGTTCATTCAACAGCTGCCAATGGGATTGTGCTAAGAAATGGGGTTAAATGTGTTCTTCTGTTAGGAAGAATAAGCAGAGATTTAGTAAACTCGAGGCTGAGATTTCAAGACAAGGAATGTCACTGGAAATAAAGAAGACCATTCTGTAATGATGGAAGAAGAATTGTAAAATGTCAGTGGTGGAATCTAGGTGCTGGGTATATCGGTGTTCGCTGTAAAAATCTTTCAACTTTCTGTATGTTTGGAAAATTTCAAAATATTATGTGGCAAAGTACATGGAATTAAAATGCATGACAACAGTAGCACAAAAGACAAATGATAAATGAAGTTAATAAAGTGTCCTTACATGGCCAAGGAAGTGTGAAGAGTAAATTCGCAGAGAATCAAGTAAGTCAGAAATCCACATTGTGATTTCCAGGGGGAAGCAATAACAGAGTAATAGAAGAAGCATAACAAACTAATGGGGTGGAGGTGGGGTTGGAATAAAAGAAGTTTCTCAATCTCTACAAAAGTAAGAAAGGAGAGAGAAAGAATCTAGAACAGCTGGGTTAAATAGAAAACAAATAATAAAATGTAAGATATAAACACAAATATGTCAGTATTTATATTAAAAAAATTACCGAATACTCCAATGAAAGGACAAAGTTGGTCAGACTTGACTTTTGTAAACCATTATGCTGCTTATAAGAGACATACTTTATTTTTTTAAAAAATTTTTTTTCAACGTTTTTATTTATTTATGGGACAGACAGAGACAGAGCATGAACGGGGGAGGGGCAGAGAGAGAGGGAGACACAGAATCGGAAACAGGCTCCAGGCTCCGAGCCATCAGCCCAGAGCCTGACGCGGGGCTCGAACTCACGGACCGTGAGATCGTGACCTGGCTGAAGTCGGACGCTTAACCGACTGCGCCACCCAGGCGCCCCAACAAATTAAAAACTTATGTATCTACCACTATAGCCTCAAAATATGTAAAGCACGAATTGGCAATAGTAGAGAGAAATAGAAAAACTGTGAGAGATTTTAGCAACCTTCCCTGAGGAGCTAAGAGAAGAAAGAAAGAAACAAAAGAGTAGGGATAGAGAGGATCAAAACAACATGCTTAAACCACCTGACTTATATAGAGAACAGTATAGCCAACAACTGCAGAATACATATAGATACTTTTCAAGCACACATAGACCATTTACTAAAATTTACCTGAATATAAACGTACCAAAATAATGTTGAGAAGATTGAAATTATACACACCATGACCTCTAACCACAATGGAATTAACCTAGAAATAAATTACAAGAAGAGACATCTTAAAATCCCCAAATATTTAGAATTTAAACAACACACGTTTAAAAATACTGCAGATCAAAGGAGAAATCACACTGAAATCAGAAAATATTTTGAATCAAATGGTAAAAATATGACACATCAAAATTCGTAAGATACAATTAAAGCACACTCACAGGAAGAATGTACTGCAACTTATTATAATGTAACAATTATCAAGACAAAGTGAATTTCCCACAAAGATAGTTGAATAGACCAAAGGAACATAATTCAGTTCAGAAACAGATCTACACATTACCAATAATCACCTGACTTGTGACGAAAGTGCCCCAGTGCCACGAGGAAAGAATGGTCTTTCCAATAATGGTCAACTGGAAATCCATATGAAAAAAACAAATTGAAATGGATTGTGAAGCTAAAACAGAAAAAAATATATATATATACATATTTAAAAAAATGAACTTGGGAAAAATAGAAACTCTCCATGAGAAGAAATTTCAGGGAAAGAAGGAAGGAGGGAGGGGGGGGAGGTAAAGAGGAATTTGAAGAAGTTAAAGAATTTGCCTGATAGCACAGTGATTAATCTATAAAAGTGGACCTCTAAAATAAAATGATGCTGATAGCTGACATGAAGGGGGCATATTTGATTTTAAGAATGTTATCATTTATGTTCATATGGTTACGAATTGCTGGGATTGCTTGTTGTTGCTCTTTGTAGCTGTGGAACTATGCCGAGGGCGTAAATAAATAAGAGACCAGGATCTGTATTGGGAGGTGCACGGGTACTGTAGGATCCCTCCCCAGATAGCTGTAGAGCGACGTGTGAAAACCAAACAATTAAGTTCAATCTGGAGGACAGCATAGTAGAATATCCTCATGGTCTTGTTGTAGGCATGAACAAAAAGCAAAAATTAAAAAGAAAAAGACTGACAAATCATACTATAAGAGAACTGTCATTGTATAAAAGTGACCGAAGAGATTTTGATGCCATATTGTGAAACACCAGCTATAAAACCATAATCTCATTATACTCCCAATTTTTAAGAATGTGTTGATATTATGCTATATATGTGCAAATGAACAAGGGTAATTGCAAAAATGTTAATAGTGGTTATCTCTGCCTGGCAGGTGTGGGTAATTTTTATTTTCTTCTTTATGTTTTTCTGTACTTATTTTTTCTCGCATCGACATATAATGTATTTATAATCGCTCAAAATAATATTTAATTCCTGCTATCGTATGAGTGTTTGTGTGCCCCCTAAATTCATATGTTGAAATCCTAATGCCCTAAATGATGGTATTAGTAGATGGAACTTTTAAGGAGATGCTTAAGTCATGAGAGTCAAGCCTTAAGAATAGGATTAGCACCTTATAAAAAGAGCTCCAGAGACGTCTCTAGCCCCTCCACTATGTGATGACACAGTGAGCAGGTGCTAGCTATGAACCAGGAAGAGGGCCTTCACCAGAAGGCAAGTATGCTGGTGCCTTGATCTTGAAGTTCCCAGCCTCCAGAACCGTGAGAAACATTCTGTCGTCATAGGCTACCCAGCCTGTGGAATTTTGTTACAGCAAACCAAATGGACTAAGACAATCCCCCCTTTTTTTAAAGTAATAACTTTACTGACCTAAAAATGTGTTATCAATCTAATTTTTAAAAACTGGAGACTTCCTTACTGCTCAAGGAACACGCGACCAGGTTGCAATAAGTCACTTAATATCTAATTAGGTGAGGAAAGCCGTCTACACAGGTGTTTTTCAAATTTTAATTTGATCAGCAAGAACCATTCTTCAGTTAGCATCTTTCCAAAGAAAAACCTACATTTCACCGTAAAGACGGAACAAAACGCCCATGTTTTCATCATCCAAAAGCAAGCAATGTAGTGTAAGACATTAGAATCTGGCAAGCTTATGCAGAGACATCACATTCTATAGTAAAGAAGTGTTCATGGCAAATGGGAAGATCTGGTTCCATGGTTCCAGGTTCTGACCCAACCGAAAGCACTTAGCCTGAGACCCAGGTGACAGCATTTTGTGACAAGACCATGGTACCCTAACTGTTAATGGAGGGTGGAGGAGAGTTTGCAGACTGGGTGAACAGAAGTGTCTGAAAGAGGATCTGAGGAAGGGGGTGTAAAGGAAATGTCCTCTGGCCAGAAGCAGAAACAGCCAGAAGGAGCAAAGAAAATTGAGGAATGCCAGAAAATGACCAACTCTCCCTTTCTCGCTAAAGGATACAAGGTTGGTGGGTTTTTTTTGTTTTGTTTTGTTTAAAAAAATGTTTTTTTTAATGTTTATTTATTTTTGAGACAGAGAGAGACAGAGCATGAATGGGGGAGGGGCAGAGAGAGAGGGAGACACAGAATCGGAAGCAGGCTCCAGGCTCTGAGCCATCAGCCCAGAGCCTGATGTGGGGCTCGAACTCACGAACCGTGAGATCGTGACCTGAGCTGAAGTTGGACGCTCAACCGACTGAGCCACCCAGGCGCCCCTGTTTTGTTTTGTTTTTATTTTTATTTATATATTTATTTTTATTTTATTATTTTTTTCAATATATGAAATTTATTGTCAAATTGGTTTCCATACAACACCCAGTGCTCATCCCAAAAGGTGCCCTCCTCAATACCCGTCACCCACCCTCCCCTCCCTCCCACCCCCATCAACCCTCAGTTTGTTCTCCGTTTTGTTTTTAATGCAGTGCGAGAGACTGCTAAAAGCCAAATTAGAGAAGTTAAGGAATTTGCCCAAGGTCGCGCAGTTGGTAAATAATTGAGCTGAGATCTGAACAAAGCCTGTGCCCTCCCTATGGCTCAAACACCTCCCAGTAAACAGAGAAAGGTGAGCCAGACATCCCTTGCTCCTGCCCGGGACACCAAACAGTACTGAAGGCTACAGGTATCTATAGCATTATTCTTCCAGCATCCTGAATGGCAAAATCCCAGAAGAAAACATGACTAAACAATTTCCCAATGAGGTGTTTATGAAAAGAGGGGAGGGGAACTAAGGCGGAGTTAGGATGTGCAAATGATGTAATGGGAGTTATGGTTTAGGACTCTATTACCAAGGAACAGGAGCCTCCAATTTGCACAACATGGGGGACTCATTCATTGTGTGTTTATGTTTCCTGGAGTTCATGGCAGCCTTACAAGTGGATAAATAAGTTGAAATAATGAAAGGATACATCATGGAATGCTTCTCAGATATTTGCTCATTCTAAAACATGCGACATGCACACTTTGCTGCCGAAGTAAGGACATGGCTGTGTCCAACGTCATCGCAGGCCACTTTCCTGGAGGCATTAAAGGTAGTCCAAAGCTAAAAAGAGTCCTCTGCATTGAGGATGAATGGCCAGGACATATATTCTCAGACTTGAACAGACTCTCCTCATGTGAGGATCATGGTTTTATTTCTCAGTCTTGTAGCTTTCTGAATTAATCAAATGATAATTATATCATCTTTTTAGTTGCTATTTTTCCTTGTTTTTTTAAAAAATAAATAACATTTAACTGCATAAGAAATAAGCACATTCTTATTGAATTTCTTGTGCCAAATAATATATAATAATGCCAAACATACAATGTCCTCTTTGACTACCAGCCCCATCCCACCACCACCATCACCCAGACCCCAATTCATTCCCCTCTCCAGAGATAAAACATCGTTGGGGAACCTGGGTGGCACCTTGGTTAAGCAAATGACTCTTGATTTCGGTCCAGGTCATGATTTCGTGGTTCATGAGATTGAACCCCGCATCAGGCTCTGTGCTGACAGTGCAGAGCCTGCTTGAGATCCTGTCTCTCCCTCACTCTCTGCCCCTTCCCCCCTCGCCTTCTTTCTCTCAAAACAAATAAATAAACTTAAAAAAACAACCAGCATTGTAATCAATCTGGTATGTATCTTTCCAGACCTTTCTCAATATACTTAAAGGATATAGGTACCCATTAATACACACTATAATTATATGGTGATACCTTTCACACAAATGGTGTCATGCCATGCATATTGTTCTTCAACTTGTTTTATTAACTTAAAAAATCTGTCTTGGCAGGCTCTCGCTGGCAATACAGGCAGCTCTACCTCATTCCTGCCTAACTGCTCCGTAGTTACAACTGCTGTGTAGTCTGTGGTACCGCGGCTGTGTAACCACTCCCCACTGCTCCCAACGTTTCACTTTCACAAACAATGCCGTAATGAACGTTCTCGTATATACAACTTTGGGCAAAAGTCCAAGTCTTTCTCTGGGACAAATGTCTGTGGGTGGAATGGCTATAAATTATAACAGCTTCAACAAAAATATCATTCCCTCGAGGCCATACCAATTCACACCCTCACCAGTCACAAATGAGAGTGTGTGTGTTCCCCAGTCTTTACCACCACTGGACATTATTGGTTTTCGGTAAACCCAATGGGCAAAAATAGTGTTTGACTGTTTTAATTTTCATCTCCCTGAGTAGTAGTTAGGGTGAGCAGTAATTTTTTTAAATGCCTGTTTTCTTTGTACTTTCTTATATTTTATTCTACTACTTTGATGCATTTGTTTTTTCCAATTAAATCCATAGTCCATCTGAAAGTCATTTTAACTGCGTATTTTTGGTATACGGAAAGGCCTTAATATTCTTTATTTCTTACAGTTGGGAAATAAACAATCTGCCCACCATTTATTTAATATTCCACCTTAAATCTACATAAACCTCTATTTATCGTGGGTCAGCTTTGGAACTCTGTTCTCTTCCACTGATCTGTTCCTATGCGGGATATTGTTTTAATTACTAATGCTTAACTGTATGCTTAGTGTCTAATTGGGTGACTTTGGCTGTTTTGTACATTTTCTTCCCAGATGAATTTCAGAAACAGATTGACAAATTTCTCAAGAAAATGCCATTAGGATTTATTTAGGTTTCCTTTTCTGTCGTTTGACAAAGTTTTAGAGTTTACAGTAAAACTTAGGTCTGCGAGCCTAATTCCCTCTGGAATCATGCTTGTAATCCAAAGCACCCAGATATCAAAGCGAATTTCAAGAACCAGTGGCTCAGTTGTGATCCTGTGACATTCAGCATCACATAGCACTCATGTTGCAAGACACCGCTCCTTTATCAAGTTAAAATGTGTTAGAAATGTTTGCTTGTCTTGCAGAGCACTCACGGAACAAGTTACTCGCAATCCAAGGCCTTACCATACTTTGTATAAATCTTACATAGTTTTTCTTCGATTTCTTTCTGAGTTTTGTTTGTTTTTGCTTCTTAGCTGAGCACATACATTTGAATTCACGTCTGATGTGACTTCACTGCATTGCCAGCGACTACCCTAACCACAACACAAATAAAATCATCATTTTTGCTAGGTGGTCTCCAAAACTCACGTCATCATCGTTAAATCCACCATTCCGTTTCCTGGATCTATATTTTGTAATTAACTTGGTCTGTAAACAAATAATAGAATAATCCATAAGAACATCACTAAGGTGTCCTGACAGTGGTGAGTGACTGGCAGAGCTGCTTCAAGAACTTTCCGCTACCAAATTTCTTCTGTGCTGGGCCTTCCACCTTCTTTCAACGAAAGCAGCAATGCTTTTGCTATTTCATACACAAGCATTTTATACACAATTCCATTTGAAAGCAAACTCCCCTGACGAAAAAGGAAACTTTTGTATTGAAAATCACTGTGTCGCCGTATGAAACCCTAGAGACAACAGGCCATTTGTTCAAGGCTGGAACAAAATCAAGGCTTCTTACTAAAGAAACTGCTGGCTGGGCCTGTGGAAACCCTGGGGACCCAGTTCCTTGTCGAGGTTCGTGGTCTACAACCTACCGTGTCTCCTCGGCCTGCTAAACTGGGCTCCATTCACCACCACCTATTCTCGTAATCGTCAAAACGTAAGGTTCTGCCTTCACTCAGTAACCTGAGTCTTCATCAGAGAGTCTAGTTTTTTCTCCTGTACCTGCCAGAAGTTGGCTGTAACTGTGACATTTAGAGAAACCGCCTGAAGACTATCTAATCTGCGTACTTATCAAGGACGCTCAAGTTCTAGCCTTAGATGGGAATCAACAGTCAGAAGGATAACTATCTGGGCCTTGTACGTTCAGCTCTGACAGAAGTCACTTTCACTCAACTAAATATTGTGCCCTGGTTTTGATTTAAGGTCATTCCAAAAGTCATGAATGAATAAATCAATGAGTGAATAAATGAACCATCAAACTGAAAGAGAGTCAGTCTGCAAAGTAAGAAACTATAGTTTTGTCACTGTAGACGGTTTTGTTTAAAAGTGTATTGGAAAAGGAATGATAAACTTAACCTCTTCTCAATGCGATTGAATTCTGCACAACCAAAATGGAGTCTGATTACTGGAAATACCTCAGTATTAGTTGGAAAGGTCAAGTCAAGTACTGTAAGTAGTGTAATACAAGTACGTATTCAACATAGAATTTGTTCTCAAATTGTTATTTCTATCTTTAACAATCCAATATGCTAAAACTTCAAAATGAGTGCTTGCTACAAAGGACTTGCATTGTGTTTATTAAGAGTGATTTAGCCAATAACTTGTATGGATATGATGGCTACAAAAGCTGTCCATTTCTCCCACTACAGAAATGTGCCAGAATAGAAGAGTTTACTAATCACTTACTATGCTTTAAAAAACTGTCCCTTGTTGGGGCTCCTGGGCGGCTCAGTTGGTTAAGCGTCCGTCTTCAGTTCAGGTCACGAACTTGGAATTTGTCAGTTTGAGCCCCACATTGAGCTCTGCACTGACAGCTCCGAGACTGGAGTCTGCTTCAGATTCTGTGTCTCCCTCTCACTCTGCTCCTCCCCCACTCACGCTATGTCTCTCTTTCCCAAAAATAAACATTAAAAAAAATTTTTTTTAAACTGTCCCTTGTGGCACTCCTTACTCAACTTTGATTGGAAAAGTTACTTCCCGACACACACAAAAGGGAAAGAAAGAAGTGGGAGATATGGAGAAAAGGAAGCCATTCCCTTCATTATAAAAGATTATCTTCAGGGATATTCTACATACCTTATGTTTAAATGGGATTTCTATATAATTATTATAATATTCTAAAAATGGTAGAACTGTTGGCCAGAAGGTATATTTCCCAGAACTTTCCGCGGGTGAGAAAGACTCTGCTCTCCATGTCACTCCCAGTGACTTGCACCATAGAAAGACGTGTGCTTCTGTAGTTGCTTAAAACAGCTTTGTTCTAGCCCACTTGGGGCTAATGGTTGCGGGGGGTGTATTGTGCAGCTTTCTGTGGCACTAAGACAGGTTGAATTTTTTGGTTTGTTATTATCCATAGTCCTCTGGATAATTTTCTAATGAGGATGTACAATTTTTTATGTTTATTTATTTATTTCGAGAGAGAGAGAGAAAGCTAGGAAACGGCAGAGAGAGAGAGAGAATCCCAAGCAGCCTCCATACTGTCAGTGCAGAGCCCGATGTGAGGCTCGAACTCACAAACCGTGAGATCATGACCTGAGTTAAAATCAAGAGTCAGGGGCTTGGGGCGCCTGGATGGCTCAGTCGTTTAGCGTCTAACTTCAGCTCAGGTCATGATCTCACGGTCCGTGAGTTCGAGCCCCATGTCGGGCTCTGTGCTGACAGCTCAGAGCCTGGAGCCTGCTTCGGATTCTGTGTTTCCCTCTCTCTCTGCCCCTCCCCCCAGGGGTTTAACTGACTGAGCCACCCACGCGCCCCAATACTGCATTATTTTAGCATTAAGTGTTATCAGGCTGTGAAGAAGGAATTTTTCTCTATAGAGGAATACAAAAGAATTATAGGGACCATTTTGTATTTTCCATTCAGTTTGAAGAATTAGTGCCTAACCATTTCTGATATATATTTGGTCTTGACATCTTGAGACTTGACATCTTGGACTCATAACCCATCAGAGGAGGGGCACCTGGGTGGCTCAGTCAGCTAAGTGTCCGACTTCAGCTCAAGTCATGATCTCATGGTTCGTGAGTTTGAGCCCCGTGTTGGGCTCTGTGCTGACAGCTTGGAGCCTGGAGCCTGCTTCAGATTCTGTCTCTTCCTCTCTCTCTGCCCCTGCCCACTTATGCTCTATCTCTCTCTCTCAAGAATAAATTTTTAAGGGGCGCCTGGGTGGCGCAGTCGGTTAAGCGTCCGACTTCAGCCAGGTCACGATCTCGCGGTCCGCGAGTTCGAGCCCCGCGTCAGGCTATGGGCTGATGGCTCGGAGCCTGGAGCCTGTTTCCGATTCTGTGTCTCCCTCTCTCTCTGCCCCTCCCCCGTTCATGCTCTGTCTCTGTCTGTCCCATAAATAAATAAAAACGTTGAAAAAAAAAATTTAAAAAATAAAAAAAAAAAAAGAATAAATTTTTAAAAGACATTAATAAAAAAAAAAAAAAACAACATAAAACATCAGGGGAAGCCTGAGGTTCTCAGTGTTTGGTCTCTTCTGTTCTAGAAGCACACACAAGTAAACCACCTACCGGTAGCTGGAGAAAGGTACTGCACAAGGGACATAAAGATCAGCAGGCATGGAAAATAGATTAGTAACTCTGTTTTATTGTAATTTCTGCCTCAGTATCTGCCAGGGGATTTCTGGAACATGCTAAAAACAAAACTCTTCCTAGCACGTGGCTGAGGGAATGGACGTTCATCCAGTCATTAACATTCCCTGGCTCTGAAGGATGACAGAAACCCACAAACACACTCAATTCATCATCCTGCAGGCTTCCCTAATATTTTTAGGCTCATAAAAAATGGCTGAGAAGTTTCCAGGAGAAGAAACTGCAGATATTAATAAGAGCCCTATGGGAAACCTCACGCTAGCTCCGCTATGGCCAAAATATCACTGACAAGACCTAGCATAGACTTGAGACCCCACAAGACATATTTTCTCATGTGTGGCATAAGGCATTTTGTTTTCGAAGTTTATTAAAATTGGAAATTAGCTGATTACGAAGCACCGAGGAAGTAAAGTCAAGCTTCATAAGATTTTTTTTTCAAGATATAACCTTCCCTTTCTAAAACAACTGAGCAGTGACCCACCCACAAAGAAAGGTGTCTTTTCTTGTGCAATCCTGAGCAACCACTGGTGCTCAAAACTACCCTTTTATGTGAAGGAGCACTTTATCTTCAAAGCATGTATTTATTCCTTCAGCACATATAATGAGTATCTACAATGTGCCAGGTATATCAGAAATGTATTATGGGTGCTCTGATTTGAAACTGACGATGCACTTTCCCATCGAGGCACTGTCACTGTCATTATCACTCTTAGAGTCGGGCAAGCGGGAGACCTTGTCCGGAACCAGGACTCAGGGGTTCCTGTTCTTTAGAGTCTGCTCTGGTGCTTGGGACAGGCAAACCCCTGAGCCTGCACCAGGACCTATCTGTCTCCCAGCTCCCCATTTCTCACCTTCTGGGGGTCCCCAAACCTATACTGTTTCCTCACACTGTAAGATCAGCCAGATGCCCCAAGGAGTTGTAGAACATACACCCGTGGGGTCATCCCAGAGTGCCATGGCTAAGTCCTGGTGCTCAGAGGGCAACCTGACAAGTGCATAATCCTTGCTGGCCAGTGTGGTAATTTTATCATGTGATCAGATGAGACTGTGCATTAGAATAGTGCTGACACTCTGATTTTGTATAACTCAAATGGCTTATACAGACAGGTGCGCCCCCCCTCCCCCCCACCACACACAAAAATACTAACCTAGGACTCCCTCACACCCTAGGGGCAGGTCTGCTCATTAAATCACTGAAATGGTACAAAAGCAGGTTAAGTGCCTTTGAAAAGGAATGTAATTTCAATTTACATCTTAGTTTAGGCTTAAATTTATGAGCTAAAGAATCTCATAGGGACACCTAGGTGGCTCAGTCGGAGTTCGCCTTCGGCTCAGGTCATGATCTCATGGTTCATGGGTTCGAGGCCCACTTTGTGCTCTGTGCTGACAGCTTGGAGCCTGGAACCTGTTTCTGTGTGCCCCTCTCTCTCTCTGTCCCTCCCCCACTCACTCTCCCTCTCTCTCTCAAAAATAGATAAACATTTAAAAAAGTTTAAAAAAAAGTTCTTATGGACAAGCCTAGGAACCTACCCAATATAAGATTTTTAGTATAGGGAAATGCTTTCTGATTACCAAACAACTAATTTTCAAATGGATTTCTGGAACCAATTCGTTCTAAATTGGAGACTATCTGTACTGCTCTATGTATATACTACAGCACTCACTTACAAAGACAGTCAATTGTTTCATGAAATTCTCACTGTAAATCCCTTTTGGAAAAGATGCAAAGGAAACACCATGCACATGTTTCTGTGTCTTATTTATGTTATTCATGCATATGCCTTAGAACACCTAACTCAAAACACCGCCCATAGGAAGCACTACAAATATTTGCTGATCATCATTTTTTAAATTTTAATTTCTTTCTTTCTTTCTTCTTTTTTTTTTTTTAGAGAGAGAGAGCGAGCACACATTTGAGGGAGAGAGGAAGAGGGGGTGGGAGAGAGAGAGAGAGAGAGGGAGAATATCTGAAGTTGGCTCCACAACCAGCATGAAGCCTGACTTGGGACCTGATCCCACAACCGTCAGATCATGGCCTGAGCCAAAATCAAAAGTTGGACGCCTGACTGACTGGGTCACCCAGGTGCCCCGATCATCATTTTTTAAGTATGTATACGTACTTAAAAGTATGTATTTTTTAAGTATGTATACATTTCATTATGTATTTTTCTTCAAATAACAAATGTTTGTAGGAGCTTCATAACTGACTGAGTTGAGACCTTTTACAAAGAAAACAAAACAAGAAAGGTCTTATATAACGTAAGAGAATATTTTCCTCAAGAAATTCTTCTGGCTTCATAATCTTGTCAGAACTGCCAATGTTTTCCTTGTAGCTCAACAACAACACAAAAATGACACAGCTCTCCATATCGCTAAAGAAGGATTTAAAAAAAACCAAACGATGGAAAAATGACATACAAATATCCTGAAAATGATTCAAATTCTCTCAGTCAGGGAAAGAGTCTTTCAGTCTCAGTCTCTCCTATGTCTCTGTCTTTCACACACACACACATTTACAACATGAACACACACATACACATATACACAAACTCACAACACGAACACACACACACACACACACACACACCACTTGCATCTGACAGGAAGCAAGAAGGCAATGTGGAGGGTGTGGTGTAAGTCAGTGTGAACCCAGTGAGAACAGTCAAATAATCATCAACTTCCAAAACAGACATGTGATAATGTGAAAAGCAGGAGCCATTTCCTGAGCCAAAGAGAAATTGAGTTACTGGTTCAGTTAACTAAATATTTCAGTCGTAAACTTAACAAGTGAGTAATTTTCATACTCAATATAAAAAGCAACATTTAAAGAATGCTGTGTGCACATATTTGCCATCTATGCAAATATCTATTAAGACCGTCTAGTAAATTTGTTGCATCTTTTATGTGTTTAAGTGTCAATGATTATAAAACATCGTTAATCAGCATTACATGGTCTCCATGAAGTAAATGAACTCTTGACAGTTCCATGGCATCATTTAAAAAGTAGGTTCTTTTCAAAGCCCAGTGTTTATGATCTATTTTTTAAAATATATTATGCATGCTGGTAACAAATCAAAAATCACAAGAAGCAACTGAAACGTATCATCTGAAGAGTCAACACTCCTCCTTGGGGGTTTCTGTAGGTCAGTATTTTCACGGTTCAGCTGAAAAAAATACCAACCAGCCCCTTGCCTGCATGCCAGAAAGGAGATAGATTGCCATTGTCTCGGGTCCACACACAGAAAGAGCACCTTGCTGTTCAGAGAACTAAAAGGCTACGTGCTTCCTTGTTGAGGAAATCATATTTAAATATGCCAAGAGAACTTGATACTGTGTTTCCACATATCCTGCACGGAATAACCATTGCTTGCTTAATATATCTTGTTATGGAAATGTAGAATTAAGGTATCAAATTATAAGGAAGGAAGGAAGGAAGGAAGGAAGGAAGGAAGGAAGGAAAGAAAGAAAGAAAGAAAGAGGAGGGAGGGAAAGAAAGAAAGAAAGAAAAGAAAGAAAAAAGGAGGGAGGGAGGGAAAGAAAGAAAGAAAGAAAAGAAAGAAAAAAGGAGGGAGGGAGGGAAAGAAAGAAAGAAAGAGAAAGAAAGAAAGAAAGAAAGAAAGAAAGAAAGAAAGGAGGGGGAGGGAAAGAAAGAAAGGAGGGAAAGAAAGAAAGAAAGAAAGAAAGAAAGAAAGAAAGAAAAGGAGGGAGGGAGGGAAAGAAAGAAAAGAAAGAAAGAAAGAAAGAAAGAAAAGGAGGGAGGGAGGGAAAGAAAGAAAAGAAAGAAAGAAAGAAAGAAAGAAAGAAAGAAAGGAGGGAGGGAAGGAGGGAAAGAAAGAAAGAAAGAAAAGGAGGGAGGGAGGGAAGGAGGGAAAGAAAAGAAAGAAAGAAAGAAAGAAAGAAAGAAAGAAAGAAAGAAAGGAGGGAGGGAGGGAAGGAGGGAAAGAAAGAAAGAAAGAAAGAAAGAAAGAAAGAAAGAAAGAAAAGAAAGAAAGAAAAGGAGGGAGGGAGGGAAGGAGGGAAAGAAAGAAAAGAAAGAAAGAAAGAAAGAAAGAAAGAAAGAAAGAAAGGAGGGAAGGAGGGAAAGAAAAGAAAGAAAGAAAGAAAGAAAGAAAGAAAGAAAGAAAGAAAGGAGGGAGGGAAAGAAAGAAAGAAAGAAAGAAAGAAAGGAGGGAGGGAAGGAGGGAAAGAAAGAAAGAAAGAAAGAAAAGAAAGAAAGAAAAGGAGGGAGGGAGGGAAGGAGGGAAAGAAAGAAAAGAAAGAAAGAAAGAAAGAAAGAAAGAAAGAAAGGAGGGAGGGAGGGAAAGAAAAGAAAGAAAGAAAGAAAGAAAGAAAGAAAGAAAGAAAGAAAGGAGGGAGGGAGGGAAAGAAAGAAAGAAAGAAAGAAAGAAAGAAAGAAAGGAGGGAGGGAGGGAAAGAAAGAAAGAAAGAAAGAAAGAAAAGGAGGGAGGGAGGGAGGGAAAGAAAGAAAAGAGAAAGAAAGAAAGAAAGAAAGAAAGAAAGAAAGAAAGAAAGAAAAGAAAGAAAGGAGGGAGGGAGGGAGGCAAAGAAAGAAAGAAAGAAAGAAAGAAAGAAAGAAAGGAGGGAGGGAAAGAAAGAAAGAAAAGGAAGCAGACGAGGTGGAGAAGGAGAAGGACAAGAAGAAGAATTTGAATCCTAAAGCATATAATGTGAGTACTCTCTCACTGCAAACCTGGCTGGATCTAACTGCATGTGTTGCCGTCATTCCCAGTCTTCACCAGTAGAGTGTCCTTCTCATATACAAAAACGATGGAGGTGCCACTCTAGGTTAGAAACAATTTCCAAAAAATAGGGCCAACTTGCTGGGCTAGTTGGCAGAGAACACTCTCTCGGAGCGTCACCACCTTTCACCCATGGTGGAGACGTGACCAGGCTGAGAGGGACCGAGGAGGCTCACAGCCAGGAGCCCACCCTGCCCCTGCAAGAGGAGGTTTGTGAAGACAGCTGCATCCTTGGAGGGTTCTGCTTAGAGTTTCCTCCCCTTCAGCCCGTCTCAGGATCTTCCCACCTTCCGTCTTACCCCACCCTCCACCCAGTCCTTCGGGAAGATAATGACCCCTTCCTAAGTGCCTGTCTTCTCCATTATCTTTGTGCCATAGCTGAAAGATCACACCGCCCTCACCTCCAAGAGTTGTACTCTATCTTCCTCTTTTTACTTCTGTCTGGCCTAATTTCCAAGAATCTTCCTCCAGATCCATCAGTTCTAAGCAAACAGGAATCCTTAAGAACTGACAGTAATGTTCCAAAGCCGTAAACATACTTTTCCAACTCCAGAAATGTAGTGGAATTCTCTAAAACAGATACTTTGATTTCACGCTAACACGAAGAAAACTTTGATGACTGGTGCTCTAGAGTGAATTGGGTCCCCCCACCGCCACCAAATTCATATGTGTCAACACTAACCAGTGCGGTGATGGGATTTGGAGGCAGGGCCTTCGGGAGATAATTGGGTTTAGATAAGATCATCAGGATGGGGCCCTCCTGATGGGATGAGTGCCTTTAGAAAAAGAGATACCAAATCTGTGTGTGTATCTGCCTGTCTGCCTGTCTGTTTCTCTCTCTCTCTCCTCCCCAGACGAAGATACAGCAACAAGGTTGACCGTCTGCAAGCGAGGGAGAGAGCTCTCACCAACACTTGACCAGACTCCCAGCCTCCAGATTTCAAGAGATGGCAGTGGAGCTTAATGCTGACACATGTTAGAGCTAGTTTCTTATCTGTTCTGGAAGTTTTCCCTAGCCTTTTCTCTTGGTCTCATCCTACATAAAGATCCCCACACGCACACCCCACCATACCCGTTACTCACACATAAAACGTTCTGATTTATAGACACAGAACGTACGTTAGTGGTTGCTTCGAGTCGGGAGGGGCGGTGAGGAGAACAGAAGAGAAGAGCTCAGGGAAAGTTTCCTTTTGAGGTGATGAACTGTTCCAAAATTGACTCTGGTGATGGTTGCACGTATCGGTGAATACGTGAAAGACCACTGAACTGTATGCTTTAAATGGGTGAATTGTATGATAGACAATGACAATGCAATCGTAACTGAGTTGAACTCAACAAGGCTGTTGTTGAAATACGTGTCTGGTTTGAACCTGAGCATCCACTCCTGAGGACAGCGGACAGAAGGAAAGGGAGAAAGGGATAGCAGCCGAAGTCATGCCTTTGTGGCGTAGACTTGACATTCAGGAAAAGAATCAGGGTCATCATCTAGTTTGTTTTCCCCCATTGCACCGCCCTCTTTGGAGAGCCAGGTCCCGGCATCAGGGTCAGAGAAGGTTCTTGCATCTTATGCAGAGTAGAAGGGCATTCCTTCCCACAGCCACAGCCTGTCCCAGACCACTGACTGCCTTGTCAAAGCCCCACTCAGGAAAGATTCGATCAGCATAAGGGATCATACAGGTGGAGACACAGGGGTGAATCACGTCTTGGAAACCCGGTGGTAGTAAGCAGGCTACGGGAACCCCGGGCTGGCCTCTCCAGCAGGAACGCATTAACATGCAGATCTGGCAGAATGGTTTCCCCTCCTCCTTGGAACACACCTCCTGCCTGATTCCTATCCAAAATTCTAATTAATAGGAATCCATATTTTCACACAGCTCTGGCAGTTTGAATATGCAAGTGCCTATTCAATGCTCCAGAGACCCCAAGCACCCTTTCAGAGCACATGGCTCTATACAAGGGCTCCTGAAATGCAGCCGCTGCCTCGCTGTCACCATCCTGAGAGCGTGGCAGCTGCACTCCCCGAAGCCAGCAGAGTGGGTCCCGTGCACAGAAGACATGCCTCAGCTCCCATCCACCATCTGCCTGGTTGGTGGGTGCACAGCCTCGGCACAGACAGACAGCTGCCCCTGACAATGGGGAAAACAGCAGCACTTCCTCAGCGCCGTTGGCAACAAGAAAAAAATTTCCCGCAGAAAGAATATGTGAAATTGTTGCAAATTTCGGATGCGACTGCTATTATGCCTCCTCACAGCTAAATGATCACACTCAGTAGGATTGGTTCTGTTTAGCGACTGTAACAATTAGACACATTTATACAGAATAAGACACTAACAAGGCTAAAAGACTATTGTCCTGGACAAAGAGTTCCTCTCATGGGCTCCACCATAATAAATGATACCTTTTATGGAAAAAAAAAAAAAAAAAAGCCTCTTCCAAAACACTCTTTTAAGTAAAATGACTGTCACTAATTACCTTGTTGTGAGCACAAATAAAAATTACTTTCTTCAAAAATTCTAACTCTAAATAAATTACTCTAGTCCAAAAGACGTACTCAATTAATTCTTTATTAAAATCTAAGTGATTGTTCTCGGGTGCTACATTACAAAGCTAAATGGTGCCCGGAAAACATTTATCACTTAGCTAAAGCAATTAGAGTATTTCCTTAGAAAAAGTTTCAAAAGTTAAAAAAAAAGATTCAAGGTTTGTCTATACAAGTCAAGCCTCTAAGATAAAAAATATATATACACAAATATAATTATCCACTCGATCTTAGCCAAAAGGCAGAGAAGCGATACACAAATATAACCATAAAGGAAATTTCTCCTTTAAGGAATAAACACCCAAATTTTCAAATGTGACTTATTTGGATCCCTGCACAGTTCTCACGCAGCCATCCAAGTTCAGGTACGCCCTTCCTGATCACTCCCCTCCCCCGCCCCATGGTGTCATCAATGCTTAGCTGCTACAGTGATGTTGACACAGTTGTGAACTTTAGTTCTTTGGTTAAAATAACTCAGTTTGGGGGCGTCTGGGTGGCTCAGTCGGTTGAGCATCCGACTTCGGCTCAGGTCATGATCTCACAGTCTGTGGGTTCGAGCCCCGCATCGGGCTCTGTGCTGATGGCTCAGAGCCTGGAGTCTGCTTCCGATTCTGTGTCTCCCTCTCTCTCTGCTCCTTCCCTGCTCATGCTCTGTCTCTCTCTGTCTCAAAAATAAATAAAAACATTAAGAAAAAAAAATTAAAAAAAAAAAAAAAACAACTCAGTTTGTTTATTGGGCAAAGCACTTCCCGGAAGATATGGCACATAATCCAAAATGAGAAACTTTTTCAGAATTGTCCTACTACAGATCTATTTGCATCAGTTAGAACTATGTCCAATTGTGAGTAAAAAGAAGCCCTTTCTGACTCACATCTAACAATGGCTTACACAAGATGGAAGCATATTTCTCTTGTATGTAAAAAGAATATGGAAGTGGGACTCCAGAACTGGTTTGTCGGTTTCATGGCATAGGCAGGGCAGCCGTCTTCTCCTATTACACCGCTGTAATACCCTCAACATGTTTCACCTCATAGGGCAATATGGCTGCTCAAACTCCAGCCATCTTATCCACATTCCAGCCAGTCAAAGGAGGAATGGAAAAAGAACATAACCAGCCCTCTAAGGACACCTCCTGGAAGCTGCGCACAACACTCCCCTGCATGCCCCTGGCCAGGCTTAGAGCCCTGGTAACCGCAAGATGGCTGGAAGGTGCAGACTGCATCTAGGCATCCAGGTGGCTAGCTATTACTAAGGAAGAAGGGGACGGTGGATCCTGGGAAACAAACAGCAGGCCCGCTCACAGCATCTGAGAGGCAAGCTGCTGCTAACAACGAGGTACAGCCCTACAATAATTTCAGATTTCGTTGTTATTGCTGGACACTGGATTTAGCAGACCTTGAAGGATGAGGTCTGCAGTCATCCTGCTAACAGCTGCACCCACCACACCGGGGAGCGGCAAACTGCCTGTGAAGGACTGGATAATAAGTCTCTAGGCTCCGGGGGCCATACAGTCGGAGCACAAAGGGAGCCATAGATCATGCATAAACAAACGGGACCTGCTGTGTTCTAGTCAAACTTTTCTCCAAAATGCAAACAACTGCTCCACACCACTGGTTTTCTTGGAGTTATTGATCATGTACCACTACCAAAAAGTGTATGAGCATACTCCCCATTTAATGTTCACTTATAAAACATATATATGTAACCCCTTACTAACATATGATGTACATGCTATACCACACAAAAAAAGAAATTGAAAGAGGAGGTTTGAAATACATAGGTAGTGGGGCCCCTGGGTGGCTCCGTTGGTTGAGCGTCTGACTTCGACTCAGGTCATGCCCTGGCCGTCCGTGGGTTCGATCCCTGCGTTGGGCTCTGTGCTGACGGCTCAGAGCTTGGAGCCTGCTTGGGATTCTCTGTCTCCCTCTCTCTCTGCCCCTCCTCCGCTCACACTCTGTCTCTCTCTCTCTCTCT
Source organism: Puma concolor (assembly GCF_028749965.1). NCBI lineage: Eukaryota > Metazoa > Chordata > Mammalia > Carnivora > Felidae > Puma > Puma concolor. Next base: position 163,222,561 of record NC_141674.1, read on the forward strand.
CAAAAATAAATAAACAACAAAAAATTTTAATACATAGGTAGAACTCGCTCATATTTTCTTCCTATGCTCCAAATGACTGTCTTGTACAGCCCACTTCGGGACAACCACCTCGGTCCCTGGTTGTCATTTGTGGACGCTGTTTATTGAGCGCCATTGTGTGCCAACACTCTGCCTGGCCCTCAGGACACAGTGACTAATTAGCCACTCCCTTGCTCTCAGAGAGCTGGCATCCTGGAAAAAGAGGAGAAAATTTTGGAGGGCACTGTGATGCACTGTCCAGATTCTCCTTCCAGGCAGGACTGTGGCCCCAAACGTTAGGAGCGCCGTAAGCAGATAGCAGTCAGCTTGCTAGGGCCTGCTCAGCTGGAGAGAGCTCCCCGCCCCCCACCCCAAAGTCACGCTCACGTCCAACAACTCATCGTGTGGGGATTTACAAGCCATCTTGCCCCAACTAAGGAGGACTCTGAAGGGCCATTCTGGCTCCAGAGCTTCCCACGGGGTCAGCCAGACTGTCACTGGCCTGCCTCACACCCCCACCTCATTCTCTGTCCACGGGCTTCCTCTCCCCTTCCTTCCACAGGTATTGATCCCAAGAGGAATTGAGTGTGAAAGATATATTAACAGCAGTGCAGTGCGATAAAGTGATTCTTTCAAGGGCACTCTGCTGGAATTCAGGGAAGGCACAGGTCAAGGGGTACTCACATCGGCTTGGGGCACCTCAGTCTATGTGTGTGGGGACAAGGGGAGGCAGGGAAGAATGTTGGTGGAGGGAAGGTCGGTCATTCTTTAAAACTTTGTAGGGGAGGTTTGGCCTCATACCAATTCTTTTTTTTTTCAACGTTTATTTATTTTTGGGACAGAGAGAGACAGAGCATGAACGGGGGAGGGGCAGAGAGAGAGGGAGACACAGAATCGGAAACAGGCTCCAGGCTCTGAGCCATCAGCCCAGAGCCCGACGCGGGGCTCGAACTCACGGACCGCGAGATCGTGACCTGGCTGAAGTCGGACGCCAACCGACTGCGCCACCCAGGCGCCCCTGGCCTCATACCAATTCTTAACAATTCTTGGTGTTTGCCAGGAGGGGAAGAGAAAGAGAAGAGCATTCCAGGCAAAGGAAGCCCCATGAGCAACGACCAACAACATTGCATGGGATGCTTGGAGAAACTGCAAATTTATGCTATGTCTAGGTCACTGATAGCTAAGGAGGTAGACAGGGACCAGCCGACGGTGTTTCTGACGACATTCTAATGAGTTTGGACCGTAAGCTTTAGGTCCTTGCTACACACTTGTTTCCCGGACCAGTAACAACAGCATCTTCTGGAAACTTGTTAAAACTGCAGAAGCTCAAGCACCACCCCAGATCCACTGAATCAGAATCTGCATCTTCACAAGCTCCCCAGGTGATGTGTAGACGGGTAACGTAATCTACATAGTGTCAGGACAACACTACCTGTGCATAATGTATACATAAATACATAAGTTGGGGATGCATGCTCAGAAATGTTTAAAGACCTCCACTCTGAGCAATGGGGAGGCACTGAACGCTTTTAAGTTGGGAGGGTCATGATCAGATTTACAGTTCATCAGATGATCCTGGCAGCAGGCTGGCAAGTTGATTGGAGTAGGACAGGACAGGAGGTGGAGAGCTCTGTTAGGTTTGTTTTTTTAATTAGCTTATTCCATTTGGCCAAAAAAGATTTTTTTAAGACTTTTTTTTTTTTTTTAGAGCAGGCTTAGGTACACAGCAATGTTGAGAGGAAGGTTTAGAGGTTTTCTGTATACCTCCTGCCCCACACCTATAACCTCCTCCATTATCAACGTCACTCATCAGAGTGGTACATTTGTTACAAATGATGAACCTGTATTGACCCATCATTATCACGCAGAGTCCATAGTTCACATTGTGATTCATTCTTGGTGTTGTATATTCTATAAGTTTGGACAAATGTATAAGGACACGTGTCCATCATAGTAATATCATACAGATTATTTTCGCTGTCCTAAAAATCCTCATGTTCAGCCTGTTCATCCCTCACCACAACCCTCCCCCGCTGACAACCTCTGGTCCTTTTACTGTCTTCATAATTTTGTCGCTTCCAGAATTTCCTATGGTTGGAATAATATAGTGTGTAGCCTTTTCAGATTATTAACATGCATTTAAGTTTCTTCCGTGTCTTTTCATGGTTTGACAGCTCAGTTCTTTTTGGCCCTGAATAATATCCCATTGTCTGGATGTACCACAATTTATTGATTGATTCACCTTCTGAAGGACATCGCTTCCAAGTTTTGGCAATTATGAATAAAGCTTCCATAAACATCTGTGTGCAGGTTTATGTATAGACATAAGTTTTCAATTCCTTCGGTTAGATACCAAGGAGTATGATCGTTGGGTTTATGGGAAGAGTATGTTTAGTTTTGCAACAAACCACCAAACCATATTCCAGAGTGGCATTTTGCATTCCTACCAGTAATGAGTTAGAATTCATGTTGCTTCACATCTTCACCAACATTTGGTGTCAGTGTTTAGGATTTGGGCCATTCTGATACATGTGTAGTTGTTTTAATTTGCATTTCCCTGATAACATATGATGTGAAGGATCTCTTCATATGCTTGCCTGCCATCTGCATATCTTCTCCGATGAGGGGTCTACCCATTTTTTAATCTGGTTGTTTGTTTTCCTATTGTCAAGTTTTAAGAGTTCTTCGTGTGTCTTGCATAATAGTCCTTTATCAGACGTGCCTTTTGCAAATATGTTTTTCCCAGTCTGAAGCTTGTCTTCTCATTCTCCTGACACTGTCTTTCACAGAGCAGAAGTTTTTAATTTAATGAAGTCAACTTATCAATTACTTCTTTCATTGGGCATGCCTTTGCTGTTGTATCTAAAAAGGCATCACCGTACCCAAGGCCATCTAGGTTTTCTCCTGTGTTATTTTCTAGGGGTTTTATAGTTTTGCATGTTACATGTAGATCTGTGATCCACTCTGTGGTTAAATTTTGTAAAATGTGTAAGGTCTGTGTCCAGATTCATTTTTTTTTTTTTTGTAGGTCAATGTCCAGGTGTCCAGGTGTTGGAGCACCATTTGTAGAAAAGGTTACCTTTACTCCATTGCATTGCCTTTGCTTCTTTACCAAAGATTACTGACTCTATTTATGCTGGTATATTTCTGGGCTTTCAATTTTCTTCCATTGATCTAGTTACCTATTCTTTCACCACTACCACATTTCTTTATTATTATAGCTTTAGAGTAAGTCTTGAAGTTGGGTAGTGTCATTCCTCCAACTTTGCTCTTCTCCTTCAATATTGTGTTGGCCATTCCGGGCCATTTGCCTTTTCATACAAACTTTAGAATCAGTTTGTTGATATCTACAAAATAACTTGCTTGGATCTTGCCTGGGTTTGAGTTAATTAAGTTGGGAACTAACATCTTAACAAAATTGAGTCTTCCTATGCATGAACATGGAACATTTCTTCATATATTCAGTTATTCTTTGATTTTGTTCATCAGAATTTTGTAGTTGTCAGGGCACCTGGGTGGCTCAGTTAGTTGAGCATCTGACTTCAGCTCGGGTCATGGTCTTGCAGTTTGGGAGTTCAAGCCCTGCATCTGGCTCTGTGCTGACAGCTTGGTGCCTGGACCCTGCTTCACATTCTGTGTCTCCCTCTCCCTCTTCTCCTCTTACTTTATCTCTCTCTCTCACTCTCTCTCTCTTTCTTTCAAAAATAAATAAACATAAAAAAAAGAATTTTTTAGTTTTCCTCACACAGATCTTCTACATATTTTGTTAGATTGATAAGTAAGTATTTAATTTTGGAAGGTTCCTAATGTAAATTTTTTTCTCATTTCAAATTCCATTGTTCATTGCTGGTAAATAGGAAGTGATTGACCTTCATACATTATTAACCTTGCATACTGCAATCTTGCTATAGTTGCTGGTTAGTTACAGGAGTTTTTTCTTGACTCTTTAGACATAATGAACTTGAGATATGACCATGTCATCTACGAACAAAAACTATTTCATCACTTCCTTCTCAATATGTACACCTTTTATTTTCTTTTTTCATCTTATTGCATTAGCAAGGACCTCCAGTACAATACTGAAAAGCTGTGGTAGGAGGGAACATTCTTGCCTTGTACTTGATCTTGGTGTGAAAATTTCAAGTTTCTCACCATTATTTATGATTTAGCTGTAGCTAGTCTTTATCAAATTGAGGCAGTTCCCCTTTTATTCCTAGTTCACTGAAATCTGTTGAGTTTTTACATACAATGACCAGATTTGAAAACATGGCCCATCAAGGGAAAGGAGGCTTTGGACTCTCAATGTTCATTTGGAAAGAGGAGTCCCTTAGAAGAGCCATGGTACGCTTTAATCAACTGCCAACCTCCCTTGGGAGCTACAGGACTTCTTTTATGGGTGCTGGATCCCAAGATACCAGGTTTTCCTTGAAAATCTGCCCCAAACATCGATTTGCCTATTGAAGAGTCAAGGATAGAGCACTGACCTAATTATTTCACTCCATCATTGCTCTGGGTTTTTGTGCCATTACTTCATCTTCTCCCTTTTCTTGGATATTATTCCTGACCTGAGAGAGTTCTGCCATGGGCAGCCAGAACCACCCTGTGAAGCAGTCCTACAGCACAAATCTATGCCCTTAATTCTTCCTTCTTGGTAGAAGCTCAGACAGATTCAAGAATGAATATACTTTAATCACTTAGGTCAAGGGGATCAGGGAACTCTTTCCTACCGGTTTCCTGTCCCATCCTACACACCAACTTCCACACTCTGCTTTCGAATATTCTAAATGTTCCTAAGCTAAAAGTCAAAGACTAATCTAAACTGGGGTGCTATACTGCAAAGGAAATAATCAACAAAACTAGAAGACAACCGGCAGAATAGGAAAAGATATTTGCAAATGGCATATCAGATAAAGGGTTGGTATCCAAAATCTATAAAAAAAACTTATCAAACTCAATGCCTGAAAAACAAATAATCCAGTGAAGAAATGGGCAGAGCCATGAATAGACACTTTTCCAAAGAATTCCATCCAGATGGACACATAAAAAGATGCTCAATGTCACTCATCATCAAAACCACACTGAGATACCACCTCACACCTGTCAGAGGGGCTAATATTAACAACTCAGGCAACAGCAGATGCTGGCGAGGATGTGGAGATATGGGGACCCTCTTGAACTGTTGGTGGGAATGCAAACTGGTGCGGCCGCTCTGGAAAACAGGGTGGAGGTTCCCCCCAATATTAAAAATAGAACCACCCTTTGACCCAGCAATAACACTACTGAGAATTTATCCAAAGGGTATAGGAGTGCTGATTCATAAGGGCACATGTAGCCCAATGTTTATGGGAGCACTTTCAACAATAGCCAAATTATGGAAAGAGCCTAAATGTCCACCAACTGATGAATGGATAAAGAAGGTGTGATTTATATATACAATGGAATACTACTTGGCAATGAGAATGAATGAAATCATGCCATTTGCAGCAACGTGGATGGAACTGGAAGGTATTTTGCTGAATGAAATAAGTCAGTCAGAGAAGGACACATACCATTTGTTTTCACTCATATATGGATCTGGAGAAACTTAACAGAAGACCATGGGGGAAGGGAAGGGGGCAAAAAAATTACAAACAGAGAGGGAGGGAGACAAACCACAAGAGACTCTTAAATACAGAGAACAAACTGAGGGTAGATGGGGGTAGGGGGCAGGAAATGGGTGATGGGCATTGAGGAGGGCACTTGTTGGGATGAGCACTGGGTATTGTACGTAAGCAATGAACCAGGGAATTCTACCCCCACCCCAAACCAAGAGCACACTGTGCACATTGCATGTTAGCCAATTTGACAATAGATTGTATTTGTAGTTAAAAAAAATAATAATGAAATAAACTGTGGTGCTATATTATGGCCCAGATACCCACCAATCAAAATAGATGCTAGCCTGGCTGGGGCAGGGCCTAGCAGCCCCCTGTTAAGACAGTCATGAGTCCTTTGGCTGCTGGATTTGTGGGCCATCTAGAGGATCTCAGGGAGGGACCTGAGGGGGCTGCACAGGGTGCTCTGGAGAGGACTTTTTACCAATAGGTGAGCAAATATTTCAATGTTGTTACAATGAGTACAGTCATTCTAGAGTACGCCAGTTGAATGACGGGCCAAAATGGGTAACATTTGTCTATTTTATTAAAGTATTTTTCCTATTTTCGCTCCATTTTTATGCATGAAACAGGGGGTGCCCAGTGGGGGTTTTGCCCCCTGGAGAGTTTACTGATGAAACTAAATACACACATAGTTGCAGAGTCTTTCTAAGCAGTGTTATCTGAGGGAAAAGAATAGAACTTTCTTAAAAATCATAATGCAACCCTCACCATACTCTACAGATCTTAACTCTACAGCTAGCCCTGAATAAATGTACATTTTTTTCATCCTAATTGTTTTCAGACCACTGACTAGAATTACAGCATGAAAAGGCCGCTGTCATGTGCAGTATACATTTTTAATAGACATCTTTAAACATTTAGACAAAATATTATTTTTAAATGGCAATTCTTTAACTGGTAAATGTAATTATCTAACTTTAAAGAAAAAAAAAAACACACCTGACAATCAAAATATTCTGTCACTGCTTTACCAAAGCATCTAAAATATCTTTTCAGCAAATGAAATGATTCTTTATTTTATGCTTTTAAAAATGCATTAGGGTAATTGCTCTGCAACAAATCACCTTCTCTGCTCCGAGCTTGGCTGCCACGTCCCTCACATGTCCATCAATTGTGCACATTGTCATGATCTCCTGATGATCACCCAGGGTGAGTCCCCCAACAGCATGTTTGTAAGAGTATTCAGTTGAGCAATCTGCAAAATAATTATATTTCAATGGAGATATTATGCTGTGAAAAAAAATCTATTATATGTCAAGTGCTAAATGAAGCAGTTATAGAGCCAACACACATCTATTGGTGCTTTTAATCAAAGCAAATAACTTTCGCAAGCAGCTCATTCCATTGTTTTCTTGCAATTTTAATTTGCTGCTTTAATAACAAAAAATATACATTTTAACCAGCAGTTGTCACTTTACTTCTGAATGAACAAAACATTACATTTTTTAAATTAGTCTTGGTTTACCATCTCCATAAGGATGGAATCTATTTTTCCAAAGTCCTATAGTCAAAAATATACAGACCCTAGTCTCCCTACAGAGGCTGTCCAAAAATCCACGCTTTCCTTACATCCAAAGAGAGACAAAGGACCCCTTAACCATCTCTGCCAGGGACAGAAGAGTTGAGGAACTTTTGCCCCAATGCACTCGTTTGTTCCCTTGTAAAGGTTCAAGTTCAAAGTAAAGGAGATTCTTCATAGGCTTCAAGTTGAATGCAAACCTGCTTTGTTTCAACATGCCAGTCATGGCCAGTTCAGGCCAGAACTTGTGAGCTTATGTCTCAGGACTAAATGTCAAAACATTCATTTGTATTTCCAGAAAATTTTGATTATATAAAGAAGTCACTCTTTTAAACCTCAAAATGTAATATGAAACCATGGACTTTGACCATATCTTGGCAAGGCTGACCCCAAAGGCTGTGATCTACAGTATCGATGAATTTCTCACAAGAACAGTAACTTACATTTTCGGAAGGCTCAGTATGTGCCAGGTCCTACTTTAAGTGCTCTGTAAGCATCCTTTCCTGAAATACAATAATCCTACCAACTAAAGCCTATTATTAGCCCAATTTACAGATGAAGAAACTGAGGCTAGAAAGATTAAGTCACTTGTCCAGTGGTCTAGGCAGCTTCCCTAGGTGTCCCTTGTTGCTGCTTCACAGATACTGATGGAGAGCATCAAACCTGCTCAAGAAAGCCTTCATCCACATAAAGCCATTTCAGGTCCTGCTCCACATCTCAACGGCCCACCAGATCTGGATGCTGGCCAAAGTCACTGGGACAGCAAAGTCCAACACTTAACGGAGACCTAGGAACCCAAGGCCCCAGGGGCTCCAGGCATCCCTTCCTCTAAGGGTCAACGATCCTAGCCCGAGGGGAAGTTCTGGATCGCTTTCCTTCCTCTTCCTCCTCATGCCTGCAATCTTATTTGCAGAAAAGATCATTTGAAATCCTATCCAAACCTCACCGTAGGATTTTCCTTTCTAATATCTGCCCGTTTTCCAAGCAGGAAGTGTGACTAATCACAACATTGTGATGGGAAGGACCCAGAGAGGACGTTCAAGCCTGGCTCTGATTACTCTGTGCCCCCTCAGCGCCCAGCATGCAGGGCTGCCCCCGGGCGAGTGCTCCTGGCTCCACTTCTCCCCAGACCCAGCGCCACAAGCCACAGGTAGGCAAATGGGCGCGTTCCCGCCTCCGGCCAGCCCACCTTAATGCCACTGACCCTGCTGTTTGCTCTACCCTCTCCACCCCCTTCTCCCGCCCTCCAGCCCTGCAGCTCTACCCACTCATTATCACTGAGCCTGGACGGTCTACAAGCTGACGTGCCACACTGTTCAGTGCAGATCTTAGGAAGGAAAGTGCTGACATGAAGCTTTTCCAGAACAAAGAAAGCCAAACAGATGCTAGGCCCTGGAGGAGCAAGCCATCTTAAGAATTGCAGAGAGGCATGTGTATGTGAGAGCATGTGTACGTGCGTGTGAGAGACAGTGGGGTGTGCGTGCGCAGTATATATGGTATTCATGTGTGTGCACACGTGTTTGGTATATGAGATGCACCCACATGAAGCCCAGGGAGAAAGGGATCCAGGAAATGCAACCAGTAATCTGATCTCAGCATTCTAAGGAAGAATGAGGGGGAAAATAATGCTGTTTGAAACTGAAAAGATCATCTTTTGCTGGACAGATTGCTAAAGTTTAGATGGAGAATTTTCTCCTCAGGGGTCACCTGAGTGGCTCAGTCAGTTAAGCGTCCGACTTCAGCTCAGGTCATAATCTCTTGGTTCGTGAGTTTAAGCCCCACGTCGGGCTCTGTGCTGACAGCTCACAGCCTGGACCCTGCTTTGGATTCTGTGTCTCCCCCTCTCTCTGCCTCTCCCCTGCTTGTGTTTACTCTCTCTCTCTCTCTCAAAAATAAATAAACATTAAAAAAAAAAGAATTTTATTCTCAGGATCACAAGAGATCCTTGGGATTCTTTTAACTATAACACTGAACCAGACTCTGCTAAGCATTTCACATGAATCCCAACACACACCCTATGAAATATATACTATCTCCATTTTCCACATGAGGAAACTGGGATCAGAGAGGTTAGGTCATTTCCTTACTGTCACACAGGTAACAAATAGTGAACTGGAAGTCACGTAGGGCAATGTGAAGAAAGAGTTGATGCTCTAAACTTGATGCTAATAGTTCATCTTATTCCTAAAATTAAAGACACTCATGCACTAATCACCACCATTTTTAGCCCTGGAGCTCATACCTATTCTCACAACAGCACAGTCTGGGCCAAGGTTCACAGATGCCAGTGAACAAAAAGTCACTGGGGTAGCTTGTTAAAATACTGATTCTTGGGGCGCCTGGGTGGCTCAGTCGGTTGAGCATCCGACTTCAGCTCAGGTCACGATCTCGCGGTCCGTGAGTTCGAGCCCCGCGTCGGGCTCTGGGCTGATGGCCCAGAGCCTGGAGCCTGCTTCCGATTCTGTGTCTCCCTCTCTCTCTGCCCCTCCCCTGTTCATGCTCTGTCTCTCTCTGTCTCAAAAATAAATAAATGTTAAAAAAAAATTTAAAAAAAAATACTGATTCTTGGCTATATCCTAGTGATTCTGATTCCTCTTGTCTGAGTTAGGTCCTAGGAATCTGTGTTTCCAACTAGCATTCCAGCTGATTCTTGATGGAGAGAAACAAAGACACTGGTCTTAGGGCTCAAAATTGGTGTCAAGGTAACCTAGGTTTTCTGTCCTTACTAAACAGGCATCACGCTGTCTCACCATTTCCAGTAAACTCTCACTAGGGTTAGGGATGTGAAGGTATAAGACCAAAATATAGCAAAACTTGGAGAGATTGTTTTTCCCTTAAGGAATTTGTTTTCACACCCATAACAAATTAGTCTACTTCATAGAATCTCTAAACATACCGAAACTAAAAAGCAAGCCAAGTTACTTCAAAAGACTCTAAGTTTTGTGAGAGCAGAGACGGTGCCTGGCCCTTATGAGACATGCAATTAAGTATGTGTGGAATGGATGAATGAATGGAGAATGAAACCAATTTGCTCATCATTTTTGACATTTCTAACTAACAAAGAAACTTGAAATCTTCAAAGCGGAGTTTCTCAGCCACAGCACTAATGATATTTTGAACCTGATAATTCTTTGTTGTGGGGGGTCTCCTGTGTATTGTAGGATGTTTAACAGCATCCCTGACCTCTGCCCACTAGATGCCAGGGGCAACCCCCACCCCCAGCCCTTCCAGACCAAAGCCACAACAACCAAAATTATCTCCAGACATTGTCAAATCACTCTCAGTTGAGAATGATTATTTTAAAAGAGGCAAAAAAGTTTTGGATATTTTAATTGCTTTCAAAAGTGATTCTTTTCTAATCACCATCTCCAGTAGCATTATACCCTTCTCCCAAAAGGTTTCTTTTCTTTTTCTTTTTCTTTTTCTTTTTCTTTCTTCTTTCTTTCTTTCTTTTTGTTATTGTTTGATGTTTGATGAGGGAGGGGGGTGGGGAGTACAAGAGCTAAATCGTTAATCCTTATCTGCACAAAAGAAAGTCAAGAGAAAAAGACTGAAGCATGAAGTGATGGTGTGAACACAGGATTTGGAAGCACGCGGGTACCAGAGGAAATAGTTAAGAGTTAGAAGTGGTTGCCCCTGGAGAAGAAGAATCAAGGCGGGAGGAAGAAGGCAGGGGATTGCTGCCATTTGTTCCACGCCTTTTCTCCTGGGTTAACCCTGGGCGTGTATTGCCTTAATGGAAGCGCAAGCTGACTTACAGACATACTGACAGCGGACTGCAACCAGCGCTCGACCCCCACGCTGGTGGCTCGGCGGCCGCTCTCGCAGTGTGTGCCCACGGGCTGCGGGCCAGCGAGGGGCTGGCTCCCGCTCCGCCTGCACAATGTCGTGCGCACGTCAGGGAGGACGACAGTGCACTTTGTGGGGCTGTCTCGTGCTTGCAGCCTTTACCAGCAGCCTTCTTGTTGCTACTCGCCTGGGGCTGTGCTGCACGCTGCTCCCTCAGCGGAAAGCCAGGCTCCTAGAGTGCTCACCTATTCACCACTGTCCCTCCCAAAGTCACCTGCCCACAAAGGTCCTCCCTAGCCATCCAGCTGAAAGAGCACTTCCCATCCCCTTTTACCTCTCCCCCCCACCTCCCCCCACCCCTGTCCTGCTCTACTATATTTCATTCATAGCACTCATCACTACCTGAAGTATCTGTTTACCTGCCCATTCCCTCTTTCCATTGCATATCAACTCCAAAAGGGCAAGGACTGTCTTTGCTGATGTCTCCCCAGTACCAGAGCCCTGCCTGGCATGTAGCAGTTAAGAGGATGGGTGGCTAGGGGCACCTGGCTGGCTCAGTCAGTTAAGCGTCTGACTTCTGCTCAGGTCATGCTTTAGCAGTTCTTGACTTCCAGCCCCGTGTAGGGCTCTAGTGCTGACAGCTCAGAGCCTGGAGCCTGCTTCAGATTCTGTGTCTTCCTGTCTCTCTCTGCCCTTGCCCCACTCACACTCTGTCTCTGCAAAAATAAATAAACGTTAAAAAAAAAAAAAGTCGGGGCGCCTGGGTGGCGCAGTCGGTTAAGCATCCGACTTCAGCCAGGTCACGATCTCGCGGTCCGTGAGTTCGAGCCCCACGTCGGGCTCTGGGCTGATGGCTCAGAGCCTGGAGCCTGTTTCCGATTCTGTGTCTCCCTCTCTCTCTGCCCCTCCCCCGTTCATGCTCTGTCTCTCTCTGTCCCAAAAATAAATAAACGTTGAAAAAAAAAATTAAAAAAAAAAAAGTTTTAAGAGGATGGATGGCTGAATGGGCGAGAGGATGGATGAACAAATAAATGAAAACTTGTTTGGGGGTTCCAGCAGGATAGCACAGCCACTGGCATACCCCTGACTGAAGAAAGATCCTCCTCCATCAAGGAAGGTCATCCTCTTTGAGTGCTTAGCTTCAGGAGGGACGCAGGTAGAGCAGTGAGGGAGGAGGAAGACACTTGCCTAGCCAGCCACACAGCTCATCAACTCTGGGGATCGCTGGGATGACAGACATGGCAGCCAGCCCATCCTCACGTCGAAGTAAGTGAGTGAATGAATACTCTCACGCTATGAATTGGGTCCCAGGCTTCAGCTCGTGCAGTTCTTGGGTTAAGGCCATTTCCAGGTAGCCCCAAATTATTCCCAGAGATTGGTTCCTGTGTCCTTTTATCTGCTCTACCTATGAAAGCCTGCCATCTCCTGCCTGCCATGCCCCCCCCACCCACCTCCACACACTTCTATCTGCAAGTCTGCAGCTCTCAGAAAGAAACCTACTTTGAGATTCAACTGATAGGTTTCAACGCGTATTTTGCATACTCACATAGCTTCCTTAAGCCTTGGACATCAGACTTCAAGAGCACAGAACAAGGAGAGCTACCAGACTGACAAAGAATGCAGATGCACTTGACAGAGAGAAAGCCCCCAGGAAATTGTACTGCCATCTGTCTCATTTGCACTCCTGGGATTTTAATTTATGGAGGTAACGGAGTGGTGACATGGGGCTGCTAGTGCCACTGAAAGATTTGTATTACTTTCCCGAGAGGAGGGATCAGCCATGCTACCCAGGGCCTCATGATTTGGTCAGGAGGCAAAAGCAGAAGCAAGGGGAAAGCCCAGGCCAGTGACTTTGTTGTGTTTTCTGCAGAAAAGGCAAGGCTAGGAAGGGGAAACAGCCTCGGAGGATGGGCTGGGTTGAGTAATGTCAGCGGGTCTGGGCTCCATGGGTGGTCTAGTTGTCTGGTACCTGGCCCTGGGTGATATAGAGCAGGGAGCATATGCCTGGTGTGTGAGCTAGATAAGGCAGTGGTTTAGAGCATGGGCTCTGGATAGCAAGCGATGTAAACAACTTTGACCATTAATTTGGCCCTGTAATTAATGGATGCCAACTACACAAGTACAGACTCTAAGAAAACACAGTGAGAACATCATCACCCATAATGTTAGCAGACCTTCCTTTTACTTAATCAAAGCTGGATACTGCAAGCTAAGGAGAGAGTGAGTGACTAACAGATTCTAGACTTCTTCATGTCTTGGAGAAGTGTGCTTTGTGCAGTCTATGGGTTTCTGTTGGCACCAAAAACAATCTTTAAAAACCATGTGGAGTCATTAACAAATCAAAATCTTTGATAATTCATATTTCTAAAATTCCCTTAACAAAAAGAGATGTACTATTGTAACTTATAAGATTCAGAAACTACACTTGGGACAGCAAGGAAATGTAAAAATTCCAGAATAAGATTCTCCTTAGAAATTGGTAGAATTTGGGGGTGCTCGGGTGGCTCAGTCAGCTGAGCGTCTGACTTCAGCTCAGGTCATGATCTCACAGTTTGTGGGTTCAAGCCCCGCATCAGGCTCTCTGCTGTCAGCACAGAGCCCTCTTTGGATCTTCTGTCCCCCTTTTTCTCTGCACCTCCCTTGCTCACTCTTTCTCTCTCAAAAATAAATAAACATTAAAAAAAAAAAGAAATTGATAGAATTTTATTTTCCCAATAACATTAGAAACACCCATTTTAGAATCAGGGCAAATATTTTTCTCAGATTAATAAAAATTAATAACCCAAAATCATAATAGGCAATTAGACCTTCACACCTATCATATTAATGATATGTATTATCACTATAATTCATACATATCATATTAATACATACATATCATACATATCGTATTAATTCATCTATGTCATATGAATATGAATTGTGAAATAGAAAAAAAAAGTTGACTCAACGTGTTTGGTTTGAAAATAAGTGTGAATTCCCCCCTGCCCTTGGTAAAGTTAAAATATTGTTAGAAACACTTAATCTCTTCAAGATTTGAGTAACTCTGTCCTTGAGTAACTTGTCCTTGTAACTCTATCAGCAATGCTCGGAGGCTTTTATGGAGGAGTCTTGTTTCTATCTCAACAGAACTTCTTATTTCTGAACAGTAATACCAAATAAGCCAACAGTCATTTATTGAGCTGTGCTGTGAGTGCCTGGAAAGTTATTAATCTTTTGGTGCCTAGGACTCTAGGAGACACTCACAACAGAGCCATAATAGCATAAGATTCGATCAGGTAACATGTATAAAATGATGAAAGAAAAGTTAAGAATTCAACTGGGTTCAACCAACTAAACATCAGGTGGGCAAACAAGAACAGGACAAAGTTCCACAGAGGAATGGGTTTCAGGCCGAGGCTCCATGACTGAATAGGACTTAGGGAAATGGAAGACAAGGTCATCATTTTTCCAGGTAGGAAAAAGATTGACTGAAGGGAGAGGGACAGGCATGAGCTGACCCGCCTGGCAAAGAAGCAGAGGCTGGAACACAGTGAGTCGGATGAAGTCCTGGGCTTGATATGGTAAGTAATAGGGAGCTATAGAGGGATCTAATGGCAGGAGTGGCCTTTTAAAAGCTGGGTTTGGGAGGCACCTAGGTGAATCAGTCCACTTAGTGCCTGACTCTTGTTTCCGTGCAGGTCATGATCTCAGTTCGTGGGTTCGAGCTCCCCGACAGGCTCGTCACTCGCAACGTGGAGCCTGCTTGGGATTCTCTCTCACTCTTTCTCTCTCTGCCCCTCCCCTGCTCGTGCTCTCCGTCTCTCTCAAAATAAATACATAAACTTAAAAGAAATTTAAAAATAAAAAAAAATAAAAGCTGTGTTTGGGAACAGATTGGTATGAGATATGCCGTTTGCAGAGGAAGCTCTTAGAAGAATCCAGGTCTAAGGCAGTAGGTTATGGGGGAAAGGACAAGCCCTGGGGACATTTTAAAGAAAGGAATAGGCTAGTATTCTAAGTGGCCCAAGCCCGTGATTATTTAAATTTTTAAAATTGTTATTGAGAGTGAAGATTCACTGATAATTTATATGCTTCCAGATGAAGAGACTGGGACAGACAGAACTGGGACAGAAAGGCCCCTTAAAGAGGTGGGCTATGGGGGCGCCTGGGTGGCGCAGTCGGTTAAGCGTCCGACTTCAGCCAGGTCACGATCTCGCGGTCCGTGAGTTCGAGCCCCGCGTCGGGCTCTGGGCTGATGGCTCAGAGCCTGGAGCCTGTTTCCAATTCTGTGTCTCCCTCTCTCTCTGCCCCTCCCCCGTTCATGCTCTGTCTCTCTCTGTCCCAAAAATAAATAAACGTTGAAAAACAAAAAAAAGAGGTGGGCTATGTGTCCCAGTAAATTAAGAGTTAAGCTGAGTTTATGCAGACAGCAAGCATTCAGGTAGAGGTCCCTGGGCAATGAAAACACCACATTTTGGGTCTGAGCTGCCAGACAGAATTCAGAAAGGAATGAACTCTTCAGGAAATAAAATATTAGAGAAACTGCTCAATTTTACTTCTAAAACCTATTTCTTGCAAGACACAGCTGAAAAGAAAACTGTCGATTCTAAGGAAAGCTTATATTTTATTCTGAGATTAAAACACACACACACACACACACACACACACACACACACACAAACTTGAAGCGCCTCCTGTTAAAAAGTAGAAAGGAGGGGCGCCTGGGTGGCGCAGTCGGTTAAGCGTCCGACTTCAGCCAGGTCACGATCTCGCAGTCCGTGAGTTCGAGCCCCGCGTCGGGCTCTGGGCTGATGGCTCGGAGCCTGGAGCCTGTTTCCGATTCTGTGTCTCCCTCTCTCTCTGCCCCTCCCCCGTTCATGCTCTGTCTCTCTCTGTGCCAAAAAAAAAAGTTGAAAAAAAATTAAAAAAAAAAAGAGTCCAGATCTTCTCCATGGGCCCCATCAGAAGAAAAGATTTCATCCACCTCTACTTTCTATAGTTACATTGCATGAACAATGCAGGATTCATTTAAAAAAAAAAAAATTAAAAAAAAAAAAGTAGAAAGGAAAAAGAAAAGTTTCTGAAATTTGATCATTCTGTCCTGAAACTAGCCATAGTTAGAACAGACAATTGCATGATTTGTATTTTTTCTGATGTGTTTTTCCAGTTCTGGCCTTCTTTAATAAAAGTTTGCAATAGTCAATTCTCAATTAGCTTTGTTTACGGAGAGGAGCAGTGACACAGATAAAAACAAACTACAGATAACACAAAAATGATTTACTGCCACTCACAGGTTTTCCTCAGCCCCAGCTTCTTGCCTTCTCAAAGCCCGGCAATCAGCTCTTGCAGGCCCCCAACGTGTGGTGCCAGAAGGAGACTGTGGGTCACACAGATAATCTACTCAAGGGTAATGGATTTGACTACAATTTAGCATTGATTAATTATAGTGTCCAATTTTAATTCAGTGCTATTCACTAACTAATTAGATAAGGTTTTTCTATGTTCTATTTTTGGCACAGAAAATTCTAAGCATAGGTACTTTAAAATTAGCAGTACTGTTGAAATTTAATAATTATTTATCCCCAACTTCACAAAGAACACTGTACCAGGGTCAGGAGACTTAAGTTCTTCTTAGTCCTACCTATGATGGGGACTTTGCAACACCAGCTAGCCAATTTCACCTCTCTGAACTCATCCATAAAGTGAGGTTGGATAAGGTGGATATCTGAGGTTGCTTCCACAGCTATCATTCTAGTCTAGGTCATAGTTAGAATGCTTGGCTTGTTTTTAAACATGTTTGCCGTGAGACCTGTACTCACAAATTTATGGCAGTGTTTCTTACCCAGGGATAATTTTGTGCCCCACCGCCCCAGGGACATTTGGTAATGCCTGGAAACATACTTATTGTCGTGACTGAAATGGGGGAAGGGAGGGATGACACTGGCATCTAGTGGGTAAAAAGCCAGGGATGCAACTAAACATTCGACAATGTCCAGGACCATCCTCTGCAACAAAGAATTATCTGGCCCAAAATGTTAATAGTGCTGAGATTGAAAAACCCTGATACATTGGAAGGTGTTTTGACATAGGTCAGTGGCCTGTGAATTATCCTATTTTGGAAGAGAAATAGAAGTTTAAGTTATAGGAGAATAGATTATTAAATTGGAACTTACCACTGAAGCACCAAACATTCTATACATATAAAATTCCCAAGTGAGGGTCCACACCACCATGTAGAAATTTCAAAGAGCGTTATCAAAACCTGGATAAGCAGCCCTAAAACCTGTGAGGAGACTACAAGAGTTGCAAGTGTGGATATTGGGAGGATTTATGAAAGTCTTTCTTTTGCAGAGAGCTGCTGCCCTGTGTGGTTCCAATCCCACCGCACAGGGTGAGAGCTGGTTGGGGCCATTTTGAATTCTGCCCCCAGAGAACCTTCTAGGAGCGGTGTGCTACAAAGTCTGTGGTGAGGAAACTCCAGAAAACGAGAGAGCGCATCTAGAGGGATATATATTTGTAGCCCAGTCCAGGACTGCTGTTGGAAGGATCTTGCAGCGGAGGCTCGGATGTGCCCAGGAAACTCTTAGGAGAAAAGATTCATCTTAAGCATTTACCAGACCCAGATGGTGCAAAGTTATCTCACAATCATGCCATCCAAGTAGACTTTCCTGTACCTTTTTCCTTCCAGCCTCCCTGTGCTCTGAGCCCAGAGGTACCTGAAAGTTAGAAAGTGGACGAAGAGAAGAGAAGAGAAGAGAAAAGAAAAGAAAAGAAAAGAAAAGGCATCATCCATAGTTCCTTCCCTAAAGGCACGTGGCCTACAAAGAATAGGCCATAGTAGGATAAGAGAAATCTTACATTTAGATATATACTGAAACACTGATTAATACCCAAGGCTAGAACTTTATTTCTCAGTCAAGGCTGCACTCCACACCACTTAAATCAGAATCTCTGGATTTCAGATTTAGGCATCAGTAGTTTCTAAAAGCCCCCAGGGGACTGTAGTGTGTGGTCCAGTTTGCGAACCAAAGACCTAGACAAGTCAAACTGAAGGAATTGTTTGACAATTACATGGTGGGTTCATGAAAAGAAATAGCAAATATTCATAATTTATGCACTCAACAGGATTTGGTAGGACTTAGGGGTAGATGACTGACATAGCACACTCTTCCCCAATCCACTGCCCTCACTCTGACTCTCATCACCTGTCATCCAGACCATAACAGTGGCCAACTCACTGGTCTCCTGCTTCTGGACTTGGTCACTCATACTTTACATTGCCCATCTTCTCTATCTACACTGCTCTCCCAACCCAGTGATTTGCTAGGGAGAAAAAACAAAAAATCAGACCACGCCCCTCCCTCACTTAACATCCATCAAAGGCTCACCATTACCTACCTAATAAATTCCAAGTGCCCCAACCTCCAGCTTCACCTCCGGATCTCCCCATCTCTAGGCTCCAGGAACTCTTAAGCTTAAGTAAGCTGCCCAAGATGACAGTTGGTGAGATACTATTAAGTTCCATAAAGCTGCACCTTCATTCACAAATAATGATGACAATAATGGCATAAAAGGAAGGGGAAAAAAAGCACAGAACCCAATTGAACTCCTCCAAATTTCAAGCCAGGCCCAAAACAAACATGGTAAAGTGTATCCAAGGAGCCTACAGTATCAGCTGCTTTCCACCTAGTGCTGGAGTTCAACAAACAGCTCTTAAGGATACTAGAGAATCTTTGACTGCCAATGCTAAACTAACAGAAGGTTCTCTTGTTTGTATTTGCTTATCAAGGAATGTAATTTCCAACATAAAGCAGAGCCTTGGAGAAATAAAATACAAAGCCAAGAATATTTGTAGAGAATGCTTACACATGGTTGTTTTTAAAATGTCAGTTGTGTGTACATGGGTCTGTGATAGCTTCAGATATCAGGCTTTTCCTCCTCATCTAAAATCATGTCTTTATCAGACTGCTTCTTTCCTAGAATTTGCCCTCCGCTGAGATGTGAACTTACAAATCAGCTTCGGAAGGATGTGCTAAAGGTTCAGACCACAGAATTTCAATAAAATCCCTCCTTCATGACCCAAACACAGGTTTCAATGTACAGGTGTTTCAAGAGCAGACATCTCCTACTTCTTAGCTACACTTTGAGAAATGGAAAGAAACTTGTTTGGATCCAGCTTTTAAAAAAGGAGTCACCTGGGGCACCTGGGTGGCTCAGTCAGTTAAGTGTACAACTTTGGCTTAGGTCATCATCTCACGGTTCATGCGTTCGAGCCCCGTGTCGCACTCTGTGCTGACAGCTCAGAGCCTGGAGCCTGCTTCAGATTCTGTGTTTCCCTCTCTCTCTTCCCCTTCCCTGCTCACTCTCTCTCTGTCTGTCTGTCTCTCTCTCAAAAATAAAAAAACATTAAATTTTTTTTAAATAAAAAGGAGTCACCCCTTAAAACTAAATGTGTATCTTAACTTGCAGTTTCAATGCAGGTTGATGTGTCCTATTTGTGCTGGAGACTCTCCAGTATGTGTTCAAATCCATTAATGTCTTCTGGATATGGTATTGTACCCCACTCATCACAATAAGAACTTAGCACCTGAAAATTCCAGATACACTGAAGTTGTCTGGCTAAAGAACACTGATCTTACAGGATTAAAATGAGAGTGGGGCACCTGGGTGGCTCAGTCAGTTAAGCATCCAACTCTTGGTTTTGACTCAAGTCATGATCTCATGGTTCCTGGGTTTGAGCCCCACAGGGGGCTTTGCACTGACAGTGCAGAGCCTGCTTGGGATTTCTCTCTCCCTCTCTCTCTGATCCTCCCTGGCTTACTCTCTCAAGAAACAAACAACAAACAAACAAACAAACATAAAAAAAATTTTAAATGAGAATCACATACAGAGCCAAACAACAATAAACTCACATTAAAAATATCTCACACCATAGCAATCATGCCCAAGGTTTCAGAGATGATCAGTTAAGGAGCTACTAGACCCTAATCTGAGGTTCATATTTGTTCATCAAAGTTCACGGTTATTTGTTTCCATCCTGGCTTCACAGAAAATAAACTAATGTAACACAAAATAAAGTAATAAAATAAGATATTCTTGAACACCTCATGATACCCAAGGAGACACAATACTTCCATGTTAAATCAGAGAGGTTTTTTCCCAAGGTCAATGTGAGCTTTACTATATAAGATTGTGTTTATATATAAGATACAAGCACTTTTTAAACTGTCTGAAAATACTGGTAATCTGAAAACTATGACTTGCTTAAAATCATACACTCTGTGATGTCTTTTCAATAGTCCCTGTGATCTTCTAATATGGGGAAGTGGTTTTTACCAAGCTAACCACCAGCCTTGAAATACCTAATGATGCCCTGAGACTGGAGGGAATCATTCCAAATTGCTCTAAATTGAACTTCCCATGGTAAGAACAAAGGGTGACACTTAACTCAAGGCCAGCAGCCACGGACCTTGGGGGGTCCAATTTTCCACTCAGGATTCCAGTCTTGGGAACTTCAGGATTTTAAAGTACAGTATCTCAATCTGACATGCAGAATGAACTTGCCCGTTTGCCTAGAGAAAGAGCCTGTGTGGTGGTTTTGTGATTTTCCTAAGATTTCTCTTCTTTGCTAGAAGCTACAGATCTCCAGGCTGGAGATGGAACTAACTGGGAAATTAGCCAAGTCACTGCCCCCATGTCACCATTTACCCAGACTCGCCCTAAATTTCGAAATGTTCTCTTTAAAGATAAGCTACCTCATTCTCAAAGTGCCTGTCAGCATTCTATGCCAGACCTATCACAGCAAATCATGAATGATAGAGCAAATCGATTCCCCCTCTGGGAAGAATCACATTTTATTAGGATATTTTTTGGTTGCAAGCAGTAGAAATCCACTTGAGCTACCTTAAGCAAAGAAAATATGTATTATAAAATTCTGGGGTGACTTAAGGAATTCAAGATTTGAATCAGAAAAAGCAAGAGGCAAGAATTAGAACATTTCAGGGAACGCTGAAGGTCTGCTTTCCATACCTCAGCTCTCCTTCATTCTTTGCTTTCCAGTCTTTATGGTGGAAAACGGCCATCACTAGTACTCCCTCACTGATACGCTCTCCATTCAAGATAGCATCCAGACCAACCTGTGTGTTCCTGCCCCTAATTCCACTTTCCCGGGAAAGGAAACTGAGTGACTCAGCTTGGATAAGTCAAGTGACTTGGATAAGTCACTCAACCAATCACCTGTGGTTCAAAGGAAAGGTCATTTGTTCAAATATGGCGGCTCACCCTGAAACAAGGGTAGAGAGACATGAAGACAGAACAGAGTTGACAGATGTAGAAAACAATAATACAGGATGCCCAGTTGACTTTGAGATGACGTAAATAACAAAATATTTTGGTATAAGTATGTCCTATACACTAATATACTATACAGAGGACACTAGAGATATTAAGTAATACCCCACAATAAAAGTTTCCATGATTAAACAGGTTTACAAAACATTGGGTAATATCTAGCAATTGATTGAATATTAGAATTAGTGCATGCTTGAGCCAGGCACAAAATTCAGCAGAAGATTTCATAGAACTTTTTTAAAAAATATTTATTTATTTATTTTGAGAGAGAGAGAGAGAGAGAGAGAGAGAGAGAGAATCCCAAACAGGCTCCACACCGTCAGCACAGAGCCCAATGTGGGACTTGATCTCGAACTGTGAGACCACAACCTGAGATCAAATCAAGAGTTGGATGCTCAACCACCAGAGTCACCCACATGCCCCACTTAGAACTTTTAGTACACCAAGGCAATTCAATTTTCCAGGAGGGGGAATGGAGTGGACAGTGTTTCCCAAACTCATCTGACCTTGAAAAATCGCCAAGTACCTAGTGTTGCTCCAAACCTAGTCTGAGAAGTGCTGACTTAAGGCAAATGCTGACCTAAGGTTCCAATAGGCAACCACCTAGGATGTCTTCATGTTAAGCACATAAGAGGTCCCAGCAATTCTGGAGGTAGCCCTATGGAAATGCACATTATTGATAAAATACACACCAAGGCCTTGAGCCTGATTTCATGAATCCCAGCCCTGGTCATTCTCCTTTGTATACAGATTATTATCATAATAAACTTACTCTAAATTTTACAGAAGTCAAGTATCTTATTGAAGCCAGCTCGGCCCCCTTTTCACAGGGTTTCTGGACCATTTCTGAGATCTGTATCTCCTATCAAAATCTCTATTCTGTTTGCATACTACATTATGAACAGGAAAGTTCTGATGATGGCCAGTGACACTGTCTATAAGAAATGGCAACAAAATCATAACAGCAGATGAGTAGTCAAGGCCCTTTTTTTCCAATCATAAAAATCACCTTCTTGAAACTGCCGTGTCTTCTTCAGGACCCTTTGATTTTACCCCTTGAAGCGCCTTCCCTGCTGTCTCTTCTTTCGGTACCTTGACTTTCTTCCCTGCCCACTCTGACTCAGAATGTTCGTCTGTCTCTTGAGTCAGCTAACATACCGGCCCATGACAGTTCCTTCTGAGGGCTCTGAAATGCCTCCAACAACAGAAAATTACAAACATAATCCAGTTGGAAATAGCCCTATCACGGGTGTACCCTCTCGAATGGGGATGTGCCCATTTTCAAAATGCACGTGTGTCGTGAGATCAAAGCTTGGAATTTTCTCCACTATAAGACCTAGAAGGACTCGTTATTACTGATTTAAACTAGGTTAATTGGAAATTGGAAAGATGACTGGATATCTGATGATACTAAAACTTTTTAATATTTGATGACATTTAAATGTGTTTTATGGTTATATTAGAAATAAATAGGAGAAAGAAAGAAAGAAAGAAAGAAAGAAAGAAAGAAAGAAAAAAGGGGGGAACGAGGGAAGGAGAGTTCCCTAACTGCCGTGTTTTCTGGAAGTGGCTTCAAAATAGTGCAGGTGACAGGGAGTGGATGATGCTGTAGATGAGACAGACTGGCTAGGATTTAGTGGTCGTTCTAGTTGGGTGATGTACACGTGGTGGGGGTGGAGCTGGCTATTAGATATCCTGTTTATTTTTGTGTATGCTCAGAATGCTCCATAATAAAAAAATTTTTAACAGACTCTTTTTTTGAGAGAGAGAGAGAGAGAGAGAGAGAACAAGCGAGGGAGGAGCAGAGGGGAAGCAGAGAGAATCTCAAGTAGGCTCCAGGATGTCAGCACAGAGCCCGACGCGGGGCTCAATCCCACAACCCTGGGATCCTGACCTAAGCCGAAATCAAGAGTCGGGCACCCAACCTACTGAGCCACCCAGGTGCCCCTTTATAATAAAAAATATTTTAAATAAGTAAATGGGGTTAGCTGATCAGGACAACTTGGGGGCAGAGAGTGGAGGTTACAGGCTGAGCTGGGCTGCAGGTCCTTGATGGGGTCTGAGCTGTCAGGCTGAAAGAAAGCGTGAGAGGTTATCTTCTTGTCCGTTGTTCCAGGCTTCATCCTACAGAGCATTTACACGGCTGAGGAACCCACATGAAGGAGGTATTTCTGTTCTGGTGAGATCCTCTTTGCTCGGGCTCCGGACCAGCTGGGCACGAGACGTTAGGGAGTTTGCACCGGGTCTGGGTTTTGGACTGTGCAGTCACTCAAGGAGTGGACATCAAGCACGGAGTGTTTTTCATTTGCTGTCTGTGGAAACCTTTGTTTCTCTCCACTGGGCTTGGCAGGGTGCCGGCCGCCGTCCTGCGGCTGCTTTCTGCCACTCTCACGCAAGCCCCCTGGGCTGCTGTTCCCTTCGCTGATCTTCCTTCTGTCGCGCTGCAGTGACAAGAGGTGCTCTTCAAACCCCTGCAGGGAGAGTGCCTTTCTGAGACGAGCACAAAGCAGGAGGCAGAGCCGACCCTCGGAAATCAAAAACACGACGACAGTTCCTGTGGGACGTTTTCAAACATCCCACGGTCCCAGTTACCAGGAGTGCCCGGGCCCACCATGTGGCTGGATGAAGGAAATTCTGATTTGTGATCAGGTCTAATTAATGATCTGTTTGTCGCTTAAGTGTCTGAGAGACATGTTACCGCCTTCCTGGAAAGAGTCACTTCCTGGATCAGTCACATTCTTGGTTTCAAACCACAGGAATCAGTTCTGGCTGATCTAAGCAAGGTGAGAATTTACTGATGAAGGAAGGACGACTTCGTAGCTCAGATTCTGCAGGAAAGCTGTCAACCAGGTTGAGACAACAGGCAGGAAGCGAGAAGAGAAGTTGGCAGGGTCGCAGCTAAAACCCACAGCCCCTGTCCCTAAATGCGGGGAACCACCCCCACCGCCAAGGACCCGGCCTCGGCAGCTGGTATTGTCCCTGCTTCTTTGCATCACTAGCTCCAGAACGAAGTCCAGCCAGGGGCATGGGATCGGCTGGGCCAAAGATCTGTCCACACCCTGCCTCCAGAGAAGGATGAGGAAAGGAGCGCCAGGTTTTCTCTATTTTTTTCTACCCACTGGCTTCCTGGGGAGAGGGGGTCATCACTGCAGGTGTCTATTTCACATGCTCCCCTACACTTCTGAAAAGCTGTGCCCTTCAGATGTGGAAGATTTGAACCCAGACGGATGCAGAAGTTACTCTGGGGCTCTGCCGAAGAACAGGTGCTGAGTGGGAGTGAGGCCCCTGTGTTAGGACAAGTTAGGGGGAGGGAGTGAGAAGCGTCTAGCCTGCTGTGCCTCAGGGACTCAGGAGGGTCTCCCTGTGTACAGTTATGCCTTCCTCTACCTCACCTATGGGCTTCTGGGCTTCTAACATCGGCACTCAGTGCTTACTACACTCATTTTTTTTTCCTTTGGGGGGTGGGGTGCAAGTGAGCAAGGGCCAGAGAGAGAGAGAGAGAGAGAAGCAAAGCTCACCCAAAGCAGGGCTCATGCTCACCTGAAGAGGGGCTCGTGCTCACCTGATGTGGGACTTGAACTCATGAACTGTGAGATCATGACCTGAGTGGAAGTCAGATGCTTAATGACTGAGCCACCCAGACGCCCTTATTAGACTCATTTTTAATAAAACAGACTCTTGAAAAGAAAAAGAATGAATGGGGCGCCTGGGTGGCTCAGTTGGTTAAGCATCTGACTTCGGCTCAGGTCATGATCTCACAGCTTGTGAGTTCGAGCCCCACATGGGGCTCTGTGCTGACAGCTCGGAGCCTGGAGCCTGTCTCGGATTCTGTGTCCCTCTCTCGCTCTGCTCTCTCTCCCACTCAAGCTCTGTCTCTCTCTCTCTCTCTCAAGAATAAATAAAACATTTAAAATTTTTAAAAATTAAACAATTAAAAGAAAACAAAGAATGAAGAGAGCAAGGGAACTATAGTGACAACCTTCCCTTCTATCCCTTTCCCAAAAGAAATATGGAGTAAGAGAGATTTGCTGAGCCTGAAAAACTACCCAAGAGACTTGACCCATTGGAATCGGCCTTTCTTGATTTGGGAAGGAGATCCCTGCCACTCCCGAACGCGGCCACAGAGCACGGTGGCAGCACAGGCTCCTGGCTGCACACATTAATATTCCCCTCGGTCATCCTTGCATCGTTCCAGCAGGTACCATACTCGCACACAGCCTGAACACGGTTATCGTAATGAGCCTGTGCTCACTTTGCAAGGTTGTCAAGAGTTAAATCAAGTCTGAACTCTTCATTTGTAATATCGTACAGTTCACAGATGGAATAATCCATGATTGCACCTTGGACTAGTTCAGAATGAACCCTACAGATTTGGGAGAGTGAAGCAAGCCTGAACTGACTGCTTCCGAATACTTTCTTTATTCATATCAGTGATCAATGCCTCTGTGCCTGCATTCATAACTCCACTTGACCCCCTGCCCGACATGTGTAATTTGCCATGCAGTAGATTGCCTTAGTGCCGCTCAAGGCTGTGATGGGGTAATCTCACTTCCCTTAATTGAGGGCACTTGTTTTCCCTTCACCAATGAGGAGAGCAATTGGAAATCCTGCTGAATCCACAGTTCCTCTCGGGGGCTGAGCTGGAAGTTATAGCCATTTCCTTTTCCAAAGTA
This sequence comes from Puma concolor, assembly GCF_028749965.1. Classification (NCBI taxonomy): domain Eukaryota; kingdom Metazoa; phylum Chordata; class Mammalia; order Carnivora; family Felidae; genus Puma; species Puma concolor. The sequence continues at coordinate 163,248,549 of NC_141674.1, forward strand.
TGCCTTCCAGAGATAAGCCAGGTGCCTAATAATATAAAATACCATTCAAATGGATCCATCTCGTACTAATGGTAAACAAAATATCTGCCCATACCTAAAACCCAGGAAGACCAGTAGCATCCTGTCAAAAGAATTCAGGAGCTAACTTGAATACATTCCATCTGATCAAAGTTGATGCAATTTGAGTATAAAAGAGAATAATAACAGCAAGAGATTGAAATTATTTAAATCCGTAAGTTGTACTGATAGAAAAAAAATAATAAATCACTGTAACATCAGTCACATTTGAAGGATGCTAGGGAACCAGCTTATTATTTTGAAAACTGATAAAGGGAAAGAATTAAGCATTTATGCCATTTTCCTCATATAAATGATAATCAAACAATAGATGAGGAAAATTTTCTCTTTATAGAAGTGTTCCAGAGATGCCTGGGTGGCTCGGTCAGTTAAGCATCTGACTCTTGATTTCAGCTCACGTCATGATCTCACAGTTTGTGAGTTCGAGCCCCGCATCTGGCTCTGCTGTAAGAGAGCAGAACCTGCTTGAAATTCTCTCTCCCTCTCTCTCTGCCCTCTCCTGTGTGCACGCGCTCTCTCTCTCTCTCAAAATAAATAAAACTAAACTTAAAAAAAAAAGTATTCCAGCCAAAAAATAAAAAATAATTAATAGAATAAGAATAGTTTCACTTTGCAACTTGAAATTGATAAATGAGTACAGGCAAATCATCAGTGGATGTTCACATCACAGAAAGACGAACAGACACCACACGCTTCCTGATGGAGGAACCTGCCACTATCTATAAAACAGTCTTGCCAAAAAAAACCCAAAAAAAAACCAAACCAGGTCTACTCCAATTATCAATCTGTTAGGTTAGAGGAACACGTTAAATGGCCCCTTGAGGATGCAATCAGTAAAATCCAAACTTTGGGAAACTCTACAGGGCACAGAAACTTCTTCAACAACAGCAATGTTATTATTTCTTCAATACTAACAAAAGCTGGAGAAAAAGAGAAATGGAGGAGGACATGCAACTCAAAAGAGACCTGAGAAAGTATAAGCCATTTTGCAATGTATGCGCTTGATCCTGAGCCAAAAAATAGCATTAAAATTTTTTTAAAAATTTTAAGACAATTAGAAAATTTGAACAGTGGGTAATTTGATAATACTAATAAATTATTCATTTTTAGATGTGACCATGGGATTATGGTTTATTTTTGTTTTTATGTATAATTTCTTATGTTGTAGAGATATATACTGTACTATTCACACATGAAATGACGCTAAGTCTAAGATTTACCTTAGTATAATCTATGGAGATGCAGAGGGAGGGTAAGTTAGATTGACTTTATTTTAATAATTATTAAAGCCAAGGGCTTATAGTAAATCAAGGTGGTTGAACTATTATTCTCTCTCCTTTTACATGTTTCTAAATTCTCATTTAAAATTTTTTAATTAAAAAAATTAAATAACTACTATTGATCAAAACAATTAACCATGTTAAAAAATGCTCTCAGTTAATAAGAAATTCATACAAAGAGAAAGTCAAAAACAAAATAAAATTAAATGTAACCCCAAAGTTTACACATACAAAAAAAACTTTTTTGCCCTCATTGAAAGATCCTTTCCTCTATGAACTCTCCAAAGAGGCATGAGTAACACAAGAAATCTTTTTAAGAATTCTAGCCAATCAGTGTGGAAAGAAATATGGAAATAGATCATTTTGCAGCCCCTAAGGAAATTCAAGCAGACATCATCAGTGGGTGCTGTAACCATTAGAAGAAAGGTTCATGGGCAATTTGGCCACGGCATTACCCAATAAATTACTTGGTGGTCGTAAACACAGAAGCTCAATGCTGCAATTGTGGGTCACTTATCTACCTGGGCAGCATCAAGGTGGGAGAGCCAGTCATTATGTGCTCCTGATGTGACACAGTGGGACAAACACAGTTTTGATCATGTGCTCATGCTGAAAAATGTTGAATTCAAGCCTTTAGATCTAATTCCCAATTTATTCTAATTTCTTATATTTTTAGGAAATACATGGGATATAAGAACAAGTTAAATGACACCATGATGAAACAAATAGTCAAATCCACATGATTTCTACAGGACAAGTCAAAGGCATGGAGAGGGTAGGGGGCAGGGTGTAGGACAAGGTGACCATTCGTTATTAAAATAAATATGAGCTGTAGTAACAAAAATAGGCAATTAAATAAAACCTCTCTGTTGCATGTGGGGTCTCTGAGAAACAGGTTCTGAGACAGAATTTAGTACATTTAGAAATGTACTAAAGAGTGTCCTTGGATCATCTGTAATATGGAGGGTAAGGAAGCAGGAGTAAGCAGAGGGGGGAGATGACCTCCAATGCAGGCCCAAAGAGAGCCTCAACTGGGACTAGCGGGGCTCTTGCATGTTGTCGTGATATAGCCAGGCAATTTTTACTCCTTCATTAATCAGTCACCAGACACAGGCAACTCCAAGAAAGACTTAACTTTGCATGAGGTAGCTCTCTGCAGCTGAGGCAGCCCTTGAGGGGTCAACAACTGAAGGCTCTCTGCCCAAGCTGCAAGTCTTTTTTTTTTTTATTTATGTTTATCTGTTTCTTTTGAGAGAGAGAGAGGGAGGGGAAGGGGCAGAGAAAACAGGAGAAAGAGCATCCCAAGCAGGCTCCGTGCTGTCAGCACAGAGCCCAACGTGGGGCTCGATCTCACAGACCGTGAGATCATGGCTGGAGCCAGAATCAAGGGGCAGACGCTCAACCAAATGAGCCACCCAGTCGCCCCCACACTGCAGGTCTCTCACTAAAAGGAGAGCTGCAGAGAACGTCTCTTGGTCCATTGTGGCCAACCCTTATACTGCCAGAAGCCATAACTTCCTATGCGCTCTAACAGTAACTCCCCTGAGGTTCTGGTGGGCTTCCTGCAGGAAAATACAGCCCCCCAGTGCTGTAGCTAGCCTCAGGGCCACAACTGATGCTCATCTGCACTCTCCTTTATTATCCATTTTAGATTCCACTCCACCTCAGCCTGAATAGCCATTGAACTCAATGCCTTACCTGGTGTTGTGACCAAGACCCTCACCCCAGTAGGTCTGAGTTGCCACATTTGCCCATCAGAATTGGAGGAGAGTCAAGAGCCGCCCCAGTGGACCACGTGTGTGCCAAACACATCCATCCCATTCTATTAGCCATCTCCTCACTCTCTGCATGTGGGGATGCCCTGGTTCTCCATTTTGATCTTGCCCATGACTGTAATTGTAATAATTGCATTCACAAAAACTTAAGATTTTGGAAGTCATCAACCTAGATGTCCTCATCCTGCTAGTCAGGGTTTCATTCTTTCCCAACTGGGGCCCTGACCTTGATATCCCAGTCCTGCCTTGGTCAGGAGATTTCATCTTTGGAGCTTAGTTACTCTGATGATTGCATCTTGAGCCTAGTTCTCAGCTCTCTCTGCCCTCCAGCCCTAGGAGTTGAGAGTTCTCCTGGTGCTGGTGCAAGATAACCTTTCTACTCCTGCCTCAACCAGCCATTAGATATGGGCTGCCCTGGAAAGAGGCGTGCCTTTGGGGAGGTGGCTCTCCACACTTGAGGCCACTCTAGGGGGCTGGTAGGTAAGTTTGTCTGCCAAAGCCCTCCCAGCAGGCAGGGCAACAGCCACTAAAAGAAGATCCAGGAGTGCATTTCATTGTCCTCCACACTCCTTTTTCCTTAACCCTGTTTGATTTTCCCCTGGTTGTAAGTATCACTAAAGAAATATATCAAAGCTTTACTGTTTATATTTTAAATACTTGTTCCTTCAGGCACATAAACCCATTTTACAAATATGCCTAGAAGTCTCATCAGACAAATGTCACTTTTCTCGGCAATTTGCTTCTCATTATTCCTTTTAAAAAATTATTTTAAAAATGTTAAGGGAAATGGACATAATAGATATAATCTAACGACCACACATAGATGTTTACTATGATTGCTATAATGTTGGGCACACTGAGCACTCCGCTCATGTATGAGGACAGATTTATTCATTGGATATTTTTATTAGCTCTTCTGGGATCTCACCTCACTTTAGAATCCCAACACTCTAGCATTTGAAAATCATCCATGGGTGCCTGGGTGGCTCAGTCGGTTAAGCTTCCAACTCTTGATTTCAGCTCAGGTGATGATCTCACGATTCATGAGACTGAGCCCCATGTCAGTGCAGAGCCCGCTTGCGATTCTCTCTCTCCCTCTCTCTCTCTGCCCCTCCCTTGCTCACACACACTCTCTCTCTCAAAATAAATAAACTTTGGGGGAAAAAAATCACTCAGAGAGGCTCTTTCAGGGAACACAACAACATCCTCCTATCTTGACAGCCTCAGAGAATGCTAACACTGTGCTTATAATTCAACAGATGTGCAAAGTGTAATCTCCGATGGAGACTTTTAAGATACTTGCCCTGAATGACAAATGGACCACATGTTCTGTCGGAGGCCTGATACTATGGGCTGACAGAAAAGCATTTCCCTTGAGAATATAGCCTCCACTTACCTGGAAAAAGGCAGCTTCCTCTGAGTGGAGGAGGAAAAAGGCAGCTGGCAAGTGGTAGCTGTTCTAACACCCTGACAGCTTAGGTATATCCCAAAATGGAGAGGTGGTTGAAGTTGAGCCATTGTCCACTTCCAGTTCAATACTCTCCAGCCCTGAAGGACTCATACACTCTATAGAGCATTAATATGGCCAAATTTGACCCTAGTGGGGTTCTAGGTGAGCCATGCTGTTTTCAGAGAAGATAGGCGTGTACTTATTTTAGGTAGTTATCGCGAGCAAGTATAAGTCACTGTCTTAATGCTTCTTGGCTTCAGGACCCTCCCCTCCCCCCAACCCTTTGGTCTGCTTAGGCGATTGCCTCATGCTGATCATTTTCCTCACTTGTGCAATTGTTCACACCTCTCACTGACATAGATAAGGATGTCAGTCATCTTATATTCAGACTTCTTTCTCACAAAATTCTAACCTCATCTTCCCAGGGAACTTGACCCTTTCTTACTACCTCTTCCATAAGGGAAAATGCTATCCCAAATGTTCTCCATCATTCCAACACTCTTGCCACCTGTTCTACTCCCTGAGGACCTCATAAATGATTTCCAGTTGCCTCTTATCTAAAATGAGGGGATTGGATTAAAATTATCCCTAAGGTTCCTTTTAGCTCCAAAAGTCTGTGATGCTATAATTTTTTAATCATTCTTTTGCCCTGATACTCTCATTATCTAAGCTATTACTTCCGTATTTCATGGAATCCTTTATAGTTGGTTATAGCATACTTCTATAATTCAAGCATAATATTTATAACAGGAGTCATTTTGCAGATGTAATGTAAAGCGTATAAATATGTGATTAGAAGATTGTAGGGTAATGGGGTATAATCTGATGATTTTAATGTATCATACAGCATTTTACAATATTGCTACACAATATAATGTATATTTTATGAGTTCTTGACAGCATTTTAAAAAATCTTCTGACACTGCTTTTCAGGTTGCTTAAGATGTTCATTAACTCTCTACTACTTCAGAATAATCTTCACTAAGTGAAACATCTGCCCTCAAATCAGACTATTTTTATCCTATTTTTATCCAAATGATGTGTCTCTGCTGCATGTTAATAGGTGCTCCATACAAAAGGATTTTATAATCAAGTAAATGTTGGGAAAGGCCGTGTTAAACACTGTTACACAGTTTTTACTGCAGGACTTCTCAGAGCCTTTACGTACTTTGAAAGTAACCCCTTTCCACACTTTATTCATGCTAACGTCTATCTAACATTTCATGAAGTACTGTTCAATGAAATGTAACTTGGGAAAGGCTGCCTTGCATTTGATGCATACTTTGTATTCTAATCTAGAACTGTATTAAAACTAATAAAGGAGAAAAAAATAATATCTTTGGAAATTTTTTGGCTTCCTTTTTTGGCCTGATCTGAGGTGGTTATGTTCTCACTCTGGGCATACTTCTGGATGCTTCTTCCAAGCGCTCCTTTTATTAAATCTGTTGGAACTAAATCTATGGAAAGAGGTAGGGACATGAGGAAGAAAAGGGGGAAGAAGTACATCAGAGAAAATGCTTCAACAAAGCTCTTTTGATGTTACGAGTGATGTTGAAAACTAGGCTAGTATCATAAGCAAATACTTTTTATTTCAGGAAGCATTTATGAGTCTCTTTCCTTTCTTAGGGCTTAGCTTGTTAGAGAAAATGGTAATAAAATGATTTTAAAGACCACTAAATAGATTTTGAACAATTGAACATTCTTAAAAAAAAAAAAAAAAAGAAAGAAGGAAACCCTGGAAGCCCTGTAAGTTTTTACAGGGTGTTATTTAATTAAGCTTTCGTTTCATGTGTTGTTTCCTTCAGCATTTACACCTTGCAGTCTTATAGTCTTATCCCCAAAGAAGAGGCAACACTCAGCTCCTCTAACGCCACCCTCTTCTGAAATTCCAGGGGGAGCTTAACTTGCTTTGGAAAGAGGTAGAGGATAGCTCTGCAGCTAGATTTTTGTTCACAAGAAAGACTCAGTTTTTCATTCATCCAACAAACAAGACAGAAATGATTTGGAAACAATCCCTGCCCTCAAGGAACTTACAGTCCAACTAGAGGAGTCCAACAGGGAGTGAGAAGGTACATAAAAGGAGAATGGACCAGGGGCACCTGGGTGGCTCAGTCGGTTAAACGGCTGACTTCAACTCAGGTCGTGATCTCACGGTCCGTGAGTTCGAGCCCCGCGTCGGGCTCTGTGCTGACAGCTCAGAGCCTGGAGCCTGCTTCACGTTCTGTGTCTCCCTCTCTCTCTGCCCCTCCCCCGTTCATGCTCTGTCTCTCTCTGTCTCAAAAAATAAATAAACGTTAAAAAAAAAAAATAGGAGAATGGACCATTTTCCTGGGTGGGAGCTACCAAGGGCGCATCTTGGAGGTGAATCTTACGGTGTTTGCCTGGTAGACAAAGTAAAACAAAACAAATGCAATCGTGACAGAGGGCACAGCCTGGGAAACCTCACAGAAGCATAGAGCAGTCTGCCACCCTTTGCTCAGAGCCAGTTGTTCCTATGGCTGGACATAGAGCAGGGCAGAGCTGATGAGGGATGCATGTGGGGGCCATATTATGCATCATGCAGAATCAACTTTATCCCACAACCATTATGGACTCACCCGAGGGTGTAATGCACTGGGGAGACAAAGTGAATGTTCTGTGCAGAACAATTAATGTAGGACTGTGTGGAGAACAGATCCAAAGGCACCACTGTAGAGACTGGGAGAGCAAAGGGAGGGCACGAGGGTCCAGGAAAGGGATGGCAAGGGCCTCAGTCATGGCAGCAGCAATGAGGCTGTAAAAGAGATAGTTAAATGAAATACCAAAGAGTAATATACATGGAACCGGTTCTCTGTTGCAGTACCCACGTGGAGGGGTTCTGATGTTTCTAGCTTCACTGAACTGAGAAGACAGGGGTATCCTGTATCAAGATAAAGCATCCGGGAAGAAGAGTCAGTGTTGGCAGGGGCAGAAATGAGAAGGATATAAGAGGTTCCCCCCTGTATTTCCATTTCTGTATTTCTGAGTGTGAGGGGCTTGCGAGACATCCAGGAGGAAGTGACAAGAGAGAAGTGGGTACGTCTGAGCTGGAAATTTTGATTCTAGAATTGTGTCGTGTAGCTGGCTGGCGGGGTGAGGTGGAGTGGGACAGCGCTGGACTCCTGAGCCAATGCTCTACCAGCTGCACGATCTCCTTTCATACTCACTGCTTGCGCCATTGCATACTCAAGACTGGTCTTTAAGTCATCTCCCAATGGGCTTAATCCAATTTATTTTGTGAGGAAACTTTACATCATTCCTGTAAATTTTTAAATCTCATTTCCCATAAATAGTAGTAAATTAAAAATAAGTAGAGGGACGCCTGGGTGGCTCAGTCGGTTAGGCGTCCGACTTCGGCTCAGGTCATGATCTCGCGGTCCGTGAGTTTGAGCCCCGCGTCGGGGTCTGGGCTGATGCCTTGGAGCCTAGAGCCTGCTTCGGATTCTGTGTCTCCTTCTCTCTCTGCCCCACCCCCGCTTGTGCTCTGTCTCTCTCTATCAAAAATAAATAAAATATAAAAAGAAAATAAGTAGATAACAACCTCCCTAATACAATATACATAACAAATATACGATAATATAACTTCTTTTATATATAAAACAAAATTTGGCCACAAATTAACAAGAAGAAATTATCAAATCCACAATCATAGTAGGACATCCTGGCATATTTTCCTCAGTAATTGACAAATCAAACAGATAAAAGTAATAAAGATATGGAAGATGTGAATGCCACTACTCTTTTCAAGAAAACAGATGATTTTTTTCAAGAAAAAATGATTTTTTAAAAATCATTTCATATACTAAGCCGTAAATCTAAGAATATCTATTCTACTATCTAAGAGTCCCTATCCTATTGACAGTATACTCTGACTATAGTGCTATAAGTTAGAAATAAATAACAAAAAAGTAATCTAGATACCTAGACTTTTTTAAATTTTTAAATAATTCAGGGGTCCAAGATTATATCATAATGGAAATTAGAAATTAGAACTGAGAGAATAAAAGTACTATGTATAAAAAATTAAGGTATAATGCTAAAACAACATTTGGAGAGAAATATATGGTATTAAATGAATATATCAGAAAAAAAAAGAAAGATTAAAGTTCACTAAGCTTAGAATCCAAATCAAGGAATTAGGAGAAAAAATGAAATAAGACAAAACAAAAGCCTCAACTCAGAGAAACTAGAAGATAATAGTGAACATAAGAGCAAAAGTTAATGAAATAAAGAACAAATAACAAAAACAATCAAAGAAATCAAAAGCTGGATCATTCAAAAGACTAAAATACAAATTTCTTTTTTTATATGTAAGAATATCCAGCTTTATTTTACATGGTTGCCTAGTCTTTGTTCTGTTTTTTGCTTTTTTGTTTTTTGTTTTAAGTAAGCTCTACATCCATTGTGGGGCTTGAACTCACGACCCTGAGATCAAGAGTTGCATGCTCTACTGACTAGCCAGCCAGGTGCCTCTAAAATACAAATTTCTTGTAAGATGTACAGGGAAAGAGTGTTGGCACAAAGAAAGATACCAAGAATGTTCAAAAAGTGCATCTGTATACAGTGGTTTGAAAATAAGAACTTTAAACCAAAATCAATAACTGAAAAATTAGAAAACTGAATAACTTCTCAGAAAAAAATATATAACTTACTCAAATGGACCAAAAAAAAAAAAAAAGAAAAATATGAATAGACTTAGAACAATCACATTATTTGAATTAATAGTTTAAACACATACACAGCCACCTGTGTATCATTCCTCTACATCATCAACCTCATATCATTCCTCTACATCATCAACCATCAAGGTAATTTTTTAGAAGAGATATTACAATAGCAAAAAAGCATTCATGATATCTAGGAATAAATCTAATAAAGGATATACAAAAGAGAATTATAAAACTTCCATACAGGATGTAAAAAAAAAAGTATACATCACATACCCAGTTCACAAAATGAGAAGGCTCAATGCAGAGTGATGCTGATTCTTCCCAAATTATTTCATAAATTCAATGTACTATCTACTTCTTTTTTATTTTTAAAAAAATTTTTTTTAACATTTATTTATTTTTTAGAGACAGAGAGAGACAGAGCATGAGCAGGGGAGGGACAGAGAAAGAGGGAGACACAGAATCCGAACCAGGCTCCAGGCTCCGAGGCATCAGCACAGGGCCCGTCGCAGGGCTCAAACTCACGAACCGCAAGATCATGACCTGAGCTGAAGTTGGATATCTGACTGAGCCACCCAGGCGCCCCATCAATGTACTATTTACTTCTAATCAAAATTATAAAAGAATATTTCACATAAGTTGGTGATCTTGTAATTCAAGTAGAAGAGTACAGACCAAAGAACAGCCAGGAAAAATTTAAATCAAAAGGTAGATTCATCCTTTAAGAAAGATTATTATAAAACTATAATATGTAAGCCAGAACAAGATAGGTGAAAAGAAAATAAGTCTAAAAACAGACCCAAATACAAGAAAAGAACTTGGTATAGGTCCACAGTGACACTACAAGGTAATGGGAAAGGGATGGATTGATTACTCAATTAATGGTGGGACCATAGGCTATAAAATCAAACTCCTACCTAACGTCATAGATGGGCTAAAGGCCCATAGGTGAAAAACAAAACTAATACTTTTAAATACAACATAGGATACATTTTTTTTTAAAGAGAGAGAGAAAGAAAGCTAGCAGAAGAGAAGAGCAGAGGGGGAGAGAGAGAGAGAGAGAGAGAGAGAGAGAGAGAGAGAGAGAATCCCAGGCAGGCTCCACGCTCAACACAGAGCCCAATACGGGGCTCAATCCCACAACCCTGGGACCACCACCCTAGCCCAAATCAAGAGTCAGACACTCAACCAACTGAGCCACTCAGGCACCCCACATAAGATGCATTTATGACATCACGACAGGGAAAGATTTCTTCTTAAATGTAAAGCCAGTACAATCCACAAAGGAAGATACTGTCAGATCTGACAGTTTTAATTAAAAATTTTATGAAACAATGCATAAGATAATGTGAACAGATAAACAATGTGAAAAGATAAGCCAAAGAATAGAAAAAGATGTTTGTTTCTCATCTGTACCTGACAAAGTATTAATGCCCAGAATACGTTTAGAGCTTCTACAAATTGCTGGGTGCCTACATGGCTCAGTCAGGCGTCCAATTTCAGCTCAGGTCATGATCTCACAGTATGTGAATTTGAGCCCCACATGGGTCTTCCTGCTCTCAGCACAGAGCCTGCTTCGGGTCTTCTGTCTCCCTCTCTCTCTATTCCTCCCCTGCTTGTGCTCTCTTTCTCTGAAAAATAAATAATTTTTTTAATTAAAAAAAATAACTTCTACAAATGGGTAAGAAAAATATAGACACTCCAATAAAAAAAATAAAGTCACAGGAAATGAACAAGAAATGCACAAAAGAGAATGTCCAAATGCCCAATAAACATAAGAAAATATGCTCAATCTCACCTACAATAAGGGACATGCAAATTTAAACATAATAATAAAAAACACCATTTAATCTATTAAACTGGCAAAAGTTAATTATATCTCAGCATATGAGGTGTTTGGCATAGATGGGGGAGAACAAAGAAATTCTTTCACGTTGCTTTTAGGAGTATAAATTGGTGAAAATATTTTATGAACAATTAGGCAATATGCAGTAAAACTGAAGAGAGAATTACCCTATGACCAGCAACCTGCTTTTCAGGAATCTCAGAGAGGGTACCGGCTCCCATAGATACGAAGATGCCTAGTACCTTGTGTTGTCATAAGAAGAGAAAAAAAAAAAAAAAAAGGAAACAAACTATTGATGGGGAAATGGATAAATAAACTGGTTTGTACAAATACCTGAACACAAGAGAGCTGTTAAAACAAACTATTTACATCTACATATTCCAACATGGATAAATCTCAAGTACATGATTTTGAGTTTAAAAAAAAAAAGCAAGTTGCAGGAGAATGTGTTCCATATGATGCCACTCGTTAAAATTTAAAAACCCACAGGACAATATTTTATTTTTTGATACAGACAAGTGGAGAAGGTACACCATGTAGGGAAACAATACTGGTTATAATAATACCTGCTCTAGCAGATGCCACTGGGGCCCCACACATGTTTTCTCGAATTTTCCTTGCAGGGCAGTCCTAAATGCCAAGGAGTTTACAGCCCAAACAGAAGAAAGTTGGCAGGGAGATACCCCAACCTTCTCCGCCCTCAGGTGGAGCAGCTCTGGAGGTCATCCACACGGTCCCCTAAAGTCCCTTGTGGGATCGAGCCCATTGCCCAGTTGACAATGAGCGGGGATAACCACCTCATACTGAGAGACTTACCAATATCAGGACAGGGGCTACCTCACCTCTGTAAAAAGAAAAGGAGGAAAAGACAGGGGAGGGCACATTTTCATTGTATCCATCGTGCTTTACTTATTAAAAAAGAAAAAAGAGGGGCGCCTGGGTGGCTCAGTCGGTTAAGCGTCCGACTTCAGCCAGGTCACGATCTCGCGGTCCGTGAGTTCGAGCCCCGCGTCGGGCTCTGGGCTGATGGTTCGGAGCCTGGAGCCTGTTTCCGATTCTGTGTCTCCCTCTCTCTCTGCCCCTCCCTCGTTCATGCTCTGTCTCTCTCTGTCCCAAAAATAAATAAACGTTGAAAAAAAAAAAAAAGAAAAAAGAAATATGAAGCAAATATTTGCAAGATGTTAGGGTGTTGGATTTACGAGCATTATTTTATTTTATATTTTCTGGGCTTTAAGGGTTTCATAATTAAGAATTTAAAATGGGTAGTAAAGTAAATGATAAATCCATGATAAACAGAACACTAGCTCTGGATTCAATTAGATCCTGCCGGGGCCACATTTAGGATATTTGAGGCTCCAAGCAACTTTTTGTTTTTGTTTTTGTTTTTTTTTGCATTTTGATATTAAAATGTATTATAAAATGCATGGGCCCGTGTGAGGCAAAGTGATTTATCAATGAAGATTTAGAATGAGAGAAAAGAGCTAGTTATATATCTGTTACTGTTCTGTCGGGGAATAGGAAGATTCATCATGGTGGCCAGGCACTGTCTTTTCTTGTTCAGATCTGGGGACTGGCTCTTCACATCTTTTATTGCCAACTGCACCGTTTCCAGAGAAGTTTGTATGTGCCACACATGAAGAAAGGCGACAGTGGTGTTATTACTCACAGTGCATGACTCTTCAGTACCGGCTCTGGTTTGCGGTTCCCTAATACCATTTGCTTAATTCTGGTTCCAGCATTACTCATGACACGGCATCACCCACCACAGAGCCCATGAACACAGCTTTCTAATGATCGTCTCCAGGGTTGTTTACTGTGTTTTCACTGACACTGACCATAAATGCAAGTGTTACCCAGATTATGCAGGGAAATGAGAATGATTGTTCATTTTCTGGTTGCATTTTATTTACTATCTGGAATTTCACAGCATAAAGGTAGAACATTATATCTGCCAGCCACACCTTCTTGAGCTCTTTAGGCCAAATGACTACATTGCTAGAATGTAATCTCTTTCAATATTAACAGAGTTTCTACTTTCCACACAGGGCTACCAGCAAGAAGAGTAAGTAATGGGTGTGTGCATGGGGCAAGAAAAGCTGTCCTATTAGTTCAGCCATGTCTGTCCCCAGCCAGCACGGCTCCAGATAGACCAGGGAGAACATCCAAGGCAAGAGACAACATCGGTTGGAAGGGCCCACTGGTATTAGAGAACAATAATCTCAAAAACCCTTGGAGATAAACTCAGCCACCCTGAGGACGGCCTGACATGTGCCACAGAGCCTGTGGAGGGCATGGGGTGTCCACACTGGAAGCCAGCAGCGGGGGTCACATAAGGTAAAGGATGCCACCACCACCACTGCCTTCAAAGAAGGCATAAGCCAGAGGTAGCACCATGGTTGAAGCCAACACATACCGCTCAAATCCAGAAGGTCAATGGCAATCCAGACCACCAGCAATCCAGAGCCCAAAACTCATCCTCACTCCACATGAATGAAAGTCACCCCACGTCAGCTTTCTGCACTCTGTGGCAGCCCCTTCTCACGCTAACTAGCAGGAGCAACTTGCTTGCCGGGACACCCTTCTGGAACCAGAGCTGAGCCACAGGACCCAGAGGCATAAGGCTTGGAGCTCTTCGGGGCAACCCTCCAGAAGGGGTAGAGGGTTGGAGAGAAATGGGGCCCCATGCAAGTCCTGGCCCTGGTTCACGGCCACCCTGCCCGGGCGACACTGCTGACCAGCTAATCTCAGGTGGGACTTGGAAATTCTTGAGGAGGGCACAAAAAACACAAGGTCCCTAAGTGTGGGGCACGGGGGAGGGGCCGCTCGTCCCTGTCTGAGAGTAGAACGGTCCCCTTGCCTCACAGATCCATACTTGTTTCACGTCCATCTGTTTGGAATTCACCCTTGATTAGGTGTTCTTTAAAGAGAAGGATTACGTCACAACCTTCTTCTGCATCCATCACAGATACCAGCACCGTGCCAGACTCATACCTGACGCTCTGTGGGTAACTGCAGACCCAAGGACTGGCCAGATTCTTTCCTTGGAAGCAGGGTCAGGGAAATGCCGGTCTGGGCGTGACATTTTTGGAAACACCACACAAGGCACTGAAGTTGAATCAGTAAAATTTCCCCTTCCTGTGAACCTTCCAGTCCTGCGTGTGGTCATTGAACAGCCTCTGGTGTCACAAGCAAGACTTTTGCTCTTGTCACCATCTGCTTGGACGCTAACATGCTGAGACATCTTTCTAGCAATGCCAGAGAATATGGATGTCATCCTGTAGTCATCAGTGTTCTGAAAAATTATTTTCTGTATCTTTGTACAAATAATATATCTCATAATCCTTTTGCGGTGCATGTGTGCTTGGGTGCGTCTATGCATATGTGTATGCGTATTTGTATGTTTGTGTGTGTCCATGTGTGTGCATGTGTGTGGGCTTTTTCCACTTACCTTATTGGGAAAAAAAATTGGAACAATTAATTCCTCTACCCAGCCTAATTCTCTTTCTCTCTGCTACTCTCGGTCTTCTAGCTGATTTAACCTCTCCCTCCCGTGTTGCCTCTTCTCAGTGAAACTGCAATGTTTCCACTTTTGAGTGTCATTTCATTACATTTTAAAGCAGCCATCCTGCATCCCCAAATTAACTCTTGTCTGGTGGGAAGTGTAAATGGCTTATCAGTGCATAACGTACTTCGTCAAAAAAAAAAAGAAAGAAAGAAAGAAAGAAAGAGAGAGAGAGAGAGAGACCCTCACTGTAATGTATATTTCCTCGTTGTTGTGCTTGTGGGCGTCAATTAATGTCAGAAGGCTGACAATCCCTTGAACACATCCCTTTGAATACAGATGCTAGTGTGACATTTCCTGACATCTGGGCAATGTTTTCTACACATGGCTCACTCCTCTTGACCTTGATTTCCATGACATTCTTATACTTATTTGCTCATTCCCTTCTCCTTCTGGGGACAAAGAGTAGAAAAGAAGTGGGTTCTCAGTGGACTATAAACCCTGTGGTATGTCTTTCTTTTTTCTCTCTTTCTCTCTTTCCCTGTCCCATAAAAAACTTACTCAAAGTTAAAAAAAAACAGAAAGTAAAACAATACTGTTTTACCCCTTTCTCTTACATTTGTATAGTTATACAACGGTTAGGTTTTAAAAGAAAGCCTCTAAAAATTGTAACTTCACAATAGAGGCCAAGATTTTCGTCAGTGATCTTTTTTAAAATAAAAACTATATTGGGGCGCCTGGGTGGCGCAGTCGGTTGGGCGTCCGACTTCAGCCAGGTCACGATCTCGCGCTCCGTGAGTTCGAGCCCCGCGTCGGGCTCTGGGCTGATGGCTCAGAGCCTGGAGCCTGTTTCCGATTCTGTGTCTCCCTCTCTCTCTGCCCCTCCCCCGTTCATGCTCTGTCTCTCTCTGTCCCAAAAATAATAAACGTTAAAAAAAAAATAAATAAATAAAAACTATATGGAAAAGGACTTCCATTTGCAAAGGAAATGCACAGGATACTCTCCAAGAATGGAAATGGAGGGGTGTCCAGGTTAAGCCTCCAACTCTTGATCTTGGCTCAGGTCATGATCTCACAGTTCGTGAGATGGAGCCCCGTGTGGGGCTCTGTGCTGACAGTGTGGAGCCTGCTTGGATTCTCTCTCTCTCCCTCTCTGCCCCTCCCCTGCTCATGCTTTCTCTCTCTCTCCCTTTCTTTCTCTCTCTCTCTCAAAATAAATAAACAAAACTGAAAGAAAGAAAGAAAGAAAGAAAGAAAGAAAGAAAGAAAGAAGAAAGGAAATTGAGACTAGGCAGACATACCTTGAGTTACTTAGATGGAGTAGGGTGGACCCATAGGGACTAAAGCTAACTCACTTTCTTGTGTTGCATAGACAGAAATTGCACTGGGTCAACACTAGCAAGGAGCTCAGAGATGAGTTGTAAAGCAATTGTATAATTCTAGGCTCCCATGTGGGACCACAGATGGCATTTCTCGTTCTAATACCAACCCCAGGTATTCCGAAGACCTCGGGGAGAGCCCCCTGTGTGTGTATGTGGGTGCCCTGCCTGCAGGACGGCCTGTGTCCTCTCCTTTTCTTTCTGTTTGGAGAGTCAGTGGTAATTTCAGTTACAGAAGCATAACCGATGCCCAATGGGAAAATCCAACGTATCCTTTCAGAACATAGACTTGTTTCCTCACAGTGCGGCCCTCTGCATCTGGAGATGCACAAAAAACGCAAACCAGTCAGAAAGAAACCAAAAGGAAATGCCACCACAAATAATCAGGAGAGGTTTTTCTTGCATCCCTGCAGAGTTTGAGCTGGGGGGAGAAACATACTGCTTGTTTATAGGAATTTGACCTTACGGACTTCAAAGAAAAAAAAAGATGCAGCAGGGGTCATCGGTGAAGGAAATGCCTTTTTGTTAGATTTTTTAATGTCAGCCTTATAAATGGGTGAAGCCAAAGTGAGGTAAGAGATCCAGTAAATTGACTTTTTTTTTTCTTCCTGGAAATCAGCTTAGTCTCACCATTCTTTATCGTGCTAGGGTCTTACCTTGGATAAAAATATGGTTTGCTTTTAAAATAAACTTGGGAGAGAGGGAAGATGGAGACCTAGAAGGATTATGGTGTTAAAACTTCAAAGCCTTTTTGCGTTGAAGCACAAATTCTAATTAACATTTAAAGGATACTCTGGAACAACCCTTCCAAAACCAAACCAGGAGAGACATCCAATGCAGCAAAGATATACCCGTTGGCAGTCCAAAAGGGATTAGAGGCAAACCCAAGAAAAATCTCTGTGGTGACAAATTGCCCCATCACCTTCAGCCCCACTGAAACACTTCTGACTATGAAATGGCAGTTTTGTAAAGGAACATGGTTTGAACTCTAATAAAACATCTCTTCCCTGCTTTCCCTAAATTAATAAATCCAAGAAGAGATCTCTGAAGCTTTACCACGGTTGTATTTCTACAAATAAATCCCTGTCACTGGCCCCTGGCATCCCGGGTCTAACGGTGGCCAGTGTCACCATTGGCACATGGTTCCGCTTTGCTATTCTGCAGCCCTCCGATACCTGGAGCACATCTACATAAATCAGCAGGAAAAAAGAATTCTAATAACGGTAACAACTGCATCCTATTCAGTGATTTAAAACTGCAACTATGTTTTCCAATCTGCTTGCAGTGATGGAGTGTCATCATGTGGAATGAAAAACCATGGATTATAGTCTCCGTGCCCATATGCTTATGAGGCTCTGTCTGCATCACACCCAAAGATGACCTGATTTTTAAATTGGTTTCTGAACTCCTGCCTCCTAAGCTGAAAGACACAATGTATTTATTCAAGGAGAGCTCTGTAGAGGTGAAGGAGGTGAT
The DNA here is from genome assembly GCF_028749965.1 of Puma concolor. Taxonomy (NCBI): domain Eukaryota; kingdom Metazoa; phylum Chordata; class Mammalia; order Carnivora; family Felidae; genus Puma; species Puma concolor. Next base: position 163,266,023 of record NC_141674.1, read on the forward strand.
CCACGGAGACTCTACCATAACTTTTCCCCAACTGCCATTCATTAAACATGTTCCATCTCATGAACCATGAATCATTTCATTTTTAAGTACTCTTTTATTTCCTTTAAATTTATCTAAAACTTTATTAGATTCAGCTGGCACCGTCCTGACAGACAGCCTGCATACATTTTAAACCTTCCCACCGGAGAAGCATAAAACATTTAAAATCTATATTTGATCTGACAACAGCAGCACAGTGTTTGAATTAGAAACAGATTAGACATAATTGAAGATAAAGAGGACGCAAGCACCACTCCCATTTTGGTGAAGTGGGCTTTAAATTATCAGATTCATCCAGAATACATTACCGAGAAACATTGAATTGTTATCTTTAGACAGCCTTTTCTAAGAGTTTACAATTTCTCAGTTCAGTGAAGCTTACCACCAGCTTGTTATCAGAACAAAAAACGAAAAATCATTCGGTTCAGAGCACAGAACTGATCTCACCTCAAAAAGTACACATTTCCTTCTGATAACAGACACTTGATTGGACAGCCAAGGGGCTACTTGTCAGGTCCTTCCACTTCCCAGGTAATTCCTGAGTAGACTGCAAACTGGCATTGTTTCCCAAAAGGGCTCCCTGCCAAGCCCTGCCTCCATCTTTAATTAAACATCCCACAGGTCACTGGTATATCCACGTACACACCCATTCACTCTTGCGCACGCATGCGCACACACACGCGGACACACATCTTGGCTTCACCAGAGCCCTTCCACTTTTCTCATTAATAATGGAACTAAACTCATTATGCAAAGCAAACTTACCAAATTTAATTAATGAAAGTTAAATAAATAGCATGCCATGTTTTAGGGGTTCTGTTTGTTTTAACAAACAAAATCAGACTTCGGAACAAAAATCAAACGTGGACCAGAAGAATAATTCCATTAAAAAGTGAATAACAGAGCACAAGCCTGTCTAGATTACTTCTCACTAAATATATTTTTACTCATTTTCAATGTGAGGCATATAAATATTCCCGTAAGGCATCACATCTCAAGTTTTCTAAAGACAAAATAAGAAAAGAGGAAAGACGGGGAGATATTGAATTACTTTGGACAAATTTGGTGTCCAGCTAGATCATGGAACTCTCAGAACCCTTTTGGTTAAGCCAAATCTCAAACTTTAGATTTTAATTCAGAAGTTTCCACTGCAGGAAAGAAATAATATTTATAAGCAACTAAAAATATTTCCATTCTCTCTCTCTCTCTCTTTCTCTCTCTCTCTCTCTCTCTCTCTCCTCTGTCTATATTATTTGCATTCTGCCAAGCTTTAAAGAGGAGCTAAGGATTTTTGGAAATCTGCTTCGAGACAAGTATCAGACCTGGCATATAGTAGGTATTTAATAAGTAATGATAGAATTCAATGATTAATTTAATGATTATCTGGCTTTGATTTTGCGACTGCCTATCTGTACTTTAAGGTGCCTCCCTCAGCTCTTCCTCGAAAGCACATTCTTTGGTCTTCCATGTTCCTTTGCTTCTCGGGAGCATTTTTTAATAGAAAGAAACCTGAAGTGCTTTATGGTTTCCAAAAAATTTAAATTCAACAACCGAGATTTAAATCAGGGAGAGTCTTAAAGACAGACAAGTTAAGACCACATGTGTGCAGGAGGTAGGTATGTGTACATGACTGTCAGTGTGTGTGTGCGCGCACCCGTGTGTGTGTGTGTGTGTGTGTGTGTGTGTGTGTGTGTGTTGTTGTTGGGAAAGTCAATCAGGTGAAAGTCAGAAAGTAACTTTTAGCCATATAATCCCTAGAAGTCAGCCTTCTAGACTAAGAAAGTACACAGTTTGGGGAGCCAGGCAGATCTGCATTTAAATACTAACGCTCAGTGACCAACCACAGTCAAACGACTGGACCCAGTTTCCTCCTCCTCACGTGTGGAAAATGCTTCCCTCCAGGGCTGCCATGAGGTTTAAACAAGGTCACATCTGTTAGAAAGCTTCACACTGTGCAAACTCTAATTTAGAACCTAAAACCTTACATCCTGCACACACAATGTTAAAAATTGGGGGTGCGTTCCTCAAAGGCACTTTGAATAATAAAAAACATCACAGTGATAAAACAAAAATAAAAGGCAAACGTTTTACAACAAATGTTGATGTAACACAAATGATTTTCCAAACGTGTATTTTAAATGTAAAAACAAACTCAGATACAACATTTCTAGCAGAGCTTTTTCTTCTCTGAGAGTTTTCCAGCAGGGTGGAACCAGGGAGGGACCTTGAACGGGGCAGGGAGTTTGAAAAGCAAGCACCTTCTTCCAGCCCGGGGTAAACCTTGTGGCTGTTACAGGATTCTTGATGAAATTCTTATCTGAAATTTTTTCTTACCCTTTCCTGTATACATGACTGACAGAAGTCTGGGAAACAGTGGTAAATGCTGGGAGAACAGCATCCTTACCAGATTCCTCTTGGTTAAGGCTCTATTTCAGGGAGTTCTCTTTGCCCCGCCACTGATCAACCATTTCCCTTCTCCAAAATGCTGATTACACAAAGTTCTTCTCCTGGGGGAGCCAAAATAACCTTTATTCTCGCTGACAATATATTCCTTTGATGTCTCTGCCAGTCTGTTCTTCAGCATAGAAATAATAATAATAATAATAATAATAATAATAGTGCTCTTGCCTAATTTGGTACTTGATGCTCTAGACATACAAATTTCCTGCATCCAATATTGCATCCATGCAAGCAAAAGTTTTCCACCTCACAAGCCATCCCATCACATTTTCTTATCACTTTTCTTACCACCGCTGATTGCATTGACCCAAGCACTCTTCACTTCCTTCAAATACTTCCCCTGCCCTTCAGAATTGCACCGCCAGGCAAATGCGACAATTTGAAATTGCAGGCTAGCTCACCTGCTTTCATAGCCAACTCATGTAGACTAAAACACGCTTTATTTCCACAGGGGTGGGTTTTTCTTAACGTTTCTATATTATCTCTTTTGTATCATCTGTCCCCTTCTTAAGTATATCAAAGAGAAAAGCTAATTTCAAATGTTGAAGCCACTTTGCAAGGAGGTGGGAGAAGAGATCCCATGATACAGAGTCACGCTGAGGGCAGCTAGCAGAATCACTTCTGACTAGTTTCTAACAGAGTCAAAGCGGCCCTGATTATGCGAGAACAGGTCACAGTCACTCATCAGGTGGCTATAATCTGAGTGCAGCTGGGCGCCTTAATTTCTTTTAAATTGTGACTTGCTTTTTGGAGGGAGGAGAAAATGGAATTTGTTTTTAGGGAAGACCCTCTTAATGAGCCTCTTTAGTCATGCAAATACGATGTCAAAGCCAACCCATTGTTCTCTGGAAGACCCTGAGCTGGAGAGGTGACCCAAACACCAAGGCTCCAGGCTGAGAGTTTGAGTGTCCTTTTAATGAATAGCAACTGGGCTTCTCAGCCGCACTATTCTCTGTGGAGTCTCAGCAGGGCCATCCCTTCCTACCCAGATTTGGACCACCTGGAGCCTGGGAGATGGGAGGCTTGTGTCATTTGCGTCCAAGCATTTCTCCTGGGAGGCTGAGACCTGAGGTGGAAGGATCAGGGATTTGCGGGTCAGAACCCCTCTTCTGGGGACAGAGTGAAGACCCTGGGTTATAGCCTTGGTACCAGCCCCACCTGGACTGGATGGTAGGTGTCCCCAACAGGGTGTTAGCTACAGCTGAACACATGGGGCTCGGGAATGGTGGGACTCAGGGAAACGTACACGGCACTCTCTCATCTGGGCCGTGGAAGATTCCATGTGAGGGAAATGGGTCCATCTCCTCTGTCAGTCACCAGGAGGTGGAAATGAGTGTATGTGTGTCCTGGAGGAGGTCAGGACAGGTTCTCTTTGAAACTGGGAGTTGACTGGATTCTAGTTCTGAAGGCCTGGAATTCCCATCATGAAGGTTCTGCTGCCCCCCATCATTTGGGAAGTCTGTGGGAATTAGGAAGCAAGACTTTGACTTGTGGGTTTTGAGTGGCCCCTCCTGATAACAGCTGTGAACCACTCTGTGTTATCCATTACCCACAAGCCTGGCCTGAGTTACTCAGAGAAGTAGGGAGGGCAGCAGGCCCTCCCCCAGGCTGGGATAGGCAGGTGCTGAAGGTGGGCTGGAAAAAAGGCAGGGGGGGCCCATCAAAGTGGCTATTTCATGACAGTCATCAGTCTGTCGGGCAGAACCTGGCATTAAGGTTAGAAACCTGAGGGGCGCCTGGGTGGCTCAGTCAGTTAAGCACACAACTTCGGCTCAGGTCACGCTTTCGCTGTCTGTGAGTTTGAGCCCTGCATAGGGCTCTGTGCTGTCAGCTTGGAGCCTGGACCCTGCTTCCAATTCTGTGTCTCCGTTTCTCTCTCTGCTCCTCCCCCACTCTTGCGTGTGCTCATGCGCACAAGCTCCCTCTCAAAAATAAACATTAAAAAAAATTTTTTTAAAAGATTAGAAGGCTGAGTAGAAAGAAAAACTAGAGGAACTTGTTCTCAGGGACACTACTACATGGTTATCAGGAGCCCAGATTCCTGGGCAATTCACAGTGATAACTGAGGAGCTACTTTGGGGGGCAGCTTTCACTGCTGGAAGAAGGTCAATGGGAACTCATGTTATAATAACCTGGGTATAAAAAGGATAGGCTATTTCAGTTTCAGAAAATGCTTAAGCAGTAGGCATATAGACTGAGCTCTGATTATTACTATATGGTCTTAGTAAAATCAACAGATCACCTCTAAAAGGCACACGAGAAAGAATGCCTTTTAAAAACCTTTCCCCAAATTCAGATAGATCTCCTTTCCTGAGATTTAAGAGTAGACCCAAAGGAATATAAGATAGTTATATCAAAATAAAGAATAATAGCCTACTACATGTGTTAGAAAGTTTATGACATATGTGTGTGTGTGTGTGTGTGTGTGTGTGTATATATATAATCTTTTTTTTTTTTTTTTTTTTTTTTTTTGAGTAGGCATCATGCCCAGTGCAAAGTCCAACGCGGGGCTTGAACTCATGACCTTGAGATCAAGACCTGAGCTGAGATTGAGAGCTGGACGCTTAGCCGACAGAGCCACCCCGGCACCTCTATGACTTGTATTTTTGTTTGCACTTCTAATCCCTGGAAATAAAGTGTTCTTGTCCTCAGTGTAGCCATTCACAAACGAAAGGGAAGTTTGTGGGTCACAGAACACTGTCCTCTCACAGATCTTGCTTGTCACAGAAGAAAGCCAGATTCACCAAATATCTTTTTTTTGTACTGACACACTTCATAGAAGAGTTAAGTACAATATTTAGCTTTGAGAATGGAAATACAAACACAATGTCAAGCCCCTTGAGATATATATCTTCCCAAAGACAGGGGCATAGAAGAAACCTCCTTCTGATGTTCCTCTCTTTTCCATAACTCAGCAAGCCTATTACTGATTTTAAAGCATCTCCACTTACTTCTGATTTTATACAGCCAGTGCAAGGCCAAGTGTGAGTACCAGCAGCCAGAAACAGAATTTGCTTGAAATCAGACTTCAAATCTAGAAGCACAGGTCTATCCTGCTACCTTTATATTTTCTCAGTTTTAACATAACTTTGCACGATTCTCAAGTTCTAGAGCATTTACCCCTACATGACAGTAAAGTTCATTTAAGGTGAGTTACAGTTTTCAGATAGATTTATCTTTGGGCCACTTTTGGATGAGCCTTATATGATGCAGAGGGGGAAATGGTCAAGTTATTTAACAACTTAAATAAATGGACACATAGCTTGATTCAATGTTTTGTTTATTGGTTCTGCAGGCTTCATTGAGGCATAACTGACATACAGTAAAGTACACTTCTTTAAAAGGTACCACTTAACAGATTTTAATTTCCGTCTACACCGATGAAACCATCACCACAGTCAAGATACTGAACCTGTCCATCATCTGCCCCAAATTTCCTCATGTTCCTTTGTTTGATTAATGTTTTAACCAAGGAGAATGTATGCACTAGCTCTTTACTGTGCTCCTTGCCTCAGAAAGTCAAATCGCCAAGAAATCTATTTATGAGCTTTATTTGGCTTTTATTTGGACAAGTTGAATAAATACAAGCAATTTGTTGACAATGCATTCTTAAATGAGAGGGGAAAAAACACCTGTCTTTAAATTGCATCTTGAAAGAAGACGTTACTATAGGAAACCCTATTTGTCCCAGGAAATATTAAGCTACATGAAAGATGGAATTGAAAAGTAAGCCATCATATTTTGAAAGGTCCCTGATTTTCATCTCTCATAGGCCTGCAAATTTCTCAGAAGCTCAACCTGAGAAAAACAACAGATTCCTGACCACGAGCATTATAGTTTCCACCCTGCCTCAGACTTGGTGATAGAAGTGAAACCCTAACCTCGGGTTTTATTTTGGGAAACCACATTTTAGAAACGGCCTCTAATGAAATATTATTTAAAAATAAATAATATTTAAATAATATTTAAATAATATTATTTAAATAATATTTAAAATAATAATATTAAAAACAATATTATTTAAAAATATTATTTAAAAATTGTTTGATAAAAATCTTAATGTTCCAGATAAAATAATGTCAATAGCCCTGTTAATATTATGGTACGACGATTTTCTCTTCTATGATCTTTGCCTCAGCTGGCGTCCTAGATTCCTGGCTCTGCTGCTTACTGGCCATGAGTGCCCCTGGGTAAGACATTTAACATTTAATATCCCCACGACTCAGCTTCCTCATCTATAAAATGGGATTCATGATAATTATAGGGTTTTCATTGAAGATGAGATAATGGAATAGACACTCGATTAATGTTAGCTGCTATTACTGTACTTAATACTTTTTCTAATGGCGCTATCTGCTAGCAATGGGAGGGGAAAGTCGCAAATTTCAGTATTGTTGCCATTCCGGAACAAGCATTTATCACCCATCAATTTTTAGCGGAGCCAGCCATTCTCTCTCTGGTCGTACCTGGCCATCTGCCTATGGCCAAGATAAACTGCTCTCCCGGAGCATTATGTTTTAGAGAGAGAAAAAGCAACAGTCAATTGCCAGAGAGAGTGCCTCCAACAATGAAGCTTCCTGGGGCTAGAAGTGATCTCACCCTTTGCTGGAAGGCCTCAGTATTCCTCTTGTTCTCTGGCAAAGCCCCCCCGAGAAGCAGTTCTCCGAGTGTGATGTGGTCCCATGGGGGTCCAGCATGTCCTCTGTGGACAGCCCTGAATCGTTAAATACATATAATCATTACAAAGTGTTCATCTTTGTTCTGGGAGCTTGTTCGAAGGAAATCATCCAAAAAAGAGAAACAATAAAAAATAATAGACCTAGGAAAGTATACTGATGCTGATAGTGAAGAATTCTCAACAACCTAATGCAATATCTAAATTTTGGCACATCCGTTAATGCAGGAATTTAAAGTGGTAAACATAAAGACCGTGTAGAAACAGAAAATGTTTCTGCTGCAATATTATTATTAGATTACTGCACAATATAACCTAACCTCATAAAAGTAAATATAATATGAGCAAAGATGGAAAGAAGTATGCAAACTGTTTTTATGTTCCTAGAGTGGGTGATATTTTCCTCTTATTTTCCAAATTTTCTATACTGTTTCTCACTGTATTTTTTTAATTGTGGAAAAGGGTGGCTTCCCAGATAGCTTTGAAAGAAATGATGAAGTCCAGGGTTTTTTCTATTGGAAAGAAAGTTGTGTGCATACCCTCGCATGACTTGTGTGTTCGTGTGTGTGTGTTATTGTTTTGTGGTCTCTTTTGCCTCATCATTTAGCCAGGGGTTGGGGGGATGGGGTTGGTGAAAGGCCATGCCAGAGTTTGCCTAGTAACCAAAAAGAATTCCTCAGGGGAAGAATTTCAGTTGTAAGGGATTTAAATATAGGTGTAGACGTGGCAGTTAAATGGTAGCTGGCTTGGCTCCTGGAAAGGGGGAGCTTGGTAGATCTGGCTCTAGGCGAAAATGGACGTAGTTTTGCATCGTGTAAGGAAAATAAAATGACTTTGGGGTATGTATTAAAAATCTGTGTTCAACTTTGTGACCTTGGAGTAATCAATTTTGGTTCAGTTCAAGTTACCTAACTTTTCTGAACCTCAATTTCTTCATCTGTGGAATGGAGTAACTATGATCATCCTCCCCCGGAAAGCTCTAAGGAGAATTGTAGTTCGGTTGACTGTACTCGTTGCTGGGCATAAAATAACGAATAAGACACTAGGCTTGCTCCCAAGGAACAGTCGGGGGAAGAGCATTCTAAGCAGAGGGTGCAAAGGCAGAGAGGAGTGATATCCCCATCTTGGGCAATTACTAGTGTATCAGTATCATAGGGCATGGCAGAGCCAGAGAATTCAAAAGGCAGGGACCAGAGAGACCTTTATACCCCATACCATTAAACTTTACCCTGTACGTAACAGAAAGCCACTGAAGAGTCTATGCAGGGGAGTAGAAAAATTTTTTTCCAGTGTATATAGTACACACCAGCAGCCCCATGAAGGATGGGGCTCAAGGCACAGAAATCAAATCAGAGGCCGTGGGGTTGGCCAGTGAGACATAACTGACCGAACAGGTCCAAAACTGAGCTCCTCAACTCCTCCCTACTCGCTCCCACCGCAAACCCACCCCGCCCCCCACTGCCGAACCCTCCACACCTTGGTTAGTGGGCGGCGATGAGCCTTCCAGTCGCTCCTTGACTCCTCACTCTCTCTCACTTCCCACCTCCTCTCCATCAGCAAGTGCTCTTGTTGGTTCTATCTCCAGCTTGTAGTGGGAATCCAGTGACTTCTCACCGTGTCCGCAGTTACGACTCTGCTATAAGCCAGTTTCATCTCGTGCCTGGAACACCGAGACAGAATCCTCACCATTCTCCTCTCTTCAGTCCCCCTTCAATACAGCGGCCAGAGGGATCCTTTTAGAACCTGGCAATCAGGTCACTCCTCTGCCCCAGTCTCCCCAACACTCTCCTTACCTCTCCCTTGCTTCTTTTCTGCTGAGAACTTATCACCTTCTAACAACACAGCAGGTGACACCTGGGCACCAGGATGAGTTGGTGGTGCCATAAGCTGAGCGAGGGAGAGAGGGAGTGGTGCAGGTATGAGGTATGGGACATCCTGAAGGAGAGGCCTCCAAGGGATGTACAAGTGCAGGCACCTGGCAGACAGGTGAGCACAGAGATCGCAAGGGTTCCCTCTGCCACCAGACTTGCCCTTACTGAGGTTCCAGGTAATGTCTGGAGAGGGGCCAAATCCAGTTCAGGAAGTCTCAAACTTTAGGGTACTTAAGAATGTCCCAGGGATGCTTACTAAAAGTCCTAATTTCCTGACCTATTGATTCTGATACAGTAAAATCTATAAGGGGCCCAGAAATCTGCACTTTAACTCGTGCCCAGAGGGTTCCGGTGCAGGCCTAACTTCTAGAAGCAAGGATCGTGACCTTCTCTCTCACTTTGGTCTCTCTCATTATGCCTGGCTTTCTGAAAAATAGGTTTACATTCCTATTATTTTTTAAAGTCTGGACATTGTCAGATGGAAACACCAACACCTGAGTAGCACATAGACTGCATGACTTCTGTGCATTTGATAAGGAATTTTATGATGATACTATATGTCATAATTATATTATGGAATGCAATTAGCACATTCCAGTGAGTTGCACATAATTATATTAAAAGCAGCATTTAGGGCAATTACATCTTTTGTTGAATTGTTGTAATTTCATTAAGTATAGAAACCTGTAATGGATTAAATTCAGGAAGAGTAAAGTTTCCCAGAGGTTCCCCTTGAAAAGTATTACAGAATATGAGGCTTGTACTATTCTGCTGAGTCCCAATTAGGACCAAACACAATAGGGAATTAGAGGCAATTTGCCTTGTGTAACCCTCTTTGGTTTTGTTCTACCCCCACCTCCATACCTGCCACCGGCCCTCCTGATAAGCATCAGTCACTGACTCCAGTCTCCTTGGGCCTAATCCCCTACCTCCTAGACCCCCTCACCTCTCTCTGCCTTGCTCTCCATTCACTGAAAAAGACAACAGCTCATTTTCTCAGCGCCTCGGGGGTCCAACTTCGCTTTGTGGTTTTTTTTTTTTTTATAGACTCACAGCAGGTTCAACATTGCAGATGATGATCCTGATTGGGAAGAGCAAGGCCCATGCAGCAGAAGCACCAGCAGTGGATCAACAGCACCCGGGAGCCCTCTGGATACGTGCACTCTCTGACCTCACCCACCGCAGATCTACTGAATCAGGATCTGCCTTTATTTTTTTTTTATTTTTTTTCTCAACGTTTATTTATTTTTGGGACAGAGAGAGACAGAGCATGAACGGGGGAGGGTCAGAGAGAGAGGGAGACACAGAATCGGAAACAAGCTCCAGGCTCTGAGCCATCAGCCCAGAGCCCGACGCGGGGCTCGAACTCACGGAGTGCGAGATCGTGACCTGGCTGAAGTCGGACGCTTAACCGACTGCGCCACCCAGGCGCCCCGGATCTGCCTTTAAACAAGATCCCCAGTAGATTCCTCTGCACCTGCAACTTTGAGACACCCCACTCAAAAGTCTAGAGTAGATCAAGCTGGTCTACCGTCCTGATGAGGAAACCAAGACCCAAATTGATGAGCCCACTCGCTGGTGGTTAGCAGAATCAGACTAGAGCAGAAGAAAGCTTTTACTCTTTTTACTGATAGCTACAATTAAGCACCAGCTGTGTACTTTGCATACACTTTCTCTTTTAACCCACTCAACAATCCTACAGTGCTATTAGTGCTCCCACTTTGCAAAACAGAAACCAAGACTCAGAGATGGAAACTTCCTCAAGGTTTGAATTAACCACGTATCTTAACACCACATCTTTCCAACTTCAACATCTATGATCTCAAAACAGTGCTTTTTATTTCTAACCCTTCACAAACAAATGATTGGAATGCCAGCTGTCAGGCTCATGAAAGAATTGTTTCTCTGCATTCGGGATCTGTCCTTGGCCCTCCCAGCCCAGGACCAAAGGGCTCAAAAGCTTTTGCTCCTGAGGGAGACTTCTTACCTCTTCTTACATCCACCAGCCGTCAAAGCATTTTGTATTATTTCCTCCAATGTCCAAGTCTTCACTGGTGTGATGGTTAATTTTATGTGTCAAGTTGATTGAGCTAAGGGATACCCAGAGAGCTGGTGAAACATTATTCCTGGGTGTGTCTATAAGGGTGTTTCCAGAACAGATTGTCGTTTGAATAGTTTCAATTACTCGTTTGAACTGAGTAAAGAAAATTCGCCCTCTCCAGTGTGGATGGGCATCACCCGATAGTTGAGGGCCCAAATCGAACAAAACGGTAGCGGAAGAGTGAATGTTCTTCTCTCCCATCTTGAGCTGAGACATCCATCTCTTGGTTCTCAGGACTTGGGATTCCAGTGCTTACACCAGTAGCTTTCCTCATTCTCCAGCATGCAGACAGCAGATCATGGGACTTGTTGACTGCCAGGATCATGTGAGCCAGTGTGTGTATGTGTGTGTGTATTTTTATCCTGTAGATTCTGTTTCTCTGAAGAACCCTAATGCAACTAGTCTGAGACATAGATTCATAGTTCCAGTTATCTCCAAATTGACTCAGCTACAGCTCCCATTTGAATTCAGAATTCCACCTTGGAGCCAAAGGGAACCCCATGCATCACTCACTCCCTTATACCCACAGGAGGCAGGGGAACCCTGTAGAAAGATTGAGATCTGCAGCTGAATATAATTGCACTCCATTTATCTCCCGTGTTGTTCTGGTGATGTCTTCTCCCATTCCAGTTTCCAAGTCAGAATTCCCTGAAACAATCAGCACAGCTCTTTCTTGAATGAGCAGTCTTACTTTTCATTTTTTTATACTAGACTTCTTAACCCCTTCCTTTTGCATGCTTCCCTCAGTGTTCCACACTAGCTTTGTTAAAATTCCTGATACCCAAGGGCCCACGGTTCTTATCTTCTCCTTTCTTCCCCACCCTGAGTCTTCATTACAGTTTTTTTTAGTGATCCAAACTTATTCATATTCCTCGTCTCATGTGAAACAATAATTGAGAATACCAACTCTAGGGTTCTATAATACCATGGCTTCTGCTCCTGTGAATCTGAGACAAACAAATTTAGCAAATAAAATGGAAACCAGAAAAGGGAAAAAATGCAGTTCCTACAATTTCCAGATTTGAGAACTGAGTTTGAATTTCTGAATAATCCGTGATATTCTGGCAGCTTGACCTATCAATCTTTGTCGAACGTTCACCTCTACCTTCCTCTGGGCATTTTTCTTCAGGATAAATATTTAATTCAATATAATATATACGGAATTTGAGACAAATGAAGAGAGAAAAATGTGATAGTAGTTAGAGGGGCTAACGACATGAACTGAATGTTTCACTGTTAATCATTAATAGTAATTAATTATTAAATATAATTAATTAATTAATTTCAATTACATTTAGAGTTACTTTAGAAGATACTTGAATAAATACCAGAGTTCCTTTCTCCAACTCTCAGAAAACCTTTGTCTCAATCTCAAACCCCCTTCAAATGTTCTAGGCCACAGTTCAGATGCAGATCTCAAAACACATTTTTATTTTTTTTTTTTTAATTTTTTTTTCAATGTTTATTTTTTATTTTTGGGACAGAGAGAGACAGAGCATGAACGGGGGAGGGGCAGAGAGAGAGGGAGACAGAATCGGAAACAGGCTCCAGGCTCTGAGCCACCAGCCCAGAGCCTGACGCGGGGCTCGAACTCCCGGACCTGGCTCGAACTCCCGGATCGTGACCTGGCTGAAGTCGGACGCTTAACCGACTGCGCCACCCAGGCGCCCCTCAAAACACATTTTTAAATTATGTATTGTAATTGATCTTAGGCATAAGGAGAAATTTTCTTGCTGTTTTATATATATTAACACAGGTAAAATATGAAACAAATAGATCATTTAATACTGTATAGATTACTTGGCTGAATTCAACACTTCGTTTATTATCCACAACTTACCTGTGTGGAAAAGACATTAGTCTAGTTAAGCTTTCCAGGGTAGGGGTGAAACCATCTGACAGAAGGGGCAGCCATTGGACTTGGCACCTCACCTTGGCAGTCTCTGCTTAGGGAGCACGGCTTCCCCAAAACTATCTGCTGATTCCAATATAGACTATCAACAACTTGAGATATACATAAGGATATGGTCACTGTTCAAGAGAATCTAGCTTCCACAGAGTAAACTCTATCTGTGGCACTGACGGCTTCCCTCAAGCAATCCCAGTCCTGACACGTGGCAAGGTTTTCACCTTGACCGCAGACTCCCTGCAACCTCTCCATCCTCTGTGTCTGTTTTCACAGCAACACTCATAGGTTATTTCTTTCTGTAGGGATGAGAATTGAGTGACCTTTGGTGTTACTTACTTGTTTAAGTTGGCTCCTTCCAAAAGAATATAAGCATATCATGGGACAGAACTATAAGATAAAAAAGAATAGCGCTCTTATCAGAAATGGGTGCCTGCTAAATTTGTCAACCAAATTTGTTTCATTTAATGTCATTAAATAAAAAGCGGGGTTTTTAAAATGAAAACCCCCCTGATTGCTACAGATTTATGTCACTGATTTTGTTAATATAACCAATCCAGTACTATCACGTGGGGAAACAGAGATAATATGCAAGAACAAAAGTGAGTAGGGGTTCTTTAATTCTTTTCAGTTAGCTATTTGTACATTAATCTATAAAGGACAAAAAGATAGGATTTAAAACATTTTTTTTTCATTTGAAAGGTTATTTCTATTTAACTCTCCTTTGTATTTTTTATTGACCACCTCCTTTATGCATTTTATTTCCTAGCTTTGATGTGCCTCCCCCAGCCATGTATTCCAAGAAGCATTTTCTGTTGGATTGCATAATTATTGCACTAAAACCCCTGCGAAAGTCTTGTGAGGAAATGCACTCAGATTAACTCAGATTTATGTAAGATCACAGTGCTCAAAAGTGGCCAACTAAGAATTAGAACCTCTGTTTTCTCCTTCCGAGTTTATAGATCTTTCTACCACATCACTACTACCAAGCTTTAAAAACACTCTGGAAATACACAGAACATACTTAGGAGACTAAGCATCTCCTTTGGTTTGTGGTTTGGGGCCCAGTTGGTGAAGAGTGATATTTATTATCTCTTGGAGGTAACCTCTCTTTCTTGAGTCCATATTAATATCTTCTGGAAGCTTTAATTCAGCAGTTAAAAAAATAGAAATTGCAAGGGTGCCTACAGCCCCCCAATGAGTACTAAATGGGCTAAACCTTCTTGTCCCTTCTCTTCCTCTGCTCAACTTTTTACCATTTCATGAATAAATTGGCCTAACTCAGTTTTACTAACATGTAATATGAGAAAAGGCCAGCAGTTAATTAGGGATAAGCCTGTGAAAACTTGAGGGGAAGCTACATGTTTCAATTATATTAATGAACACACATTTGCAATCAAATCAAATGGATAAGCATTGTGTCAAGTTTTTATAAGAAGAGAATTGCATTTCACATGCATGAAAGCAACTCTCTTGTAACTTACAAAATACGTGACTAAAAATAAGCACACAGGAGAACCATTAAAATACTTATTATTTGAGTTAAATTAGAATTCTATGAGGATGGTTTCATCAAATGATTTGCGTTATTTTAATTTCCTTTCACAATCAACCAGATTCAAATTACTCTACCTGCTGGTTACATGGTTAACCAAATGCTCCTTAAACATCAAACCCCATTTTTTTATAACATTCGTCACTGATTTTTTTTAAAGGTTTAATATTAGCTTGAAGCTAGCCTCTAAACATCCTCTGATTTTTAAAGTTGTCAACTCTTGGGGCGCCTGGGTGGCGCAGTCGGTTAAGCGTCTGACTTCAGCCAGGTCACGATCTCGCACTCCGTGAGTTCGAGCCCCGCGTCGGGCTCTGGGCTGATGGCTCAGAGCCTGGAGCCTGTTTCCGATTCTGTGTCTCCCTCTCTCTCTGCCCCTCCCCCGTTCATGCTCTGTCTCTCTCTGTCCCAAAAATAAATAAAAAACGTTGAAAAAAAATTAAAAAAAAAAATAAAGTTGTCAACTCTTTCCCATAATATTTCCTAGAAAAAGAAAAAGATCTCTGAGAGGCAAGAGCTTCATCTTTCAAAATGTTTTATGATTTAACAGTTGTCCTTGGAATTGAAAAAGATGATGTTAGACTCAGTTAAAAGTCAATACCTGTTCGGTCTGTGAGTTCGAGCCCCGCGTCGGGCTCTGTGCTATCAGCTCAGAGCCTGGAGCCTGTTTCCGATTCTGTGTCTCCCTCTCTCTCTGCCCCTCCCCTGTTCATGCTCTGTCTCTCTCTGTCTCAAAAATAAATAAACCTTAAAAAAAATAATAAAATAAAGTGTGCTAACTACAATGTGGAGCCTGACACTCAAAGTGTGCATGCAGTTCTAGTTTTTCAGCAGCCAGAAATTGACCATGGGTAAGGAACCACTTCATGAATTCAGTTTTATCATCCATCCCGTAAGTAGCTGTATTTCTTCAAGTGGCTTTGATACTTAAGAGCATTAATAGTGACTAATTGCAACATTCTCGGGATTTCCTGGAACATTTCCTCTAGCACATGCATCGGAACCATGTTCTTCTGTAACGGGAAAATAAATTGAAAAAAGTACGTATGGCCGATGATTTCATTTAAAGCCAGGAAGAATTAGAGGTGGACCAGAATCTCGACTTTCTACCTTCCAAAGTCCAACCAGTACACCAGCAAGTAAGAGCAAGAGTTTATGTTACACAAGAGTTCTCAAAACGCTGTATGTTAACTGAATTTTTGTAAAGCGAGTCTCACTTTAAATACAATAGAGGATCTTGTTATGTAAGGGAATATATTGTAAATAACTTGGTAGAGTAGAAAATTCTTTTGGAAAGGGACAAATTATACACTTAATGTATCTTTCACAAGGAAATAGAGTAAAACGGTACACCAGAACCTATTTCGGATTTCTTAAAGTAAGAAAAATGTGCAACTAAGTCTCTGTATAAATGGGAGGTGAATTTTTTCACCACGGACATTCATAAACCACCAGAATTAGACACCAACAGAGTGGCAGATAGAAAGGAACGGCTCACCTCTAGCAGCAGCATCTCCTTACCACCACAGGAGCTCAAGGTAGGCAAGAGAACCCCATTTGCCACTATTTCCAAAGCCTCCTATGTCCTTATTGTAAGCAACCCAACCCTCAAGCAACCAGGAGACTGATATTTTGAGGAAGATGCAACCAAATTAGAGGTGATTATCCAGTGTTGAGAATGGGTTTCTTTGCCTAACAATCCCTACTTACTCTCTTGGATAAATACCTATTAAACCAACCATTGTGTCATTGTGTAAGGTCTGGCTTCCATTTTCATGTTTGATTCACCATTATGCCATCCTTAAAAAGAAAGTGGAGAGAGAGAACTGAAGAGAGACTCAAGTACTGTTTAGGAGAAATACACCAATTATACCCTAGAGATTGACTCTTTTTAGTTGCCGATTTTATTCCAATATATCAATCATTTATCAAAACTTGTACTCTATATGTACAAGACACTGTGCCAGACTCTTTAGAGATACAAAATGTGTAAGGTAAATTGGAAAGGTTCACATAGCGCGATGAAATGTTAGAAGACAAAGATAACCTTCTACTAGTGAGATGCGGGAAGAGAGAAAAAGGATGGAATTCAAGATGGCTTCATGAAGAAAGTGACACTTGAGAAATGGGTAGGGTTTGGACATGTGAACATGAAGGAAAGAAAACCTGAATGTCAAGAACCTTGTAGAATACTTTCCAATGTATTATTTCATGAAACCCTTACCTCACCTCCATGAAGATAAGCTGTGTGACTGAGACTCACTAGAAGTCCCCAATCCCTTTCTTTTTACCTTGCAGCTATGTTAGAACCAAGTTACTCAGTCTGGTCAATGAGATGTAGACAGGAGACATGCCTGGGCATCAGATGCCATGTAGTCCTCCACATTTTCTCCTTACTTATCAGGCAGCCAAATGCAAATAATCCCCAGAAAACATGAAGGAGGCCTCAGACCATTGGGATATCACAAATGAAATGTACCTATGGGAACCTGTGTCATTACTTATGCTAGAATTCTCCTCATCTCACGCGCGCGCGCGCACACACACACACACACACACACACACACACACAGTTGCTGCCCCTGACAATGGCTTTAGGCTTTTGCAAGAGCAGGAAATAAATCTTTATTGTGTGAAGCAATCAGGGTTTGGGGAGTGTTTGCTATAGCAACTAGCATTAAGTGGCCCGATTAATACAGGGAGTTCCTACAACCTTCATCTTATAAGGGAGAAAAACGAAGTTCACAGAGGGAAGAGCATACACAAGAAGGCAAGAAGCTAGAAAAGCATGGTAGAATAGCAGAGATAGTCCAAGTTCACAGCCCTTCATAATCAGACCCCACCCAGTTTTCCAGCAGCCCCTCTAGAACTTGCCATGTTCCCAACATGCCATGTTTGTGCTATACCACTCTGCTTATGCTGTCCTTTCCTTCAAGAATTCCCTTTCCTATCTGTGTATTTCAAACATCTACTAGTATTCCAAAGTCCAGCATAAAAGTCACCTCAGTGATTGAACCTCAATAGCACCCTCCTTATTGCAATGGGATGTGGTATAGATAGCGAGGGACTGGAGCCAGAGGAAGGGTTCACCTCTGACTAACATGACCCTAAACAAATAATCCAAACTTTCTGAGTCTTTTTCCTCTTCTCTAAAATGAATTTAACGACCTCTATTTTGCAGGACCATTGTGAAGACAAGGTGAGACGGTGAGTGAAAGAGTGCCACTGGTACACAGAAATTGTGAAACAATATTTGCTCCATTGATTCTCTAGCCCTTTATGATTCTATTCATTCATATCTTTCCATGAAGATTGAACTCCAGAATAGTCAGAGCCTCATTTTACTCATCATCAGAGCCTTCATCTAATATTTAGTAGATGTTTTAGTTAAACTCAAGTAGAGCTACATTTCACACACACACACACACACACACACACACACACACACACGCGTGCGCGAGGAGTTTAAATCCACAAAGGTTTTTTTCTTTGTAAAAATCCAGAGAAATGGCTACTAAGGCCATTTCACAAATGAGTCAGGATCCCACGCTCCTTCTAGCTTTACTGCCTGCCACCATAAGGATGTGACCCTTGCTAGCCTTGTCTAAGATGACAATTGGGCTCTAGGCAACATACTTATACTCCAAGTAGCACAAAGGAGAGAACGTGGCTCTCCCTAAATGGACACTTCCTGAAAGCCGCACAATCACTTCTGCTTACCTATCACTGGTCAAAATTTAGTTGTGTGGCCCCACCCCATTGCATGGGAGGCTGGGAAATGTAGTCTTTAGTCTATGCTTCCATATGCCTAAGAAATATTCAAAAGCTCTGTTATTGCCAAAGAAGACAGGATTTGTTACTGGTGGGACAACTAGTAATATCTGCTATATTAAATATACAACCATACTTTGGAAAGTTGATTATAGCAGTGATATCAAATATGGAACCAAGGGGCAAAAGCCAAGAACAAGGAGAATTAGGATATTATAACAGTAATACTTACCAAAGCTACCTCCTGCTGGGTGTTTACTTTGTGTCAGCCACTGTGGTAAGTTCTTTACTCACATTAGCTCATTTGCCACTACAATTTTTCAAAGCAGCATTAGAGTTCAGATTTTAGCAAAACATTTATCCTAATTTGGGGTTGTTAGGTGTCTTAAAACAGCAATCATGATAGCTCATGATTGTGTGGATTAGAAACATGGGCCAGGCTCAGCTGAGGCAGATGGTCTCATCTGGAAGGTTCTGGACAGCTTCACTCACATGTCTGGAACCTGGGCTAACCTGAGACCGTGGACCTGAGTTCCTAAATGTGATCTCTCCAGAATGTCAGTGGTAGAGCAATAGAACTCATCAAATGACAGCTCAGTGCTCCCAGAGAATGCTTCAAGAGACAGGAAGGAGAATCTGCCACCCTCTTAAGATGTGGGCCCTGAAACTACCACAACACTCTATAATATTCTATTGGTCAAAGTAATCCCACAGCCTGTCCAAATTCCAGGGGAGGGAGCAAAGGTCCCACTTCTCAGCGGAAGGTATGTGAAAGTATTTACAGCCACCTTTAATCTTCCACATTACCTTGCACTTGATCAGTAGCCAATAAATATTTATTGAATTGTTCACAGGTTTGGCTCAGTTCTAGACAGCACAGTAAGAAGAGACATTGAGTGGAGGAGAAGGAGTTCCAAAATGAATCCACATATTTGGGGCACAGGATCAGATTCTACATGAGGCAAATGAAAGTGGAGTTCATTCCAAAACATGAGGGAAGAGAGGTAACCATTTGTCCCCATTTCCTATACTTCACCAATAGAATGAATTGGTTGATTGCTTTTTGGAATTAACTGGGAACGTCTCTGAGATTCAAGCTGATCACTCCCTCCAGTCCTCCTCAGACCAGAAAACAAAGCCAGACAAGAATGAGTTATTGCCTAAATACAAGCTTCTTTGGCAAGTCTTGGATGAAGGGGGTAAAAGGCAGTTGCTGGAAAATGCCCCAGGGAGAGCTCTCAAGAAAAGCAGTACCTGACAGGTATCTTTTCTAAAATGTTTAGCAACTCCCTTTACAAATGAGGCAACACTGAAATCTTGATGGGGCAGTTCTTTCCTGCCAGCGACATTTTTACTGACAGCATGGTTCCAGCAAGTTGGGAAAGTCATCTCATTGTCATTCAGGACAAGTGGGGCCCCAAATAAAGGGTTGGGTTTACAGTTGGTCTCAACGTTTTCCATCGGAGGCTGGGTCTAACTGATCTTATGTGAACCCTCGAGCATCCTGGACAACCCACATAAAACCAAGTAATTGCAGTGACGACTCCCATTCATCAAAATCAGACGGGAGTAAGTTCTGCTTGTCCTGATAATGACTTGAAAATGATAAGTTAGTGAAATGAGCACTTAGAAAGACTTTTCCTTTTCACCCCAACTAATTGGCCACTTCATTTGTAAAGGAGCCGTGGCTTTCTTTTAACTAGTTTTTCATTTCAGCCACTACAAGACTGCCTAGACCAGAAATCTTCCTAGGGTGCAGCTAGACCACACTTGTGCTAAGCTCTTTAGAAATGAGTTTCACATCCATTCCTGCCATGCCATGCAAATCCTTTAAAGGCTGTGAAAGTAAACACTAAACAGATCCAATCCTGTCAGAAGAATAAAAATGGGCTTAAAGGAATTCAGCCTGTGTATCTAATGAAAATCAGTAGTAACCTTTCCAGAAATATGATATATTGAATAATGTTTCTACCGTTTTCACTTGAATCCTTAAGGGAAACCTCTGTGGTACACTCACTGAAGGAAAATCAGTATTTGGTGGCTTTTGCTTAGCCAGTCTGAAAAGCCTGAAAGTTTCTGCATGTTTACAGGGAAGATGGGGTGTTGTGGGCATATGTGGGAAGGACCGATGCAGATTTAGCAAGTCAGCTAATAGCTGGGCAAATCGGACTTTTACCATAATGGTGCTATATGTTCAAGCATGTGGCAGACCTAGATTGACTGACCTGTGAGTAACCTCCTTTGACTATGTAAACAGGATCAAGCGAGTGACTTCACTGGTCCTGAATCAATGATTAGAAGTAGTTATCCAGCCTCCACTTGTATGTAACCAACTCCTTTGAAAAAATCTCCAACTTCACCTTTTCTCACTCATAGAGAGTTTCCTTAACCCAAGTTCTGTCTTTATGGCAAGTGCCAAACTTCAGAGGACTGTCACTTGAACCAGCCAGCTATAATCTTCTCAGATTCTTGGGGGACGAAGAACTCAGACCATGAACGCTTCACTACCAAGGCAAGCAGACCAACTAATACATCCATCGCTCCGTCAGCATTGCTCTCACCAAAGCACCAAAGCATGACCTGGTTGCCCATACTCTCAACAGTGTTCAGGCTCACAAGAGATTCTTCCACAGCGTAGCAAAACCTGCCAGACCAGACAACATTGTGCAGACTAGCATGATGGTCAAATGAACGGATTTGACTTTAATTTGCATGGAACGGAGCCCAGCCCTGCTATTCTCTAGCTATGGTAACTTGGGGCAAGTTATCCTTTATGTCTGGCTTCTGCATCTGTGAAATGAAGAGCCTAATGGATAGGAGGATTATGAGAAACCATAGGATCTGCACATGAAGGGCTCAAGAAATATGAGCCATCATTGTTATTTCAGTTGCCAAGTAATGTTCTTCACTTTGGCTGCTGGAAGGAGTGGGCCAGGGAGGTCCTGACTGCAAAATGCTCTTTCCTTGTCTAATTCCACTCAGTGACTAAATTCAGACCCTGATATAAAAGCAGAACTGGTTTTGCAGACAGTAAACATGAAATTATCTTTTTTCGATCACATGTTTTTTTTTTCTCATTGAGGTAGAAAATAATTCTTTACAAAAATAACTTAATTAAACACACACACACACACACACACACACACACACATTAAAATCTGCCCTGCTGGGCATCCATGTGCCCGTGCTTAGTAGAGAAGAAAAGAAAACTGAAACAAAAAAGGGGGAGGGGATCTCGTGAGATGGCGTCCACTGCAAACCATGATTGACAAACATGGTCAACCAAACTGGTGTCGAGGACAGGCATTGGAGTACAGTTTTAACACTTCTGTTGGCAGACAGGCTAAACAGGTCTTAATTCATCGGCATTCTTTGGTTGGAGCTTGAATTGAATATAGATTCAAACCGATTGCTCAGGCTAGTTCAGCTCTCCTGAAGCTTTTTGTTCTCACCTACATCTGTCAGAGAAAATGGTCCATATTTACCTCATGGAGAATTCCTCTTTTAGGATGTAAGCATGTCAAAACTTTGAGTGCGTCAGGATCTTTCAAAATCTCTAGGTACTGCACTTCCTAGGGGACAGCTGGAAGCTGCAAACATTCACAGCCTGACTGATTTTAACCCTTCACACTGAGAAGGCGATGTCGCGTTATAAATCGGGGGAGATTTCCACTCACCGTCTCACACTCCACGAGAAATATTTACCATCCCCATCAGCTGCTGCTAGCCTTTGAGCCGCTCTGTGAAAGGTGTGAAGGAGGGGGGCAAGGGGAACCGAAATTCAGCTGCCAACCTCTGTAGCAGAAAAGATTTATCCCTTGGAAAATGTAGGCTATCACTGTAGAGATCCACCCCTTAATGGCTTTCAACTCTGCAGAAATTGTTGTCAGGGAGACTGAAGCGGGTGCTTGTCATGCAGAGACCATCTTGTCGGCATGTTCACCCAGACCGGACGACTCGTTCTAAGGTATTGGTTTCCACATCCCATTTACCCGGGCTCCACCATAACCAATATGCAATCGAACATACAAAAGACCTGATCTTGCCCATTAATGATAGATTCACAAAGTGGGCCAGATGAGCCTCACAATCAACTCTCAGGGAAAATGCAGACATCTCTCCCTGGATGTGGGATTGTCGGCACAAAACGCTGTGAATTGTTCCATAGTCTTATGCTCCCTTTCTCTGAAGCCCTATAGCACTCATTATCCGCACCACACAATTTAGCACTTGATTATATACTGCCTTGTATTGTTCCCTAATTGTTTCTCCACCCAGATAAGAGGTGGAGTTTCTTGAAGACGTAATTTTTTCCCTAACATGATTTCTATAATTGTCAGTAGCTACTTCCCTTATAGCTCTGTCTAGTAATTTTTCTTCCTTCATCGTGTGTACCTCAAATCTACTGAGATGAGGGGAAGTAAAAACCTCAACCACCACCCCCACCAAAAAAAAACTATTAGAAAAATAAGAAGTATTTGCACATATAAGCACAGCAAAACAATGGATATGTAGAAGAAAATATCACTAAGGTAAGAAACTCAGTAAACACTTGTTTCATGGGTTAGCAACCCCCCAGCCTGGTTTGAGCACACTTAAAAAAACCTCTTCACTCTTCTGCGTCCCCCATCCTTTTCAACATGGAGAGGACAGTTTCTAAAATAATAACAATGACAACATACAGAAACACTGATCCAACTCGACTCTGAATTAAAGTTAGCATCGTATAATCCACACCCATGACTTCCGGACTTGATTGTTTGAAATGTAACTAGGATTTCTGTTTCTAGAAGGAATATATTATATCTCCCTCATTACAGCAAATAAAAAACCATCTCCAATAGTTTTAGAAAACCAGATGGTTTTCTCTTACCCAGACACTTCTCGAAGGGCAGAATCAACCTCATTGTGAATTCCTCTTTACACATGCAGCATGGGTCTTTAAAAAGGGGGAAATTAGGGGCACCTGGGTGGCTGAGTTGGTTAAGTATCCAACTCTTGATTTCGCCTTAGGTCGTGATCCCAGGGTTGTGAGATTGAGCCCCATGTTGGGCTTCACGCTGAGCATGGAGTCTGCTTACGATATCTCTCTTCCTCTCCTTCTGCCCCTCCCTTGTTCATGTGCTCCTCTCTCTATCTCTCAAAAGAATGAATAAATAAATAAATATAAAAGGGGGAAATGGTTCTTCAGAGAACTGTTATGTAACAACTAGAAAAGATAAAATCCAATGCCACATGGATTCCCTGACCTTCCTTAAAATTCTCTACTCACAAGGGTGCCTGGATGGCTCAGTCGGTTAAGTGTCCGACTTCAGCCTAGGTGAATACAAGCCCCGCATCAGGCTCTGTGCTGACAGCTCAGAGTCTGGAGCCTGCTTCAGATTCTGTCTCCCTCTCTCTCTGCCCCTCCTCTGCTCTCTCTCTCTCTCTCTCTCTCAAAATTAAACATTAAAAATTTTTTTTTTTTAATTCTCTATACTCACAAAGGATTTGTAGACTGGCAGGCAGGTCCTTCGAGAATAATACCCAGGTCCCCCTCACTTAGGAACCACATGTTTATATATTGCAGAAAAGCAAAGTTTCATGCAATTTTGAAAACACTTCAGAAAAAAAAATTTCTACAACCTCCTCTAAACCTCTGGTTTATCAACCAGCTGCATTAGAAAATGATTCTGCATCCTAGATGATTTGTGCTCCAACATGATGTGTCCAGGCTGTTCTGCCCCATCACCCCCAACCCCTCAGGTAGCACTAGGGAGTACAAAATGAGAATGCAAGGCCCCGTATTAAAAACGTTATTGAGAATTTCAAGATGGCGACAGCAGATCATTAAACCAAGAGCAGTGCCCCTTGTGACTGACCTCAGGGAAGAACATGGAGAGGTCTGGCAAGCCCATTTTCAGTCCTTCCTGACTCAACATCTTCTTCTATTTCTTCAGTGTATTTCTTTGTTTTCTTGTTTACCATCTATATTCCCCACTGGAATGTAAGCATCATAGATCTTGCCTATCTTATCCAGCACTGTATCTCTAGCATCCATGCTGGCACACAGCAGACATTCAGTTATCAGGGAGAAGGGGACAGTGAGAAGGGAGGGCAGGAGGGAGGGAGGAGGAAAAGAAAGAGGAGGGAGGGAAAGACCACTGATTGTAGTTCATCCCCAGCTCTCCGACAGCCACTCATCTATTTTTAGTTGCCTTATTTCCCCTTGTACTTCTTGGGATCTCAGATCTATCCTGATAGGTAGGGATCAAAGAAAAACCTGGAGGGAGATAACAGAATATAATTAACATTACTAAGCACTTGCTAAAAGATCCTCATCTGTGCCGGTCCTTTAATACATAGACTCTCCTTTGTTTCAGCTAGAATCTTCTGGGTGAGAGAAGCAGACACCCATGATATCTGCCGTGGGACCCGGGTTGGACAGGGACAGCACCTGGAGTGAGAATGCCTGCTCTCCTGTGCTCGCTGGCTCTCTTTCTCTTGCACTCTGTTTCTCTTGCTCAGTCTCTCTCCCAGCACTTCTGCTTCAGCTGAAGCTTTTCTCTCTTACCCCCCAGCCTCTCAGATCACCCACAAATGCTTGCCCTGATAACCCCAGCTTTCACATGTTCTCTTGGGCCCTGACTCTACCTCATGACTTTTCAGCTGAAAAATCCCACCTCTGGCCACTCATCCCAATATTCCAAATAGGCCAAATTCCCAAGAGAGTACCTGAGTGGTACAGCGGTAACAGGTAGCTGGCCAGGCCTGTGGATGTGCTGCCCTTGAATCAGACATCACTGATATCATGTGATATATAACTTGGCTGCCCAGGACGTGTGAGCAGTGTAATTCCCGTTAAGTGAGTCTAGGGGTGGGATGACACCTCACATGTTCGTTTTACATGTCCTTGCAATAGCCCTGATGAGGTCATCATTGTTACCCCCATTCTGTAGGTATAGAGCTTGAAGACCAGAGAGGCTAAAGCATTTGCTCAGTTCCTACCAACGATAAGCATCATGGTCAGAAGTCAGGTACAGCTGAGCCTGCAAAGCCCCTACGAGGAAGCTGTCTCCAAACAGAGAGGAAGCCAGCAGAGGTGGCCCAGAATGCATGTTACCCACTCTAAAATTCAGAACTTCTCCTTCACACGCAAATCCCAAAAAGCTGACCTATCTGTAAGACTGCTGTAACTAAGTACTGCAGACTAGGTGACTTACCAACAGGAATCTATTGTCTTATAGTTCTGGAAGCTGGAAGTCCACAATCAAGGCGTCAGCTGGGAAGCTCCTCCCTGAGGGAACCTGTTCCATGGCTGCCTCCTTGGCTTGTGGTTAGTCATCTTCATGTTCACGTGGTGTCCTCCCTCTATTGTATCTGTGTCCAAATGTCCCCTAATAACTTCATTTTAGCCTCTGTGAAGTCCCAATCTCCCAATAAGGTCACATTCTAGGACTGGGGGTTAGGGCTTCATCATGTGAATTTTTGTGGGACACAATTCAGCCTCTAGCAGTGAGTGAATTGGAACACTCACAGAGCTCCTTCTCATTACACTGTTTCTCATGTTCTCAGAATCGGGGCCAGAGACAGCCAGGGACAGTAAAGGCACACACAGCACTCACATGCCACCGCCGTTATTAGGACTGACCCTGGAGTTGCTGGGGACTGCCTTCTTTAGTGCCTTGGAAGGACGAGGTCCACTCTTGCTTTCCTTCCACCAAGGATCTCCTGCCAGCCTGTTTTCCAGAAATAGCTGCATCCAACTGACCTCAGTGAGGCCTCCTTCCCATCTGACCACCCAAGTCTCCTCCTCCACAGCTTTCAGAGAAGGGCCTGACAGGAGCCAACCTCCAGTCACTAGTTGAGCCCCTGGCACAACAGAGGAGGCTCCTATATGCTTGTTGCACCACAGATCAGGCAGGATCCTACTTTTTAGCAAATATCATCTACCCTGTTCAATAGGATAAGCAGATTTATCGTAAAACATAACTTCAGGAAACAGCCACCTACAAGGTATGAATGGTGAGTGCAGCAATGAGGTTAGACCATGCGAGTCAGGGCGTGGTCCCCCACGCCAGTAACATACATGCAGGGAGCCGTAAACACGAGCATAGATTGGCTAGTATCACCCTAAATAGTTAACACAAGGGTTTGGACTTAAGGCTTAGCTCAAATTCCGGTTCTGCCACTGACCCTACAGCAGCGGGCAAAGTTTTTAACCTCTCTGAACTTCAGTGTCTTTATCTAGAAAACAGGTACAATTACACCTACTTTGCAAAGTTAGGGTAAGGATGAAATGAGATGACGTGTACAAAATGCTAACACAGCCCTGGGCAGTGAAGAAATGTTCAAACAGTGGCAGTTAATGTTATCATCACTCCAAACTTTTGCTTAACAAATTTAACTTGTTATTAAATTTCATCTTAATTTTAAAATTGGTATGAAACTTAACCCTAATAACAGGGATACCTCCTACCACTTCCTAATTTAATTGGCTTCAGGTGCATAGACTACCAATTAAATGCGAACAAGAAATCCAATGGATGGGTTTGTAAGTCGGTAGACTTACAATAGTATTTGTCAATCTCCCAAACACAGATAATAATTCTGATTTGACAAACAACCCCCAAGCATCTGTCATTTACCTGGCATATTTTAAGATAATGGTAAAATATTTTTATTTCTTATGGCTGAATAGTACTCTACTATGGGTGTAGACCACATTTTCTTTATCCGTTCATCTGTTGATGGACACTTAGGTTGTTTGCACAAAAACCTTTTTGTTTACAAAAGGTTTCCACGTACATCAGCACATGTGATGCTCACAAAGGCTGGCACCATCTCCGTTTCCATCCTACAAATAAGAATATGGAGTCGGAAAGGTCATGTGCCTTGCTTGTCTGAAGGTAAAACCAAGGTTACATACATTTAACATCTTCGTGCCAGCACTACACTTTCTCTTGTTGCAACAACCAGGAACAGTCCTGGGAAGCCTGCTGGGTGAGGGCAGCTTGGGAGAAGACAAGGAAAAAGAGAGAAAAGAAAATTGTTTTGCATGAGAAACAAATAGGACTTTAATGAAGGAGAGAAGAGAGCACGTGGCAGAGCAACATGAGCACGTAGATAAAAGCGGACATTTCTTTAGAAATAGGAATCTCTGGAATGAAAATGTTTAAAGATCTTCACATTTCTTTGATGCAAACCTCCTCCGCATTCCTAAAACTTTAGAAATATCTGCTATATACCCAAAAATCCTTGTGTGCATAGGTTTTGGTAGAAACCTAAGTAAAGGAACTGAAACATGACTTCAAGGTTGACAATAACCCAAGAGAATACATGCGCAGGCAAGTGGGAGGCGACCAGACACGGAAGGGTTCAGCTCAGAGCAGAGGTGACAAGAAAAATGAACCACACCCAGGATGCCCAGAGAGGTTGTCAGCCTGCACAGGGGACTTGTGATGGTACTCAACCCAACGTCACCCGAAATTCAGGGGACAAGCAAAGGCTAGTATGGATAACAAAGTGATTTGGTACTTTGAGGAAAGGTAGAGTCTAAGACACCTTTTTGCTTGTTATTCGGGAGAAGTTTTCAGTTTGGAGTTCTACTGGCTAGGAATGAGAATAAGAAGATAATTTAAACAGAATGCCCCGTGGCTACACTTCCAAAGAACCTTCAAAGCCCTCATACTCCTTTGCAAGGGAGACATCAGGCAGATGGCTCTCATGACCAAGTTAATTCTGGGCACTACTAACAGCTGCCCACAGAACCCTGTGGCCAAAATGTTTGCAAATACACATAAATTTGGAACTGAAATAACTGAAGCATTGGCTTCCAAACCTCCTTCCGCAATATCCTTCTGCTCAAACAAAACCTTCCGCGGACCACACAGGGGAAGGAAGCTGGAAATACGAAGTCCCCTAAGCAAAACCTGGGAATCACTCTTTAAAAACCCAAGACATTGGAGGTGAGGAGGAGGAAACACATCTTTCCTGAGAAAGTTTGTATTATGTTAATTTTCAGTTACAACAGACAAGGTAAATTCTCAACAATATTGTTTCAACTGATCTGGGGTGGAAAAACATCAGAATGGAGAGGGAGCAGGATATTGGTGGGGACTGAGGGAACCTTCTGGGGTGAGGGTAATATTCTAAGTGTTGATGGGCGTGTGGGTTACTTTTGTCAAAATGCAACAAATAGGTCCTTTAGATGCGTGTATTTCATAGATGTAAAGGTCATACCCAGTTGGCGGGGAGGGGGGAGACTAGCAAATATTGGACTCTAGTTAACGATATGCATGTTGAAGTATTGAAAGGAAAGTGTACAGATGTCTGCACCTTACTTTAAATTCATCAAAAATAGGGGCGCCTGGGTGGCGCAGTCGGTTAAGCGTCCGACTTCAGCCAGGTCACGATCTCGCGGTCCGTGAGTTCGAGCCCCGTGTCAGGCTCTGGGCTGATGGCTCAGAGCCTGGAGCCTGTTTCCGATTCTGTGTCTCCCTCTCTCTCTGCCCCTCCCCCATTCATGCTCTGTCTCTCTCTGTCCCCAAAATAAATAAACGTTGAAAAAAAAAAATTTAAAAAAAAAAAAAATAAATTCATCAAAAATAAAACAAGATGGCTTGATGGATGGATAGAAGGATAGATAAATGAATAGACTGGTGACAGGGCACATGTCTTTGTCAAGGTAGATCAGAAAATGTTAACAGTCGAATCTAAGCAGTTGAGCATACAGCAGGTTTCAACTTTGCTGTATACTTGAGATTTTTCCTAACAAAACGCTGGAGAAAGAGTCCTTATCTTTTGGAGATATGTATTGAAATACCTACGGATAAAATTATACAATGTCTGGTTTGCTTCAAAATAATATGGAAGAACAAGTGTGAGGACAATAGAGGAAATAAGATTGGCTAAGAGATCTTCGTTGTTGAAGTGGGTAACGGGAACATGGGCTTGTCTTAGTTCCAGCTGCTATAACAGAATCCCATAAACTGGGTGGTTTAAACAACAAACCTTTCTTTCTCACAGTGCTGGAGGCTGGGGAGAGCCCTCTTCTGGTTTGCGGGCATCGTCTTCTCTTGTGTCTTCACAGGGTAGAGAGAGAAAGAGGAAGCAAGTTCTCTCCAGTCTCTTCCTATCAGAGCACTAATCCTATCAGGAGGCTCTGCCCTCATGACCTAATCACCCCCAAAGGCCCCCCTCCACACACCATCTCATTGGGTTTTAGAGTCTCCATATATGCATTTGAGGTGGGGGGTGGGGGAGACCCAAACATTCATTCCACAGCAGGAGTTAATTTTACTCTTCTTTCTCTCTACTTTTTGTGCATATGCTTGAAAGCCCCGTAATAAGAAATTTTTCGAAGTGAAAAAAAAATACTGCGTTACATATTCTTTCATCTTTTATTTTTTTATTTTTTGAGAGAGAGAGAGAGAAAGAGAGCGTGATCGAGGGAGGGGCAGAGAGAGAGGGAGACAAAGGATCTGAAGCAGGCTCCGCGCTGACAGCAGTGAGCCCGACGCTGGCCTCGAACCCACGAAACTGTGAGATCGTGACCTGAGGCCAAACCAAGGGTCAGACGCTCAACCAACTGGGCCATGCAGGCAACCCCTCCCAATTTCTACTTTTAAAATATGATAAAATATTGTGTTAAAAACTTAAGATGCAATAAATAATACATTCTACCCCTTATGTACCCTATAGTAACAGGTTCCCATTTAAAAGGTTGAAATAGCAATTGTCCTCTCTTATCAAATTCATTTAACTAAAATTGTGCATAACTTGGAAAAGGCCCAGATCCCACTCTAAAAGCGTTTCTCCTTACGAAGCGCCAAGAAAGAATTCCAAGTCGTTAAACTGTATCCAGCTCTGGTTCCTGACATGGTGACCCCGTAACGGAGATAATAAGAAGGCTACTATTTCGGATGTGGCTGCTGCGCCCAGCTATGTAAGACATACCCAGGCCCAGGGAGTCCAGAGGCTTGCCCACACAGGGACCCAGGTTTTTCGCCTCCTTTCGCTCCCACTTTGTCCATACCGCCTTTCCAGCAAAACGCTTGAACTCTCTTACCAACAAGAAAAAAAAAAAAAAAAATCACACTTTTGAAATTCATCAAAATGGAATTTCTCCTATATGTGCCCTATGCAATAAAGCTTGATTCAAAGAAACGCCCCCACATTCTGATGTTTAGCCAAACCACCTCAGGCTTTACAATGGGGCCAGAAATATGACAAAGCCCGGCTGCGTTCCAAGATCTTCCGACCTTCCTGCTCACCATCAAAAAGCAAAGCTCCTTCTCCCCCACTCCTTCCTCTCGGCGCTCTCCCCCACCTCAGACTTTCTTGTGGTATTTCAAAACATTTCCTTATGAACCTGGATAAAACACGAACAACCAAGGATATGGAAAACTGGAACTTTGTTTCCTGAACAATTTGAAACCTAAAAATAAATTAGCGCTTGTGTGTTCTGTTTGAGTTTTGGATGAAAGCCCAAGACGCTGTCTTTTGCACCTGAACTGGTTTGCCCATACCTGCGCGAGGGAACCGCCCTGCCCTTGGTGGAAATAGGATGGGTTATTGTTCTGTGTGTTTTAGGCTTTTTGGTCGTATTAAAGAGCATTCCCCTGAGGGCAAGAGATGGACCTGGGTGATGGATCACACAGAACAAAGGAAATGCGTGGAGGGAGCGATCAGCCAGATGGACCAGATGCTACAGCAGGCACTAGGTAGCCAGTGGGCTCAGTAAAGCCTGATCAGCACGCAGGTATGACGGCCAGAAGGCGTGTAAAAGAGCGAAATGGCCACGTGGAACTGTCAGAGGGGCTGATACAGGTGAGTCAGGCTGTGGGAGAGGATGGAGCTCACTGTCAGCCAGGGCTGCATAGCGACCCTGTGAGAGAGGGCTCCGCGGAGCCAGCCCACCCTGAGTGTAAAACTTGTCTCCTCCGCTTCCCAGCTGGGTGACCTTGGCTAAGGAACCTGACTTCTCCAGGTGTCAGTTTCCCCGCTTCCAAAGTGGAGATGATCTCAGCCAACATTGATTGATGAAGCATCTTCCACAAGCCAGCTCCTGTTCTGAGAGCTCTATATTTAGCCTTCTGAACAACTATCTGTGTCCCTATATTACTATCCCTGTTGGAAGGAGCTAAGTAAATTTGTAAAGGTCATAGGGCTGTCAAGTGGTGGGGCCCCACCACAGGCCAGGGGACTGGACTGCAAAACCCGCCAGTTAAACCAGTTAGCTCTCTTACCTCCCTTTTGCGGTCACTGGGCAACAGTGACCATTCATAAGACCCTCTGCGCCCCCAAAAGTGTTATAAAGCAATAGCTGAAGGAGTAGGCCTGTTCACCTAAGATTGCAACAACTTGCCAATAGCTAAGGCAGATGTAAATCAAACTGGGAAGAGAGAAGAGGGCTGGGGCCCCAGGGAGGACACCTAGAGGCAGACACCACAGCGACTACCAAGAAACACCAAAAGCAGCTGCCCGGGGGCAGGCAAGATGGCCTGAGGAGAGCCACAGGAAGTGCCCTCTGCAGGGAGCCGGTTATGGTCAAGATATGACTGGCAATCCCGGAAGTGACCCCTACCTCAAAATACATAAAATCTAAGGTATTTGGTTCAGCTCCTAACCTGGAGAAGGCAGGACAGGACAATCATTACAAATACCACCTAGAAGGGGGTGGAGAGGGGAGGGCTGGGAAAAGCCGAGGCCATTTCTATCCCAGGGTAAAACTCAGAACAGTGCTCAACTGCTATTTCTTTTTTTTTTTTTTTAACGTTTATTTATTTTTGAGACAGAGAGAGACAGAGCATGCACGGGGGAGGGGCAGAGAGAGAGGGAGACACAGCATCAGAAGCAGGCTCCAGGCTCTGAGCCATCAGCCCAGAGCCTGACGCGGGGCTCGAACTCACGGACCGCGAGATCGTGACCTGAGCTGAAGTCTCGCTTAAACGCTTAGACGCTTAAACGACTGAGCCACCCAGGCGCCCCTCAACTGCTATTTCTTGAGTCTGTGTTCCTATCCGCATATTTGTTACTTGTGTCATCTCCATGGAGACACTAACTGTAAAAAGTTCTTAAAAATGAAAAACACTGTGCACTTATTTCAGTGAGAACAAGGAAGGAGGGTTGATGGAAACGAAGCAGCCGCCTTTGAAGACAGCTCCAGGAGAGGGAGAATTTGGAAATGAGACACAAGTGGGCCAAATCCCAAGGGCTTATAAGACGGGGGGGGGGGGGGGGGGGGGGGGGGGGGGAAGAAACATGTGGAAGCCTGTTAAAGGCTGCAAAGATGGACCTCGGGGTAGCCAGAAGGAGGGCTGGGCTCTCCCACTCTTCAACCCGGCAGGGACTCCCTCCAGGCCTGCGATGGAAACAGCATCCACATGCTACCTGCCAACCACAAGCCCACTGGAGCCCAGGGAGGGGTCTGAGCCTGCTCTTTTCCCACCAAGTCCCCTGGTAGTCTATACAGAGTCAGCCTCTGATGGGTCTTCATCTCTCTGTCTCTGTCCTTCTGAGAGACACAGGAAGGAAAGGGGAAGCATGTCTGCATCTCTTCAAGACTAAGAGAGGTTGAACTGGGGGCTGAGCCTGGGAAAGCTACCCACAAAGGGAGCCCACAGAGGATGGGTCACCCTGACCACCCTGCAGGCAAGAAACTTCCCCCTCAAACCAGCTGACTCTCCTTCTGCACCTGGGGGCTGTGCATGTGGTCAACATGCAACCCACTGCCCCTTCATCAGGAGAGACTCAGGGCCCATGTCTTCGTGCAGACCCATCAGCCTTCTGCGCATGGACGACCTCCTTCAATGCACCCCGGGGTACCTGTAGGCTAAAGAACAGAAGACGGGGTGACAAGACATCCCCACTGGGGGGTAGATGGAACAAATCAGTTGAAGACCTTTGAGGTGATAGTTAGAGGCCCCCTAGCCATGCTGACCGCACTCCGTGCAAGCAGGCCTAGGACCGTCCTGATCTTCAGAGTGGAACAAGACAGACTTCCTCTTTGCTCAGATCAATCACCTCGCACAGCTTGGCTGCACTACTGATTATTAAAAGACTCTGCTCCCACCAGATGAGAAGGATCCCAAACAATAGAGAGACAAAAAGAAAAGAAAAATGTGTCATGCTACATCCAGACCACGTGGAGAAGTCAGCCTGTATGACTTCCGTTTACTTAGCAAAGGTCAAAAAACACCATTTTACAAAGGATGACAACTATACCAAAGTTATATGTTTCAATTTCTGGAATGAAGTGTAAAGAAAAAGACGAAACGGAATAAAATATAAATTATGTTCTGTCTTGTTTGCATCTAAAGATCATTATTTTTGTGTAAAAAACACTGTTTTATAGGGTGCCTGGGTGGCTTACCTGGTTAAGCGTCTGACTTTTGATTTCGGCCCAGGTCATGAGCTCACAGTTCTTGGGATCAATCCCTGCATCAGGCTCTGTGCTGAGCATGGAGCCTGCTTAGGATTCTTTCTCTCCCTCTCCCTCTGCTCCCCCCCAAAATAAATAAGCATTTTAAAAAGAAGAGGTTTATTAAAAAATAATAAAAAAAATAAAACTGTTTTATAGGTGGCTTCTTTCAGTTCTTCAAACATGCAGAATTCATTCCTGCCTCTGAGCCCTCACACATGCTGTTCCCTTTACCAGAACTTCATGCTTTGCGTGACTTCTCTCTTTCATCCTTCAGGCCTCAGCCTGAGTGTCCTCTCTTCAGTAAGGCCTTGGCTAACTATTCCATCTAAATTAGGACCCCTCCCCTTATTGCCTGTCCTAGTACCCTGTTTCTTTCAAGGGCTTATCAGATTTGGAATCATCTATCAGTTTACTTTTATCTTTCCTACTGGAATATAAGTATTACAGACCCAACACAGAGCACAATGTAGGGCACGTAAGAGTGCTTGGTGAAAATGTACTTACATGAATGGAGGGAAGATCAAAACGTAGGATTTGGTGTAAAAGTGGGCCTGCCGGTGTGTGGGGGTTAAGGCCAGGAGCCCGCCCTCACCTCGGAGGCTGTTCTTAATACCCCCTCTCCCAGCCCAGCCTTGTCCCAGCCAATTCAGTTTCAAGCCACTAAACTGCCCTCCTCTACATACGGCCCATCAATGCCCTCACCTGCAGGAGTCTCAGTCACAAAGGAGGTACGAGGCTTAGTTTCCTGTACCCACTGGCTTCCCAGTGGGCGGCCCCCTCTACCAAACCTTTCCAAAGGCCAAAAGGGCACCCAGACAGCCATTGGTATGAGCTGAAGGTCAAGTACAGGACTGGAGTTGCAATAAGGCAATA
Organism: Puma concolor; assembly: GCF_028749965.1. Taxonomy (NCBI): domain Eukaryota; kingdom Metazoa; phylum Chordata; class Mammalia; order Carnivora; family Felidae; genus Puma; species Puma concolor. The sequence continues at coordinate 163,300,677 of NC_141674.1, forward strand.
TTCCCTGTCCACGTGAGACAGCTTAAATTCATGCTCAAAATATCTCACTATTAGAATTTAACCTGTTTTTTAAATAGACTTTCCTTTTTAGAACAGTTTCAGATTAACAGAAAATTGACGAGAGTACAGAGAATTCCCATATACCCCCATACCTAGTTCTCCCTAATATTAACATCCCTCATTAATATGTACATTTGTTACAATTAATGAATCAGTGCTGACACATTATTTTTGACTGAAATCCACATTTTACTAGATTTCCTCACTTTTAACCCAATGTCCTTTTTCTGTTCCAGGATCTCATCCAGGCATCACATTACATTTAGCCATTGTGTCTCCTTAGGCTTCTCTTGGTTCTGACAGCTTTTCAGACTTTCTTTGTTATTTTTTTAAATTTTTTTAGGGTTTGTTTATTTTTGAGAGAGAGAAAGAGAGAGAGACAGAGCACGAGTTGGGGAGGGGTAGAGGGAGAGGGAGACACAGAATCTGAAGCAGGCTCCACGCTCCAAGCTGTCTGCCCGATGCGGGGCTTGAACCCACGAGTTGTGAGATCATGACCCGAGCCGAAGTTGGACACTAAACCGACTGAGCCCCCCAGGTACCCCTCGACTTTCTTTGTTATTGATGACTTGACCAGTTTTGCATGGTTTGGGCAATCGCTCTATAGAATGCTCTTCTAACCGGGATTTTGGAGGTTTGGGATGAAGGTCATAGAGGTAAAGTGTCACTGTCATCACATGAGATCAAGAGTACATACCGTCAACATGACTTATCACAGTAGATGTGGGCCTTGAGTATCTGGCTGAGGTAGTATTTGCCAGATTTCACCACTACACCCCCATCCACACTGTACTCTTTGGAAAGAAGTCACTGCCTCCATTTAAGGGATGGGAAGCTGTGTGTGCCCCCTCGAGAGGGAGGTATCTACATAAATCATTTGGGATTCTTCTGCACAAGACATTCGTGCCTTCTCCTTCGTTTATTTATTTGCTCAGTCATTGGAACCAGTATGGACGCTGGGATATTTATTTTACACTTCGGGTTATAATCCAATTCTATTTTATTTTGTCACTTAAATTGGTCCACCTTTGGCCACCCAGAGTTCTTCCAGTTGGCTCCTGTCTCCCTTTGACATACCTCCAATCAAGTGGAGTTTGGTTTTGTTTGTTTTAAGCACTTTCCTACTTTTCAGAACTACAAGATGTGACCTATTTCTTAAATCATGCCAGTAGCAGACCCTGATGTAAGGTAACCCCAGAAGTAGGCAATTAAAAGGCTGCCCCTGCCTTTTATCGATGGACGGAGATATTTCTAGCCTGCATGGCTCCCTGGTGTTCACTTTTATGAAGCTCTTGCTTTGCCTCTCACCCAGACGTCATTTGTCAAGTGCCAAGGAGCACAGAAAGCCATGGGACAGGGGAGGTGGGAGGCCACAGTAGGGGGATGCCAACAGCAGAGTCTGAAAGACTGGGATTAGCTGTGGCCTCCACACTAGCTGAGTTACTTTAGAGTAGGTCACTCACATCTCTGAGCCCTGGCTTCCTCATACGTTCTTTGCAGGACTTTGTGACAACGGAAGGTAATTCATATGAATGCCTAGCACAGAACTGGGCCCAAAGTTGTTGCTAATAAATAAATAAATAAATAAATAAATAAATGGTTAGCCTCATAGAAGAAAGATTGGGAGAGCCAGTCCACTCTACAGGGATTTCAGGGTTGCAAGCAAGAACAACCCGCTCGCTCGGGCCTCTCCAGCCAGCTGGGGCTCCATCAGTTCAAAACCAAGCAAATGACTCATGAATTCTAATCCATTCTTCCAGTCTCAGCTTCCCTCCTTCATGCTGGGAGGCCAAATTACAGTATTTTATTATTTTGCCTCTTTACTGTGTATTTTATTTATCTCTGTTGTGCTGCCTAGTTTTTGGCATTTTTTCAAAAGCTCGACATGTTCCTACCTGCTATTTGTATTCTCGGTAAAACCACCAATCGTTATAATGTACCTCTCCCAACCTTCAGGAGGATTTCTATGCGGCGCGTTTGCCACACTGCTAGCTTCATTAATCTGGAACTGGATGCTGGGACTCCATGTACTGTTTCGATTTATATGTTCTCTCAGTATGTTTGTCATTTTCGTGAATCAGAGACTCTGCTCCTGGGTAAGTGGCTGCACATGGTGGCCCCCACCAACCAACCCCCAACTGAATAATAGAACAGGGGTTGATAGAATAAAGGTAGGATATATCGGACTTCTAAACTGACCTGAAATCAGAAAGGTCAACAGTGCTATAGCCAGATGTCCTCTGAGTACAGGGCTCCCGGTCACGGTGCAAGTTGGTATCTGGCTTTCCTTCACTGAATGCCAAGAGCTCAGGGCCACCTATGTCTTGTCCACTGCTGTATTCCCACAGTGTAGCACAATGCCTGATACATAGCGGGTGTCCAATGAATATTTACTGAATGAATGAATGGGTTTTCCAGAAAAGTAGGCACTCCTGCTTTTCTTTCATTTCCTGGTAGGTGCAGAAGCGCTCTTCTCCTTAGTTCAAAGATTGGCTCCATTTGACGTGGCCTGCCATGTTGTGTTCTAAACTGTAATCTGAGTCAGAGACTGAGAGACCCCTGGAAGGGAAAGGAGAGAACAAAGGTGAACTTGGATAAGAATGCTGCTACAGGGGCGCCTGGGTGGCGCAGTCGGTTAAGCATCCGACTTCAACCAGGTCACGATCTCACGGTCCGTGAGTTCGAGCCCCGCGTCGGGCTCTGGGCTGATGGCTCAGAGCCTGGAGCCTGTTTCCGATTCTGTGTCTCCCTCTCTCTCTGCCCCTCGCCCGTTCATGCTCTGTCTCTCTCTGTCCCAAAAATAATAAATAAACGTTGAAAAAACAAAAAAAAAGAATGCTGCTACAGACCAAATGTTTGTGTCTTTTTCAAAACTCATGTTGGAACCTAATTCCCCGTGTGTGGATATTTGGAGGTGGGGCCTTTGGGAGGTGATTAGGTCACAAGCACGGAGCTCCCATGAAGGGAACAGTGGCCTTAGGAAAGACCCCGGAGAGCTCTCCCGCCCCTGCTACCACGTGAGGACACAGGGAGAAGACAGCAGTCTTCTGTTATAGCAGCCCAAGCAGACTAAGACAAATGCCCTCTCACCCCCTCCAGGGAACTTCCCCAACCATCAGTACCAAACATACCCTTCCAGGCCCAGCCCACCCAGCACCAAGGTGGCTCTCTTCCACGACACCTTCCCGGGCCCACTGACTCGACAACTTGAAACCTGTAGCATGAGCCCACGAGGCTCATCCACACGGCAGACACACACTCTGAGGACCCTTCCCTTACTGTACAGTCTCTCGTGCGCCAATCCTATATGGCGCCTTTACTTTTTACCTGTTCGCAGCTCACCTTCCCAGCTACCCTATAAATTCCTCGACAGTAGAGACGCATCTTATAGTTTTTGTTAGTTCTGTCTGTCCTGGCGCCACCTCCAGCACATGGAAGGTTCTTTCTAAAGTCACCCACCTCCAAGGCACCAGCCTTAAGCACTTCATCACTTCATCAAAAGGGAGGGAAAGGGAGGACGCGGAAAGGAGGTCAGAGAAAGGAAAGAGGGAGAGGGTGGGGCAAGGCAAAGAACATGAGCTAACCAAAACAAAAATAATTGAGCCAAAACACGCCCCTAAAGTAGGTTAGGTTACATTTCACCGAAGAATCAAGTGGATTAAAAAAAGAAAACAAAAAAACAGCGATGGGGCACCTGGGTGGCTCAGTCAGTTGAGCGTCTGACTCTTGATTTCAGCTCAGGTCATGATCTCACGGCTCATGAGATCAAACCCCGTGTCGAGCTCTGCTCTGGCAAAGCCTGCTCGGGATTCTCTCTCTGCCCCTCCCCTGCTCTAAATAAATAAATAAATAAAAACAAGCAAACTAAAAAAAAAAAAAAGACCCAGTGCTGCTAAAGCAGAAGAGGCAAGTATGGCGAGCCCGCTTGCCAATCCCCCCACTGCCTTTCTCCTTCAGGTTCCACTGCTGAGAGAAGAACCCCCTTTCCACAGCTCTGGCAGTCAGCGCTGTGCCTCACTGTGTTGAGTTCAATACTGTGCGCAATCAGCAGATGCTTACCACCTGGAAATCGTAGACCCATAGGTTTGCCAAGCTGGAAAAGCCCAGGCTAGGTTGCAATTCTAAACCTCATGTCCAGTGTCCCCTTCCAAAATAGAGCAGACCCCCTGGAAGCAGTATGAAAAATCTAGTATAAGCCATGTTAACTTTGCTGAGAAAATGTGTAAATTTCATCAGATTCTTAAAGGGGTCATGCTGTCAAAAAGTCACAGATCACCACCCTGGGCTAAGTTACAGACCAGGAAGCTCTGACCCAGAAAAGGTCAGCAAATACCCCCAAGGAAATAGAGCCAAGGTGGTAAAAGAACCTGAATTACAACCCGATTCTCCTGACTTCTGGCTGCCACTTTTTCTCCTGCACTTACTCTCTTCCTTTTTTCGTTATAAAGAGATTTCCTTTGTGACACTATTTGCTCTAACAGGATTTGACCTGTGGTGTTCTGGATGCTTCACTCTGTTACATTTTAAGCACTTTCTATTTGCCTGCTTTCCTTCACCCTAATGATGCCCACAGAGATGTAATTTTCTCACTTCTCTTTTTCTATTATCACCTTATCTGGCCTTTGCCCACTCTCTTTTCTGCTACACATGGCAGGTCTCTGGGTGCCCTTTTGTCCTCCCATCTTGATTTTATGAGAAGTATTTATTTCCATGTTTTCTGTATTTGCCTGGATGTATTCTTACAGAGCTGATAGTAAGACTCTTCTGTCTCAGCAGGAAACGATTGCTCATGGCAATTACGCCTGCTGTCTTCCTTTTCATTTTCCTCCAGCTCTTGATGAAATTGTGTTTCCAGAAACCCTATGAATTCTTTTTCAGACTCTTACATAACTCAGTATATTCAGCCATTTCTTTCTCATCCACATTTTTTGTTTGTTTGGTCGGTTGGGTATTTGGCTCATAGTCTCTCCAAATAATTTGGTGCCTATTGTATCTTCGGTTTCTCTCACACTGTAGATGGTCTCCTGCATCTGAATGGATGGCTCGAGACTCAGGCACATTCGGTTGGTATTTGTATCACTAACTGCAGAATGAGTCTGTGAACCTGACAGTTGCTGTGCTGTTTGTGACTCTGTTTTATTGATTTGTTGTTTGGGGGGGGACTGTTTGTTCGCTCTTCTGTGGGGAAGGGACGTTCATTTTGGGTCCAGTCTTAGGGCTAAAGTTTAGAATGTGTTCCTTTGTTCAAAGTTTATGTTCTTTATATCTTTATAGAGTTTGCCCCTTAGGCAAAGCTCAGTGTGTGTGTGTGTGTGTGTGTGTGTGTGTGTGTGTTCTGGGAATGATTCTAGAGGATATTTCATTGGATTTGAAATAGAGGCTCCAACATCTTCTCCATGAATCGATCAACACTTGAGGATAACTTCTCAATTCCACTTCCCCCAACCCCACCCGACCCAGTCCCATCCCCTTGCCCTGCCGCACTCTCAAGATTAAGGTTCCATCCTGGGAAAGAACGCCAGCAAAATTAAGGCAGAAACCCCTGACAGGCCCTTACACACCACTCTGGGGTTCAGAGGAAGCCAGTAGCATCATGGGAAGGGGCTGGGGATGAGGCAGGAGGTAACACAAGAGAAGATAATCCAAAAGCAACTCAGATTCCTGGGATCCTTTCTTTGGGCCATGAGGTTCACTGATAGTGAATGTTACTTAGGAACAAACAAGACTGATGGCCTCTATCTGTTGAGACAGGGAAGGAGAAAATTCATCCCAAACCCCACCGAATAAGCAAGGGAGTGGAGGAGAGGTGGGTAATACTGAATCTTGGCTGCATTTCCTGGTTAGTTCAGAAGAGAGGGCAGCGCAGGTTCTACGAGGAGGGCATGATGATCCCTTGGAAAGGAGTTGGGAGAGGCAGAGGCAGCGAGGCAGGGCCTAACATCCTCAGAGCTTTCATTATGGCAACTGCTCCCATCCACCTCATTCCCCTCCATGCATGGTACCCCCGTGAACTTTGAACCCTGCTAGGGGTGCCATCAAAGTTTGATCGATGTGTAAACTATATTTTTGCTGTAATAGGGAATACATACTGGCAATGTCTGCCCGATAAAATCTTGAGCTGAATGGGTCACAGTATGCAGCCTGGGGTCTGGTACAAGTTCCTGCCAACAGAAGGAAACAGGTTTAGTGTAATGTCAAGCCAGCCTGAAAAAGAGACTCCACATTCAATGCAGCTCACTAAACCTTTGCCCTTATGAATTTACAAGATCGTGTACCCTGCCGGTTAGCAATTCTATGCAAACAGAGTCAGCAAATAAATGATGTGATGACTATTGAAAACTTTTTTCAACGTTCTTATTTTTTTCCTTTGAAGAGGTGTTGACCTTCAAATGCACTGACAAAAAAAAAAAAATCAAGTATTCAGAAGGTTGCCAGGCATCCAGAAAGAATCGGTGAAAAGGATGATCTGATTTTAGAAAGATAGAAATTAAAAAATGAAAATAATACCTATACATTCTCTTCCTCCCTGTGAAGATACCCAAAATGTCACCAATAGAAATTTGAGAGGCAGTATAATGGAACAAACACTGGCATCAGAAAATGAAGACTTTGACCCAAGTCTGCCTTTCACATGGCCTATGTCCCTCCCTGGGCAAGTCGCTGAAATCAGGTTTTCAGCTACTTTTTCCATACAATGGAAAAGTTGAACCTCATCGTTAGCAAGGCCCAATTCAAGAAAACTAAACACATCAATGGACTAAATGTGTTCCTTTGTTCACTCAAAATGCAAATTACTTTATTGATTCCCATGGCAAAAAAATAAAAAGAATCTTCTATCAATTACTTTATGGGTAGGACACTATGAATGATAATATAACTATGCCTTTATTTAAAAGGTTGATATCTGGACACTTTTAAAGAAGAGACAATAAAGACACTATCTTCTAATCTTTCAATCCTTACAGCTGTCCAAATTGCATCAGAACATTCACAAAATGCATTCACAACCACTATCAAATTTCTTCCTCCAAGACACCATGAGAGAAAAGTATAATTATCACCTCCATTTTACACGCGGGAAAACTAAAGCTCAAAATAACTTTCTAAGGACAGTGAATTGGAAGCAGAGTTGAAGCTAGAGTTAGTTCATTACAAGGGTGCCTGGTTTGGCTCAGTCGGTTAAGTGCCCAACTTCAGCTCGGGTTATGATCTCACGGTTCGTGAGTTCAAGCCCTGCATTGGGTTCTGTGCTGACAGCTCAGAGCCTGGAGCCTGCTTCAGATTCTGTGTCTCCCTCTCTCTCTCTCTCTCTCTCTGCCCCTCCCCTACTTGTGCTCTCTCTCTCTCTCTCAAAAAACATTTTTAGAGTTAGTTCATTACATACAATGCATAGGACAATGTGATTTTCTTATACTGTATAATGAAATGTGTCAACATTTAGAAGATCGACAGAGCTCGGTGAACCATTATGGTCCAAATGAACAATGAATAACATAAAGCCATGCATGGGTAAGTGATCCATGCAAAGTACAAGATAGATCAACGGGTTGCAATATAACAGAATATGAAAATTTCATCGATCTGTTTTCAAACTTCATATTGGAATTAACCATCTAGAACCACCACTTGTTGAGCTTGAGAGTAGTATCAAGAATGAATTCCCACAATTATCTGAAACAGTTATGACAGCTCTGCTTCCTTTTCCAACCGTATCTGTGGGAAGCTGGGTTTTTGTCTATACGTCAACTTCAAACAAAACAACACACCCCAGCAGATTAGATGCCAAAACAGATGTGAGAATCCAATGGTCTTCTAAAAAACTAGATATTAAAGACATCTATAAAAATATAAAGTGATGGCACTCTTCTATGTTTTGTTTCCAAAAATAGAACTTAAAAAAAAATTTAGAATGTTACTTGTGTTAACAGGCAATGAGACTATTGCTCTTATTTTTTCATGAATTATTAAATAAATGTCTTAATCTTTTCTGTTTTGTTTTTTTTTTTTTAATTTTTTTTTTCAACGTTTATTTATTTTTGGGACAGAGAGAGACAGAGCGTGAACAGGGGAGGGGCAGAGAGAGAGAGGGAGACACAGAATCGGAAACAGGCTCCAGGCTCTGAGCCATCAGCCCAGAGCCCGACGCGGGGCTCGAACCCACGGACCGCGAGATCGTGACCTGGCTGAAGTCGGACGCTCAACCGACTGCGCCACCCAGGCGCCCCAATCTTTTCTCAGTTTTAACTTCTAGCATGGCAAATGTGAATAGATATAATCTCTACAAACAAAATCTCTCTGGGGTTCTCAATAACTTTTAATAATATAAAGGGATCCTGAGACCAAAAAGTACAGAGAAGGAAGGCCCCTATATGATGATAGAAGAATCACTTCACCAGGAAGATACAACAATCTCAAACCTGCATGCACTTAAAAAAAAAAATGGCCTCGGGGCGCCTGGGTGGCGCAGTCGGTTAAGCGTCCGACTTCAGCCAGGTCACGATCTCGCGGTCCAGGAGTTCGAGCCCCGCGTTGGGCTCTGGGCTGATGGCTCAGAGCCTGGAGCCTGTTTCCGATTCTGTGTCTCCCTCTCTCTCTGCCCCTCCCCCGTTCATGCTCTGTCTCTCTCTGTCCCAAAAATAAATTAAAAAAACGTTGAAAAAAAAAATTAAAAAAAAAAAATGGCCTCAAAATACATAAAGCATAGAGATTGGCAAATCTACCATCATAAAGGAAGATCTAATTGTATCTCTCTCAATTATTGTTAGGTCAAGCAGGCAAAAATGGGTCCAAAGATTGCATCAGTTGGGTCCTGGCAGCAAGATGATGCCGTACTGATATGAAATGAAGAGAGAGAGTTTAATTAAATATTCACAAGGTATGGGCAAGGTCCACCATAGATGGACGAAGAAGCACATCCAGGGCTAGCCACAGGGCAACAGGGGCTAAACGGCCGAGAAGAAGACTTGGTCACCAACACCAGTGAGAGCTGTGGCTGAAGGAGAGGGTGTCTGACAAGCTCTGAGACCTCTGACAGAGGACTGTGTCTTTGCCAAAATGGCTCAGCAGGAGGAAGCTGGAAGAGTTATTATTCTGACCTTTCTCTCTGCATCTTCCCACTCTCCTCCCCATATCTCCACTGGCTGAGCCCAAAGAAGCCCAGGGTGGGGAGTTTTTGATAGAGTTCATACAGGTCAGCCTCCCACAGCACAAATCAGGGTGAGGAAACGTAGAAAGTAAATCCGAAGGGGCAAAAGGAGAAGATTCAACACGGAGATCACTGACCTGAACATCATGTACAGGTCAGTGTGCCAGATGACAGCAGAACCCAGGCTCCAACATTTAGAGAATATGTACTCTTCCAAAGCACAAAACATGGACCGTTTACAAAAACTGACCACAATTCTAGGCCAACAGGCAAGTCTCAGCAAATTTCAAAAAAATCCATGTCAAATAGAACCTGTCCTTAACCACAAAACAATTCAATGGGGTGGGGGGGGGGGTGGGGTGGGGATTAGAAGCCAATAACAAAAAGATGAGGAGGAAACCCACATATTTGGAAATTTTAAGAAGAAACATTTAGAAACTCAAGAAAAAAATCATGGACATTTAGATATACTCAAAAATTGATGATAACCAATTTATGTAAAGAAGCCAAATGTCCATCGACGGATAAATGGATAAAGAAGATGTGGGGTGTGTGTGTGTGTGTGTGTGTGTGTGTACATATATATATATATATATATGGAGTATTATTCAGCAATCCATATATATATGGATATATACTCAGCGATATATATACATACATATATATATATATATATATACACATAAATAGAGTATTATTCAGCGATCAAAAAGAATGAAATCTTGCCATTTGCAACAACCTAGATGGAACTAGAGCGTATTATGCTAAGCGAAATAAGTCAGTCAGAGAAAGACAAATATCATGATTTCACTCATATGTGGAATTCAAAAAACAGAACAGATAAACATAAGGGAAGGGAAGCAAAAATAAGATAAAAAAAGAGAGGGAGGCAAACCATAAGAGATTCTTAAATACAGAGAACTGAAGGTTGCTGGAGGGATGGGGTGATGGGTTAAATGGACAAGGGGCATTAAGGAGGGCACTTGTCAGGATGAGCACCTGGCTGTTGTATGTAAGTGATGGATCACTAAATCTTACTCCTGAAGACATTATTGAACTGTATATTAACTGACTTGGATTTAAATTAAAAAAAAAAAAAAGAAATATGATAGTGTCACAAATACAGACCACATACCTAATTTAAAAATTGCAGTAGCAGGGGTGCCTGGGTGGCTCAGTCAGTTGGGCGTCCAACTTTGGCTCAGGTCATGATCTTGCGGTCCGTGAGTTCAAGCCCCACACCGGGCTCTGGGCTGACAGCTCAGAGCCTGGAGCCTGTTTCAGATTCTGTGTCTCCCTCTCTCTCTGACCCTCCCCTGCTCATGCTGTGTCTCTCTCTGTCTCAAAAATAAATAAATGTTAAAAAAAAAAATTTAAAAAAATTGCAGTAGCCATATTATAAAAGTAAAAAGAAATAGATGAAATGAATTTCATTTTACCCAACATATCCAAAATATCATTTAAACATGAAATATTAGAATTATTAATAAGGTGCTTCTAAAAAAATTAATGATAATGAAAATACTACACACCAAACCTTGCAGATATAGCAAAAATTGTACTCAGAAATGTATATCCTAAAATGCATAAGTTAGATAATTTAGAAACTAAGAACTAATGAGCTAAGCATCCAATTCAGGGCATTAAAAGAAAAACCAAAAAAGATGATAAAAATATAAACACACAAGTGAATGAAATAGAAAACAACAGTAAAAGGCGGACGATCCACAAAGCCAAGTGTTGGTGGTATGGTAAGATTGAAAAGCAACAAAACAAACTCTTTGTGAAATCGGGCTCTTACAAAAGATGAGCAAGCAAGATCACACAAATAAAATCTCATCCCTGCGTCCCCCTTGGTGGCCTCAGTCCGCACATCTCTAACCTGCAGCCATCAGGTGCTGTGCTTTCTGTGCGCTGGCAGGGTGGGTGGGTGTATTTGAAGTCGCAGCCTAAACGAGCCAAGGACACAACCGATCGGGCCTGTGGAGTTTCCACCCGCCGTGTCCCGGCTGAGCCATAGCTGCTCCGCCGGGTCCGCAGGGCAAGCTGCTTGCCAGCTGAAAGAGCCGGCGAAGAGCCAAGGGGCTGCCGAGCACCTGAAGCGGAAGCAGACAGGGAGCGAAGCTGCTGGGGGAAAAACACAGGCTGCCGACTGGGGAGGCTCAACAGGCAAAAGGCAAATCAGAGGCGAGTCAGTGTTTCACCGTCGGGGCCAGCGCTGCCTTTGCTACTCGTGAGGCGTGTGAACACCCCCATCCGGGGGGATGTGGGGTCCTGGGGCTCTCCGTGGCTACAGGAAATCTTTTGTTCATGCTGGTTGGGGAATTGTCTTTTGGTGTTCGTATTCTCCGTTTTTCCTCCGCCGTCTTCTAATACCTTTTCTGCAGGGACCGCAGAATCTCGCGGACCCCGGTCATGTGTATAACAGAGGCCCATCCACGCGTGTTAAGTCAAGATGTGTAGGCCAGAAAGAAAACACTCGCCCAAATCGGCCGAACCCAAAGTTTTATAGGCATGGAAGGCCGTGAGAAGGAAAAAGAATTGCGAGTCAGGTACACAGAGTCATTTGCAGCTTCATGATCTCTGAAGGGAAGCGGCATTTCTAAACCGTAGGTGTGGAACTGAGGTTGGCTAGGACAGGTGCTGTTACACAGGGTACATTATCGCCAACTGGTCACCCATTGTAAATGAGTATTATCAACACTCTGCCTTGGAAATCTGTTTGTTCTTAATGTACCTCAAACCACGGCCAAATAAACTCTTAAAATGGCAATACGGTGATTCATTTTCTCACACCCAAAGCCAGTTCAAGTCCTTTTGACTCTTGAAATGATCAGTCATTAATCTGCTAAAGTGTTCCATGTAGTTGGAGAGAAAGCCCTGAATTCCAGTTTATCGGAAATTCAATTCGGAGTTCAATTAGAAATATCAGTATTCTTCATTCAGAGAAACATCCCCCAAATAACGCTTTCATTTCCAATTTTAGTTAAAGGAACAGTCTGAGAAATTGTATGTTTTGTTGCTTTACACACCCATTAAAAGGCAGAAATAGGGGCGCCTGGGTGGCTCAGTCAGTTAAGCCTCCGACTTCAGCTCAGGTCATGATCTCATGGTTCGTGGGTTCCAGCACCACCTCCGGCTCTGTGCTGACAGCCTGGAGCCTGCTTTGGATTCTATGTCTCCCTCTCTCTCTCTCTGCTCCTCCCTGCCTCACACTCTCTCTCCGTCCCTCAAAAATAAATAAAATTAAAAAAAAAAAAGAACAGAAATAGACTACAAGTGATTGATACTATTACTTCTGGCGATGACTTTACAATTCTCACCCTGTTTATTTATAATCACCATAAGTAAGTGAAATGTGCGTCTTTATTTAATCTTTAAGAAAAGAGACCTCGTTTGTTACCCAGTCATGTCTTCAACATGATAGAGCTCAGACTTGAAAAAGAATTTTCTGGTTTCAGTATCTGGGTATGATGAGATTTCCGTGGACCATTATAGTCTTTCCTATATTTTTTGATCTTTCATCTGGATTGTTTCTGTGTATATGTAATGCCATCTCCTTGCTTTTTAATTCTATGACATGGAAATCAGAAACAATCTTTATAATCTCAAAGTGCCCAGTGAATATACTGCATAATGGTTTGACCGACTGCTCCAAGGTCTGTATTATACAGGCAGTTGTACTCCTACTATCTATCAAACCAAGGATGTAGATAAGGTAATAAACCTCCAGCTAAAGCTTATTACACAGGACTGTAATTCTTCTCAATTCTTCTTAAGAATTACCGTAAGCAAAATACGAATGTTTCCTTGTTTCAGCCTATTTTTCCTCCTTTGCAAACTGAGCATTATTTTCATTAAAAATTGTCATGTAATTCCGTGATAAGGCTTACTGCAAATAGTTTAGAAATACACATGCAGGCCTGCACTTAGGGTACCTGGGGCTCATCTTATTTAAATAAAAACATGGCCTCTGTGCAAGAGCAATGCTGAATTTTCACCCAAAATTGCATAAGCCTAGCATGTAAATGATGTGTAAATGAAGTGCTCCCTGAACAGGCATTAAGCGAGCATTAAGAGGGAAGACCATAACAGTCCATCATTTCAATGGTCCCAGCCCAAAGGTGCTTGAGTCGCTTTGACACAACAGAGTATGACAGCTTCATAGGCATTGTTTCAGGCCGCTGAGTCCAAACTCAGTGGAAAAGAGGGAATAAAACTAGGCCCAACGAGTCACTGATGGCTGGACCCCAGCTCTTCGCCCCAGCCAGCACAGTCCATCAGTTTTCTAGATTGGGCTCACCAACTTGATCCATGGGAAGGAGGATTTTATGTAGCTTTGCTTTAAGTAAACGATGACCAGTTGTTGTAGAAATAACCCAATCAGTTAACTTTTTATTTGAATCCAAACTCTGGGCAGTGCTTGTGGGGTGCTCCCCAAAAGGATAAGAAGTGTTCCCTGGAACAGCTTGGAGGGTGCAGTCTCTCGGGAGTCCCTGCTCCAGTCTTTGCCTCACAGGTTGACGGTGTGCAGGGTGAAAGCCTAATGATCATATTTTGCTATGAGTGTTCAGGATAAAAACAGGCTGCCTTTTGCCAGCCAAGGATTAATAGTCATACATCTTTCCCCATTAAAAGAATCCCCATAAGACAATCCAACCTCAGTAATAATGCATCCATTTATACAGGAAAATAGATCCAATGCCATCGTCATAGGATCGCCACACATCCCAGTACCTACTACTAAGCCTCGAACATGGTAGGTACTCAAATCTATATTACTCAAGTCAACCTTGGGTTATTTCTCAATTATCAAGGATGAGTATTTAGCCTTCATCCACAAACTTTCATCCAACCCCCTAGACCCACATTTGCCCCATGTCCAGCTGGAGGTGGGCGTGAAATCTGTGTCATAGAACCCAGTATCATCAGTCAGTTTGTGAGCAAATTACCCATCATTTGACCTCATTAGTATCATTCTCCACTCCTATCAACAACCCACAGAATAGTTTATTTCTCAGTTATATTGTTGAAGGAATATGTTTTAGGTCTAATAAGGAAATTAAATATCTAGGTATCCACATCAAAGAATATATACCCAGAAAATAAAGGAATAAATATATGTATATGCCTACACAGCATTCATATATATTCATATATATATATATATATATATATATATATATATAACACACACACAGCATAGCAATCCAACCTCATATATTATTTTCCAAATCATCTTTTCAAGAGCAAATCTTAATTTTCATCATTTTTATGACATTTCTTTTTAATGCATGACTACGATAATGTAATTTAACCTTTTCTTAATATTTAGGATTGACTTTAGAAATTCAAGTTAATGTTCTCTCCTGTAACACAGTGGTGCTCTCAGGGCCTATTAATGTACCTAGGACTCCCTTTTTTGCTATACTGAAAGGCTTCAATTTGGGGAGAGGAGTGTCTAGTTGGGGTTACTTCTTCACCTGCTCAAGGATCTCTGTCTCCTCAGACCAGAGAACCAGAGATGATCACTTCTCCTTGCTGTCAGGTGTCTGCCTCCAACACTTTTCTTTCCTCCTCATTCCCACCCCCACCACTTTCTGCTTCTAAAATGCCTGTGAGAATGGTTCATTCACTCATTTCTTCATTCTACAAGTATTTACCGAAGTTCTACAATGTGCCAGGCACCGTCCTAGGGATAGCATAGAACCTGGTTCTTGTAGAACCCACAGCCTGTGAGTGCACAGAGACATTAGTCAAAGGATCACAGAAATAAATGCAACATCACCTCTTAGGAATGAGGGAGCTATGGTGCAAGAGGCCCTGAGAGTACCAGGGAGGCCAGAGAAGGCTTCCTTGAGCAAGTGATGGTTGAGCTGATCTGAAGAGTTAATGTCACAAGGAAGGGCCTCGGGAGCATTCCTAGCAGAGGGAACACATGCAAAGCTCTGTGGTCGAAGAGAATGAAGACAGCCCGTGACACAGGACCCCGTGGCTACACCTAGGCCTTTTGGTATCCATTCTACGAGCAAAGGATGTATAAGTGGGTGGGGGTGGGGGGCAGGTGACAACCAATTTTGCAATTTGAAAACACTACTTTGGCTGCAGAGGGGAGGACAGTTTGGATGTGGGCAATCGTGTGTAGTATATCCAACAGGAGAGCGTGGCACCGTCCAGGGATGGTGGCTTGGACAGAAGCGGGGGCTCTCAGTGAGGGCGCTGGAGACATCCGTGGACTTGGGTGGGAAAACAAGCAACTTCGGAGTGAAATGCAGTACTTCCTTCCACGATGAACGTCAACGCCAAACCACAGCAGTGTCAGCAGCACCTGTGACTCCAGCCAAGAGGAACCTCGGGCACTTTCAGATCACATCACAGTTGCTGCAGACAAATCGAGCTATCCCTTACGCTCATCACGACTGGAAAATTACTGTAGCTGTTGGGCTTGTCACAAGATCGGAGGACCCAAGGCATTTATAAAGAAGCCCATACATGATTGGGACTCAACTTTTAAACATATTTTGATAACAATATTTTTAAGATGGTCGGTTTCCTTTGTAATCCTCTGTATTTTATTTAATGAACCTAAAGTCTCGTTCTGAAAAGGAGCCCAGAGGCTTTACCAGACTGCCAAAGGTTTCCGGTGCACAAAGTAAGTGAAGAGCTCCCGTGGGTGAAGGGGGTAGACCGTCTGAGAGCTATTTAGGAGGTCAGTGTGGCATGGCCCGGATGGGTTGAAAGAGGATGGAGAAAGGCACCTGACCGTTCCTAGCAGTCTGGTTCCCGTGAGGGGGTGGGCGGTGAAGGTCTAGTGTTTCACTCAAGACAGAAGATACCAGGAGCTCGCAAGGACATCTGTGGATAAAGTGCAAGGGATTTTGTTAATGGGCTTGAGGGACATCTAGTTTGGCCACCTTTCTCACTTTGTAAGTCTCAGCAAACTCACAGCTAACTGAGAAATATTGGTAAATTGGGTAGGTGTCACCATATATACAAATATAAAAATATAAATAGGAATAGTTATCAAGAAAATTATAAGTTTCACAAACCGCAAGAGACTCTTAAATGTAGAGAACAAACTGAGGGTTGCTGGCGGGGTGTTGGGTGGGGAGATGGGCTAAATGGGTGATGGGCATTAAGGGGGACACTTGTTGGGATGAGCACTGGGTGTTACAAGTAAGTGATGAACCAGTAAATTCTATTCCTGAAATCATTATTACAGTATATGTTAACTAACTTGGATTTAAATTAAAAAAAGGAGAAGAAAATAACAAGTTTCTATTCAAGCAAAACACTTTCCAGTTACAAAGTATTTTTAATACTCACAAATGAAACCGTTACCAAAAAATCTGCCAATTCCTCTCTAACACTGTTTTCCAGAGGATTGACTCTCTTTTTCCTGGAAGACAGTTTTCATTAAAACCTATAGTCAAGCAATGGATGCTGTCTCCCAACATCTTCCTTCCTTGGATCCCAATCTCCATTCTGTTTGTTTAAGACCCAAACTTCCATCGCAGCTCCTTCAAAAAAAATCAGAAACAGCATCAACCCAAATATCCTCATTATTTCTATTTCTACACATGAGCAACATATTGGCTTTGCCAAAACAATTAAACAAACTTAAATTATGACTCACTAGCGAGAGAGTTCTCTGATGACTTCATCCAAGCCTCCTGCCAGCTATCCCATCAGGCGTCTGTTGAATCCTGGACAAGAGGAGGGTTGCAAACAGAGGAGTTTCAATTCGGTGTCCGTCTCCATTCCTGTTTACCTTCAAAATCGCGTACACCTTCTAAACACTAATGCATTCAGAGAGAGTTTTAAATACGAAAGCCAGACCATGCCAGTCTGATTTGCCCTTGGCTCTGCAGAACTTGAGAGGGGTGTTCTCATTGTCTACTCTTTTCCCTTTCACCCGTGGAAAGAACATGTCAGGCAAGAATCCCTTCAAAAGCCTGTAGACGGGACTTGAGAAAAAGTGGTTTTCCTCGCCCTTGTCATTCTCAGGTGTCTGTGCACACCGTGCCAGGGTTATGACACTTGTACCAATTCTTTTTCTTTTCGTTTTCTTTTACCCACGTACCAGGCCACAACTCTTTCCCGCAGAAGAATCTCAAAGAAATCAAAACCGTGGGGATTTTACGTCCCCTTCCCCAACAAGCACACTGTGACTATGATTCACACTATGCTGAATGAGATCCATTTCCGTTGTCCTGCTCTCAAATTTCCAGACCTTCATACAAAATGTAAAGATTTGATTTGATTTGATTAGTGCACCTATTTAGCGTTCAATCATTACCTTTGCTCATGGGCTCAAGACAAAAAGCAGTTATTTTCAAGGGCATTAACTGCTACTCTAGGCTGCTTCTTGAGAGATCCAGTTCTTCTCTGTACTATAGAGCATTTTGACAAAAACTTTTGCATCCAACTGGTGAGTTTTTAAAGAAAATCCCAGATTAAAGTCTGCTTGGAAGACTGGACTTCCTGGCAGTTGGCTGAGGTTAGGCAGGTGGCTGGCCACATTTCTCAAACTTTATTTTTCCAATTTCCTATTACACAAATGATATAGAGTAAATGTTGAAGGAAGAGAGAAGTTCGAAGAAAATAATGTAGTGAGCTTGTAAGTATCTTCCTCACACAGAGACTGTGACCTACGTTCTAGGGTAGAGAAGGCGTATTTGTTCAGCTTGTTTATCTAAGAAAGCAAAACGAAATCTGCATGTGTTAGAACTTTTTGAATGGTTCACTGCAAAGCTTGGAAACACAAACCAGCGAAAAAGAAAAAGTATCTCTCGTCTGATACCAGACCCCAAGAAGAGGGCCTCACCAATAATTGAATCGGGACCCCCAACACTGTCAAAGATCTCTTTCTCTTCCTTCTCTCCTCCTTTCTATCTGCTTCTCTCTGCTGGCTCACATCATTCTCACAAATCACCTTTACCTTCCAGGCTAGAACCAGAGCTACTTCGGTTCATATATATATATATATATATATATATATATATGATGCTGGGAGTTTGCATATATATATATGCAAACTCCCAGCATCAAAGCAAGACAGTGAAGAACCTCTTCTTCCCTCTGACCGGCTTCTGTTTTCCTAAATGCTGCAGAAAGACACCGGTCAGTCTAGTTCTGGACACAAGCCCCTTGTCAGACCAATCATGTTGCCAGGGAATATGGTCTTGTGATTGGCCCAGCTCCCACCAGCTTCCTGTCCGGTGACAAGCACAATGCCAGGGAGGTGAGGTCAAATTTAAAAAGTGCTACTCCCTCTCAAATCATATATTAGACGAGGAACTTCCCGAAATACAGTCTCAGAAGGAAAGGAAAATGTTAAGTAAACAAAATAATGCCGTTTATGCGGCAATCGTGACTCCACAGTCTTTACCAGGAAGATTTTGCCCTGGGGTGACACTTAAGACGCCAGAGATCGACGTAAGTTATTTTATACCAAAGCCCTTATTTCCTCCAAAATAAAATTATAATTGTGTGAATCATTTTTTTTTCAACGTTTATTTATTTTTGGGACAGAGAGAGACAGAGCATGAACAGGGGAGGGGCAGAGAGAGAGGGAGACACAGAATCGGAAACAGGCTCCAGGCTCTGGGCCATCAGCCCAGAGCCTGACGCGGGGCTCGAACTCACAGACCGCGAGATCGTGACCTGAGCTGAAGTCGGACGCTTAACCGACTGCGCCACCCAGGCGCCCCTGTGTGAATCATTAATAATGATGCAACATGGAAAAGAATAATTCTAGGGCATAGGGAAATGGGGAGATGTTGGTCAGAGGGGACAGAGTTTCAGTTATGCAGTTTCAATTATGAATAAGTTCCAGAGAGCTAATGTACAGCATTGCGACTAGTTAACAATACTGTACCGTGTACCTGAAATTTGCTAAGAGAGTAGATCTTAAATGTTCTCACCATGCACACACACAAAGGTAACTATGTGAGGTGATGGATGTGTTAATTAGCTTGATTTTGGTGATCATTTTATAATGTATGCATATATCAAAACATCATGTTGTACACCTTAACTGTATTCAGTTTTATTTATCAATTATACCTCAAGAAATCTAGAAAAAAATCAATTAATTTAGTTCCTTTTTAGGTTTTTACACACACACACACACACACACACACACACACATACACACAGAGGAATAAATTCTATAGTAACGTTAGGTGAAGATCTTTTTTTTTTTAATTTCTAGCATTCTCTGATATTCAAGTAGGTCTCTCGAAAGGTAAAACAAAACATTGAAGGGTTCTTTTTCTCATCAGTTACAACAGGCTACATTAATAATTTTAGAGTGCCATTAATAATCTTTCCACATAAAAATAAATGTTCTAAAATTGTCCTAATTCAGCAACGTCAGCAGTGCCCAGGACACAAAATGAAAGTACCATAAACAAGTGTTATTAGTGGAAATGGCTATTTCCTTCAGCGCACAGACATAACAGGGCAACAGTAGGAGCCAGCGGGAAGGCGATTTTTCCACTCGGTGTCGACACCACAACCAACAGACGCACAGGACTCTGAACCGGAGGACCAGGAGGCTAGCGGCCATTAGCACCAGCCAGTGACCCCAACCCTCCGGACCATCCTCTCCCCGGCTACACAAATGGTAGGATTGGGGCAGACAAACTTTAAGATGCTTTCCGGTTCTGAAATATTATAATTCCAACCGAATCAGTTAGCATAAGTGGGATGTAAAGGAGCCATTTGTTTAATGGCTTGGAGGAAAGCCAGCTGTCAGCCTCTCCTTTCCGAAATGTTTACGCCCCTTGCCACCGTCTGGGCACAAGGCAAGCACATTGCAGTCCTTGTCCTCAGGGAGTCCGCAGTCTTGGGGTGCAGAGGGGAGCCCGGTGTGTACACAGATCACTAGAACGCAATGTCCCGGGGGCTCTGGGGGAGTAGCAGGCAAGGGGCGGGGGAGGAAGTGACTAACCCACCCTGGGAGATGCCTAACAGAGGAGATGCTGTTCAACATGAGCCTGGAAAGGTGAGTTCAATAGATCGTCTGTGCAGATGGCCACGTTTGAGGGAAGAAAATCTGGGCAGGGGAGAAAGCAAGTGCCCAAGGAGCCCAGAATGTTCTGAGAAAGGAAATCTGGAGAGTAGACAGCTGGGGGACCTCCCTTGTCGATGGGAAGACCCCCTGAAGGGCTTCCCGCAGGAGTTAGGCAGGTTCAGATCTGCCTCACAGAAAGCTCCCTAGTAGCAATGTGGAGGGTGAGTTAAGGAAAAGGAGCCTGAGGACAGGGACACCGGGCCATTGGGGATCTCCTGCATCAACAGCTGAGCCAGCTGAGAGGATCTGGGTGAAGGCAGTGGCGGGGATGGCTTTGGGGGGTGTGGTGGGGCAGGGAGAGACAGGACAGGGGCTGCCTAGGAAGGACAAGCTTCCCCGGGGCCCATGAACTACCTAATTTTTACCATGTTGGGGAAGAAAAATTGTTCTTGGACCTTCTTAATTTTACTGCACAGGGGCCCCTGAATTGAACTAACAAAGGACAAATTAACAGGAGAAAAGTCACAGGACTTTTGTTAGGATTCACGTGCACAGGAGAGAAGAACTGAAACTCAAAAAAGCAGTCAGACCCAGCGATCATGTGCCACTTTAACAAAGGCAAGCGGGGTTGTGCTTCAGAGGCAGATGCATCATGGGGGAGTAACCAGAAAACATATAGGTGAACTAATGGGAGATAAGTTATTTTCCTAAGTTCTGTTTATGCAAACTTAATTCAGTGTCAGCTCCCCATCTTGCTCTTCCTTTCCTGGTGGGAGGACAGGGTACCTTCAAAAAGGGAAATTTATGCCCTGCTTTTAGGCAGATTTTAAAGGAAGGCAGAGAATTCTTCCCACCATCTGTTGATTCTCAACTGCCTCCAGCTCAGAATAACCCTTACACCGAATCGGCACATTTTGGGGTGGCATTTTCTGCTCCCTTTCAACTGCATGTGTGGCTCAGAGTTTAACCTCACTGAGCCTCACTTTCCTCACCTCCAAAATGAGGATAAAACTTTGCAGATTTGCAGCTAAAATAAAATGACACAATCCACTTGAACCACTCAAGATAGCACTAAGTGTTCAACAAGCATAAATCATCATCATTTTTGTTATCACACACCACTATCCGGTTCTCCGGGATGGCACGGGGCCAGGACGGCCGGGCCCACCCAACCTCGCCGTGAGATCAGTGCAGGCTGGGGCTCAGTGGACAGGGGAACCCAGAGTCATCAAAAGTAGAAAAAGCCAGAAAATGAGGGAATAAGTATGTTTGGGGTACCAAGGGTCAAAGCTACAAAAGCCAGAATCCGTCATCTAGGTTAAAACCTGGCCCTAGCGTGGAGGCAGAATGGAGAACCAAAGGCAAGAAAGGCAGGGAGATGTGGGGACTAAGTAGGAAGCCGAAAGCAAGGTTTCGAGAAAGGAAAGAAGGTCCAGAACAGGACTGAAGAGCCCAGAGCCCAGGGAGCGGGTGGCCCAGATGGGTCAGAATGGCTTAAAAGACAGGCTGGATGGGAGCAGATATCCCTGACCACCACCCACTAATGATCTTGAGGATACCTCCCAACAAAAGAACAACCTTGTGAAGAATCTCTCCACTCTCCAGAAAAGGAACAATTAAACCTTCCCCCGAAACCTTCCAGGTAAAAGGAAAAACATTCAGTCCTCATTGCCCTTCCTACCCAACACTGACACTATGAGGGAAGAGATCATTGAACAAAATAGGAACTTTTCATTGATTTGCAAAGCCTTGTTCTTAACGTTTTTCCTGTTTTAATCCTTTCACCTGACACTGAGGTAAACACAGTCATCATGTCCGTTTTACAGAGGAGTAAGGTGAGGCTTGGAGTTGGTGAGTGACCGGGGTGAGGTCATCCAGCCAGTGAGATCCTGGCTGTGCAGTGTAGGAACACCCCCTGAACCACCTGCCCCCACTGGGGCAAAATGCCAGGTTGTGGAGAAGCAAGGGGCAGTGACGGAGAGGAGATAAAAGCCCAAGTCTCTTCCTCTGAGACTGGAGGGAATGCGGGGAAGGTTAAATAATGGGCTAAGGAAGTTAACAGCCTTTATTTTCTCTGAATAGCCAGGCTTGGTTTGTGTAGAAAAGTTGGGAGTGGAGTGATGGTGGAGGAGCATGAGGCCTTCTGGAAGGAGCCCATTGTGGTGTGGCCTGTGGAGAAGGCATATACTAGAACCTTGCTATTTATCATGTGACCCCGATTCAGCAGCAGGAGCACCTGGGAGGGGACTCTGCCTCCCCCACCCCACACACACACTCAGATTTACTGAGAATCTGCATGTTAACCGGACCCCCCATGGTGATGCATGTGCACCTTAAAGGGCAAGAAGCACTGTTCTGGAAGGCAAAATACCCAAGCCCAAAGCTTCAATTTGAGCCCCAAAGTCAAGGGTCTACGGCCGCAATACGGTTTTGATTCTCCTCAAAACATAAATCTCTGGAAGAGACAGAGATGTTTGAGCCTGGGTCAGCAATTCTGGGCATGGTCTAGGTATCAAAGTCCAGAAGACAGGTGGAATGGGATGATTCCACAGTGTTCCCTGAAAGGAGCAGAAAGCAGAACTGAATGCATAACCTTGTGCAGGAGAGTGTTCCTGTCACATATTCTGTGGCCTAGGGGGCAGTGTGTCCCATCCCACCCCCACCATCCATCCAGTCATTATTGAACGGCCCCTATGAGCCAAGCACCATCCCAGCTGCAGGGAAAAACCACAGCAAATAAAATAGGCAAAGATCACTCCTTCCAAGAAGCGTTCATTCCACTAGGAAAAGAAAATAAATTAAGTGAAAATACACTGCATGCTGGATGGTGTAAGTACGACAGAGGAATATAAAGTAGAATAGGATACGGATGATATCAGTGGTAGTTTGCACTTTTAGATAGTGGGGCACAGGTAGATCCCCCTGAGAATGTGACATCAAGACCCAAAGAAGATGAGTGTGCAAGCTAGACAGTTATCTGGGGGAGGAGCATTGCAGACAGAATAAACAGCCAGTGCAAGGGTCCTGGGGCAGGAGTGTGCTTGGCTTGCTTAAGAAACAACGAGCCATCTGTGGTCGGAGAGGCATAAACAAGACCAGTAGGAGAACTGCTCAGAGAATCAGCACAGACGCAGATCCTGTAAACCCTACAGAACCCAAAAGTTTTGCTTTTGCCACTGCTGACATGGCACCTCACAGTGAGGTGTGATGTGGCCCGGCTTATGCTGTAGGATCGCTCTGGTGGCTGTATTGAGGAGAGGCAGAAGCAGGGAGAGCAGTGAGGAGGCTGCTGATAGAGTCAAGCCGAGAGAGGACGGGGACCCGGAGTCAGGTGGCAGCCGTGGCAGCGATGAGGAGAGGCTGGGTTCTGGATATTGAGAGAAGGTACAGCCAAGAGGATTTCCTGTGGGAGGACTCCAGGGTGTTTGGCCCGAGTAACTGGAAAGACGCAGTTGCCCTCATCTGAAACGGGGAAGGCTGCAGGCAGAGCAGGCCAAACAAAAAAATCTGGAGCAATAGAGCACGGTGCGCAGCGCTCGGGGAAAACATGTGTCATGTCCTCATCTCGTATGTTCTAAGAGCAAGTGGTGTTTTAGCTTTAGTTGGAAAAAGTGGTTAGGTGGTCCCTCCTCCCCCACTTAAAAGGATAAACGAAAATATCAAATTACCAAGACTTTGCCAAATGTCAACAGTGAGCTGGCACCAAACGCATCTGGGCCAGTACATCGCCCTGAGCACAAACAGTGAAGATCCAGCTCATTGCGATGGAAACCGAGGGCTGGACATAACCACGAAATCTGGTTACCACTAGCGGCCATGTTTCCTGGCCTGCCCCTGGCTCCCATCTAGATTCTCTCAGAATGAACCCTTTAATGGATGCTACTTGGTTCTCGGCTTCTTCAGTCACCACTGAGAAGGGCTTTTCTCTGCCTACAGGGCCACCAGCAGGGCCAGGAGAAGACCTGTCCAGGTCACCATGTGGCCACGCCTGATTCACATTTGGAGACCTCTCTTTTCCTTCCAGCTTCGTTGAGATCTAATGGACCTATAACATTGTATAAGTTTAAGGCCTACAATACGATGATTTCACACGTATCTCCATTGTGAAATATTTACCACAATAAGGTTAGTTAACACATCCTTCACCTAGAACAGTTACCATTTTGTTGTTGCTGTCATTGTGGTAAGAACAGTAAAGTTCTACTCTCGTAGACACATCTCATGCTATACATTGTACATCCCTGGAACTTAGTCATCTCATAACTTAAAGTTTGTGCCCATTGACCAGCATCTCCCCATGCCCTCCACCTCCTGGCCCCTGGCAACCACCATTCCACTCTGTTTCTGTAGGTTGATGGTTTTAGATCCCGCATACGAAGGAGATCATATATTTGTCTTTCTTTCCCTGTCTGATTTATATCACTCAGCCTCAAGTTCCAGCCATGTGGTAAATAGCAAGATTTCCTTCTTTTCTATGGCTAAATAATATTCCGTTGTGTGTATATATATATATATGCCACACTTTTTTTTTTTTTTTACCGTTTTTATTTATTTTTGGGACAGGGAGAGACAGAGCATGCACTGGGGAGGGGCAGAGAGAGAGGGAGACACAGAATCGGAAGCAGGCTCCAGGCTCCGAGCCATCAACCCAGAGCCTGACGCGGGGCTCGAACTCACGGACTGTGAGATCGTGACCTGAGCTGAAGTCGGACGCTCAACCGACTGAGCCACCCAGGCGCCCCAATATGCCACACTTTCTTTATCAACCGATCCATCATTGAACCCTCAGGTTGTTTAGATGCCTTTGCTATTGTGAATAGCGCTCAGGGGACATGGGAGTGCACACATATCTTCAAGACAGTGATTTCATCTCCTTTAAATATACACCCAAAAGTGGAATTGCTGGATCACTGGGTAGTTCCATTTTTAATTTTTGGAGGACATGTCATACTATTTACCGTAGCAGCTGCACTGGTTTCCATTTCCACCAACAGAGCACACCTGGGTCCTCCCTCTCCACATCCTCGCCAGCATTTGTTAGCTCTTATTTTTTTGATAGTAGCCATTCTAACAGGTATGTGAGGTGATATTTCACTATGGTTTCAATTTGTATTACCCTGGTGATCAATGACATCGAGCGCTTTTTCATGTATTTGTTGGTCATACGTATGTACTCTTTAGGAAAACGTCTATTCAAGTCCTCTGCTCGTTTAAAAAACTTTTCTAATGCTTATTTATTTTTAAGAGAGACAGAGTGTGAGCGGGGGAGGGGCAGAGAGAGAGAGAGAGAGAGAGGGAGACACAGAATCTGAAGCAGGCTCCAGGCTCCGAGCTGCCAGCACAGAGCCCGATGCGGGGCTCGAACCCACGAACTGCGAGATCATGACCTGAGCCGAAGGTTGACACTTAACTGACTGAGTCACCCAGGCGCTCCCTCTGCTCATTTTTAATTGATTGAGTTTTTGTTTGTTTTGTTGTCGTTGTCGTTGTTGTTTTGCTGGTGCG
The DNA here is from genome assembly GCF_028749965.1 of Puma concolor. Taxonomy (NCBI): domain Eukaryota; kingdom Metazoa; phylum Chordata; class Mammalia; order Carnivora; family Felidae; genus Puma; species Puma concolor. The sequence continues at coordinate 163,326,407 of NC_141674.1, forward strand.
CTGTTCGTTATGTATTTTGGATATTAACCCCTTATCAGATATAAGGTATGCAAATATTTTCTCCCATTCCGTAGGTTGCCTTTTCGTCTTTTTGATTGCTTCCGTTGCTGTGCAGAAGCTTCTTAGTTTGATGTGTCACACTTGTTGATTTTTGCTTTTGTGCCTGTGCTTTTGCTGTCCTGTCCAACAAATCATTGCCAAGACTGATGTCAAGGATCTTTTCCCCTATGTTTCCTTCTAGGAGTTTTACAAGTCTCCATTCTTATGGGTAAGTCCTTAATCCATTTTGAGTTAATTTTTGTGAATGGAGCCAATAGGGGACCAGTTTCATTCTTTTACATGTAGATACCCAGTTTTCCCAACACTGGGAAAATTGAAGAGATTATACCTTCCCCATTGAGTATTCTTGGCAGTTGGAAATCTCTTCATTAAACATTTATGAAAATCAGGGGCGCCTGGGTGGTTCAGTCGGTTAAGCATCTGACTTCAGCTCAGGTCATGATCTCACAGTTCGTGGGTTCAAGCCCCGCATTGGGCTCTGTGCTGACAGCTCAGAGCCTGGAGCCTGCTTCAGATTCTGTGTCTCCCTCTCTCTGTCTGCCCTTCCCCCACTTTCCCTCTGTCTCTCTCTCTCAAAAATAAATAAACATTAAAAATAAATAAATAAAGGGGCACCTGGGTGGCCCAGTCGGTTGAGTGTCTGACTTCGGCTCAGGTCATGATCTTGTGGTCAGTGAGCTCGAGCCCCACATCTGGCTCTGTGCTAACAGCTCAGAGCCTGGAGCCTGCTTCAGATTCTGTGTCTCCCACTCTCTCTGCCCCCTGACCCTCTCTCAAAAATAAATAAACATTAAAAAATATTTTTAAAAATAAGAAGCGATCATGTTCATTGTCAGTTTAACTGAATGTTACAGAGGACTTTCCTTAGTAGAAATGAACAGCAAATGGGTTTATTCAGCAAAAGAAACCAACAAAGATTTGCTAAATGGCTAATTATGTTTTTCAAAACCTAGATTCACTGACACCAAATTCACCAGGTACCAGCAATGCATTACCACTAAAATAGTAGGAGGAAATATATAGACTCTTTGCTGAATAATCACCAAACAGGGGCACCTGGTAGCTGAGTCAGTTGAGCATCTGATAGCTCACAGTTCATGGGTTCAAGCCCCACGTCAGGCTCTGTGCTGACAGTGTGGAGCCTGCCTTGGATTCTGTGTCTCCCTCTCTCTGACCCTCCCCCACTTGCTCTCTCTCTCTCTCTCTCTCTCTCTCAAAAATAAACATAAAATAAATTTTTAATAATAATCCACCGAACAACCAAAACAACCAAATGATAGAATGTCTCCATCACTGCTTTATTTTTTTATCCAAAGGTAATGTAAACTACATTGAAATTACCGTAACATTTAAGATTTGCCGAAGCTTTCCGGCTAGAAATACACAACCATAAATTAGATGAACTCACACACTTTGTACTTCTGTGTGTTCTTGTGGGATTTCAGTTGCGCACAGAGTACCCGATTTCTTCGGAGAGTTATCTAGTTCAGGATTTCATCTCTGCTCTTGTACTTAAGTTTCTCCTCTATGTCTTTACTTTGGGGGGGGGGGAGGGGAAATGAGAGGTCCACAGAGTGTCATGTCATGTGGATATGCAATCAATATTCACCCAAGATAATATAAACGATGTGTTCTTCATACAAACAGGTCTCTGTTACTCTTCACACTCTGAAGAAGCATTCACACACAAAAACACAAAAGACAAATGCTGTAATGCCTTACAAAATAACTATGTGAGTTTCCAGGAGTATTCACCAAAACAATACCATCTGAATTATTCTAGCCTGGATCCCTGCTGTTTTAACACACACACACACACACAACCAGTTTATGTCACCTGCCGAGCAGCCGGTTTGATGCCTGCCAGGGAACGTCTGGGAATACTCTACTGTATTTGTAAGTGCACATTCCTCCTGCTTGCCCATCCCCCCTTCTCTTCTATATTATCAGACACGATGCTAAGCTGTCCATTAATATGTCACACCTCCAGCACCCCCAGCAACCGAAGCTGCATGCATGCCTTGTGAAGCCTCACGATTCTTTGCAGTGCACAGAAGACCTCTCAAGTCTCAGTCCCCTTGCAGTTGGGCATGGCCATGTGACTGTCCTGATCGACGGGCTATGAGAAGAAGGGAGTGTCATTTCTGGGCTCTCGCAGGGCTATGAGAAAGCAACATTTCCAGATGGCACGGCTACATGGTGGGGGGGGGGCCCTGTTTATCATGGTTTTGAGCCCCCTGCCGACTTGTGGGGAACATGTAACAGGAGCTAGAAAGGAACATTGCTGTGTTGTTTAACACTGAGCTTGACATCACTTGTTTCTGCGGTCTCCTGATGAACCTAATAACTTTAGCTGGCGTTGCTTCTGAGCCATCTGAACCAGCTATTTCCCTTATCAATGTTCTGCCCATTCTCCAGCAGATCCTACTTCCCCACCCTGGGGAAGGACACACAAATTTAATTGCACAGATCCAGAATTCCTCCAGGAGGTGACTTCTCCCTCATGAAGCACCCCTTCTTCTGGCCTACCTTAGCACACCTCCCCTGGTCTTCCCAGTCACATTCATGGGCGTTCCAGGAAGACAACTGCCGGTAATCCCTGTGCAGCCAGGTCGTACTTCCCAGACCCTGCTCCCAGGAAGCTCTCGTCCAGCCACCAGCTAGCTCGCTCCGGGTACGATCCTGGCCTTCCGGCTCCTCGCCAATCCACTCAAAGAATTCAGTTCACGGCTCGGTTTTTCTTTAAAAACTTTTTTAATGTTTATTTGTGAGAGAGAGAGAGACAGACAGACAGAGTGTGAGCGGGGGAGGGGCAGAGAGAGAGGGAGACACAGAATCCGAAGCAGGCTCCAGGCTCCGAGCTGTCAGCACAGTGCCCGACGCGGGGCTCAAACTCACAAACCTTGAGATCACGACCTGAGCTGAAGTCGGACGCTCAACCGACTGAGCCACCCAGGCGCCCCATTGGTTTCTCTAAACAGCAGACCAAGAATTGCTTCAGGACTTGCCAGAGATGCTACTTTCTCCCTCTGTTCACAAACGAACCCTCATATTTCTGCATTTTCTCTCTTTTCTACCATGGAAGGAATCAGCCAGTTTCTACTGAGAGCCAGAAGCCCGAATCTGAAATGTAAGCCTGAGGCCACAGGGATGATCTCATATATCGTATTGTCCATTCCAGCTCAGGCAATTCCCATGCAGATGCTTCCAGCTAGAGCTCCTCCGTGCTCCACTTCTGATTTCCAGGGTTTCCTTGTCTGTTAAGCCTGCCCCCTCCTGTTATTTTTAGATTTGATTTTACTCCTTCAAGAGGGCCAGGGATGGGGAAGGGAGAAACTTTTTTTTTTTCTTTTTAATTAAAAGCAGATGACAAAGACAACTCAGTCACGGAAAATAATAGGAGTCACACTGTCTCTCGGGCTCCCGATCGTGCATTTCCGCCATCAGCCTCGACTGAACAGAGCTGCAACAATGCTAATCGAGTCTCCCCTGCCTCTTCTGGAAGATACACATTATCTAAACAGATGTCTACTGGGATTCCATTAGAAAGCTGCATATGCCATTCTTCCTTTCCATTCCTGCTCACAGAATGATTGCAGTTTGGAGCTGGAGGGGGACTTCTGTGACTACCTCCATATTCCCCAGGAGGAGCCCCGGGCCAAGGGAGGTTAAGAGATGCGACTGGGAAGGTGTGGCGTGCTCAGGTCCCTCCATTCCCACCCTCCAAACACTGAGCCCGTCTGTTGAATCCATGGTTCTCCGCCGCCCTAATAACCAAAATAGACCGAGAGCTCCTTCAGGTGGGACCCCTGCTTTCCATATTCTCTTCCTTAGTTCTCAGGTAACTGTACCAGGCAGATCAACGTTCATGGAGAAGCACTGGGTTTTCACACATTCTTCCGTAAACGCTTGTTGTTGCTTACTTCCTTTCCAACGACTGTGCTTTTTTTTTTCTCTCTCTCTCTCTCAACCGAACGCAGCCTTGTGCATATTCTGTGAGCCTGGACATTTGTTCGCTCGATTCCAGTTTTTCTTAGAAGACTTCATTTGGATTCAGTTTCAAAGTCACATTATTAAATGTGTGCACAGTTAAAATGTTCTATTACCATATACAATAATTCAGTAGTCCTGGTCTCTGTGCTCGGGTAACTTACATAAAACAGAACATAGCACGTGTTCTGGTCATGGCATAGAACTTCGTTTTGCATTGTCAAACTCTTGCCTTTCTTCCTTGTTTCCCAAAGAAGAGGGCCATGGGGTGGGAGTGACCAGATGAAATCACTTACAGGTTATCCATGAGACTAGGCCACAGAAGGTCTGATAAAGACAACTTCTGATCATATCATACGGCAGGGAGGAAAAGCATGTGTTCTAGAATTTCCGTCTACCTCCCTAGGAAAATGAGAACTCTTGACTGTAAAAGATAGAAACCCAAGCTAGCTTGAGCAAAAAGACGAACTTATTTGAAGTGTCCCCTCCCCATCCGGGAAAAGCAAGAATGCCACTGGACATCAGAGACAGCTGGGACCAGGGACTCACAAACCCCCAGCATGCTCTCTTTTCTCTGCATCGGTCTCTGAGGCAGCATTATTTCTGATGTTCCACGCTGATGTTGTCCTTGTAGGGAAACCCTGAGCTCTTCCTCAACCATCAGGGAAAGATTAGCTCCCTCTCCCCAGTTCCTGTTGCAAAACTCCCAGGGAATGATTCAGTTGGTCTGACAAGGATGAGGTCCTTACTCCCATCCCTGAATATTGGGGGCTTTTCTCAGAAGAGGGGAAATCGTAGAGGGCTCTTCGGTCACCCTAATTCACATTTACCACGATATGCAGCAACAGGCAAGTTTCTTAACATCTCTGAGCCTCGGTTTCTCATTATAAAAGGACAAGTTGGGAGGGGGCACAAAAGTAATACCTTCTTCAAAGAGCTGTTGATTTCACACGGATAAGCAGTATTAATGGCTGGTGCGGTGTCTGGTCCATATGAAGCATCAATAAATGTTCACTTTTCCTTCAAGGTGAGTCTTAAAGTCAAGGAAGGAGTGAGCACATTAAAATGGAGAGGAAAAATTTTTGGAGCACAGGGAACCAAATGAGAAATGCTATACAATTCAGAGTAAGAGGCACTATAGGAGTTCTTAAAAGGAGGGTAATTGAGCCTTAAATCATTCCCACCCATAAATCACCCACAAGATCCGTGTTCTAGAAAAAGGGGGAGGGGGGTAACATTAGCTATTGGGAACCTGGAATGTCAAGCTGACCAATGAATCTGTAGCTTGTGAGACATTCTTTGCCATCGAGGGGAAGATTATTTGAGTCAAGTAACATTTTAGGGCCAACATAAAAAGAATTGTAAAAGATTTGGAGTTTGATGAACTCTGAGGAGCAAAAGCTGCATTTGCTCATATTCCCTTTATAACTTTCTGGAGTCCAGCCAATGAATATAGCCAGCTGTGCAGTAGGATAACTTGAATTTACTACAAGTTCTACAAAAAGATTCCCTATGTTGTCTTCCCTCATACATTTCATCCTTAAGTTTTACGAGAAGATAAAATAGACTTCATATTACACATTTCTTCCATAAGATTACTACATCAATGAGGCACTGAAATCAATAGATTGTAAAATTTCCAGTTTTCCCAAAGCTTTCCCAAAGAGTTTAATACATCTCAGATCTGGCTTTTTTTTTTTTTTTTGCATTTGAATCAATTTGACTCCCACAAACATCTGTTCTTGATAAAATAATATGAAACTTAATGTCTTCATGGTGGCACAGAATCAAACTCTACCTCCTCTCCTCACTCTTCATCCCGTTCTTCCATAGTCCCCATGTCATCTGCTCTCCCAGTTTGTAAATGACCGTGATGTCTTGCTCTCCAGCATTCACCTGCCCCTGGTTTCCATTTTCCTAGACACACGTGGGCTACCAAAGGTGGTGGCCACAACTCCTCATCACCTGTGGTTCGTGGCGTCTTATACAGCTGAATCTTAACACTTTCCAGGTTCATTCCACTCCCTTGAGTTTGACTCAGCCCAGATCCTGGCTCTAAGACCCACTCCCTCAGGCTTCTCTTAACTCTCTCAGCACACGGCACATCCTCCTCTAAGCTCTTACTTACACCCTCAATGCTTTATCAGTACTTTAAGCAAAGGCTGCTTAGTATTGCAATTTAATTTTTACGTGCCTATGTCTGGGACCTTGTTGTATACTTGTTCCCTGGTACCCAATACTGATACATAAATACATACATGAATGAATAAATGAATGAATGAGTTGATGGAATGCATTTCTACACAGCTTGGCATTTTTAATCTTTGGGAATTGAGGTCTACATCAGACTTAAGTCTAAAGACAGCAGATTTTAGCTCAATCTTGTCAGTTACTCTTATCACAAATTACATTACGGATCTGGGAGACACTAGGATCAGCAGATGGAGATAGCATTAAACAGGGAGCTATTAGGGATAGCATGGAGCTGTGGCCAAGCACAGAGGTGGGACTGGGGACTAGGGATGGGCAATCATCCCAAACTCTGGTTCAGGAACCGAGTAACCTGCATTCCATCCAGGTCAACCACTGAAAAGCAGGTTCTGTGAACCAGGGCAAGTCATTGATTCTTTCTGAGCTCAAGAAAGTTCATATACATCCAACAATGTGTATACAAAGTCCCCCTGCGTCAGCAGAACAGATGACTACAGTGCTCAAGAAACATCTATTTGAAGGAAAGCAAGCCCAAAAAAGAGCTTTCATCATTTGCCTACTATTTCAGAAGAAATGTTCAGGAGCACGGGTGTTTAGGAGACCATCCTTTATGGGCTAAAATGACTACAAGCAGCCTCCGTAAGTCACTGGAGAATTGGAAATACACTCTCATCCTCTTGAATGTTCTTCAAGACTCAGTGAGAGGTAGATAGGTCCAAACAGAAAGGATGAAGGCTCTTCCCATCCCCTCCCCTTGACCCTTCCTGAACACAGTTGAGCACTACTAGCATTTTCATAAACATCTGACTGCTTAACAACTTGGTAAATAGTGGGATGGGGTCCCTGGGCACTGAATGATGGTGGCAAAGGGCTGAGGAAGAGGAGGAGGGGAGGGAAGGAAGAGGGAGAGGAGAGAAGGAGAGCCAACCTCCTTGAGACGTTCCCATATGCCAAGCTCTGGGCCTCGGTCACTTTCTTACCTCACCTCACAAAGCAGCTCTCTGTTGCAGTGGGCAACCTAAGGCCAAGGCCTTAGGAACTTACCCATGGTCACATCTCTGAGTAGCAGAGGCACTCACCAGTCAAAATGCACAGGCTGCAAGGGACCAAGGGTGTCAAGGGACAGAAAAGAGACCCTGAGAGGGCAGATGGAGGATGCTTGAGGCTTGCTGGGGCCAGATCTGTGGCTTGTGAGACACTTTAAACATCAGCTCACCATCTGATTTAATCCAGGTGTGACATTGTCCATCATGGGAAAGCAATGGGGGGAGGGGGTGAGGAGTCATGCTCTGGTGGAGCCCGAGCAGCTAGAGTGAGGTAGAGAGCATGGCACAGGAGCTTGGGGGCAGGGGCGACCTACCCATGGGCATAGAAGGATTTCCACAATCAGTACACACATTAGTGTGTACCAATAAAACATGAGTCCTAGTTTAACCCCGTGCAGACACAGAGCATAAGGTTTCCTTATGTGTAGGGTAGGAGATTAAAAAAATTTTTAAAGCCCTTTGGCAACCTCTTTAACCCATCTCTAATGAGGTCCCAGATGTCTCAACGGGGCCACAAACCCAGCACATCTAACTGCATCTGTGAGGACATGGTTCCCCCTCTCCCTACCAGAAGGCCATCCTGGGAGCTCTGTTTGGAAGCTAAGGCAATTAATTGTCGTGCATGAACCTGGTGGGTAGAGTGATAGGGAGAGAAGAGGAGAGATTCCTAAAGCATTTCCCAAATTTATCTCAACTTTCACATTTGTGCTGGGAAAAACACACCCAATATATAACCAACGGGGATAGCTCATTACTTCAATGTTCCAAGTTTTCAATCCGCTAGGCAACTTCTGAGAAAATGTCATCCCCCAGTGAGGGAGGGAGGAAGGGAAGGAGAGGGAGGGAGAGGGAAGGGGAGGGAAGGAGGAGGCCCACAGGAAGGTCTGAGGATTGCTACAGAGCCAGAGTCTCAGGAGAACACAGTGAAAACAAATCACAAGTTTGCCGTTTCAGAGATGTTAACCAAATCATGGAATAAAAATTTGTAATGAAAAATATGGGCTGATATATACATATTGTTTATGCAACACTCTGGCAATCATTCTGCAGAGATGTAAGGAAATCAGAGCACAAAAAGAGGGACATCCATCGCCCACACCTATGCCAGGAGGAAGGGGAAGGGACCTCTGGTTTAAATTTTAAGCCAAACATAGGGCACCTGGGTGGTTCAGTCGGTTACGCGTCCGACTTCGGCTCAGGTCATGATCCGGTGGTTTGTGGGTTCGAGCCCTGTGTTGTGCTCTGTGCTGACAGTTCAGAGTCTGAAGCCTGCTTTGGATTCTGTGTCTCTCTCTCCCCATCTCTGCCCCTCCCCTGCTCACTCTCTGTCTCTCTCTCTCAAAAATAAACATTGAAAACATTTTTTAGTAAAATAAAATAAATAAATGTTAAGCCAAACATCAAACCATTAGTCAATAGTGATAGGGTAACAGTGAAAAGTAACAGTGAAAACGGAGCTGTCTGGATGTAGAATCCACGTAAAAGTGAAATGTTAACACTGCAAAGATCCCAGTCATTGGCCCAGCTTTCACAGTGGTAACAACATCGAGAGAGTTCTCACTATGTACAGGCACCTGTCCGGATGCTATTTGGTGTAACCCACTCAGCAACCCCATATGCAAAGTGCCAACCCCACACCCCGGTCTCCAAGGGAGGAACTAAAAGGTCGTGCAAGTATGTGTAAGAGTCAAGGTTTGACTCCAGGCAGCCTGACTCCAGGAGTCCCCTTTGTTTATAATACTATAAACATTTCTTTATGTCCCTGTCCCCTATGCTTATAATATTAAACACCAACATTTACTGGGTACTTAGTATGTTCCAGGCACTGTCCTAAGTGGTTATGAGATGATATTCTCATCCTGTGTTTTTAAATGAAAAAACTGAGGCATAGAGAAGAGCTATACATGACCCCAGATCTCAGAGTGTGTTGTACAACCAGGGCTCAGAACTAAGTAGCCTGGTTCTGGGACTCATGGCCCTGGCCAGTGGATAATTGCCTAAGAAACATACACATCCGGGTTGAGGGAAAGCGTTCACTGAGATCTTAAAAGCATGAGAGAATCCCACTGCCTGAAATCCGATCAAGGTCATGCGTGGGGAAATTTTCCACCTGGCTGCCCACATTAGGGACACAGAATCATGGGAACAAGATGAAAAACACACCTCTTGATGTTTTTGCCGTGCGGGCTTGGACCCCAGTTTAACAAACGTGGCTTTGCCCTTGGTACCACCCTCTTGGCACCCGTGGGATGGTTCTCCACCCAGGTCAGGGCACCCTTGAACTCTTCATTTTCTCAAAAAGATAGCCCTTCTGTTTAACTTCCCAGGTACATGAATCTGCCCCAACTAGTCCCACACGTAAGTGGACTCCAGCCCTCATCAGTGAACCTATTCACAGACTGACTGCTCGACCTACTCTAGCCCAAACCCCCATTGGATGAAGTCACATTTGTAGAAAGAAAACTTACTCTAGGTTCGGTTCTTGCATTTAGATGGGCCACCAGAAAGCCAAATATCTGGGCTGTGTTATCCTCCGCCCCCCCGCCTTGCAGAATTTCTTCCCTTGAGTTGCATTTGGATATTTTGCTGTCAACATTTACCAAAAATCTTTTTGTGAAGCCGTTAGATGAAACTCGTATAGCATCTGCCATAGGAAAAAAATTGAGGATATTGTCCACTGTATCACCCAGTCCCCATAGGAAAGACCCCATAACAAACTTGCTCTTTTTCAAGCTCAAAAAAGGTTTACTCATCTTGCGGAAATAGTATGTTTTGTCACTTCTGAGCATGAACATCGTGTCTTAACAGCCCATCCCTTTTTCTATCTCCCTCTCACTTCTTAAAGCTTCTAGGAAGCTCAGAGTCAAACTTGAAATTGAAGGTATGGGCCTTCTTAGTCTCTACAAGAGGCCATAAAACTTGTAATCTTACCATCTCATAGGAAAAAAATTAAGGTAGGTGTATATTATTTCCTTATTTATAAGTTCTATGCATGTACCTGATTATATATTATTAGCTGATTTTTTTTTAACGTTTATTTATTTTTGAGACAGAGAGAAACAGAGCATGAACGGGGGAGGGTCAGAGAGAGAGGGAGACACAGAATCCAAAACAGGCTCCAGGCTCTGAGCGGTCAGCACAGAGCCCGACGCGGGCCTCAAACTCACGGACCGCGAGATCATGACCTGAGCTGAAGTCGGCCACTTAACCTACTGAGCCACCCAGGCGCCCCTAATATTTTAAAGCACAATATACACAGAGGGCAAAGTTCACTGTTCATGACTAAGGATATAAATTCATATTTTAAAATGTCTTCTAATAATTTCAAAATCATTTTGGCCTTTTCTCTCAGACCTCGCTAGATTGGACTGTCATCACACTTGCTCTTAGTGAAGCTGAGACAGAGCTTGCCCAGGCAGCCCGGGAAGTATCAGCAGATGATACTAGCATGAGAGGCAAACCAGCAGTTTCTTTGCAGGGATATTCTGAACGTACTATCCTCCTTTTGCGAGGAGACACTTAAGCATGGGTAATATAAACCAGAATCCGCGTAACTGGACACAGGTGCACGGCAAGATGCCACAGGTTGCCAACGGCAACCCAGCCAGCCAGCAAGGAGGCTTTGCAGCATCTCTGGGTGTGGAGAGTCTGCCCAGAGCTCCGCAGACACCGTCCGGGAGTGTCACGGGCTGGCCGAGGGAAGCATGTGACAGGCGCGCATTAAACAGGACGAGATCTCAATGGCTCTCATTTTAAGACGAAAAGTCTCTAACTAAACACTCTGATACGGGTTCTTGCCACACTACAGTTGATCTGATGTACAGATCACGTCCCCTCGGAATCCATCTATCTCTGTCCCCTATCTCGGTTTACCTTATCCTGGTCCTGACCTCCTAGTCATGTGCTCTCCTCTCGGTCACTCTATTTATGGAGTGGGAACGTACCTTCCTCCACGTCATGAGCAGGATGGATAGAAGAAACAAAGAGAAGGCTTCTTCTCAGTGTCCATATTGCTCACTTCAGCTAATGGTGTATTTGGGATTCTGTCATGTGAAAGGAGTCTCGGGGGTGACTCAGGCAGCTCCGTGAAATTATCTGGGACTCAGCGGCCTGCAGTCACTCCTAAGAGTGGTCTTCCTGTGTGTCATCTTCACAGCAGCTAGAGCTCCAACCACCACGTCCATTCTCCAGGCTGACAGCAACAGGACGGAGGGGTGGGGCACCCCCAGCAGAAGGGCTCCATGCCGCTTGCCCTTGCACAGCCTCACCCAGGCAGGAGGTAGAGTGAGAGGGCCGTGAGGGTGGGTGAGAAACAGTAAAAGTCAGGGAGGGGCACCTCGGTGGCTCAGTCTGTTAAGCATCCTGCTTCTGGTTTGCGCTCTGGTCATGATCTCATGGTTTGGGAGTTTGAGCCCCGTGTCCAGAAACTCCCCATTTGGGATTCTCTTTCTTTCCTTCTCTCTCTCTGCCCCTCCCCTGCTCATGCTTGCTCTCTCTCTCTCTCTCAAAATAAATAAATAAACTTTAAAGATAATAAGTAAATAAATATGTGTCAGGGAGAATGGAGATTGGGAGAATGACAAGCAGTTTTTGCCACATCTGCTTTAAGATTCGAGATCTTTCAGGGGCTCCTGGGTGGCTCAGTTGGTTGAGTGTCTGACTCTTGATTTGGATTCAGGTCATGGTCTCACAGTTCGTGAGTTCGAGCCCTGCATTGACAGCACGGAGCTGCTTGGGATTCTGTCTCTCTCTGCCCCTCCCCCGCTTGCTCTCTATATCTCTCAATATAAATTTAAAAAAAAATTTTAAATAAAGTTTAAAAAAATTAAGGTTTTCATTAGCTAAGTAGGACTCAGTATTAGAATGGCATTCAGGAGAATCCTCATTCTAGACCATCACCCTGAACCTAATTTGGATCTTTTTTTGCCCCCCATTCAAAGACCCAGTATCAATTACCACTCAAAGGTATTTAATTTTTTTTTAATGTTTATTTATTTTTGAGACAGAGAGAGACAGAGCATGAATGGGGGAGGTTCAGAGAGAGAGGGAGACACAGAATCCGAAGCAGGCTCCAGGCTCTGAGCTGTCAGCACAGAGCCCGACGAGGGGCTCGAACTCACGGACCGTGAGATCATGACCTGAGCCGAAGTCGGACGCTCAACCGGCTGAGCCACCCAGGCGCCCCGCCACTCAAAGGTATTTAAAGTAAGAATCATCCCAGGAATACATTGTCCACTGTAGAAGCCCTAGAAAGTATGTGAATGCATAGTTAACACAGATGTTCAGAAAGGCAAACATTTTTTTGTCTAATAGAAACCACAATGGGTATCTTCTCAGACACAGTTGCACATCAGGTTTTGCAAACTGGATCCTCCTTCAGTTAACTATTTAGTGAAACTTGCAGTGAATTGGGGTGGGGGAGACCTCCATCTTATAACCTGAATGATCATATTCTAACACGTCTGTGTCTGGATTTGAAACGTTCGCTTAGACTGTTCTAAGTTAGTGCCAGCTCTCCGGTGATTGCGGCAGACTAAAACTCGGCCTCTGACACAAACCCGAAATGCAAGTGTCACGATGGGCGTCGGCTCCTGTTTGAAGTCTTGGCCGCCGTGTGTCTCCCAGAGACCCCAGTGGCAAGATGGTCCCTGGGATTTTGCTGCTTTCCCCTCGAACTGACTTCAAGAGCCAGACATATGAGCAGATGCTGAGTGACAGTCTGCTGTTGTTGAACACGAGTCAGGGACAGAATTCATTGTGCAACGATGCACATCTCTCATCTTTCAGATGCCAAAAGTATAAAAATACCCCAATGGGTCACTCACCAGAATAACATAGGCAGTGTTCCATTCATGAGCTCACACTGTGCCAGTGACATCACAGGAAGGCCTGTGCAGTTTACAACGAATCAACCAGAGACCCTAAAATAGATAGGCTCTCCCTTCCTGGGCCTCGCCCCTCCCACCAAACCTGGGGTGCTTGCTGGCTCGAGTTTACAGAAAAAGTCCAGGAACCTGGAGAGTTTCACTGAGCTGAAGAGTAAAACATGTTGGGGATGGGGGTTGAATTTAACTGTGTACCTTATGAGTAATGAAATTGCCACAGCAAAAGGTGTGGTTTCCAGAAGGCTGACAGGCCGTGAGCACATTCACTCACCCGCCAGCATTAACTCCAGTGCATGAGGAGGGGAGGGAGTCTCTTCCTCTGTTGTGTATTTGCCCCCTCTCCGAACTGTAAGTGAAAAAGGAAAACTATAAAACCAAGAGGCTGCATGTCCCCTGAGACATTTAGATGTAAGCTGGACCAAGCACTGCCCGTGTATCACAGGCCACAATTTCACCCTGGCAGGGAAGTGAACTAAGTGACTTAATGGGTATTTTCCATCTCTAATTTCCATGATTAAAAGAAAGAGGTTGAGAGGGGTACATGTGGAGCCTATTGTGAGTTTGCCAATGAATCCTAATTTAGATCAAAGAGAGTCTATGTGACACTGAACCATAAACACCCTAGTGTGCGTTACTTCAAGGAAGTTGTTAGTGCGTCCCCGATGGCTATTATGTGATATAGTTGCACTCTATAGCCTGCACCCTTTAATTACTAATATAGAAGAAAATCCCATATGAGAGGAAGGAATGTAAATGAGACCTCTGCTCTTTTGAACATTTTATGCATTTGCCAAATGAAAATTTGCTGTGGACTTTGGTTTTCCCTGATCGCTGTTGGTAGTGATCATTTGGCTCATGGGATTAAATCCGAATTTCCAAAAACGATTTCTGATCAGTGCACAGGTTTTAGATCTTTATGGATGCTTTGCACTGAGACATGGATCATCAGAACCAGATTGGGAACGACGTCTTTGAAGTTTTCAAAGGTAGGGAAGAAGCCCTCTTCCGTTCTCATCTTTCCTCTTGCTGAGCGTTGCTCAGCGCGGGTCGAGGGGTACAGCTGAGAGAGGGACCTGTGGAGGCCAGAGCCTTGGTATCACCCCCGACTTGTGCACTATCCCCAACATGTGCCGGTAGCTCCTGTGTAGAGCGGATCGTGATTTAGGGACACGGGTCTGGTTGTTGCGCGCGACCACGCCTGCTGACGTGGGGTTTGCTCACACTAAGATTTAAAAACACGATTTTAAGAGAAGGATGACCCCAAGGGTGCACTCGAACAGCGCGATTTTAAAGATATTTCCTTCTCGGGGCGCCTGGGTGGCTCAGTCGGTTAAGTGGCCGACTTCGGCTCAGGTCATGATCTCATGGTCCATGAGTTCAAGCCCCGCGTCGGGCTCTGTGCTGACAGCTCAGAGCCTGGAGCCTGCTTCTGATTCTGTGTCTCCCTCTCTCTCTGACCCTCCCCCGTTCATGCTCTGTCTCTCTCTGTCTCAAAAATAAATAAACGTTAAAAAAAATGTTTTAAAGATATTTCCTTCTCTAGGATTCTTCTACCCTTAGCCTATGGGCACAAAAAGAGGATCGACAACAACTTGGCACTTAAATGAGGGGCTGAGTGTAGGACCAGGCCTTGTACCAAAGCGAAGATGCTCATTAGACACAACAACGACTGAAGATATTAACCATCCCGGGCGATTTGCCGTGACCAACATTGCATCGCGTTCAGTAAAGCAAACTCCTGCTTTGCCATCTGTCTCATACTACAAAGAGATAATGATAATAAAATCGTTGCTTCATGAGTACACCAGGTAGAGGATAATTCTCTGGTAGACCACATCGGTGTTCTTCTCCAAAGGATGCCATATTCTCAATGAGGCAGAGAACACAGGGGAGAGTGCGTGATTATGCACAAACGGGATGCCTAAAATCAAAAACCAATGCAGCATATGTCAGTATTTAAAGCCCCATCAAAGAAACATCCAACTTTTCAGCTGTAACCCAAATACAAATTTTCCTTACCCTGTCAATTAGCAGATTACACAACTTCTGTAGCAGGAAGACCATTCTGCCAGCAGAGCCGTAGTGTTTGGAATGGGTCCAGGTCAGACAGATGGTGTGGAAAAAGGATGCAATGAGACGTTCCCAATTGGCAGAGTCAACAGTTCTTCCGTGCGGCAAACAGAACCTTTGAAGGGCGGAGCCACAAGGTAAAGTGTGTTTCCCACACAGCAGGAGAAGCACGCAGGCGGCCAGAATCACCAGGGTCATCAGTGACTAGCACAACAATGGGCTGGCTTCAGGGAAGCGTCTAGAGAAGAAAAATAGGCAAAACATTACATAAACGGAAAACTTGCTTCTTTGGCACGTAAAAAGCGCCGCCCTCCTCCCCCAACCCTGAGCCAAAGGGGCATAAAAAGCAGAGCTATATCTTCTCCAAAACACAACGGTTAAATTAGTACAAGAAAGCGTTCTTGCTGTCTTCGGAATGCTGGCTGTACTATAAACAATCAAATGATGTACCCAAGAGGGGGAGACAAAGGATATTTGCTATATTGTTATTAAACTCCACCTGCACATGTCACACTCTGTTTGCAAAACTGGCTCGCTTACCGACAGCACCCATCCAGCTGCACAGAAAAGCTTGATTCAGGAGCTGACTATCGAAGTTACTATGCATAGTAATAACAATAACAGCCCACTGAATTCCAAAAGTGAGCTCTAAAATGTAATCACTCCTTGAGGATTTTTTTTTTTAATTTTTAAGAATTTAAATTCCCTTTCATTAAGATCAAAGAAGCAAGGCTATTTCATTAACTTAAACATCTTTAGGTCAGTAAAAGTGTCTTTGTAGCTATCTCTTTATTTTTTTATTTTTAAAAATTTTTTTTAATGTTTATTTGTTTTTGAGACAGAGAGAGACACAGCATGAACAGGGGAGGGGCAGAGAGAGAGGGAGACACAGAATCTGAAACAGGCTCCAGGCTCTGAGCGGTCAGCACAGAGCCCGACGCGGGGCTCGAACCCACGGACTGTGAGATCATGACCTGAGCTAAAGTCAGACGCTTAACCGACCGAGCCACCCAGGCGCCCCTGTAGCTATCTCTTTAATAGCAACCGGCCATCGTAAGCACCATCAGTGCACTTAATCCTCTACACAACCCTGCAAAGTGGAATGATTCTCATCATTTTAGAGGTAAGAAATTAAAGACCCAAGAAAGGAGCCTGGACACCCCCTGGCCATAGCTCGAAGTGCTGCTATACCAATACCTGGGGTCTGGCTCAAAACCCTGTTTCTCCATTCCCTTATGGTGCCCCCCAAGGAGGAAGTGAATGTTTGTTGCAAGTTCCAAGTCAAACTTCTGTCTCCAAATGGAGAAGTACCGGGCGATGATGTGTGGATGAATTGGCCCAATGCAAAAGAGTCGGTTGGATGTATGTGCTAATTTTTATTCTAGCTACTTCTGGGCCTTCACTAGAAATCACTTCACCGTGAAGTGATTTGTGCCCAAACACAAGTTGGAGTCTTACTTTTAGGCAGCTCTTCCTGAAGGGGATCCTGCATGACCAGGAACCTAATTCCACCCTGCCACCTGTCTTCTGCTAAGAGACAGAGAGATAGGCAACTCCTAAGGTGGTCATGGTACGTCTGATCTTCACAGCGCCCTTCTCCACCAAACCCTGATTCTTTTCCTTCTATTTTTGCCCACTCACTTATAGAGGCTCAGGTCTCTATGTTGCAATCGCGTAGAGAGGAAAACACGGAGGTCATTATCCGAGGCTGCTGGGCTAAGTTCTTTTCAGCTGCACTGGCAAAAGCAGACTCTGCCTTCGTACAGAGGCTGGGTTTTCTTTGACATGATCTTGTTGGAACAAAATGGGAGAGAACTCACATGTCATGCTCTGTCTATAATAGCCCCTGATTAGAGAGAATATAGACCTGGCAACACGTTTGATGCTATAGAGATTTCAGAACCAAAGCAAGGTCGACCTGCCAAGCCTGGCATGAAATTTTATGACCACTGTTTTACTTCAGAACAACTATAAGAAAGATGATTCAATGATTAAAACAGCAAGTAACTTGGTCGTCAGTTTCAAGTTTTCAACCCAGGTCCCTGCCCTATATCCGCACCCTGTGAAGAGAAGGGGGAAAAAAAGCACAAAAGGCTCATAGAAGTAACAATTGCCTATTTTAATGTTGGCAACGGATAAATGACAATTATGTTGTTAATTGATAGTTATTCCAATGAGTTGTCATCCATGTAGATTGTTCAGATTAGCAATGTTGTTTTTGCATTGTGATTAAACCACTGAGTTGCTGCATAAAGGCTGTTGTATTCCATAGTAGACACATTCTAATAACCCAGAAGAGAAAAAGGGCCAAGCCCCTTAAAAGAGGCAGTTGATTTTTTAAAAAGGCTGGGAGATATAAAATCTCGTTAAGATGTGATTTTTAGCCGAATGCTAGATTAGTGAAATGCACTGTTTAATTAAGGAAGTTTCTATACAAATGAAGTATTAATAAGACAAAAGGCAGTAAAAAGGGGAGCAACACCCGAAGAGGTTTAGAACAAATTCACACCCCAAGACTAAATAGCAGCCACCGTCTCTGTACCTTTAAAAAACAAAACAAAACAAAACAAACTCTACATCTTGCTTAAATGTTTCTGTGGCTTTCCAACGTTGCAAACAATTTTGAAGTTTGAAGTTTTTCTACTCTATAGGAGCTTTAAGTTATAGCCGCTGATTAGTAACATTAAAAAAAGTGATCTCGGGGCGCCTGGGTGGCGCAGTCGGTTAAGCGTCCGACTTCAGCCAGGTCACGATCTCGCGGTCCGTGAGTTCGAGCCCCGCGTCGGGCTCTGGGCTGATGGCTCAGAGCCCGGAGCCTGTTTCTGATTCTGTGTCTCCCTCTCTCTCTGCCCCTCCCCCGTTCATGCTCTGTCTCTCTCTGTCCCAAAAATAAATAAAACGTTAAAAAAAAAATTTTTTTTAATAAAAAAAAAAAAAGTGATCTCAAAGTCTGCAGCCAGCCGTTCAAGAGGGCTTGACTGATCCCTCCCTGTGGCAGCTGCCCAAATCTTGGGTAGACAAGCCTGTTGGAATTAAGCAGAACCTAGCAGCCATCTCATGGAATTTCGGCATGAAATTGGACAAAAAGCATCATGTTAAGCAAGCTTCTCTTTATTTCTTCTTAAAGCAGGTCCAGCCAACAAGCCTGGCAATGACTCTTGCTAAATTGGGGTAATATTCCACTTCTTATCAACTGTACATACTTTAAAAAAAGGAAAAGCCAACTCACCTTTTGGCAGTCATTTGCATCCGTGCAAGTATTCCTACGCTTCACTCCTCCACCCCTCACCTCTCTCAGTATTGACATTGCTGTACTACTGTCCCACTCGATGGAGCAGTGAACATCTGTGGTTTTAACCTGCCCGGAATTATTTCCCTTTCTTCTGATAATTGGACTCTAATTTCCGGGAACCACCCCTCATCTACACTAATCCTTATGGTTTAGATGGGACAGTCACACACACACACACACACACACACACACACATACACACACACCGTCTCAGGAGTGGACATGTATCTCAGGCCTGACTCATCAGCTTGATCCACTCCTTTGGCCACAGTGAATGGATCAGGGATGAGCATAGAACCCAGCCCGGTAAGAACCAATCTTGGAACTTTTTCTGGAACTCCTAGGAAAGAGAAAGAAGCAATTTGGTCACAACTTTATATGTTTATACCAGGCTTGAGAAAATAGGTAAATATATTGTAGATAATGAGAGTCCAGCTTCTCACTGTCAGAGAAAAAAGTTAAAAATAAGGAAAGAAAGGGGGCGCCTGGGTGGCTCAGTCGGTTTAGCATGCGACTCTTCATGTGGGTTCAAGTCATGATCCCAGGGTTGTGGGATCTAGCCCATGTTGGGCTTTGCACTGAGTGTGGAACCTGCTTGGGATTCTCTCCCTCCCTCTCTCTCTGCCCCTCCCCTACTTTCACATGAATGCATACTCTCTTGCTCTCTTTCAAAAAATTAAAAAGAAATTAAAAAGAAATAAACTAATTTAAGAAAATAAGGAAAGAAGGGAGGTTAAATGAACGCCAAGATTTTTGGATTGATATTAGAGGTACTAGTATGAATTTGTAGTTTTTAAATATGTACCCAAATGGGGACACCTGATTGGCTCAGTCAGCTAAGCATCAGACTCTTGATTCGGCTCAGGCCATGAACTCACGATTGGTAAGATCGAGCCCTGCATTGGGCTCTGTGCTATCAGCACAGACCCTGCTTGGGATTCCCTCTCTCTCTCTCTCTCTCTCTGTCTCTCTCTCTCTCCTCCTCCCCTGCTCACATTCTCTCTCTCAAAATAGATAGATAGATAGATAGATAGATAGATAGACAAATAAATAAAATATGTGCCCAAATAGATGGATAGGTTTCTGATATACTCAGAAATAAATATGTGTGTGTATG
The DNA here is from genome assembly GCF_028749965.1 of Puma concolor. Taxonomy (NCBI): domain Eukaryota; kingdom Metazoa; phylum Chordata; class Mammalia; order Carnivora; family Felidae; genus Puma; species Puma concolor. The sequence goes on from NC_141674.1 coordinate 163,346,078, forward strand.
CATGAGTTAGTGTATTTCATAGCCTTGTCTTTTGAGAAGGCCTAGACACAATGACACCCAGGAGTGATAAGCATACCTAAGCACCCAGATCTTGGGTTCCAAATACCATTCTCCAACAAAAGGAACCAGGGCTTCTTGGAGACATGATTGATTCTGGGACTACAATAGAGAAAACATATGAGTCTGTTGCATCTCAAGGTGCTAGAAAGTAGGGAAGGGTTCAACAACGATGATGGAGGCAGGGTGCCTGGGTGGCTCAGTCAGTTAAGCGTCTGACTTTGGCTAAGGTCATGATCTCATGGTTCTTGAGTTCAAGCCCCGCATGGAGCTATGTGCTGACAGCTCAGAGCCTGGATCCTGCTTTGGATTTTGTGTCTCTCTCTCTTTCTGCCCCTCTCCCCCTCACACATTTTCTCTCTCTCTCTCTCTTTCAAATTAAATAAACGTAAAAAAAAAATGATGATGGAGGCATATCAAAAGGCATGAAAGAGCTTCCAATAGCCAAAGATGAACCATTTGAAAAACAAAATAAATAATGACATTATTGGATTGTATAATGACAGTATAGAATAAAATAAATGTCCATAAATGTCCAAGAATAAAATAAATGTACAACGTGACTAGTCAGGTTGTAATTTATAGAATAAAATAAATGTCCATGTCATGGACATTTATTGGTAATGATACCAATAAGTAATTGAATAAATATATCAATGGAGAAGAAACAGCTTTTTTTACAGAAAACTTCCAGCCAATAAATATAGATGGAATGAGGGAACTAGAAAATTACTATTAGAATAATACAGTAAAAATTGTTGCAGGCAAAATCAATCTATGATTTCCAAAATTAATGGGCAAAAGTTTGAGGGAAAATAAGGTATTTGTGTAGTCTCAAAGTATCTCCCCCAAGATATGTATTAATTACAAGGGGAGATATTGTTAACTTTTCATTGGAGAAACCTGGCTGACACCATGTTAAATTAACATTACCAGTAATACGACATCCTGATATCATGTACCCCCAATATGATGGCCTGAGAAGAGTCTATATTATTTCTGAGGTATTCTTTTTTTTTTTTTTTTAATTTTTTTTTTCAACGTTTATTTATTTTTGGGACAGAGAGAAACAGAGCATGAACGGGGGAGGGGCAGAGAGAGAGGGAGACACAGAATCGGAAACAGGCTCCAGGCTCTGAGCCATCAGCCCAGAGCCTGACGCGGGGCTCGAACTCACGGACCGCGAGATCGTGACCTGGCTGAAGTCGGAGGCTTAACCGACTGCACCACCCAGGCGCCCCTTCTGAGGTATTCTTAACACAAATGCATGACCTCAGTCCCATCATGAGAAAACATTAGACTCAAATTGAGCGATGTTTTACAAACTGATCAGTACTCTTTGAAAGTATTAAGGTCATTAGAGACAAAAATGGTTAAGGAAATGTCACAGAATGGAGGAGACTAAGGATACGTGACGTCTAAGTAAGACGCGAGATCCTCAACTGGATGCTGAAGCAGATTTCCATGGAAAAAAATGGCGACCCTCAGTCTTTTTATTTAGATTGCAACAGTATTAAGTTCTTGGTTTTGAGCATTGTACTTTTGCCACCCAGGAAGTTAACATTACTAGAAGCGGGATGAGGGCATTCAAGAACTTTCTGAATGACTTTTGAAACTCTTTCACAAATTTAAAATGATTTCAAAATGGTTTTTGTACTATTTTGTACAGCATGGGGACTATAGTTAATGATACTGTATTGTGTATTTAAATATTGCTAAGAGAGTATTTCTTAAAAAGTCTCATCACAAGAAAACAATTTTTTTTTTCAACGTTTATTTATTTTTGGGACAGAGAGAGACAGAGCATGAACGGGGCAGGGGCAGAGAGAGAGGGAGACACAGAATCGGAAACAGGCTCCAGGCTCCGAGCCATCAGCCCAGAGCCCGACGCGGGGCTCGAACTCACGGACCGCGAGATCGTGACCTGGCTGAAGTCGGACGCTTAACCGACTGCGCCACCCAGGCGCCCCAAGAAAACAATTCTGTAACTATAAATGGTGACAGATGTTAACTAGACTTACAGTGGTGATCATGTTACAATATATACAAAGCAAATCATTATGTTGTACACCTCAAATGAATATGTTATATGTCAATCATACCTGAATCAAATTTTTCAAAAATTAAGATAGCTTTTTTAAAGTTAAAAAAAAATTTTTTTTGATATAGAGGTGAAAAGTCAAGGGTCATTTAAGATTACCGAATAATGGCGCAGGAGGAGAAGAGTAGCCAGGGCCTGCAAATAGGAGCTCCTGGATCAAGCTATGACTGAAGCTAACCACGCCAAGACTTTTTGGTTGTTTCTGGACAAGGATGCAAATAAATTTATTCTACAGAACCATAAATTTAAATAAGTACAGCAATGTTGGGAAGAAAGCAAAAGAGAAGTGTACAACAAGGAGAGCAGGTAAGAGTTGCATTCTACAAAATGTTAAAATAGTGTCACTAATATTTTTAAAATATTGAAATGTTTATAAATACGCTTCTCCAGCTTGCCCAACACTTCTGAATATCACTTCAGGTTATCAACTGAATTCACATTTTGCCTAGCGATACTGCCTACCTAGTGTGCCTGAGAAATGCCAGAAAACTCAGCCTGAAACATCTTTCTATTGGCCATGCCACAGCACATGAAATTCATAGTGTCAATTTCCTTTGGAGTTAATGCCGTAAAGATCTCTACTAAAATGGAAATCCTGTGGCCCAACATATAAAGGCCATCCAGGTTCTATCTGGAAGAGTAATAGTTTATCAACAATTAGCAACTTAGCACCAATTTATTAACCAGATTAAGCACTGCCCCCTCAGAGGGTCTGGGAGGAATGGAGCAGAGGATGAGGAAATTTTTTTAATGTTTATTTATTTTTGAGAGAGTGAGAGAGACAGAGTGTGAGCGGGGGAGGGGCAGAGAGTGAGGGAAACACAGAATCTGAAGCGGGCTCCAGGCTCTGAGCTGTCAGCACAGAGCCCGACGCGGGGCTCGAACTCACGAACCATGAGATCATGGCCTGAGCCGAAGTCGGAGGCTTAACCGACTGAGCCAGGTGCCCCGAGGTTGAGTACTTTTTAATGAAAGAACCAAGAGGGAGGAAGAATTTGAAGTCTAAGAGGGAAGATCTGGATAATGTGCTGACACTGGAGGTCCAGCTTGAAGGTAGCAGGCGGAGAGAGGAGAGAGGAGCACAGACAAAAGGAATAGGGAAAGAAGAATGGCACAGTGCCAAGAACAAACCTGCCAAAGATGCCTGTCTGCAGCCACCTCTTGCAGTACTAATAGAATCATTGTTCAAAGGGTACATTAGATTATGGCTGCCATATACAGTTGTGCTGGCTGTTCCCAGGCAAGGGGACGAGTCGGGATTGAAATCCAGCCCAAGATGCTCTTGCCAAGCCGTGAGTCCTGGAGGGGGGGCGGGGGGGCTGCATCTGCTGAGAGGGAGGCCTTTCCTGTCGTTGAGCAAATACTTCGCAGTGGCGGCCTTGCATCAAAATAATTGTCAAGCCCTTTTCCCCGGGGGGACGAGAACGTGTTGATACTTTTCCTGGTGGCACAGTCTCCTTCCACTTCCGGGGAATGTGCCAAGAGACCTTGTTGCCTTTCACATCCACTGTGCTCCCAGGCCACTCCCACCCAGTCGCCCTTCTAACACTCAGATGTGTTTTGGAGGTGGTTGCAGGCAGAGGGCAGGGGGCTCTGGCGGGAAAGAACTTTGTAGCCGGTATCAAGTTATTTTCAAAGGCAGAACTACTGGACCAAAGTCTGTGCCGGAAACGTTTTGTGTACTGGTCTATCGTTCGAGCTGTTCAGGGAAGGACAGTGACAGAAGCTTCCGTGCTACTTGCATCCTCAACAAAAATCGCAAATTAAACATCTTCATCCACTCTTTTTCCTGCTACCTTATGGGCTGCAAAAAATACTTGAGTCAAAATTAGGGCAATCACCATGCCCTGTGAGTTATTTCTCCCTACTGTTCTCAGGACAGTGTTAAAGTGCACGGTTGCTTCTGATATATTTTGACAAGGAGAAAGTGGCAAGTTAGCTCATTATCTCTTTAGAGCAGTGCAGAGACGCTCGGAGAAAATCCCATCTGGCCTTAGAGTATCTTACCTGATGAGCAGAACCAGCAAATGCTCACTTTTGTTTTGCCCAAACTCTTTTCTGCAGCTTTTTCTCAGGCCAGTAGTTGAAGCCAGGCTCCCTTTGGACCAGAAGTCATCTGCTGTCCCCTCAGGATTTTGGCCACTTCTGTAGAGCACCACGCACCCATGGTGAGCCCAGATGAGAGCCCAAATTTCACTAGTGAAGGAAGTTTAGGCGATCATCATTAGCATTTATTTCCTGGTTTTTCCTATCCATATTCCCAATCAGTGACGTAATGAAGATGCTGAAGATACAGGAGGCAGCCATGTAAGAGCTTTTATCTGAGGCACCATCTGCCCTGAAGCTCTTCCTCCCTGAGAGTCTGCTGCTGCCCAAAATATTTGCATAGGGCTACGAATGCAAGCATGTTGCTGTAGAAGGACAGCACATTAATGGCCCTTTCCGCAATCACACGTCCATTATTTATTGACCACCTACTATATTTAATCAGGTCTTCCGCTAAGCCCTGAGGAAACAGCGGTGACCGAAATAGACATGGGGAGTGTCATGTCCAATTTGCCATTCTTACCTAGCCAACCCTTTCCACCTTCAGTTTTTGTCACTCCGCCGGGAAGCCCTCCCTGAGCCCTAACCCTGGTTTAAATGACCCTCTTCTATTCTCCCCTCACGTTCTGTGCACACCCCCGTGGCACTTAATGCTAAAAGGGAACCCCCAGTCCCCAGGATTTCAAACAGGGGCAAAGGTTAGTTTACATCTCAAAATCTCCTTTCATTTTCATTTCAGTTGTAAAGGACCACATAAAATAACTCTTAAAACGTCACCCTTAAGTGCTACTGAAAGGAGGGGAAAATTGATATTCATTGCGCAAAATCTGGAAAAAATAAAGTCTATATTGCTCATAATGGCAAATGTGGTTGTGGGTCATGAATCTGGTCTAACTCACTAAAATCCATAAAAATAGTTACAACTTGTTCATAAAACACCTCTTGCGAGACTTTCCATAAGAAACTTCAGAAGGTAATGAAACATCGGATAATGGGGAGTGCTAATTGACTCTGGCAAAGCCCTGAGAGGCTCTGCTTCATCTTCATCAGGTGTGCCATGAATACTGCCCCCACAGACAGGTGACTTCTTCACCCAAGTTTCCAAGAACCAATAGGCAAAAGAGCCAGAGCCCTTCCTACCATGAGACCTCTAACCTAGATTTTACTTTTGAGTTTAACATGGTACCTTCTCGTGTCTTCCTGCACGTTCCTGGGTCATCAGATAGAGTGATTTTGGTAAATAGATCCTATAATTGAGAATTACGATCATCAAGGTCTCCCAGGCATGTCCCATGTTCAAAATTTAAAATTGAAACCAGGCCTATAATTCATAGTGAGAGATGGAAAACCAAAGGGAAACTAAAGTAGAAAAGAGAAAAAATTCTCAAACAGGCTGAGAAAACCCTTTCATGTCTAGCTTCTCTCATAAAATATGGAGTCTTGGGGAAATCAGAGTATCTTGGATTCAGAAAACCATTTTTACTCTTCTTCTTCTTTGCATTAAAAAAAAAAATCCATGATAGTCTTGGCCCACTTCCTCAGGTTTTCCAGACCCATGAGCCATTCTGCATCACCATGGCGTTTATTATAATCTTGAGCTCTTGACAAAAGTAGGGGCAATTTTCCATCACGGTGAAACATTTGCTAAGTACTGACAAACACAATTTGCACATCTCCAAATGGAGCTAATTTTGACATGATAAAATAAAATAAGATTACTGCGTATTTAGGCTTCATAATGACCCATTTGATTTCACAAAATAATTCAAAGGGAGGTAGGGGAAATCCACCAATTACTAACCGTCAAAAACATATTAAGAGGCATCATGGCCAGTGTAAAGTTATTAAGTTAATCTACGGAAACTTCTGTTCTCCCCCCAGCCAATCTTCTGTTCAATATTGACTCTCTTGACAGTATCCTTTAATGCCTAGGAACTGCTTTAATAATCTTGAAACAGGAAAAAATAATTAGCATGTATTTGTAACAAAAGGTGTATAGACATTGATGCTGTAATTATAGATCATAATAGAGGATATAACTCAACATCCTAAAAGACAGCTTGCCTGAACACACGTAGGAGATGATTTGGGGATGTGTGCAGGGATGGTGCAATTGGGTACTTGGAAAATAATTTAGGCGGCAAGCAATGTGGTCTGCTTACCCAAACCACAGAGCGAATGTAATTAAAAGGGGGAATGGAAAATATTGTGGGTTTGTCCCCAAAAAATTGGGTAGGGACTTTTTCTGACTATAATCTTCTCTTGTTACAAACGTCAGCAGAAGGAAGTAGTGATGTGAAGAACGTGAAACAATGGCAGATCTGTCCAGGCTATTCCTCTTAACTGCTTGGTATGCAGACAAACAGTGAGGAAGACAGAGGGAAGTCTGGATGGTAAGGCTGGTAAATTTAGATACTTCATCCCCTTTGATAAAAACTCTGTACCAGTCCCCTTTAGTCTTCAGCTGAATTCAATTGCAAGAAAAAGAAACAAAGAGAAAGGAGATAGAGAAACTCGGGGTTAACATGAAAAGAGAAAGACCTGTTCAAACAAAAACATGGCTCGCTTCTTCTGTCTTTTCTGCTACCACCAGGTTCCTGTAAAAGTATTAGAGAAGCTCTACAATAGAGTACCAGGGAAGGCACCATGTTCTCTCTCATACAGTATTTATTTATACTTTATTCTACTTGGAATTTCTTTCTTCAGGAAGTTCAGATTTTACTTGAGGCTTTCCCATAGCACAATGTCTTGAAGAAAAGAACTAGGTCAGCGTAACTGGGTTGGATGTTACGATCTGACACCACCAGTGCCGGGCTTGAGACCAGAGGCATCGGTCATTTTTCTTTCGTTAAAGTCAGGTTCCCCGAGGGGAGGTAGGGAGCTGGGGGAAGAGCACGAGAATCAAGAGAGGACCCTGGTGCCAGGAGCTGGGGAGATGGGCTAGGCTCCAGCTGAGGGAGCCAGACAGTGAGTTGATTATACATACAGATGTGCAGAGCAGTTCTTTGCTTTGCGCGCAGAATGCCTCTTGCCATCAATTTATTTCTCCCTGGGATGGAAATTGAGACTAATCCACTCTCCATCTTACTCAGTGGGTCCCATCTCCTCTCCCAACGGACACTTTGCACCCTCCCGTGGTGCGGCAAAGATACAATAGGAACATCTCAGATGGAAGGACCAGAATGCAGGGTCCACTTAATCATCAGGCACGGTAGGCACAGTACCTAGGCTCATAATACATTTAGGGGTCCATGCAGATGTTTTTAATTTGTTTTAAAATCAGGAGAATAATGAATCCAGCAATCATGCTCCTAGGTATATACCCCCTAAAGTTGAAACAGGCATTCGAATATTTACACGTGAATATTCACTGACGCCAGTAGAAAGGTTAAACAACCGAATTCCCACCAGTGGACGAATGGATGACCAAAATGTGATCTATCCATACAACGATGCAATACTATTCGGTCGTGAAAATATTCAGTCACGTAACTGATAATGTTCCATTGTGGATGAACCTCCAAGATGTGGTGTTAAGTGAAAGGAGCCAGATACAAAAGGCGACATGCCGTAGAATTCCACTTACGTGAAATATCCAGAAGAGGTAAATCCATGGAGACAGAAAGCAGATTAGAGGTTCTCAAGGGACTGGGTGAAGGAGGTTATGGAGAGTAACTACTTAATAGGTACAGGGTTTCTTTTTCAGGTAGCGCTTTGGAACCAGACAGAGGTGGTAGTTATACAACATTGTCCCGAAATTAAATGCCGTTGCATCGTACATCTTAACATAGTTCATTGTATGTTATGTGAATGTTATCTTGATAGAAAAAAGAAAGAAATGAATCCAACCTGGATCATATTTACCTTTGTACCAAGGTTATCATAAAATACAAACTTGTAGAAAATTCGTGAAGGGGCCCCCAACGCAAAAGTGCCTGCAGCATACCGAAGCCATAACGCAGCCTTGACAGAACGCACAAAGCCCAGGCGCAAGCCAGAAGGAACATGAACTATCTGAGAAAGTGAGAGAAGCCACAGTGGCTAGAGCACAGCAAATGAGGGATAGACTCCCTGAGGAAGATGGTCAAGTCAGCAGGGGATCAACCATGGGAAAGTCTCAGGATGCTATTGGAAGTGCCAATAGAGAGTTTTAAGGAGACTGGTATTTTTGTTTTTGTTTTTGTTTTTTTTTAATTTTTTTTTTCAACGTTTATTTATTTTTGGGACAGAGAGAGACAGAGCATGAACGGGGGAGGGGCAGAGAGAGAGGGAGACACAGAATCGGAAACAGGCTCCAGGCTCTGAGCCATCAGCCCAGAGCCTGACGCGGGGCTCGAACTCCTGGACCGCGAGATCGTGACCTGGCTGAAGTCGGACACTCAACCGACTGCGCCACCCAGGCGCCCCTGTTTTTTTTTTTTTAATCCCTCTGGGCTGCTATTTTGGAGAGTATACTAGTAGGGAGTCAAGAAGGGTGGTTACTTTGGTGGAGTCCAAATAAGAGGATATTGCCATAATCTGGATTAAGACAAAAAAATAATGGCTGCTGGCAGGAGAGGTGTAGACAGACACATGGCTTTGGAACATTTGAAATATCAACAGGACCAATATGGGGGATGAGAAGGAGAAGGTGGTCAAGGCTCATTTTCGCTTTTCTGGCATGAGCATCTAGATGCATATGATGATGCTATTCATTAAGAAAGATTCCGGGGCACCTGGGTGGCTCAGTCAGTTAAGCGTCCGACTTCGGCTCGGGTCATGATCTTGCAGTTCACGGGTTCGATCCCCATGTTGGGCTCTGTGCTGACAGCTCAGAGCCTGGAGCCTGCTTCAGATTCTGTGTCTCCCTCTCTCTCTGCCCCGCCCCTGCTCACGCTCTATCTCTCTCTCTCAAAAATAAATTAAGACATTAAAAAATTAAAAAAAAAAAAAAGATAGATACTGATGGTCCAGGATGAGGGGCAGACATTCAGAAATTGCGTTTTGAACATATAAATTTTGAAGTACCTGTGAAACTTTCAACAGGGAGGACAAAAGGGTAGCTCAGTATCTTGGGTGCAATTCAAGTGGGGAGCAGAGTAGGGACAGAAAACTTGGTGACTGGCCATGTGCAGAGTAAAAGGAAATCCCCAGAATGAATGAGATCAAAATGAGGAGAGTAAGGGTGCAAAATGAGGAGAGAATTCAACTCAGATCAGGACTTGAGAAAACCCAACATTTAACTGTCAGAAGAAAAGCTAGGAAAGGAGATGAGTGGAAAGAAGTAGAAGGAAACTCAGGAGGGCCATGGATGTCAAGGAAAGATACTGTTTGAAGAAGAGGAGGACACACAACTGACCCCAACACTTTTGAGGTCAAGCAGAATGTGAATGTTTAAATGTTACATGGTTATGCTGTGGAGGTCATTCTCGACCTTTTCGAAAGCTTGTTGTTAGTGGATGGGACAGAAACCAGACGAGAGTAAATGGAGAAGAGGGTGGGATAGGGGCATCTGGGTGGCTCAGTTGGTTGAGCATCCGACTTCAGCTCAGGTCACGATCTCATGGTTCATGAGTTCAAGCCCCGCACTCAGCGCTGACAGTGCAGAGCCTGCTTGGGATTCTCTCTCTCTGTCTCTCAAAATAAATAAACTTAAGAAAATTTTTTTACATAAGAGGGTAAGAGAAGAGGGGGTGGACAGAATGTGGAACAGTCTTTCAAGAAGTTGACTGTGAAGCTGAAGGAGCAGGTGATCGTGAGACAAGCCAAAGCACGACTTCGCTCACCCTCACTGCCCATTTGGCAAGAGGGGAATGAAGGCACAGCAGAGACTGCTAATTCTTAGAGACCAGGGACAAGCATCAGAGGCCCTTCTGCAGCTGGAGGCTTGACTGCCCAACAACTTGACAGGAGCCACACCACGACCCTGCTAATTTTGTGACTTTGCGAAGGACAGCGTTCTCCGCCCTTTCAGAGCAAAACCACAGAGAAACTGAAGTTTGGCAGCTTTCTCGCCAGCAGCTCTCAAGTTGTGGGGGGAAATCCTCAAGAACACGAAGGCATGATCACAGTGGGCCCGAGTCCAGAATGCCGTCTTCAAATAATATGAAGACTCTGTACAAACAGCAAGCCAGAGGGCAAGTCGGGGAGGGGCAGACGGAGAGAGAATCTTAATCAGGCTCCAGACCCAGCACACAGCCCGACACGGGGCTTGATCTCACAGCCCTGGGATCGTGACCTGAGGTAAAATCAAGAGTTGGATGCTCAGCTGACTGAGCCAAGCAGGCGTCCCCCGAACACATTGTTAGGAGGACACCCAGCGCCAGTGCTGAAGACGGAGCCCCGCCCGGAGATCCCCTTGCACGTTCCTCCTCACTGTTCACTTCCTTCCACCGCGCCTCTCCCCCCTGTGTCGTTGGTTTAAATTCTGGGACACAAGAAACATCAATACTGTCCCTTCATCCTTTGCCAACCGCAGAAGGAACCAGCCCAGCAGAGAGAAGCCCAGATGATACAAGCCTCCTGGTTCTGGGTGGTTTACACCTACTGTCCCTGCCGATGTATAGCATCAGGCAAATGATGGTTTCACAGGGCAGAATGTTACTTTTTCCTTCCTCAAGAACTGCGATTAGAGAGTTGGCTGTGTGCGTATGTCGCTGCCTTAGAGTCTCTAATTTCTGTTTCAGGGTTGACTACTGTCTCCAGTGTTCGGGTAGATTCGAGAAGACTTGAACCAGAAAGACAGACCCCCACAAGCAACTTTTCTGGGTTTTTTTCCCCACCCTGAATGTGGCCTATCAAGTAAACTTTGAGGTTCACACTAGAGCCTGAGCAAGTAAGTCTCTATGTTCTTTCTTTGAACATCATAAAATGTTTATTAGGTGTCCTCATGCACATAACCCTGTGCCAAGCAGACAGAGGGCCTACACTCTGGCTCTTACATACTTGAGGTACGATGTTCCAGATGTCACATCTGTGGACACTTAGCAGGGTTATGCTGGAGCTCCTGGAGGGTAATGTTTAAGGGGGAAAAGAAAGCTAGCCCTCCCCTAACTTTGAAATAAAGAGAATATGTTGCTATAATGTTAAAGAGTACAGGAAACTAGATTAACAAGATAGAATTTTTTTTTTTAAGTCAGAAAGGCAATTGTAGTCAGAATGTCATCAGCCTATTCGCCTTCAGGACAGAAACTACGAATTGATCATCTTTTTATCCCAAGTGCCAAGCTCATAGCACAAGGATCCAATGTGAGAAAGAAAAGTAAATGATAGTCAGAAACAGGGCAGAGATGTCTGTTATCAGCATTTCAGGTTAATACTAAGCTGCCAATGCAATAAGATAGATTTTTTTTCGGGGCGCCTGGGTGGCGCAGTCGGTTAAGCGTCCGACTTCAGCCAGGTCACGATCTCGCGGTCCGTGAGTTCGAGCCCCGCGTCGGGCTCTGGGCTGATGGCTCAGAGCCTGGAGCCTGTTTCCGATTCTGTGTCTCCCTCTCTCTCTGCCTCTGCCCCTCCCCCGTTCATGCTCTGTCTCTCTCTGTCCCCAAAATAAATAAACGTTGAAAAAAAAAAATTTTTTAAAAAAAAGATAGATTTTTTTTCTTAAAAATGTTTGTTGTGTTTTTTTTTTTTTTTGAGAGAGAGAGAGTGTATGAGCACAAGTGGGGGGAGGGGCAGAGAGAGAGAATCCCAAGCAGGCTCCTCACAGTCAACACAGAGCCTGACGTGGGACTCGAACTCACGAACCATGAGATCATGACCTGAGCAGAAGCCAAGAGTCGGCTGCTTAACTGACTGAGCCACCAAGGCGCCCTGCAATAAGATATTTTTAAAAGTAGACGTATCAAAATTGGAAATGAAGAGACAAAACTTTTATTTGAGGACTACATGACTGTCTCCATAAAAATGTTATAAAATCTATAGGCAAACTATTAGACCTAGCAAGAGAATTATGTAGGATTGTTAGACAGAAACAGTTTATAGAAATCAATAGCAAGTATATAGATCAGTAGTGACTAATTTACTCATTTAACCTAAAAAAAAAAAGGGGGGGGGGGGGCGCCTGGGTAGCTCAGTCGGTTAAGCGGCCAACTTTGGCTCAAGTCATGATCTCGCGGTCTGTGAGTTCGAGCCCCGCGTCGGGCTCTGTGCTGACAGCCTGGAGCCTGTTTCAGATTCTGTGTCTCCCTCTCTCTGACCCTCCCCCGTTCATGCTCTGTCTCTGTCTCAAACATAAATAAACGTTAACAAAAAAAATTTAAAAAAAGAAAAGGTATTCTTATAGCAAAAGAACAAAAAAACAAAAAACAACCAAAGAAACAACATAGAAAAAAATGTAAAAAGATGTGTAAGACCTTTCAAAGAGAAGATCGTCTATAAAAAGAACATTAAAATAGACTTGAATAAGGGAAGATACAGAATGTCCATGGATAAGAAGATAACATTCTTCCTCCAAACTAACATATACACTCAATATACTTCCAATAGAATCCTAACATGATTTTTCAGTGGTACTTGACAGTTTAATCTTAAACTCACAGAAAAAGCTAGGGATCAAAACAGTCAAAACTATTTTGTTTTTTTTTTTAATTTTTTTTTTCAACGTTTATTTATTTTTGGGACAGAGAGAGACAGAGCATAAACGGGGGAGGGGCAGAGAGAGAGGGAGACACAGAATCGGAAACAGGCTCCAGGCTCTGAGCCATCAGCCCAGAGCCCGACGCGGGGCTCGAACTCCCGGACCGCGAGATCATGACCTGGCTGAAGTCGGACGCTTAACCGACTGTGCCACCCAGGCGCCCCCAGTCAAAACTATTTTGAAGGACAGGTTAGAGGTGAGCAGAGGCTTGCCCTACCAGATAGCAAGATGTGGAAGCTAGGGCACCTACGTGGCTCAGTAGGTGGAGCGTCCGACTCTTGACCTTGGCTCAGGTGATGATCCCAGGGTCATGGGATCAAGCCCTGCATCAGGCTCTGCACTGAGCATGAAGTCTGGTTAAAATTCTCTCTCCCTCTGTCCCTCTCTCCCGCTTGTGCTCTCTCTCTCTAAAAAACAACAAAAAAAAGATATTAAAGCCATGGTATGGTTGTATGGTGCTCACACAGGGAAGACAGAAAGGACTGGAGGAATAGAGCTACATAAAAATGGAAACTTGATAAATGACAGAAGTAGCATTACAATCAGTGGGGGAAAGTTGGGCCATTCAATAATGTGCCAAGAAGACATCCATATGAAAATAGTAGAGACTTCACACCTAAATGAATAACTTCAAATTGGACTAATAAGCTAAACTGAAAAACAAAATGGTAAAATTTTTAGAGGAAAATATTTTTATAACACCAGAGAATTTCCTCAGAAAGACAGAAAAGCTGCACCTTATAGATTCAATAAAACTCTTACAAAACAGCAACCTATATACACAAAACACCATAATGCTAGGAAGAAAAGCCCCATGTCGGAAAAAGATATTATTAGCCCATTGATCTCTAAAATAATATGTATCTGGAATTTATTAATTTTTTGTGTGTGTTTACTTATTTTTGAGACAGAGAGAAACAGAGCATGAGAGGGGGAGGTGCAGAGAGCAAGGGAGAGGCAGAATCCCAAGAGGCTCCAGGCTCTGAGCTGTCAGCACGGAGCCCGACATGGGGCTTGAACCCACGAACCACGAGGTCATGACCTGAGCCGAAGTCGGACGCTTAACCAACTGAGCCACCCAGGTGCCCAAGAATGTAAAAATCAATGCAAAAATGCAAATAATTAAAAAGGCAGAAGGGCAAAGGATTCAAATAGCTAATTCCCTTCAGAGGAAACATGGATTATAAACTTAATGAAATAGGCTCAACCGCACCAGGATAAAGGGAAATGAGAATCAAAATCACGAGTTATTTCACATCCATCATGTGGGAATATATGGTAATTCTGGGGGTCTGCAAGAGAGGGTTTCCCCAATGTGAAGCTGGCTTATGCAGCTGGCGGGCTGGTCAAAAGGACTACGTGAGCTGGAGTGGGTGTGGGGATGCCGGGAAGAACTGGAGAACAGAGCAGACAAGAGGCCACGGTGCCGTAGCAGCCTATATCCCAGCCCCTGGATGAAGGGCACCACGGAAGGCAGTCAGCTGGGCTTGAGCCTTCTTTACAATATTCCATCCAAGAGGGTGGTCTCCTGTGTAGAGGCCTCGACAGTGAGAGGCTAGGGGGAGTAGCACACCAGGGCAGGGGCTAAATTGCCAGTTAAAGGGTGGAACCAGTAAGAAAAGCACGCATTGGGGCGCCTGGGTGGCGCAGTCGGTTGGGCGTCCGACTTCAGCCAGGTCACGATCTCGCGGTCTGTGAGTTCGAGCCCCGCGTCGGGCTCTGGGCTGATGGCTCAGAGCCTGGAGCCTGTTTCCGATTCTGTGTCTCCCTCTCTCTCTGCCCCTCGCCCGTTCATGCTCTGTCTCTCTCTGTCCCAAAAATAAATAAACGTTAAAGAAAAGCACGCATTGTTTCTGTTACTCTTGTCGAATGCCCGCTTATGCCTGCTGATATCAATGTCTTTATATACACGTGGCTTAGGTTTTCCGATGCCTTTTTAACTTTTTACCCTTACTTTTCTCCCAGATGAACTGTAAACCATTTTGTCAAATTCCAAAATAAAATTGCATTGCTTTTCATTGGAAAAAATCTCTGCCAAGGCCAGCAGTTAGAGAGTATGGGAACATGTGAACGCCTATACACTGCTGGTAGGACTGTGATTTGGTATGAACCCAGTGCAGATCAACTTGGCAATATTTAATAAACTTGAAGAATATCCTGTTGGCCAGTGACCGAAGTTCATGATACATACCTCAAACACTCACACAAGTGCACAAGGAAACATGTCAAGTATTTCATTGCAGCATTGTTTATAAGCGAAAAATTTTAAATAACTGAAACATGCGTCGACAAGAAAATGGAGAAATTGTGATATACTCTATGAACTACAGCGTTTTTAAATGAATGCTTTAGAGAAACATGTATTCACATGGATACATCTCAACAACATGAATGAGAAAAACAAGTCCCATAAGGTTAATCTACACTATGATACCATTTATATAAAGTTTCAAAAACATGAAGACAATCCTACATATGCATATATATAATAAGCATGTAACACAGTTCATGGTATCATTCCAATAAACAAAATTGAGAGCAGCAGGTACCTCTGTGGGTAAAGGGAAAGGAATGGAATGAGACAGGGCTGCATAGATGTCACTGTAGCCAGAACTTTTTAAAAAGAAGCAAATGTGTGTAAAATATAAGATTGTAAAAGCTGGATGGTGGATACACGGGTATTCACTATATTGTTTTCTATATTTTTTTCTGTATGTTTAAATGCTTCATAATAAAAAGGCACAATACAAATAATAGCAATTTTGTTAATGTTTGCTGATAGACAGCTAGCTAGATGAAAGCGAATAGACACATTAATACATGATGGGGATAACTGTTTCCAAATGTAGGAAGAATATTGATTCCTCCAAGGCTTATATTTACTTAATTCTTAGCTATGTATCAGGCACTGTGAGAAATGGTTTACATGCATTAACTTATTTAATCTCCTCCATCCCCCTTATGGAGATAATGCTCCTATTATCATTTCACAGATTGGAAAACTGAGGCTGGGAATGGAATGTAGAGTCCAAGGTCACATAGCTAGTAAGCAGCAGAGCCAGGACATAAATCCATATGTGTCTAAGTCTGAAATCTAGGCACTGTGTCTACTGTGAAAAGTTTCACCTTTATTAAATGAGTCAAGATGAAAAGCCACAGAAATTTACCAAGAGCACAAATGGGAAAGATGCAATTTACTGAAGATTTTTAAAGAATCAGGGTGTAAGGAGGACTAAGTAATTGGCTACACACAATTAAAAGTGAGGCCCAAACCAAACCTGTGTGCATAATGAAAATATGAAGGGAAGAACATATAGCATGAGAGATTAACTACAAAGCTAACATTGGCAAGAAAACCAATATTCCTTAACCCCAAATACACAGTCCTTTGATAAGAGTCCTCAAACAGTAGATGGACTTTTCTGGCCTTTTAATCAGTTCCCTTGGGTACATTTCACTGGCCCTTCAAGGCTCACCCTTTCCGACTCACTCAGGCTCTAAACTAAGTTCTCCCTCATCTAAACCCGACTCATGTGGCACTGATGATGGGTTTTTTTTTTTTGTTTGTTTTGTTTTTTTGTGGTATTTTCTACAGGACCAAGTCATCAACTAATACAGACAACTTACGTTATGCAAGAAGGAATTGTATCTTATGTTTTAGTTGGCATTATTTGATAACAAGTAACAGCCTCCCAGACGTTAAGAACTAAAGGTGGAAGGCGAGGAACCTCTGTAAGGTTTTAAGGGTATCTTACTGAACCCAAGAGCCCGAAACGTAGACAGGCACAAAACATGGGAACAAAAACTGCGGTTACCAGCAATCAAGGCAGCTGTTCTCGTCATCTTTTTATCCTGGGATTGTACAGTCTTGTCTTTTATTCTTTCTGCTTCACATCCATGTCCCAAATGCAACCTCCCAAGACATCGGTTTCCCTGTTCTAAATTCGCAGATCACCTACTTGGCTCCAATTTGACCAGATGTCCACTCCTTGTCCAATCATCTAAACAACTCCTCCCTGAAGGTGGCAGAAGTAATCCTCAGAAAATAGGTCAAAAGTTGGGCAGCAATCCTAGAAATTATCTGCTACAACATTTCATTTGTTGTCTATTAATTGGACGCTTAGACTTTTCTTGGAGAAAATAGGCTGAATTTCTTTGATGGCCTTTTCCAACTTAAGGTTGGAGCCACTGAATGCTAAATTCAATCAAAATGAATCTAAAG
This sequence comes from Puma concolor, assembly GCF_028749965.1. Taxonomy (NCBI): domain Eukaryota; kingdom Metazoa; phylum Chordata; class Mammalia; order Carnivora; family Felidae; genus Puma; species Puma concolor. The sequence goes on from NC_141674.1 coordinate 163,363,121, forward strand.
ATTCTCTGGTTGGTTCCTAGAAATGTTAAAATAGGATAGAATTCTACATCAGGTTGTAATTTCCTTAAGATGACACTTTCTGTGCTTCATTCTTTATTTCCATCCTTTCTGACGGGGCAGTCACTTCACTGACATTGTCCACCAGCAATTTAGATTCTATGGTTCTCTTTTCATATTTTTTTTCCATTAAAAAAAAACAAAAAAAAAAAACTCCCTCTTTCTGAAGAAGAAAAATCAATGCATGAACTACAAACAATGGAAACCCCCAAGTACTGTCCCCTTCACCACAGAAAAATGTCTTCAGATGTGGAAGGAGAAAAAATTATGAGTTGCTGCTCTAAGCCAGAGGCACTATGATAAATGCTTACATTTTAATCCTCACAACAATCGTATGAGGGATACCATTGTTATCCCCTTTTTGTGGATGATGAAAATTAGGTTTTAAGAAGGTCAGAAACCTATCTGTTCTCACGTATCAAGTAGGTAGCTTAATACGGATTTATAAAAGAAACAAAGGAATTAAAACCTGGGGAGTGGGGAAAGACTGAAGGAAACCGAGACCTCTCATTCGGCACCCTTTTAATACCGAAAAACTGCATTTAAATATATAATGATGAAATGATTAAGAATCATGTTACTTAACAGCATATGCAGTTCTTTAAAAATTTCAAATCCAGGGGGCACCTGGGTGGCTCAGTTGGTTAAGCGTCTTGACTCTTGGTTTCAGCTCAGGTCACGATCTCATGGTTTGTGGGTTTGAGCCCTGCATCGGGCTTGATGTGCAGAACCTGCTTGAGATTTTCTCTCTCTGCCCCTCCTCTGCTTGTGCTCTCTCTCAAAATAAACTTTAAAAAAAAAAAAATTTCAACTCCAGCTTAGAGGTCACTTAAATTTTTATAGTTAACATTTATTAATATAAAAATGTACCCATTTTATGAGAAACTTCCATTTTCTCATTCCTTACTCAGCATCTGCCTCCTTTATTCTCTTTACCATCAAATTTAACAGAAGAGCTATGCTTGCTGTCTCCATAGCCTCTTCTCCTGTGCTTTCAACCAGTCTTTTACCCAATACTCTCACCAACTGCTTAAAAAGATCAACTGCTCACCAACTGCTTAAAGAGCTCTTGCATTTTTCTCTAAGACCCAGGATTCCAAAAAGATTAGGAACCACTGGTAAAAATTAAATTCTGAACGCCTCTGCAATCTGACCACCTCCTCCAGCTCTTCCACTCCATTCGTCACAAATCCTCGTCATGTGTAACAAATCACACTGTGCCTTTCCTGACGCCATTTCCTCTGCCTTTCCCCAGATCTCTCCATGCAGAATTCTCCCTCCTCTACATTTCTGGAGCACGTTGCATCCGCTGCTGGTATATATTTATCAATCTGTCCAAAAGACCAAAATCAGTATCTTTGGGTCTTCAACACTTTAGAGAAGGTAATTTCACTAAAATATCAACCAATTCATTTTGTGCTCAGTATCAGACAAAAGACTTGCTACTCGTTTATGGCAAAAAGTTTTAAACATAGTATTTGGTGAACCAAATAGTTCTTTTACATTAAAAACATTCTTACCAACTTAATTAAAACTAAAAACCAAACGGTTACTAATAGGGTTAAAGCCAAATGCTATTAGTAATAATAACCACAAATTTCAAGCAATATTGAATACAAGATTTTTAATAAAACAAAAATTTTGAGATCAAAGATGCTTGCTCTATTTAAGTGATTCTAACCCAGGAGTGTTTATCAGAACCACTTACGGAGCTATTACAAAATACATATATAGCCTCCATCCCCAGAAATGTAGATTTAGGTAAAAAATGCAGCAAGACCTGTGGACGTTTTAAAATGCTCCCAGCATTTTCTGATGCAATACTGGCTAAAAACGATTTTCTATGAAGTATGTTTGACATGCCTTCAACTTATGAGTACACATATTTTTACTATTTAAGTATTTCCACTATTTTGAAGTATCTTAAGCATTTTCACTATTTTGCCCAATGTTACTTACAGGGCACCTGACTTTTGCAACATATTCCTTTAAAGCTTTATGTGCTTTTGGGTTAATTGCATTACTTCTCAAAGTCATTAAGTCTCAAAATACAGAAAATAAAATTTTCTTGTGGTATTTTAAGTTGAGGTATACAGAGTACAGACATCTACCCGACTAGGTGACTACGTTCTGATAGTTCTGATAAAGAGGAATTATTTGCATGTAAATATACTGAATATGCACCCTCTAGGCCTTCACGAAAATAAAGCAATTGATGAAATACCTACTAAAGAGTATACTTGCACTAAGAAATATACTCTTACACAATACTAAGATTCTAGAACTAGAAAAAAATAGATCAATATACTCAGCACTTTTAAATACAAAAATAGAAATATTTGAAATGACCTAGGCTGAGGCTGAACACTGACTCTTTTTGCTAGGTAAAGAGCCACAGCTCACGGACATATTCCTAGTGGGCACTCTTTAAAATCTAAAAGTGTAAATAATTTTTAGGACTACTTAACGTTCTTCATTGTATTCATGCTCCAAGAACTGATAAAATATGCTTGGAAACTCATGGATCAAAAGCACTCTATAAACTTACTGTAAAATTTCAATATTATTTAAAAACATCTCTACTATCACACTCTAGAAAGATTTTTAATCCCCTGACTTAATAGGTATTTTGCTCAAGTGAGCAACCTTCTCACATAATCCTCTTCACACATCTTCAGTAATAAAAAAACTTCTAAAAATTAACTGGAGCTTAAAGATTCAAATTCTGATCCTTGTAACTTCAAAATAATTGTACATTCCATTAATTTCTATAATTCAAGTAATAATGCCTATTTCACATCACAAGCTTAAGTCTCACATTTAGGAAAGAAAACTCTGCCTGTGTTTCTATGTGTATCTAGAGTTGTCCTATGCATTCAAAGATATTATTGACAGTGTCAGACTGGGCCTGGAAAACAATGGAATCTTAATCTTCACCCCCACTGTAAACACATGGAAAGTAACTGGATTTTTCATTTAAAAATATCCAAAATTCAGTCATAATGTTAACTTTTCCTTTCCTTTTCACTCTGCCCTTATCATGATTAGACCTACACAAACTCAAAACATAACTTTTTCAACTCGTGCCACGGTTACCAAAGTATGTCTTACATTAGCATTTTCAAGAATCTTCATGTAAACTCACATTTTTAATAAATCAAAATATTCTGCACTGCTTTAACTGCGGAAATAAAAACAAGGTTTGCAAAATGGGATTATTACAATTAATGTGAATCAATGTGGACTTAGAATTAAAAGATTTTTTTTCAAAAGTTTTATTTAATGAGCTCATTTTCAGGAGAAAATCAGTCATCTGCTAGGGCCTCTACTCCTCCCTTTTCAAGTAAATATCCCTTCTCCCAATAATTTGTCTGAGATCAAGAATCTGTGAACAAAAGGTGAAGAAAAATGAACCATACAGATTTTTCTTACCCCATACCACTGCAAATATTTTAAATGCATAGGAATACAACAAACTCAAAAGAAAAAAAATAGTGTTTTATTAACTACCACACTGTTATAATACACTTTAAACGTACAATAAGGTAGCCTTTAAGTTTGAGGTGGTCTTAAGAATAACAAATGAACAGAATTCCAAATTTTGAAATAGGTGAACTGCTGCAGTTATAGGTATACATTTAGGAAAATTGTATAGCTCTTACAAGACCAGCAATGAAACTTTATTTTGTACATTTTTTAATAATTGAAAATATAAACAATAATTAAAAAATAAAAAGAAAATACAGCATAATAAAAAACATACATTTCTCAATTAAATGTACTGGATACATATAAATTTTAAGGGAAGAAGCAAAAAAGGAAAATGGTTGATATTTAAGTGCAGACTGACTACCTAGACAAAAAAAAAAAAAAAGACTTAAAAAAATATCATAAACCTCTAGTTTTCTATGACTAATATCCATATGGTTGGAGTATCGTCACTATGGAAGTGATTTTATGTTTGCATATGTTATACTTTACTGGTAATTTACATGATGGCTTTTAAGGCCCTGGCAGACATATGGTTTTTGGAAACAAGATTGGATTTTAAAAAAAAAAAAAAAAAAAAAAAAAAAAAATCACTGCTAAGACGCAATACACCTTATTTTTTTTGGTCCTCCAATATTCAAGAAAAGGGATAATTCACTTTAACATTTTCTTACCACCCAAATGCCTCAACCTATACATTTTAAACTTTTTTTTTAAACATTGGTTATATTGCCCAACTTCGTTATTGAAAGAATATTAACAAGACATTATTTTGGCAAATTAAATCTTAAACATGGCTTTTCAACAGGATTTTAAAAGGTGACTATCCCTAGAGTTCCATGTTAAAATGTAGTTTTCAAAATCTTACAAGAGTAATGCTTAAAATATTGTACATAGTTAACCTAATTAAAATAATTAGCTTCAAAATGACAAATTGATAAGCTAAGTAAAGCCTACACTATGTAACATTTGCTTGGAAACTTGATTTGTCAGTTATGCATAATAAAAATTCCAGTCATCAAGAAAATTACAAAAATTTTTTTATCATAACATGATTTCTTTCACCCACCAACTTTTTTTTATCTTACAATAGATAAATACCAACATGTTCTCATTTTTACACTAAACCACACAGGATTGATGCATTTGGTTAGACTACCATTCGCATTGTTAAATTCAATTTTCTCTTTATATAACTTGGTAAAATTTCATTTCTTCTAGATTCCAAAAGTACCTACAAAACCCATGCAATTTTACCATTTTTAATATACTATGGAATATCATACAAAGTAAGGCATTTCAGTGTCATGTATAACCAAGTTACTGTCAATCCAAAAATTTTTGCACATCAATAAAAAGATATCTAAGAACTTAGGAACAATATTCTTCTCACTACTGTATAAAAATAACCACAATGAATAAGTATTTGTGTAATATTTACTCCATTGTCTCGTTTCCAGAAACTGTGACAAGCTGTAAAGGTATTTCAGTGTTGGTAAGGATATCCTGATTGCTGGTGGTGGAAGTATTAACAGTTCCTATCCCTGAAACAGAACCTTGTTGAATATTTGCAAGGATAAGTGTTGTTCCTCCTGCAGTAATCAAAGCATCGTCTCGCGCAGCTTCCACAGATGCCAGCACTGTACTGCTAGAGTGAATACCTTTTTTATTCTGATGTGTTTTAATATGTTTGGCAAGGTGGTCACTTCTCATAAAGCGTTTTGAACATTCTGGACAAACAAATTTCTTCTCACCTGTTAAAAAGAAATTAGGTTACTTAGTTTTTTAAATTCAACATGAATAGACTGATCATCTGCTGAGAAAGAAAATAAGCCAACACTGACAGAGACAAGAAGCAGAGTTCAGTTCCATTAAAAGTGTATTCGTTTCGTGAGCGGTCCTTGCAAGATTTCTCACATAGAGTACTCTTCCCTCAAAATAAATCTGTCCTCTTTACTTCTGAATGAAAAGTGATCTTCAAAGTTATAGACTGATATCTGGATACGATTTGAATACCTCAGCTATGCCAATAGTTTGTTTTGAAACATCTGTTAGAAGACACCGTACAGCTAAAAAATGACCATCTGCAAAGAGCACACTGTTTTAAGCTATATTTAAGGTATTATTAGCATGTCGTATCCACGATACTAAACCTTTTAAATGTGAATTCAAGGAACTACACAGGGTACTTAAGATTAAAGCAAAAACATAGCCTGTGCTCCAATAAGACTGATAATCCCAGGAATAATGGAGATGGCTAGCTGATGTGATTTTAGCTGGAATAGTCAAGAGCAAGCCTGATATACCATGATGTTATAGTTAATTCAAGACCCTGATGCCTAACTTTATTTCCCCAGTATGAATAAAATCCTTTTTTAAATACAAAAGACTGACTGAACTTCTATTATGTTGAAGACAACTACAAAAGAGAATTACTGGAGGAAAAGGCAAAAGGCAAATCTAAAAGGAATCCAGAGAGAAATCAAGTAGTAAACAAATCTTGTATTTTGTGATTCTCTTCAAAATTCTTACCTATCTCTTATTTCAGCACCTCCACCTTAAGTAGGTCCTCATCAGACCTCACGCCTGAACTATGCTGCAGTGACACCCTAAGTCATTCCCCCTCTCCTATCCAGTCAGTCAATGGCAGACAAATCTTCCTTAAATACCAAATCGTATCAGTGTGAAACTTCACCATGACACTAAGTGGTACGGAAATATAAGAATAACTTGCAGATTATGAAATAGATTCTCTACTGCCTAACTTAAAAGGACCTCCATAACATAGCTCAATCCTACTTAACAGAAATGTGCTATATAGAATCTCACCTTCACTCATGGCAAATGGTCTCTCACCTCTTCTATTCACATATCATTCTATTCTTCTGGGAAGGTATGTCCCAAAATTTCTTTTGGAATTAATCCTGAGAGATGCTCCACAGAAAAATGGCACAACAATCAAAGGAGGCTGGGAAATGCTACACATACTACATCTCCCAACTTAAGAGATGCACAGTCTTCTTAATGTTCAATTAATGGTCCTAAGAGGTGTTGCCTTGAAGGTAGCTGGACTAAACCCTGTTTAACTCAGTGTTTCTCACATTTATTTGATCACAGACTTTTTTGTCCCCTTTTATGTTATTCCTTTTTATATCCTGATCAAATTCCACAGAGGAAAATTCTGTTACCAGGCCACTTTAAGGTCCCAGCCCACTGCCCAACAATGTCTTACTATCCCATGCAACACTGATCTCTGTCTCTAAGTATACTTGACCTATTTTCTTATTTTGTTTGCTGCAACTTGAAACAGGTTAAGCTCATCTGTCTAACCTGACAAATAAGACAGAAAATAAGTAGCACATGTAATATATATACTACTACATACTTCACAGGTTATTTTATATATTTAAAGACAATGTAGAAGGTATGAAAGTAGAGTGAGAGCTTATCTGCTTACTCTAACAGAGAACCTGGATTTGAATCCAGATCTAGGACCAACACTTTCATTTCACCATGCTTCTTCCTTCTAAGCTTTATTGTAACTATAAATATATATTTTTCAATTCTTCAGAGTTGAGCATAGACTGATGAACACCTTGACCATTATATGGTAGCAGGAGAAAACTCTAAGATACATTAAATTAGGATTTAGTTGGAGTCACTCCTAGGCTCACTTCATGTAACAACCCCACAATACCATGAAAAACAATCAAACAGAAGAGTTCTTCCATCAATAATGCCCTGGTTATTCCTCATTGAAATGTTTTTTGCTTACCTCACAGATACTAAAACGAGAAAAGGTAAAATACTTCAATTTATCAGAAAAAAAAAAGAATTATTCTTTAGCATGTTGAAGAAAAATAAAGACAGATCAAGAGTAAAAGCACACAACTAATTTAAAAGGTTAACATAATAAACAAGAATTGCATAAATGTGGCTTAAGACATTAAACAACGTTACAGCAAAACAAAAAAAGCTAACTATATAAAAAAAAAAAAAAGCTAACCAAAGTCTGCATAAAATAAAATGTTATTTTACAAGATAAACCATATTGGCTTATTTGGAATTACTGTTCTTAAATTGGTATTACTGAAGATAAAAATTGAATGTAACTAGTTATATTTTAAAAGATTCAGATCAGTAAGATGTGGGGAGAGGGGGGAAACTTCAAGATACTATGTAGCCCTATAAGTCATTTTTTTTTTCAGTTAAAAGTAAATATTAGTAACCTGTATGTGTTCTTCTGTGCCTCTGTAATTCATCACTTCGAGTAAATCTTTTACCACAGAACATCCAGTTACAAACAAAAGGACGCTCCCCAGAATGCCAACGCAGATGAGCTCTCAGATGTGAGGTCTTCCCATAGACTTTACCACATCCTGGTATATGACAAATGTGTTGCTTCTTTTTTCCAAGATTGGTACCTCTAAAAAACACACAGAGAATAATATATACTTCTATGGAAATATTCAAGTAAACATTACTACTTCTATATTCCCAAGCTGAATTTCAAATCGAAGACGTTAACGCCATGAGGTCAATCAGAAACCAAGACCATTTAAGATCAATTTAAATTTAAAAAAATGTGTGTGTGTGTGTGTGTATGTATATATATATATACATATATATATACATATATATATATACATCTCAAACATGTAATATCACATTATTAATTTTACTTCAGATTTAATGTGATTGCTGTCCAAATGTAAACATATTCAAGAATTATATAATTTAAAAGGACATTTCATAAAGACAGATTGTACAAATAAAGCTACTTAAGTATTCTGTCAGAACCATTCACAAATTCAATGCATAGGCCCAATCCATGTCCTAGTGGTATAAGAAACTAAATAGTCTCTTCAAAGTCACAATGTCAGCTAATTTAAAAATTAAATAAACCAAGAAATGACTACATAACCAATCACAGGTACAATAAAAACGATAGGCACCTTAAGCAGACTTTAAATTAACATGACTTAAGCATATTTATTCCTTTATTTGTATAGCCACACCCTGAATATACACGGAGACTTGGGAGAAAATCGTAAAAAAAAAAAAAAAATCTAGACAAAGCTACTGTCATAGCTCCCTTAGCACTACAGAAAATAAATATAAATCAAAATTATCTTTATAGTTAAAATTCCTTTCATATTAACCATGCAAAGATACCCCAAATTACACATCAGAGATATAATAAAATACAGTTTCTCCACAGCATAAAATTTGACATTTGTTACATTTCAGTATTTGATACCAAGAACAGGGTTTGGGAGATATGTGCTTAGATGAATGAACACACGTATTTTAGCCTAAGCAAGAAGAAAACTTTTTTGATTCCAGAACTGATATTCAAATAGTATTAAACACTATAGAAAGTGTTATTTCCCAAGCTTTAAAAAAAAAAAAAAAAAAAAATTGGGCTGGTTACTAAATAAAAATAAATGAGTTTATAAAAAACACGACACTTTAGACTGTCAAAATCATATAAACTCTGCAATGTTTCGGAGATTTAAAAAAGGTACATTTAAGACCCCCCGCCCCGACTTCCCCTCCTCCCCCAATCTCACAGTCTAGGTATATAGCCTGTAAACTGTCCATAAGCCTGAAAATCCTCCTTTATATATTATACCTAGCGTTTTTCAATTTTTACTGGAAAAATGCATATTTCCCCACATTTATATTTTAATGTACTCACACTCAGTAGCATGTGAAATTGCCATAGGACAAACAGTGCTAAACGGTGCAGTGCTGGCTGTTAGATGCCATAGGTGTTCTGAACAGGGAGACATCAATGTGGGCTCCAGTAGTTAGAGAAGGCTTCGTGGAAGAGGTGGGTAGGATTTAGATAGAAAGAAGGGAAGGCATTCCAGGCAGAGGAATAGCATAAGTAAAGACAAGGAGGAGTCATGCTGTTGTCTTAAGGGCAAGGACGTCATAATCTAACACAATTCTAGTTTCTGCTCCAGTCCACCCCCAATTTCTATAACTCTCTTCCAAGAGCTGAGTTGAGTGAAACAGGTTTTTCTGGCTCACCTGCAATGCCAAAGTATTAACCAAAGCCAATATTTCATTTAATTTAGTTTTTAAAATTTATTTTATTCTTACACAGCCCTAAGAAAAAAGAGTAATGTTTGTGGTTATTGGTGTAAAAACCAATTTCACATATTGTGTTCACCATAGCAATTTCACAGAGAACCCAATTCAGTTCACTCTTGTACTCATGACTTCTTGCCTCTATGCTAAGTGTACCACTCAGGTGAATCCATGTGCTTTTATAAACTCAAAAGTGCTAAATACTTTACTAACTAAGCAAAATTTAGCTTGAGAGCACTAACAAAGCACAAGATTGTAACAAATTACAGCAACAAATCTGGGTTCTCAAAGAACCAAAGAGCCCGGGAGAGGTATTTTCAACTGAATTATAAGAAAATGAGAAATACTATTTGAAAATGGGACAGGCATCTGGGGGGGGGGGGGGGGGGGAGATGGGGACAGGATGCACACAAATATATCTAATTTAAGGGAAAAGCCTAACACCCGGGTCCAAATTTCTATTTAAAAAGGAAATTTTATTCAAGATAAGATCTAGATATGTTAGATATGGATTTATGACACGTGATGTGAAGGAAAAGAACTTTCTCAACAAATAAATATAAAGGTAATAATAGAAGATTTAGTCGTAAGTTTTCTTCTTGATTTATGTAATCAAACCACTAACACCTATACCATCTAGAAAAAACAAACAACTTTGAGTTTCTATTCCTAATTGCCTAAACTTGTTCTCAATAGTTTAACAATGCCAAGACAGAGTGACACAATAAATAATGCTGAATTCTCAGTATGGGAATTAAGAAAAGTGAAGTAAATCAAGTACTTTCTTTTGCTTGGAATGGAAGAAATGAGACACCAACTGAAATTGCTGACAGATTTTGCAAAATAACTTAATTTTTAAAATATGGACTGATGTTTAATCCACACAAACCCCACATAACAATAATGCTTTTAGAATTTATTCTACTTTATTAAAATTACCTGCCTCTTCCACTAGAGTAAAAAGTTTCTGAGGGCTGGTTCTGCTTAATAAGTATTGGTTAAATGCCCAGATGAATACAATTTTTAAATATTTAACTATATTTTACACCTTGCTCAAGAAGGTAAACAAAATTTTGTTCTCTGAATATTCCACTTGATATATGTGTATTTTTAAGAATACAGCTGAGGGAAAAAAGGCCAATATTCTAAAATTTTTAAAGTACTGCCCACCTCACCTTTGCAGAACCCTTTAGAATGCTCTGGATTTACTGTATGCTATGCTTCTACTAATTAGATGCAACAACTATCAATGATACAATTTTGCCTGTCATGTATATATCAGTTGAAGTTTGTTCAAATGAGCTCTAAGAAACCATAGTTTTTTTTCTTAAGAGCTTCCATTTTGATTATTTAGAATAATTTTAAAAAACGAACTCACAAAAGTTCTAGAAAAAATAAGTCTTTTTTTTTAAGGTATTTCATAAAGACTGATTCACTAAAACTTTTGTGCATAAAACAAAGTTTGCAAAGTTTTAAGTGGTGGAACTCTTCTTTTACTTGTATAACAATGCATTATACAAACTACTGACAAAGTTGAAAGGCAATGTAAAACTAGGAAAAAATATCTGCACATATGACGGTTAAACACACGAATTAACAGATTCACAAAAGACAATTCACAAAAGAAATCTTAAAATGGTAAAATAACACACCAAAAAATGTTCAATCTCACAATGTAACAAAAAATATACTAAATGAAATAATAATGAGGAATTATTCTTCATACCAGACTTTAAAAGGTATTAAAAAAATGATGAAATCCATTGTTGGCAAGGGTGTGGGAAAGCAGATACTTTCATACACCACTGGTAGGAGTCTAACTTGAAACAGATAGAAAAGCAGACAATTCCCTTCGATCCAACAATTTCACTTCTGCCAACTTACAGTGATGAAGTAATCAGACAAAGGTGCAAAAATGTATGTGTAAGATTAGAATGACAGCAATAAACTCTCAAAAAAGATGTTAAATTCTTATGCATCCATACAACAGTATTAACAGCCATTAAAAACTTGATGTAGACTCTATACAGACTTGGAAATATGGTCACAAAAATTGTCAAAATAAGAGCAGACATGTAAACAGTGAGAATGATTCCACTTTAAAAGATACGTAAAGTCTGAAAGGCTATATACAAAAATGTTATAATGGTTATCCTGACATGGGGTAGAAGTTTGGTATTGTTTTAATATTCTTCTAGATTTCTGAATTTTTATGAGCACATACTAGTTTAATAAATACAAATCTAAAGGAAGTTCATTTTCAAGAAAATGCGTTAAGTAAAATATAGGCCAGATCTTGACCCTCAATTAGATTGGACTTTCACGAACAAATTTATCTTTAAAGTTCCTCTAAAAAGCAGAGTAAATTTCAGAAAAGTTATTGTCTAACCAAACTTATTTAAATTGGCCAAAACATGTCAAAGAATAAATAATATTTCAAACAAATAATTACCCAGTAAATAAAAATACCTAAGGATCTGATATAGAAGCAAATCCACTCAAGAGGTAGTAAGTACAGTTTAGTGGTTAATGCTCTGGAGTAAGAAACTGGGTCCAAATCCCAGTTGCATGTTGCTCTTAAGAATCATTCAACCTCTCTGTGCCTCATTTATAAGACTTTCTAACATCTAAAACTCAGTAAGCCCTCAATGTTAGCAGTTATTAGTCACTGTTACCATCATTGTGAATGGGCTGGCCAATGTACAAATCAACTAATGACACCAACTCGAAGGCAGATAGACTCTATTTCTATTAGCTTAAGCTCATTAACTGTGTTAATAGTATATTTTGTCTATTTATGGCATATTTCTGAGAGAGATGTGTTAAGGCTTTTCACTATGACTAGGGATTTGATTAGTATGTCATTAAGAGTCGTATCAGTTTCTGCTCTCTATATATTTCAATGTTATGGGGGGAAAGTATCGTAACTATTACATCTCCTTTGGTGAAAACTTCGTATTATTAAGAAACCTACCCCTATTTAACCATGTGATGATTTTCACCCTGATCCTTCGTTGTCTGACAGTAACACTGCTATCCAAGTTTTCTTGTTAACATTTGCCTAATAAATCTTTTTCCACCCCTTCAACATTCCTGTGCCAATTTATCTGAGATGCTCCCTATAATTAACGTAAGGCTGGATTTTGTTTTTAAAATACAATCTGAGTTTCAAGGTCTTAATTATTAAGCTTAATCCATCCACATTTAATATAATCAGTGATCTGTTTTGAGTTTTTCCTGTCATGTTATTCTGTCTTAACATTTATTTTTTTAAAGTACAGAATTAAAATACTACAGTTCCACTTTCTTAAAAAATTCCATCATTAAGGCTTATTATTCATTTCTGTTGAAAATAGAAAATGTTTATGCTTATCAACTATTTCTGAACTTATTTTTATATAACTGCTATTCTCAAGCTAAAAATCAACTCTTTATCTGTATTTAGGCAAATCTCATTGCTGGTTTGCAAATAGGCTAATTTCTCATATGGGCCTGTTAAATGGCATCTGTTACATTTCTTTTTAAGGCAAATTAAGTAACTTTAGTTTTAAAAAAGGCACTTCGATCTGAAAATTCTATCTTACATATTTTGTCCCCTAACTTTTTCTGCCACACTCATACAGACATACACACAAAATGATCATGTAATGAGAAATTTCCCATAATTAAGTGATACCGCATGCAGTATTTCAAAAATTAGGGTGATGATATTAGCAGTGTTAAAAAAAAAGAGTATGTTTCATATGTGCATACCTCCCACCACCTTCTTTACAGTTGGGACAGGTGCAAGCTACCCTTCGAAGTCTTTTTCCTTCTTGATGTTGTTGGTCCCCTTCTTCATCTACCACCTGCACTCTTAAGTGTGTTAGATCATTGGTATTCAATGTAGAATCACCACTGAGCTGCCACTCTTCAGGATCAGGTTCTTCTTCCTTGATCCTAATATCTAAAGAAAAAAGCAAATACAGATGAGAAGCAGCCCACTGGCCCAAAAAGCATGAGATGTGAGCCTCTCTAAGGTAAAGTGAATACTATGTAAAAGTCAAAAATCATGTCTATGGAACATAACCATTGGTCCTAAACATAATCATTGGTTCTCATTTCTATCTTACTCTAAATATCAAAGAATTCAGCCAAAAAGAGAATAAAGCCAGCATGAGAGCTTGCTTTTTAAAAGATTTATTAAGAAAAGTAATTTTCATATGTGGAATTTAAGATACAAAACAGATGAACATAAGGGAAGGGAAGCAAAGATAATGTAAAAACAGGGTGGGGGACAAAACATAAGAGACTCTTAAATACAGGGAACAAACAGGGTTGCCGTAGGGGCTGTGGGTGGGGGGATGGGTTAAATGGGTAAGGGGCATTAAAAGGAGGGCACTTGTAGTACTAGGTGTTATACACAGGGGATGAATCACTGGAATCTACTGCTGAAATGATTATTGCACTACATATGCTAACTAACTTGGATGTAAATTAGAAAGGAAGGAAGGAAGGAAGGAAGGAAGGAAGGAAGGAAGGAAGGAAGGAAGAAAAAGACATTTTTTTTTAAGCAAGCGAAGGCTAAATCACAAGCAATCTGAAACTTCAATTATATACTCGTTCAGCTTATCAATAAATCCAACAGTCAATTCAGATTGGAGCAAATTCTAAAACCCTTCACAGCCTATATCAATCGTTCCTATCAATAGGTACTATGTGAATGCAAAAGAAGGGATCATTCACTTGAAACTGTTACTCACAAATCTAACCTTTAAATTAAGTCATCATTACTAAAATATCTATAATGGCCACGATGTCACTATGGAAGGAGACAGAAATATGAGAGACAGTTTCTATTTTCAAGGAGTTTTATTACAAACCAGATTGGGAAACAAAATGAGGAGGCAATGGTAAGGAAGAATGGACATGGCAGGAAGCTGTGTCATTTTCTCAGCAGAGCCAAACATCTTTATATCGATAATGATACAACATCATTTTCTACATGAAAACGAAGAGGTTTTTCATCTCAGAAAACTTTTTTAAAGAAACAATACAGGATTTAAAACAAACACTGAATATAACCATCTTCGGTAAAGCAAATTCTCACAGATTTTTATTCTGATTTATGTAGTAAACCAAAAATCTTAATGGAAAATTATTATTTTAAATCCAAATTAGTCACTAATAATTGGGGCAAAAATAGCTTTAAAAAAATCAAATGTGTCTTGTAACTGCTGAATTTAAACTAATGAAAACTAGAATGTATAACCAACAACCAAGAAAAACACCTCAAACAGTGTAAAACTAGTTTATTTTATCAGGATAACCACAACAAAGTATCGGGGGGGGGGGGGGGGGAGTAGGAAGAAAGGGAAGCATGGCATGGGCAACAGGGTAGAGAGCAGTGCCATTCACCAAAATAGGAAATACTGGAGAAAGACCAAGTAGAATTAAAGAAGGACAGTTAATGAGTTCAAGGTTCAAGACCATGGAGTCTGAACAAGTACAGAAGCAGGACCTATACCTTTGGAGCTCAAAATAGAGGCAAGTGCTGGAGATACAGAAATTATCGGTATATATACAGTGATGGGAGTCTTTCCAAAGAAGTAGGTTAGATCACTCCATGACTATAAAGAGGATGAGAAAAGAAAGTAGCCAGTGAGGAATACAAACATTTAGGGAACAGGCAAAAGAGGAGGAACCTGCAAAGGAAATTAGTATCCAGGAAAATGTGCTACATCAATGAAAGAATGTGTTTCAAGGAAGAAAGGAAGTGGTCAACATCAAATACTGCAAATAAGTTAAGAAAGAAACTAAGAAAGTGGGCAAGAAGTGCGAATGTGTTTAATAACAAGTACAGATAAGTTCTTCAAGAAGTCTGGTTTGAGAGAGAGACAAAAATATGGCAATAGAAGCTTGAGAGGACCAAAGAGGAGAATTAAGGGGAGGGAGTGTTTTGTTTTATTTTTAAAGACACAAAAAACTTGAACATGTTTAAATGCTTATGAGAAAGATCTATTACAGAGAGACTGGTTGAAAATACAGGATTTTGAAACCCCTAAAAAGTGAGGAGGGGATGATGACCCATAGAACCTACAAGTTCAGCTGATGGAGCACAGCCACAACTCCCTCTACAAGCACATCTGTTCATCCCATAAGTAATTAGCTGCTATGTGCTGTGAACAATGCTAGACTCCAGATGCAGAGAGAATTCGATGGCTAGAAATGGAAGGAAAATTGGTTTCTATTTGCTCAGTGAAAAGATGAAGAATTACACTATATATAAAATTCCTCCAAATACAAAACATAAATGTGTATTGACTTCTGTTCCTTTATAATCTGATGTCCATCTGTATCACTATGACCAGATACGTAAGTACTTGCACAAATATTGCATAATACTAGCTTTGTAAGTTAAAGAAAAGACACAGTACATGGATACCACATATCCAGAGTAGAGTAAGTTTGAAGTCCACACATGAGGCAGTTTATCAGATGTTTTTAAAGCTGCTCATCTTACATTATTTGTGATGAGGCAGCAGGTAAAAAGGAGGACAAAATACTAATACCAAGGATGGATAAAGCAGTCTAGAGAGACAGAAGACTTGAAGACACCAAAGAGAAGAAAAAAAAGCAATTGATGAGAGAGGGCAAGAATGAAATGCAACTTGACTGAGGGAATGAAGATATTATATAGCACGTTCCTGCCCCCCATTGCTAGTTCTCTTACTGGAACCTACAAAATTGTTTAAACATTGTGTCATGGACATAAATACTCACAATTTAGTGTCCTTTCTTACTGAATCTGAATACAGCACAAGCAAAAAAACTTCACATGTAAATTGAACCCATCTTGTCCACCAACCAACCTTCTCCTTTAGTTGACAGCATTACAAGTCACCTAATTTTTCGGACTATCAACTCTAGCTGAGTCCTGTCAGTCCATTGCCAGCCTCTCATCTTCCTCTTTTGCTAATCCATCTTCTCCACAGCCTCTAAAATGTTCTTCTTAAATAAAAATCTAATGACATCACCTTCCTGATAACCATACTTACACTAATTCTCTATTTTCTACAGTATAAAGACCACACTCATTAACTTGGTATTCAAGAATGTTCTCAACCTGGCCCCAGCCTGGTCTTCCAAACCTCACTATTAAAAACACTGAAATTCTCAGGGCTCCTGGGTGGCTCAGTGGGTTAAGCATCTGACTCTTGATTTTGGTTCAGGTCATCATCTCACAGCTCATGGGATCAAGCACCACACACATCAGTGGGAGCCTGCTTGGGATTCTCTTTCTACCCCTCTTCCACTTGCACTCTCTCCCTCAAAATAAATAAACAACAATAAAAAACAAACAAACCACTGAAATTCTCACCATTTTCAGAATACATGCCCTCTCTCAATGTCACTCCCTTGTGTGTGCATCTTGCCTGGGCTGTTTTCTATCTCTTTTCCTTTTTCATCGAACTAACCTCGATTTATCCTTAAAGGCTACTTCAAATGTCATCTCTTTTATATATACTTATGGTAGAATTATATTTATTGGCTCATACATCCCTTTAGATATTGAGTGCTTCACTCCAAAGTGCTCAGAAAATACAATCTGACTAAATGAACAAAAACTTCCCTAAGGAGGAACTTCCAATATAGGCAATAATCTACCTGGAGAGACTTTGCCCTCTGCTTCTCTATGCTCCTTCTATCTGCAAATAATACATAAAGAGAAGTGTTTTTTTTTATAAGATTAAAAGTCATTTCATAGGGACAGGACCACTAAGTGTTCACTAAAAATAATAGATTAATTGCCCAAAATGTGTTACACCAATTTTTAAAATCACTCCACTTGTTCATACGCAATCTGGGGTATTTTAGAATCTTAATGATAAAATTAATTAACCCAATAAATTGGAAATAATTCCCCTTTGCTAACTGCATATCATTTTAATTACAGACACCTTAAAAATAAGTCTCCAGTACTAGGCAGTCAAGGTTACATCTTCCTCAATAGCTGAGTGTAGACGACAGGAAAATATTTTTTACTGTGCTCTATATTAATGTCTTACATGTGGTACCTAATCATTCTTAGAAATCTATTTGTAAGGCTCAGAGGAAAGGGAAGTAATAATCCATCAAAATAGACCATACAAGTATGAAGAAGTACCCAGTATTATTAGGTATCAGGAAAATAAAAAGCAAAATCACAATGAGGTATCATACCACCACAATGGCTAACATTCAAAACAGACCAGGCCAACTGTTGGCAAAGTAGTGGAATAACTAAAACTCTCCCACACTGCTAGTGGGTGTATAAATCGGTGTAATTTTAGAAAACCTTTTGACCACATCTTCTAAAACTAAACCTATGCATACCCTATAACCCAAGCAATTTCACTCCAACAGAAATGCATACACTAAAAGTTCACCTTAAATGAAACAATTCCAATGTCCACCAGTATTAGAATGGAAAATAAATCATAATATATTCATTCATACAGTTAAATGTGTTAAAACAATGAAAATTAACAACCTATATGCAACAGGAATGAATGTCACAAACATAATTTAAAACAAAAGGCTCACATTTTTCTCTCTCTGTCTCTCTAGAAATTCTATTTTTATATAAAGCTTAAAACAGGTAAAACTACTCTACGGTGACTGCCTATCTTTAAAAAGGGGTAATAACTGGGTCTAAGGAGACTGCTGGTTTGTTCATAATGTCCTATATTTTGATATGGGTAATTTTTCCTAGGTGTTCATTCTATAAAAATTCATCAAGGTACACACATATGATTTTACATTTTTCTGAATGTGTATTATACTTCAATATAAATATTATTCTAAATAAAAATTTTTTTGAGTAATCTATAGATTACTTAGGAATTCTGTGTCAATCAGCTTCTTTTGTTGCGGCTTCATCTCTAGTTCCTTATAATCAACTAACACCTTTCCCTGACATAGGAATTTAAAACAAAACAAAACAAAACAAAACAAAAACCTTTAAGAGATGAGTGTGCTCTAAAAATTAAGCCCATAAACTGAAGTTTAGAATATAATATTATTCACTTAACAAGTATGTGAGTGACAATAATGTGCCAGGCACTGTTGTAGGTTCTAAGGATAAACAGTTAATACAACAGTTACCTTCATCAAGTTTCCTATTTAGTTGCGAGAAGACAGAACAATTAAGTAAATACACAGCATTTTAGGTGATAAAGTGTAATGAGAATGGTAAAGAGAGCAGGAAGTGAAAGGAGTGAAATACTAGCTGTTTTAAATAGAGGGGTCAGAGAAAACTGCCTGGAGGCAAAGGATGAGCAAGGTGGAAGAAAGTATTCTGGGCAGAAGGAAAAGCAAGTTGGATGCATGTTTGGTGTATTCAAGGAAAAGCAAAGAGGCCTGTGTGAGTAGAATGAAATGAATATGGAGAAAGTGTAGTAAGAGATAAGATCACAAAGTAAAAATGTGGAAGAGGAGGAGAGATGACCATATATGATGTTACACATTGCATATTACACATTGCATATTATAAGGACTTTACATTTCATTCAGAGTGAGGGAAGCCACCAAGGCATTAGGAGTAGAAGGGTGATATAATTTAAATTACATCTTACTAAAATAAATTCAGTATCACTCTGGATGCTGCATTAAAGAGACTGTTGGGAACAAGGACATAAGTAGGGAAACTAATTAAATTAGGGAGCTAATATATAATTACCAAAGCAAAAGATGATAGTGGCCTAAAATTAAGGTGTTATTGAGGAAGTAGTAAGGACTGGCCAGTCAGGTAGAGTCCATGACATTTGCTAACAACCTGTTAATTACTAACAGGTTTTTTTGTGAGGTGTGAGAACAAGAAAGGAGTTAAAGACAATTCTAAGGTTTTTGTGCTGTGTAATAAAAGAGATGGAGCTGCCATTAACTGAGATAGGGTAGACTGGAAGGTGAAAAGACTGTGGGAGAAGGGTGCCAATCAGGCCCCCATTTTTGGATATGAAAGTTTGGAGGTGCCTATGAAATAACCAAATGATGATGCTCATCAGGCAGTTGATGGCTCTGGAGTTCAGGCAAAAGCATGCCCTGCAGATATAAATTTGGACATCCATCAGCATATACAGCTGATTATTTAGAGTGACTTGGAATGGAATACAGACAAAAGGAAACCCTGGGCACTTCAACGTTCACAAGTAGAGGAGACTAAAAGGAACCAGCCAGAGACAAGAGGAAACTAGTGTCCAGAAAGCAAGTGAAGCAGTCATTTCAAGAACATAATCATAGGTGTCAGTGCTTGATGAGTCAGGTAAAATGAAGACTGAGAAATGACTTTTGGATGTAAAAATGTGGTAATCACTGGTGATCTTGACAAAAACTGTTGCAGTAGAGAAGTTAGGACACAATCCTGCCTAGAGTAGATTGAAAGAATGAAAGATGAATTGCAAACAAGTACATACGACACTTCCCAAGAGTTATGCTGGGAAAGCAAGCATTCTAAGAATGTCACTGATGTTCCTAAGCTAGCCAACAAAGGCAGATTTAACATGTCTAGTAGCAAATACATGTATTAATATATACTAACAATATAAAAAATGAATATGCTTAAAAAAACAAACGTGCTTATTTGAAAGGACTTTGGGTACATAAGAAAAAACAAGTTTAAATGCAAAAAAAAAAAATTGAAGCAATATAAATAGAAATTCTCAAAGAGGGATGCCTGGGTGGCTCAGTTGGTTAAGCACCTGACTGTTGATTTTAGTTCAGGTCATGATCTCATGGTTGGTGGGATCATGCCCCACGCCAGGCTCTGCACTGACAGCATGGAGCCTGCTTGGGATTCTCTCTCTATTCCCCTCTCTCTCTCTGCCTCTCCCTGCTGGTGCACATGTGCAACGCTTTCTCTTTCTCTCAAACATTAAAAAAAAAAGAATGTTAAAATAAACAGCACTTTTTTTTAAAGTTTATTTATTTATTTTGAGAGGGGGGGGGGGGGGGGAGAGAATCCCAAGGGCTAGAACTCACAAACCCTGAGATCATGACCACAGCCAAAATCAGGAGTTGAAGGCTTAACCAACTAAGCCCAGGTGCCCCAATGGCACTATTTTTAAAATTATATTTACTCTCTACCTCAAAATGTTTAAATTTCCTTTTCATCTGGTTTGGTATATGGCAGTATTGTCTCACGTTTATGGTTGTTTTCATGGCCTACCATAATAAAACAAAATAGGAAGGAAGGGAGGGAGGGAGAAAAAGAGAAAGAGAAAGGAAGGAAGGAGGAAAGAAAGTTTGGCTGCTTTTGTGGATTAGGAAGATAAAGCCAGCCAGTGGTCTCCAAATCTTTGATTGGCACTATTAGTAAAGCTGTGAATATGCACCCCATAAATATTAAGCATATACACTCTAATTGACTATAAAATATTAGAAAACAAATACATGTAAGAGATTAACAATTTTAATTCTATTGTTAATTACAGTAGCTCAATATTAGATAATGCCACAACAAAATATTTAGGGCAAGATTCAATGTTATCAATAGCAGAGAGAAAGTGACTACTCTGCCATTTTCTTGGGTGTTCAGTGATGACTTCATTTTCTTTGCTAGTCAATGCATGGCTTCTTTACGTGGATATTAAAGACACTTGTCCACTTTAAAGGTTATTTAGTTAAAATCAGAAAATATAAATTCATTCAATTCAAGGATATATAAATAGCAATATGCAGCATCGTGCTAAAAGCATGTAAAAAGAGAGAGAGAGTGAGCAGGCATATCATATGTAACACAAACAGAGCTGACATGGAATCAATGAAGGCACCAGTGGTAATCTGTATGTATAATCAATATTAGTCAGGCATTAATAACCCAGGACATGCATAGATTTCTATTAAAAATATTACCAGAAAATGCTAAACGCTTCCTCCTAAGACTATTTATCAACAGAGCTAATAGAATATTTAAGATACATTCTTAACTGGTTTATCAAGTCTGGAATATGCATATTTAATTTAAATAAATAATACTAGATAAATATGAATTACCATACTGTTGATAAAATGAGATATTCTCCTTTATCAATAGTATATCATTAGGATTTTTGTTGTTCTTATCAAAGGCTTTCATATTCTGTCTTCAATTTTTTAAGCTCTGATGAAATTATTTCATTTGATTCTAAAGTTTTATTTACATTTTCCCTTTAATCAGTTTCACCTGCCATAAAAAAAAAAAAAAAAATCACCTGAACAGAATTATAGGATAATCCTACAAGATCTCATATATTATTTTAATTAGATTTTCACATTCATAATTATTCAGATTCCTAAGGATATGTGAGAGCTACCAAGTCTCTTTTTCCAATTTTTCTTTCAAGGAGCTAGTTCTAAACTCCAGACATTGATTCCTAGAAATATAACTGTGCTAGTCTAATCAAAAGAAATTAACACTTTAGGGGAAAGTTTTAAAACCAAACTTTATTCCTTTACCTATTTTAAACAAAATATATGTACATATATTATCTGTGCTTTAACATGAAGCAATCTCTTTCCCACAAATCCTATCTCTCTAAACCTAGATTATTCTTCTATGACTGCTCCCTTCCCCCTACTTAAAATTAATCTTTCATCTCTACTAATCTTTTTCAAATCCTCCTTCTCTTTTTTATAGCAGTTTTCAGAATCATCTTCAAAGCTTTTCTACCCAAGTAGAGATTATACAATAGGATTATTCATCCTAGTAAATATAGACAATAGAAGCTTTTATCAGATACACACACACACACAAATGTAAACATAATTAGAAATAACTGATTTTCTAATATGCCTTATAGAAGACTTCACTTTATAACCATACCACAAATATATGAGAAAAAGGCTATGTGACTTGCAATTAATATACTGTAAACAGTAAAATATTAAGTCTCTGTTAAAGGGAGCAACCTTACAAAAAAAGGCATATTGTACAGCCTTACAAAAAAAAAAAAAAAGGAAATCCTATCACATGCTACAATATGGATAAACTTGAAAATACTATATGCTAAGTGAAATAAGCCATTCACAGAAGAACAAATGCTGTATGATTCCACTAATATGAAGTATCTACAGTAGTCAAAATCACAGAAACAAAGTAGAAAGGTGGTTGCTAAGCACTAGGGAGAGGGAAGATGGGAAATGGATACAGTTTCAGTTTTACAAGAGAAGAGCTCTAGAGATCTGTCCCATGAAGGTTGAGTGTTAACTACAGAACTAGACACTTAAACATGGTTAAGATGGTACATTTAATGTGATGTGCTTTTTACAATAAAAAAAAAAAATCTGGAAAAATCTTCCCTGTTGCTTCCCACCATAGAGGACTTCATTTGAGGATCCTCACAGATAAAATCTTCAATGTCACAGATAACAAGTTCAGAATAACTGTAAAGGATACACATCAATATAAGACAGTACTGCAGACAGTATAAGGCTCCTCCCTTCCCCCATAAGTTTTACAGACTAGTTTTCCTCTCTCCCTCAGATAAGAAGAGACTTTAAAGTTACTCTAAAGTTTAAAAAAAAAAAAAAAAAAAAGATAAAAGTTGTTCTCTACCACATCCCCAGGTTAAAATACCAAAAAGGATGACAGTTTCCAATAATCCTTGACTGCTAAGGAACAGCAAGAAAGTGATCTGTTACAAGTGGTTATCACAACTCTCTCTATTCATGCCCTAATAGTACCAAACATTCATTCTAAGAGTAGATTCAGTTTTCGGAGACAACTGAAGATGAACTGAAGTGACATATTATGAATATATTAAATACTTAAACTGGGAGATAAAACATTGCTCTTTATTCAAAACTGTGACCATAACATAAGCTGGATCTTATAGAAGTTAATTAACATTCTTACCACCTGATTTCTAAATATTCTATCCCTGGAAACAACTTCCTAGTCTAAGTATATGATGACAAAATTACACTTAAAAAAACTTTTTCCTTAGTAAAAAAGCAAGGGTGGAAATCTACAAAAACAGCAATCAAAAAGTTATGCATGATTCTTTAACCTCACCTCACACAATCCTATTCTCAGTTTTCATGCCAGCTACCCAATAAACTTCTTCCATGTTCAGATATATACATGTTTCATTACTCATCAAGAATGCAAGCAAAAAAAAAAAACAAAACAAAAAACCTCTACGTTGATTTCATTACTAAGTCATTCTCATTTCATGTTGCAAGAACTCTCTTCTAAAATACATGGTTTGCAATCCTCTCTTAAAATATCTCTTTACCAATACTGAGTTGCATGTTAACTAAAATTTTTAAAACTATATTTCTTTAAAAAATAGTTATTACAGATTTCAGTTATGCTTTTTAGATACTACATATTATCGTAACTTCTTGAAATACAATGGCAACGGAATACAGCATAATATAAACTCTCATTTTCTCAAATTTAAATAAGGTAGGCTCTTTTCATTAAGTTTTAATTATAAAAACTTAAAATTAAACACTGGAGAAGAGTATTATCTACTACTTCAATGTTTATTTGTATACCACTTTATTTTTGTTAATGTTTATTTATTTTTGAGAGAGAGAGAGCACACGCACACAAGAGAGGGAGGGACATGGGGGGTGGGGGTGGGGGACACAGGATCCAAAGCGGGCTCTGCACTGACAGCAGAAAGCCCGTTTGCAGGGCTTGAACTCACGAATCATGAGATCACAATCTGAGCCGAGGTTGGACACTCAACCAACTGAGGCTCCTGGGTGCCCTTCGAATCACTTTAAAAATACACTGAAAACTTCTAAAATTCAAAACCTTCAAGGCATGAGTTGTTTAGGATGGTAGTTTACAAGATAACCACAGGGTACCATATTTTGAATGGAAATCTCTCCAGAAATAATTACACACTTACCTACTTTCTTTAGCAGAACCTGAAAATATTATTTAATCTTTAATGACTGCAATTCATTATTAAAATAATCTGGTACTGGACAAGCCCTAGAACACTGCACTAAGTCCAGAATTCCATTTTTTTATTTCATATATCTACTTTTTTTTTTTTTTTGCCTTCTTCCCAACTCTAGTGATATCAACCCTGTCTCCCAAGCTACACACCCATTATCCTTTCTAATGTGTATCTTCTAACCCAACTTGAAACTGGAAATCAGCCAAGTTTGTTAAAAATTGTATCTGAATACTGGAAAAATTAGGCCTAAAGAATCTGAGGCTTCTCCTAAGAAACTCCAAAAACTATGCCACAGTGGCTATACCTGTTGCAGCTTAAGGGCTTTCAAAGTGTCTGTAAAGGACACTATAAACTGTAAATCTGTCAGTAGAGAAAATGAATACGTAGGGTCCCAGGTCCTCATGTAAATCAGAGCAACTCCATGAGGTCAGTTTTACATACTGAGGTTCTGATAGCCATATTGCTACCACTATATGACTAGGAAAAATAATAGTTTGGGGTTTTTTCCCCTGCCTCATTTAAAAAAAATTTCTCCATTTAAACAAAAGATTCCTTTTCCTCAATGTCTCAGAAATGCCTATTTTTCCCCCTAAGGATTATTCAACAACACTTTCTGTGGATTTTCAACAATCTTAACTTGAGTTGCTATCATCAGGAATAGGAAACCACACCACCTATGTACAACTTTGAACAATTATGTTTAGTTGTATGTTAAAAGTTTCATTGTTTTTCTATCTTTTCCTTTGTCTTCTACTTAACATCATCTCTTTGCCATACCACCTACATAAGAGGGGCACCTTGTCATTCTTGGGCTTGGCTATCACAAGGAAAATAAACCGAAAAGCCGCACCTCAGCAGTTTTAGAATTTATCCATTTTCCTTTGCCCTTAGATTCCAATGTCTTCAATCCAAACATTTAATGAGCACCTACTGTCACTAAAATTATAATCTAACCCATCAATCAGGACTAGTAAGGTTGTGCCACAGTAATAAACAATCCCAAATCTCAATGGCTTGACACAACAAAATTATTTACTTCTCACTAATTTTACATATCCAATTCAGATTTGCAGGGGGGATCGGCTGGCTCATCAGTCCCTCATGAACCTAAATGCTACCTGACACACACTTCCAAGACTGCCTTGATGAACAAGGTAAAAAGGAATGTGGTAAACCACATCCTGCTTTTAAATTTCAATTCAGTTTATTGGCCATAATTCACATGGCCACACCTGACTTCAAAAATGACAGGAAACATCAAGAGAACAGAATTGGACTATTTATGAAGAATCCTGACTCCCAAGTCCCCTTTGTGGTCAAACATTTAATTTATTCTCCTTCCGACAAGAGGAATACACCTGTCCCCTACCTGTAGAACACAACCTGAAAATTCCATCTAGTAATAGCATTAAGCTCAAAGACCAGGATCTGTTGATGGTATGGAAATAATCTATCAGATCAGATGTGGCCCCTCTTCACAGAAACCTATTTACTAAAACAAGTTATCTACCTCTCCCTACACATAAAAAATACACAATGATATATGTAAATGTAAGTATAACCATAAAAATGAGGTAAGAATGAGGTTAAGTATAACCATAGAAAACCACTCTCACTCAAAAGAAAGGGAACAGGAGACACAACAGTCAGTGGTTCATAGTAATTCATAAACCTCGCTGAACAGACGGGGTGGGGGCAGGGTATACTCTGATCACTAGGAGGAGTTTCTCAGCAGTGTTCTCTATGCCTCTTAGCTCTACCCTCCAGGACGTTTTTCCTTGTCTATTATCCTGCTTACCACAAATGAAGTGGACACAGAATGTGCCTCCCCAGCTAAGCAGAATTCTCAGCCTGCTGGTACAAGGTTAAGGGGCAGGGACTAAGAATATTAAATCTCAATCAGTTACAATTTTTTCACACTTTTTTCATGCTTGTGGTTTCTTCAGCTATACAACTCCCTGAAAAACTTAGAAGGCTTTCTTATATGTTTGATTCTAGCCATTTCCAAGTGCCAGTATCTAGACCACAGATTTTTTTCTAGATACAGCTTAGACTGACTAGATTTGCTGGCTTTCTTGTCACATGAAACTGTGTCTCTCTACCTAATTGTGAGTACTTAGGGCTTACCTTTACCTGGCTTTAGTAGGGAAGCCATACTTTCATCTCTTTTCCCTAACCAAAATGAATTAGTAGGCCATTACTCTGAGTCACCTTAATGCATTCAGATATTTTAACAATGGATGATGGTCATCACCTTGTTTGGATCCTTGCCATAAGACTTTTAATTATTTTCTCAAAAGGCTTCTCAGTTTCATCTCTTACTGACTGAATGTGAGAACCAGTTGCTTCTTCCAATCCTACAAATCCCCAAATAGCTTCTCATTCCTACATGCAAACCAGCCAATCATTTTCTAGCTCATTTCCTTCTTATATCTTGTCAAATGGAGCCAACAGCAGTTAAAATACAATTTGTTTTCCAGCTTCATCCCCTAAAGCTACAAATGCATTAGGTATATTACTTGTCCTCAAGTTATTGCAAACGACTCTGCACAGCATCTTCCCAGCCTCTAATATCAGTTTCCTTGCTGCCTGATCCTTGAACCACATCTGAAGATTTTTTGTTAGAGCACCCTACAGTATTAATTTTGATTTTAGTCAGAGTAGGCTACACAACACAGGTGCTGCCCAACGGAAACATAATGCAAGTCACTTACGTAATTCTAAATTTTCTAGATGCCACATAAAAAAACTTAAAAACAGTGAATTTTAATAATATGTCATTTAACCCAATATATTCAAAATAATTACACTTCAACCCATAAACAGTACAGAAATTGACCTATTTTACATTCTTATTTTCTTGCATACTAAAATGTTCAAAATCCAGTTTGTATCTTACACTTAATCATATCTGAGTTCAATCCAGCCACAATTTAAGTGCTTCACTGCATCAGACAGCTAGTGCCTACCATATTGAACCATGAAGGGCAAAATTAGGTTGCAGGAGCAATAGCAAGCAAGCCCTGAAACCTCAGTGGTTTCTTTTTATTCATGTCCATCATAGGTCAGCTGAGGGTGTACTGCATGCTTTCCACACTTAGGGGTCAAGGCTAGCAGAGTAGTCACTATGGTCTGTTTCATTGGCCAAAGTAAGCTATAGGGCTACACCCAAGTTGGGTGTGCCCAGAAAGAAAACCAGAAACAATAGGTAGATAGCACTAATGACTACCATCTCCATTTTTTAAATCACATTTTAAAACTTTCAAATTACATCTTCAAGGAATTGGAATTCCACATTTTTCTTTTTTCCCAATATACACCCACTTCAAAATGCAAAACGATAAAATGGTAAACTACTTCTACTACTAGCCAGTTAAAACAGGAACTCTAGAATACGTATAGTTTCTTCACTATGGAACGTAATTTTTTCTTCAAAAAGGATTCTGAAGATTTGGTAAAAGCAATTGAAAAGATGCGACTAGAACTCAAAATACTCCTTTTGCTTCAATTGTGGCAAACAAGGACTTTAAATCTTCTTTAACTTCTCATGCCAACCCTAAGTGATTACTGCTGCTGAAACAAGTCCAGGCTGAAGAAAAATGGTAGGGGAAAAGCCACATTCCTCAAAAGTAGGGTGAAAGAAAAATAAAGAGAGAAATAATGTTACTCAAAATTAAGGATATTTTTCAAAAAGATTTCCTTATGGTCCTTATCAGTTAACTTTCTGCCATTTAACACTATAACATAAAGACCAATTGCCTACTTATTTATCCAAATTATAAGGTAATACTTCAAAGCCTGATGTTTTATTTTCACAGGTTTAAGGTGAAACCCCCTTCCTCTTAAAAATAAATGCTTATATTCTATTCCACCTTCATTTAAGCATTCAAAGAAAGAATTTTAGCATATTAGAGGACCCAAGATAATAGCTGGATTTGGTGAAATGCTGGGAATTAAAGAGTATCCTAGTGAGTTACATGTAGTAGGCAATAAAAAAGTTATCACAAGAAAGGGCTTAGGTAAATAAGAAAGCAAATTTTCCTTAGGAAATAAATGCACTGGTATATATGTGGACTGGTTTCATATAGCATTTAATTCCTCCTTACAGAATCTTTTCAAGTCTGGTGTTCTAACTTATTAAAAGACTAGGATAAAATAAGCTCTTTCAAATAAAGCAGAGGCGATAACAGAACCAATAAGCAATCCATGGAGATGCATTTCTGAGAAAAAACAATCCGACAAGTCAAATCTCAACCAACAAAACATCCAAAACCAAATCTGTGGAGTCCAAACTAAATTTTCTGATGCCAGACATTAGAACAAATGCCTGTTCTTCTGCTACCCAAAGAAATTATTACCCACTAAAACTTTATAATCCTACAAGATTATCCTAGAAATGGTAGAAAATATAGCTTTTTCTATATGTTTTATTGATGCTACCAAGGCAGCTAACTGTAGTCTCCATCCCTAAAAATCTCCTGAAAATCTTTCTAAGTCTCTTGTCCAGTTTACCTACTCTCATGACTTCATGTCCATCACCTCTACAGAATTTCAGTCCTCTATGTCTACTACCAATAGTCATTTCAACCTAGAACTACAAATTCAATCCATTAAAACTGCTTTCCCTTTGCTTCCCCTAGATCAGTTTCCCTTCCCAACTGTCAATGATTATGACCTTTTTTAAAACAAAAGACTAATCTTTTATTCCCAACAGCTAATCACCCAAATCGCGTGGATTTGTCTTTTGAAATGTCTAACATTCTTACTTCCTTACTTTATTCCTGCATAACTGAAATAGCTTCCTACCTTCTTTAGTGCTAATTTCTTCCCATTCCAATCTATTCTTGAAGTACGCCTTCCAAGAACTGATCAATTCATGTTATTCATCTATTCAAAAACCTTCAACCTTTTAACCTTCAGTTAAAAATATTAAAATCCTCACCAGTAGTATAGTCAGTGCTCCCCAGTCTTACCCAAACGTGTCCTATCAGCCACCAGTCCCCAAACAACATCCCAGCCTTCTCTTCAGCTATTACAGTATTTCCCGAAGTGTTCCTTATAATTAACCCAACAAAATACGAATCTTTAGAGATACATAATCTAAAAAAGAAAAAGGATGCTACTTCATTTCCTTAAACAGTCAAGAGGTTTATTTTCCACAGGATTTCTCAGAAACTTTACATGTTAAAGAGAATTATCATTAACTTGTTTAATAATATCTAATAACATCTCACAAACCATTTTTTTGGGAAATACTAGGCTGTCTCCTGGATAGGCTGCCTCTATGCTCTTAATGCTTTTTGCCTTGTTGGTATATATCTTCCTTTCATTTCTCTACCTATACAAATTTAGATTCCTCTACAGAAGTTCTGGAGGTTCTCTGTTCTCTGTAAGTCTTCCCAGACAACTGGAGACCTCTTTGAACTTCTACACAATTATCTGTAACATACAATTATAACATCACACTGATTTTTTTTTTAATTTTTTTTTTTCAACGTTTATTTATTTTTGGGACAGAGAGAGACAGAGCATGAACGGGGGAGGGGCAGAGAGAGAGGGAGACACAGAATCGGAAACAGGCTCCAGGCTCTGAGCCATCAGCCCAGAGCCTGACGCGGGGCTTGAACTCCCGGACCGCGAGATCGTGACCTGGCTGAAGTCGGACGCTTAACCGACTGCGCCACCCAGGCGCCCCAACATCACACTGATTTATACTGTCAATTGTACATAGGTTTATATAGTTGATTACTGTTCCATGTGTCTGATTTAAATACCCCCAACAAATCTGTAAGCTTCTTGGAAATATGAAAATATGCATCCTTCTCTTAACCACATAATATCAAAATTAAGGGCTATCTGACTTACTTGACAAAAGACAGTTGCACTCTAAGAAACCTGTTCAACTCCTCTCTTCTCTCAAACTCTTGGGCCTTAGTTACTATCCCTTTGCCAGAATTTAAACAGCAAAAGCATTTATAAAAAATCTATCTAGTTTCTCCCTTTCATGTGTAAGAAAAATCAAGAATATTTCATTGTAGTTTAGTATAACTGGATAGTGTCTAAAATTTATCACTTATCTTCATATTAAAGGTGATAAAGCAGGGAAACAGTCTCAACAGTCAAAATCCATCTTCCAGGTTTTCATAGAACCATACACCCTCTTGACACTTGTGACACAACCATGTCCAAGCTATTATTATGAACAAGGCTCACTAACCAAAACAACACAGGGGATTTTAGACACCAAAATTAAAGTCCAATCTTATAAATTTCTTTTTTAAAACCTCAGCAATCCATAATGTCCCCTAATAAAAAACAGGAGAGAACAAGACCTACATTTCCAGAAGCTTTTTGGTATAGAAACTTCAAATATATACAAAATTAGAACAATATAATAAACCCCCAATGTACCCATCATGCAGCTTCAACAATCAACTCTGGAACAATTCTGTTTATCCATACCCACACGGTCTCCATGTTATTTTGAAACAAATCCCAGATATAACATTTCATCCACAAACTGTTCAGTATGCATTGCTCAAAGATAAAGAAGTTACATTTTTAAAATCTCTAGGGGCGCCTGGGTGGCACAGTCGGTTGAGCGTCCGACTTCAGCCAGGTCACGATCTCACGGTCCGTGAGTTCAAGCCCCGCGTCAGGCTCTGGGCTGATGGCTCAGAGCCTGGAGCCTGTTTCCGATTCTGTGTCTCCCTCTCTCTCTGCCCCTCCCCCGTTCATGCTCTGTCTCTCTCTGTCCCAAAAAAAATAAATAAACGTTGAAAAAAAATTTAAAAAAAATTAAATAAAATCTCTCATCACATTATTCTTAGAATATACAAAACTTAACAGAGTTAAAAAAAAAAAAAAAAGACTTCAGGTGAAGTCATTTAATTCTAAATTCCCTCACATTCAGGCAAGACTAAATCTAAAATTCCTTTTGCTTCTATTGGCTTTTTTCTCCACAGGTTTATAGGTTGGTTTCTGAAACAGAATTCTAAACGTAAAGACTCTGTTAAAAGCTACAAATTTCGCACAATTACACAACTCAAAGTGGTATGAAATAAACAGGTACCACGCATCCCATACATCGGAACAAAGTTAACTGTTTCAGAAGCAAGCAGGTAAAATTTGCCTTATATATTACCAGACAAATCTATGTTTTTTCTGTATCCATTACTGATATTTGTTCATTTATTCATTCTCAAAAAAAAAAAAAAAAGAGGGGCGCCTGGGTGGCTCAGTCGGCTAAGCCTCTGACTTCAGCTCAGGTCATGATCTCACAGTCCATGAGTTCGAGCTCTGTGTCGGGCGCTGTGCTGACAGCTCAGAGCCTGGAGCCTACTTCAGATTCAGCCCCTCTCTGCCCCTCCCCTGCTCATGCTCTGTCTCAAAAATAAAAACATTTTTAAAAATTTTTTTAAAAAAAGAAAAAGAAAAAAGCAGACGTAAAAATGAGTGAGAAATGACTACTGAATTCCAAAAGGAGACAAACATGTAACTATAATACAGAACAAGGGAAATAGATGCTATTAAACAAGCAGTAATTTAAAGGAGGCAGGAGGCTCTAACGGCTATGGGACAAGGTAGCATCTAAGCTAAGACTTTAAAGATGTCAATCGGAAGGTTACTTCTCTCTGCTCCCAAAGTACTATCAGTTCAATGTTAGTACATCATTTGCCACTTTATATTACAATCTTCTACATGTCTGCTAACCCAATGGTTCCCAAAGGGAAGAAGAGGAGTCCTGCCTTCCCGAGGACATTTGACAATGTCTGAAGCCATTTTTTATTGTCATGACTGTAAGGTAGGGAGTGCTACTGGCATCTAGTGGGTAGAAGTGAAGGATGCTGCTAAACATCCTAAAATACACAGGACATCCCCCACAACAAACAATCAGCAGACCCAAAATATCAATGATGTGGCTATTGGGAGACCCTGGTTTAACCTGTTAGACTGTGAAAACTTTAGTGCATCTTTGTATCTCCAGCATCTGGCAAAGCAGGAATTCTGTAATTATCAGCAGACTCAACAGACCTCAATTTAAAGGTAATGGAATACAATTTTATGTATCAATTATATATACCTTAATACAGTTGAAAGAAAATAAAGGCAAAAGAAAAGCCAGTGAAGATTTCAAGGAAACCAATAGCATGGCCTGTCTTTAGGGAAGAGAACTTATGCAAAGAACATATTGGTACAACTTCCAGTATCCTCCAAAATTGTAAATGCATACATTGTAGGGGGTGCCTGGGTAGCTCAGGTGGTTAAGTATTGATTCTTGATTTTGGTTCAGGTCTTGATTTCAAGGTCTTAAGACGGAGCCCCCACCGCAGGCTCTGCGCTGGACACGGAGTCTGGTTAAGACTCTCTCACGGGGCGCCTGGGTGGCGCAGTCGGTTAAGCGTCCGACTTCAGCCAGGTCACGATCTCGCGGTCTGTGAGTTCGAGCCCCGCGTCAGGCTCTGGGCTGATGGCTCGGAGCCTGGAGCCTGTTTCCGATTCTGTGTCTCCCTCTCTCTCTGCCCCTCCCCCGTTCATGCTCTGTCTCTCTCTGTCCCAAAAATAAATAAACGTTGAAAAAAAAAATTAAAAAAAAAAAATTAAATACATGCACTGTAACCTCTAATCCAGGAATTTTGCTCCTAGATATTTATCTTTCAGATATGTTTACTTTCTCTAAGGGAAAAAAGAGTACATGTATATAAGGATATTCACCACAGTATTAGCTGAAATATGACTGAAAATAAATGCCCATCAATAAGAATCTTATTAAATGACAAGATACTCATTCAATACAACACTGTTGTTGCCATTGCTAAGAATGAGAGAGCTTTACACTTAAGATCCAACAAAAAAAATTTTTTTTTTAATTTTTTAACGTTTATTTATTTTTGAGACAGAGAGAGACACAGCATGAATGGGGGAGGGGCAGAGAGAGAGGGAGACACAGAATCCAAAGCAGGCTCCAGGCTCTGAGCCATCAGCCCAGAGCCAGATGCGGGGCTCGAACTCACAGACCACGAGATCGTGACCTGAGCTGAAGTCGGATGCTTAACCGACTGAGCCACCCAGGCGCCCCCCAACAAAAATTTTTAATGCAGAAGAATGAGGGTGTGTAGCATGATACAATTCTAAGAAAGGCATAGAACATATAGGTAAGGTATGTTAATGTCTGTACATGTATCCTTCCACTAGAAACATTTCATGCATTAAAAATATCCATACTTCATGTATCACACATTATATAATATATACATTATATACTATATCATACACAATGTATCATATGTTAAAAATACTATACTAGTGTGATCTATACTTCATTAATAAACTTTAAAAAAAAACCTGGTGGTGATGGCTATCTCTAGGATAGGGAACTGGGTGGTTAAGATAAGGAGGGAAGAAAACTAACTTTTAATACTTATCCTTTTATACTTTCTGAATTTGTGCCTTGTGCAGATATCATTTATTCAAGAACTAAATACATTTTTTTAAAAGAATTTTAAATGCACTGGGGGAAGACTGAGGCATGGAAAAAGATTAAATGTTATAAACAAGAGCCTAGCTATAACAGTAAAAGCCAGACTACCGATATGAGAATAGAGAACAGATCACAAAAATATGGCAGAGATGAAACCAAAAGGACTTAGAACTTTCTACAAGGAAACAGAGAAGAATTAATCATGCACCAGCATCCAAACTGCTGGAGAAAAAAAAACAATTGTGCTAATTACTTAAGTAGGCACCCAGTCACCCCTGCAATTCTACATTTCATCAGTAATTTTGCTTTCCAATTCTCTCAGATGACCATTTTATATCTTCTTCCTTCTTAAATTTCTATCACCTGACCTCCTCGCCCATCTCAGCTTGTGTCTTATTACAAAGGGAAATCAGAAGCAGAATGACAAGAATTACCTTATCTTCCCACCACATATCTGCATCTGTAAGGCTCTATCTTATGTCCTTCCTGTCAAAACATGTGATTATCCCTACTTTTATCAGCGGCCAACCCCTACACCTGTGTCCTGTATTTCATCTTGCTTGCCCTCTTAAAAATTTTCCTCTATTATACCTTCTTTCTGCATCAATTTCTCACTCTTCATTGACACAGGCACATGAAAAACCCTACCTCGACCTCAAGTCCATCTCCAGCTACCACCAATTTCAAAACTCCTCTTAACAACAACAACAAAAACCTTAAAATATTAGTCTGTAATTACTACTGCTACTTCCTCTTCCCTTAAATCTCCTTTTATGTCATTCTATTCAGCTCTCCTCACCACTTGTCACCAACAACCAGAATCCCATTTCTCTATCATCTTACATACCTTCCACAATATCTGAAAAGAACACTCTCCCCCATTCTTAAGCAGTTTATTCACTTGACTTCTTGGATATTACTCTCTTCTTGGAAGTTACTATTTCCTTTGCTGGCATCTCCTCTAATTCTCACCCCCTGAATGCTGAAATCATAGGATTCAGTTCCAAGGATTTCCCTCAATTTTGGCTGTTTTAAGTTTCAGTTACTGAATTTCTATTCGGTTCTTTTACAAATTTACTATGTCATTTTGTTATAGTCTCTAACTCTGTTAAAAAGTGCTTAAGCTTGGGGGTGCCTGGGTGGCTTAGTCAGCGATCTTGTAGTTTGTGAGTTCAAGCCCCATGTCAGGCTCTGTGCTGACAGCACAGAACCTGGAGCCTGCTTCCGGTTTGTGTCTCCCTCTTTCTCTTCCTCTCCCCTGCTTGCGATCTCTCAAAAATAAACACACATTAAAAAATTAAAAAAAAAACAAACCCTTAACTTTAAAAAAAGTGCTCAAGTTTGGCTTTTATCTCCTAGACCACAGTAAACAGCTTGTGTTAGTCTATGTTTGATAATTGTAATATCTAGAGTTCAAATAAGTCTTATTTCTGTTGTCTGACAGGTCTCACTAATGCTGTCTCATCTTCTCATATGCCTGGTTACCTTTGATTCTGTGCTAGACATAACATTTAAAAAATCTAGAAAAATAATTTGAGGTTCCGAATTATACTACTTTCCAAACTCTTCTTTACCTATATTCTCTACTAAGTTATTAATTTTCAAAACACGTGCACTTGAAAATCACTTGGGAGCTTATTTAAAATAGATCTTTCCTGGGGCGCCTGGGTGGCTCAGTCGGTTGAGCGTCCAACTCTTGATTTTAGCTCAGGTCATGGTTTCACAGTTTGTGAGTCTGAGCCCAGTGTTGGGCTCTGCGCAAAACCTGCTTGGGATTCTCTGTCTCCCTCTCTCTCTGTCCCTCCCCTGCTCACATGCTTTCTCTCTCTCTCAAGATAAATAAATTTTAAAACAAAACAAAATAAAACAGATCTTTCCTAAGCCTCATGCATGGCAATTAAATTAGAATTGGGAGGAAGTAAACACAAGTTGTTGGCATTTTTTAAAAGTTCCCTGTGAGAGCCTACCATGCAGCCAAATATTGAAAAGCAATGAGCCAAAAGATTTCATCTGGTCACATCTATCTACTTTAATGACTCCCAAAGTCTTATCTCTAGCCCATCCACTGTTTATTGAACCATCCACTTGGGATATCTAAATAAGCATTTCATATTTAACAACACCAAAATAGAAGTCCTAATTCTCCATTTACTCCACCTTTCCCCACTTTCCTTATTACTAGCCTAGCCAAATTCAGTATCCTCTTTTGCCTATATTATGGCACTAGCTTTGTGCTTAAACTAGCCATTGCAATTCCCACCCCACCCCCGATCCCCATCTGCCACAGAGACCTGCCAGAGTGATCTTTTTAAAACATAAATAAAATGAGGTCATTTCCATACTCAAAACCCTCCAATGTTTTCCTATTAAAAAATAAATAAATAAAAATCCAAATACCTTACCATGGCCTATATCCTCTGGCCCCTGCCTTCTTCTAATCTCATCTTCCAACACCTCTCATTCACTAAGCTCCAACCCCCTCAGTTCATTCTCCCATCCAGGAACATTCACTCCTCTAGATCTCAGTATGATAGGCTCCTTTCTTAATGTTCAGACCTGTACTTCAATTCTATTTCCTTATAAGGAGGTTATTTCCTAAATATCCTACCTAAAATAACCACCAATCTCCATGGGGTTTTTTCATGTTCCCTACTATTCCATAACCCTATGTTATTTTCTTCATAACACTAATTATCTAAAATTACTGTTTACTTTTTTTTTTCATCCACTAAAACACAAAATTCATAAGAGTAAGGACTTTGTCTCTTTACTATAGCAAGGAACTTAAAAAAACATTACCTGGAATACTTTAGCATACCCTCAAACATTTGATGACTGAATGAATGATGATAGATTACTCTCATCTAGGTTGCTGGGAGGATGATGTTACTATTCATCAGAGGAGAATTTATGAGATTTATGAAAAGCACCACATGTCAAGTACGCTCATAAAATAAAATTGGATACAAAAACTATCCCAAGAGGGGCGCCTGGGTGGCTCAGTTGGTTAAGCGGCCGACTTCGGCTCAGGTCATGATCTCGCGGTCCGGGAGTTCGAGCCCCGCATCGGGCTCTGTGCTGACAGCTCAGAGCCTGGAGCCTGTTTCAGATTCTGTGTTTCCCTCTATCTGACCCTCCCCTGTTCATGCTCTGTCTCCCCCTGTCTCAAAAATAAATAAAACGTTAAAAAAAAAAAATTAAAAAAAACAAAAACTATCCCAAGAACCACTAAAATGACCAAGTATTTTAGAGACTGGCTTTAATAAAGTAATTCTCTTAGATTAAAAGTAATAGGGCACTATAGATCAGTGTATCAATGAAAGCATACTAATGAAAATCACACATTAGGTGATTTCCATTTTGCTGGGTCTAAGAATTCTAACTTGCATTATTACTAGTGGCTACATTATGGAAAAAATTTGGCTAATAACAAATTGAATATACTACTTAAAAAAATGAGAAAAATAACTTAAAAACAGATCCAGAGATCATTTGTTAAAGATGCATCTAATGAGTTGAATTAGTTGACCTCTCTAAGATTCCAAGATTTAAACTGCATAGCTACATCAGAACAATACTGCTATTATATTTACCAATGTTAGATAGATATTTGAGACTTCTGTATCATCCTCAAAGAATTATTCATGGATGCATGAGCACTCTATTTCCATAGACTCTAAAAAAACAAGTGTTACCAAAAACATACATTAAAAATGATTTCACTTTGGAAGGCATATAATGTACTCCAGATAAGAATTATGAATTGAAATTTCCAATGTCTTGCAGAAACTCGAATTATACTGGATGATTTGTAAATCAATAGAAATTAAAATCAAAAACTATGCTCCAAAGTTTCTAAATTATTTTGCTCAAAAAAGTGTCCAGTAAAAACTTTCATATACCCAAAATTCACCATGACCAAACTTAAAAGCAAATGGAGAAAAAAATTTATGGTATGTAACAAAAGAGTAATGGCCTTAACATATAAAGATGTCTTAAAGGAAAAAAAAAACAAGATATCTTACAAATCAGTGGGGTAGAAACATGCCAAAAAAAAAAAAAAAAAAAAAAGGAAGGCAATTTACCAAACACAATTTGCCCATAAAGAGGCAAATACATTCCAGTTCCCTAATAATAAATGAATGTGTTAGATTCTACTTATGCCCTCCAAAGCTCTGCCCATTTGATAAAATGATTATCCCAGTATGAATGAAGTATGCAAAAGTATAATGCCGGTGCAAGAGCATTTTTGCAATATATAGAAAAGCCTTAAATAATTAACATTCTTTAATCCAACAATTCCACTTTTAGTACTTCTGCACGAGTAATCAGAAATGTGAGCAAAGATTTCTATATAATAGGAAAAAATGAGGAATAACCTAAACATCCAACAATAGAAGATTAGTTAAATCATGGAACATCCATACAAACATACTTATCTACAAATAATCATGTAGAAAACTGTGGGAAAATGCACATAATACATTGTTTGAAAAAGTTACAAAGCTGTTGTGTACATGACCTCAATTTTATCAAGACACTTAAGGGGCGCCTGGGTGGCGCAGTCGGTTAAGCGTCCGACTTCAGCCAGGTCACGATCTCGCGGTCCGTGAGTTCGAGCCCCGCGTCGGGCTCTGGGCTGATGGCTCAGAGCCTGGAGCCTGTTTCCGATTCTGTGTCTCCCTCTCTCTCTGCCCCTCCCCCGTTCATGCTCTGTCTCTCTCTGTCCCAAAAATAAATAAACGTTGAAAAAAAAAAAAAAAATTTAAAAAAAAAGACACTTAATAGTATATAATATGCACAGAAAAACAGACTGGAATATTATACAGCAGATTACTAGCAAATAATTTACCAACTTTACTGGCTGTGGGATTACTATTTTTTTTCTGTTTCCTTTTCAGAGCTGTCCTGAATTTCTGAATCTAGGACTCTTGTTATGTTTCTTCTTTCTGATTTTCTGCTGGACAGATAATTTTCTAATGGATTGATAATTTTCTATCTCCTGGTCTAATTTAGAAGTTAAAAATTACATTTTTATTCTTGTTACTTATATAAAAATTATAAATTTCTACAAAAAGACTAAATCTATTCTCCATAAAGATCATTCTCCTAAAAATGACAAGAACCTTTACCCACACCTAGATTCCTTTATTTTCATACTTAGCATTCCATTTCTTTTTCAACAATATAAACATTAACTACCAAAAATGAATGCTATATATTAAAACATAATTGATAAAATGAGTTCATAATGATATACCCCAAAAATAAAGAGAATCTTTGATAGGACTAGGACACCAATTCATTCAAAAACAGATAAATTTTTTAAAAATGAATTTAATAGCTTATCTTGCCTTTTTTTTTTTGAGCAGCAGGCAAAAGTTTATTGGGAATTATAAGATTGGAGAATAAGAACAGTAGGAAAACTCTCTTTACAGAGAGGAGATATTCGAAAGCTAATGCCCTTATCTTGCCTTTTTTGTACAAACCTTTTTTTGGATAACCAAATAGCTAATAAGGGAAAGTTTTTTTATGGGAGAATCAAAAGTCGTAACACAAAAAGATTCAGAAGATTAGAAAAATCACCATTGTACAAACCTTAACGAAATAATCCAAAAGACGATGAAAAGCTGTTAAAACCATTAGTTGAGAAGCAGAGAGCTGGAGGCACATCAACCAATAAAATAGTCTCTGAATCCTAATTTGAACAAATTAATCCTAAAAAAAGCCTCTACATTTTTAAAAATTTATTACTGAAGTATAAATTGGCATACAGTGTCATATTAGTTTCAGGTGTACAAAATATTGATTTGACAATTCTATACCTTACTCAATGCTCACCACAATAAGCGTTAGTCACCATCTGTCACTATACGTTATTACAATATTATTGACTATTTTACACTCCCTATGCTGTACTTTCATTTCCATGGCTTATTTAGTTTATAACTGGAAATCTGTATCTCTCAATCCCCTTCAACTATTAAAAACACATTTTTTTAACCAACTGGGGAAAGTTAAACATTATAAGGATATTAGGTAATATTAAAAGATTACTAGGAGCATCTGGGTGGCTCAGTCAGTTAAGTGTCCAACTTCAGCTCAGGTCATGATCTCATAGTTCATGGGTTCGAGCCCCATGTAGGGCTCTGTGCTGACAGCTCGGAGCCTGGATCCTGCTTCGGATTCTGTGTCTCCCTCTCTCTCTGCCCCTCCCCTGTTCGTGCTCTGTCTCTGTCACTCAAAACTAAATGTTAAAAAAATTTAAAAAATTAAAAAAAGATTACTAGAAATTTAGAGTATGGTAAATAATATTGTGCTTATGTTTTTAAACATCCTTATTCATCAGAGCAGTTTTCAAACATCTTAAATCTTTTAAACTCATGATCACTTTTACACTGTCAAGGAGCTTTTGTTTGTATGACAACGTATGTCAAGGAGCTTTTGTTTGTGTGAGTTATACCGATTTGCCAGAGGATGGGGTGAGGGAGAATAGCTGACTATGAAGTGGTACGGGGAACTGGTAGGAGTGATGAAATGATACTGTATCTTGAGTATGGTGGTGATTACACATAAGTGCATGTGGCTATCAAAATGTGCAGAATTATGCACTAAAAAGGATGAATTTCTCATTTAAGTTATGTCTGTATAAAAAATGAGAATGGGAATGCAAACTGGTGCAGCTACTGTGGAAACCAGTAGGGAGGTTCCTTAAAAAACTAAAAATAGAACTACCCTACAACCCACTTATTGCACTACTAGGCATTTATCCAAGGGATACAGGTGTGCTGTTTCGAAGGGACACCCCCATGTTTATAGCAGCACTATCAACAATAGCCAAAGTATGGAAAGAGCCCAACATCTATCGATGGATGAATGGATAAAGAAGATGTGGTCTATATATACAATGGAGTATTACTCGGCAATGAAAAAGAATGAAATCTTGCCATTTGCAACTACATGGATGGAACTAGAGGGTATTATGCTAAGCGAAATTAATCAGTCAAGAGAAAGACGAGTATCATATGACTTCACTCATATGAGGACTTTAAGGTACAAAACAAATGAACATAAGGGAAGGGAAGCAAAAATAATATAAAAACAGGAGCACTTAGGTGGTTCAGTCGATTAAGTGTCTGATTTCGGATCAGGTCACGATGTCACAGTTTGTGAGTTCGAGCCCCGCATCGGGCTCTGTGCTGACAGCTTAGAGCCTGGAGCCTGCTTCGAATTCTGTATCTCCCTCTCTCTCTGCTCCTCCCCTGCTCATGCTCTGTCTCTCTCTCTCTCTCTCTCTCTCCCCTTCAAAAATAAATAAAAACATTTAAAAAAAAGTTTTTAACAAATAATATAAAAACGGAGGGACAAAACTTAAGAGACTCTTAAATATAGAAAACAGAGCTGCTGAAGGGATTGGGGGGGTGGGCTAAATGGGTAAGGGGAATTAAGGAATCTACTGAAATCACTGTTGCACTATATACTAGTTTGGATGCAAATTAAAAGATTAGTTAATCAAAATTTAAAAAATTAAAAAATAAATAGGAAAACATTTAAAATGTTTATGTACTCAAAGGGCCTGTTTACATAAGTATAATCTATCAATATTTACCATATTAGGAATCAAAATGGGGAAAACTTAAAGCTGTATTAATTTTAAAATAAACTCATTAGACGTTAACATAAATAACATTTTTATGGAAAATATATTTTCAAAATGTGAGAACAGTATTAAGTCTTTCCAAATCTCTTTAATATCTAGCTTATTAGGAAACAACTAGATCTTTATATAAGCTCCTATGTTCAATCTGTTATCACCCATTGTGTATAGCTTCAGGAAACTCCACTGCACACTATATGTGAAGTGAGAGTAAAAAGGGCAAATAACATATTAGTATGATTATGAAAATACCTTTGATCTCACAGACCCCCCATGAAAAGGGTACCAGGGACTCCCAGACCACATGCTGAGAATCATTCCATTTTGGGTTAAAATTACACAATTCTGAAATTTTACTTTAAAATACTCCAGAAGAACAAAATTTTAAACAGCAGAAATAGAGGAAACAAGAATGACAGAACACTGATAAATGTTGAAACTAGGAGGTGGTTACATTAAAGTTCACTATACATTTCTCTGCTTTATGAAATTTCCCACAGCTCTCAAATAAGTTACAAGTATTTTATTGTCAGTTAAACTTCATTTTTTTTATTTTAGAGAGAGAGAGCAGGGGAGAGGAGTAAAGGGGGGGGAGAGAGGGAGGGAGGGAGGGAGAGGGAGGGGGGGAGAGAAGCTTAAGTAGGCTTCACGCTCAGTGCACAGCCTGACACAGGGCTCGATCCCATGACCCTGGGGGATCAGGACCTGAGCTAAAATCAAAAGTCAGAAATTCAACCAACTAAGCCACCCAGGTGCCCCTAAACTGTTAATTTTTTTTTAAGCTTTATTTATTTTTGAGAGAGAGAGAGAGAGACAGAGCATGAGTGGGGGAGAGGCAGAGAGAGGGAGACACAGAATCTGAAGCAGGCTCCAGGCTCTGAGCTGTCAGCACAGAGCCTGATGCGGGACTTGAACTCACGAACCACAAGATCATGCCCCAAGCCGAAGTCGGA
Organism: Puma concolor; assembly: GCF_028749965.1. Lineage (NCBI taxonomy): Eukaryota > Metazoa > Chordata > Mammalia > Carnivora > Felidae > Puma > Puma concolor. The sequence continues at coordinate 163,405,772 of NC_141674.1, forward strand.
CACTTAACCGACTGAGCCACCCAGGTGCCCCTAAACTGTTAATTTTTTATTCACTTCTGTGATCACTATTATTTCCGCATTTCCCACTCATTTCCTCTGGAAGCATTTTTCTACTTAATCCTTCAGTAGTTAGTTTAGTGAGGTCTTTGAATAGTGAACTCTCAGGCCTTGAATATTTAAAATGTCTTCATTACATCCTAATTCTTGAGTAGAAGTTTAATTGCATATAGAATTCTTGACTGCTGGTTATTTTCTCTGAGTACTATGAAGATATTACTACACCATCTTCTGGCATCTGTGTGGCTGATGATAAGATGGTAGGTCTGCGATTTCTAGGTAAGTAATCTGTCTTTTCTGTTAAAATTTAAGATTATCTTTCTCCGTAATTTTAGTGTAAGTCAGGGGTGAACTTATTTTTGTTTTCCTTAATACCTGAAGTAAAATTTTCATCTGTGGACTGTATTTCTTCAACACAAGAAAATTCTCATCCATTATCTCAACAAATACTACTTCTCATACCATTCAATCTATTCTCTTTTTATAAAATTCCTATGCTGGTGGCTCTCGATCTTTCAAGTCTCCTGACTGCTTGTTAATTATTTCTATGCTGTATTGTGGGCAAATTCCTCAGTACATCACCATTCGCTCACTCTTTTCCTAGGTCCAGCCTAAAGATTGCCCTATTTCCTCCTTCCATTCCTCCACAAATTTATTTCACCTAATCTAAAACAATGCTGACAAGACACACCACCACCAGTAAAAAAGAAAAAGCACTATCAATTAAATATTGACATGCCATGGATTGTGATATATACTCCATGTTTCAGAAATATTAAATGTTAAATAATGTGTGTTTTAGAAGCAATGAAGTATGTTTAGCGTTTCTAGGATTTCTGATTATTGGTTTACATATCAACCCTTGTTTTACAACTTCCTTTTTGTCATTAATGATTATAAACATACTGATCTTATTTTATTATTTTTTTTTTTTAGAGAGAGAGCACGAGCAGTAGAGGCAGAAAGAATCTTAAGTAGGCTCCAAGCCCAAAGCATAGCCCGACAGAGGGCTTGATCACACAATCCTGAGATCATACATGACTTGAACTGAATCAAGAGTCAAACATTTAACCAATTGAGCCACCCAGGTGCCCCTAAACATATGGATTTTAAATTAAACTCTTCAACAGGCTGTTCTTTCTTTAATCTGACATGAATTAATTTCCTAATTATTGATTTTATTGGCTATCTTTCATAGATTTTTGCATTCACCAAGCATTTTAGAATTTTGGTTTTCAAGTTTATCTTCAGTAAAATTTTTCTCTCTGTATCCCAAGTCTGGAATTGTTGCAAGTGCCTCCACAAATCTCTCTGGCCCCAGCACAGATCCAGATCTTATATTGGATTTAAAGGAAATATTAGGGGTATCACAAATCCAGACTCTGAGCTAACAGTTCAGTGTTTCAGACTGGTTCAAATGCTGGTCAGACTGTGTTCCTGTCCTCCTATTCCCTGTAACTTCTTCACATTTCTCTAAGTGTACAGCCTCATTTAAGCCATACCTTGGAGTAACAGAGACCTACACTGTTTTAAACTCCCCTCTAACAAAAAGGAGCTGTACTCCAGCTCTTGGTTTTGGTTTTGTTTGTTTGTTTGTTTGAGGGAGAGCACACACATGCAAGGAGGGAAGAAGGGCAGAGAGGAAGAGGGAGAAAATCTTAAGCAACCTTGATGCAGGGCTTGATCCCACGACCCTGGAATCATGACCTGCGCCGAAATCAAGAGTTGGATGCTTAACCAACTGAGCCACCCAGACACCCGCCAGCTGTTGGTTTTAAGCAGTGAATCTGATTCTTGGCTCTTCCTTCCTCATGTGGGGTGACTTTTATCGATATTAATAGATAATTAAATAGGATATAATTCCTGACTTAAATACTTAGCAGGTATGTTCATCCTGTTAAAAAAAAAAAAAAAAAAAAGGAACTAAAAATTAAGCAGGATTAAAAAACTGTACAGGCAATATAATTATAATATTAAAAAACATACATGACACCATGTTTTATCTTGAGAAGAGATTAGAGACTTCCACATTCTACATTAAAATTTTCAAAAAGAGGGGTGCATGGGTGGCTCAATCAGTTAAGCATCCAACTATGGATTTCAGTTTAGGTCATGATCTCACATTACATGAGATCAAGCCCACCATCAGACTCTGCACTGACAGCTCAGAGCTTGCTTGGAATTCTCTCTCTGCCCCTCCACTTCTTGCACGTGTGAGCACTCTCTCAAAATAAAGTAACATTTAAAAAAATTTCCAAAAAGAAAAAACTATTTCCATGATGTTTTTATTTTCCATACCAATCATGTACTACACTTTTATAAGCAGATAAAGCAACTTCAATAAGTACAGAAAATACACACAACTGAATGAATAAAAAGTACTGGGGAAATCAGAGTATGAATGATTTTCCCAAGTTTTAAAATAAAAATTTTAGGAATTTCCAAAATTTAGTGAAAGACCATGACATGCATATACAGTATACAGATCACAAACGAAGAGTTCATAATTAGAAACAAAGCAGGGTATACTGAATAATATCTAACTAAAAGAGCCTCAGATTGTGTTAAATAAAACACTTTAAGGTCTACATAAAACAGTAGCTAGGTTGATCCTCTATTTGTATAAGAGGGCTAAAAGATTTACCAATTACCTTAAATCATCATGGATCACAGTCATTCACGTTTTTTTCCATTCTTTAGCTCTACAAAGACTGCATTTCCCACCATATATTCTGTTTTTCAAGCAATAGTTTTGGCCTTTTAGCAGCATTTGTCCATTCCTATAATCAGCCAATTCTGACATGTGATTAATTAGATAAAACCAAAAATTATTATTTTCACTTTGTTATAATCACCAATAAAAATATTTCAGAAGATATTTTCCCCTACACTTACCATGAAAAAAATACAATAAGGCTAGTACCTTCCTCCAAAAAATGAAAGAAAAAAAAAACATACTGATGTAAATTAAATAGCAGAACATCAAATCAGTGTAGTATAGCAAAAAACAAAACAAAACAAAAAAACAGAAAACCCACAAAGGCTAGTTGTAAAAGCCTTGGGCCAGTTTCCTTCTCTACCCAAATGTTAGAAAAGTAACAAGATTATTGCAAGAAAGAATTACATTATATATCTAAAAACACCTAAATAGTAGTTGACACATTTTTCTCTTTTACCCTTGCCCTTCAACACTTAACTATGAAAAGTTTTAAAAGTCCAACTTTTTGTAATGCTTCCATTTTCTCCCTATAATTTTAAAAAGCACAGCTACCAATTAGTCCACAACTATGCAGTTATCCAAGGGTAATAGGAAATTCCAAACATGAGGCTTTTTGCTCTAAAGAAGTAATGAGAGGTGCCTGGGTGGCTCACTTGGTTAAGCATCTGACTCTTGATTTGGGCTCAAATCATGACCTCAGGGTTTGTGGGATTGAGCCCCACACTAGGCTCTGTGTTGCTGACGGAGCCTGCTTGGGATTCTCTCTCTTCCTCTCTTTCTCTGCCCCCCCCCCCCCCGCAACTCGCATGCACACACTCTCTAAAAATAAATTAAAAACCTTAAAAAAAAAAAGAAGACAGACTTCAAGCTGTAATCATCCAGACAGTATGGTACTGGCACAAAAACAGACACTCAGATCAATGGAACAGAACAGAGAACCCAGAAATGGACTCACAAACATATGGCCAACTAATCTTTGACAAAGCAGGAAAGAATATCCAACGGAATAAAGACAGTCTCTTTAGCAAGTGGTGCTGGGAAAACTGGACAGCGACATGCAGAAGAATGAACCTGGACCACTTTCTTACACCATACACAAAAATAAACTCAAAATGGATGAAAGACCTAAATGTAAGACAGGAAGCCATCAAAATCCTCGAGGAGAAAGCAGGCAAAAAACCTCTCTGACCTTGGCCACAGCAACTTCTTACTCAACACATCTCCAGAGGCAAGGGAAACAAAAGCAAAAATGTACTGGGGCTCATCAAAATAAAAGCTTCTGCACAGCAAAAGAAACAATCAGCAGAACTGGAAAGCAACCGACAGAATGGGAGAAGATGTTTGCAGACGACGTGTCAGATGGAGACTTGGTGTCCAGGATCTATGGAGAGCTTGTCAAACTCAACACCCAGGGGACAAATGATCCAGTGAAGAAATGGGCAAGGGACGTGAATGGACACTTCTCCAAAGAAGACATCCAGATGGCCAACCGACACATGAAAAAATGCTCAACATCACTCATCATCCGGGAAACGCAGATCAAAACCACAACGGGATACCACCTCACACCTGTCAGAATGGCTAACACTGACAACTCAGGCAACAGCAGATGCTGGCAAGGATGCGGAGAAAAAGGATCTCTTTTGCACTGCTGGTGGGAATGCAAACTGGTGCAGGCACTCTGGAAAACAATATGGAGGTTCCTCAAAGGATTAAAAACAGAACTACCCTACGACCCAGCAATTGCACTACTAGGTATCTACCCAAGGGATGCAGGTGTGCTGTTTCAAAGGGGCACATGCACCCCAATGTTTACAGCAGCGCTATCAACAACGGCCAAAGTATGGAAAGAGCCAAGGTGTCCACTGATGGATGAAAAGATAAAGAAGATATGGTATATATATACACAATGGAGTTTTACTCGGTGGTCAAAAAAAAGTGGTCTTGCCATCTACAACTACGTGGATGGAACTAGAGGGTATTATGCTAGGTGAAACTGGTTGGTCAGAGGAGGACAGATGTCATGTGACTTCACTCATATGAGGATTTTAAGAGGCAGAGAAGATGAATATAAGAGAAGGGAGGCAGGAATGATATGTGAACAGGTAGGGGGACAAAAACATGGAAGACTCTTAAATGTGAAGAACAGGCAGAGGGTTACTGGAGGGGTTGTGGGAGGGGTGATGCGCTGAATGGGTGGGGGGCACTGGGGAGTTTACTCCTGAAATCACTGTTGCACTGTATGCTAACTTGGATGTAAATTTAAAAATAAAAAAGAAAGAAAAAGAAAGAAGCAATGATTTCCATAAACCTTTCTTCCTACCTCAAACACCTGACTGAATTTTAAATGTGCCCAGTCTTGAAGGATAAATTTGTATTTATATAACAAAATCTGGTAGAGAACTAAAATTTGAGAGCCTGAGTAAAGGCAGTCTTGGTGTGAACTCTGGGGACATTTTCTGACCAGAAAAAATGTTGGAAAGAGACATAAATCCATACTTTGTCTCTCCCCACTGATTTTCAAATACACAGCAATGGTAGACAAAATAAAACTTCAAAAAACAGAACTTCTCTAAAACAGCATGAATTTCTCAACGGGAAAAAAACAGAAATATAATAAGTGAGTGGGGTTGCAACTTGGGGCATGATGAGCTGCTCTATGTTCAGTCTGGTTTTTAAGGGATAAGAGGCACTAAACATACCCATCATGAGAAGGGGCCCAGAGTCAGATGCACTGCCTTAAACAGGCAGGAGCTGGTCATTTTTGTTAAAGGGAAACTTAAGAAAAACAAAAAGTCAAAGAAATTCCAGAGCCCCAGTAAAAAATCTGTGTCTTCTCATTTATTGTAAAATTGTTACATACTTAACAAAAACAAAAATTCAAACCAATGATGTAAAAGTATTTGAAGCATTTCATCTGGGCATACTATGCTCTAACACAGATTTAAAAAACCTTATTCTTATTTTCAACTAAAACACATCCTAAAATAATTTATCTTGCTTCTTGCCAATTAAAACTCCAACACACGAAGGGATAGTTTTCCTATCACCAAATCTCCCCCAAATTAAAATTTCCTGGGTTTCATTGCTAAATATGCTGTTGTATACTATGCAGCATTTATTCTCATTCTACTTTCTCAAAAATTTTCCCCATTCCTTTAAAACTGGAACAAAATTCACTTTTAATGGCCTTCTTTTATTTTATTTTACCCTTCTTTTATTTTACCCTTCCTTGCCACCATTCAATAAACTAAATTACCACTTTAAAAAGTCCACTTCATATTTAATTCCTACAGTGTTGTTATTCTGATAGTATTTTAGAAGTAATGTATTTGAAGTATTTGGTGCTTTGTAACACTGATTTATGACCAACATAAATCCACAAAATCACAAATAAATTCCCTAGGGATGTTTTTCTAACATGTACAGATCTCCACAACCTTAACTTTATTCAAGCTTTAAAAACTGGTTTAGGGGCGCCTGGGTGGCGCAGTCGGTTAAGCGTCCGACTTCAGCCAGGTCACGATCTCGCGGTCCGTGAGTTCGAGCCCCGCGTCAGGCTCTGGGCTGATGGCTCAGAGCCTGGAGCCTGTTTCTGACTCTGTGTCTCCCTCTCTCTCTGCCCCTCCCCCGTTCATGCTCTCTCTCTGTCCCAAAAATAAATAAACGTTGAAAAAAAAAAAAAAAAACTGGTTTCGAAAAACTACCAGCTAAATCTTCAGAAGTCTGTCATTCTCAAACTTTTTGGTCTCAGAACTCCTTCTAAACTCTTAAATATTACTGAAGTCTCCAAAACTTTGTTTGTGTAGGTTATATGTTTTGATATTTACCATATTAAAATTTATGACAAACTGTAATTGTTTTGTTTAAAAATAGTAAATTATTATGTCAACATAAATTAACATTTTATGAAAAATGATTTTCCAAAAATATAAACAAAAAGTTTAATGAGACACCATGTTTTACATTTTTGTGAATATCTATGTTAAAAGAAAACAACTAGAGTCTCATACGTGCTTCTACATTCTATCTGTTTGCAACATGTGGTTTGGGCTGAAGCATAGAATATCTAGTCTTACAAAGATACGTGGCTAGAAAAGGAAGAAATAATTTGTCTTTCAGTCAATTGTGGGTATTCTTTGATACTGTATCAAACTTGACAAGTGGCAGTTTCTTATAAGTCAGTGGCAGTGTAAAATCTGAAACCATATTGTTAAACTTTCCATATACTTGTTACAGGTGTATCTCAAACTTTGAATGGATCTTTTTACTACTGCATGATTTTGTAACATGAACTGGTTATCTGACAACTACTGGTTCACTGAGTTATCACACAGATCTTCCAAATGTTGGCACATTTTGTTATAATACAGTATCAAATCCTATTTATTAATATCATATCCATCTCATCAAAAAAGTAATTATTAACAAGCAATCAAGTTCACAGAAATAAACTTGAGTTTTCCAAAATTCTAATTTTCACTGGAAAACCCAAATCTTATCATTGGTAGCAAATACTGTTAGGCTTTTTTCCTTAAGTGATAGGCTCACTTAAATCTTTTTTTTTTTTTTTTTTTGAGAAAATATTTGCACTTAAATACATGAGTCTCTCAATAACCATAGTTTGTCAGTTGTTCTTTCAAGTAAAAACACTCTTTCACAAAAATAGCATTTAGTTCACCTTGCAACTCACACAACTGCACAATTGGAAAAGAAATTTTTTTAAAGATAATCATCTTGTTTATGGTATGACGTAGAAATTGCTTCATTAAAGCATACTTCCCATTTTGTCACAAAGAATATTACAAAGACACAGCAGGAACTGCAAATTAAATACGAGACAGCACTTCACATCCACGAGGATGGCTATAATCAAAAAGAGGGGTGCCGGGGCGCCTGGGTGGCGCAGTCGGTTAAGCGTCCGACTTCAGCCAGGTCACGATCTCGCGGTCCGTGAGTTCGAGCCCCGCGTCAGGCTCTGGGCTGATGGCTCAGAGCCTGGAGCCTGTTTCCGATTCTGTGTCTCCCTCTCTCTCTGCCCCTCCCCCGTTCATGCTCTGTCTCTCTCTGTCCCAAAAATAAATAAACGTTGAAAAAAAAAAAAATTTAAAAAAAAAAAAAAAAAAAAGAGGGGTGCCTGGGTGGCTCAGTCAGTTAAGCATCCGACTTTGGCTCAGGTCATGATCTCACCATTGGTAAGTCCAAGCCCCACATCCAGCTCTGTGCTGACAGCTCGGAGCCTGGAACCCACTTTGGATTCTGTGTCTCCCTCTCTCTTTGTCCCTCCTCCACTCACACTCTGTCACTGTCTCTCTCTCTCAAAAATAAATAAACATTAAAAAAATAATAAAAAAATTTAAAAAGATAGTAACAGGTGTTGGTTAGAACATAAAATGGTGAAATGGTGCGAGCCGCTTTGGAAAAAGTTTGGTAAGCAGCTCTTCAAAATGTGAAACATAGTTACCAAACAATCCAGCAATTCCACTCCTCAGTATATACCCCAAATAAATAAAAACATGCCCACATAAAAACTGTCCTCAAATGTTCACAGCAGCATTATTCACAATAGCCAAAAGGTAGAAACACAGTCTGTCAACAGGTAAATGAGTAAAATGAGGTATATCTATACCATGGAGTATAATTCAGCCACAAAAAGGAATGAAATACTGGCCCAGGCTACAATACAGATGAAACTTGAAATTATTATATTAAATGAAAGAAGTCAGACACAAAGAAGCCACAAAATGCATGATTCCACTTATCTGAAATCATCGGCAAATCCAGAACAGGCAAATCCAAAGCGACAGAAAGTAGATTAACAGTTGCCAGGGGTTAAGAGGAGGGAGGGAATGAGGAGTGACTGCTGATGGGCATGGGGTTTTTTTTTGTCTTTTTTTTTTTGCGGGGTGATGAAAATGCTCTAAAATTAGATGGTGATGATGGCTGTACAAGTGTGATTACATTAAAAAAAAACATCACTGAATTATATACTTTAAAGAGTGAATTGTGAACTTTACGGTATGTGACTTGTACTTCAGTAAAGCTATTTTTTTTTTAAAAAAGACATGCAGCACTCGAGTCAAGATTTAGGAAAAACAACTATTTTGACTGGTTCATCAAGGTCATTCTTCAGTGAAAATAGCATTTTTCTTTAACTGCAAGCACATGGTCATGAAGAATACAACAAGCCTGGAAGTGGTACTACTTTCATTTTTGCCAGGACAGAAGCCATTTTAGCCACCATCAGGGAAATGTCAACATGATGAAAAAGGCAAATAACATCAGTATTATGAAAAGTGGTGTCCTTGACATCAAGGACCTCTGAGAGGGTTTCTGGGATCCCCCAGGGATCCACAGACCATGCTTTTATAATGGCTGCTCTAAACCACTGCTTCAGGAGGCTCAAATGCAAATAAAGTCTTGCCAAGTACAGATCTGAGGCTTCAGAACAATTCGGATTTTCTAAGCATGTATGACAAATTTCTTCAAAGAAAAAAAGTAATATCTATGGTGATGGGAATTACTTCAAAAAATTAAATTCAAGTGTCCTAATGTAAGAGTTTGGAATCTTTGACTCACTCAGGTTATAACAGTAGTACAATCAACACAATAACCCAAATACAAAATAGAAGAGTAAAACTAAGGATTTAGTGCACATCAAAACACTCAATAAAACGTTACCTAAAGAACATTAAAGTAATAATGATACCATCTCTTTTACAACTGTTTAATTTCTACACAACATTCGAAAAATAGACTTCTGAGATTTCTACCCATACTATCAATAACCATGTATCTAGCACGGTTAAGTTTAATGCTCAGCTACACACGTGTAAGAATAAACTATCACAAAATCAAAGAATTTTAGGTCTGGAAGGCACCCTAGATATAGTCACCTAGTCCAACAATCCCATTTTATATAATGAGAAAACCAAGTTTGCAAGAGAAAAAGTAACTTGGCCAAAATCACAGCTAGGTAGTAGGGGAGACAGTCTTGGCTCCCAGTGCTATGTTTTCACCATGCCAACCTAATTCCCCAACCAAAAATAATGCATAAAACATTTAACTTACATCACACCAAGCACAACCAAGACACCTTACCTGCCAAATAAAAATTTTGTAATGCCACCAATCAACACCAATCAAAGGTGAAAACAGATATAAAATTGGGGGAAAACTACCAACATACTTGGCATAATGGAGAAATGATTCCTTGACTTCAAAACTTTTCAGTGAAGAACAATCTGGAAGACACTTTGATGTCTACCTTTCATACAAACATAGGGAAATGTATCATCACCTTTAAAGATACCCAGATACTGAAAACACCTTAAACCAAAAAATATCCCTACATGTTAACAAATCACTGATCTATGGCATGACAAGACTTAAGACTCACCTGCAGGACTGTCAGCATTCTCTCCTGGGTGTAGCTGTATACCAGTAGAATCTATAGAGTTCACTGTAACTGTCTGTAGATTTGGCAACTGACCAGTGCTTAGACTAACTGGAGTTGAAGTCAAGGCTCCACCTGCTGCAACTTGACCAAGCGTGAGTGTCTGAACAGGCGTCAAAGTTATTTGCTGGGCAGCTGTATTCTGTATTTGTAAATTCTGCAAGTTCTGGACCCCTTGTACTTGAAATGTTTGCCAAGTTATCTGTCCAGAAGGGGTCACTGTCTGTGCCTGAATTAAAAAGGTTCCAGGATTCAGCTGCAACTGAAGATTTTGCAAAGCCTGTTGTGATATATTTTGACCACTGGCTTGCACACCATGGATTGTCTGTGGTGTAATACCTTGCACAATTTGGGCTTGACTGGTTGGCTGCTGAGACTCTTGAAGTTGTAGATGTTGTACAACAGGCTGAGCTGTAGAAACCTGAATATTCTGAGCCTGTGTCTCTTCAGAAACAGGCGACTGGATATAATTTCCCTGAAGATCTGAAGAATGGACTTGCCCACTAGAAGTAGTCAAGCTATTTGTGTTTTGTTGTAATATACCTGTACTATCTATAGTAACAGGCAACTGTGATGAAGAAGATGTTGGCACAAATAAATCTGTATCAGTATTTGTTTCATTAATATCAGGAGAAACCCGCTCACCAGTCCTTTCTGAATTGTCTGAACTATCCATAGCTTGTCCTGTGTTTATCAAATGTCCATCGGCATTAATGCCTGCAGTCATTGTCTGAGAACTGCCCGAGAGTCCCAAAGAATCTAGATCGACACTATTGATTGGTACAAAGGTAATATTTCCTGGCAGACCAAGAGGCACATTCGCAACTACTTGGGTTTGGCCAGGAAAAGATGAACCACCAATTGCAACTCCCTGAACCTGGACTTGACCAGTCTGTGGTATGAGATTCTGGATATTAGCAGGAGGTGTTCCAGAGGCAAGCAAGGTTTGATTAGAGCCAGGAATGATCTGAATTTGACCACTTTCTTGATTTATACCCCCATTATCTGAAGAGCCTGTGAAACCAATCTGAACTTGCTGACCATCTGTTGACTGAATCTGTGGTATTACTTGATATTGAACATTGGACACTGTACCATTTGATGAATCTGATCCTGGTGCAACTGAAAATATTTGCTGATTCTGCAAATTCTGAAGGGGAAGGACATACTGCCCACTCGAAGTAGCAGCACTTGGAATCTGTACTAGATTACCAGCTTCATCTTTTATAGTTGTAGGCGTGGCTGACAAAACCTCCCATCGGTTTGGTGCTCCTCCTAACTGTGCAGAAGCCAAATCGCCTGTCTGGATAAAGAAAACAAAAAATGTTATGCGATATATGTCTGTGAAATATTTGAATCAATCCTCAAAAAAATCTTAAAAACTGACATAAATCCTACTACCTGAAATTAAAAGTTCTCTTAGTAACACAGTAGACTTCAAATACTGAGACAGTACTATACAAACCATAATATTTACTATTATTTCCAATTTTGTTAATTATTACAAAGATAACCCATGCTATTTGAGCAGGAAAAAAATTCAGAGTATTCTTTGTTTTATGACCACAAACTGGTCTTCTATTCCCTCACCTATGATCTCTAATCCATACAGTTAAATAAATAAAAATACAGGTGGCTAGAAAAGATTATGAACCGCTCAAACCAAACATTATCACAAACACGGAGGAGTTCAAAAAATATATATACTAAAATACGTATCACTAAATCAGGTACGTTATATTTGTGTACAAAAAGGAAACATAACCAGTACAGTGTTATCAAATCACCTAAATAAGAAAAATTAAGATTTGTGTATTACTGCTCTAAACCTTAAGTCAAACTATTAAAGCTCCCCTTTTATGGCACATATTAATGTCCTCCAGAGTAAACTCTTGGCTAGGACTATTCCATTAGCAAGCCATCATATTCTTTACTTTTCCCATGAACTACAAAAAAAATATGAGACCTTAAAATTTTTTAATGAGGAAAGATTATTGCCCTGTGACCACATGGCAAAGTCACTCCACCTGAAAGGTTTTTCCAGAATCTAAAAGCTGGAGGATACAGACATGATTTTATCTACCACTCTATTTATGTTTGCAGGAAAATGACAGACATATACATTGTGTATTGTTACGTAACAGAATTTAGTTATCATCCTCATATTTTACAGATTGAGCAACACAGGAAAGCAGAAAGCAATAAAATCTTACACATCAACATCAAAGGGCAAAATTTTTTAAGAAAATAAAGGTAATGTCTCACATTGGAGCCGTTCTTTCAATGCCAAGTACTATGATAGTGATTTATGAGATTATCATCATCTACTCCTTACAACAATTTTGTTAGGTAGGTGTTATCACTATTCTCATTTCACAAATGAAAAACTGAGAAAAATCACACAGCTATCAAATGGCCAAGATAGGATTTAAAACTAGGCCAAGTCTAACTACAGAACCTAGGCCTTTAATTCATACCAAACTTGTCTCCCACTAAGATCAAGGGTAAAGACACAGAGAATAAGACCTTATATGAATTACCCTCAAAATAAAGTCATTCCTATGCCACTTCCTTCTCCATCTATATGTGAATTCCTATGACTATGCTTATCACTAGACAACGAAAACATAAGAAAATCTAGTCCAGCATTCTCAACCTAGGACCCATGCTTGGGCTTCAAGGGATCTCTGAATCCTCTAAAATAACACAGCAACTTTTTGAGAAAGTACAACTGGGGAGCAGAAGGATAATCTAGGGTTACACTGTATTCTCAAAGGAGGTCTATGACCATATAAAACAGTTAAGACATATACTGTTCTCTCAGTATAAACCAGTCCACAAAACTTAATGCAAATATTGTAGAACCAGATTTTAAAAGTTTCTTAAAGAAACTCACTACCTAATTCTCATGCAGACGCATAGTTGAAAAGCATGTATTTCAATGGATGAACCACAGTTTAATAACTCAATTCAAGACATTTGAGCATACGTGCCAAGTTGAAATAAGCATGAGTAAGCACATGAAACACACACTCTCTATTTTAAATGGTTCACAGTTTATCCAAGCAGACACAGAAATACATGCTACTACTATGTGAATATAGGTGTGCACTAGCCATAGAAGGGGAACATAGAAGATTGGGGGGGAGAGGGGGGGAAGGTATCACACGAGATATTTAAAGTACTCTTAGAATAAATTTATGATTTCACTGTAGGCATCTAGGAAAGAGAGATAGGGGCATTAATAAAGGCATAAAAAATATTCACAAACAAAAGGAAATTCTAAAGAATGGACAGTTTGTAGAGTTCAAGAGAATCCAGAAAAGGCTCATATTCATAGAGAAAAGTAATGGGGAACAAGACATTTTTATCAAGGCCTGTAGTTAATGGCTTTGTAGATCCTGCTAAGGAGTTTGGACTTTATCCTGCAGATAATAAATGAAAGCTATAAAAGGTTTTTAAGCAAGTGATGCAATCAGGATCTGTGTTTTATAAAGATAAACTAAGGCCCAGTGAAGGAGACTGAAAGAAAGGCGGAAGAGACTAAAGACAGATAAACTGTGGGACCCAGTACAAATGTGTAAGCTTCAACTAAAATAATCATCTTTTAAATACAAACATTTAAACTTATCAAACTTAAATTACTAAAATGAAGACCAGTCATTAAAGTTGCATGTCATTCTTCAACTTCTATCTGGTATAGGAATTATAAGCTTAAGTCATCGTTCTCAGTATCTGAGTAATAATTCATGTTTCATTTCAGTCTCTTGGCATCTTAAATAATCTAAAGACATTTACATCTAGACTTTATACTGAAATCTACACTAAAATATGTCTAATATCCAATCTTTATCTTCCTAAGGTTGTTGTTCACCTCTGAATTTTGACCAGCATTAAATTTACAATTATTCAACTTATATCAAAGAATACAGTATCTCAGGTACAGATTGTTTTATCATACTGGCATTTTATCTTTTTTCATTCTTTAAAAAAAGTCAAATTTATGGCATCTGAAGTATTTTTTTTTTTTTTACAAAATAGTAGTAAAGGCAAATAATCAACCATCAGTGAACAGCTTTTTAGTCAAGAAATTCCCTGAAAATAAATATAACTACTCAAATGACAAATCTGACTAAGTACTATCCAAGGATCCAGAAGTTAAATAAAATAAATTGTGGTACCACTTTTCCCAAAAATGCAGGTCATTAATTGAAGGGAAATCCCCAAACGTTAAGTAACACAGCATGATGCATCTGAACTTTTTGAATAAACCTAAGGAGAAATGCATACATAAGAAATATTTATGAAGCACAAACCCAGAGGGAAGAAAAACAGCAACAAATAATTTAAGCAAGAGACAGGCAAAAGGGATCTTTTAAACGAAATAAATTTAGTTTTAAAAAATTTACCAATATTAATTTTTTTAATAGAATTGGAGGAAAAACACTGAATCAGAAAACTATTAGACTTTCATGGTTTAAGCTACAATTATGTTTGGAGGAGGTAAGTATATTACATTATAAAGAAAAGAACTGACTTCTAGCTAAAACTATGGGATTGTGTGTGATTTAAAGCAGGACTCAATTTTCTTATGTTAAAAATGGGGGTGGGGGCGCCTGGGTGGCGCAGTCGGTTAAGCGTCCGACTTCAGCCAGGTCACGATCTCGCGGTCCGTGAGTTCGAGCCCCGCGTCAGGCTCTGGGCTGATGGCTCGGAGCCTGGAGCCTGTTTCCGATTCTGTGTCTCCCTCTCTCTCTGCCCCTCCCCCGTTCATGCTCTGTCTCTCTCTGTCCCAAAAATAAATAAAAAAACGTTGAAAAATAAAAATAAAAAAAATAAAATGGGGGTGGGGGGCACCTGGGTGGCTCAGTCGGTTAAGCATTCAGTTAAGCATTCGGCTTCAGCTCAGGCCATGATCTTGCAGTTGTTGAGTTCGAGCCCTGCGTTGGGCTCTGTGCTGACAACCTGGAGCCTGCTTCAGATTTTGTCTCCCTCTCTCCCTGCCCCTCCCCCACTGGTGCTGTGTGTCTGTCTGTCTGTCTGTCTGTCTCTCTCTCTCTCTCAAAAATAAATAAACATTAAAAAAATTTTTTTTTTATGGGAAAACTGGGACACCTGAATGGCTCAGTTGGTTAAGCAACTCACTCTTGATTTTGACTCCAGTCAGGATCTCACCGATCTGGAGTTCAAACCCTGCTTCAGGCTCTGCGCTGACAGGGCACAGAGCCTGCTTAGGATTCTCCCTCTCTCTTTGCCCCTCCCCCTCCCCCTACCCTGTTTGAGCGAGAGAGCCCACACGCCCGCTCTCTCAAAGTAAGTTTTAAAAACAAAAAAAAAAGGGAAAATTATTACCTCACAGGATCTTAAGAATCAAAATAAAGCGTTATGCTTTATAAACTATAAACCACTATGCTATAAACCACTATGCTATAAAGCACTATCCTAAAATCCTATCATTATGATTACTCAGATTATGAGGACACAGCATGATTTGAATGCCTAGTACAATCCCTGGCATAAAGATCAGTAAATATTTATTGAATGAATAGTTAAAAGTATTTACTTTAAAATCGCTGCAAAGAAAATGACAGAAAGAATGGATCAATAAAACTGACCTTGAGATATTAAAGTCTTCTATGAAAAACTCCCAATTTTAAACCAATTTCTTTCCATAATTCAACAGTAAGTCCCCCCAAACTTTCAAAACTATAGAGCCTTTACTAAGCCCATTCATTTGTAAGAGAAATTTCATTAGCAGCACCCCACTCAAAGAGATGACGATTCATAAAATCAAGAGACCAAAGTAAAAACATGTGATGTTAAGCTATTGGAAACACTAATGTTAGGCTTATTGGAAACACTACAGAAACAAAAGAAGAGAGACCTAAAAACACATAACCCAGGCAAGAACTAGCATTTGGTTTAGGTTCAAGATAACTCTCAAGAAAAATCCACCAGTGTTTGTCTCAGTAACTCTTCATATTCTTACCAGACAACTAACAAACACCAAGCTGACATGGAAGTTGGCATTATCGTAAAAAGTTGTAACTTGAAGGTACTCTTAGGTCTCCCTCTGTACATAAACACATAATCACACCGTAAAAAGGACCAAAACCAAGAGTAGCCCTAGGACGTTGCTATAGCAATTCATTACAAGGGCTTTCTCCAGTGCAACCAGGCATAAAAATGGAGGGGGGAGGAGCAGTTGAATGGGGGAAAAAAAAAAGAGGCTATCTTCTCAGATAATACCTGTGGAAGGGGGGAAAAATGCATAGCACTTATTGCATAGCATTTGGAAAGGATTATTAACTTCTCAGTTCCCACAAATGGCTTTGTGAAAGCCAGAACCCGGCAAGGACAAAGTGTTACTGGAAACAAAAACAAGTGTGAAGCTAAGGTGGAAAGAAACTAAGAACGACTCAAGTTTCTTAAAATCTTCAAGGAACACTAAAGAACTCAAACCAACTTCAAATAAAAACAATTACCCAATTAACTGATCACAACTTGAAATACAAATGAAATAAGCAAATAAATAATCCAGAAACTCACATGAATACAGATTGGACAAATTAATGTGACATAAAGGTCTACTTCTTATATTTCTTGATTTATTTTTAAACAACTTTTAATAATAAAGTACAAAAAGGGCTTTGACATCAAACCAACTTTGGGAGTCCATGCTGTGGAACATTACAGTTGAGAATGCTTTATGATTAGACCTATTCAACACTGGTCTGAAGGTAACCAAACATTCTTGGCCAGGATCCAGAAAGAACCCCTAACATATTATAACAAATTCTAAATTCAAAATACTTAAAACAAATCTCCAGTGTAGCTCACTGGCTTTTCAATGCCCTTTTAATCTCAAAGTACCAAACTCAACTAGCATAAAGTTGAATTTTATGTGTACATTTCCACTTGATTTCATACACAATACTATATGCAATGTGTTACCCTGGATTAGATCCTGGAACAGACCATGGGCATTAGTGGGGAAAAAAGTAAAATGAGAATGAAGTCTGTAATTTAGTTAATAATACTGTATTATTGTTACTTTCCTAGTTTTGACAAACATGGTTATATTAACATTAGGGGAGGCTGGGTGAAGGGTATAATGTAACTCCCAGTTCTATCTTTGCAACTTTTCTATAAATATAAAATTATTGCAAAATAAAATTTTAAAAAAGCACAGCTACAAAAGCTCTTAACAGGCCTCTCATGATTCCCAGTAATTTGAGTGATTACAGTTAGATTACCTAAGCACATTTTTAAGTAGAAAAAAATGCCCATAAAAATTGCTTAAATTTTTTCATTTTCTGAGATGTACATGTCTGAAATTCATTTTTAAAATGGAAAACTAATTTTCCCACTTGCTAAGGCAAACATACTCAAGCCAGTCTTGCTAATTCTACTCGGTGAAAAAAATTTATGCATGCATACCAAACATACAAAGAAAAAAGTGCTCCTACTGATTCTAGTTCACGTTCATCTGGCGGGAAATGTGATGTCAGTAGAGATTTGGTAACTGAGAGGAGGAGTCAAAGAGGCAAGGAAACAAGCTCCCTACAAGTATATGGCCACAGGAGGATGAGACTAGAGACAGTGTTCTACTCCCAGGGCTGAGATTCCCATCTACAAGTACATATACATATACATATTTTTCACCCATAACTTCCTCCTTCACTCCTCCCCTCCCCCTCCCCTAACAGTGAGCTATATACACTTGCTAAGTTGTGGTTACAAGTTTTTGTTCTAATTGAAAATATTTTAAAAGATAAGTAGAAGCAATCTGCTTCACAATTTTACTTGTACAGTGGTTTTTTTAAGATAAACCATTTGTTTTGGCTCTACGGGCCTAGAGGAATAATTCATTAAAAAATGTTTACCAATCCATAAGTTTAAAAGTAACAATGCCTCTCACAAATATAATTTTATGCTTTTACATTTTAATCAGCTTACAAAAGCACAAAACCTAAAATACTTTCTAAGACATTAAAACTACTCATATACCTCTACAATATAATTTGAAGCACTAAAAATACAAATACAATATTTAACAATATAGCTTAACATTAGCTTCACTTTTAGTGCCTAGACATACTAAGAATTTCTTGCAGACTATGCCAAATATCAAACTTTTCTGTCTAGTGACTATTCAAAATATCTCTACACAAACCAATTCCCATAATCCACCTCAAAAAAAAAAAAACTGGGAGAGGTTTTAATTATTTAACAAGTGAACACATCCACATGTTCAACACAACAGCGACGATTCAAACAGATAAAATTCACAACTGATTGTCTTAAAAATTTTGTCTAGCTAATTTGTATTAAGCACTCATGAAACACACTGACCAGCTCCACCTTCTGCCCCCAAACTAAAAACACTACAAACAGGATCCCATCACATTGTATCAGACCGGTAATCATAACAAAATGGAAATACAGCTCTGCCAATCACATTCAACTGTAAGTACAGTATACGTTAGTATGCATGTAAATACAATTCCTTACATGTACTTTTGTTTCTAACACTGGTATTCCATATTCAATTTCAAAAGCCAAAGTATCGTCTAAGTAACTTCGCGGATTTCAACCGTCGCGAATTAAATGTTTCACTTACTCCACTTACGAAAAATCACAAATTTAAGTCATCTGCAAAAACTAAAATTCATCAATTTAGAATGGCCACTAAAAAAAAAAGCACTCACAAAGTATTCACTGCTGCATACAGAAAGGTAATTCAAAGACTAAACCTTCATTCCTTTTTTGGTTTCTTTTTAGCAATTTAAGATTTAAATCAGTAAGAACTAGTAAGTTGCAGCAGAAAAAGCTCCAGGTTCAAAAACACTAGAAACTAAAGACACTGCCTCTGTAGTTGATACTATCTATGGCCGATAGGCTGTGCTTGAAAATTTTGTAGTGTTCAGCGAAGGAGTTTTCAGCACTGATATGAAATGCTCAAACATCCATTTTGGAGTCCTCCACCCCCGCCCTCTCTGACTTCATTTTGTAGTGAATTTGGATCGAGGCGCCACAGTGACAATTTAGAGAAAGCCGGGGCTGGCCTCTGATCCACAGAGGCACGCCAAGGAACCCGAAAGGGCGCCCCGGCTGCGCGATCCGTCCGTATCGCGGAAGACGCGGGCGCCCGGGAGGCCTTTTGGGCAGGCGGGCGCGCCGCAGGCCCGGGATGGCGGGCCCAGGGCCTTGGCGGGGGCGGGCCGCGCGCGCGAGACTTACCGCTCCGGCGGCGGCGGGGGCCCCGGCTGCGGCAGCCGCCTCCTCCTCGTCGTCGCCCGGCGATGGCGGCCCTATCTTGCTGCAGGTAGCGGCCAGCAGGGCGAGCGGTGACGGCTGAGTGTCCTACCCCCGATGGGCGGGTTCAGAGAGGGAGACAGGGGGAGGGGGTGGCGGTTAGGGCCGGGCCGCCGCTCGCACAGGAAGTGCGCCTCGGTCCTCGCAGGCTGCGCCCGGGCGAGCGCCAGCCCGCGCTCTCCTCCTCCTCCTCGACTCCGGCTCGAGTCCTCCCGCTCGCACGCACACCAGCTCCACCGTCCGCGGGAAGGCGGGCGGCAGGCTGCGCGCCGGGCCTCCACCTTCCGCCCGGAACCCACCCCCGGGAGGGCGCACACGCTCTCACGCTCGCGCGCGCACACACACATACACACACACACACACGCGGGCGCGCGCGCGCACACACACACACTCACACACACACACACACACACACTCACAAAAAGGCGGCGGGAGGGGGAGCGCGGGCGGGGTCGGAGCGTTGGCGCCTCGGGCGGGCAGCTCCCGGGGCGGGGGGAGGGGAGGAGAGAGGCGCGGAGGGAGGGGAGAGGCGAGGGGAGGAGAAAGCGGCGCTAGGGGGGAGCCAGGCCGGGGCTCAGCCGCTCCTCACCTGGGCCGCCGCCGCCGCCGCCGCCACCGCGCCGTTTCCGTGCTGCTGCTGCTGCTGCAGATACTCGCCGTGGCCGCCGCCGCTGCCGCCGCCGCCGCCGCTGTCCACGTCCAAGGCAGCCATTTCCTCTTGTTTCACGGGCTTTTCGGGAGCTGCAGGCACAGCGCGGGGGGGTGGGGGTGGGGAGGAAGGCGGGTGGAGGAGAGGGAGGGGGCCCGCGGGCCGAGGCGAAATTACTCCGAAAGCCCGGACCGAGTCCCCTTCCCCTCCCCCACCCGCCCCCCGGCGGCGGCGGCGGCGGATCCCTCCTCCTCTCCTGCTGCTGCCCCCGCCCGCCGCTGCCTGTAACCCTCCTCCTCCTCCTCTTTCCCTCCTCCTCCTCCTCCCCGCGCTGCCCCTGCCCCCTCTCCTCTCCTCTCCTCCCCTTTCCCTTCGCGCCGCTCGCTCTCACTCGCGCTCGCTCCTCTCGCACCGTCAGTCACTCACACACGCCCGCCCGCCGCCCGCGCCCGCACACGGGGGGATGCGCTCCCGGCGGACCGGGCCGCCCGCCCCAGG
The DNA here is from genome assembly GCF_028749965.1 of Puma concolor. Lineage (NCBI taxonomy): Eukaryota > Metazoa > Chordata > Mammalia > Carnivora > Felidae > Puma > Puma concolor. Next base: position 163,426,469 of record NC_141674.1, read on the forward strand.
GCCCGGCAGGGACACGGCGTTGCTGGGGCTTAAGGGGTGGACGGTGGCTGGCCGGGAGGGGAGGGAGGCGGAAGGGAGTGCGGCTTTCTGCCTCTCACAGACACTCGGTCGCACACACGGGGCCGGGAGCCGGCGGCGGCGGCCCCGGGCTGGCTGTGGTCGGCGGCGGCGGCAGCGGCGGCGGCAGCAAGGGTTGCTCTCTCTCGGCTTTACGTACCGGTCATAGTGTGTTTAGGGCACCTCAGGCGGGGCTCCCCGCCGCCTTACACATGGTGAGGAGCGAAGGCGGCGGCGGCGGGAGAGGATGCGGGAAGCGGCGGCGGACACGGCCGGAGCGGTCCGGGGATTTTTTTTTCCTATTTTGATTGACTGTGCGGGAAACACAAAAGGTGGAGCCTCCAGCCCAAAAGGGGGGAAGAGGGTGACAGCCCGCCCGGAAGTCCCGCCTCTCTTCTCCGCGCTCATTCGCCGCCACGCTCTTGGTCGGCAGTGCTCATTGGCCCGGATGCCCGTCAGTCGCTCGGTCAGCCGGCGCGCTTCCTGTTTGCCCCCGGGTGGAAAGAGAGAGACAATAAGCGGCCGTGGCGGCGTAGGTTCCCGAGAGCGGCTACGGCTCGACTGTTACCCCGCTGTGCCCGCCTTGCTCGCCGGCTGCCGCTGCCAGGCCCCAGACGCAGGCCTCTTTCACCTCGCAGGTGCTTGGAGCAGGCCCAGCCAAGCTGTAGAGAGCTGGGCCGGGGAGGAAATCCGTCCCCGGCGGCCCCGGTTCCACTCGACGCTTCCTCCATCCCGACAGCAGCCTCCGCCGGTTCTCCCCAGGGCCTCACGCTCTCGGAGCCGCCGCTTTGCGCTGCCAGAAGGCCGCCGCCGCTCAGCCCCGGGGCTGCCGCTACGGCCGCTGCAGCTACTGAGCAAACCAGACCCGCCCCACGAGCCCGGGGGGAGGGAGTTGGTATTGGGGGAGACACCCCCTCCGAGGCTGGAGGAGGATTTTCTCTCTCACACATTCAGCTCTTAGATTCACAGTCAGAGCCATCTCGTTCCCATCCCCCTTAGCCCCAGGTTTTCCACGCGTCTCCCACTTGTACGTACCCTGGAGGCAGGCATTGAAAACAAAAATCTCAGTTCACCTCACTAACGGGAGAACTTTTTTCATTCTGGCCAGTGGCACCAAAACAGGCACTTAAAGTGTATCTCATTTGGTACGTAGCGAGTATATATATTCAACGGGGCAGAATAATTTTTTTAATCCACTCAATCATTTTGCTGGTCAAACGTATATTATTCCCTGATTTTGGATCGTCTTGGTAACAAGTCAACATCCGAAAAAACCCACCAACTATTACCAACATCTTAAAAACAGTGATTCTTAGTATTTTTTCTTGGAACATTTTAGTTATTTACTTTAAAATCTCATTTCACGTATTGGATTAGTTTAACACTACTTTGCCCTAATCACCCTTCATATCTTGCTTTTGTCCTGGAGGGAGAGTAATGCTTAGGCTTTGTGTTTGTGTGTGTGTGTGTGTGTGTGTGTGTGTGTGTGTGTGTGTGTTTTGCCAACTAACATTTCTGCGTATGACCTTTAGATCTAATTGCCAAGAAAGGTTAAATTCAAGAGGTGGAAACGCTGTCCACAATAACCCTTTTTATTAGAAATCTAACTCAAACAAGAATTAATGTTTCAATTATTGTATTTTGTGTGATAGAGTTGTGCAGTCCAAGCAATTGAACTAGATTTTGTGTGTGCTAACTAAATACAATTCTTAGCCCGTTTGTGAGACACTAAATTTGCACCTCGATTCTAAGGCACTTACACTTGTAATCTATACTCATAGGATCAAAAACACTATATTTGGCACTTAATGTACAAAAGACATAACTTCTAGGGAAATAACCTAAAAACCACAAACATGCAAAAACAAGACTTGAAATTCAGAATTTCAAGTTGATCTCATCTAATAGTAAGACCTTTGGTCTCATATTTAAATAGAAGAATAACTTTAAAAGGCGAGTAGTATAAATGCTGTACTATTTTACCCTTAAGTTTTTTAAAGGAAAATTAAAGCGTCAGAATAAGCTGGCTTGGGATGGGGGGAGGAATGGGAGGCTTGAAGAGGAGGACAGACCTGAGAAAAGTGGAGTAGGAGAGGAGGAACGTCACGGTATTGTCACTTTTCTGGCATGGATATGTTGGATAGAGGATCATTCTGTCCCTAGAAGAGGGATTTTCAGCTGTTTCTCTAAGAGTGGCAATGTGTTTTATGAGTCTAAGATACCACCTACGTGCCCCTTTTACAAAGTCTTAGTCCAGGCACCTATAGAGAGCAAAGTATTTGGCCACAGGAATTCATTTCCTCATTGGTGCCAACTGACAAATGGAATGCAGAAATCCTTTTCAAACCTCTTTGGTTCATAGACCATTCTGACAAGATGCAAAAATACCTCACTCATTTAATCTTTCTGAAAAGGGAAAATAACCTACCAGAGCTAACTATTCTGCTTTTAATGCAGCGCTTTTAAGAGCTATATATACCAAAAGTATTACTACTACATAATCAGATTCAGAGGACCCCCTCAGCCCACACTTAAAAGAGTGATCGTCATGCAATATCTTAAGGCTGGAAATGAAGACAGTCTCTGGACAGAATACCTTTTTCTTGGCTATTCCAGCACTGTAGTCAAATCTTGAAGTACAGCTTATGTTAATTAAAAGATAGCAGGGTTTTCTCAGTAGAATCTACTGCCACATTACATAAGAATCCAGAACTGCAGTTGCTTATTACGAAGGGAAGCACCATGCTGGACATCATTTATACTTTCTCCTTTGCAAAGATGATTTCAGGAAGTTCTGTGCTGGCCACTGTTTTACATCACAGTAGGAGATCTGGGTGTTACTATATTTTCCTTTATCCTCAATTTCCTCACTTATTTTTGTATCTTCTATGTCTTTGTGTAAAGTTTTCTGAAATCCTTTGGAAACATAAATGTCAAAGGGCCTAAAAGATTTCTACACCCAATCCATGAACTTTAACCCATCTTCAACCCCCTTTTTCTCTACAAAGAGAAGAGGCTACTAAATAATGCTGGATTCACATCTGTAAGAGCCTAGCCATTCTGTATTAAAAACAGCAACAGCCCCGATGAACTGCGCCACAGCTGAAGGACTCTTCCCTTTCCCCCATAGTCTCTACTGCTTCTCTTCCTTCCTGAGCATCTGTAAGTGGACCATATGAAACTGCCAATACCCAACCATTTTCATCTAAATGGCAATTTTTAATAGTTATACCTAAATGTCTCTTTGACATAACCTTTGTTGCTATGATTGTGACCCTCCTCTTACCTACCCCTGGATCTCTTTAACCTGTTCACACTGGATTTCAAGAATCTTCAAGTTCTATTTACATAATCACTATCATATTTCAGAAACATTCTGGTTGACATTGACTAGTATACTTAACCCCCTTCATACTTTCTATCTTCCCTACCTTATTAAAAATATACCTCAAAAAAGAAAAACAAAAAACATACACCTCAAAGACATATTTCTTATTTTTTCTTAATCTACCAAAAGAGAGAGTATTTGGGGGCTTTTCCTATGTGCCAACTCCTTCACATTTTTAATCCTCACAGCCTTAGGAGATATGTATCATAGACTTACCACTTTATAGATGAGGAAACAGGTTAAGCAAGATTATGGGACTTGTTCCGTGTTATTTTTCAAATAGGTGGCAGAATCAGGATTTAAACCCACTTGTGTCAGTTTCACCAATCAACATATCAAGTTTTCTTAAATCACCAGTTTAAGAGTTTCATCTACCTATTATGGAAAAAAGAAAAGATAAAACACAATAGGGGTACCTGGCTGGTTCAGATGGTACAGCATGGGACTCTTGACCTCAGGGTCCTGAGTTTGAGCCCCACAGTCGGTGTAGAGATTTATACTCAAAAACAAACAAACAAACCCCTCATACACATATGCAATAAAGTAGATAAAATAGGTACATATGTATAAGGAAGATCATTTAAAATTTTTTTTATTTTAGAGAAAGAACACACAAGGGGGGAGATGGGTCTGGGAGAGAAAGAGGCTCCATGCTGAGCACAGAGCCCTGGAATCACAACCTGAGCCAAAATCAAGAGTCAGATGCTTAACCAAATGAACTACCCAGGTGCCTGAGGAAGATCATCTTTAAAGCAAGTCTTAGGGTGTGAACTCCATGTGTCATCATCATATTTTGAATGCTCTAACCAATACCTAACACATTGTGGATGTTTAAAATTAAGCAGAAAGATTGTTAAGATAATTATCTTGTGGGAAAACAAATGATGAATTAAACCAATAAATACTATATGATAAAATTTGTTCAACCTTATAATAATCCTCCTCTTTCAAAATCATTTTCCCAAGTAAGTTAGACCCTCATTTTCATTCATTCATTCATTCATTCCTTCATTAATGAATAGCATCCTAGTACAAAAGGACTCATCTTTTCATAATTCAAGGGATCTCATTCTCTTGATCTAACTTATTGACATACCTAGATATTCTAAACTTTCTAATTGCCCATAACACTTATGAAACCATCTTAATGTCAGTCTAGGAAGCTAAGTGCGCTGACAGATTTCTGAGTCATTGCAATTTTCTGAAAAAAGATGGTTTATGTATTTCTACCTTGTTAATCTGTCTTCAAATGGGGCATCTGGGCAGCTCAATCGGCTAAGCATCCAACTCTTGGTTTTGGCTCAGGTCATGATCTCACAGTTCCTGAGTTTGAGCCCCGTGTTACCCCAAACCAGGCTCCACACTGACAGTGCAGAACCTGCTTGGGATTCTCTCCCTCTCTGCCCCTCGCCCCCCTCAAAATAAACTTAAAAAAAAATGTGTCTTTGAATTATAGCATCTTCTTAATTGCCTTTCTTAGAATAATATAAAATGCTAGAAAGTCTCTTGGTTGTAAATTAGCAAATTGATGAGGTAGCCATACTTAACAAATGACACTACTAGCCTGATTCCACTAAAGTATGATGTCCTTAAACAATGAGAAACAACCTTCAACCTGAACTATATTCATACTTTATTTCATGATTCACTGTCTTTTAATAGAATTTTTTCTATTCTTTAATCCTGTAATCCAGACATAGCCATCAACTACAGTGGATCCTTGAACAACACGGGTTTGAACTACATCAGTCCACTTTATGCAGATTTTTTTTCAGGAAATACAGTACAGTACTGTAAGTGTTTTTTCTCATGATTTTTTAATATCATTTCTCTGCCTTACTTTATTGTAAGAATACAGTGTATAATATATATAACATACCAAATATGAGTTAATCGACTATTTATGTTATCGGCAAGGCTTCCAGTCAACAGCAGGCCATTAATAGTTAAGTTGTAGGGGATTTAAAATAGTTAGGTTGTAGGGGTATATGCAGATTTTCAACTGTGCAAGGGGTCAGCGCCCCTAACCCCATGTTGTTCAAGGGCAAACTGTATTCCCAAAAGAGCCAACCATACCCAAGGCCTAGTTACAGAAAGTAAGAGAAAAGGGAAAAAAAGAATCAGGTGGCAGGGAAAAAGCTGGATAGAACTGTATAAAGTATTGAAAACAGTTTTTACCTGAAGGAATAGAAGTTTTCCAATTACCACTAAAATGGATGAAATGTCACACCATGTCATCATTCCGTTTCAGCCCAAGAGGTGGAGTACAAAATAAATGCAATTATACATACACATACACCTATATATATTATATTTATAATATATAGTATAATCCACAAATGATTAATAAGCTATGGTGTATTCATTAAGTAACATTTAAAATAAATGAAAAAAGATGATTCATTATGGATAAATCTCAGTAACGTTAAGTGAAAAAAGCTTGTTACAGCCGGATAAACAGTATAAATTTTATATATATGGAGTTGAAAAACATACCAACTTATATTCTGCACTACATGTGGGATAAAACTATAACATCTTGCATGGGAATGATAGACGCTAAATTTTATTTTTTTAATGTTTATCTTTGAAATAAAGAGAGCACAAGTTGGGGGGAGGGGGGGTGCAGAGAGAGGGAGACACAGAATCCGAAGCAGGCTCCAGGCTCTGAGCTGTCAGCACAGAGCCCAACGTGGGACTCAAACCCATGAACTGGGAGATCATGACCTGAGCTGAAGTCGGACACTTAACTGACTGAGCCACCCAGGCGCCCCACAAGTGCTAAATTTTAAGTGGTGACAACCCTGGGTGTGGAGAGGAGAATGAGATCTGAATGGATTTCTCAAGAGGCTTTGTATTTGCAAGTTTTACTTAAGTTATGCTGAGTATGTTATTCTGGTATTGTCCTCTATTACTACTGTTTGCCTGAAATACTTCATAATCATAACTTTAAACAAAGAGAATAAATTAATAAATGAGTCTATGGCAGAGTAGTAAAATAAACATGCCCAGGCAACTGATTGACTGAAGGAGTGGAGGGGAGGGAGAGAATGATTCACATATGACTAAGTTTTCCAGCTTTAGTAACTGGAAAGATGCGTTAGAATAAGGAATATAAAAAATGGGAATGGATATGGGTTGGACAATCATGAGTTTCATTTTAGATGTGTTGAGTTGGAGGGGCTAGGAGACTATCCATGAGATATCTAAGAGACTATTGTAAATTTGAACCCAGAGCTAAAAAGAGAAACAAGTGTAGGGCATGGATTTGGAAGCCTGTGAAATAATAGAAAAAACATATATTGGCCTCTGCACCTGGCTCCTGGCACAGAGCCCCTAAAACTCTTGTGATTTCCTAAGCGATAAGAAGGTACATCTAACTCTAGGTACATCTTGTGTTCAAATATTTGATCTTTGACCCTGGATCTTGACACAGAACACCTAAACCCCTTGGAATGTCCTAGATGATAGGAGCATCTTTTGTTCTAATGAGGTGACTTGGGGTGGGCTCCTGGACAGGGGCTGGTCACTAGAAAGACCAAGCCATGATTAGAGGCTTAGAACTTTCAGTCCCACCGCCACCCCCTGGAAAGGTACTGGAAAATGAGTTAATAATTGGACATGCCGGCTCCATAAACATCCTCTAAGTACAGAGTTTGAAGAGCTTTCCAGGTTGCTGAACTCATGAAGCTGCTAGAAAGGTGGCATGCCCAGAGAGAGTATGGAAGCTACGCCCCCTATTCCCCCTGTCTTGCCCTATGTGTCTCTTCATCTGTTTATCTACATCCTTTGTGGTAAACTGGTAAAGGTAGGTAAGTGTTTCCCTGAGTTCCGTGAGACATTCTAGCAAATTATCTAATCTTAGGAGGAAGTTGTGGGAACCCTGATTTATAGCCTGTTGGTCCAAAGCACTTGCAATTCAGGGCACCTGGGTGGCTTAGTCTGTCAAGCATCTAACTCTTGATTTGGGCTTAGGTCATGATCTCATGGTAGTGAGATCAAGCTCCATGTCAGGCTCCCTGCTGGGCATGGAGCCTACTTCCGACTCTTTCTCTCTCCCTCTGCCACTCCCCCATAGGAACATGCTCCCTGGCGCTTTCTCCCAAAAACAAAACAAAACAAACAAACAAAAAGAAAGAAGAAAGAAAGAAAGAAAGAAAGAAAGAAAGAAAGAAAGAAAGAAAGAAAGAAAGAAAGAAAGACAAACCCAAAAAACTGGTGAACTGGTCTCTAACATCAGGACAGTCTTGCGAGATTGAGCCCTTAAACCATGAGGTCTGACACTAACTCCAGGTAGATGGTGCCAGAACTGAACTGAACTGTAAGGCACTCAACTGGTGTTGGTTGGTGTGGGCATAAACATGCACATTTGGTACCAGAAGGGAGAATGTTCTGAGCATCGTGAATGTGAGAATAAAGAGAAAAACCAGGGAGCTTTTCCTAGATGGAGCCCTTACCATCTTCATAGGTGCACTTAACTTCTAACATGAACAGTCTCCCCATCCTTAAAAAGCCTCCTTGTGACTCTGAAGTTTTCTTGAATTATTGTCTTCTTTCTTTCTTTCCCTTCCTTCTCTGAGGTCTCAATAACTTTCTACCTACTGCCTCCCTAATTTAGTGCTATACTCAGTTTCTGTGCCTACGATGCTACTCAAAATTGCTGTCTGAAAGGTTGCCAAGGACTTCCTCATTGCAAAACCATGGGTTCCCCATCCGCGCTGATTTTCATTCTTTTTCAGGTTTCTTAGCATTTGACACTTAATCCTTAAAACTCTCTCCTCCCTTCAAAGGTCATCTGCTCTCTGGTTTTCTCCCAAATGAGTATTTCTCCATTACTTCTCAATGCTGTCCAGTAATGTTATCTGTGACGATGGAAGCACTCTGTTTGCACCTACCACGTGGGGCTATTGAGCACTTGAAATACAGCGAGTATGACCAAAGAACTGAATTTTTCATTGTATTTAATACTCATTAATTTAAATTTAAATGGCTGTGTGTGGCCAGTGACTACTATATTGGACAGTGCAGCTTTCAAGTTTCTTTTTCTCCTCCTAGGTCCTAAATACAAAAACATTACTTCAGACTCAGTTTTTGATTTCCTGAACTTCTCTTTAAAACTCATCCTCTGGAAGCTGAACCATTCTCGGAACTTCAGCCATGTCTCTAAATTTAATCCCCAAATCTTATCTTTAATTGCCTCCTGTCACCTTGACTTCCTCAAGCACTAAAAATTCTCTTAATCTCTTAGGGTGCCTGAGTGACTCAGTTGGTTAAGTGTCAGACTTCAGCTTAGGACACAGTCTCATTCACAATCTCATAGTTCATGAGTTCGAGTCCCGCGTCGAGCTCTGTGCCGACAGCTTAGAGAACCTACTTTAGATTCTGTCTCTGTCTTTCTCTGCCCCTCCCTGGCTTGTACACGGTCTCTCTCTCTCTCTCTCTCTCTCTCTCTCAAATATACATAAACATTAAAAAAAATAAAGGGGCGCCTGGATGGCTCAGTCAGTTAAGCATCTGACTTCGGCTCAGGTCATGATCTCACAGTTCGTGAGTTCAAGCCCTACGTGGGGCTCAGTGATGACAGCTCAGAGCCTGGAGCCTGCCTCAGATTCTGTGTCTCTCTGCTGCCCGCACCACCCCCCCCCCCCCCCAGGCTCTGTCTCTGTCTCTGTCTCTCTCTCAAAAATAAACATTAAAAATTTTTTCTTAATAAATAAGTAAATAATAAGAAATAAAATAACAATTCTCTTAATGTCTCAACATTTACCTCAAACTCAGAATATTCAAAGCTGAACCCATAACTCTACGGAACCAGCCCCCCTTTCCCTTATGACATTCCTGTCTCTGACAACAGTGTCCTCAGCATTTTCTCACATGCCCACACGTGAAATTACCCCTGTCACATCTCTTTCTTCTCCCATTGGCAGCCTGTTACCAGGTGCTAACAAGTCTTCCTGCAGAACGTCTCAGCTATCTGCTCATTGAGCCCACAAAATTTACTGAACCCCACCCTGCCAGATACTGCATGACCTCCACCCTCAAGAAGCAGATAATCTAATTAAAAGACAAAATGTTAACAATATATGAAATTCAGATAATATAGAGAAGAAATAACAAAGTCTACAGTTCACTAGATGCGTTGCCAAAGCAGTGCCCTCTGAATTCAGAAATCACTGAGGGGCAGTCAGCTCCTTCTGAAAGAGATCAAAGCATGCTCTGCCCTGGGCTGGCCTTCCGTAGCTCTAGAGAGTACTCCAGACTTTCCCTGATCCTTTCTGTTCTGCATCTGCCGCCAAAGTAATCTTCCTTTACCTTGCTTTAAGGGGGGCCTGGGTGGCTCAGTCGGTTAAGCGTCTGACTTCGGCTCAGGTCATGATCTCGTGGTCCGTGAGTTCAAGCCCCGCGTCAGGCTCTGTGCTGACTGCTCAGAGCTTGGAGCCTGTTTCGGATTCTGTGTCTCCCTCTTTCTCTGACCCTCCCCCGTTCATGCTCTGTCTCTCTCTGTCTCAAAAATAAATAAACGTTAAAAAAAATTTTTTTTTTTTTTAAATGTTAGTGGTTCCTGGGGTGGCTGGGTGGCTCCGTAGGTTAAGCACCTGACTCTTGACTTTGGCTCGGTCGTGCTCTCAGGTTTGTGAGTTCAAGCCCCGCATGGGACTCTGTGCTGATGGTGTAGAGCCTGCTTGGGATTCTTTCTCTCTCATAAATCAACATAAGGAAAGTTTTTAAAAAATGTTAAGTCATTCCCAAGATGTAGCAAACACAGGGTCTCTCTTGCAACTCCTCACTGCCCTGTGTTTAATCACCCTTCCCACCAGGACTGTGCTTCCCACCCTCCTGCTCTCATACAAATTCTCACATGCCTTCAAGCTTCCTTTCAAGTCTTAACCTCTGCCGTAAAGCCATTGCTTCCAACAATTGGTTATTCCCTCCCCTTTAACTTTCCATTACATTTGAATATGTACCCTTAATTCAAGACAGGGCTGTCACCACTGTTTAAATTATATACATATTGTGTACAAGCATGATGTATCAGCTTCCCTGACTTCCCTGAATCAAGGAAGGAGAGGGGTATGGTTTGAAAACAATATAGCTCTTCATTTGTGTCCCTGGGACATTTGTCTTAAAGCTATGGCATGAACTTATTTGAATTTCCAATATTAAAGAAAAATGGTAGATTTGTATGCTTTATCAAAACACCTATCTTGTTTAATAAAAGAGTTCAAGAAATAGATCTACGGCGGTGAGCAAATCGAAGATAACCAATAAATATCTGTTGAATTATTCACTGCTTTCAATAAACCACACATTTGGATTGTTGGGATTAAAGTTTCAGACTTCTTATTTTAATGGAGAAACTGCTAATAAAATGACCTGGGAGTTGTAAAGCGGCCACAAAACTAGTATTCACCAGCTGAACAAATCATCAGAAACTCATAAGGAAATCTTTAGATGTTTTTGTTATATGCCATTTGAAATATATACAATATGTGTAGCATATATGTAAGTTGTAAAGCATAATAAATAATAAGTTACGTGACCCAGTCAACTAATTTATTTCTCGTATTGACAGGCCACTCATAATTTAAGGGTTCTACCATACTTGAGAGCAAGTGTCATTATATTTGCTCTAATTATATATATTCCAGTGAGTTACTTGCTCAGTCTAGTACATTAAAAATATAATTAATATTTTTATTGAAATATTAACATTTACATGAATATTTAAATTCTGCAGTCAATATTCCTGCCTCACTCATAGCATTTGAATGCTTTTTATTTCTAGCACAATCATGTACACATCTAATGAGTTTTTCCTTTTTTTTACTCTATTTTGAACATTCTGATTTCATACTACCGTGAGATAATCTTTCTACTTCATATTTCCTCCACACTGAACTGAATAAGCCACTTATCTGCTTATGTTACTAGTCTAGTCAAGTCATTTCATTCCTTCTTTGTATTGACTGTCCCTCCCTCTGGTTTTGTATGACCAGCTTACTGCATGTTCCTTCTTCTAAGTCAATGAGATATAAAATGAAAAAAAAAAATTGGTCCTAATATTGATCCCTGGAGCTTTGTAATCCATCTGTTCCAAACTCTTCCACACGTTGATATCAAAGTCAGTGTTTAATCTACTTAAGCAGTTCATCCCTATACCATACTTCTCTAACTTCTAGATTAGTTGTTGGTATAGTATTCTTTTCATGGTGCTTTATCCCAAGTAATTGGCTCATGGCTTCCCTCAGCTGATATGTGTCATTATATTTCACATCACTGAGGCAGATGAGATGTGAATCCATGCTGACTCTTTGAATTAAATAATAACTTTCTGATACTTCCAATCATTGATTTTCTACAAAGTTTACCAAGGTCTTATCCTCCATGGAAATTATACTTGATACTTCTAAGTTTTAGGGGCACGTGGATGGCTCACTTGGTAGAGCATACAACTCTTGATCTCAGGGTTGTGAGTTTAAGCCCCACATTGGATGTAAAGATCACTTAAAAAATAAATAAACACTTTTTAAAAATTAAAAAAAAAATAATTCTGAATTTTATATGCAGGAGAAAAGGGGTATTTAGGGAATGATCAATAATTTAATGAGGGTTTTGTTTATTATAACTGATATAGACAGTCTATAAGTGTTTTAAGTCACCTTTATTGGTGAATTCAAGCATCTATTAAGAATCAGGAAAAAATCGGGGCGCCTGGGTGGCGCAGTCGGTTGAGCGTCCGACTTCAGCCAGGTCACGATCTCGCGGTCCGTGAGTTCGAGCCCCGCGTCGGGCTCTGGGCTGGTGGCTCGGAGCCTGGAGCCTGTTTCCGATTCTGTGTCTCCCTCTCTCTCTGCCCCTCCCCCGTTCATGCTCTGTCTCTCTCTGTCCCAAAAATAAATAAACATTGAAAAAAAATTTAAAAAAAAAAGAATCAGGAAAAAATAACTTGAAATATAATAGTCAAAATCTAGTAGTCAAAACTCCATAGAATTATGCCTAAAAAGAGTGAGTTTCAGTGAATGTAAATTATATCTCAGTTTGTTTAATGGGAGAAAAAAATCAAATAGAGAAAATCTTCACTTTAAAAAATCTGATAGGAATACTGAAAGTGAAAGACCAGAAGAAGCGCATAGGGACTGGAACCTGTACATAGGGGAGGTTTAACTCATCATGGAAACTTTTTCGAGGAGGAGATGAGAGCATATGAATAAAGGCCAAGCAATGAATATTTTGAAAGCAGGTAAAATCCATCAATAAAGCAATGGAATGGAAGGAAGTATAAACTATTTAAAGCTTATATGTTCAAAGTGAAGGCGTAAAAAGGCAAGTGAATAAACCCACAGGGTTCCCCACAAACACATATCTCTGAACACAGCAAGATAATAAAAGAGAGCAGTATATATCTGGATATATCTGCTTTGTCCACTCAAAAGCAGGGATGAGCAGAAAACTTAGCACAGAGTAGGACTTCACTACATTTATTCGATAGATGGATATTTAACTTCTTTAGCCTATTATCCCATTATTAGTCAGTTGTCCCTAGTTTGTTTATATTGTTTTTAATTTATTTTGTTGGTTTTTTGATTAATGTTTTATTTGTGAATACTTTCAGACTTATAAAAAGTTATAAAGATAATGCAGAGTTCCCATCTACCTCTAAGCCAGTTGCCCCTAATGGGGACTGACCAATCATCCCAGTTTTCTTGTGACTGCCCTGGTGTTAGCACCAAAAGTCCCATATTCCAAGAAATCGCTCTCCCAGGCAAACAGGGATGGTTGGTCACCTGCTACGTCAACATCTTAAATTACTGTGGTCTTTGCGTCAAAACTAAGAAACCAACACTGGGGAGTTACTACCAACCAAACTCCAGACCTTATTTGGATTTCACCAGTTTTTCCAATAACGTCCTTCTTTTCTGTTTCAGGATCTGGTTCAGGATACCTGTGTCTAGTTGTCATGTCTTCATGTCCTCCGTCCTGTGACAGTTTCTCACTCTCCTCACTTCTTACGGCCTTGACTTTTTTGAGGAATAATTGTAAAGTATTTCGTAGAATCTCAGTTCGGATTTGTCTGATATTTTTCTCATATTTAGACTGGTCTTAGGAGTTTTGGGACCCTGATTTATTTTTTAATTCTGCAAAGGTCATGCTGATTTTCTTGGCTACAGTAGCCATGGTGGACTTTAAATTCTTCCGAATATCGTTTTAATTTTTAAAAGATAAAATCACTTGTCCAAGAGTTAGAGTAAATTTTTTTATTATAGATAGAGTTCTCACATTACTATTCTACAAAGGGCAAAATCACATTGCTTCAAATTCCAAAAATTCTTCTTTAAACTTTGAAAATGACACATAACTTGGACTCATTACCCACAGCCTTCTCCACTGATACTATCCTCAGAGGGTAAAACTACATCACTGTTTGGCTAAACAAAGGTAGGAAGGTTTATTTTTCTTTTCTTTTTTTCTTTTTTTAATATTTATTTTTGAGAGAGACAGAGAGACAGAGACAGAGTGAGAGTGGGGGAGGGGCAGAGAGAGAGGGAGACACAGAATCCAAAGCAGGCTCCAGGCTAGAGCCCGACGCGGGGCTCGAACTCACAGAGTGTGAGATCATGACCTGAGCTGAAGTCGGACGCTTAACCGACCGAGCCACCCAGGCGCCCCCAAAATATGGCACTTTAAAAAGTTGCATTTTCTTTGACTACAGTGGACGTGAGCATTTTTTAATATTATTACTGAAGTATCATCGACACCCAGTGTTACATTAGTTTCAGGTGTATACCACAGTGATCTCACATCTCTGTTGTAAGTTACGATATGCTCACCGCAAGAGTAACTGCCATCTGTCAACATACAACACCATTACAATAGCATTCACTATATTCCCTATGCTGCCTTTCATTCCCGTGACTTAATCATCCCATAACTGGAAGCCTGTATCTCCACTCCCCTTCAACCATTTTGTCCACCCCCTCCTTCCCTCTGGCAAACATCAGTTTGTTCTCTGTATTTATAGGTCTGTCTCTGCTAGGGTGAGGTTTGCTTTTTGTTTTTTGTTTTTTTAACTTAAATCCACAGTCGTTAACAGATAGCGTAATAATGATTTCAGGAACAGAATTTGGTGATTCACCACTTACATATAACACCCGGGGCTCATCCCAACGAGTACCCTCCTTAATGCCCCTCACCCGTTTAGCCCATCCTCCCACCGACAGGGTGAGCATTTTTATATGGTTAGTACCGTTTGTATTTCTTATACTACTTATATTTGTACTTATATATTTGTACTTATATATATTATTATATATTTATACTTATACTTGTATTTCTTATACTACACTTGTTTACACACTTTAAAATCCAATGTCCAGGGTGCCTACTGGTTGAGCCGGTGGACTGTGGGACTCTCCATCTCGGGATTGTGAGTTCAAGCCCCACGTTGGGTGTAGAGATTACTTTTAAAAATGAACTTAAGGGGCGCCTGGGTGGCGCAGTCGGTTAAGCGTCCGACTTCAGCCAGGTCACGATCTCGTGGTCCGGGAGTTCGAGCCCCGCGTCAGGCTCTGGGCTGATGGCTCGGAGCCTGGAGCCTGTTTCTGATTCTGCGTCTCCCTCTCTCTCTGCCCCTCCCTCGTTCATGCTCTGTCTCTCTCTGTCTCAAAAATAAATAAACATTAAAAAAAAAATTTAAAAAAAAAAAAAAATGAACTTAAAATAAATTTAAAAATTAAAAAATAAAAATCCAACTTCCCCTCAGGGCATCCATCACTTTCTTGTTGATTTAAAAGTGCACATTAATGACATTAAACTTCTCTCGGAGAGGTTTCTTTTTTTTTTTTTTTTTCTCGTAGAGGTTTCAGATACATACATTTCTTTACCTGTTTTTCGTTTGCCTTTTAATGATGTTTTGATTTTCAGAGGTATGTAGTGTTCTCATTTGTTTTCTGCCTCTAGTGGATGTTTTCGGTTTTTTGTTTGTTTTCGTTTGTTTTTATGGTGAGCTCAGTCCTGAATCTTGGTTGTTCTAGTTCGGGGCAGCTCGTGTGAGTCTAGGAATCCTAACAAAAAAACTCTTTTAAGACAATTCAGCTCCCACGCCTCAAAACTGTCTGTTTTAATAGCTGTAGGGCTGTACCGACTGGGGACCCCCAGCCCACCGCTTGTGAGTACCCCTGCCTCCAAGTCCTTCCCAGGCTCCTTGCTCCCTCCAAACGGGGATGAGAGTCCGGCCTCTGAAGTCAGGCTCCGGGGGGGCCAGGAGTTCTCTTTCTATTTCCCCTTCTCCTTGCCTCCATTTTAGGACATCTCAAGTCATGACAATTTCAGGACAAATGCCAGGACTGAAAGTTATTAAAAAGAACCAGAAAGACTTAAACTCCTTCTTCCTCTTTTCTTTTTCTTTTTTTAAATGAAAACATGTAGGATGGCTCACGTTTTACATTAAACTGAAGCCAAGAAAAAAATAAATAAAAGAGAAAAACTTAAGGTAAGAAGAAGGCCTGGCTCACATGCAGTAAACGTAGTCACTTTTGCACCGTGAATCAAGGGGCCTGGGGAAGACCTCCTCCTCACACATTCCCCAGAATGTCTCCCTGCCACAAACTCACCATAAATGGTTCCTTTCTCAAGTGCTTGACCCGATACCCAGATAGAGTGGGTATTTGTGAGTAACTGTGAGAAATGTGATCCTTCTCGGAAGTACTGGGGTCTATGAACCAGGTGTTTGTCCTCAAGTCTTGAGAGACGCAGACTGCCCTACAAAAATAAAGCGCTGCTTATGGTTCTGCCTGACCTGCCCTTTCCAGTTGAGAAAGGGGCCCCGACGGAGACGAGAGCCCTCATGGCCTCGATCAAGGTGGGAGCAGGAACTTAAGCGCATGCTTACTCTGCCCATCGGATAATCCGTCCTGATGGCGATACCACACTGATATTAAATGGTATAAAAAATAGGAAATGGAATATGGTTTTGACGCTAACCTACTCACTGGTCCCAGAAGCTGCTTTCATCCCGAAGCTGTGCATCAGAACAACTCAACATTCAGCCAGCAACCCTAGGTCGCATCGCTGATTCTAAAAGGCTCCAGCCCAGCTCCTGCTCAATGAAGCTGTGTTATAGAAATATTTTCTTTAGCACTTGTAAACTGCTTGCTTTCTAGAGTTTCCTTGTTGGTGACCTTATTTTGCCATTCAGCTTCAATATTAATTCAGCACGGAAGGGAAGTGGAGGGATGTCCCAGCCTGAGCCCAACCTGGGCTCAGAGCCAGGATTCAGATTCGTCCGGGCATGTCTGATGGGCCTGCCAGGAGTCTCTCAGCATGAGGGTTGGAGGAAACTCATGGAAAACAACATCCTAAGGCAGTGGGTGTGGGGGATACATCACAGGTATCAGAATCACCAGGGAAACTTTTAAAAATATGTACACCCTGCACAAATGTGTCCCTCATCCTGGTCGTGTGTGTGTGTGTGTGTGTGTGTGTGCGTGTGTGTGTCTATGTACACAAATGGATGCACACTAGCAGGAAGCACTGCTTTGGCACCAAAATTGGCCCTGAGATTTATGTAGAAATATTTTCTGTATTAGCCAGCACCAGGGGCACTGAGTACTCCAGAGAACACAGGGTGGCTTCTCTGCACATGAGAGTTCCCTGGGCTCTGGGAGTGGGGCCCTGCTCTGTAGCTCTGAACACCAATGGCTCCCACACTTCAGGGACTCGCTGCACCAAGAATCCTTAAACTGGAGATCCTGGCTTCCTGGGAATCCAAGAATAGGCTACCAGGGTCCCATACACTTCTGAAAAGTACTTACTGGGAGTACGTTTTTCTGGAAAAGTTTCTCTAAGTGTCTCAGATTTTGAGAAAAGGAGATGACCCTCAAAAGGTCAAGAACTAGAAACTGCCAAGAAAACATTGGGCAAGCAGATGTTATAAGATTGTAAGAATGTCATAATGACCGATATAGGCAAAGCCAGAAAGACTGTGTTTTGTTTTGTTTTGTTTTGTTGTGCTTTCAGTTAATGTGACTTATTTTTACCTTGAGGCATCCATGACCTGGTGAAACTCTGGCTACATGAAAACATGAAATCCCACCTCTGCTTCAAGCCCACCTCAAGTGTCTCCACCTCCCTCCCACTCCCGAAGCCAGAAATCACTGCTCCCTTGGCCCAGGCCTTGTTTGTGTACCTCGGATAACAACACTTTTACCTTAGATTTTCGACCTGTGTGCACACATCACGTCTCTTCTACAAACTATAACCTTTGAGAGTAGGAATCATGCCTTCCCCCTATTCTCCCTCTTATGGTGTCAATAAGCATATTGACTTAGTTCTCAACAGACGAGGGAATGAACAAATTACAAATCCATCCCATCCACCAGACCTTTTTATTCCCTTTTACTGAAAGACTAGCCCTATTTCCTTGTAAATTATGCATTTCAAATGCATTCCTTATCATTTATATTGTCAGTCAATTGATTTACTTCCTTATGCATGGTGCATTAATTACCTGCCTTACCTGTTTTATTTGGTTGTAAACTGCCTGAAGGGTAAGAATCACATGTAAGGCACACTACGTAAACCTATGAGCCTCTTGGGAGGAACACACGGGGCTAACCCCCGTGTTCAGCGTCCTAGACGGCAGGCTCGCGAGGAAATCTTCCGTGAGAAAACATCGGCCAAGGTAGAACAGAGGTGGGTAGAAAAGAAAACAAAAAACAAAAAACAAACCACAACTGCTAGTAGGAACAAAGCTAAAGAACGAAATCGTCAGGTTACAGAACTGACTTCTAAAGAGGAGGTAAACCAAAGAGAGAGCAGCCTGAAGCTGCGTGAACGACAGCTCAACGAAGAGGCCCAGCCTCCGAGGGGTTGTGGCTGGACTACAGTTCAGAGCTTTGGTGTTGGCTCCGCACAGGTTGTGGAAGGGCTGCCAGCTTTTTTCTAGCCCGTTACCCTGTTTGGTTTGTTCCTTGTTTGTGCCAGGCTTTTCTTGTGTTCAAAAAACCCTGACCGCCATTATTACATGTAAAATGATGTTAATGAATCATTTTAGTCTGTTTTCAGAGTAGAACGCTGGCAGGGTATTTTTAAAATTTTTTTCTTTTGATGTTTATTTATTTTTGAGAGAGAGACAGAGTGTGAGTGGGAGAGGAGCAGAGAGAAAGGGAGACACAGAATCCGAAGGAGGCTCCAGGCTCTGAGCTGTCAGCACAGAGCCCGATGTGGGGCTCGAACTCACAAGCTGCGGGAGATCATGACGCGAACTGAAGTCAGACGCCTACCGACCGACCGACCGACCCACCGAGTCACCCAGGCGCACCAGCTGCAGGGTATTTTTAAACGGATCATCAGAGAGAGGCACGGACAGAAACATGGTGGCGCTCTCTTTCGCTCCTTTACTTCTCAGTTTAATATTTACTTAACTTCCATATCCACCCACACATTAACACACCCTTCATTCCCTACAACCGAAGGCTCTAGAAGATTGCGTGATCTGCTGACCATTTTATCAACGTTTATTTATTTTTGGGACAGAGAGAGACAGAGCATGAACGGGGGAGGGGCAGAGAGAGAGGGAGACACAGAATCGGAAACAGGCTCCAGGCTCTGAGCCATCAGCCCAGAGCCTGACGCGGGGCTCGAACTCACGGACCGCGAGATCGTGACCTGGCTGAAGTCGGACGCTTAACCGACTGCGCCACCCAGGCGCCCCTCTGCTGACCATTTTAGCTTAATGACTGAATTGTTACAGTATGATTATTCTGGGGATGTTTACTAGCTGAGGGTGGGCAGCGTCATAAATATGACACATAAATATTCCACAGGCAAGAGTCAAACTAGGGAAAGTGCAAGTGGGAGGAGGAAGGCCAGGCCAATTAGTGGCTAGGTGGATAGGAGCTTAGCTAGTGGTTCCAAATTAACCATGACTACTCAGATACCAGCCCCAGGACACAGGGGTAATTTCAGGTTGAATACAGCTAAATAAATGAGATAATCTTCCATTGTGTATATAGTTTGTCACAAGTTTAGAGTATTCATCTTTCAGCAGGATGCATTGGGGGCCTATGTGTGGGAACCATCGTTAAACAGAACGAAAATCCTTGGATTATCTGTCAGTCCTGGTGGTAATTTTGCATCTTCTCTCCATCTTCACTCTTGGAGGTCATTATCTTGCCTGTCTCTACTATTTGCATCTCTGGACCACAAATAAGTTTGTTTTCAGCTAAGTCTTTGGGGGAGCAGAGTCCTTGCATGTCTAAGTCAGACTGTATGTAGTTCAATTAGAATTTTTTAAAAAATCTGTGTTCCATAAGCAAATCCATGTATAGGTTTTTATCATTGTTTTCTCAGTTTACTAGGATGAGCCAATTTTGAAAGTGTCCAGTGTTGTCACAGCTGGGCTGGACTATGCTAACAGAAAAGAGAATTCCTCTAGATCTCATTCGATATCAGAATTAGGAACAACAGCTGCCTCGGCCAATACGGCTGGTGAATATGGGGCAGAGAGAGCCCAAAGCCTGGGAAGCTTGAGCTTGCTTACCATTTCACATGTTCTCTTCAAGAACCCTAACAAAATGTAAAAGTTAGTAAGAAGCCATAGGATCCAAGACATATGTACATAATTCTTTAGCTTCTAAGTCCTTACCAACTAATTAATTAGCAGTTAAGCAAAGCATGGATCTGGTATCAGAAGACTCACATTCTTCATGTACAGTTTTATGACTTGAGGCAAGATCCTTCACTTTTCTGTGCCTTGGCTTCCCCATCCATAAAGCAGAGACAATAAAACCTGCCTCATCTTCCTCTCTACATTGTGAAACTTAAGTGAGCAAGCCTGTGAAGGCTTTTTAGAAACTCTAAAGAAGTGTAAAATTTTAAGGATTATTATCAATTAACATTCAACCTGAAAACTTTCCTAATTGAACTCCATCTTAAATTTAGCAGCTATATGAACTTAAAACTCTGCTTTGGGAGGAGGGCTTACATGCTTATTTTAAAATTCAAAGAAATAAAACCAATTCCTATAGGTATAATCATATGAATAAAAATACATTTTCTTTTTTATTTGTTTTCTTTCTTTAAAAAATTTTTTTAATGTTTATTTTTTGAGAGAGAGAGCGCTAACGAAGCAGCGGTGGAGAGAGAGGGAGACACAGAATCTGAAGCAGGTTCCAGGCTCTGAGCTGTCAGCACAGAGCCTGATGCGGGGCTCAAACTCACGAGCCATGAGATCATGACCTGAGCCGAAGTAGGACGCTTAACTGACTGAGCCACCAGGCGCCCCAGTTTTCTTTCTTTTTTAAATAAAAAATACAATTTCGTTGGAGGGAAAAAGCCCATTGGGGCAAGTGTTTTAATATACAGTTTAGGGAGCAGATACTGTTTTCTCAATTGCTGAGTGCTAGAGCAAAATGAGAATCAGTAGTACCTGCCCATCCTTCCAAAGGGCTCGCAAGTTTGGCTGCTAAGAAAATCTTGCTCTTTCAGATCCTCTACTTCCATTTTCCACCATGGAAATGTTTACTTGGTCCCAAATTGCATGGAGACCCAAAGCTTTGGCACTTTCAGTCCCTTGGATCACAAACTGACGGTACAGATTTGGATGCTCAGGCAAGTTGACTGATGGCCAGATATTTATGAGTATGCACAGACCTGAGGGATACCCTTCTAATGCAATAATTCTTAAGTCCACATGTGCCAACCTCCAGGGCGTAATTAACATTATTTTACTTTATTTTGTAAATTGCACCCTGTGCAACACAGCCCTCGGGGGGGCTTCTAGAGAAAATGATCACATTATAACAAATAAAATATTACAGAACAACAACTAATAGCTTAAGCAAATTAAAAATAAGAACCCATAAAATAGTCTTGTTGCTGGGCCACAGGGGAGGAACAAAGTCCTTTAACCACTAAGACTGTTAAGACTTTTCCTTCTTTCATGCAAGAGGAGCAGGAGAGGGAAGAAGGATTGGAAGAGGAAAACCACAAGCTTTATTCAGAGTGCATTAGTTCCCAGCAGGACCACAAAAGGCCCCTGAGTTATGGTAAGGGACCAGCACTTTCCTGATGCCCATAGTTAGGTAAGGTCATATTTGGTTTCTTGAGATGTATGGTCCAACTTTCAACAACTAACTGAAGACTTCTGTGCTTCACTTTCCCACCAGACTCAGACCTGATGTCATTTTCTTCATTTTCCTAAATAGGAAAAGTTCCAAATTATTTAAAAACTTAAACAGACCTTATCTATCCTATAGGTACAAATAATAACACCAACTATAAATATATAAATAAGTGCACACAGGCACACACACGTATACACGTACACTCCCACATCTGTAATTGAACTTCCAGAGGCCCTTCTGCAGATGACAATATGGGCTAACAGAAATAATCTTCTAGCCAAATACAAAGCCAGTCCACTAGGCATTTTTAAAATAAGAGTGTACTCTAATTTTTCCTTAAGCCTCCACAAAGTTTTGCATTGCTATCAAAATATTTTTGGAAATTCTGTAATGTTTCTCCTTTTCCCTTGGCTTCTTATTTCTGGCAAGGACTAAACCCCAAAATATCTTTCCTCTGGGACACTGAAATAACTGTCCCAAAGCAGCTGCCAGAGCCATAGCTATTCAGAGATTTGGGACAGATTTCCAAGGAAGGCCACTTGCAATTTTTATTGTTTGAGTCAAAAGCCCCACCTTCCGAGATTCTCAAAGAACAGGTGTGAGGGGCGGGGCTGGGGGGGTGCTGTCTCCTGGATTCTCTTATTTTCGTTCACAACTCAGTCTGCTGTTTCACTTCTGTTTCTTCCCTCCTCTTGTCTGCCGCCCACCCTCCTGTGGGTTCTATTTTAGATGCAAAGAGAAAAAACAACCCACCACTCCCTCTCCCCACCCCACCCCCCCATCCCCAGTGCTCTGAGGTTGTATTTCTCCTCTGCTGACTTTCCAAAAGCTTCCTTATTCTAATGGTGCCACAGAACTGGGTTCTTCTTACCCAGGGCCACCTCCCTCAAGTTTAGAACTATGCAACGGGCGTATCTAGTAGATTAAGAGAAGAAAAAAGAGGTCTCTACCACCAAGCAAGCTGCCTGACTGGCCCAAGCTGGGGGGTTTCCTGCAGACAAATAAGGTTTGGACTTGTTATGTAGCACACAAGGACCTTTACATCAGTGGTTCTCAGCCCTACTCGCGTCTCAGAAGCGCCTGGGAATTGTTCCCAAAAATACCTTTGTCAAAAACAAAAACAACAACAAAAAAACCCCCAAACCAAACATAACAAAACAAAACAAAAACCTTTGTCCAGGCCTGTTGAACTGAACCTCTGGCCTGGGCCTGGGCGTTGCAATTTTTTAACAGCTCCCAGATGATTCTATTGTGCAGCAGGATTAAGAACCACCGATTTAGATTCCGCTTGTGGAAGTTATCCAACCCCGAGCTTACTCCCTTCCTTCCAAATACACCCCAGGAGATTCCTCTGCCTGCTCTCACACCAAAGATTTCTGGGAGCCAGGAAATGGAGTATGGTGGTCTAGGGAATGCAGTTTAGTTTTAGAAAAGAAGAGGGTTGAAGAGAAAGGTGGCACCAAGGCCTGGAGGAGGCTGGTCCTGGTGGTCCTCCTGGCCCCCTACATGTAGGGGCACACAGCTGGTGTACATGAGGCCCCTCCTCTCCCTGGGGCCCGATCCTCTTAGAACTTGGCAGATGAGGCACTTGAAGCATCATGATGCTTTCTTGCCTGCCTGGGAGAGGGGAAAAACTAAGTTGTGGGGGACACCGGAGACTCACAAACTGTGACGCACAGACTCAGGATAAGAGCACATCCCAGCCAGCAAAAGGACAACTTAAAAATTAAGTCACATCTATCCTGTAAGTGTTAGGATACACTAACAAGTGTGATTTTACATGCAGATTATAGCCAGAGAGATGGACACATAGCTGCTGCCTTGACACAGTCTATTCCCGGTCAAACAAAGGCCGGGGACTCCACTGACCGGGGAGAAAGTGGTTCCTAAAGCCCCAGACCACCATGGTCTCTTCAGACCCTCCAGCTGCTCACCAAGCAGTTAGGAAAGGATAAGGAGTCCCTCCCACGAAGCCTAGAGTTCCAACGAACTCCAGGGGGTTCTAACCCTCCCACGTCCCAGTTGCTAAGGCAACTGGTGGGCACCATCCAGCTCTTCTAGGCCAATGACTCTGCTGGGCAAGGGGCCTACCCTGTACTTAGCTTTTGCTCAGAGCTTCTTGGCTCTCGGCCCGCCTTCCTCTGGCACATTTACAGCTGCTGTTGCACTCTTGGCTTAGTCTATACAGAGAAGGTCTTTCTTCCAATCTCTCTCTCTCTCCCCAGATGTCTCAGAGGTTATGTGGGAAAGCATATTCTTACAGCCTGTTAAAGAGACCTTCAAAGTCATGCCTTCGCCTGCAACCTTTGGAATCCACTGGATCCAGGCAGCGTGTCAAGTGGATTGAACGGGAGGGTGTGACTATTTTGCACGCGCTGGGTAGAGTTCCTAAATGTTTCTGGGTTTCCCCTAGCATGGTTCTGATTGTGAGCATCCAGAACTCGGGGTCTTGCCCTCAGAAACAACTGTGAAAAGCACGGGCAGCAGGATTAATGCAGATGTGCAATATGGATGAGGTCCAGCTACCAGGGAGCAAGGGTTTTACATTTTCTTGGCCAAATTAAAACCTTCCCCCATTCACACCACCTTGGTGCTTCCAATACAATGAAGCTCCATTACTTGGAATTTGGGGTGTGTTTCTTTCCCCACCCCACCCCCACCCTCAAAGCAAATTCAAGCAAAAAGACTGAAAGAGAGTGAATGAATGATCTCTCTTTCAGATAATGAACTGCCAGAGTCCTGGCTCCTGCCAAACCATACCCCACCACCAAACCAGCAAATGTCAGCCTGTGCCGGTCACCGTTGCTCCTTCCCAGAGCCACGTCATCCCGCCTGACTCGTCTGGGGCTAGGGCCCATCCCTTCCTAAAGCTTCGGCATAAATTCGCAAACATGTGCAGCTCCCCACTTTAAGAAAGTTTTTTTGCTTTGCTTTGTTTTGTTTTGTTAATGAAACGAAACCATGTAACCTACTGTATTTATTTGCATTGGAATCCAATAGTTAGATCTGGATACTGAATATGATATACCTTTAAAACTTGTCAGAGTGATCACATTCCAAGGCTGGGGACAAGGAATGCCTAAAGGCAGACCCTCCTATAGGAGGGGACTGGCAGGGAACGCCCTGCCTTGGAACTGATGTGCCCTGCTGCAGGGGTTTCTTGCCTTGTTTCATTTTTAGAAACCAGAAAAACACGAAAGGGCTCCAGTTCTAACCATCCCACTCAGGCCAGGCCCCAGGCAAAACTAGAAAGCAGACCAGGAGGGCCAAGCCAGGCTTCCAGCTCCTACTTGCCCCGTGAAAATCAAGGACCCGGTCAGGGACCCCATACTCCCCAGCCCAGGGTAGACAGAAGCAGCTCAGGGGCACATGCATCCCAGAAGTCTCTGAATGCAGGACAGAAGAGCAGAAAAATCAGTTAGGTGTGTCAGGGAGTCAATATAATAATCATCATGATGATAATAAAAATAATAATGGCCACTAGGATTCTTATCCCAGCTCTTCTACTTAGAGGCTTTGTGACCTTGAGCATTTAACCTCTTTCTTCGCCTGTAAAATGATGACAATTATCTACCCTGCCCTTGCCCCAAGGGTTGCCATAAGAACCAGATGAGATCATGTAAAACATTTTTTTTCAAAAACTATAAAGTTGGTTTGTAAGCTGTTCAGAATATTCATTCCTTTCTTTTTTTAATTTTTAATTTTTTTTTTTTATTTTAGAGAGAGGAAGTGGGGGGAAGAGGGGAGGAGGGAGAGAGGGGGAGAATCCCAAGCAGGCTCAACACTCAGCATGGGCTGGGGGCTCTATGTGGGGCTCGGTGTGGGGCTCAAGCCCACAACCCGGGGGTCATGACCTGAGCCAAAGCCAACAGTCAGCTGTTCAACCCATTGAGCCCCCCAGTGCTCCTGAATATTCATTCTCTTTAAGGCTATTTAACATCAGTAGATATGCAAAACCAGATACCACACCTAAGTATTATACTAAGTAGATGAAATCTTAGCTATCTATTGATAGTTAAATATGCATATGGTATTTTTCTTCTAATAAGTTACTGTTACTGGGAGATCTGTAAATAGCCTCGTTGCATAAAACCAGTTCCGGCACTTGCTAAAGTGGGCTTCTACCTCTTGATGTGGTATAGTTTCAAGGGTCCCTAAGGAGTGCTCTGTACAACTCCGAGTGGGTGGTGCAAGTCTTTAGCTAGACCACATAAAAATTATATCTATTCTCATTGAATGCAGCTATCTCTATGATTTGTGAGTAGGCTGTTCAATGAGTTCAGAAAAACATTTCCTTCTAGCTCCAGCTGGCAAGATGTCAAGATTGAAAAACACATTTCCTGCTTCTCTTTCTTGCCCCAATTGGGATGGATGACCCTAATTCTCACCACCCCATTTCCTTAAGCCATTAGCAGTGATTGAATCTCTGCCCATCCCAATGAGCCTCACACAGACGATTTCAATGCACAGCGGCACCCGTAATAGAGAGAACTATGTTGTGAAACTCCAAATTTACTTTTAATTCCATCTTTGACAGACCAAATTGAAGCCATGGGTTATACTTTGTTATGGCCGCTTAACGCTAGCTGGAAAACTCAGGCACCCTCCAGTTTGTAAAAGTTTCCTTCTCCCATTAGCCTCAGATCAAATGAGATACCTCCATCTCTGTCGTGATGGCTTTCAGTGCACAAAAAAAGAGTCCGTCATGATGGGGGAGGTTCTATAGAAAGGACAGCCAGAAGCCAACGTCCCCGAGGAACTGGGGAGCCAGCAGAAGAGACAACGAGGCAACCAAGCATTGTCCTCTTACTGTCCATACATTCACACACACTTGTTACAGGCTGCTGAGCAAGGAAGGAGTTCCATAAGACACACAAAAGCTCTGCAAGCAATATTCACTCATTCTTAAGTAACCAGGCACCACTTACCTGCTCAAGCTTGAGAGAAGAAAAAGATAATAACAGCAACACTGCCACTGACTGTTCCCCCTCTTCACTCTCACAACGAACCCACTATGATCCCCATTTGACAGACGAGGTACTAACAAGGTTTAGAAAGGTTATGTAACTTGCCTAATATGTCATAGGTGTTTGCTGCAGAGCAAAAATTCCACCCCAGATTTATCTGATTGCCGAGCCTCTGCTCTTAACCGTTACACTCGGCTGGCTTCATTGTCCAGAGGAGTCAGTCAGGAAACCTTTGGGATGCTGAGGCTTGAATCGGCTCTTGAGTGCAGTGTGTGGCTTGGGTTGAGGGAGAAGAGGAGAGGGTGTAATCCAAATTGCTGAGTTTGTGTCCCCAGGGCTCACCACACTGCCTACTACATGGTAGAAACTCAATGTGTATTTAATGAATGAATAGGTGAGAAAATGAGAAACAGTACAAGCAAAGGTAGGGAGATCAGTCTAAGAATGGAGAGCAGATGTGGGGAAAGGGAAAAGGAGAAAGTGGAAGGGGAAAGAAGCTCAAGGAGACCAGACTGGAGCAGTTCTCACTGTAGCAAGGAGTAGGAGCGGAGGCCAGCCAAGCCAGGTGGAGCTATTTGAGGAAGGCCTAAAATTCTAGAGTCATGAGTCTGCATTTAGTTCTGTGCGTGGTTAAGGTAATTCCTAAGAAGGGGCGTGATAAGGTGGAAGCCTTGATTGAGAAGGTGAGTCTGGGTCTGGTGTGTGGGAGTGGCTGGAGGTGGAGCCCCAGTGAGAAACACACTAGGGAGGACTGGGGGCTCTGATTGGTGACCTAGGTACGAGTGGAGCGCAGGCTTGTCTTTTTTTTTTTTTTCAGGTTTGTGTCTTAAACAGACAAGAGAGTTGGGCATGCCATCATGACTGCATTATTTAGGGCAAGCAGAGGACAGCAAGGAGGCGTGCATGTTGTTTTCATGACAAACAAGCTAGGATATGGAGATACGATGAAAATAAGCAGCTCAGCCTCACTACACAAATAATTACTTTTAAAAATCTGCGGTCATCAGGTCAAAGGAATTAGCTACTACCTGTCTGAGCAAGTGGTTCCAAGTGTGTTTAATGATCTTCATTGGCCTGAGATCTTTTTTTTAAGCCCTCAAATAATTAGAGCAGTTCTTTTGTCAAATTTAGGTGGATCCTCTTGCTAATAAGAGTCATGAACCACAGGTAACCATTATTATTTGGCAAACATGTTGAGAACAAAGGCAGGACCTTCTCCTTTGGGGGGAACCTCACAGTGGGTTCAGCACGGAGTACACAGAAATGAGTGCCTCGCAAATACATGTGGCCTTGACTTCCTGGCAACTGAGAGAGCTTTCTCCTTATGTCCCATACAGAGCCGGCACTCAGATGCTTCTAGCAATGCTCAAAGAGCTACTGGGGCTCCAAACATTTGTGCCCAACATCAGTTCTCGGACTGTGCTTTAATCACATACATTCACAGGGGGTTTTGCCTTAAGAAATGAGCCTTAGGGTTCTTCGATGTTGGTAGTATCCTGTGAACGGAAGAGGATTTGAAACTGCAGGCACATAGATGTTCATTTAATCATTCAACATACTTACTATGTACCCACTATGTACCAGGCTCTGTTTATGGCACTAGAAATATATCAGCGAACAACACAGGCAGTCCTGCCCTCATGAAGGTTACCATCTAGTCAAAGAAGACAGGTAACAAACAATAAACGTAACTAGTAAGTTGGAAAGTGTGGAGTGCTGTGGAGCAAAGGAAGAGTGTGAGGATTGGGGCCAGTGTCACAATTTTAAATAAGGTGGTCAAGGTAGGCTTCATTGAGATGGCGACATTGATCAGAGACCTGAAGAAGATAATCATCTGTGTTGTTCCTTACTTATTATACTTAAAACCTTTCTTAAAGCATCAAACTTAAGGTAAAAATGAGGCATCAACATCTGGTATAAGCGGAATCGGGGACTAGCCTTCTTGTTGCGAAACTAACCAGGCACATATTCAATATACTTGCATTTTAACAAATGCGACCAGATAAAACTTAATTTTCTGAGGTAGAATGTGCTAAAATAGCACTCCAAAACCCTTTCTGGGTAACAAAGTTCCCCCGTTAAAACTCTGGCCCTGGCAGTGCCTTTCTGTCAGGTACCATACTTTCTCTGAAAGCCACAATAAGAACTGCTCTTTTATCAAGATTAGAAACAGATAACAAATGTTTAAAGGGGATAATTAATAGCCAACAGTGAATCTTTGCATTAATGCAGTGGCAGGTGAATGAGTTATGAAAATTCCCTTTACCAGAGAAACAATCAGCTGCTTTACCACTCACCCTGCAGCCTTTATTTCTCGCTTGGAAAAAAGCCATATTTATGGCTTTTATGGGGGAAGAAAAGAGGCCAGGAATTCTGTGTTGGATAAATTTGATATCTGTCTAACCAATGATAACAATTCATGTTTAAGTGCATATTGTTAAAACCATAATCTCCGTTCCAGATTCTAAGCTATCGTAATACGTGTATTTTCAAGCCTTTTGGATTCCAAATGGCTCCCAGATCTAGAAAGTTATCTTACTGCTCAGCCAGGCAGGGGTTTGGTCTTGCACAGAGCCAGTTTCAACAAAGTCCCTGAAACACAACGTGTTCTGAGAAATTAGAAAGCATGCAGCGTGTGTTTCTTTTACATGATTATAACTCGGTTTCTGAGTGGTTTTCATACTAAGTGGTTCTGCTCCGAGATTTCACCCCCAATATCACCTCCACATTTCTACGTCCTGCCTGCATTTCTCTGGTAGCTCATGTATCTTCAACTTCTGACTCTGCTCAACCCAGTTCAGGCCTTCCTCAATTCTAAGCTGCCAGAGTATCATGGCTGAAATACTTGAATACTCATGTGAAAGGAACTCAATCAACTTCTGCTTTTGTGTCATTTAGTAACAGTTGCTCTATTTCCTTCTC
This sequence comes from Puma concolor, assembly GCF_028749965.1. NCBI lineage: Eukaryota > Metazoa > Chordata > Mammalia > Carnivora > Felidae > Puma > Puma concolor. The sequence continues at coordinate 163,455,928 of NC_141674.1, forward strand.
TTCTATTAAGCAATTCTATTTGCACAGAAAAAACATAACCAACAAATGACTCTTCTTTTGTTTACCAAGTACTGAAAGCAGTGATAATAAACTAAACCATGCCAGACATTTACATAACCTACTCCACGCTCACATGGCAATGTCACATAGGGCTACGCGATGTGAGCCCCTTCAGAGGAGAAATGACAAAGGACTTCAAGGACAAGAAAAATTGCTTTCACCAAGAAAAAAGAAGCATGGTTTAATTGTGATTTGACTTGACAAGGGACACGTCCTGCTTTGAACAAAAATACGTGAGCCTCTTGGGCAAATTATCAGGTTGATGTTGAATACACCGGTTTAGCTTTCCCATCTTTTGCCAGATGCTCGATTTCATGGGTTGGTCTAGAACCACAAAATATATCCTATTAAAGCACAGGAACAAAATAGATGCTTTCTTCCACAGGAAGGCTCAACATGTAAATAACCACTATCTCTTTGACCTATATCCACTCCTGAGGCTGCACTCGTGACTTTCCACAAGCACCAAGCACCCCTGTATCTCACTATCACCTCAACCATCCTGCTATTGTGTAGATGAATGAACTGTGACAAGATGAAGTGACTTGCTCAAGATCCAGTCACCAGAACTAGCACTCAGGTGCTCTTTTGCCCAAGGTTACACAGATAATTAATGAAAGGTGCTATCATTCCCTGCCTTCCAACTTCTGGCAACACCCAACTTCCCCACCTTCTAGTATCTGCCTCAACGCACCTCACCTGTGCCCTGCACTCAACCAGAATGTCTGCCAAAACGTGCATTTGAACCCGTGTTTCTTCTACGTCATTTGGTTGAGTGCCACCTGTCTTAAAAGCAGGGCTGATGTACAAAATATTTAACCACTGCTATGGTCTAAGCACTTGACCATTCAGAAAGGATATTGGCTTAATGCTGAATCAAGGACCTGGAGGCTCCCCTCCCCCCTTAATAGGCCCTGTTAGCTGCAGGTGTGTGGGGAGATCAGAGGGACCCCTAGGGGCAGTTTCTAAAGAGAGAGGTGTAAAGGATCCAGTCTTCTGTAATCTGTGCACCACATGTACAATGCTTCCAATTTATTATTCATTCAACAAATATTAAGCACCTACAATATGTTTTTCCTTGTGGGAAAAAGAAAAGCAGTCAGACACACCCTCCCGTCCTACCTTGTTTCTCGATGGAAGAGACAAGAAATGTCTGTCAATAGTTACAACAGAAACCAGAAAATTGTTTTAAGATAGGTCCAGGAAGATGGGTATGGCTGTTGACAAAAGGAGGCATCGTTTGTGGTTATGCATCACAGAAGGCCTTCTGGGAGGCTCATTTCAGCCATGGCTCTTAAAGGGTGGGGAGGATTTGGGGAGGAGGAGCTAAAAGGGACAGTATTCCAGGCTTTGGGAAGAAGTGCACACAAAAGTAAGAAATGGTAGGGTATATAAAGACAACAGATGTAGTCTAGCTGGCTGGCCGTCACTGGTGGCATGTTTACAGGCATCAGCACCAAGGAGTGTGGCCATAGGAAAGCAAGGGGTTAGCAACGACTGAATGAATACTCCAGAGCACTGCTTCCTGGGCTTCAGGGCATGCTCCCTGGGAGCCCTCTCATTTCTAAAGTGGTCAGGCACCCCCCCCCCCCCCCAATTTCTGACTCTACTAGAGAACAGGCAGGCATTGGCTAAATGGACCAAGGGATTACATGCCCTTGCCAGGCTCTGATGGGCCAGGGAAGAACTGGCGATTGAACGCTGCCCTTGGAATCACTGCCTGGGAACAGGATGCATCCTCCAGCCTGCTTGGAGGCAGCCCAGCACTGAGTCTGGCTCTACTCCAGCCTGGTTCCAAAGCCAGAAGTGGGAGTATGTGACAATGGGCCGTGAGTGCTCCCTCGTTCCTCAGTTGGGGCTGGAGGTGGGAGAGGGGAGGGTTTGTTAAAAGTAGATCTAAAATAGGAGTAGGCAGAGAACACTGTGTGAAGTCATTTAAGAAGAATGATCGACTCTCAGAGTTTGCTCTAGACTAAACGGGAAGAGATTTTTTTCAAAGTTGCTTTTACCATCTCCTATAGAATATACGGGTCCCTCATTATTTTAGTTCGATGATGGAAACCAGCAACTTGCTAATTGGAAAGAGCATGGGCTTTGGAGTTCCACCAATCTGGCCCCAGCTCCTTCCTTGTCAGGAAGAGAACACACTTCCTATTTACCTAGAAATGATGCACTGGCAGGGAGGGTTCACGGATTCAAGATGAGGTCTAGGAAAAAGGAAGTTAGTAAATAAGTTGTCAGTGCTTCTCTACCATGATGCAAGAACGATGGAACTCTGTTCTCCCTGACTGGTAGTCTTAAACAGAAGTATTTGTAGAACAAGTACAGAGAGGAAAACCAGCTCCCCTGGTCTAAAGGCTGTGCTCCCTGCGAACAGCCAGTTCCTTCTGTTCTTATTCTACACCCCACAATCTGCCTTTACATCTACAATCCAGTTTCCTGAGTAGACTTGCTTTAGAGCATCCTGTGTATATAACCAGCTCCAATTTTCAAACAAAGCCTTTCTCCTATTGCATTGTTTTCCATATTGGAGACTTTAATCAAATCCTCAGAGGTCCATGAATTCTTTAGAATAACTTTTAAGTGTTGTGTTTTCATTTGAAAGATCGCATAAACATTTTAACACAAGCATCACCTGGATCACCATCTTTTTACAGAGTAATGCTCTGTAATATCAATGCCCAGACTGGATTTGCATTGATGACTATTTTGGTCAAGTGACCATCTAAAGTCTCATAATGTAAGTGTGAAAGCAATAGTTCTCAAATGGGGATATATTCAAAGGTCCACACGTTTTCAAGTCTGAGAAACATTTCTTAACTATAAATAACATGACAGGCTGGTTTATATATCAGTCTCTTGTAAGTTTGGCTATGATGAATTAATCCCTCCCAGCTTAATCACCCTGAATGAAGGGACCCAATAGTTATTGCATCTGTAGAGCTAAAGATCAGATCTGTGGTATCTGTACCAATATACTGCCAGTCAGTGAAGCAACCAGTTAAATGACCTCCTCCTGAAAAGCTCTACTCTCTTGTATGTGACACATAGATTGTGATTGGCCATCAGAAAAACTAATCTTAGATCTGAAATAGAAGACCTTTTGATCTCTGCTCTCAACTTTGTAAAATGCAGGTGAAGCTACCTCCACTACTATTAATAGGGATATGGGGCTAATAATTCCAGACTTTCCGCCATGCCAGGTCTGTCTGGCCCTGCTCCTGACTCAGTACTCTTATCTTAAGGAGATTACGATGTGCCAAAGACCAATGAGATGAAAGAGGCATGAGAAAGAACATTTGGAGAAAGTCACACCTGAGGTCTGCAGGCTAACTCAGGTAGGACTATGAAAAATTTCCTTAGGCAAATCATGCATCTGAAAGACGTCTCTGAGTCTGGGTCAGAGTAGCAGTATTCATGTTTTGGATGCAAATAACAAAGTCACCAAGGGGACTCATTTGTTCTCGTAACTGGCAGTGCAGAGGTCGATCCGACTTCGGGTGTAGACTCAGTGGCTCAGCACCGCCCTCAGGACAATTTCTTCCTGCCACTCTGCCCTGCCAAACACAGCATTGGCTCCAACCTCAGGCTGGCTCTCCTCACGAACACAGGATGGATGGCTGCCAGCAACACGTAGACCATGCGCTTCCTCCTTTGGGGATGCTTTTATTTAGCATTCCAAGCAACAATTCCAAGATTTCACCCTGATTAGAGTCCTTGAGATCTCTCTTCTCCAACATTCACATCGAATCAATCAGAAAACGATGGATTCTACCTTCAAAATATATATGGCATCCAACCACCTGTCACCATGTCTGCTGCCACCACCCTATTGCCATATTTCACCTGGATTACTGGAGTCACCTCCTAACTGGTCTCCCTGCTTCTGCTCCTATTCCCCCTAAAGCAGCCTGCATGATACTTTAAAAATGTAAGTCATGCTCTGTCTCTCTCTGTCCCAAAAATAAATAAACGTTGAAAAAAAAAAAATTTAAAAAAATGTAAGTCAGATCATGTCACTGCTCAGAATCTTCCAATGGCTCCCCATCGCACTTGCGAATGAGCCAGCGAGTTTGCAATGCCCTGTAAGTGCATGATCTGGCTCCCGGCACCCTTTTGGGACCTCAGCCCCTGCCACACCCCCTCCCTTTCTCACACCAGGTGTGCTCAGCTTCTGATCAGGGACATTATACTGGCTGTCCTCTTTGCCCAGGACACTCATCTTCTGGAGAGCCACACGGCTCACTTCCAAGTCACTTTGTCAGTGAGACCTAACCAGGTCACCCCATTGAGAACCACAATGTCTGCAAGACCCTCTGCACTCACAGTCTCCCTACCCTGCTTACTTTTTTCTCTAGTACTGCTCACCTAGTGTACTTATTGATTTATTGACTCCTCCCAGCAAGAATGTAAGAGATTTATGTCTATTTGTTTCCCTGATGCAGGTGCTCAAAAAGGTTTGCTGAATGAATGAATGAATCAGCCTGGCTCTGACACCTCACCTACTTCTGAACTCTTTTTTTTTCCAATGTTTATTTTTTGAGAGAGAGAGAAAGAGAGAGACAGAACGTGAGAGGGGGGAGGGGCAGAGAGAGAGAGGGAGACATAGAATTCGAAACAGGCTCCGGGCTCCAAGCTGTCAGTACAGGGCCTGATGCAGGGCTCGAACTCATGAACCACGAGATCATGACCTGAGCCGAAGTCAGATGCTCAACCGACTGAGCCACCCGAGCGCCCCTACTTCTGAACTCTTATGGGAAAATGCCTAAGACCATAAAGTTAGGAGTAGGACCTACGAAAGTTGGACTACGCTGGATGTCTCCGGAGAATTCTGATTGGAATTTTGATTATGTTCTAAGAAAGAAAATGATAGGAATCAACAGACAATCGGTGGGGTTAACAACACCTATGGTGCTTATGTAAAATGATGGTTCTTGGGTCCAACCACAAACTTACAAATCAAAATTTCAAGGGACAGGGATTATAAAAACCTCCATCTTCTTTTGTTATTTCTTTCTTTCTCGTTTCTCCTTCTTCTCCATCTTCTTCTTTGTCTTCGTCTTCACCCTCATCTTCATCTTCATCTTTTTAAATCAGCAGCTCCAGGTGATTCTTCTGTTCATTAAAACTGAGAATAATTTGGGGAGTGTGTATCCATACTTGGCAGGAGCAGCACAGGTGTACTGTGAGACATAACAAGTATGACAAAGACAACTGAGATATAATAAACAGTATTTTTAAATGTTTACTTATTTTTGAGAGAGAGAGAGAGAGAGAGAGAATGAGCAGGAGAGAGGCAGAGAGAGAGATAGAGAATCCAAAAGGGTCTCTGTGCTGACAGCCCGAGGCGGGGGCTCAAACTCACAAACCATGAGATCATGACCTGAGTTGAAGTGGGATGCTTAACTGACTGAGCCACCCAGGTGCCCCAAGAATATTTTTTTGGTTGTTTATTTTGAGAGAGAGGGGGAGAGAGAATTCCAAGGAGGTTCTGCACTGTCACTGCAGAGACCGAAATAGGGCTTGATCTCATGAACCATGAGATCATGACCTGAGTCAAAATCAAGAGCAGATCCTTAACCGACTGAGCCATCCAGGCACCCACAGAAGAATACTTCGAAGTCGAAACTGTTAATGAACTTTGGGAGTTGGAGTTCTCTTTAGATAATTATTTCCTTTTGTTTGCATAAATCTTTGTTTCTTGATTTTTCCATACGAATAATCAATATTCAAAAAACAATGGTATTTTTCTCACTTAAATAGGATTAGATTAACATTTTGTTAAATTTCATGCCAGTTTATAGGACTAGATTTTGCTTTTGACATTTTCATAATCATATTTAATCAATCTCTGAATCTGAAGGACAGTTTTTAGTGAAGTGCTACTTTTTGTTCAACAATAAAATTATCATTGTTTTCATCCAACTTATTTAAACAAACAAACAAAAAGTTCACCCATTTCTCTTAGCCCTACCACTCCCTGCCTCCGGCAACCACCAATCTGTTCTTTGTATCTATGAGTTTAATTATATGTTTTTTTCTAGATTCCACATATAAGAGAGATCATATGATACTTGTCTTTCTCTGGCTTCTTTCATTTAACACAATGCCCTCAAAGTCCTTTCGTGTTGTCACAAATAGCAAAATTTCAATCTTTTTTATGGCTGAGTAACATTCCATTTGTGTATTTGTGTGTGTGTGTGTGTGTGTGTGTGTGTGTGTGTGTGTACCCCAATTTCTTTATCCATTCATCTATTAATGGACACTTAGACTGCTTCCATGTCTTGGCTGTTGTAAATAATGCAGCAATGAACATGGGGGTGCATATATTTTTGAATTAATGCTTTCATTTTCTTCAAATAAATATCCAGAAATGGAATTGCTGGATCACATGGTAGTTTTATTTTGAATTTTTTGAGGATCCTCCATAGTGTTTCCATAGCAGCTGCACCAATTTACATTCCCATCAACAGTGCACAAGGGTTCCCTTTTCTCCACATCCTCACCAACATTTGTTATTTCTTCTCTTTTGGAGAATAGTCATTCTGACAGGTGTGATGGTGATATCTCATTATGATTTTCATTTGCATTTACCCAATAATTGGTAATGTTGAGCGCCTTTCCACGAACCTATTGGCCATCTGTATATCTTCTTTGGAAAAATGTCTATTTAGATTCCCTGTCCATTTTTTAATTGGATTGTATGTTTTTTTGCTATTGAGTTGTTTGAGTTCTTTATATATTTTGGATATTAGGTTCTTATTAGATATATGATTTGCAAATATTTTGTCCCATTCAGTAGGTTGCATTTTGATTTTGTTGATTGTTTCCTTTGCTGTGCTTTTTAGTTTGACGTCATCCCACTTATTTATTTTTGCTTTTGCTGCCTTTGCTTTTGGTGTCAGATTCAAAAAATATCACCAAGACTTATGTCAAGGATCTTACCACCTATGTTTCCTTCTAGCAGTTTTTTTTTTTTTTAATGTTTATTTATTTTTGAGAAAGAGAAAGAGAGAGAAAGCATGAACAGGGGAGGGACAGAGAGAGAGAAGAGAACAGAGGATCCAAAGCAGGTTCCAGGCTCTGAGCTGTCAGCACAGAGCCCGACACGGGGCTCAAACCCATAAGCCGTGAGATCATGACCTGAGCCAAAGTCTGACATTTAACTGACTGAGCCACCCAGGCACTCCTTTAATCCATTTTAATTTTTGTGCATGTTATAAGATAGTGGTCTAGTTTCATTCTTTTGCATGTGGCTGTCCCAAGTTTCCTAACACCATTTACTGAAAAGACTGTACTTTTCCCATCATATTTTCTTGGCTCCTTTGTTATTATTGACCGTATAGAGGCACCTGAGTGGTTCAGTTGGTTAAGCATTCAACTCTTGGTTCTGGCTCAGGTCGTGATCTCACGGTTCATGGGTTTGAGCCCTGAGCTGTGCTCCTGTCTCTCTCTGCCCCTCCCCCCCCCCAAAATACATACATACATAAACTTAAAAAAATAATGGACCATATATGTGTGGGTTTATTTCTGGGCTCTCTATTCTGTTCTATTGATCTATGTTTGTTTTTAGTGCCAATACCGTATTGTTTTAATTACTAAAGCTTTGTAATAGTTTGAAATAGGGAGTGTGACACCTCCAGCTTTGTTCTTCTTTCAAAAGATTGACTATTCCAGGTTTTTTATGGTTCCATACAAAGTTTAGGATTTCTTTTTTTTTTTTTAGGATTGTTCTATTTCTGTGAAAAATGCCATTTGATAGAGCTTTCATTGAAACTGTAGATTGCTTTGGATTGTATAGACATTTTAACAATATTAATTCTTCCAATCCATGAGCGTGGACTATTTTTCCATTTATTTGTGTCTTCTTCAATTTCTTTCATTAATGTCCTAGAGTTTTTAATATATAAGTCTTTCACATCCTTGGTTAAATTTTTTCCTAGGTATTTTATTCTTTTTGATGTAAGTGAGATTATTTTCTTAATTTCTCTTTCTGATAGCTCACTTTTAGTATATAAAAATGAAACAGAATTTTAAAAAAATTTTATGTTTATTCATTTTTGAGAGACAGAGTGTGAGGGGGAGGGACAGAGAGAGGGTGAGACCCAGACTCTGCAGCAGGCTCCAGGCTCTGAGCTGTCAGCACAGAGTCCCATGCAGGGCTCAACCCACAGACTGTGAGATCGTGACCTGAGCTGAAGTCAGATGCTTAACTGACTGAGCCACCCAAGTGCCCCCAAAAATGAAACATATTTTTTAGTATAAATTTTGTATCCTGCAATTTTATTGAGTTTGTTTATTCGAACAGCTTTTTGATGTATTCTATAGGATCTTCCTGTATACATTATTATGTCACCTGCAAATAATGAGTTTTACTTCTTTCTTTCTGGTGTAGATGACTTTTATTTCTTTTTCTTACCTAATTGCTCTGGCTAGGACTTTCAATAACATGTTGAATAAAAGTGCAAGGGTGGACATCCATGTCTTATTCCTGATCTTAGAGGAAAAGCTTTCAGCTTTTCACCATTGAGTATGATCTTAGCTGTGGACTTGTCATATATGGCCTTTATTATGTTGAGGTATGTTCCCTCTACACCCACTTGGTGAGAGTTTTTGTCATAAATGGATGATAAATTTGGTCAAATGCTTATTCTATCTACTGACCTAATCATATTTTTATCCTTCGTTTTGTTAATGTGGTGTATCACATTGATTGACTTGTAGACATCACACCATCTTTGCATTCCTAGAAAGAGCCCACTCAATCATGGTATATGATCCTTTTAATGTATTGTTGAATTTGGTTTGTTTTTTATTGAAGATTTTTGCATCTATACTCATCAGGGATATTGGCCAGTAATTTTCTTGCGGCATCCTTGCCTGCTTTTGGTAACAGGATAATGCTGACCTTGTAAAATTCATTTAAAAGGTTCCCTAAAAAAAAAAAAAAAAGCCACCTGGGTGGCTCAGTCGGTTAAGTGTTCAACTTTGGCTCAGGTCATGATCTCACAGTTTGTGGTTCGAGGCCCACATCAGGCTCTGTGCTGACAGCTCAGAACCTGGAGCCTGCTTCAGATTCTGTGTCTCCCTGTCTCTGCCCCTTCCCCACTCGCACTCTCCCTCTCTCTCTCTCTCAAAAACAAATAAATATTTTTTTTTAACTTTAAAAAGAGTTCCCTGCTCTTCTATTTTTGAGAAAAGTTTGAGAAGGATTTGTATTCATTCTTCTTTGAATGTTTGGTAGAATTCACTAGTAAAGTCATCTGGTCCTGGACTTTGTTTGTTGGGAAGTTTTTGATTACTGATTCAATCTCCTTATTAGAAATTAGTCTATTCAGATTTTCTATTTCATCATGATTCAGTCTTGGTAGGTTGTGTATTCTAGGAATTTATCCATTTTTTCTAGTTTGTCCAATTTGTTAGTGTAAATTATTTATAGTAGTCTCTATTAATCATTTGTATTTCTATGGTATCAGCTGTAACATCTCTTTCATTTCTGCTTTTGAGTCCTCTTTTTTTCTTGGGGAGTCTAGCTAAACACTTGTCAATTTTGTTTATCCTTTCGAAGAACAGCTCTTAATTTCATTAATCTTTTCTATTATCTTTTTAGTTTGCATTTCATTTATTTCTGCTCTAGTCTTTGTTTACCCTTCTACTAACTTTGGGCTCCATTCGTTCTTTTTCTAGTTTCTTGAGGTGTAGAGTTAGGTTGTTTATTTGAGGTTTTTCTTGTTTCTTGAGGTAGGAATTTATCACTATAAACTTCCTTCTTAGAACTGCTTTTGCTCTTAACAATAGAGAACAAACTGATGGTAACTGAAGGGGAGTGCGCAGGGGGGAAGGGTTAGATAGGTTATAGGTATTAAGGAGGACACTTATTGTGGTGAGCACTGGGTATCATATGTAAGTGATGAATCACTAAATTCATACCTGAAACTAATGTTACACTGTACATTAACTAACTGGAATTTAAATAAAAACTTTGAAAGAAAGGAAAAAAAACACCTGCTTTTGCCACATCCTATAAATTTTAGCATGTTACATTTCCATTTTCATTTGTGTCAAAGTATTATTTTATTTCTCTTTTCTTTGTTGAACCACTCGTTATACAATAGCATGTTGTTTAATTTCCACGTTTGTGAATTTTCCAGTTTTCTTCATGTAATTAATTTCTAGTTTCATACCACTGTGGTCAGAACAGTTGTTTGCTATGATTCAATCTTCTTTAATGTATTAATACTTGTTTTGTGGCATATGGTCTATCTTGGAAAATGTTCCATGTGTACTTGAGAAGAATGTATATTCTGCTGCTTTTGGATGGAATATTTGTATATATCTATTAAGTCTCTCTGGTCTAACACATCATTTAAGACCAATGTTTCCTTATTGATTTTCTGTCTGGATTATCTATCCATTGATGTAAGTTGGGTATTAATGTCCTCTAGTAGTCTTGTATTGCTATTTTTCCTTTAGATCTATTAATATTTGCTTTATATATTTGGATGTTTCTCTATTGGGTACGTATTTACAAATGTTGTATCTTCTCGTCGGGTTGACCCCTTTATCATGTAACAACTTGCCTTGTCTCTTACAGTCTTCTGTCCGAAAGTCTATCTTGTCTGACAGAAGTCTAGCTATTCCAGCTTTCCTTTGGTTTCCATTTGCACGGAATATCTTCTTCCGTCCCTTCACTTTCAGATGTAAGGGTGTGTCCTTACATCGAAAGTGAGTCTCCTGCAGATAGAACACAGGGGGGTCTTGGTTTTTTTTTTATCCATTCAGCCACTCTGTCTTTTGATTGGAGAATTTAGCCCACCTATATTTAAAATAATTATTGATAGGTATGTGTTGGTTGCCAGTTTGTTAATTGTTTTCTGGCTGTTTTTACAGTTACTCTCTGTTTCTTTCTTCCTCTGCTGCTCTCTTCCTTTGCGGTGTGATGACTTTCTTTAGTGGTATGCTTACATTCCTTTGTTTATCTTTTGTGTATTTACTACAGTTTTTACTATGTGATTACATTAGGTTTATCTGTGACAACTTATATCTATAACAGTCTATTTTAAGTTGATAATGCTGGGGCACCTGGCTGGCTCAGTGAGCTGGGCGTCTGACTTTGGTTCAGGTCATGATCTCATGGTATATGGTTTCGAGCCCCATGTTGGGTTCTGTGCTGACAGCTTAGAGCCTGGAGCCTGCTTGGTATTCTGTCTCTCTCTCTCTCTCTCTCTCTCTCTCTCTGCCCCTCCTCCGTGCACACTCTTTCTCTCTCTCTCAAAAAATAAACACTAAAAAAATTTAAGTTGATAATAACTAATTTGATCCCATCCTTTTTATAAGGATGCTAATCATATTGGATTAGGTGCCATTCTACTCTTAATCTTAACTAATTATTTCTGCAATGACTCTATTTCCTAATAAAGTCACATTCCAAAGTACTGGGGGTTAGGACTTCAACATATGAATTTGTTGGGGACACAATTGAATCCATAACACCATCCCTTTCTCTTTGTGATTTTAAGATCCCTAAACAACTTTCTGGTTACTAGGATGGTTCCCCAGGTACCCAGGATTTAGCAGAGGATCCTGGAGAACATATATCCAAGAGGATCCTCTCTTGGTCAGTAGAGATGAATATCTCCATTGTGAACTGATGTTCCATTCTTTCAAGTCTTCAGTGAGTCTGGCTAGCATGACTCGGTCCCTGAGAGCCTGGTCACTCTGGTTATATTGACAGTGTGAATTTGGGGAACTACACAATAGTGACGAGCAGTCATTAGGCCCAGTTTGCAGAATTGGTTGACTTCTCTCTCTGACATTAATGTATCCTCTCTATAACTGCAATCTCTCTAACTCTATCCATTTTGGAAGGTTCAAAAAACAGCTAATAATGTCAGGAGATGTGCCTAATGAACATCCTCCGCCAGTCCTGTTTCTCGGCAATCTCCACACCCAACCTACTTCTAAGGTTCCGGGCCTGACATCCACAGATACGAAGTATGTTATACAGCATTCCCTCATTAAAAACGGAATTGAGGTACCTAAGGCACAGGTGGAGATTCCCAGATATTTTACCACAGTTAGTCCATTCTTTCACTGGCCCCATCTTTCTTGAACAACAGGCATTTTGAAAAGGAGTTAACTTCTGAAAGCTAGTTTGCACAACAAGGTAGCTAGAGCTATCAACCCAGGAAAATATCCACCTGTCTTTCCTATGCTCTGTGGCAGGATAGCCCCCAATATCTTTCGTAACTTGGAGCCTTCATGGAGGAGAAGAAAGGTCTTGATTTCAACTTAAACAAATATTCTTGCTTGCATATCCTTTTCTGATTCCATCAAATATCTTTCTCTCCCTGGAGAGAACACAAGGCTAAGGCTTAAGTGGAGGTTCTTAGAGGCCTCAGACATTATCATAAACTTGAAAAAATGCTTTTTTATATTAGCTTAGCCATTTTATCAATTAATCTCCTTGTTCTATCCATGGAAAATGATATCATCAAATAGTTCAGTTATGGTGGCTAAATATATTACATGAACCCTGTGGGCCATTAGCACCAACTCTAAGTTTGAGAGTTTTAGATCTACTCCAGCTTTAAAACTCAAAACAGAGGAGCCAAAACTTGAATGCAATGAAATTTGCAAACCCTAGTGGTTGACCCAGAAATTTAATACAACAAAATCTGAATACAGGAGAAGCTCTCTTAATGGAACATTACTTAACCAACTTACTGGATTACCTTCGCTCTCTAACTCTCTTTAACCCCCAATGATGCCAGGTGCACTGAATGTTAGCAGGCTACTCTTTATCACAGTATTTTTCAAAGTGTAAGTCTTCATATCAATTTACTGGGTTGACATAAATTCACTGAGTCATGACTGGCATCTTTAAAATGAAACAGTATAGGGGCGCCTGGGTGGCGCAGTCGGTAAAGCGTCCGACTTCAGCCAGGTCACGATCTCACGGTCCGTGAGTTCGAGCCCCGCATCAGGCTCTGGGCTGATGGCTCAGGGCCTGGAGCCTGTTTCCGATTCTGTGTCTCCCTCTCTCTCTGCCCCTCCCCCGTTCATGCTCTGTCTCTCTCTGTCCGAAAAATAAATAAAAAACGTTGAAAAAAAAAATTAAAAAAAAAAAAATGAAACAGTATAGAACAGTTATATTGTATGCTTAAAATCAGTTATTTATTCTAAAATGTGTTTATATTTATGGCATCAAAAGTGAAACATAAGTGCAAAAAAAGAAAACCCCAAACAAGTAAATTTTAAAGCCAGACATGAAAATTAATGTAAAAATGAAGTTGAACACTTTGAAAAGACTATAAAGGCAGGTCGCTAAAAAATAAATAACAAAAACTGATGTCAAATTAATTGCAAGCTAGAAAACTAAAAAATGAGGAAAGAAATTATAAAGCCTAAAACAACTCCACACTAATATTGTTTACAAGTGTCTTTAAACTCTCTCTCCCGCTATAGAAAAACAAAGGCTGGCAATCCTAAACCCAAGGTATCAAGAATGGGGCTTTTGCAAGAAAAACAAGGAGCATTTCCAATCAGCAAACCCACACAGTGAGCCCCACACCTAAAAACTGGGAAATGAAGGTACAATTATATGTTTTAAGTACAAATAAAAAGTTTAAGGTTTAAGTTGTCTTAGAAGTCTAAATCATTCATGAAAAAAGGACTTACATATTTTTAAATTTTGGCCAGTCCGTAGAATATGATGGAATAGAATTTGAATGTTATAAACTCACTGCACCTATCAACAAAGGAAGGAATGACAAAGCATACCATTAATGTATCGGAGAATGTAATCAGATGGCTAGAGTATAAAACAACATGATCAGAGCAAAGTACAGAAAGAAATAATTGTCTCACATCAGGAAGGACTAACCACTTGTAAGCTAAAGACTCATAATCAGCCAGATAACTAGTTTTCTATGATGCTTTCCTGCCTCCTCCTTCTCGTTGTCCTCTTGCCCCACGAGAACTGGTTACTCCTTCATGTGCCACTTGCTGCTGTAAGTTTGTCTATTCAGGGACCTACCAGAGCCTCCGTAATAATTCCCTATACATCATCGTTTATAAATATGCATGTCCATTATCTAGATGCCAAGCTCCTGGAAGATAAGAACCAGGTGTTGCCTGGTATTCTCAGCATCAGCCTGGGGCCTGGCACTTGGTAGGTACTTAGTAAATTTTGTCAAATGAATGACTGTGCACATAGAAGTCAAGGTGTTGCCCTAATTTTCAATAAAAATGGAAGGCAACTTAGTTTGAAGTAAATTGTAAATCTGGCATTAAAAAAAAGAAAGGTTATAAGGGCACCTGGGTGGCTCAGTTGGTTAAGCATCTGACTCTTGATTTGGGTCCAGGTCATGATCCCAGTGTAAGGAGATCTGACCCAAGTTGGGCTCCTCATGGAACCTGCTTGAGATTCTCTCTCTGTCCCTGCGCCCCTCCCCCATGTGCTTGTGTGTGTGTGTGTGTGTGTGTGTGTGTGTGTGTGTGCGCGCGCGCGTGCATGCTCTCTTTCTCAAAAATAAATAAACTTTAAAGGAAAAAGGGTTACAGTAATACAAGCAGGATGGCACTGTTACATTTTTAAGCTCAAAAAGAAAATCACTGGCAAGGTCAAAGTTCAGTAGGCTGTTACAACCATTCTATTCACTTTGCCTTGACTCTGGATTTAATATGAACCTTTCTATAATTTTGGTTCCCTGTTTGAGATCTTGACACTTCAAAGGAAGTCCTCCTAAATAGTCAAGACAAGTATTCTGGTCACTGAAAAAGAAAATGTTTCCACCTCTCAAACTGGTAAGTTGATTTTCTCACATAAATCAGTAAAGACTGATCTGGTCTGGGAAAAAAAATGGAGGAAAACCATTGTTTTGCTCTCAGGTATGTCCCTCCACCTGTAAATGTCCAAAATATGATCACTTTTATTACTTAAATTACATAATTAAAGTAATTTTCCTGAGTAATGGTGTAATACATACTGACTGTAGAAAAGTTGCAAAGGTCTAAAAAGTATAAAGCAAGAGAAAACACACACACACACACACACACACACACACACACACACACTCTCATAATCCTACTTCACCATGGTATCAACTCTAACATTTGGTGCATTTGCTTCCAATTGTCTTTTTTGCAGTCTTCTTTATATAGCTGAGGTTACTATACATGATGCATTTTTACGGCCCTAATCTAACAAGATAAGTTCACCTATCAAGTTTTCTTCTATTTACCCTGCCCCATGAAGAGTTTTCCTTTCCCATAACTTCAAACTTTCTAGAAAGACCGCTCTCTAGAAAATAATATCAGTGAGATTCTATTCATCAATCAAAAAATGTTTATTGAACACAAGCTCTGTGCAATGTATCAAACTGATGACACTGAGTACAGATAGAAATAAAAGTGACTATGTTTAAAGAAATTAAAAAGCAGATTGAAGAAACAAACCATCTGTACACAAAACATGTCAAGCGACCCCCTGTTTAATTAGGTGGCAAAGTAAAGGGGTACAGAAGGGGGGATACCAAAGGTAGCTTAAGAGTAAGTGGGTGCTCCTGGCTTCAACAAATAAGACTAGATACATTCTACATGAATCATTTCATTTAATCCTCCGGTGAACTTTGGGAGGTGAGTACTACTATTCTCTCCCTTTTACAGCAGTGGACACTGCAGTGCGAGGAGGCACGTAATTTGCCTCAGGTCATAGAGCTAGTATCTCAGTCTGTCTCCAAAGTTGGGCTCTTAACACTGCCTTCCATTCGATGTCCAAAGGCTTCAGAGAGACTGGAGAGTCCAAGAAGAGGGGGAAACATCCAATCAAGTGTTAGCAGAAAGCAAAGTATGAGCTTGCAGTCTGTGGTAGGGAGCAGAGGAGAAGAGGTAAACAAATGGAGATTTGTCATTCCGTGATGATAAGCTTCCCAGGAGATCTCCTCCTCGGGCAGGACCGGAATGGAGGCTGGAGGCCGTGGTCTGCCATTAAGATGCTCAGCCCTCCGGTCACATTGGAAGACAGGACTTCCCTGGGGATTTCCTGCCATCCTGAAGTCGGACAAGCTGCCTCACCTTCAGGTAGCCCTAAACCCTTCACCCCACCCCTCCCTAAAGGTCTGGCGAGCTGGGGTTCTTGGAATAAAGATCCTCATTCTCCACGGACACTCACTGCTGCTCACGTACCTCGGTACACGCTCGCATTCACACACACCTTCTGCCTGGAACAGAGAGCCCCTCACGACTTCAAGTTTCCAACGTGGGGCCCACAGAAACGAAGACCTCTGGTTCAGCACCGGGAGCCCCGGCTCGGTTGAGGACTCCCGCAGGAGTCGCACTGGAACCCCGACCACCGAGCTCCCGCCCTTCAGATCTGAGCACCCGCAGCGCGAAGCACTCTTGGCGGCCGCCTTACCCCGAGAGCACAGAGTGCCTGCGCTCCACTCTTAAATCCACGCTTAACCGAGCGGCAAGAGCAAATCCGAATTGGCCCCGGCGGGCCGGAGGGGCCTCCACCAGCCGCCCCTCCTTCCAGGTCTCTGCCCCGACTTCCGCTGAGCCCCTAGCGGTCAACGCCCCCCCCCCCTCCACCTGGACGCTCGGGCCCAGCCGGGCGGGCGTCCAGGCGGCGGCGACCAGCGCGGGAAAGAGAACTCTACGCCCCCTCCGACGTCAAGAACCGCTCGCCTTCCCCCCCTCCCCCCAACCCCGTACTCCTTCCCAGCGCCCGGCTTCAGGCGCCGTGGCCCCGGCACGGCCGGCGCGGGCGGGTCACAGCCACCCGCTGCCGCGCCCCGCCCGCGGGCGCTCCGCCCCCAGAACCCCTGCCTCCCCCGCCGCCCCTTCCGCTCCGCCCTCCCCCCTCCCCGCGCCCACCCGGTCCCCTGCCACCCTCTCCCTACTCGGTTCTCCTTCCCCTCTCTCACCCGAGCGCTGCCCCTGCCTCCTCCCCCGCGCTCGGCCGGGAGGCCCCCCCCTCCCCCCCCCGCCGAGGAACGGACCCCTTCCCTCCCCCGGTTGCTGGAAGCTGTGGAAGTTGAGGCCCCGGCCGCCAGCCCGCCTGCGTCCCAGCACTTCTGGACCCAGACTCAGCAAACACCCGGCGCTGAGCCTGCGACTCCCGCCCAGCAGGTTAAAGGCGCGCACGGGGGTTTCCACGAGGCTCTTTCAGCAAATTAAGCTTTTCACACGGTGGCTCCTTCCTTAGCGCCGGGGGAAGTAAGGCAAGGTTGCAGCTCCTGAGAGGAAATGTTCGGACGCAGAAGGGGCTTGTGGCCCTGAGGCGCGGTGGAGAGTGGGCAAGATTTTGGGTGAAAGAGCAAAAGTCCGGGGCCAGACCTGCCTCTCCTGCGTCCTGGGCCTCTTCAAGGGGAGCCCGCTTGACTTCCCTGCGTGTGCCCTCCAGGCCTTCGAGGTGCTAGAACCTTCTTTAGCATCTTTAGCGCCTTTCCTTGGTGGCCCTCAAGACTTCACTGAGAACAGCGGAGCCAGTATTTTAGGTTTAGGTGAGGGGATCACAACCCCAAATCTTAGGAATTTAGAGCCAACATTCTGACTTGACCAAAAAGCAAAAGGATGTGCTCGAGGAAGAGAGTCGAATGGAACTACAAAAAGATGGTCAGACGGAGAATAAAAAGATTGGCTTATCTCGGCATTACCTCTAGCTAGTTTTAGGCCTTGAACAAGTCAGGGAAGCTCTTTGAGACCATTTGCCTATAAAATGGAATAATAATAAGCCCTACCCTCAATGTTATTGTAAGGAAAAGCAGATTGATGCATGTGACAATGTAAACTATAAATTGCCATACAAATTTAAGGTATTGTATCTTCAGAGATTTACCGCCCAGTCCAAGGAGAAAAAGAAACAAGACAGCTTAACCTTGACTTCTAAGAACACCACAGTGAAAGCCACATTTCCCAACATGGTTTTAGCCATACTTTGAAGAAGATCCCAGGGAGCTGTGGGACTGTCACAAAATTCTTGCAAAATCGTCTTAACCAGGATACTTGTATTTTACCTTCATTAAAAAAAAAAAATTTGCTTGCCATTTAGTACATCTGAGAAGAGGGGATGTTATGAATCAAAGACTGAGTATAAAAATAGTGAAAAAGTAGATGAAGACTAGGAAATCATTCAGCTGAACCAAATAAAACAAGTTGTGTGTTTTACTACAGAATCCCTCAGAGCCTTTGAATGCACATTGTGACTCAGAAGAGATTCCCAGGAATCCGCACGTGAGGCCTGATGGATCTGTCAAGAAATGCACCCGAACACCAAGCCTGTTCTTTATTCACAGCTTCATCACAGGCCGATTGGACTAATCTCATACCCGGGATTTCTAAGCTTTGGGACCTCAGGCAAATCATTGCAATTTCCCCTTCTTCATCTGTAGCCAACTGCTTGCAAAGAATTAAAACCTCATAGATTCATTAACCCAACTTTTATTGAGGGCCTGTGTGCCAGGCCTAGCACAGCACGGTCGGCACACAAGCACAGGAAGTAAAAACTTCAGCCCTTAAGGAGTTCCAATGGCAGGAGGAGACGGACACAAATAATGAAGCGACGACCGGTGTTGGCCATTCACCTTGAGCAGCTGTCGGTTGGCCTAGAGCAGAGGGATCTGGTCTCCCACGCAGATGCCTACAGGGAAGAGATGGGGAATAGAAAGGTGAGAGTCTGGGAGTGCAGAATGGGAGAAGACAGGCGTGGTCTGCAGGCAGAGCCACCGTGAAGCAGACACTGATTGTTGACCCAGTCCTTCAAGAGAAGCCAGACATCTGAACTGTTATGTGAAATCCCCTGACTTCCGAATGTTGTCAGCTAGGGCAGGCTTTTAAAACACACTTGCAGGACCATCAAAACTCACCCCGCGGGCTGCCAGTTCGTAACTTCTAGGCTGCCATGTCACCAAAAATTATTCCATAGTGTGGTAAGAACACAAGAAGCTTGAGAGACATTGTTTTATAACTACTATCAATAAAGGAAGTAGGAGTGCCAGGTAAGTGATATTCAGTCTTCATAACATAGAAAAATATTGATAATGGGCATAATATGTGATGATCTTATTACTGTTTTGATTTTAATAACCTATGTGAATAAGTCATCAGGATCCAGTACCTTGGTTTACCCATCAAAAAAACAATAACAGAATCTTGGCTTTACCTTGGTAGCAAAACACTAAATTTTCCGAAGTAAAGCAAATAGAATAGAAATGATGAGGGGAACATGCATGTTTGCTGAATTCGAAATGTTGTTTTATAATCCCACTCCCTCTAGGTTCTCAAAATACTTGAGTTTGGGGAGGAATTCTGGTACACATATACTATATTTATTTTTTTTAATGTTTTTTATTTATTCTGAGAGAGACAGAAAGAGTGGGGGAGGGGTAGAGAGGAGAGAGAGCAGGCAATGTGCCTGTCAGCACAGAGCCCGACGTGGGGTTCCAACTCCTGCACCGTCAGATCATGACCTGAGCCCAAACCAAGAGTCGGATGCTTAACCAACTAGGCCACCCAGGCACCCCTATAAACGTAATTATATTTATATAATTACCAGTTGTTTCAAAACTGCTACCCAATACAGTTTGCATTTGTTTTTGCCAAACATCTCACCCAACTGTAGTTTTTTCGTTTGCTTTTTAAGGGATGGAGTTCTGAACCAAGTTGCTGAAGGGTTACCACAGAGGGACCCAAATACTGTCCGGCTAGTTTGGCTGAGATTACCTCAAGGAGAAACAAATTAACAATTGATTACATTGGTCTCCACTAGTTTTCTGACTGCTATTTCTCACTCTCCTTCATGGGATCCGCTCTCTCCTTCCTTGTGTTATTAAGTTAACCTTTCCTTTCCTTCTCTTCTCCCTGAAGAGGTTATTTGTGCCCACAGCTTATATTATCCTAAGGACACTGGGACTCTCAAATCTGTTGGTCAGGCCCATCCCTGTGTCCTGAACTCTAGGTCAGTGTGTCCAAAGACCAGATGTCTCCAAAAAGGATCCCACAGATGCCTCCAACTCATCATGTGATAACAGAATATGGGGCACCTGGCTGGCTCAGTCGGTAGCACATGTGACTCTTGATCTTGGGGTTGTGAGTTCGAGCCCCACGTTGGGAGCAGAGATTACTTAAAAATAAAATCTTTAAAAAAAAAAATAACAGAATACATCACCTTTACCCCAAATCCCACTCTTCCTCCTCTATTCCTGTCATTGGCTATGATATCTGTTACCCATGCTAGATACCCAGGGGTTATCATAAGCTCCTCCTCTTCCTACAGCCCCTACATCAGGTCAGCCATCAAGTTTGAACTTAGCAGCTTGTTATCTCTTCTCCACCCTCTCACCAAACGACCTTAGTTTAGTTCATCTTTTATCTGGACTTTATTAGGATAAAGTTGGAAATACCTCACCTTGCCCACAGGGCCCTCCACAACCGACCCCTCTCTAGCCTCACTTGTCCCTGCTTTACTCCTTGGATGCTATGCTCCAGTAAAAACTGTTAGTATTGTGCTCACGTTGATGGAATCCAGATGTTTGCAACTCAGCATCTTTGTCAGCCTTAAGGCTTTACTCAGACCCATTTTCCTTGCATTGGGCAGTGACCAAAGCAGAGAGTAGTGCAGCCTGCCACATCACCAGAACAGGCTCTAGGGGACCCCTCCTGATCCAGTGAGCCCCCACCACAGTGTGCTTGAGATGGCTTTACAGGCTTTACCCCACTGCCTGCCTCTACCTTGTGGACCCACTGAACATCTTCACTGTCACTTCTCTCAGCCACCTTGTCTCTCATCCTTGGACCTCAGGAATGCTAATGTCTGTCAACAATGAACACACGTGTATCCCTTAAGGTTGCTGCCAGTGTCATTGTCTTATTTTGGAGAAAATGGCCTCAACGAGGAGAGCCTGGTTTTCTCCTACAGGCCCTTGTCCATTCCACTTCTGTTCCCAGCCAGGTCACAAGTGGGTTTTTCTTTGTAGGGAGGAGAGACCCCACCTAGCTGTTGGCTGAGGTCAGCTGACATTTCTCATCATCATCAGAGTCCACGGCCCCATGATACTGTTGGTGAGGATAAGGCTAACTTGGGCACTCACGGTTTTCAAACATAAGTTTATTAAAACAAAAAAAAATTGAATTAATAATAACCCATCCTGGTGTAGTTTTGGCCACACTTTGAGGCCAATAGTGAGAAAATCCTAACGTTCTTAACAAGGAAATGTATTGGGGTTTTCAGCGGGAGGGAAGGACTTTTCAAGGCACTCTATCCCGCAATTAAGATAGGGCAAGAATTGCCTTTAGATGCTTGACTCATGTGCACAGAGGAGAAGGGAACAACTGTCACTCTGCGACAATAAATTGTCAATTTAATTATCTATTAATGTCCTGCAAACTGAAAGTCATTTGATATTTTCTCCAAGAAAACATCTCCAAATTGTCAGCAGTCTCCCCTGCGTCCTAATTATTGTGTCACTAACTGTGTTGGTTTCATTTCTTTTTTCCACAAAATGGGTCCCTCAGCATCGGCTGATCATAGTTATCATTTTTTAATGGCCAAATTTGATGGATTTACAAAGAGTTTCCCCAAAGCCGTGGGCCATTTGGGCCTCATGCATCAGTGTGAGGCAAATGTGAATTGAGTAATTCTTTCTCAGCCATTTGTCAACACCTCAGAGGAGGAAATGTCAGCAGCACATGACGGTGATCAAACTAGTTATGAATTTGAATTTGGCTGTTCTCCTTTTAAGGATGATAACCGCATGATGTTAACCATCTTTTATCTTTACGTTTCATAGTTGGGTTTTTTTTAACTATATCGTTTAATTTTTCTGCCATAATTCTTGGCCTACCAACCATCGGGAGGATAACACCAAAGGAACTAGACATTTAGTCTACAAGAGTAATAATTAAAAAAACAGGGGGCGCCTGGGTGGCTCAGACAGTTAAGCGTCCAACTTTGGCTCAGGTCATGATCTCACAGTTTGTGGGTTTGAGCCCCACGTCAGGCTCTGTGCTGACAAGCCAGGAGCCTGGAGCCTGCTTCAGATTCTGTGTCTCCCTCTCTCTCTGCCCCTCCCCCGCTCATGCTCTGTCTCTCTCAAAAATAAATAAACATTAAAAAAATTAAAAAAAAAAACCAACAGCTAGTAGTTAACACGGGCTTACTAGGCTCTGTTCTGAGTGTGTATTGACTTTGTGTGTTTGGACTCATTTAATCCAACAAAAGCTCTATGAGATCGTTATTGTTATTATCCCCATTTTACTGATGAGAAACTGAGGCAGAGAGTTTTATTAGAGTTACATAGCCAGGCAGTCTTCCCTTAAAACCAGTCACCTGTACCAGGAACAGCAGCATCTTCATTATCACCAAAAAACATTCATTGGATAGTTAGGACAGGCATGTGAACTGTCTCACGTGCATTCTCGCATTTAATGCTCTCACCCCATAAGGAAGTACAATTATTATTCCCCATTTTACAGAAGAGAATACCGAGGCTTACATAGTTATGTGCCCAAGGTCACAAAACTATTCGGTGCCAGATCGGGAACAATGGATCTGTCAGATTCTTTCCCACTGTGACAGTTGCCTGTAAGGATAGGATTCTGAGTCTGGCAGCACATTATGCCCTTAATAAAGCCATCAGCATATCAGCAAAGAAATTAAAAATGCCCTGGGAGGCCCTCTGGAGAAATGGCAGATTCTACGGCTGGGGCTGAAAACACAGGGTGAGCTTGGGGCATTTTACACTGACAGAAAGTAAAGTCGTGCTCAGAACAAAGCAAATCACAAAAAGGATGAAGGCGTGTCAGGAGGACACAGGGGCAAACCGGAAGAAGTTCCCAGTGTCCAAACCCAGAACATTTTGAGCACTGAATACATACCAGTAGTATTAGATTATAAGTCAAAGAAAAAACAAACACCCATGAGTCCATACTGATAAAAAATAAATGACCGAATAAATAAATGAGTAGAAGAGAAAAACTGTCCTTAAAGAAGGATTCCAAATTGTAAATGTAGAAGGAATGAGGAAAGCACAAAATCGCCTTAGAGCCCTGTGGTAATGATGGTGGCAGGCAAGATCCTCTGAGGAATGTGAAAGTTGGTGGGTGAGGCTTTAAGGAGAAACGGGATCTTTGTATCGCCCCAGGTTATCTACCCAAAAATAATAATTACTGTGGTGGTTTTCACATATATCCACAAATTCGTTGATACTCCTTCCTCTAGAATAGGAGTTTCATTCCTTTTCCCCGGAGTGTGGGCTGGATTTAGTGACTTACTGGTAACAAAGAAAGTTAGTAACATGGAGCATCTGGTGGCTCAGTCAGTTGAGCGTCCAGCTCCAGCTCAGGGCATGATCTCACGGTTCGTGGGTTCAAGTCCTGCATCGGTCTCTGTGCTATCAGTGCAGAGCCCGCTTAGGATCCTCTGTCTCCCTCCCTCTCTGCCCTTCCCCTGCACATGCTGCATGCTCTGTCTCTCTCTTTCTCAAAAATAAACATTAAAAAAATCTTTAAGAAAAGTAGTAACCTTACTGTTGCAAAACCTGATGGGTACCACCTTAACCAAGTGGTCAAGGTTAACATCAGCTGTAGCGTTATACTCATATCATGAACCCCTGATTCAATGTCTTGAGAAAGACACTTCCCCTGTGTGGTCTTCTTCCCAACAATTCACACCCCAGTCCAGTCCTGAGAAAACAGCAGACAAACCCAAATTGAGGCACATTTTACAAAGTACCTGACCGATGCTCTTCAAAAGTGTCAAGGTCATGAAAGACAAGGGAAGCCTGAGAAACTGTCACAGACTGGAGAACACTAAGGAGACATGACAAGTAAATACAACATGATATTCTGGACTGAATTCCAAGAACAGAAAAAAGATATGAGTGAGGAAAAAATAAAAATTAAAAAATTGCCCCACCTGTGCTTTCGAAGTAAACCGAGCACAGAGACTCACTGAAAATTAGCCAGAACTGACCTGCTTTGGCTCCAGAGACCTTGTGAGGATGCCCAGAGGGAAGGGATGTGACGAGTGGCAGGGAAGCAGCACAGAGACGATAGCAGGACTCCGAGGAGGGTGACAGGAAAGAGAGGGGTGGTGGGAGAGCAAAGGAAGGGGAGTCTGCACTTCAGGCCGTTTGTTTTACTTGGCTACCCTGCCCCATCAGTTCCGGTGCCTCTTAGCTGCCTCTCTTCCTCCTGTGCCTATTGCCTTTTAATATACTGCATGATTGTGCTAATGCTGTTTGTCTGTCCAGATTCCTCTCCACTCTTTTCCACTCTGCTCTGTGCCCCAGGGGACTCCCTGCCTGCGGCTTCCCTGGGGGCCAGCCAGTGGGGGGCACAGGCAGGAGCCCCGAGAATAAAGGAGAATGGGGTCCAGTCCTGAGGCTCCCACCCCACCTGGGGTGCCTGGCCTGGCCAGGTCCCTCTAGCAGAGGCCACAGCCCCCACCCAGAGTTCTCACTGGGTTCTGGTGACTGCCCCTTCTCTTGCCCTGTTAGACTCATGCGTGGGCACTGATTCCCCCACAGTGGGTAGTTCTCAGGTGCAACTCCGTTTTCTCTTTCTCAAAGAGAAACTCTCAAAGTCTCCAACCCTGAAGTCCGCCCACATGTTGGTAATTCCTCTCATGAAACTTGTCTCGATTACTCAATTGACTAAGTCATCTGTTTCCTGCTGGGATCACAACTGATGGAAAAAGTTACTATATTTATTGTCCATTGTTTATCTTCCCCTTTAGAACATAAACTCTATGAGGGCAGAAATGTTAAGTACTCCCTTCGCTGCCATGACACTCTGTAAATAAATATCTGTTGGATAAATGAGTGGATGTTCATTTTATCCGTACTGTCTCACACGGTAATCACTCATCGCATGTGGCTATTGAGCACTCGAAATGTGGCTGGTAGGACTGAGAAACCATTTTAAATCGTATTTAACTTTAATTTCCATAGCCACAGTCCTAGTCTATGGAAATTTCCCGAGCATAAGGCAATTCTGGAGCTACTGATGTCCGCACTGCCCCAGGAGGAGTCTGGAGGGTGGCTCAGTGGTCTCAAATGTTTGCTTCGCCCTGGCGAACTGCAGTGCTGGCCTTCTTGTAGGCAGCCCGACTCAGGAATATGTGCCTTGTTTTTATACATTTACATTTTCATTTCCCTGCAAACTGTCCATTTCTTGGATAATAGAGTTACAGTGTGCTCACCAGGCCCTTACAAACTTGCAGCTTACAAAAGAGCTCTGGCCCCTAGCCAAGGGAGTCTCCAGCTGCTGACTGACCCTGCCTGGAAAGTCAACTTGGAAGAGACGCAAATGTCCTAATCCTCTTCCAAACCACTCTAAGTAGGTTTTATCCAGTGACCTGTAAAACCAAATTAGTAAAGGGACACTTTAATTCCAGCTCATTAGAGAGCTTCTAAAATCTTTGAGAAAGCCAACACAGCAAATTTCTGTGCTGGGGGGCTGAGAAACGCATCCCATTTCCAAAAGCAAAATGTCCTTGCTTTCTTCTGGTTCTTGCACATCACTCGACATGCAGAAGATGTTTTCTGAGGCTTTCACAGGGATCTCCAGTGAGGTGGGGAGCGGTTCCTGCGAGGGAGAAAAATATGGTGGCCTAGGGAGGTCAAGTGATTTTCCCCACGTTCTGCCAAGTCCAGTCCCAGCTCTGGTCTCCTGACTCTGGTGCAGGGAACATTTGCACTGTTCTTATTATTACCCCAGGAGCTGGCTTATTGCACAATATCAGGAAATAGTCCATATGAAATCCTGGCCCACAAAGCATACATGTTCTGCTTTTTATTCTGCAGCTTTTTTATAAAGTGTGTTTTCCTTTCCCATAATGTCATCTGGAAGCAATTCCTCCCAACAGCTGGATTTGCTTTCACAATTGGTAAACACGTAAAATGGAAGGCAGGGGAAGATGCGGAGTGTCACCAGAGGAGCCTTTCCCCCACCCGCTTGGCTCGTGTTCTGAGGCTTATCTTGGGTCTCTGCACAAGCCTCATCAAAACTGAGAACGTCTTCAAACAAGCGACCCACACTGCATTCCCTCCTTCAGGGGGTCAGCATGTTCTTTGGGGGAGAAATTTTCTGAATACTTTGCAGATAAAATCGATCAGATGCAGACCAGATTGCCAGCCGCCAAGATCTCAGAGCTACACGTGGAGGCCAGCAAAGCAGCACCTTCTCCAAGACCTCACCATCCTGGTACAGTCAGGACCTCTGGGGTCCTTCAGGAAGCCTCCCGCAGGGCACAGCCTTCCCAGAGCCACTGCCACCAAAGCCAATACAGGACGAGAGCCCAAAGAGCACCGACTAGGTCATCAAAGAATATGAATGTCCCCCCCCACCCCACCCCCCCATGTGCTCCCGAGGAACAAGTTTTCACACAGGCACAAACAGAAGGCAGCCAGTACTCCAGAAGGCCAAGAGCACAGCTGTCATCTGGGTGTTGGCTCACACCCTCTCCACTCTGTCTCCAGGGTCTCGGGGGCCGCTTCTCTAGGGGTTCACCAACATGGTTAGTTCTGGTCCAGGAGGTTCAGGGCACAGTTTAAGCTGGAATACAGTGCCGGGGGGCAAAGCTGAGGCTTCAGGCACTCTCCTCCCACATAAGAAATGCTATTCTTTGATCAAAGTTTCAAATTTGGAAGAAATCAACCTAGCATATGGCTCAACTCTCAGAGGGAGCACGAGAGTATGCCGTTGACCAGGCAGCCCTACAGAGATGCAGAAGAGGGTATGTGTCACCCGGCCCAGCGGCGGGGATGACCTCAACACGGTGCCGGCCAGACGGGGAGAGAGTGGGGGGTAGGAGGGTCTTCCTTCCAAGCACCACCAACCCTCTGGGTAGCCAGGGCCCCACTTCCTGTGAGGGAGCTTCCCTGTGCTGTGGACCCTTGGCTGCAAAGTCCTCCTGGAAGAGATGAGCACCCCGCCCATTGAACAAACAAAAGGAGCCGATCAGGAGCAGGGCTCACCAGAGGACCCTGAGGAGGCTGACTGCCCAGCTCCTCAGCACAAGCTGCAAACGGAGCCCCTTTGCCTAGGCCCATGGTGGGTGGAGTGCACTGTTTCTCGGGTCTGCTTCTTTCCTGGGGTCCATCTTCTCTCTCTGTCCTCCAGGAAGAGGCTGTATCTTGTCTGGAGTCAAGGAACAGAAATTTCATTGTACAGTTTTCCAAATCTCATGCCTCATATCTGAAATGTCGAAACTCCGTGTTTCTAGTTGCAGGCCAAAGCTGCTTCCTCCAGACCCTGGTCACTCTGGTCTGATCGCCTGCACTGCTGGGAGGGCCCTCGGAGTCCACTCGGTGAGATTCACTGAAGCCCAGGGGGGTGGGTGGGTGAGAGCACCCCCCTGGTTAATACTTCAAAGTGATCCCTAGATTAAAGCAACTAGAGCTCTAACAACCATATGCAATGTGTGCACCTTGTTTGGATCCTGATTCAAATGTACCAACCGTAAGGAGACATCTTGGGATATTTCAAGAAAATTTGAATTTGGACTGGGTATCAGAAAACATTTAAGAACTTATTGTTAATTTTGATAAGTGTGGAAAAAAACATAAAAAATAAATATGTAAACAAATTTTTATATGTGTGATAATGGTGTTGTGGTTATATAAGACAATGCCCTCATCTTTTAAAAAGTATACCCCTAAGTATTTGGAAGTGAAATATGACATCTGGGATTTATTTTAAAATACTTAAGAAAAAAAACATCATGATGGGTACAGCTAGGTGCCTCAGTTGGTTGAGTGTCTGACTCTTGATCTCAGGTCTTGAGCTCAGGTTCGTGATTTCAAGCCCCAGGTTGGGCATGGAGCCTACTGAACAGAAAAACACATGATGAAACAAAGATAGCATCTTAGTCCATTTGTGCTCCTGTAACAGAATTCTATATAAACAACAAAAATTATTTTTCACAGTTCTGGAGGCTGGAAATCCAAGATGGAGGTGCCAGCAAATTCTGTCTAATGAGAGCCCACATCCTGGTTCATAGATGGTGCCTTCTCATTGTAACCTAACGTGGCGGAAGGGGTGAGTGAGCTCTCTAGGGTCTCTTTCATAAGGGCACTAATTCATTTATGAGGGCCCCACCCTCGTGGTTTAATCACCTCCCAAAGGCCCCACCTCCCAATATCATATTCAGGGTTAGGTTTCAACATACAAATTTTCATGGGGACATTAACATTCAGCCTATAGGATATGGTAAGATGTTAATGGTTAGATCTAGATGATGGGTGTATGGGATTCTATATACTACCCTCTCTACTTCTATATATGTTGAAAAACAATTATAATAAAAATTTTTAAGTATAGACAATTTTATCACAAAAGCTCACAGAGGACAACAAACACACATGTTTACCCACTCAGTGGTGACTGAATCCTGTAATGAGGTTCTTCATCCTCCTCATGGTCAGGAGGGGTTAGCTCTTGCATACAATGGGGAAGTGACAGGGCCCAGTCCAAGATGATCCATACGAGCTTTGACTGGGGGTGCAGCAACACCCTCAGCCCCTCCGCCTGGCAAGAAGCGGGAAGGAGCTCCTCTCCCAGAGCAAATGCAGCCTTCTTTGCTCCTGCTGGCGCTGGCTTTGGGGGCTGTGGTTTCCTCCTGTGTGTGCTGCATTGCTTCATGAGCAGTTCAGGGGCCTGTGTGTGGGTGGTGGAGTAGGACACAGGCCACTAAGTATTAGGGTAAAGTTCTTGGTATTACAGCTCGAGATCATTCCTGCTACCTTCACCCCCACTACCCCCCGCATTCTACACTGTCCCATCCTGCACTGACTCATTCACAGACACGCGTCAGGGTAATCCTATGCCAGTCCCCTTTCGGGGCATGGGTGGGATAATGACGGTCTTTGAAGGGCAATGGAAAAGGCCTCCAGTTAGAAAAGTCAATGCAGGCCTGACACTTACTCTTTCCCTGCTCTGGCCCTAGGCATCAACTTCTGTGTTCTCATTCTAGGTTAGTCCATACTCTTTAGCCTTAACCTGGCCTTGGGAAGGAGAAGATTCTTTGCCATATTACTTATCTCCTCTTTCTGGAAAAACAAGAAAACCAATTTTCCCCCTTCTGCTTTGAAATATGCTGGGCATTCTGTTTTTCCTTATGTCCTTGAGTAAAAAGTAAGTGACCTTTACTGGTGCTGGGCCATGCCTGTTCTTTCATTCCTTTTTTTTCTTTTCTTTTCTTTTCATTTTTTTTTTTTTAATTTTTTTTTTCAACGTTTATTTATTTTTGGGACAGAGAGAGACAGAGCATGAACAGGGGAGGGGCAGAGAGAGAGGGAGACACAGAATCGGAAAGAGGCTCCAGGCTCTGAGCCGGCAGCCCAGAGCCCGACGCGGGGCTCGAACTCACGGACCACGAGATCGTGACCTGGCTGACGTCGGACGCTTAACCGACTGCGCCACCCAGGCGCCCCCTCTTTTCATTTTTATTCCAGCATAGTTAATATACAGTGTTTATTTGTTTCAGGAGTCCAATAGAGTGATTCAGTGATTCCCTA
The DNA here is from genome assembly GCF_028749965.1 of Puma concolor. Taxonomy (NCBI): domain Eukaryota; kingdom Metazoa; phylum Chordata; class Mammalia; order Carnivora; family Felidae; genus Puma; species Puma concolor. Next base: position 163,485,510 of record NC_141674.1, read on the forward strand.
TATTAGTGCTCAAGAAGTGTGCTCTTAATCCCCATCACCTATTTCATTCTGGTAACCATCAATTTGTTCTCCGGAGTTGACAGTCTGTTTTTTGGTTTGTCTCTTTTTTCCCCCCTTTGTTAATTTGTTCATGCGTTTTCTTTCTTTAATTCCACATATGCGTAAAATCATCTGGTATTTGTCTTTCTCTAACTAGCTTAATTTGGTCTCTAGATCCATCCATGTTATTGCAAATGGCAAGATTTCATTTTTTTGTGGCTGAATAATGTTCCAGTGTATATATATACTGCATCTTTTTTATCCATTTATCTGTCGATGGACACTTGCATAATCTGGCTATTGCAAATAATGATGCAATAAACATCAGGTGCATGTATCCCTTCAAATTAGTGTTTTTATATATTGGGGGGGGTAAATACAGTAGTTTGATTACTGGATCACATGGTAATTCTATTTTTAATTTGTTGAGGAACCTCCATACTGTCTTCCAGAATGGCTGCACCAGTTTGCATTCTCAACAGTGCACAAAGATTCCTTTTACTCCGTATCCTCACCAACACCTGTTGTTCCTTGTGGTGTTGATTTTAGCCATCCTGACAGGTGTGAAGTGATATCTCATTGTGGTTTTGATTTGCATTTCCCTGACGATGGGTGATGTTGAATATCTTTTCATGTGTCTGTTGGCCATCTGTATGTCCTTGGGGAAATGTCTGCTCACATCCTCTGCCCATTTTTAACTGGGTTATTTGGTTTCTTTGGGGCGTTAAGTTGTGTAAGTTCTTTATATATTTTGGATGCTAACCTTTTATCGGATATGTCATTTGCAAATATCTTCCCCCATTCAGGAGGTTGTCTTTTAGTTTTTGTTGGTGGTCATACCTGTCCTTTCTTAGTACTGACCAGAGCACCCAGTCCTTTGGAGTGGAAAGACAGGTCTCACATGTAGGGCAAGTGCTCTTGCTAAAGACCTGCCCAAGTTATTGCCAACATATTTCATAAGACTGCTCTCACAGAAACAAAAAATAAATTTTAAAAATCCTATTTATACTTTGTTAGACTCAATATTTGATATTTCTACATTTTAAATAGGTTCTCTAATTTTGATTTTTTTCCTTCCTAATGGTTTCCATCTTTGTCTCAATCATAAGTTAATGAGAATTACAAGTCTTACCAATAACATACACTTTTATTTTTTAAGTGTCTCTTCATTTTTAGTGACTAATAAGGGCACTGACACTGCAAAGACTGAACTGGAGCCCCAATGGTTGTGACGTCAGGTGGTAGCTATGACATTTCACTCGTCAGCGGGTCCGTGGAATTCCAAACTCAGTCTGCAAAGGGCGAATGGAGAAGGTCAGTGTATACCGTTTGAAAGTGTGGGTGGTTCAAAAGCCGAATGTACAAAAGTTGAAAATGTTGCCCAGCTCCAACTAGAACGTAAGTGTCTTGCAGACAGGAATGTTGTCCATTTTGTACACAGCGGTATCCCGTGCCTAGAACAGGGTCCTGCACACAGTAGATGCTTCGTGCTTTCTGGATTCATGAACTGCCCGTGCTTTGGAATTCTTGCAGCCACTTGTCACATTGTACTGTATATACCGGTATCACATTTAACTTCAAGATTGACAGTATCTTGGAAGCAGAAGGAAGCTTTTTTTCTCTTGCGACATCTACATCGTCCATAACTGAGATTCAATAAATGCACATTGACCAGGTAGAAGTACCTTTGTATTGTTGGGAGCTAGCTAGTGATTAAACAGTTTAAAAACAAAATCCCTCACTGGTCATGAGAAAAACCATAGCTCATGCTACAGAAATGGACAATTGCTGAAGCCCCCAGAAGTTTCTCAAGTACTGTGTGGCAGGGAAGTAGATTTCCTGCCCCAGAAATCTGGCAAAAGAATTCACTTGAGGATTTAAGTCTGAGAAAAAAAAGACCCAAGAAAGGAGGCAGAGAAGGGGAGGTCTTTTCCAGGGCCTAGAGATTAAGGCTATTTAGATACCACTTAAGAAAGGAACCAGATGCCAGCCAGGTTTGTGCTTCGGTTTAACCGTGTTCTCTGCAAAACTTGCTTATGGGAAGATCAGAAGCTCTGACGATCATTACTGAAGAGGATTCAGAGAAATTATCGTCTACTCCCGGTTGAAGAGAGAACAAGTCCTGATCTTTTTTTGGTGTCAACCTCTACTGAAATGTGCTGTTGTCAAATCAAAAAGGGGATAGATTCGAATTTTACAACTCTGATGAAAGTGAAATAAAAGGAAATCTGTATCATCTTAATCAAAGCATGTGCCACCTGAGTCGGCTCCCTGTCTCGTCCCTTGGCCTTGGTGACTCTCATGTGCTGGAGGTTAAGGGTTTGTTAAAGAAGATGGGTTTTGATTAAGTGTCACATTTAGTGTGATGTGACATGCTCTTTATCATTGCAAGGGAAGATTGGGGGACCAGGGGGAGCTTTATAGCTAGTTCCCAATATAAATTAGGAGTCTTGGGGAATGGGTACTTTGCAGTTGGCCTTGATCTTTCCCGGGCCCAATGAATGTGTGTATGTGAGAGTGTGCACACATGTATGTGTGTGTGTGTGTGTGCGCGCGTGTGTGTGCGTAGGGATGGCAGAAAAGTCAGTTTTCACGTGCCTGCGCTAATGGGCTGGTTACCCCACTTGGAGTTTGACTTGCAATTGTAACATAAGCCTCCAGCTCTAAATTTGTCCATGTTCTTGATATGTGGCAAAGTTCTCCCTGCCTTTTACTTCTTTGGAATTTCACTGTTGCTTAGGGAAATCTCAAGCATTCATTCATCCCTTTGGGGGACAGTGACACAAATTTGAGGAGGGAGAAGCGGGAGGAAGCATTCCAAGTGCCACATGCCATTTCTAGCCAGAGGCCATGGCCATTGCCTCCCCTGACTTCACCTAGAGAAAGGAGAGCAGTCAGAGCCAAATCCTCCTCCCTTCAAATCGAAGATGTGCTCCACACCTTAAGACTCAGATTCTGGCTTAAACTGGAGTAGTGAGAGCACAGTGAAAACGGGGGTACAGTAAATCCCCAGAGTGCTCATGAAGGCAGGGGGTGGGGATTGAAGGAGACATCCCAGAAGGAACCATTCCCATCCAAAAGGCACCTCACCCCACCTCCAGATCAATTTTTCTAAAATATCACTTGTGGAGCTCCTGGCTGGCTCAGGGGAGCATGCAACTCTCGATCCTGCAGCTGTGAGTTCGAGCCACACATTGGGTATAAATACTATTTAAACAAATAAACTTAGAAAAAAAAAAGACTCTCGTCAAGTCAGAACCCTTCCATAAATACCCTTCCCTTCCCTCCCATTGCCTTTATGCCACAAGAATAAAGGAAATCCATACCCTTTGTTCCAGCATTCAATGCCACACATCCTGGCACTGGCAAATTGGCCTACTTACTGCCTCTCAAATGACTTAGCTTTTATCTTGCAGCATTTGCTTGTCACTCCCCTGTGTGAAGTGCCTTTTCTGTTTCTCTCACCTATGGCAAGATGGCGCCCATCTTCCAAACATTGGCTACAGCCCTTTCCTTTTTATGAGGGAGTCACAGCCCACTTGAGACAATGCCTCTTTTTATTCCAAAAATCTGAATGGAGCTTCTACTAAGTGCCCAGAACTGCTCTAGACACCTGGATTAGGTCACAGAACAAGACGAAGACACCTGCCTTCAAGGAGCATGCGCCGTAGTCATCAGGAGGATCGTGCGGTAAACTTAAAAGACAACTCAAAAATATTACTTAATGGTAACAGTTACTGTGGAGAGAAGAAGAAGAAGAAAACGGAGCAGGGTAAAGGAGATCAGGAGCTCCCACTGTTTGAGGCCAGGGGCTGGCTACAGTATTACAGGATGACCAGGGTAGGTCTCATAGAGGGATGTGTGGACCAAGAAACTAGAAGAAAATCCATAATGTCGAATAACAAACGGAAAGGCCTCCAGGGGCACCTGGGTGGCTCAGCTGGTTGAGTGACTGACTTCGGCTCAGGTCATGATCTCCTGTGAAGTTCAAGCCCTGCATGGGGCTCTCTGCTGTCAGCACAGAGCCTGCATTGGATCCTCTGTCCCCCCTCTCTCTCTACCCCTCCCCCACTTGTGCCCCTGAGCTCGTGCTCTCTCTCTCAAAGATAAACATTTTTTAAAAAAGAAAGAAAGGCCTCCAATGTTTGGTACAACCAGTTCAGGTGACATTAAGGAAGAAGTTAGGCAAGGAATGGAGAAATGCTTAGGTTTTTATTGCTATGTTCAAAAGTAATTTTTTTTTAATTAGAAAAATGATTTACTTTTACTCCTTCCCTACATCTTACTGTTCAGGAAACCATCTTACAGACGTATCTGCAATAATGTACTGTTCCCAATCTGTTTAAAGGCAAAGCAGCATAGGGAAACACCATCAGCGGTCCAGACTTCTCAGCTTATGGGATCTTGCTTCCTGATTTTACATGAAATCCTGAAACTTAGAAGTGTTTTCTCCAAAAAGGAGAAAACAGGGCATTGTAAAAGAAAAATCACTTTATTCAGTATTACAGTTTTAGAAATGGAATATATTTTCTTTAAGGAACGAGAAACTTTTTTCTCAACTGTTATTGGTTTGTCAGTATAGGTCAGCAGGAAGAAACATTAACAAGCCTGGCTCTTCAATATCAAGACATCTAGTCCAAGCGATGGTATGCTTTCTTCCTTTTCAGAGATGCTTCTTTTTCTGGTGCTTTCCATCCTTTTCCACGTTTCATATTAGGGGATCAGTGCAACCTTTAAAACTTCCTGAACAAGAGCAAATTCATAGCCTCTGATTTCTTCCCAAAAGGCTTTCCAACCCGTGACTGTTCCAGCCACCAAACAAACCAACAGGACACAGAAGAGCCCAATGAGTAGAAGAAATCTCCTGAGTTGTGGGATGTTGGGTGCATTGGATTGGTCCAGCATTATGAAACAGAAACTTCCCCACTATCCATTGTAAACTGGAAGCTGGATGCAAGTCCTTCCACAGTATATTGGCCATTTACTCCGTAGGCCAAGAAAGCTGCTGGCCTCTGACACCCATGTTCATCAGAGACAGAGCCAACGCTAGGAGGTTCTGCAACAACACCATCAATTGTTCCTCCCACGACGAGGATGTCAGAGGCCACCCGCAGGGCTTACACCATCGTGGTCCTGCACCCAGGGCGACTTCTTCAGCTTCAGGTTGGGACCATCCAGCACAAGAACAAGACTTATTAGTACAAAGTGTCCGTGTTGGTGGTGGCAGGGGCAGCTCTCAGCCTCAGGCCCCACATGCCACCTGGAAGCAGCTAAGGTAATTTTTTAGACATTAAAATTATAAAAGCATTAACTGGCGATTGCTTCTTGATATGGAAAAAATAATAAATACACTTCAGAAATTGCAAATACCCCTTTGCTTCATGAAAAAGTCCCTCCCTGTCTTTCTTCCCCTTTCCCTGACTCAGCGATTCTCCTGCTGCTTGGCTTTGACCCTCATCACAGACACTTCCCTGGAGGCTTTCTAATAACCGGCCCCCAGGGGACGCTCTTCCAGCCGCAGTCATACTTGGAGACAACCTAGCTCTGGGATGGAATCTGGAGCCGGGTCTACACGCTTGCACTTCCTTCCCATGAGTCTTTGCGCGAGTTCCTCAGCCAACCTGTGTTCGTCTGTAAAATGGGGTCTATCTTCACAGGGTTCTGCAGCTCACTTGAGATAATTCTTGCAAAGCATTGGGTATAGGGCCTGGCCTAGAGCTGATCCGCAGATGACTGCTCACCGTTGCACCTCTGGCCTCGGGTGAGGGAGGGGTGGCTATGCCTCCTGCCTCCTGCCTCCTGTTAGAGCTTTCTTCCTCTTTCTGCGGGAACCCCGAGAACTTCATAGCCCCTGCTATCTGTCTCTCATCCACGCTGTCTTCTGCCCAGCCCACAAGTGGTGAGGTTTCTCACAGCGCTCTCTCTCTGCCCACACTTCCGAAGTGGGCTCCTCACAGCCACAGCCACAGGCACAGCCACAGCCACAGCACTGACTTCGACCCCACCCCACCCCATTTATATTGGTCGCCACCACTCGATTTCTCTATCCGAGCTCCTCTCCTGCACTCCAGACTGGTGTATCCTCGAACTGGGTGCCTCTGCCTACCCAGAGGTTCAAATCTGCCCCACCAGCCCTAGGCTCTACCCCCATCCCTCCATCTCCAGAGGTGGGTCTGTCTTCCCACCCCTCCCCCTTCCTGCTTTGCCTCCTCACCTCCAGGAGTATTCCCGCTGTTAAGAAAGTTCTTTACAAAGTGGCCCCTGCTTTCCGAGAACTCTCAGGGCAATAAACGGAGGCAGATAAGGACAATCTCAAGAGGAAAGTGGTTTGACTAAAGGAAGCACAGTACTTAGGTAAGAGGGCAGGAGAGAAGCCTACCTGGCCTGGGGGGTCAGCTCCGACTTCCCTTAGGAGAGCTTGGGGAGCCAGTGTAAGATGTTTCCCAGGAACAGACCTAAATACATTTTCATTTTGGAGCAGGGCAAAGGTGGGATGGGAGGCCTCTTAAGATTCGCTATTACCTGAGGGGAGAAATAAAGATTGCTTGGCCCAGGGGACTCTCACTTGTGGAGACCCCACCTTACTTGGAGTCAGGCATAATACCACAGGAGACACAATTATATTGCCCTTTTTGAGAGATCTCTCATAATTTTGTAGGTTTTTTTTAAAATTATATGGTTACCAGAAAAGAATTTAATATATATCAACCATTATTTCTCTCAAAGGTCATAAAGAGTCAGAAAATCTTGAATATAATAAAAAATTAAACCTATAAATTGCTCTCCAATTTAATGAAATTTTTATGAAATCAAATGTTAACAATTAAAGGAGCTGATCTAATTTACATTTTGTAGTCATTGCAATAAAAAAATTGTAAATTTTAATTTTGCACTTCCCTTATTTTTGAGCCAACAGCCCCCCCCCCAACACCCTCAGATTTCAAGTGTTTTGGTGGGACCTTGGCACACTTGTAGCCCTAGTGATAAGCTTAGGGGTTCTTCCTGGGTCATCAGAACCAAACCTACATCAGCCAGAACGGAGAGTGTAGTGGGCTTCAATATGCTCCCCGCCCAGAGGTGACCATTTTCAATGCTTCCATCCCCCCACAGCCTGCAATGGTACATGAGGCACCGAAACCCAGACTGGCAGGAGTGTAGGGGATTTGGGAGAAGCAAAGGGCAGCACCCCCTGAGACTGAGTAAAAGGCACATGGCTTACTCTTCAAACATGACTTCCTTGACCAAAGTAATACAGACTCATTGAATAAAATTTGGAAAACACAGGAAAGTAAATATACTGCCCATAGGCCTGTTACCCAGACATGAACATTGATCACTTTTTTATCTTCTCGTGATTTTTTCTGCATAGGTGTGTTTTTTTTTTTTTAAACATAGTTATAGTTGTGCCTATAATTTCATATCCTGCTTTTCTTACTAGATTGTGTTTCCTTCTGTCATTGCTCACTTTAGTGTACTATATAATAAGTGCATAAAATGTCATCACATGTATTTATCAGTTTATTGACCTATTGCCCTATAGCTGAACATTTATATTACTTTCAATGCCTTACTATTATAAATTTTTTGTTATTCTAAATGACATTGCAATGCATGTGTGCACGTAACCCTTTGTTTAATGTTTATTTATTTATTTCGAGAGAGAGGGAGTACATGCACACACAAGCAGGGGAAGGGCAGAGAGAGAAGGAGAGAGAAAGAGAGAATCCCAAGCAGGCTCTATGCTGTCAGCACAGAGCCCAACGCGGGGCTTGATCTCACGAACCTGAGATCATGACCTGAGCCGAAACCAAGAGTTGGTCGCTTAACCTATTGAGCCACCCAGGCACACCCACATAACTCTTTTTTGACATTTAGGATTATTTCTAAAGATAGAGTCTCAGAAGTGGAATTATGCAGCTAGCAAATACAAATGCTTCTAAGATTTTTAAATTCATATTGCCAGATCGCTCCCCAAAGAGGGCTGTATTAATGTGCACTGTCACTAGCAATATGTGAAAATTCCAGCTTTGAGATGGCTTTCCACTGCACTGGCTATTATCACTAATATATGTATATGTAATATGTAAAGTAAAATATAATATGATATATTATTATAATATAACCTAAGAGGTAGAAAGTGGAATTGTCTTCTTATGTAAAATTTTTGGCGAGGCTTATCATACATTCAGAGAAGTACATAAATCATAAGTGAATTTTTACAAAGTGAAGACTTCTAAGTAACCAGCACCCAGATCAAGAAACTAAACGTTACCAGAACCCCAGAAGCACCTGTCATGCCCCCTTTGACCCCTTGCCCCCCACCCAAGGGTAATCACTACCCTGACTTCTCATACCCTAGGTTAGTTTTGGACAGTGGCACTGTTAACAATTTTCATTTTTGTGGTTACTAGAGGAGCTAACCCTTTTTCCACGTATTAGTTGATGAATTGAGTTCCTCTTTTGTAAATTATCTTTTCAAGTTCTTTGTCCAGGAAATAGTTGATTATTAAGCAATCTCCTAATGTCAAGTTTGGCTAAAGTTGGACTGTAGTCATCTGGACACTGTTCAAAACTGGGGAAGTGTGTGTGCGTGCGTGCGTGTGCGTGTGTGTGTGTGTGTGTGTGTGTGTGTACGCTCCCAGGAGCTCACTCTGACCATACTCTTACTTCATCATGCTTCTTTCCTGCGAGGCAAGGTGGCACCTCTGTAGGGAACACCTGGCAGGGGTAACTTTTCAGTGACAGAGCTGAGCCTAAATAGACTCCGCTGTTCTTTCAGTGTGTGTGAGAGTTACAGAAATAGGTCACTGGACCTTTTTAAAAATAGAACTGACACATTTGGGGAAAGCATTGTTTCTGCTGAGATAGCATACAGTAGGAGATGAAATTATCTCTACGGAGTAGATGAATTTAGACATTTGGTATAAAAAATAAATATCTTTAATGGTAATAACTCACAAGATATATAATGTCTTTCGTAAGAAAGGTCACTAAACATCATTACCTGAACAGCCTACGGAAAGTTTTCCCCTTCGGTTCTAACCGGTTCTAACCGGTTCTAAGCAGCAGCTTGCTGGCCCCCGGCCGGCCCCACCTGGCAACAGCTGTTGATGGAAAGAGAAGGGCCACACCGTCAACTGCAGTCAGCATTTGTTCCCCCACCAAAGCCAAGACGTCCTGTCTCAGTGGGTTTGCATTCTCTCCGCTTAAGTTATGAGACAACCCCCTGCTACCCGTGTACCACTATCTGTGCTACAAAACAAGCGGGGACAGCGACAGCTGCCTGAGTGCAGCTCCATTCCAGCCCTTCCAATGGCTTGACCAATTTGTGGCAGGCCAGCCCCACATCTTTGCCCACAGGCTCCCCAAGAGCTGTGTAAGGGCCCTGGTCTGCCCTTGGGGGGCCCTTTTTGGCCCTCTCCTGAGACATCCTCAGTAAGCTCTCTCTGGCACACCCAACCTGCCGGGTTCAGAAGCTCCATGCACTTAGGGGACAGACACTTCTGTCTTCTCCAGGGATTCCCGAGGAGCTGCTGACAGTGCCATGCTTGGGCTCCACTAATGAGACAGGCAAGATGTTGGCCGGAAAAGCAAAGCTTGGGGTTACTACGGGGAGCACACTTTGATTCAGCCCCAAGGAAGGCAAAGAAGGCAAGGAAGACACAGAAGGGGGTTGGTTGTCCCAGGAGTGGGGGTGAATGAGAGCAAGGGAGGAGGGGACAGACACCTGTGTTTCAGGAAAGTCTTGGCAGCGGGGGGCGAGGGACAGGGCTGATAGTGCCCAGGCAAGGGAGCAGCAGCTGTGAGGGGTGGGAGGTGGCGAGCAGGAGGGGACAGGGGTGTGAGACTTTTCTCAGAAGTAGAACACATGGGCAGGACCTGAGGACTTTGACATTGGCACCAAGGGAAAAAGAAAAGTCCCAGATGCAGATGCAGCATTTTCTAACAAGAACACAGTTCCTTTTTTAAGACACGCATCCACCCAATGAGCACGTGTTGAGTTCTTGCCTTGTGTCAGATAGTTGTAGACTCTGGGAATGACATGGAATTCCTGCCCCAAAGGTGCTTTCACTCTGCTAGATGGTGGGTGGGCTGTGTAGACAACAAACAAATAAGCAGGGGGAAAAAAGGATGATTTCCTGTGGTGATAAGTGGTCTTGAAAGATAATTTGTGCTTGGGGGCGGGGGGGTTGTGTGATCAGAGAGGACTCTTCTGAGGAAGTGATATTGGAATTGATATGAAGGAGCCAGTCAGGGAGAAGAGCCAGGTCAAGAACATTCTAGATAATCAAAATTGCCTCTGCAAAAGGCCCTAAATAGGAACACATGGCACATTTGAGGAACAGAAAGAAGACCACTGTGGCATGACGAAGAGTTTTACAACACAAACTTGTTTTCTATTTGCTGCAAGGCCACTGCCTTAGAGTTTCATCTTTGGTTTCTAGACACTCCACACCCCTTTTAGACCCTTCTCTCATCTCTTTTCTGTCTCCCTCCAGACCAGCTGCAGTAAGAAGTGAGACCAGTAGCTATCAATCCCATCTGGGAGTTGCGGAGGGACTAGAACCAGTTCAGTCTTTGTAGAAACCAAATGGGGAGGAAGTCCTGGGGCCAGCCTGGCTCCTTTTTTCAGGTCCATAATTCTTAACCACTTTTGAACCATGAACCCCTTTAGTCACCTGATACAAGCTGTGAAAAAATACAAGTATATGAAAAAATTACCTTATAAACAGCAGATTAGCCTATGAATACAAGTCTTATGACCATTGTATCTTCCATAGAGATATATCCATATATGACAAAATGTAACCATAATGATAATAAAAATACATTTGCACAGTGTTTTTTACTTTCCCCACACATTTCCACTTAACATCCTTTTGTCCCATTGACATCCTTGACACATAGGTAGGAAAGGCATTTGTTGTCCCATTTTGCAGATGAGGACACAGTAATAGAAGGCTAAGCAGCATGTGTGCAATAATAGGGCCAGTTGGCTGTAGCTTTGGGACAAGAACCAAGGTCTTGTCACTCCAAGGTCCAGGCTCTCCAAGAACAGGTCATGCAGTGACCATCTTGACTTCTCTTTGACTTCTCTCCCCATGCCCTTACCCCAGGGCCTGGAGACACTCACAGCAAAGACAATCTTTACACATACAACTCGGCCCACATTGCCCTCCTGGTGAGGAATCATATGGATATGATTCTTCCATAGTGATATGGAAGAAGTGATATTTTCTAACACAGGCAAAGAGGCACCGAGTCTGATTATAGAAGTCAAAATTGTGTGGATGGAGGGGAACTTCCCGCTGGGGCTTCCTTTTGGCCAGTTAAACTTAGCGAGTCATTTCCTTTTTCTTCTGAAAACTTACAGCATTTCCTCCTACAGTCCCACAGAAATGAATCTAAAGGAGTGCCACCTCGTGGCCCGGACTCTAAGGATCACCGATTATTTTCCCCTCACCATCCCACCCCCACTCCATGGGGCCACGTTGCTGATCAGAAAATTGGACCCATGCCTCTTACTATCTACCAGGTTAAACACCTGGTGTTTAGAACAGTGTCTAAGTATCTGTAACTCTCTCCAACCAGGATTCCTTGGGTCAAAAGGAGGCAATGTGGACCTCCTGAAAGAGAAACAGGTGAAAACCCATCAGCCTGGTTCAGCTCCGGCCTTCATCACCTCCTTGGCAGAAGGGAAAAGAAGTCTCACTACTGTGCCTCACAGAACAGAGAGAATTAGGATATCAGGATAAATGGAAACCCAGTCCAAACGCAGCCCACCTCCCAAATAATGCTTTCTAATGAAAAATAAAATATCCAGATGCAGTAAAAGAAAATATTAGTAAATTCAGCAGCAGTTTTAAAAACCCTGCTTGGGGGCACCTGGCTGGTTCAATTGGTAGGGTGTGTGACTCTTGATCTTGGGGTTGTGAGATGAGCCTCATGTTGGGTGTGATTACTTGAAAATCAATCTTTAAAAAAATTATTTTAATAAAAAGAACCCCAAACCCAGCAAGTCAAAACCACAATGAGATATCACCTCACACTTGTCAGAATGGCTAAAATTAATAACTCAGGCAATAACAGATGTTAGCGAGGATGCAGAGAAAGGGGAATCCTCTTACACTGTTGGTGGGAATGCAAACCAGTACAGCCACCATGGAAAACAATATGGAGGATCCTCAAAAAGTTAAAAATAGAACTACCCTAGGATCCAGCAATTGCACTAGGATTTATTTAGCCAAAGGATACAAAAACACAAATTTGAAGGAGTACATGCACCCTGATGTTTATAGCAGCATTATCGACAATAGCCAAACTATGGTAAGAGCCCAAGTGTCCATTGACTTATGAATGGATAAAGAAGGTATGGTGTATATATACAATGGAATATTACTCAGCCATCAGAAAGAATGAAATCTTGCCATTGCAATGACACGGATGGAGATAGAGTGTATTATGCTAAGTGAAATAAGTCAGAGTAAAACAAATACCATATGATTTCACTCATAAGTGGAATTTAGGAAATGAAGTAGATGAACATAGAGGAAGGGGGAAAAAGAGAAAGGGAAGCAAACCATAAGAGGCTCTTAATGATAGAGAATAAGCTGAGGGTTGATGCAGGGAGGTCGGTGGGGGATGGGCTAAATGGGTGATGGGAATTAAGGAGGGCACTTATTATGATGAGCACTGGGTATTATATGTAAGTGATGAATCACCAAATTCTACTCCTGAAACCAATATTACACTATATGTTAACTAACTAGAATTTAAACTAAAATTTGGAAAAAGAAAAAAAAAAAAAAAGAAACAAACTCCTGCTCTATGGCAAAAAAAAAAAAAAAAAATAGCATGGTGAAAGAAAAACTTTGCAACATTTATCACAGATACAGGCTAATCTGTAATATTAGGAATATAAAGAGCATTAAAATATTAAGAAAAAGAGGCCAAAATAAAGGCCATCTATGAAAAACCTGCAGCTAACATTATACTCAATGTTAAAAAATAGAGCTTTTCCCCTAAGATCAAGAACAAGACAAGGATATCCACTCTTACCACTTTTATTCAACGTAGTACTAGAAGTCCTAGCCACAGCAATCAGATAAGAAAAAGAAATAAAATGCACCCAAAATGGTTATGGAAGAAGTAAAACTTTCACTATTTGCAGATGACATGATACTGTATATAGACAACCCTATAGACTCCACCAAAAGACTACAAGAACTGATAAATAAATTCAGTAATGTTGCAAGATACAAAATCAATATACAGAAATCTGTTGCATTTCCGTACACTTATAGTGAAATTGCAGAAAGAGAAATTCAGAAAACAATCCCATTTATAATTGCACCAAAAATAATAAAACACTTAGGAATTAACTTAACCAAGGAGGTGAAAGGCCTATATTCTGAAAACTATAAAACACTGATGAAAGAAACTGAAGAGGACACAAACAAATGGAAAGATATCCCACACTCATGGATTGGAAGAACAAATATTGTTAAAATGTCCATACTACCCAAAGCAATTTACAGACTTAATGCAATCCCTTCCTAATACTAACAGAATTTTTCACAGAACTAGAACAAATAATCCTAAAATTTGTATGGAACCACAAAAGACCATTGAATAAACAAAGCAATCTTGAAGAATCAAGCCCAGATATCAAGATATACTACAAAGCTGTAGTAATCAAAACAGTATGGTACTGGCACAAAAATAGACACATAGAGGCACCTGGATGGTTCAGTTAAGTGTCCGGCTCTTGGTTTCAGCTCAGGTCATGATCTCACAATTAGTGGGATTGAGCCCCGCATCGGGCTCCACACTGATAGCACAGTGCCTGCTTGGGATCCTCTCTCACCCTGTCTCCCAATCCGTCCCCTGTGCGTATGTGCTCTCTCTTTCTCTCTCTCAAATAAACTTAAAAAAATAGACACATAGATCAATGAAACAGAGCAGAGAGCCCAGAAATAAACCTACAATTATATGGTTAATTAGTCTTCGACAAAGGAGGGAAAAATATGCAATGGGAAAAAGACAGTCTCTTAAACAAATGGTTCTGGGACAACTGGACAGCCACATGCAAAAGAATGAAACTAACCATTTTCTCACACCCTACACACACACACACACAGACACACACACACACAACAAAACCTCAAAATGGATTATGGAGTTAAATATGAAATATGAAACATGAAACCATAAATATCCTCGGGAGCAGAAGAACTTCTCTGACATCAGCCATAGCAATATTTTTCTAGATATGTCTCCTGAGGTAAGGGAAACAAAAGCAAAAATAAACTATTGGGACTACATCAAAATAAAAAGCTTCTGCACAGCAAAGAAAACAATCAAGAAAACAAAAAGACAGGGACAATACCTGGCTGGCTCAGTTAGTGGAGCATACAACTCTTGATTTGAGGGTTGTAGGTTTGAGCCACCCTGTCCCATTGGGTATAGAGATTACTTAGAAATAAAATCTCTCTTAAAAAAAAAAAAGAACCTGCTGAATGGAAGAAGATATTTCCAAATGACATATCTGAAAAAGAGTTATATCAAAAATATATAAAGAACTTACACAACTCAACACCAAGAAAACAAATAATCCAATAAAAAAATAGAAGACATGAACAGACATTTCTCCAAAGAGAAATAGCCAACAGACACAGGAAAAGGTGCTCAACATCACTCTTCATCAGGGAAATGAAAATCAAAACCACCATGAGATGCCACCTCATACCTGTCAGAATGGCTAACATCAAAAACACAAGAAACAGGGGCACCTGGGTGGCTTAGTTGGTTGAGCGGCCGACTTCAGCTCAGGTCGTGATCTCACGGTTTTGAGTTCAAGCCCCACGTCAGGCTCTGTGCTGACAGCTTGGAGCCTGAAGCCTGTCTCGGATTCTGTGTCTCCCTCTCCCTCCACTCATGCTTTGTCTCACTGTCTCTGAAAAATGAATAAACTTAAAAAAATTTAAAAAACACACACACACAAGAAATAGCAAGTCTTGATAAGGATGTGGAGAAAAAGGAACCACTGTTGGTGGGAATGCAAACAGGCGCAGTTTCTAAGGAAAACAGTACGGAGGTTTCTCAATAAATTAAAAATAGAATTACCATATGATCCACTAATTCTAGGTATTTAAACAAAGAATATTTAAAAAACACTAATTTGAAGGGATACATGCAGCCCTATGTTTACATTGTTACTATTACAGCATTATTTGCAATAGTCAAATTACAAAAGCAGCCCAGTGTCCATCAATAGATGAATGAAGAAAATGTGGTACATATATTCACAATGGAATATTAGTCAGCCATAAAAAAGGATGAAATCTTGCCATTTGCAACAACATGGATGGATCTAGAGGGCATAATTCTAAGTGAAATAAGTCAGAGAAAGACAAATACCACATGATTTCACTTATCTGTGGAACCTAAGAAACAGAGAAAAAAAGAGACAAACCAAAAAACAGACTCATAACTATAGAGAACGAACTGATGGTTACTAGAGGGAAGGTGGGGGGGATGTAGATGAGTCTTAAAAATATGAAAAGATGGGAGGCACCTGACTGGCTCAGTCAGAAGAGCATGTGACTCTTTTTTTTTTTTAATTTTTTTTAACGTTTATTTATTTTTGAGACAGAGAGAGACAGAGCATGAACGGGGGAGGGGCAGAGAGAGAGGGAGACACAGAATCGGAAGCAGGCTCCAGGCTCTGAGCCATCAGCCCAGTGAGCATGTGACTCTTGATCTTGGGGTCATGAGTTTGAGCTCCACATTTGGTGTAGAGATGACTTAAAAAATAAAAAAATTAAAAAAAAGAGATGTATACTTAAAAAAATTTTTTAATAAAAATATGAAAATATATTCAGCTTCTGGGGCACCTGGGTAGCTCAGTTAGTTAAACATCCAACTTCAGCTCAAATCACGATCTCATGGTTTGTGAGTTCGAGCCCTACGTTGGGCTCTGTGCTGACAGAGCCTGCTTTGCATGTTCTGTATCCTTCTCTCTCTGCCCCTCTCTCACTCTCTCTCTCTCTCAAAAGTAAATAAATAAACATTAAAAAAAGATATTCAGCTTCACTCATAATGATATAAAGCATATTAGAGCTACATTGACATATTAGTGTTTATCAAATTATCAAAAATTCAGAAGTTTGGTAATATACTCTGTTGGCAAGGCTGTAAGGAAAAGGGCATTCTCAGCGTGCCTGGCTGACTCAGGCAGTAGGGCATGTGACTCTTGATCTCTTGTGAGTTCAAGCCCCGCATCAGGCATGGAGCCTGCTTAAAAGTAGGGGGATCCTCATAATCATTGGTGGGAGAGCAGAATGGTACAACCTCTAGGGAGAGAATCTGGAAGGCCTAGCAAGACTACCTATGCATTTACCCTTTGATCCAGCAATTCGAATTCCAGGGATTCACCCTGAAAGTGCAGTGCCACAAACCTAAAACAGTATTTTTATAAGGTTCTTCACTGCGAGACATTATTTATAATAACAAAATATTAGAAACAACATAAATGCTGACCCATCAGGATACTAACTGAATAAACTATGAGGAATTCACACAATGGAGTAAATATAAAGCCAAAAAAGGATTGAGGAATATTTCTATGAATTAATATGTGGTGATTTCTAAGATATATTAAGAGAAAAGATAAAGGTGTTCAATACTGTGATATGGCATCTTCCTTTTTTTTTTTAAGTAATCCCTACACCAATTGTGGGGCTCAAACTCATGATCCTGAGATCAAGACTGGCATGCTCTACCAACGGAGCCAGCCAGGCACCCCTATCATGTTACATTTTGCATAAGAAAAAAAACACAGGAAGAATAAACCAGAAACTAATAAAAACATTGCCTATCGTCGATGGGTGGGAATGGAGTGGAAGGAACTTAAGGATGGGGATAAGACTTCTGAATGTACATTTTTATATATAGTTTTGACTTTTAAACCTTATGAAACTTTTGTAACTTTAACCCTGTAAGTTAACCCTGTACATTCAGGGGCACCTGGCCGGCTTAGCTGGTGGAGCATGGGACTCTTGATCTTGGGGTGGGGGTTCGAGCCCCATGTTGAGTGTAGAGATTACTTAAAAAAATAAAATCTTTAAAAAATAAATTGTTTTCGAAGATTTGAAGAAAGCAAACCCTAAAACTAAATGCAAATAGAAACAAAGAAATCTGACTGTATATCAAATTGATAATGGAACCACACACACACACACACACACACACACACACACACACACAGAGTTCATTTCAATGCTTTGTAAATACTGTCCGTGTATACCTTTAGTGGGATCATTCTAAGAACAGACAGAACTGCAAAGAAGTCTTGAATTTTTTTCTTAGAAGGCTTCTTTGAAATGGTATTAGAGTAGTAATTCTGAAACTATTTTGAGTACATTGTAGGATAGAGCAAATGAAATACATTGATGCGATTTGGGAATCAGGGTTCTCACTGTGGAGGAAGAGAGATACAGACATGGAATGGGAATGGAAGGAAGAACTCTATGGAGCTGGATTTGAATTGAAATAAATTTCTTTAAAAACTTTTTTTAGGGGTGCCTGGATGGCTCAGTTGGTTAAGTCTCCGACTTCTGTTCAGGTCATGATCTCATGGTTTGTGAGTTAGCGCCCCGAGTCGGGCTCTGTGCTGACAGCTCAGAGCCTGGAGCCTCCTTCTGATTCTGTGTCTCCCTCTCTCTCTGCCCCTCCCCCACTCGTGTTCTGTCTCTGTCTCTCTCAAAAATAAGCAAACATTAAAAAAATTTTTTTAATTAAAAAATCTTTAAATACAGTTTTTAGCTTTGTCCACTAAAGGGGTCTATTAGCAATGATATTCCAGTTGCACTATTCTAGTGGCCAAAACTTGTTTCTGAATGCCATTCTCCACTAAAAGAAACCTTGGAGAGACGGCTGATTCCAGGTCTGGGGCAGGGAAAGTACAGAGTGAGCCAGAAAGTAAGAAAGTGCACAAAGACTGATGCGAATGTATGGGAAGGAGCTCAGCTTCAAGGAACTTCTACTGACCAAATTTGGGATAATTAGTCTATCAGAAAGAAGTTATTATAGTCGATTATTTCACTCAGGTGGCTGTTGGCAGCCTCAGCAGATTCACATCCAAGATCACTCCTGTGGGCCTCTCCACGCAGCTGCCTCACAGCACAGCAGCCGGCTTCCCTCAGGACAAGTGAGGCAAACAGAGAGCTCCCGAAATGAAAACCACCATCTTTTTATAACCTAATTTCGGGAGTGACATTCTATATCTCCTGCCATGTTCCAGTCTTTAGAAGTGAGTCACTAAGTCTAGCCTGCACTCAAGGGGAGGGAGACAAACAGGATATGAATTCCGGAGCTGGGGACAATTGGGGCCATCCTGGAGGCTGCCTACCAAGTAATCAAACATAATGACATCACCTATAATGGGACAGACTGACATTATATGCCTCCTGAAATAACGGAGTGGTAAATACACAAGGTCACCTATGTAGCATTCCTGGGAAGAAAAGTAAGGGAACAGAGAAATCCAGAACGTGGGACACTCTATAAGAAAATTAGTCCGGGGGCACCTGGCTGGTTCAATTGGCAAGGCATACCACTCTTGATCTGAGGGTCAAGAGTTCAAGCCCCATATTGTATGTAGAGCTTACATGAAAAAACAATTTTATATATATTTTTTCTTTAACGTTTATTATTGGGAGACAGAGACAGAGCATGAGCAGAGGAGGGGCAGAGAGAGAGGGAGACACAGAATCTGAAGCAGGTTCCAGGCTCTGAGCTGTCAGCACAGAGTCCGATGTGGGGCCTGAACTCACAAACCATGAGATCGCGACCTGAGTCGGATGCTTAACTGACTGAGCCACCCAGGCGCCCCAATTTTTTTTTAATTTTAAGAAAATTAGTCTAAATTCAAAAATATCAGGATCATGAAAAAGAAGAAAACGTCAAACTGAGGTTACAGGAGACTAAGGAGAAAAGATAACTCAATGAAATCTGTGATCCTTCAACAGATCCTGATGAAATCAAAAACAGCTATAAAATGCTGTTTCTGAACTAATTAGGGGATTTGGATAAAGACTATACTTTAATGATCAAGTATATGTGAAATTCGTAGGTGTGATCCTGGTGCTGTAGTTATGGAGGCAAATCTAACAGAAACATGCTGACATATTTAGAAGTCAAGTGCCATAAATATCTGCAAGGTAAGCAGTTTAGCAAAAAAGCCAAAAACCGAAAAACCCCAACCCCCTAACAGAAATACCTGTATAAGGGCACATGAGTATTTGCCATATGAAAGATACACTCATGTTCCTTCTCCTACTCTTTCAACTTTCCTCCAGGTTTGAAGTCTTGCACATAAAAGTTTACAAAGGTGGGAGGCACGGGTTGGTTACCAGGACCCTTGGTATTTGCCAGGCCATCCTGGAGATTCCAAGGAACCCATCAGGGCCATAAAGGTCTCTTTGTGGTGCTCAGTGTACATGCTGGGGATTCTGTGAATCAGCCCTCACTCCATCGTGCAGGGTCCAAAGATGATGGGGGGGGGGGGGGAGTCAGACCTGAATTGTAATCCTTGCTCTGTCTCTTCCTGGCTGTGTGTCTTGAGGCAAGTTACTAAATGCCTCTGACCTCATTTGTAAAAAGAGAGATCGGGGCGCCTGGGTGGCGCAGTCGGTTAAGCGTCCGACTTCAGCCAGGTCACGATCTCGCGGTCCGTGAGTTCGAGCCCCGCGTCGGGCTCTGTGCTGACGGCTCAGAGCCTGGAGCCTGTTTCCGATTCTGTGTCTCCCTCTCTCTCTGCCCCTCCCCCGTTCATGCTCTGTCTCTCTCTGTCCCAAAAATAAATAAACGTTGAAAAAAAAAAGAGAGATCAGGACCCCGAGATCAAGAGCCGTATGCTCTTCTGACTGAGCCAGCCGGGTGCCTCCCATCTTTTGTTGTGACGTGCTCAATAAATAATACTTCCCAATCCCACCTCCCAAACTGCCAAATCATTCATTCAACAACCATGCATTGTTACTCCCTGCAAGGGCAAGGGGTATACATGTGAATTCAGTTACTCCAGGGAACTCGTGATCAAACGGGGGGGGGGGGGGGGGGAATACACTGGTAAATTCTAAAAGTGCTAAGGCTGTGACAGAAACACTGGCGTCTGGAGGGGGAGGGACTGCCCCGGAGGTGGGCTTGGTGGCCTGAGTGGGGGATGAGGGAGGAGAGGGAGCCGCACTGAGAGGCCCCAGGGACAAAGGCAGAGAAGACTGGAGGAGAGTCTGGCAGAGTGGACAGGGCCAGGTCAGGACACTGGTTGGCGAGGCCACGGGAGCAGTGTGGGCCCTGGTCTCAGAAGTAATGGGGCGCAGTAGGCCGCGATGTTTGGTTCAGAAAACATAGCAGGGCTCAGCTATCTGAGGTTGGTTTAAAAAATTTTTTTTTCAACGTTTTTTATTTATTTTTGGGACAGAGAGAGACAGAGCATGAACGGGGGAGGGGCAGAGAGAGAGGGAGACACAGAATCGGAAACAGGCTCCAGGCTCCGAGCCATCAGCCCAGAGCCCGACGCGGGGCTCGAACTCACGGACCGCGAGATCGTGACCTGGCTGAAGTCGGCCGCTTAACCGACTGCACCACCCAGGCGCCCCTGAGGTTGGTTTTAAAACACTGGAGGGAGGAGAGTTCTCCAATAAAAAGAAAAAAAATTTTTTAATAAAAAAACACTCGAATTAATAAACAAATAGAAGGAAGTAACAGACCCTAAGCTTTCCCCTGTTGCCCTCCTCCCTGAAGGGGAGGAGGGAGGCACGGATGGGGGACGAGGTCTGGCAATAGGGCCTGCTTCTGTGAAGGGAGAGAGGGACTACCAAAGAGTAAGTAAGGCTCATCTATCACCTGCTATCACCATCTCCTCATCCAGTTTCTGTCCCCACGCACATAAAACTATGAGGTCCACCCACCACCCCATCTCTGCTTTCCAAATCACGTATTTCTGGAATGCATTAATTTTTTTCCCCTTGCTGGGGAGGCACGGAGGCCCCCCACCCTGTGCCAGCACACCAGGCACTGAGAACTCCGGGGTCCCTGCCCCAGCGGGCCCCCCAGGGCCCCGCTGCTGGGCTGAAGGGGTGGCCGAGGCGGCTGGGCGGGAGCGCTGAGCCTGGCTGGGTACGCAGACGCAGAAGGAAGCTTCTCGCCTAATTCCAAATCATTTTTCTAAGAACAAAAACTATGTACAAATGAATATTTCCATCTTTATTTCAAATTCTAGGTTTCAACTGCAATATTAATGCTACTCCACAGTGTAATTTACTTGTAATAATATATCATTATTTCCATTTTACAGTTCTCTTCTTAAAGTAGTAAAGCAAATGTTTAAAACAGCACAAATCCGCAGCCCCACAATTCTCCATTCAGGCTCCGAATTTGTGCTCTCCTTTCAGAATTGCACATAATTGAAAACAATGAAAACCCCCGATGTGCTAAATGCTCTAGTCATTAAAGCATTTTTTTACTTTGGAATAAAAGACGATTCTTGTGGTTATAGTTATTATTTATTTATTTATTTTTAGAAGCCCCAAACAAGCTGCTTCCTGTTCCCAGACTGACATCTGCTGGGGATGTCAGGCTGACCGGCTTCCCGGGCAGGCCCGCAGCCGGCTGCCACTCCTCCCAGCCTTCGGGGGGGCAGGGGACCGCACCAGGCAGCCAGGGCCCACCGGCAGTCCAGGGCCAGAATGGCCTCTGCAGGCCAGTATCCAGGGTCGGCAACCTGCCCCAGGTAGCCAGTTTCTCTCCTGCTTCCAGCAGCTGGGTTAAGTGCCAGAATAGCACTGGCTTGGTCTCCAGTGTTGAATCAGGCAAGAGGCTGGTAGACAGGAGAGAGTTTGGGGGGCAAAATCAGGCACGTGGGCAGGATGATTGTCATCTGCGTGCAAACAGGCCTGCAGACTCTGGAGAAGCCCACGCCGTTTCTTTGCTTTCTCTGGGACGTCTCCATGTGCATCTTTCTTTTTCTTTTTTCTTTTTTGGTACTGGTTCCTTTGCCTTTGATACAACAGCTCCCCTTTAGGCAACCCTGGGAATCGGGAATCAGGCCCTGTAGGGGAGGGTCTCCGTCCTTTGTGAATTAGATTTCAACGCCGTTGGCCTCACGGTTAACAACCAGGAACGAAGCTTCCTTTTCCACCCAGAATGAGGGGCTCCCTGCCTGTTTCCCAATTTGTAGGAAGCCTGGTCTCCTCCCTCTCCTCCACAGTTTAAATCACCGAGCCGGTGGGGGTGGGGACCTGAGGGGCTGGGGCAACAGAGGGTTCTTTTCTCTCTCCTGGAGAGATCTTCCAGCCCCTTTATGATCTGTGTCTCTGGCTCTGAGCTCTGGCTTCTGGCCCCATGAAGGACATTTTCCGTAAGGTGACTTAGGCCCCCTCAAAGTCAGCATCCTGCCCCATCCAGACCTCTAACACACCTCCTACATACCCCGGCCCTGCCCCAGCACCTCCAGTGGGGACTTTGAGCCCTCCCACCCTCCCATATCTGTCCTACATCTGTCCCTTCATGACCACCAACATTTCCTCCCCCCTGCCCGACTTCTTCTACTCCTGCCAAACTGCTCACCTCTACACCAGGATGAAGGCACCCCCAAACCCACTTACACACCTCTAATCAAACCTCATCGTCTACAGAAAAAGCCCAAGGCCCTTGGCCTGACCCAGCCCAGACCCAGCCAAGATTTCCCAAGGCCCAGAGCTGCCCTGGGATGACTTCAGGCAGGATGACAGGGAGGCATTAGAAGATGGGGTGCCGACGTGAGAACAGTGAGTTTGCTTTTCACTCTCATTTCTCAGTGTCAAGGAAAAAGTCCGGTTTGGTGTTAGTCACCTTGTTTGTTCGCTCATTTTATAAACTTTTAACTTAGAATCGTTTTAGATTTCCAGAGAAGTTGCAAGAATATCACACGGAGCTCCTGGACTCCCTGCTCCCAGTTCTCCCACTGTCAACGTTGCCAGGGGAGGCTGTCAACACCTCCCTGTGACTCTCCCTTTCAACAAGAGCCCTTCTGCAGCCACAGCAGGGAGGGTGGGCTGGACGCTAATCACATTGCTTCGTTTGCAATGAATACATTTTCTGTTACCTTTTATGTCCAGCAAGTGATACTACTCACCCACATTCTGAATTCCAAAAAGCTCTGAAGAAAATGAAAGGTTTTTTTTTGTAAGTTTGGAGCCAAAGCTGATTTGAGGCAATCTATAAATAGTCTTTATGCTGCTTGGTGTAAATATTCATACATTTCTCTGCAGAAATATTCATTCATTCTTTGGCCCTCTGGGGATGTTAAGTGATGTTGCATATATGCACTATATCACCTTTTGAAATCAGAAAAAAAAAATGTGAATTCTGGAACACATCTGGCACCGGGGGCTTATCGTGGGCTTACCGTTTACGGTTACGATATAAAGTTTCTTTTGAGGGGCGCCTGGGTGGCTCAGTCGGTTAAGCGGCCGACTTCGGCTCAGGTCACGATCTCGCAGTCCGTGGGTTCGAGCCCCGCGTCGGGCTCTGGGCTGATGGCTCAGAGCCTGGAGCCTGCTTCCGATTCTGTGTCTCCCTCTCTCTCTGCCCCTCCCCTGTTCATGCTCTGTCTCTCTCTGTCTCAAAAATAAATAAAACGTTAAAAAAAAATTTTTTTTTAAATGAAAAAAAAAATAAAGTTTCTTTTGAAAACAAATTTATGTAAAAAGAGCAAGTCATTTCAAGAGAAACAGTAAGTAAATTGTAAGTACAGGTGACCTGTACTTTTAAGTTCCTCTTTCACTTTTTCCTACCTCCTCACAGAAGCATACGACTGGCGCTAAACAGAAAACAAAGAATCTGCAAGGCCTTCAAGATCTGGTCCAAACACCCCAGGTGGTCTTCATCTGTGCTCTGGCCCCACTCTCCCCACCACCCCCCAGCCTTATCTCAGTGCCCTCAACATGCCAGACTTACTCAGGCCTCCAGTCCTCACACAGTCTGTTCCATCCCCTTTCCCCACCTCTTTCCCTGGCAAACTCCCTGCCCTTCTACCAAACTCAGCCCAGATGCCACCTTGTGCAGGACGCCTTTCCTGGTTGCATCCGGTCTTGATTTGGTGCCATCGTGTGTGGTCCCAGGGGACATAGTACCCCGGGGAAGGAAGCAGTCTTAGTTTGACTCCAGTCTGACTCGGCCCCTCTCGGCTGGGTGGTTTGGTCACTTAATTACACTCACCAACATTAATCAGTGGGATCAGTCATGATAGCTGCTATTTGCTACCTACAAATTCATTTCATCCTCACAAGCCTGAGACAGAGAAACTGTTCTGATCTCCATTTAACATACGAAGAACTGAGACCCAGAGAAGTTAAGTTCCTTTCCCAAGGTCACGGTAGGCAGGGGCGGCAGGGATTTCTTCCTCCATCCCTCTTGATCCCCACCATAGAGCAGCTAGAAATGTACTTACATCTCAGGGCTGCCGGGAGGGAAAAATGGGATAAGCTTGGCCAGGTGCTGTGCCTCATTTCACAGGCTACTTCTGGACACTGGGTACCCCAGACACAGGGCACTTACGTCCTTCTGAGGATAGCCCAACCCAAGGGCCTACAAGCTGTTGCTCTTTGCTGCTCCTCTTGGCTTTCTCATCTCCTCACTGGAATCTTCCTGCCCAAGCCCACGCTGGGTGGGGCCTCCCCACAGCTTTATGCTGTAATCAGTATTTACAACTCTGGCCTCTCCCTCTGAGCTCAGCAGAAAAAAATGTGTCTTTTATTTAGCACCCTGCACAGGATCTGAACCAAAAGAGTTTTGTAAAGAAATGCAAAGAAAAAATGATGAAGTAAACGTATGGATGGATAAATGGATGAGCAGATGGACGGATACATGGATGAAATTAACAACGAATGGATGCATTTTTGTCCTTAGAATTTCAAACGCATTTGACATACCATGACTAAAGCAGAATGAAAAATAACATTATCCAGATAACACTCTTAAGCAGATGTACAGAGGCTGAAGAAAAAAGGAAAGAAAACAACCTGTCACATTGCATTGCGCTGTATGTCTGCATTTCTAGTAAAATAATGTGGTAGTAACATTCGACCCTTATGATTCTCACTTGAGATAGGAAGCCGGGAAGGGGACAACTGGCATTTATGATAAAGTTAAGACACTTCGGCTGTCATTGAATAAATGTGGTGGCATAACAACACTGAGAAGTGAATCTGAGAGGGGCGCCTGCGTGGCTCGGTCGGTTGAGTGTCCAACTCTTGGTTTCAGCTCAGGTCATGATCTCGTGGTTCATGGGTTTGAGCCCCACTTAGGCTCTGTGCTGACAGCACGGAGCCTGCTTGGGATTCTCCCTCTCTCCCTGGCTCTCTGCCCCGCCCCCACTCGTGCTGTCTCTGTCTCTCTCAAAATAAATAAATAAACTTAAAAAAAAAAAAAAAAAGCAGATCTGAGGCAAGATCTTGAAAGGGGCCAGGCCACGCAGGCCCAGCTGTGATGACAGCCACCCTTGAGCACATGGAACAACTATGTAGATGACCAAACGTGACCCAAGACAGATGGCCTGCATTTCAAAGGTGACAAAGGGATGCAAAGTCATTGATATTCAATTTCTTAGACTACTGCCCCTTATCTGTTTTCTTCTAACTCTGGCAGTGGAAGGGTAATATATGCATTAATGAGTGCAGTTTTTAAAGGTACAAGTGTCTAATTATGGGATAAGAGGAATTACTTAGCTGCAGAGTGCAGAAAAGTCGTGAGTCCCGGAATGGCACCCTCACACACAGCAGTTTAATTTATATGCTATTTATCTCCTCACTTACACCTGCCAGAAACAATTAGCACTTGGTAATTTGTTGATCTTATCAAGGCCCTGGGATTTGTTATCATAGTTGCCACCAATATAAACACTGTGTGAAATAAACAATTTAGAAATAGCCTGCTATTAAATCATGCCCATTTAACCGGGTTTGAATTTCTTTTAGTCTGGTGGAGTTTTCACATTTTGTCATTTCTCGATCAATATATTAATTTTCCAAAGGATTTTAAGATGCTTTCAGAACCCTATACTATCACAGTGGGAGTCAGGATCCTTTTCAAACGTGCCAGAAATCAGTGCCTGTGGAAACACAAGGGCAACCGTGAAGATACACTCTTCCAAGGTTTTCAAGAAGCCGTCAAGAACAGCAGCCTCCCCACCCCGGCCCCCACCCCCACCCCGCTCGCCCTCAGCTGTCCCTGGGACTCCGGTAACTTGGGGTCAACCGGGATTCCGTCCGTTCCGCCCTCCCCTTCTGCGCCCGCTCCAGAAGGGCTGCCGCTGTGCGGAGGAAAGCGCTCCCCCGCTGTCAGTCGCGCACTGGGGGCCCCGAGCCTTGCTGCGGCACCTCCTCAGCCCCCGGCGTGTTCTCTGTAGGCCACGTGGGATGGCACCTGCAGAGTTTCCCTGAACTGTGCCCCACAAAACTCTTCCGAAGTGACAACAGGTGTGACGGAGGGAAAGGTAGTTTTAGATACGAGCTCCTCTACTCCGTCTCTTCCAATTACATACTCTCCTTCCCCATCTAAGCTGAAAGGGGGTCCGGTGCTCGCTGCCCTAGGGGAGGCTTCTATTAGGATAGAAAACAAAACAACCGGGCTTTCTGGCTTTTGTTATTCAAAACCTAAATCCTTAGGAGAATTCAGCTGATTCTCCAGCAAAGTCTGGATGAATAGAGTGGGATTTACCCCAGCCTGGAAAGTTCTTGAGCCGGAGGGAGGAGAGCAGGAGAGAGAGGAGGGGGAAGGAAAAGAGGACGGTGAGGAGGGGTGAGGAGTTGGAGGGGAAAGAAGGAGGAGGCATCACGGGAAGGGGGAATCTGGAAGAGAAGGGGAGGGAAAGGAGGGGGCTCGTGTCCGTGTGTGTTCAGTAGAGTTCAGGGAGGTGGCTGGGCAGAGCCCAGGGAGGTAGCAAAGGTCAGCGAAGTCACCTAGACCAGAGTTTGCACTCAGAAGCTTTCCAGAACCGGGCACAATGGGTGGAACAGGACTGAGAGGCAACAGGAAGTTCTGTGGACAGGGGAGCTGTGAGAGAGTGTGTCCCTCCCAAGGACAAGGCTTCCCATACCCTGAGTATCACAGGAGGGCCAGCCCAGACCTTGGACCCGGGCTGGGATTTGGGGCATCTGAGTGGTGCCTGGATGCATCAGTGAGTCAGCACCCTCCTGGCCCCTGGAGCTGGGGCACAACCCCAGGGGTGGGAGGCTGGTGAGGCAATTTCCGGAAATTACATAGCTTCTGATACACTTGAGTCTGTGGACTAAGATTTATATCCACATCATATCTTTGGGGGATGCTTATTCACAAAATTAAACACATTTCCTTATTGTTGGACTTCTTAGAGATCTTAAAATGCTAAAAATAATACATTCTGGATCTCAGAGAATGGGATGCAATAGGTCACTTGTGTGCTGGTAAATGATCAATGACCAGCTGAAGGATCAAATCAGGAATTAAAAGCCCTGACTCATAGCATATGCCAATTTCCGTGGTGTAAATACTCTGAGGGGCCATCCCAGCCGTAGAGCTGCCTGGGATGTTTTGCTGAGGTCCTTGATGCTCCCTGACCCCAGTCAGCCTCCACTCTCCACAGATCTTGGTCCAGAGGGCTGTCCACAGTCAACCTCCTACGGGCACATCTCTGCCTTGGAGATGTTTCCCAGGTTGGCTGATCTAAGACTTGTCCTTTTACACATGTGTCATCAGTTTTAATTAAAGGAACCAGTTTCCTGTTCATTATGGTATTCCTACAGCATTGAGTTCTTTTAAGTGATTATACCTCTGCCAAGATCTGTGATGTAGCAGGCATAACATAAAGAATGAATAAAAGGCTGGATCCCAATGGTAGCCAGCCTCCAGGATGGCCACAAATGATTCCTGCGCCCTCGTATTCATGCCCTTGGGGAGGGTTGATCTATGTAATGAAGGGGAGCAAATTTTGCCATCCTAAAATATGTGTCTTTGGCAAAAGGATTATTTTGAGCTAAAGGCAACCAAAACTCAGCAGATTCAGGAAAACCTCTTTACCTCCCCCCCGCTTCAACTGCCTAAATTTATACTGGAAAGGGGGCCTGTTTCAGAGAGACAGCTACTACGAGAGACACCTTCTTACCCAAGAAACTTATCTACATAAAAGGACAGCTGTGTTTTCCAAACTTCTCCTGTGCCTTCCTGTGAATGGCCGTCCTCCGCTTGGTATCTCCAGACTCCGACCCCTTCCCTTACTTAGCTCTGGATGTTCTATAAGCTCCAAACACCTGGCTGACCTTTGGGTCTCATATTTTTATGGGACTCCTGTTTGTTTGAAATTTGTTTTTCTTCTGTTAATCCATCTTATATCAATTATCAGACCAGCCCAAGAACCTAGAAGGGAAGAAGGGAAACATTTTCCACCCCTACAGTAACAAATAGGAAATCTGGGAAATGAGTGTGGGACTTCTTCAGAGGCTAGATCACAAAAGACACTGTGGTTTTTGCCTTGCCCCTTGGGTTGCTGGCTCTGGGGGACAGCAAGCAGCATGAAGACTTTCTAGCAGCTCTGCAAACGAGTCCACGTGATTAGACACTATCTGGCCACAGTTTGCCAGCCGTGGGAGTGCTCTATCCTGGAAGCAGATCCTCTGGGTCCAGTAAGCCTTTATCTGGATGCCTGCAGCCCAGCTGAGCAGCTCCTGGGTCTCTGACCCACAGAAGCTGTGCGAGATAATGAGTGCTTATTGTTGCTTTTATGCTGCTGAGCTTGGATGTACTGTGTGATGCAGATATTTATAACTAGTAGAACACCTAATCAAGAGGAGCTCTACAACTTTTACCAGGGGAGGAAAGATGCATGTGGACATACACAAATTCGTGGAGTCAGCCAGTATATGTATAATCAGATACTGACTATTACCTGGTATGAGAAATGGGAGAGGGGAGGGAAGAGGTTATGCAGTTGAAAAACAAGGAGCCCATCTGGGAAGCTTTCAAGAGGTCGGTTTTGGAAGAAAAGGAGATTTGAAGAAAGGCAGGGCCACATTTTGGTGGCCAGGTCGGTGGGGGAGGCATCTCTCCTTTTTGGAGAGATTAAATCAGTTTCTGAAAAGTTTACACAAGCATTCTTTGCAAAATGTGAATGTCACTTGAAAATCAAGACTATCTCTTTTTTTCTTATTTTTTTTTTAACATTTATTCAGTTTTGAGAGAGAGAGAGAGAGAGAGAGAGAGAGCGCAAGTGGGGGAGGGGCAGAGAGAGAAGGAGACACAGAATCCAAAGCAGGCTCCAGGCTCTGAGCGGTCAGCACAGAGCCCGACGCGGGGCTCGAACTCACGAACTGTGAGATCATGACCTGAGCCGAAGTCAGACACTTAACTGACTGAGCTACCCAGGTGCCCCTGAAAATCAAGACTTTAGGACAATATGAGTCAACCTGTTTTTAGTAAAGTAACTCATAAAATTGTGTGTTTTGCACCTTATAAAAAGTACAAAAAAAAAACTTACCAAGACACACACAAGTTGTTACCAGTTTGTTGTCTCCTACCACTTACATTGTGTGAGACATAACAGAACATTTATTTATTAGTTGGTTTAAATTGCAGAATAAGAAGATCCAGTTCTTGGTGGGTTGGTTTCCATCCTGGAAAAATGGATATAAGCTGAAATAAAGGGAATGATTTCTATTTAGTCGAAAGGAATAAACAAACAAACAAAAGCCCTTCAATCAACCAGAGAAAATTAGTACCTCTTTCCAGTCTATTGTTTTCCATTTTGCTTTGCTTTTTGTTCTTGTTTTCTTTCTTAAAAGGACGTTGAGAGCCATCGTGGAAGTCATGATGATATGGAAACACTGGCTGGAAAAGCATCCTGGTATCTTTTTCTTTTGCCTAATTCTCCTTCAAGATACTAGCTTCAAATGACATAGGGAGTTTGCTTAAATCAAATAGAAAATTAAAGCACACGAGTTAACGAGCTGGAAGAAAAAGTACTATAAAGTAAATAAACAAATATGTAAAAAAGGTACTCAGCCTCACAATAATTAAAGAAAGACAAGCTACAAGGAGATGCAATTTCTAAAACCCTATCAGGTTGGCAAAGATGAAAAAGTTTGATAATACTCAGTAAATGAGAGGAAAGGGGAGTAAGTCAAATCACAGGATAGGGATGGGAATGCAAATTGGCACAATTTCAGAGGGCAATTTGACAACCTCTAGCAAGATGTTAAATGCGCATACCCTTTGACACAGTAATTCCATCCCTGGGTATAAGTACAATTGGAGGATATCCATTGCAGCCTTGTTGGAAATCATTAAAAAAATGGAAATAGCAATGTGCACAATCGAGAGTGGCTAAATCACAAGTGATAACAAAGGCAGGGAGTGCTTGCTTGTTTTGGGATCAGCACTGTTCTAAGAGTGCTACTATGTGCAGTCACGTGATCTCGTAAGAACCCTGAGACTCCATTCTCTTCCTATCATGGTACAACCATGCCATACGAACACCATCCTGCCATCCAGATCGCAGGGGGAGGTCCACCTGTGCTGACACAAAGGCCACTTATGCAATAGAAGGGATAACAGGCAATTTTAGAACAGGTTGTCGAGCACAATCTCATTTACGATAAAGAAATAATAAAGTGTGTATATATGCTTACATTTATGCAGGAAATATCTAGAAAGATAATCCAGAAAGAGTTAACTGTGGGATCCTCAGGAGAAGTGTCCATTTTTTATTTAATATCTTCTTTATTTTTCAACTTTGTGTATGTATGTATGTATGTATTTACTTATTTACTTACTTACTTGCCTAGTACACGTGTGTAGAGATTTCGCCTGGAGTTAGACAAACTGCGTAGGTTGAGACTGCCTTCACTTCTGACACCAACTGCTATGGAGCACTCAGTTTCGATAATCCACTGTAAGGGCTCACAGAACCCATTGCGGCTATTCTATTCATGGTTTTGGTTTCTTATACGGGAAAGGAGGCAGATGAAAGCCAGCCAAAGGAAGAGACACATAGGACAGAATCTGGGAGGGTTCCAGACATGAGACTTTCATTGTCCTCTCCTGTGGCTTAAAGATGCATTACCCTCCTGGCACTGATGTGTGACAATGCACACGGAGAACTGCCAACTGTGGAAGCTCACACGAGCATCAGTATCCAGAGATCTTAACGGGGTTTCGTTAATTGCCCCCATGGTTGAAGTTTACAGATTGATACTACAGGATCCAAAGCCACACACTAAATTATAACTGATCTTTCTGGAGGGGCCGGTCCTTACTCTAAGATCCAGGGTGGCCATCCTATCCGTAAACAAAGACAGTCGTATCGGGGATGACACAGATTAATTCAAGAAGCTGAGGGTGAAGGCCAGACGTGTTTTTGGGCAAGGCCAAATTCTTTATTACAGATTTTTGTAATAAAAACCTGGAATAGCTATACGGTTGGTGTTCCAAATGCTTATTGGTACACAGTATAATTTCCAAGCTGTGTTTTTATGTAAGAGGACTGGTTTGCGCTGAGACTCCCTGGTCACGTGGATTCTTGTTCTGCGTTTTCTTAGATTCTATATTTGTCTACTTGGCATCCATTGGTTACAGACAGGGTCACACTAATGGCCAGAGCTGTTTACATCTACCTCTGTGAGCCAGCTTTTGTGGGCACCTGATAATATTACAAATCCTCCAATCGGTCATGAGTCCGTACTCCCAACCACCTCTTTTATTGCACTCACATACCAAGCCAATATTCCTCTGCCCTAATAACCCAGGGCCAGGTAGCATATAACAAGAGACCACCTCTATAGCCCAGAGCCTGCTGACTCAAACTAGCCAATATTAACCTGTTTTCTCTGCCTTGCCTTGCCTTCCTGTGGGAAACAATAAAGGTTCTGGCCCATGCTTTCCCCTCACTGCTTCTGCCTCCTGACCAAAACTGGTGCTACCTCACGTGGCCTTTGTGGCACAATGTGCTCCCTTCTCTCGGGAAATGTAAGTAATAACAATCTTCCTTCAGTGGCATTAGCCTCGTTGTGTCATCTCCAAAATTAAAAGCCTGTGGGTACAACCGAGGCAACTCTGAGACCTTCCTCCAAAAGGCCTAGGTTTTAAGAGGGTAATAATCCTTACTGATTGGCACAGGCCTGGGCTCATATATGCTTGTTGAATTTTTTTTAATTTATTTTCTTTTATTTTCTCTTTTATTTTATTTTATTTTAGAGAAAATGAGGGGGGGGTTTGGGGGAGGCGGCAGGAGAAAGAAAGAGAATCTCAAGCAGGCTCCACACCCAGCACAGAACCTGACATGGGGATTGATCCCACGACCGAGAGAGCACAACCTGAGCCAAAACCAAGAGTCAGATGCTCAAATGAGTGAGTCACCCAGGCGCCCCACATGCTTGTTGAATTTAACGAGTAAGTTTATACTACTAGTTTTTCCTACAGTGATACAGCCGATAAACTATTCATCTTGCTTGATGTGACCAGGGCCATACATGGAATTTGAGAAGTTCCATAAACCACTTGCAGAAATACGTATCAGCTTTCAAATTCTGCACTGAGTGAATTTACTGGAATACTGATGTCCTACTTGGTCAGTGTTGTTTTGTTACTCTTTCTACTTCGCTAACCCCCAATTCATTTAGTTAGCAAATACACTTATATCTATCTATTGCTAAGAACTAAAACGTCCTTGGTCAACTTAAAAACTGAAACTCAGAATGAAGAGAAAATTGTACTTATTCCATTTAGGCTGGTTGCATGACTTAATTTAGGCTCTGAGCAAATTTAGCTTATGAGTGTTTTTGCTTGTTATAAAATGTCAGGGATTTCTTGGAGCTGGCTTTAACCAAAACACCTGTGTGTGAACTCTCAGACAAAGATATGAAAAACAGAAATTCTGGTAAACTGAAGGTGTACATTTGATAGTTAATTCTATACATGACAGTGTTTGACCCAGTGGTCCCTGAAATGAGGTTTGGTCATATTCATGCATTTTTAGGGACATAAGGTGTAAAGATGGGAGTGGGTTAGAAAGGAGAAAAACCTCAATAATATTAAATAAAGAACAAATTTAAGCCTTGAGCAATAAAAATGGATAAAGCACTGAAGTTCTGGACAAATAAGATTATGAAATGCCAAGCCATAAAGAATGAAGAATATTTGGAGTTTTAATAATGTAGGTGAGCTTTTATAGCAATTGTAAAAAAATAATGTGATTGCCTCAGGCAATAGTAGAGCCTGTTTATAGTCAGTTTCTAATAATTCCCAAAGGCGGACCCCAATTAAGAACTCAAATTCTGAACCAGAAAGGTTGAAAAACATTTTGAAGACAACTCTAAAATGGCTCTTTGGGAATACTGACATTTTTCGAGAGATTAGTTAATGAAAAATCATTTTAGTTATACTATTACACTTAGCCAAATTATGCTGGAAAACCAGAAAAATTAAAAACACTTTGGTTTTATAATACCCTTGGAGCTTTAGCTAAAGTTAACAAGCTATAAAGGAACCATGGTTTACCAGCCAAGTGTAAGGTGGGGAATTGCTTTTGTTGAGTCAGGGTAAAGAGTGTTAGTTATAAATGCTCTTGAGCATGGCAAATTTTGTGAAGTCATGTGTATCTGGAGGCTTTTAGCTGCAAGTAACAGAATACTCAAACCAAAGTGTCTTAAACAATGAGAGCATTTCATTCTTGCACAAAACACGAAGTCTGGAGGCAGGCTGATCCAGGTTTGGACCAGCACCGGTTAGTGATGTTTCTTGGTCCACTTTTATTTTTTTTCAGGTTTATTTATTTTGAGAGAGAGAGAGAAAGTATGAGTGTTGGGGGGGGGGGGGGCACAGAGAGACAGGAAGAGAGAGAAAGAACCTTAGGCAGGCTTTGCATTCTCAGCCCAGAGCCCAGTGCAGGGCTCCAACCCACGAACAGTGAGATCATGTCCTGAGCCGAAGTAGGATGTTAACCGACTGAGCCACCGAGGCGCCCATGCCCATCTGTTTGACCTTCCTTTTCCACTACTCCGAATACAGTTCTTTACTAAATCTATTACTTTCAAATCGAAAAGGAATGCTATCCAGAGAGCCCTGGAATTCATCTCAAGTCCTCATAACAGGAGGGAAAAGAGTGGGGTAATCTCTTCCATTCTCCCTCTTTTAGGGGAGGAAAAATCCACTCTTCTTCCAGCTGTGTCAAGCCCTGTCCTCAGACTTCTTTACATTTCGGAGGCCAGAGCTGGGTCACCTGCACAGTAGAAGAGAGATTACAGGATGAATTTGGGCTAATAATGATTCATCTCCTAGAGATGGGCACACTTACTGTGGAGCAAAATTGAGATTTTGTTAGCAAGCAAAAAGCAATCAGCAGTGTTTGTGATATTTGGAGGCTTTAGCAGGTGGAAGGTGGGGCATCAGTCCCCTGTAGCTGAGCTGGTCATTCCTATTCAAAGGATGCATAAAAAAACGAAATTTAGGGGCACCTGGCTGGCTTAGTCCATTGAGCGTCCAACTTCGGCTCAGGTCATGACCTCGGTTCACGAGTTCAGGCCCGACATCGGGCTCATTGCTATCAGCACAGAGCATGCTTCAGATCCTCTGTCCCCCTCTCTCTCTGCCCCTCCCCTGCTTGTGATCTCTCAAAAATAAAAAACATTAAGAAAAAAAATTTTAAAGGAAATATATCTTTCATTTATTATATGGTTTAAGTTGGGTAAGGACCTCAGTAAAACCAGGTATCATATGTGGCATCATTTCAGTTAAGCTATGGGATAAGCTCCTTACTTAGAAAACTTGACCAAACCTAATATGGCCCTTCATTAAATCTATTTTCAAGTAAAAAAGAAATGATATAGGGTGCCTGGGTGGCTCAGTTAATTAAGCGTCTGACTCCTGATTTTGGTTCAGGTCATGATCTCCCGGTTTGTGGAATGGAGCCCCACATCGGGCTCTGAGCCCTGCATCAGGCTCCACGCTAACAGTGCAGAGCCTGCTGGGGATTCTCTCTCTCCCCCTCTCTCTGCCCCTCCCCTACTCATGTGCGCTCTCTCTCTCTCTCTCTGTCTCTTTCTCTCTCTCTCTCAAAATAAATAAACTTAAAAAAAAAAAAAAAAGAAATGATGCCCAAGGTCGCTGGAATTTCACCCCAAATGACACAAATAAGATAAGCCAAATGGCTGAAATCACTTACACACCAAATTTGACCAAACAAGCTTGCTCTCACGCTGGGATCAGAAGAGTGGCAAGCTGGAGGCTTTGTTCAAAGCAAAGAGAGCACTGAATTCTACAGACCATTGTCCTCTAAGCCAGCAGAGAGATATTAGTAAACAGGGTTAGTTAATCCATTCAGGCAAGAACCTCAAAAGTTCAAGATGGGCTTTCTCATCTGCACTTTCATGGGATTTCAAAGGATTGAAATGAAAGGCTATGGGCTATACCTGTCCTCCCCCCGTTTATATCACTGATAGCAGCAGCCACACCTGCTATTCTCCACTGAGACTGAAACTTTTCTCAAGAAGGGTGGTTGCCCTAAACAGAAGGTTTGGCAGGCCTCACGAGGGCAAGAACCAAGGAATCTTACCACAAAAATAGACAAAATGCCAAGCCTCATGAGAGATTACCTGAAGCGCTGGAACAAGGCAAGAAGCAGGAGCCAAGGGGCCAGAAGGCGCAGTTTCCCCAGGGACTGACACTCAGCGGGCAGGCCGTGCAGTGTCCACACTGACAACATACTAGGACGCTTCTGAAGTACCTGATGGCTGCTGGCCTGCACCTCAAGTGCTCCTCGACCTCCCCACAAACCACGTCCCCACAGCCTAAGTAAAGGTTTAATCAGTGGCGCTTCTAGGATTCTGTGCTAGCCCGCGAAACCTGGTTTAAAAAAAAAAGGAAAAAAACCCCACAAAAGCAAAGGGCAAGTTGAAGAGAGCTGTGTGAAAGCTTCCACTTTCCCTTCAAACTGCCCCCTCCACAGCCCCTCTGCTGTGGCTTTTCACTGAAAAATGAGGTACAGAGGCCCCATGTCTTCCCTGTCTTTTCTTCTATCCCAGAAGAAGCATTCCTGCACCTACCAAAGGCCGGGTCCTCCACCCATGCGCCAGATCGAACCCCATCACCCCACCACCTCTCAAGGACCACACTTCTGTCCCTTCCTTTCCTTCTTTGCCTCCAGCCTCAAACCCTCCTCCTTCCCACTGCTAAAAAAATCCAACGAACCAACCAACGAACCCACCAACCCACCAACCAATCCGCCAACCCCCAACCACCCCTTTTGCCTGAACATCTCCCTCTACCTTCGATCCCATTTCTCTTGTCCCAATTATGGCAAAACTTTTCACAAGAGTCATCCAAACTTACTTTCAAGTGAAACAGAACTCATCAACCAGCACACCTTTACACATATCTTGTTTCAACCGCTCAGCAGCATTTGCTTTCTTTTTGAAACTCTGCCTTCCCCTGGCTCCTCTGACCATACTCTCCTTGGTTTGTTCTGACATCGTTAGCTGCTTCTTTCAGTCTGTTTGGCTGATCTCCACTCCTTTCCTTGACCTTTGTTCCAGGTCAAGTGATCTACTTCACTTCTCAGGTTTTGAATACCACCCACAGAGTAATGATTCTAAATTTATGTATCTGCTGCCTGAAACTTTCTTCCGAACTTCAGACACATGTAGCTAGTGGCCAACAGGATATCTATCACGTGTTTAATTAAAGGGCATCTTGAGCCTACATTTAAAACATTTTTAAATTGGTTTGTTTTCTTATTGAGTCTTAAGAATACTTTGTATATTTTGGTTAAAAAAAAATTTTTAAGTAGGCTCCACACCCAACATGGGACTTGAACTCACAACCCTGAGATTACAAATTGCATGCTGCAGCCAATTGAGCCAGCCAGGCATCCCTATTTTGGTTAAATTCTTTATCAGATAGGTCTTTTGCAAATATTTTCTCCCAGTCTGTTGCTTGTCTTCTCATTCTCTTTACAGTGTCTTGCAGACATTTTTAATTTTAATGCAGTACAGCTCATCAATCCTTTCTTTCATGGATTGTGTCTTTGGAATTAAAAAAGTTATCACCATACCCAAGGTCATCTAGATTTCCTCCTATGTTATTTCCTAGGAGGTTTAGTTTTTAGTTTTGTATTTTACATTCAGGTTTGTGATCCATTTCAAGTTACTTTTTTGTGAAAGGTGTAAGGTCTAGGTCTATTTTTTCTTTTTCTTTTTTTTTTTTTTTTTTTTTTTTTTTGCATGTGGATGTCCACTTGTTCCAGCACCATTTGTTAAAGAGAATTACCTTTGCTCCATTGTATTGTCTTTGTTCCTTTGTCAAAGATCAGTGGACTGTATGTAGGTGGGTCTATTTCTGGGCTTTCTATTCTGTTTCATTGATCGGTCTATTCTTTCACCAGTACCACACAGTCCTCTTTACTATAGCTTTACAGTAAGTCTTGAAGTCCGGTTGTGTCGCCTACACTCAAAATACATTCTCAATTCCTACCTCCACACACTTTCCATAACTGCTCCTCCCTCGAGTCTTTTCCATTTCAATAAATGGCACCATCCATTTGCTCTGGCTAAAAACCTAGAAGTCACTCTTGAGTCCTCCCTTCCCTTCTCTCATTCAGTCCATCATTGTGTCTTCCTCCAGCAAGCAGATCAAGTCAAGTTGCATCTCTCCATTTCTGCCTAGTTCAGATGAAGAGCCACTCTCATTGGTTCTACCATACCTGGTCTCCCTCTTGCCCTCCTCCATAGTCCGCGAGCCCCACACCTTTTTATCTTCAAAAAAAGGAGAGGAAATTAGGATTTATTATACGCATTTTATATTTACCCTTAAATGAAAACACAGCCAGCCTGAGCAAAGTGGGATCTTTTATGAGATGTGTTGAAATCAGATGGGGATATGAGTTCAGGCTAAATTCCTGAAGAAGAAAGGTAAAGCCCTAGACTTGTAATAGCCACTGCAGTAGCCACTCGACCACATGGCTACTGAGCTCTGGAAATGTGGCTAGTTTGAACTGACATGTGTTTTAAGTATAAAATACACTCCAGATTTTGAAGACAGTATAAAATTAAAAAAAAACAAAAACAAAAAAAACACAACCCTAAACAGTCTTAATAATTTTTTGGTTGATTACATGCTAAAGTGATAAAAATTTGAAACACTGGGTTAAATGAAATGTTATTGTTTCTTTAAAATGTGGCTGCTAGAAAAATTTAAATTATATCCATGCCTCACATTCTATTTCTGCTAGGCAGTGCTGCCCTGGAAGGTATATAATGCAGGCCTGGTGTGGTTCTCTGGCCTGACGTCCCCTTTCCTGCTCCATCTCTCCCGGGCATGTCAGCCAGCACATTTGCTTCTTTGTCACAGGATCCTCTCATGACTGGGAGGACTGGGTGAGATGGCTGATAGATCAAGATTCCAAGTGATCTTTGAAGACATGCATCAAGGGCGCCTGGCTGGCTCAGTCGGAAAAGCATGCGGCTCTTCATCTTGGGGTTGTGAATCTGAGCCCCACATTGGGTGTAGAGATTACACCCAATCTTAATTAATCTTAATTAATAAACTTAGGAAAATAAAATAAAAACACACATCAGACTGTATGTGTAGAGATTACACCCAATCTTAATTAATCTTAATTAATAAACTTAGGAAAATAAAATAAAAACACACATCAGACTGTATGGCTTTGTTGTTGTTGTGGTTGAAAAACTCTAATGGCTATCCATTTAAGTTACAATGAAAGCTCAACACTATGTCATACATACAAGGCCCTGTGTAACTGAGAACCTCTTACTCATTACACATTAGCCACCCCAGCCTATCTGTTCTTCCAAAACACGGGGCTCTTTCTTCCCTTGTAGCTTCTGCATTGGCTGTTCCTACTGCCTGCAATGCTCACACCCTCTTCACTCCTTGAGTTTTGGCTCAAATGAATACACGGAAGTTCTCAGATATGATGTCATTCTAGATGCATCTTTACATTGCCTTCACATCTTTCAGTTATTTAAATGAAAAATTGCATAACTATTTTAATCCCATTTATGTAAAAACAAATATGTATGCACATATATGTACATACAATAACTATTTGGAAGGATACACACCAGGTAACTGAGATTACTTCTGTAATCATACTGTACATACTGCCCCACAACTGACTTTTCCATAAAGCAGTATGAATAAGAAATTTTTCTATGCCAGCTCATATAGATGCACTTTATTCTTTTTAATGGCTGAAGGTATTCTTTTGCATGAGTGTATTATAACTTGCTTCACCATTTCCCTATATTGATGGATACTTAAATTGTTTCCAATTGTTTTTGCTATTACAGTTGAATCTTATTACAGCTGATATGGATTTCAATTCTTTGGATCATAGAAAACAATTTACCTTCTTATGTATGGGAGTCAGTTTTTATCATATTTTCTGAAATAATTCATCCTGTTCAATAGCAAAATGTGGCCATCTTAAGCATTAACAAATTCTTTGTATATGGTTTATATATTGATCTTTCTAACCAACATCTTTAAAAGTTCAAAGTAGGGGTGGGGCACCTGGTAGCTCAGTCGGTTGAGCATCTGATTCTTGATTTCAGCTCAGGTCATGATCTCACAGTTCATGAGATCAAGCCCTGCCTCAGGCTCTGCTCTGGCAGCACAGAGCCTGCTTGTGATTCTCTGTCTCCCTCTCTCCTATGTCCCTACCCTATTCATGTGCACTCTCAAAAATAAACATTAAAGGGGCGCCTGGGTGGGTCAGTCGGTTAAGCAGCCGACTTCAGCTCAGGTCACGATCTCGCGGTCCGTGAGTTCGAGCCCCGCGTTGGGCTCTGGGCTGATGGCTCAGAGCCTGGAGCCTGCTTCTGATTCTGTGTCTCCCTCTCTCTCTGCCCCTCCCCCATTCATGCTCTGTCTCTCTCTGTCTCAAAAATAAATAAAACGTTAAAAAAAACATTAAAAAAAACATTAAAAAAAAAACTTTATATAAGCACTTTGTGATGATTCAATATTGCTAGTAATGCTTTGTGCACAAGGGCTGTAATTATATAATTACATTTATAATTGAGGGATACACTTTTCTAAATTGAGGTAACATATACAGTACAGTACATAAATCTTGATCATACAGCTTGATGAAATTTTACATATGTATACATCTGAGTAACTGCTCCCAAGATAAAAATATAAAACATTTCTCACACCTTAGCAGACTGAGTGACAGCACATTTTCATTGAGTAGGATACTTTTTAAGCTGCTTTCTTTCAAATTCCCACATTCCTCATTTCTTTAGGATGATTACTTACGATTCTTATGCTAATAATTTGGAGAAGGGACAGTAGGGTGAAGAAATAGGGGAATCACAAGTGTCTGTTGGGTGTTTTCTCATCTGTACTCATCTCTAATCATTTATCTATTTTTAGAAACTGCTCATGGATGTCCTAGGCTGAGTTAAGGAGAAAATCATGGATTGCCAAAATTTGCAGGTTTATATGATCCAGACTGACAGGATTTTCATTCTATTGTCCCCAAATTGTTTCTATTCATTAAGGCCAATATGGGTCATTCAATGAAGATAATCCTATGTATACTATTCTATTTGTAAAGTTATGAACATTTTTTAAAGATTTTTTTTTTTTTTGGGGGGGGCACCTGGGTGGCTCATTTGGTTCAACCTCCGACTTCAGCTCAGGTCATGATCTTGTAGTCTGGTCCCTGAGTTCCAGCCTTGCGCTGGGCTCTATGCTGACAGCCCAGAGCCTGAAGCCTGCTTGGGATTCTGTGTCTCCCTCTCTCTGTGTTCCTTCCCAGCTCGTGCTCTGTCTCTGTCTCTCAAAAATGTAAAAACACTAAAAAAAAAAATAAATAAAAAATAAAATTATTTTTAAGCAATCTCCACACCCAGCATGGGGCTCAAACTCAAAACCCTGAGATCAAGAGTTGCGTGCTCTACCGACTGAGCCAGCCAGGCTCTCTTTTTTTTTTTTTTTTTTGAATGGGAAGTAATGAGCTGTGCAATTTTGGTTATGCAATTTAATTTCTTTGTGTCTTTACCAGAAAAGGGATAATGAGAAAAAAAAAAAAAAAAACAAACCTGGAGATGTAAGAATAATAATGGAGATACATAAAATAATGAGAGAAAAGTAGGTTATGGTCAGATTATCAATGGCCTCAATTGCTGACTTGATATATTTGGATTTCCTTAGCCTTTCTTTTTACTGCTTTTTTTCCTTGACTGTCCAAAGTCCCCTACGGTATTTTAGTTACACTGTATTGAATAGAATTTTGTGGCTACTCTGTAAATGTAATAACAACTTTCTGTGGGAAATTTCCAATTTCCAAATAACTAATTTACGACCTACTCTTTGCAACAGTTTGCGACTGGTCATTTTGTTAGCATTACTTAACCTTTCTGCTCCTCAGTAACTTCTGACTTACAGAATAGGTGAGTTAAGCAAGATATTCTAAAATGACATTTTCAGCCTAAAAATTCCAAGATTTACATGAAGTCCGGGCATGTTATTAGCAAAAAAAAAAAAAAAAAAAAAAAAAAGTCAACACTTATCACTCAATCCAACAATTTCCTCTTTGAAAACGTTCTTTAGCAAAAGTAAAATATTAATATTTCTTCTGCAGAACAGGTATTTAAAGAACCACAGAAAAACATGCTGCATAGTTTTCTTGTGTAGAATACATAAGGACTGGGCCTGTTAGGTGATGTTAAAGGGAATTATATAGAAATTTACATCTATTGTGTACCTCTTATACATCTGGAACTCTCTTTAGTCCTTTTGTGCCAGGGCATTTAATCTATGTGTCAGTATGATCTTCATTATGTATATGAAGAAGGACCAGCTTGCACAGGGCAACATCCAAGTAGTGGATGTGTTATCTGAACCTAGATCTAATCACAAGCTCTCTCCACCCTGTAAAGCTGTGCTTGTAACATGGTACAGAAGGTGTGAATTCCCAAGAAGGTGTAATGGAGACAAGTATGGGAAATGTATATGTTTGTTGGGGTAAAAACCTAAGCTGCTACAAATACAGTAGCTCAAAGAACACTGAAGTTTATTTCTTTTTCATTTACCAGCCTCACGGTTAGCAGTCGGGCAGTCGGGTGCTCTGCTCCTCAGTGTCCTTCCTGCCATATCGTGGCTCTACCGTCCTCTGGGGTGCGTCCTCGCATGGATTTTTAATGATGGGCTCTCTGGGACCTGTTGGGAAGGAAAATCGCTCCTGAGGGAAACACACATCCAACAATTTGAAGGCCTAGATCTGGAACCAGCCTTCACTCACATTCCACTGACGAGATTTTAGTCATGCGATCTACACCTGGCTGCAAAGAAGCTGAAAAAGTTTGTAGCAAGACAGCCAGGTGCCTAGATATACTCTATTAAAATTACAAAAAAGGAATGCATTCTGGTAGCCAACTAGCATACCCTCGTATTATGTCACTTCTCAGAGTAAGATCAACAGAGTTGATAAAGTAATCGGCAAGCGCCTCCTTCAAACAGTTCATAGTTATGAAGAGTAGAGTGTTTTATAAAACTATATCC
Organism: Puma concolor; assembly: GCF_028749965.1. Classification (NCBI taxonomy): domain Eukaryota; kingdom Metazoa; phylum Chordata; class Mammalia; order Carnivora; family Felidae; genus Puma; species Puma concolor. The sequence continues at coordinate 163,528,149 of NC_141674.1, forward strand.
AGAGGACTAGGAAAACGGACTTGCGATGTAATTAACTGAAGATGAGATCTATTCCTTGTACTCTTAAGACAACCAAGATGGTTTATTTCACCAGAAAAAAAAAAAAAATAGCAATTTGCACAAAGACCAGAAGGAGAGTCAAAGAATCAGACGCATCACCATTTATCAGTCTTTCCCACATTCCTATGGCAACAGAATGCACTGATCTTGCTGGATGGGTTCTGTGCCTTCAAATGCAGGCCAGACACAGGCACTTGAGGACGGTTTCTTTCCTCCTTAGCAGCTTGCCAAGCATGAAAGCAACTCTATCATACATGATGAGAAAGCAGATCTAGAAATGCTTCCCTGGAACAGCATCAAAATGAGCTGTGGTTTGAGAAGCACAACTACAGAGTGAAACGAAGAGTTGGATCTGAGAATCTCAACTCCAGTGATTGAGATCTCATGTTTCACTAAGAACTCTGTTGCACATCCTACAGCTTGTACGTCTGTGATGCGAAACAGGCACATCTCCCTATTACCTCCCATTCTTATGTGTCCTTAGGAGAAATACTGTAACTATCTGTGACCGTATTTTCACTGTGACCACACAGAGGCAGGGCTAATAAAATGACTTCACTGGTCAAGTAGACAGAAGTATCCTCAATCGAAGATATCCATTAGAAGACCCAGGAGTGATTTCCTAAACAACATTTACATTTCTCTCTTCTAATTTTACATTTGCCAAGCAACTTTCTGTTCTATGATTTAGTCTTGAGTGGGTACAGATGCTACGAGAAAGTACTCCCAATGTAAGTTAAAAGAATTGCTATCATTTACTAAGCACTTGCTCGGTACTAAGCAGTTTCAGCATTGTACATGTACAAATTCATTCAATCCTCACAACCATGAGAGAGGTCCTATAACCTGCCTTTGATAGCTGAGAAAACTGGCTCAGAGTAAAGTAACTTGCCTAAACAGGGACACACAACCAGGAAGCAGTGTGGCCAGGATTCAAACCCCGGCCTCCTGACTCCTGAGTATACACCTTTATCATCATTTTCTTACTTACGTATCGGGAACATTTTACTATAAATTGAAGAACTTGTCATTCTAGTTTATAAATTAGTCTCAGAAGTTTGGAAAATGTTACACACAGCATAGGCTGAGCTGAGAAAAGCAAGTCCCGAAACCTGTAAAGCCAAGGCCCGTATCAGATACTGGCTTAAGAACTCTTCGAAGTGCTGCTGGTCCAATGAGTCCCCTGTTTTTAAAAAATATTTCCTAGTTGCAACATGGGGCTTTTCATTAAGATACTAATTTGCAAGTGGCTCAGGATATTCCTAGACCAGGAAGGCAATTCAAAAGCTGTCAGTTTTTATAGGGGCCCCAAATTAATTAGGAGACAAAGTCACTCAAAAGTCAAACCTCTTTTTTAATTTTTGAGAGAAAGGGGGGGGGGGGGAGGGGCGGGAGAGAGGGAGACACAGAATCTCAGGCAGGGTCCAGGCTCTGGGCTGTCAGCTGAGAGCCCAATGCAGGGCTTGAACCCACGAACCACAAGATCATGACCTGAGCCGAAGTTGGACTCAACCGACTGAGCCACCCAGGCACTTTTTTTTTTTTTTTTCTTTTTTAAGGTCAAACCTGGCTCTTTTATTCTATCACTATAGTGTATTTTTACAAGCTTAAAAGGAGACCAATTTTCGTGACTAAGCAGCTTGCCATTAGGAATAATCATTTCTGAAGTCTCTGGCAAAATAAAAGAAGAGCATTTAGTGCATGTAAGTAGACTAATCAGAAAAATATGAGACAGGAAAAGAAGGGGTTTTCTGTCTCTGACTTTTTGGGGTTTTTTAAAGATTTTATTTTAAAGTAATCTCTGCACCCAACATGGGCTCATACTCACAACCCCGAGATCAGGAGTTGCATGCTCTCTACTGATGGAGCCACTCAGGTGCCCTGGTCTCTGACTCTTTGAAGGAGAGGGGACAGAACTGTTACAAAGAATCTTTGAGAATATAATACAAAGAGACAACTGGAGATAAATATCAATATGGATTTTAATGCAAGAAAGTTAACTTAATCATGAGTAAGAAGACTTGTTCTCCAAATGGAGCTGGCAATTTATAAGTGAACAGAAGCTTCACTCATAACTACGTAAATAATGATAAGTATTTGTGCTTTTTTGGGCGGGGTCCTGGCTCTAATTTGAGCCATGCCTACAAAGTGAGTTATGAAGGTAATATGATAAAAGTAAACTAAGTGCTATCACACTTTTTTTCAAGCTCTCAGCACAAATCTAACCTCATCTAACACAAATTTGACTCAGATGGATCTACAGATAGGTGAAGAAAACATCCACTTATAATCCTAAAAATACATTATTACCAATATCAAACGAGGGAAAACATGAAGATATAGGCATATACCCAGTTATCTGTATGTAAAAGTTCTTAGAATTCTCAACTTTTGTAGAAAATACAATTTTTCATGTGTATAGAGAATGCTGCAGAACTTCTAACCAAATTCAACATTTTTAGCATTTAATTTCAGCCCGTAGTGAACAGTTACCTCAAAACTTCTTTCTTTTATTAATGGTTCTGTTCTGCAATGCACAATTATCACATTAGAAGTTATAGAGAAAGTACAATTACATACTCTTAAAGCCTTTTTAATGAGATTTCAAACTTCTTTAAGAAGTCTATGCAATTTGGGGCATGTGGGTGGCTCAGTCAGTTAACCCTCTGACTCTTGATTTCAGCTCAGGTCATGGTCTCACAGTTCACGGGTTCGAGCCCCATGATGGGCTCTGTGCTGGCAGCACGGAGCCTGCTTGGGATTCTCTGTCTCCCTTTCTCTCTGCCCCTCCCCCACTCTCTCTTTCATAAATAATTTTTTTTTTTAAAGCGTTCTCTTAAAAAAAATAGCCTATGCAATTCACTTTGGAGAAGATTCAAAAGCAAGAGATTTGATTTCCTTTTATATTGCTGAAATCCTTACCAATCCACTAATCTATACATTCCTCCAATACAGAAAAATAACAAGAATTTACACAACAAACTTGGTCAACTGCACCCGTACCTGAGTTTCATTTATGTTTTATCTAGTTCCACTTATTCTTATTTTTCTCCTGTTTACTAATTTTTATATTTGCAGAAGACCAGCATTTGATTCCTGAAAAGAGCATATTCACTAAAGAGCTTCTCAATTATATTCATTACTTGCCCAAATGCCCAAATACTCTTTAAATATCCTTTCCTCTGTATAGCTAAATCCCCAAATGCTTAAAAAAATACTTATTTATTTTATTTTATTTATTTTTTTTTTAATTTTTTTTTCAACGTTTTTTATTTATTTTTGGAACAGAGAGAGACAAAGCATGAACGGGGGAGGGGCAGAGAGAGAGGGAGACACAGAATCGGAAACAGGCTCCAGGCTCCGAGCCATCAGCCCAGAGCCCGACGCGGGGCTCGAACTCACGGACCGCGAGATCGTGACCTGGCTGAAGTCGGACGCTTAACCGACTGCGCCACCCAGGCGCCCCAATACTTATTTATTTTAAGAGAACACAAGCGGGGAGCCTGACATGAGGCAATCTCATGAACCATGAGATCATGACCTGAGCCGAAGTCAAGAGTTGGACGCTTACCCGAGACTGAGCCAGCCACCTAGGTGCCCAGCCAAATCTCCTTTAAAATCACTTCTTTTCTTGCCTTTTGTGCTACACTAAGTAACTTTCAGTGTTAAGTTTGTGTGTGTGTGTTTTAGTACTTCCTTATCTTTAATGTGACAAAGTAATATAGTAGAGGCAAAGGCTGGCCTGAGTGTGAACCTGCATTCCACTGAAATGGTGCTAGGATCATAGAAAATCACAAAAGGCCATGGACGGGGAAAAGGGAGGTCTGGCAGGACTGTGAACATGGGAAAGAAAGCGAGGCTCAGGGATGAGGACACTCTGAGACTATCATCGTAAGAGAAGGCTAAGTGGCAAAACGTCTCCAAATAACTAAGTTTGAAACTATTTTCTTTCAGAATTTTCTGCTACAATTTCCGAAAGTTCTTAACTTACACATACTAAAATTTCAAGTAGCCTAAAATATTCTAATAGAAAATATAAGAACATTTACAGTTTTCAAGGTCTAATCTTTTTAGCAGTGAACTTTTACACTCACTACGGAAATGAAACAAGAATGTAACCCACCAGACACAAATGGTTAGTTTTCACAGTAATTCCATAATTTCAAAGGAAACATTAAAAATGAATACTCTCCTCAATATAATCAGAACCACCACCAAAAAGCCCTTAATTTTTGAAGCAGAATTTGTTTCCAGCATTATTTTCTTTTTGGTCACAGTCTATCTATGGTCTATCCTTTGTAACGTCATTGCTATCATCTTTCAAAAAAATGTCCATCTACAAATTAATTAACTTTCTTGAGACAAATCCCTGGTATACTATTCTTCTGATTCCCGTGAAAGACTCACTTTTAAGATACAATTGCAGCTGCCCCACACTGCCAGTTACTGTGTCATACACACGCCTTAAAATTCTGTAATCAGCAACCACCAGGTGCCGTATCGCATTCAGCACACCACAGTCAGTCAATACAGACATCCCCAAACACACCAAGGCTGGTTTTGTCAAATGTTTTATTGAGTGTAGACATCTGGAGTACTGTAAAACATGCATTATCTGTAGATTCAAAAAGGAGCAAGCCACATTGTCCTCACTGTCAAATGTGTCAGGCTTGGCATCCATGATGGAGATTAATGAAGTATCATGAGAGTAATATGGTTCCTGAAAAGCCTCTACAATTTGGACTAGGGTCTTAATCACGTGAAAAGCAAAGCTGTTCACATTTAGTGAACTTGCATTTCATTGGAGGTACACAGTATTTTAATTTTAAAACAAAAATAATTCTGTTTTTAGAAGATTCCCATCCCCCAACTGTATCTGTCCCTCAGTTTTCAGAAATTTTAATTTAAAAAAATCATATCCCTTTTTGGAAGTTGTACATTTATCTGAACAATAACTACAATTTATTTCTTCTTCGGTTGCTGAGGTGTATTAAATTTGAAGAAGATAATATCTCCATCTTCGACAATGTAATTTCTGCCTTGTTGTCTGTACTTTCCAGCAGCCTGTAAAGAGGAGATAGAGAGGAAATGGGTTATTTTAAAACTAAATACATGAGGTAAATGGTAGCAGCAGATGCAAAAAGTATTCTACTTCTTGGGTCATATTAAACACAACAAGAAATACGGGAAAACATGTAAGTTCAAAACTAGACTAGGAGAGAAGCAAAGTCTTCCTGATTTGGGCAGAACTAGATTTTCCATATGTACATAATCATAATGTATTCTCTACTAAATTGTTGGTACATAAATGTAATTATACCAATATCATTAAGTTTCATTACATGCTGTTTATGGTACATTTCTGATGTGTCTGCAAACATCCGGCAAGTCACTGTAACAAAACAGATCAAACCAGGCAGGAAGACTAGACAACTAGTTCGAAGCTACTTTATTTGCTTAAGGAAAATATTTGGTGATACTGGTGATGCCAAAGAGTCTGCTACAAGAGAGACTATTACCAATTTTAATGTACAGATTTTAAATTATTTCCTTGAATTTTTTTTTATTTAGTCTTGACAACGGCCAGAGTAGTGTGTACTAAAATTCATCACGAAGAAGTTTACTGACTAACGGCCCTAGTTACAAGCAGACTCTAACAGGTTGGAACTGCAAAGACAGATATTTTTCCCACTTGTAAATTAGTCGGCAAAGCAACTGATTCCACCTGCTGGCATGCAGATCCCCAAGTGCAATCCGCCAGTAATTCTAATACAAACAAGCAGCAGTTCCAGGGACCCAGGTTCACCCCAGGTGCAGCACACACACTCCACCCTAAGCACAACAGGCTCTTCAGCATCTACACTTAACACTGCACACAACTGACACAGTCCCACAGGACCCCACCATCGACCACTCAACAATGAGAACTCAAGGATCTTTTGGGAAAAATTCTCCAAAGTATTTTCTCTCTGCTAGAATTTACTGAGAACATGAAACCTTTGCCCAACAAGATTAGTACTTCTCTTTGTGGATGTTGATAAGAATGTTCAAAGTCAAGTACAATTATACTAATCAGACACAACACTAACAGAGATCATATATCTGAGGTTAAAATCAACAAACCAGATCACAGAACCCTAGTAAGCATATTTTCAAATGTCTAGACTACTTATTAAAAATCACCTACTAACAATGTGCTATTAAAATGGAACCATTTTTTAAAAAACCAAGATACCCTAACATTCTAAAAAGATACAGATAGATATACACATAAACACACACATACCCACATTCACATGATTTCTGTAAAGACATGTGATATATTGAAGGCCATATGCTACTTATTTTGAGAATCTAAAGCCCCCTGTTATAAAACAGTATAGACAATTTAAATCAAATACGTATTGACATGACATATTAATGTAAGTTTATATACTTTGTTACCACTCAACTTTACTACTAATTAAAGGTGACAGTGTTCCTTTAAATTCTCTAGAGACCATTTAATCCATTTCCACTGCTATCAGAAACACTGGTTGAAAAAAAAAATCAATACCCATTTGTGAATCTTGAGTATGTATTAAACAAGACACGTCTAACCAGTTCATTTGCACTTGAAAGCAGCCATCTGTAGAAGCCAGCTTTGCCTAAGCAGATATGATTGCTAATAATGTGATATCCCTGTAGACTACAAAGCCCACACAGAGCTATTCAGTATATAGTTCACAGCACTGGCATTAAATTAGTTATGCTGCACTGGTGTTAGAAATACATATATATATACATACACACATACACACGTACACAATCTTGCTCTCAAACGTAAAACCTACTTGATAATATACAAGTAAATATTTGTTGAAAAGAGAGCATAATGCAATTCATAAATGCTTTACTTGGAGTTCAAATTCTGAAATATTAGTTTTGGTGATGAAAAACCACATAAAATACTTAATGGTATTCTAAGCTGAAAAGCCAGAGGTCATTCTTTTCTAATTTATAATATAAAAGCTTCCAGTGAGTGTTAAGCATTTCTACAAGCAAGAAATATTATTGTATTATATATGATAAAGTTTCTCTGTATAGTGCAAGGAAGCATTCCCAATTTATGTATCCTTCAACTTTATTACAACATAGACACTGATTAAGGATTGGTAAAACATGTTTACAGAATATAAAAAAGAAGCATCGGTTCTTGAATTCTAGTACTAGAAAGACATCCTTAATCATATTTACTTCATGAAAAAATACACATGCCAACATGATGTAGCATGTTGAAAAATAATCTGAGATTTTTCAAGTCTGATTAGCATTCCTGACAAAGTTCAATCTCAGTATTTGTGTACCTATCAATACAAATGACACCATTAAAAAGTTAGTGACTTTGTTTAGTTATAAAATGTAACTTCTTTCACTCCACTTAAAAATCAAAATGGGGCTCTCACTCTACACTGAACCAATTATACCAAGATTTTTCCCTCTTCTTCCTGGGGTCCCAACAGTTCTATTAAAGTCCTGCTGTCCAGTATGATCTTTCCAATGATTACCAATGAGAATAAACTAAACTTGAAACAAACTTTTTTTGCATTCCTTTCAAATTGCCAAACAGTAAACACAAGAGAGACCTTTTAAACTTTTTAATATTTTCTATGGTATTCTTCAAATACCGAATTAAATGAAAGATAAAGAAGCCTTCCTACAATGTCAGTTTAATCACTTGACCTATTTATCAATTACAGATGACACAGTATTAGATTTTGCTAAGTAAAACCTAATAAAGCCAAACTAAGCTTGCAGAATTTACGTTAAAAAAAAATCATTATTCATGTAGAAGCACTGCTTCATTGTTAGTGGTTGCAAATCAAATTATACTTATTAGCTAAAATAAAGCATGATTTTGGACCTGCCCTCTAGTGTTGAGAAAGCAAATCAAATTCCCAAAGATCTTAAAAAAAAAAAAAAAAAAGTACAACTATGAAGTTTTAGCAAGAACAGATTTTGATTAACTACATTTCTGTCTCTTTCCTTGAATTGATCATGAGCATATATATACTACTTTTACTTTAGATATTCAAATGTAAAAAGTATAATTTTCCTTTGGCCATTAGTGAACAAATTCTTTGAAATTATTTATAATTACTTAAAATTATTTTTATTTTCAGTTTTAGAAAAATGCCACAAATATATACTGATAATTCACACATTTTAAAAATTATCTAAAAGCATGTAAACAGCAACAGCTCTTCAATCAGTTGACAGGAATACTAAACCCTGACACACATTTTAAAAGACAGCTATCATTCATTTGAATGAGTATTTTTATATTAATAAAAATTATACAATATGAAACCAGAAGATAATTCCTTACCTTGACTGCATTTTCAGAACCTTCTTCTTTAAAATCTTCGTATTTCATTACTTCAGCCATAATGAATCCTTTTTCAAAATCTGTGTGAATCTTTCCTGCAGCCTGAGGAGCCTTCGTCCCTTTCTTTGAGAAGAAAGACCAGAGAAAACTAATTGCATTTAAGATGATTGATTGTAAGCGTAGAGTTTCTTTTCTCTGATCTGCAGTTGGGTTCAACTTAAACTTAGTTTAATATCACAGTTAAGATGTCAGATATACAATTAGTCCAATGTGAACACTGGGCACTGTCTGTGCAGCAGATTTTAGCACAGACAGATCAGTAGATATTAAAGAAGCATGGCTTTGTTTTTCCTGACTGTCATCCAGTTTTATTGATTTAGATGCAGTGGTCTAGTTTGGGTGTAGGTTTCATTTCGATTTTCTATTCTTCACAGTGGAAAAAAAAAATAAGGATTTTAAAGTAACTTTCAAGCTGAATTATCAAAGGTTTAAAAAAGATAAAAAGCCTTAAAATTTCAGCTCATTTAAAGAACATATAAAAATCAATATACAAAGGGACATTTTAAAGACATTTCCAACAAATCATAAAAATCTATGTTCAGCAAATAATTTTGAAATTCTCATAAAATTTCAGTAATAAAATTTCCAAACATTTAACATAATACAGGCTGCCTCTAACCATCAGGAAGGAAAATTCAAGTTGATATGGGAAGAAAAATGTCTTATAATTACTCCATATGTTAAATTACAAGGACATACATTCCAGACACACACAACCATGGAAAGAAATTTGAGAAATAATGGTGACCTAAAGGCTGCTTAATAAAGCATGTTAAAGTGATAAGGAGTCTGACACTATAAAGCACAGTTTTTACAATAAAAGATGTATTGGGTTAATATGGCTACTCACTGATGCTTACCTGACTAAATATCTTAGCACATTAAATCATGGATACTTACAATCAGTCTTAAGATAAACCAGCTTTCACATTTTCAAGCCCAGAACATGTTATCTTTCCTGCTACATATACTTAAGTTTGGAAGTTTAAAGGCTTTAAAATATATAGTGAAAGTAAACTGTGGCAATTTGTTTACCAACTTGGATTTGCTTTGACATTATTTTCTTAGTCTATATAAAAGGACCTTGGTTAGAAGTCAATCAAACATTTCTTTACAAAGAGGAGAAGGAATAAAAAGTGAATCTCATTCACACAACACATTGAACATTACATTGAACTGCCTCCGTGATTCTACCCATATTAAATCAAAATAAATCTAACGATAAATTATGATAGTCAGTGAAAACAGAAATCAAAATAGCATTAAAATTTATCATGGAGCATATACTAAAAAAAGCATAATGGAAGAATCCATAAGACAAGGAGTATTTCTAAAAGTTATGACATTATTTTTATATCCTGTAATGCTATTTGGGACTACATATATTTCAAAATATTTTTAAGTAGTAACTACCATATTACAATATATTTACATTTAAAAGCAAGCCATTACAGTTCACAGTTTCTATTGTCCTCTGGGAATAAATTAGTCATTCTTTCTGGTCGTAATCAGTATACATCAATATTTAAAATACATATCACATTTTTAAAGAAGAAAGACTGAATATATAACATTGCAAAAATAAATACCACTTCTATGAATTCAAATAAAAAAGCATGAATTATTACACATTGAGTTTAGCTCTTTGAGCCCAACTGTGTATCTATGAAGAGCATAATGATGTCATATTGCTTTTATTGCTGAAAATGTAATCCGAGCAAAGCAAAGGAGGAAAGAACCACCCGCAACCCAAACAAACTTAGCGAATACAAAATGAAAAGCAACATCAATTTCACTGCAGACAAACCCAGTCACACAGATTAAGCAAGCACAATACTGGTGCGTCTTATCTCTGACCACAGGAGGAGGGTAGACAGATTCTAC